>NC_080598.1:51451054-52788554 GCF_027887145.1 Ammospiza caudacuta | reverse complement strand
TTAAGAGAAACCAACGTGCATGTATTGAGAAAAGACAATGAAGCTTCACAGACCGAATAGAACCAATTCCTTTCAAATAAGCGGGAAAGCCCTACAGAGAGAAATAAAAGTGAGGAATGGTGAATTCTGTAACACTTGCCAGACCAATGAGCTTCATCAATTAATCACAGCAAAATAATCACCACCTACATTAAAGAATAATACATGAAAAGGACAGGGCATAGCTTTAACTTATTCAGAAAGGGCTGACTCCCTAATCCCTCTGAGTCTTGACATGTTAACTGGGTAGCGACTAATTAGATGTCAAAAATTCATAAGCACTCTTTAATATTGCATATATCTGTGGCAGACATTTCAATATGAGAGTTGTATACACAGAAGTCACTATAGCATTAAAACACAGCAGGGTGGGAGAAATAAAAGGAAAACAATAAAAACAATGGCCCTTAAAAACCCAAGAGAATGCCTCCTTTGGAAGTGTGTACTTTCTTATTCAGAAAAGGTATCACCTTAATAAGAATTATAGGCAAAGAGGTTTCACTGTTCCATGCTGTGTGGACGAAAAGAGGGAGAAAAGACTGACTTATCAAAGGCACTGGCAGGTAAATAGTAATTTACTATGCATGCACAATGAACATTACACAGTGCCTTGACACAGGGCGATAATGAAAGACATGCTATTGTGGCATCCATCGAGGGAATTTTTTTTCTTCATTCTTCCTTCCCTTGTCTCTCTTGAGTAAAGAAGCAGTGATGTTTCCTGGCAGCTGCCTCCTGTTTCAAGCCATTTCACATAATATAGAAAGAAGCTGAAGTTTAGTGTATTAAGTAAGTGAGTTAGTTTGCTGGTTTGGCGATATATACATTGCTTGTATGTGAACTTATATTTCACATGCAGGGCTCTGTATTTTTACAGAACGAGCCTTTTCCTATCTGAAGAATTATATGAACCTCTTATATACAACAAGGCAGCAAGATTAAAAACAATGCATCATATAATACACTGTTTTATGGCTTGCATCTTTTAATTGTAGCTCTCAGGAATAAGAAGGGAGCAATGTGCTCTTGTTTATAATGCAGAATTGCCATTCTCTCTTTTGACTAACAATGTGTACTGTACAGGGCTAGCAGTCTGTGGAGATTCTTGTATTTTCTGCTTTACCAACCAGCAAAGTTAAATTTCACTTCTTCGATGCTTCTAACTAGCTTACAGGCAGCAAGATTTTGAATTTAGGCTGCATGCAGTATGGGAGGCTGTGACTGTAATCCTCCCATAGCTGCTGCTGTTTAAATGTGACATGGCTGCAACTGGAGCATTTTAATTATTTTAAAAGTGTAAAATTGTGTAATATGATGATATAAGGTAAGCAGCCTCATGCAGAGAAAAAATTATAACATTTGTATATCTCACGGGACTAGCATCTAAAGAGACAATGTGGCTCTCCTTGTATGTTGCAGTGTGTGTGTAATAATGATATTTGCATGTATCAGCTGATTAGTACTTTCATAAGCTGACATCTCACACTGTGATGGCAACGTCTGGACGGATGTAGTACAAGAATAAGATGCACTTTAATGACTGCTGACCATGTTAGACTGAATGGTCACCGGTTGTTCAGTTATACCTGGCCTTTCCTTTGAAGGTAGCTACATTAATCTTTTTTCCAAAAGACCTTCTATGATCAACACTGAAACTGTAATTAACTGCTTGCATTTGTCATTACTGCACTATTCACACCTTTTTCTTGCAATTGTAAATGTGTTACCTAGCACTTATGTTTGTCCATGTCTTGAGTGTCCAAGGGTGTTTTGTGAGCACACATTTTGTGGTTTTAGACTCGAATCAAAATATTAAAGGGCAACAATTAATTAGTGGTTTCAATCAGAAGGTGATGATCTGCAGTGCTGGGAGTAGATTTTGACTCCTTTTCATCCCTTCTGTCATGTTCATGCCAGTTATTTAGTAATGCTGATGTTAATCTGACTCCACTCCATTTTTGGCCCACTTGGCCAGCAAGGTGGCCCCAAAGCACTCCATGAGTTCTCTGCTTGCCTCTGCTAGAGCCCAAGCACAGACTGGCTCACTTGGATGAGATCCAAGAGATTGTGTCAATTGTTCCAAAAGAGTCCAGAGAAGCTGGGATTGTTCCCCTGTAGCAATATTGGTTTGTTCTCTGTTACCCAGGGCTGGTTTGGATGCTCAGGAGCAGGAGGGGTTTCCCTACTCCAAGCAGTCTGCTTGTGCAAAGCTCTTACCTACACACCCCAGTGAGCTCGTATGTACCATGGGTGCTTTCTCAAGGTTTCCTTATTAATTGGGGCTGCTGATTTTTAATTTGATCAAAACCAGCATCCTACCCACATCATAAGCATTTCATAAATTATTCTTAATACTCAGTATTTATGTAATGAAAACTGTGGGTTTGGGAGCATTTTGGTTGGGTGTGGGAAGGAAAGGAGAAGCAAGAAAAGGAAGTTCCTTCCTTTCAAAGACAAGCCTACTCTGTTGAGTGCTGTTGAATATCTGTATCTTTTGTTATTGGTGAAATTCATGTGGCTTTCAGTGAAAGAAATTACATTAATTCAGTACACCTAAGCAAACAGATTAACTAATGCCTCTAAATGCTGAAAATAAACTGGTGTAAGCATCCTTCATTCATCACCACTCAGATACAAAAGAAGTTCTCACTTTGAAAAATTCAGGTTTTTCCAGGATGTTGTTTTATTTTTGTGAGAAACCTGGTTTTCTAGTAATACTGCTTTACTGGATGACTCTAAATCCAAAATAAATGTATAAAAAGAGACCTGGTCCTACCTAGTGCCTGACTTCCAAGCAAAATTCTGCAAGTGCAGTATAATGCATAAGTCTGACGATAGTGTGACTTAAAATGAGCTTTCAGAGCCATGGTAGGGGAGAAAACAATATCCACATAACTGATCAATAGCTGAGCATCCCTTTAGTCATCCCACACTGTTGTGCACAGGCAACTTGTGAGCCAAAAAATTTGAAACTCTGTCTACAAAATGGTTTAAGTCTGAAAAATTGGGTCATGACAAGTAAAGGTCTTATCCAGCAACTGCATGCAGAGGGTAGTGTGATTGTGGTTCATTTTAAGGGATAAAACGATAAAACTGAGGAAAAATGTAGAATAGGTACAGCTTTGTTTCTCGTTAGACAGTACAAGGCCAGTAATTTTTGAGGATAGTTAATAAAGGAGATGGATGTGTTCCCAAAGGGGAAGGAATATGCAACAAAGTGTAAGCTCAGTTAAGGCTGGAAGAGTATCTGCTGACAGTTTAGCCTTTTTTCTGGTTTTACACTGGTTGCAAACATCCAGAAAGATGGAAGGAGTAAAACAGAAACCAAAAGAGTACAAAGCCCCTTTCACTATGTGTTCCTTGAAACAGTGAAATCAGCTAGTGGGAATGACCACTACAAAAAGTTGTGCCTGTGATTTCCTAAAGAAACAGAAACATCAGTCTAGGCCAGTTTTTGCTCTTTCTCTTGTTCTGTACAAACACTGTCCTGGGCCAAGATAAAACTGACTGATGCCACAACACTTCAGAAGCCCAAATTGTTGAGGAAGCTGAGAGGAACAAATGGGAATCAGCAGAACGCATCACCAAAAGGACAAATAACAGATGGACAAACATAATTCCAAAGCAAATGCCAAATACTGGAAGGAACAACAGAGTTGGGTAACATACTGGAAGAGAGGCAAAATAGTTAGATTCAGAGGACCAGCACAAATGCCAAAAGGCCTTTAACAGAAGAGAGAAGGTGAAACTAGACAGGCAAAAGAGAAGCTGCCTTAAAAATTCAGAGTATTTGTAGCACAAAATATTTCTATCTGTTAGGCTCTTGGTGTCTCACCTTAAATATTTCCACAGCACTCTGGGTTTTCTGCTCTGTACACTGGAACTGAATGTGGACATGCTGACAAGAAAGTTTGAAATTGGGGTGGCCAAACCCAATTTCAGTCATGTAGCTCTTCTGAATTCCCGTGGTGGCCGCAGCAATGTGTTCATTGTGTAGATCAGCTGTGATCCAATGGATGCTACCCCAGGAGCAGCCCACAGCCTGAATGGGCACAGGTTAAGCCAAGTCTGCCTTTGAAATTCATTCTGTCATTAAAGTGCTGTTCATACAAATTTGTTAAAATTGTTGATTGTAAGGTGTTCTCACTCAAAAAAATGAGTTCAGGACCGCGTTTAGCTGCGCTCCAAATTACTCACACAACTCTAAGAGTTAATCACAGAACAAATGTTCTTGTAATGAATTATTGGTGTACCTTGCTGTCACAAGCCAAAGAGTTGTTTGTGCAGAAGCATTATAAAATAGGCTGTAGTGCTATTGAAACAATATTAACCAAGGTAGATGGTTAGAGAGTTTGGTCCCTTTTCTACCCACTGCTGAGGTCAATTCTATTATTTATGTGGCGGAAAGCACAACAAATAGATAGTGTTATTGCTCTTTAACCAAAGCTTATGGTGTTAAATTTCTGATTACACTTGGTAGAGAGTGTGAAAACCCCAAAATCTCCTGTTTTTCCTCTTCTTGTTGCCAATGGTTTCTGAATGTCATTAAGGACAAGAAGTACATATGACAATAACTACATGAAGATTTTATTTTTGCTTAAAAATGTGGTAGATTTCTTGCTGACCCTGTCAACAACTATGAGTACTAATTTGCTAGCTCAATGACTCATCATCAGTTCAGTTTACATGTAGCTAACAAAGGTCAGCCCCGAGGAAAAAAAGATATTTGATTTCAGTACCTAATTCAAGGAGGTGTGATATTTCTATGGGGTTTTAGCCTGCTTAATGTAAAACCCTCTAATTGCAGAACCTGAATAGTTCTAGGTTCACTGGTTCACTTTAAATTAGATTTGGGAATCATTAAGTCAGCTTGCTGAAAGCATCTGACCTGTGTTGGCTGTGTACAGTACAAACGCAATGTCGGACAAGAGGTTCTGCAGTTAGAGGTCACATATTTCCATTGGGTTCTGCTGGCTGGGGTCAGGAGATTCTCTTTCTGAGTAATTCAGCACAGTTTCAGGCCTCAGCTGTGCTGCTGGGGGTCACTGTTCTTGGTCAGGTTGCCATGGGGAAGAGATAAGGGAAAAGTGGACTTTTGTGCTTCCTTCCATTTGACTGCACAGCTTGCTGCTCAGCACAGGGCACTTTGACAGGAAGTGGCTGTGAGGAAGCCCACACTTGTTCCAGTTCATCTATCACAACAAGAGTTATTCTGGAGTGAAAGGATACAACCTAAGGGATGCAGAAATTTCAAAAGATCAAAATCAGAGCATGTGCATGCTCCCAGAGAAACAACTCCCATGTAAAACACTGCAAAGCATGAAAAATGTGGTATTGGGCTGTTAAGGGAAAGTGTTCTGTTCTCTTTAGGTTGTGATTTTTATTCCCCCCCAGCATTCAGTATATCAGATTTAAGTAGCTATGTAGAAGCAGTTAGTATGTAAATGCCAGGACTAGCAGGGATGGTTTTGGTGCTGGTGCCTCCCTTATTTGACACCTGCACAAAGGCTTACAGCCCAGGAGAGGAGTCAAAGCCCCCAGTCAGACCAGGCTGCTGCTGCTGATCCCACTCTGCCAGCAGGAAGCTCCAAGGACAGTGTAGGCAGTGAGAAACAATAACCTATATACATACATATTCTAATAGGAATAATTTATTTAAAAATAAATAAATATAGAGATGATGAAGAAGAGATAAAAAAAAATAGGTTCTCTGGCACAGGTGAATATAATTTCCATTAGCTTGTGAAAGCTGAGTCCTTGAATTGTCAACAAATTGGATAAATTGCAGCCCCAGTAATAACGCTGTAGCCTATTATACATCTACTGGTCCAGAAACATATATTCTTCACTGGATCCCACTCCTTTGGCATCATATTCTACACTTTGAGAGGTGAGGACTGAAAACAGTGAATGACATGATATTTTATGTCTAAAAGAAGAAAAATATACTCCTAGCTATGACTAAAACACCCTACATAGGATAAACAGGAAGAATTTTCAAAGGTGGAGAAGTATTGACCACCAGTAATTATTGAGCTAAATAGAGTCAGCTGTACCTAAATGTTTTCATACCATTATTGTACCAAATATTTATTTTTGCTTGTCAGGAGGCAGTATATGCTGGATAAAAGCTGAAATTTGTTCGTCTTGATTTTAGGATCCCTCTTGTCCTTCTCTTGCAGCATATAAATATTTTATTTTGGCATTTTTCAGGTGAATCTGGAAATCACACTTTAGCCAAGTACAGGATCTAGTTTTCTACCTTGGAAAGTCTAAAGTAGGGACGTTTCAGGTAACTGAAAGGCAAAAATGGGTTGTACCTCTCTGTATTATTACAGATGTCATTACAGTTACCACAACTGCCATTACAAATGTACCACACTCCACTTCACCCACACCTCTATTTCCTTGGTCTCAGAATTGAGATTCTGCTGTCACTGAGAAGTTTGAGCTGGAAAATGAACAAACTGCAAAGTTTCTGAATCCCAGGATCTGCCTGCAGCCCCCTCAGCATACACCCAGCCAGGAATGGACCAGACAGGAGCAGCTCAGAGCATCCTTCCTCCAGGGGGGCTGCTGGAAAATCAAACTGTGCCAAGGCTGGCACAGGAAAGAGGGTTAAGGATACTCCCCGTTCAGTGAAAGTATGGGCAGAACATCCCCCAGGGCCTGAAATTTTCGTTCTAATAACAACGTAGAAAATTTGGCTCTAATTTCTAGCACTAAAAGTGCTCTCTCCCGAGGAAAATACCCCAGTCCATGTTTCAGACCTTATAATTCACCATTCTGGTCCTTTTCTGCTCATCGTTTTGATGCTGTTGGAAGATACTGAAGACTTGGAGATTTTAGAGGTAATTTCAGGTTTATTTAAAAATATGCAAATTTATATTTTCATAGTATTTTGCTGATTTTAACTGAGATGGATAAAATTTCTACACAAATAGTGTCAAATGATGCTTGCTTCATGTTCTGAGATGAGAACCACTGGCTTCACTCCAAGCATGTTTTGGAAATCCTGGATCAAAACACAGGAATGATTCAGCCTGTGACCTGTTACAGGGTACAATGCCACCAAGGTTTTTTTGATTTGGTTTCCTGAGGCTTAGGAAGCCTACAGGAGAATGCCATTTATGTCTCTTGTTCTCCCCATCTCTTGTCTCTTTGAACTATAGTTCAGTAAATTAAATCAAGGTGGTAAAGTCATCAGACATGCTAATACTTGAAAAACTTTGTGAGATAAATGCCCCAATAAGTGATTCCATTGGAGGTAGGGCAGTGCCATGAGCTCAGCAGTGTTGTTCTCTTGGGTAGCCAACTCACACACACTGGCTGGCCAAAATGCTCATGCAGACCTCAGGTATTTGCACAGGCGATGACAGGATCTGGGAAGGCAGTAATGCTAATATGTACTTAGGACAAAAGACTGGGGCATGTCATAAAGAATTGAAAATATGTTAATATAGCCACAAAGAGGAAAAGGGGCACAGCAGTAACTTCAGTGAGACCATAGAAATACTAAGGATGTGTTTGTAGGAAATCACTCTCTGAAAGTCCATTGCTCACAACTTTTTCATTTTGACAGGTAATGCTTGAATCTACTGACTGTCTCACTTGAGACCTCCTGAGTTGTGTTATTAGGTTGGGGTTTTTTTTCCCTTGTTTGTTTTTTTGGGGTTTTTTTTGTGGTTTGTTTATTTGTTTTTTTCATTGGTTTTGGTGGGTTTTGGTCTTTGGGGTCTTTTTCTGCTGGCACCCTTATCCTTTGTAATTCTAGCACAGGATTTAAGTGTTAACTTCAAATCCTGCATGGATACACTGACGTCTTATCCCTTTACAGAACTAACAGATGGAGAAAAGAACCCTACTGCACAGGAGATTTGAATAGGTGGATAAGTACCAGTGAAAGTCTTTGCATAAGGAAAAGAATTCTATTTTATAACTCAACATGAGAAGCATAGATTACTTTGCACATACTTATTAAGATTAGTCCATAAGAATTCATTACTGGCATCTTACTGGAGAAATTAGTTATTTCTTTCTCAGTCAGAGATAACATATAAAACTTTGTTTGTACAGCAGACAATTAAGATGGAGGTTATTTCCTAACACTAATGAAAGTTCTCCCTTAGAACCATTGCAAATTTCTATGGACCTCTAACCTGTCATTTTCTTCTGTTTAGTTCATTGTATTTTGCAACAAAGAAAACTGTACCCGACTGTGCACAGAAAAAGAAAAACCCTTTTTCAGACAAAAGAAGCAAAACTCTTTTGTTACAAAAAATAGCCCAACTTCAGAAAAGATATTTCCTAATAGAGATCACTTGGCTATTTGACTGTTTTCAGCATGCAGAGGGTTAAGCTCAGCTGAGAATGCCAGACATACCTGTATTCATTCCATTTTGAATAAAGTGACAAATTCCTATTCTTGGTCACTGGAGCAAAAAATTAGCCCTGTGCTTCAGTGAAAGGTCAACATGGGAAGAAATAAACAGGAGGTGAGAGGTCATGACCTGTGTCTAGAACAGCAAAAAATGGCTGAAAAAAAAATAAAGTTAACTCTACTGTACACTGTACTTTCCATATAGTCAGGTCCCATTTGAAATGCAAAGCACCCCTAGAGTGTTGCTCTGGAAAAATCAAGATTGAAATGTGTGCATATTTATTTATTTATTTATTTATACTGCTATTTTTGTACAGGCCCCATTGGTTGGATCTATTTTAAACAACTCCTGTATATACATATACAACCCTGGGGCGTCATGGATCCAGGAGATGTTTAACTGATCAAGCCCATAGAATTCTGTGGCTATCCATATATTTTGGTCATATTTTCACTGATTACTGCAGACCTAGAAGTGCTCAGGGAGGAGAAGCAGTCACCACTGGGAGCAAGAGCTGAATCAGACACTGAAGGTATTGGAAAGAGGCTACGAAACCAGTGCTTATCTCTACTACTGGTGTTTGTGCTCAGCCTCTGTCACTGACAGACTAATCCCATCTGATGCTGAATATCAGTTCTACCTAGCCCAGGTGTAGAGGAGCCATCTTCTGTGCCCTGAGTAGGTGGACACCTACCCGTAGTTGTGGATGTGTGAGTAGCAGCAGCAAACAGCAGACCGGAGAAAGTAAATAAAAGAATATTTCTCCAGTCAAAAGTGGTGTTCAGTGATACACCTCATGCACTGGGAACTGTGGAGAAGAGAGAAAAACTTCTTCAGAACACAGCCCTTCTGGGAGAGCTTGCTGCTCTCAGCAGCCTGGGGATGCCTCCCAAATCCCTTTTGAGGTGTCCTGCAGGAGCAGGTCTGGGGAAAATATCAATGTCCACTTCTCTGGGATTTTGACTGCAGAACCAAAAAAAAGGCATGACAGAAAAAAAGCCTTCTCTGAATGTGCATATGGTTGACAGAAGGGCTAACTAAGAAAGAACAGCTCTGCCAGAAATGGTTTTCTCCTTAAATACCAATACAAAATCAAGGTGTTGAACCAAAGAACTCCTCCATGGACCATGCAGTATTGATTTATAAGGTATTTGACTTTGCAAAAAGAAAGCATTCAAGGTGGCAGAAGAGTCATTGCTCAATGTGCAATGCTTGGCAAAATCATCTTTTTCTTTCCATTTCTTCTTCTCTTATAACCTGTCTGGGAGGGGTTTTATGAAATATGTCTTCATCATAAAATCACAATTCACTGCAACCAAAACTCTAAGCAGTAAAAGATTGATTTTTGGCTAATTTCCTGTCTCCCGAAAAATTAGGAACAAATGGAACTAAAATAATTGAAACAACCTGTTTCAACATTTTGAAATTAAAAATCCCCTTTTTCATTTGAAGGTACTTTTAATTTAATAAGGTAAGTATACTTATGTGACAGAAAGGGAAAATTATGAAGGGAAAATTTTTTAAGGTTCTGAAATGAGTATCAATTCACTCAGCTGCCTTCCAAGAATTTGGAATTTTATTTTCAAAATATATTCATCAGAGTATCAGAAAATGTCTCCATAAGGGCGAAATGCATCCTGCTGAGTTCTAGTTGTGAAGTTTCCTAAATGCTACTGAATATGACAACCACATAGAATTAAGATGTAACAAACATCTTGAGAAAACCACATATTTCTTTGTATGGGCTTACATTAAGAGATTACAACTAAATTTTCAAAACCATGGAATCAGGATTTTTCTTTTCTTCTTCTTTGCATTGGACTTTTTAGTTTTATTTCCACATTTTTGCCTAGAGTCTTACCAATGCTTTGATAATTTAACCATATTCTTTTATTCTGAAATGGATATTTGCCTTCTGTTTGATTTATTTTCCTTTCTAGGACTAGCTTGTGTTTTTGGCTTAATATGTCTCATATTAGCAGCAGAGTTTTACAGTGTTTTGCCAGTTGGCACTTCATATTTCAGCAGGTTGAAGAGCAGTATGAGGTCTTGTGTGAAAAAAACCCACCCAAATTAACCAGTTACAATCCTTTAGCAATTGTTTGTACGTATTTGCTCCCACACATCAGGAAAAAGTGGTTCTGAGACCCCAGTGATGATTGTCCAGCAGTTCCCAAAATATATAAGGCAAGTTAATTTCTATTGCAGTTCAGAGAAGACAGTAGATATACCAGTAGGACATATGTCAAAAAGAGAAAAAAGGATAGTAGAAATTTGCATTACTTCTTAACATTTATTCTGTTTGCATGCTGTTGTGAGGTATATTGTTCTTTTGAAACCAAGCAAGAGCATTTATTCTGATGCTAGGAGAAACAAAACCAATCATCTCTTTTCTTCCCATTTCTGCATGGCAAGTGAATAAAAATGAAAGTGAAATATAAAAAATAAACTGTATGATGAGAAGGCTGCATGATCCATTATCATTCTCAAGTGAAATTCAAATGAATTGATTACTTTGAGAGAGGAGAATATGCATATTCTGTATATCTTGCATATCTTCTGTATATTGATGTCTATCAAGTCTCTTCTGCTATGGCTGCAGAGTGTATGACCCCATGTCAATGTGACATCAATGCTAGGACCATAGTGAAAAGACTAATGCTAATTTTTTACAAGACTGGATGGAAAGAGAACAGAGGGCCAAGAAACCAGAATAATTTTTAGGTTTGCTCTGACAGGCCTAGTTCAGAAATCTTGATATCAATTTGTACATGGAACTGAGAAATTAGTTTAGTTTTTGAACTGTCCTGAACTCTGAGGCAGTGGCTTAGATGGACAAATTCTTTTCTCTTTACCTGTCTGCGCATGAATCCGCAGCACACCTTGATATGGTTGTCCAAGATTTGACTCTTGGAAAGTGAAATGTTCTCTCTGCTGCAGCTTGAGACTATATGCAAAGCCCAGAGAATACAGCACAAGGTTGGTTGTTCAAATGATGTTTCAAGCCAAGAACTTATAATGCTTCTTCAGGCCTTGCTATCACTCAGGTTCATTCTCAGCATTTCAGACACATCCCTGCTCTACAGCACTCTGTGCCTAGAAGGAAGATAATGGTGTTTATCATACCAAGGACAGGGGTGCTTTTGTCAGGAACCAAGCCATTACTGATGTGTTGGCTATCAGGTAAGGATGCCACCACAACACTCTGTGCCTTGAGCTACCCCTCAGTCCTGTCAGCCAGGAGAGGCTGCACCAGGGCTGTGGCTCCTCCAGCACAGCCCTTCCTGTCCTCTCTATTCCATACCCAGAGTGATGGACATCTAACTCCCTGCTTTGCTGCAGCAAGATGTTAATTCCGCTCAAGCCTATGCCTTAATAAAGGGCTTCTCTTTGCTAAAAGGGACTCAAAATAAGGTATCAAATAAGAATGAATCCTGAAATCATGAGTCAGCTCTGTCTGCATTCAATGGTCTGACAGTTGCTCATCACCAAAGTCCTGAATAAGGTCATGTTATGCAAATAAAATGGCATTCTTTGCTTCACTCATATTGATGTGTAACTGCTTTCACTGAGCCTTGAAGGGAGATGGGTGTAAGATAATGAATTAACTTAGCTCTGGGGTAATTTTTCAGAGGTGTGTGTGGTATCAAAAAGGCAGTACCTTTTGGATAACGCTCCTTTGCACTGTGTTCACGTGGCCATATATTTATTACTTAGAAGACATCACCAAGTTCATTGAACTTAACATACAGACAATTTTTTTTTTAGTGGAATGGTAATTTTAAAATTTGAAAAAAAAAAAAAAAGAGACAAAAAAAGAGTGAAGTGCAAAATTTATTTTGCAATAATATTTTTTATAATTAATTTTATGCACTATTTACATCAGTAGTAAAATATACTGATTGTATCAAACTGGAAATGTTAATACACAAGTAGCTGCTTTTAACAAAGGTAAAGGTATTAATTATCAATTAACCAAAATTGCTTCTAATAAGACTGGGGGAGAGACAGAGAAAAACTGATCAGAAAAAGCTGACACTTGCAATCCTCTGTAAATTACTAGGTTTTGGGTTGGATGTTTTTTGGTGTTTTTTTAGGGTTTTTTTACATCTGCCTTGGATGACATGAAAAAAAGGTGTCAGAGACATAATTACTAAACACATCTAAGATACAAACCCTTTTGTTGTTCTTTTAATCATTTGAGGAAAGAATATTAATTCCTTGGAAGATTTTTTTGTCCTTTTCTACAAATAACAAGTAAAATTAACTAACAGCTCAATTATTTTGTTAATGAGGTAGCTCCCCTCCCCACTGGCATGAATTCAGTTTAATTTTTTTTCTTCAAATGTCTTCTATTCTACTATCAATCAAATACCTTTTTAGTGCATAATCAGGAAATCCTAATGGAAGGAAAAACAAGTTGGAGCTGATGACAACTACAGTGGCTTACTTATAACCACTGCCTGTCACACATGCAGCCATACTAGTGATTACAGGTTGACTAAGGAAATGGAAAAGTACTTTAGAAACAAGGCAGTGATAGAAGAGCCAAAGTTGAGGACTTTTATGAATGTTTAATTATTTACTCTATATAAGTTTGCCATGCCACATATAAATCTATTGTCCTATCCCAGATGTGTCTTTAATGCACTTATTTTCATAGCTTTTAAGAAAAAACACGATGAAATGATGTCTTTAGTTACCTTTTTCATCCACATTAAGCACTTTTAATGAGCACCTCCATGTTCAGAAATGGTCTTTGCACTGACTTGAGGGAGCAAAAGCAGAATTATATGATTTAAGTGGAACAAGTTTAAAAGGAATCATAAGGTGTGAATAGTTCACAACCAATTGACAGTCTAAAATATGTTTGCTTAAACTAGTCCAACAGTACCTTGAAATAAGAATTGTGACACAAATACAACAACTCTACCCACCACCACCAAAACCACCAAAAACCCACCCAGAAAAAAAATGTAGAAGTAAATTTAAAAGCTATACACACTCAGTAGCTAATTCACAGTAAATATTTTGATTGTCCGGAACTAATGTCAAACATTGCCTAGAATGGAAAATTACTTCAAAATGAAGTTGACAAGAACATTCTGCACTAGTTAATTTCCTGAGCAATGCATACATTTATAATTTCCTGAAGCATGTGCTGGAATGATTCTGTCTGCAAGTGATGTGTATATGGCTGGTGACAGCATGGTCAATATCTGGGAAGAAAAATTGCAAAGTACTGGCAACAAAAAAAAGTTTTAAAAAATGGTGGCCAGTGCTGCTGTCTAGACACTAAGAAACATCCAAAGATGTAACTCTTGCAAAAGGGCAATTACAACGATGGGGTCAGATTCTTGTCATTTATTTTATTTGTTTCTTGAACTGCCTAGCATTGCTGAACTCTAGTAATTTAGACTAAAATACCTAAAAGAACAAGAGGACATGAGGCTGGATATTTATTATAGTTATCACTGCTGCTAACTGTACTGAACTTTATAATAGCAGAGCAGAACACTACAACTTATTTAGTAAAAGAAAGTAGTCGCAAGCTAGCAATATTCTACTCTGGACATCTATTGAAATGAATAATGAAAATAATAGCATGGTCTTTGGTATCTAAAAGATACCAGAGACTAGAGCTGCCTCAAAATTTCCAGCTGATATTTTCAATCATGTCCTAATACCTTTTTAAAATTTTCCATGTCATCTACTCTTCAGCAAGCAAATAAATAGGAAAAAAATAGAAAATACATTTTTGCTTGGAGCTGAATGTTTTATTTGGTTCTTCACAAACTGACAGGTTAAAAAATGGGCCAGGACCAATGGTATGATGTTCAAAAAGGCTAAGTGCTGCGTCCCAGAGTTTTAGCCACAAAAACCCCATGAAATGCAACAAACAATTTTATTGAATTTACAATCAGAGCTGATGTATTTTAATCTCATTTCTAAGAGAATCCTTCTCCTGCTACTGATTCTCACAGGCTTATGTGATATGGTATCAAATTAAAAGAATCAACTCAATCTGAAGTTCTTAAATTTCTTCCAGAAATTATTTTTCCAGAATGTTTGCCTTTACATTCTTCTCCTCTGGAAGCAGATTCAGACCTCGGTGGCTGGCCATTAATTTCTCATCCACAGGAAAAATAAAGGCAGAAAATTTGACTTTATGCAGGAAGGAAACAAATTCAACTAAAAACCAAAGCAAAAAACTTATGCTGCATGGTTCATATCCAATATCTCTGCAAATCCATTTATCCAAATTCACATTGGACATTTTGGCCTGAAACTGTCTAAATATATTCTATATCTAAAGACAAGATACTGTGTTTGTCCCTGCTGAAAAAGATATTTCTGTACATCATACCTTTGTTCAAAGGAAATGCTCTTTACCCTAACTTTATCTCAGAAGAAAAAGTTTGAGAAAATATTTTGCTTCTTGTGATTTGGTCATACATATTTGATTTGTTAGTTCATAAACTGAGCAAAACAAGAAAGGGAAGGATTATATGGATATTTCACCTCTTTTTCTGGAAATGAGATCAAGCACACACCTTGTAAATAAAGGAATAAGGTCTGCGCATTTTGTGAATAAGGAAGTATGCAAGAAGGAAAGCTATCTTTTTAGAGGTTTTGTGATACAATAAAAATTAAATAAATATTATTGTGTCTCATTCTATTTTTCTATTAAAATGTATTATTGTTTATAAAAATTGAATTAATATGCTGTAAATAATAATGGATTATTTATGGAATGTACAGAGACCAAGTTGTTCTTGGTGAAAGGTCCACAAACAAGTACAAACCCAGTTAGAGAATAACAATATCCTATTTTACAGCTGAAAAAAAGCAGGCTTCTTGTATATGTAGATTCACTAGCACAGGTAATGCAACTCAGTGGTAATGCCAGGCATGCAAAAAATATGTTAAAAATAGCAAGAATAGCTTTTTATTTTTTAAACATGATTCCGTAACCAAAAATAAACCATCTCTACTGGCAAAATTAATCAACCAGGCTCTGGCCACAAACTTCAAGAGATGTATCAGCAGGTAAAATCCACCCTAACAAACATAAAGCTGCCTCTCTTTCACCCACAATGAAAACATATACTATATGAAGAGAAAGTGACTGGTCCTCTTGCAGTGGCACCTGTCTTCTGATGATCCAACAGACTAAAATTTAAAACTCCTTTAAAGAAAACCTTAATATGAAAGTATAGAATTTTATATTGCTTCCCTGAATACATGTTATTGAAAACACTTACAAACAATATTATTATGCATTAATTTCAAAGAAAAAGTTATCTGGAAAATTTTCAAGCTCCTCACCACCATGTACTTTAATAAGGTTTACTTCTGTGAATTTTAAAATGGGGAAAGCTTAAGGAAGTTGATGTCCTAAGACATGATGACTAGGTATCAAAAAAATACTTTTGTAGTAGTTGGAAATTAGTGCTTTTCTTTAAAGTAGAGTTGAATATGTATTTTTTTCAATAACATGACATATGGAAACTTTAAGTTTCAGAATAGCTTTCATAAGTCTGCAGTCTATAACATTGATGAAAAGGGTATATTAGAGACAAGTGCAAAATCTCTAAAAGATACAACATAGTTTTGTATTTGTGATAAGATCAAGCACATAATTTTGTCTCACTTAAAGTTTTGGGGATTAGTCCTGTTTTCATGTTGAATTTTCACACTGCCTATTGTGACCTCTGAATAATATTTTGAATAACATATAACTTCAATTTCATTTGCACATTTTCCTTCTCTTGCTCAGGATGTGTAACTATAAAAGTAAGTAGTATTGTCAGGGGTAAATAACAATAGGGTCATATTCTTTAGTCATTGTTCTTTTTCATAGTTACAATATAGATTTAGGATGTTATTCCTAATTCTGTATTAGGAATATGGAATTATTCCTAATAATTCTATTAGAAATGATTCCTAATAATTCCTAATAGAATTAGGATAGATTCAGAAAAAAAAATATTTTCAGGTAGATAATATACAAATTGACTGTAGATGTTCACATCTTTTCTATTGGAAAGTTATGCAGCTCTCCTGATCTCAGAAAGTTTACTCCACAGGACAGTTTGGCCCACTCCATACAGAACATCTTAATAGTTTTAAGAGTGGCCTCTAATAGAGTGTAAAAAGACAATAATTCTTTCTGCTTCTGAGGGGAAATCAGTGGCATTGGTAGACTGTTTTGGGTTGGGTTTTTTTGTTTTTTTTTTTTAGGTTTTATTTCCATTTTAAAATCTTATGGAAAGATTAAAGACTCCACATAAACTAGAAATAAGAGAAGGTTAGGTGCAGATATGCAGAAACAAAATGTTAATAATGTGGAGCTATGGAGTTCTGAAAATAGTCATCCTTCTTTTGATTGAAGATGAGGTGCCAGAGGTGCTTTGTTCTGGTGCTCTCTCACAGTTGAAATGAAAGCATGAGATAAAAATGTATATACATTTCTAGGAGAAACAGCCAGAGTACATGAATGGAGTAGTGTTTGACCTAAGAGGTACAACAGATAGTCTCTGATTTCCCTAAAAGAGTCTAGAATTTGATAACTTAGTAAAATGTTATCTAGGTAAAATTATGTACAAAACCTGTGTGAATAATACATTTGTAGATACAGTAAAAAAAAAAAATATGGGACTAGAAGGATGGCAAAAATTAGGCATCTGTGATCCTACATCATGTTTCCGTACTGGAATGAGTTCAAAACTGTGAGGTCATCTGAATGCTTTGTGTAAAAACATTTTATATTGTTCCAGAAACAACCTTATTTTTGCTTGGCTTTTTTTTTGGAAATACACTTTTATAGTTTGCAATAATCAAACAGCTGTGATGGGAAACACACTGGAGGCATCAGATCCAGAAATATCTAAGATATATGACAGCTAAATGAAATTAGATTCCTTCCCCTCACTCCTCCTAGTCTTTGTCCTCCCTCCCACCCCCTGTGAAACAAAATTAATCCAGGATGGTTAAGATTTTTCTATTATTGTCATCAATTATTCAAGCATCAGTAACTAAGAAATCACAGAAGTTAATTCCATTTGGACCAAAATTACTAAAATATTGAGCTTATCAACTTCATCAGCTTATTGGGAACTGATAAAGGACAAAACTGACCAATAAAACAACACTATATAATGGAATTCATTGGCTCTGTGATTCAGCTCAGAGTGAATTGCTTTTGTGTCTCCATGTCCTGCACATGAGTAAGTTGGAGATGTCAGTAAGGGCTTCTTTCTGTCCATTGCTGGAACTGAAGCTATCAATGTACACTCTGCAGTTTAAATATTCTTATACCACCATCCAATACTGACATAGGCCCTAGTACACCAAAATATTTTTTACTATTATTTCTTGTGCTGTCAATAGGACTATCAATAAATATTTATTGCAGAGTAAAAGGGCTACATTTCATGTCCACTAAGTCTCCAGTGAAACTCCAAGAGATTTTGACATATTATAGTGCAACTTGCAGAACATAGTCCCTGAGAACAGCATCAACTTATCACATGTACTTCTTGTTATGGGCAGAACTCCTCCAGATGTGGGTGCTTTCTAGGGGTTTCTAGAAAAAGCAGAATTCAAGTTTACAATTCATTGTGGGTAAGGCCTTTCTGAGTGTCATATAAAAAGTAGTGATAAAAATTCCAAAGGAGCTCAGCTGAATGTTGGACTCAGCATGCAGTCGATAAGGCTCAGTTATTCAGTACCGACACAGCATGGCAAAGCTATGAAGACATTGCTTATTTCAGCTTCTATTGCCAAGGTTGGGTGCTTGACAACTCAATCAACAAAGGATGAAAATGGAAGAAAGAATCTGAATCACTGCCTTATGATGAGAAAGATATTCAGAATGATTTCTTTGTTCCTTCCTTTCAATAGGAGATTGTAGGGGAAGGATTAAGGGAAGCCTAAAACCCTAAAAAGATACAGAGCAATATGCAGTGGCGTCAGCAATGGCAGCAATGACCATGCAAGAGTCCAAGGAGAAATTTGGTCACTTCAGTCACTTTATTTTCTTATCTTCTGCGGAATCTTTCTTCAGTTATTCTCTTCCTGCATATTCCTTCCTTTACCTTAGTCTACTAAATACCCACCTACAGAGTGCATATTTTCCATGTGTCAAGTATGCAACCCTTCTCTTAGGCAGTGATTTTCTCACTCAGCACTTCCTCCTCAAATTCTTTCAGTGTCAGGCTCCCACCCACCACAGTGACTGAAGATAACTATCATACTGCTATTCAAATCCATGCAAGTAGATACATACCCTTTTTCCCCTTGTTTTCTCACATTTTGGTCTTAACTGGTTGGGGCAGGAGAATAAAGACAAGCAAATAGCACAGGGCCCATTACCCTTGGAAGTGAGCTCAGCTGCCTCAGAACTTAACATGTTTGTGCATCTTCTGCCCAGTAAAACATCTGATCAACATTTTTGGAAGAAAATTACATCCATATATTTTCAATTATCTTTATTTCTGCTTGAAAAATTATGAACCATTGTTGGGCTCAGCCTTGTAAAGATAAATCTAGGTTTCTCAGATGGGGCAGACATTCATCATGCAACTGATACTATTACAGGGCAGTGAAGGCAGAGAGCCCTCATGCTGCTTGCACTACAGAAGTTATGGGGATTACTGCCAGAGGAAGCTCCTATGCAAACCAGTATGGAGGAGATTTTAAACTGGCCTGGTAAAAAGCTTGATCCATTGTGAAGAAGTTTCTGGCTCCCATTTACTGAAATGTGTGTAGACCTTTGTTGCACATTTTTTCTTTTATTCTTTCTAGATTACCTACCAGCATAAAAAGGACTCACAATATTTAAAAGTCCAGGTTTTAAATTCTCATTAGTTATCAACTGACAGCTCCCCAAAATCCCCTTTATCTATATGTAACCAGTTTGATGTCTTGAAGCAGCTTCAGGCTCTTCTATGTGATAAATCTAGTATGGGGCACAAAATTGTCTTTGTTGTTCCATTATAGACCATTATCTCATCTTGTTCCTAGTTATTTTAAATTCTAAATGTATCATTTACTTAAATGGAGATACCTGAAATTTATGCTTGTATGTACATTGGCACAATACAAGCTGTTAATATTTGTGCTTCTTTGCTTCTCTGGCCAATGATCTGGCCAAACACAGTGTGCTGATGATGTTATTGGAAGTTGGAAAACTATTTTATCACTCCAGGCTTTACATGGGAATAAGTACAACTATAAGAGCCACTACTTACACCTCAGTATTATTTTTATTTGTACCATTATGCAGCAGTTGCTACTCTTGTGGAACCATTTAAAAAGAGGCCACACATTTCAAATGATAACTGCAAAGCCCTAGGCGTAAAATGGCAGATTTAAGGGTGCTTTAATGTTTCCTTAACATTACTTCAGCGTATTCATACCTCAAGCATTATTTTCTAATCAAATGCAACACTGCAGAACGTGAGAGTGTTTGCACTCTCTTTCTATCAGTAAATGCACAAACTGAGAAGAATGTTCAAGTCCTGTTTTCAAATAGAGATGCATTAGTGGGAAGTAGGAGTGGATTGCCCTGCTGTCCTATGAAGCCGTCAAAAGCTGATGAAGCATTTTTCAATCATCTACAGAGCTGACATGCTCTGGATCCCAGTGCATTAAATAAATCTAATTATGACATTTTAATAAAATATGATAAAGGTGTTTATTTGAGGCCGCAGTCTGGAAGAAATGCAGAACATGTTTCAACAATAAAGCTCCTGCACCTGGATGTTAACCTCTTCAATGCCCTATGGACATATGGCTTTGGTCCAGAAAAGCAGCACCTGTAGTTCTCAGTGAATGTCTGCCATGCGTCCAAATGTTGCAGAAAGTTAAATGTGACATATTTAGTAAGTAGGAACGGACACTGCCTCCAAACATGCAAAGTTTACTGGTGCTGTAAGATCAGTGAGCCAGTAGAGATAGTACAAAAATTGTTCACTTACAGCTTGTTAGATGGGAGAACAGGATTTGGATTCAGCCTCTTCATGTCCTTTATTATTCGCTGTTCTCAAATACTTATGTGAGCAAAGCAGTGTTCCTACAAACATCCACAAACAGCAGATTTGAGCACTTGCCAAAGGAATATCATCAGAAAACAAAACCTGTTTTCTGATAAAACGGCATTCATTTTGGGAGAAAGCAATGGCTTGTAAAAACAGGCCATCAGTATGGGAACAGATATAACACCACGTGACTGGTCACAGCACTCAGCTGCTGGATCCCAGCTACAGAATGCTCAGCTAAATGCTTCTGCTTTGGATTTTCCAAAGCTTAATAGAGATGTCTGCAAACAAGGAGCAAGGACAAACTATGGTCTTTCTGTGTTGTTCCTTAAGAGAGGAATTCTGTGAACCACTTTTGGAGTCCTGGATTGTCTTACAGGAAAATTAAGTTGTCCCTATGAGTCCAAATTAGTTTGACAGAGTTTATTTTAGTTACATAGATATCATACCACAAATATATAATAATTCTGGGGTTAAAAATATGGGGATACAAGCTGGGGGATTTACATGGCAACAGATTTTTCCTATCATACTCAGTGCTAGAGGGAACTGAAATTTGCAAATGAATATGCAATTAAAAATCCCACACAAAATGTAAAGAAAAATATTTTTATTGTGCTTTTTCTGTGTTAATATCACAAAGTAATTACACAAATGCTTAGTGAATTTCACTGCCCTGCTGCTTTACGGAAAGCAGTGTGACAATTTACCAACAACAATTAACATATTTAAATTTATTTAATTCTATTTAAGAATAAAATATGCTATTTATGGGGTTATTTTTCAGTCTTTTATAGATTGCTGTTTCATTCTGTTTCTACTTCAGATGGACACTGCTGTACCTTTAAGCACAAAATATATATATATTAATATTCTCTAAAAATTGCGAAGCCTTGTTTGCAATCAATGCATATTCCCCTTTTGTGTAAGAATAACAGATGTTGATAGAAATAGCCATTGGGTTTGTAAAGAACCCATTTCATGTGTCAGAATAGTTGTGCCTCTTCTAGATGAAATGTCAAAAGCAGGCAGATATCTCAATGTGAAATGACCTTAAGAAAAACCCGACCTCGCCAAAGATGACCTTTTTCCAGCAAGAAACATTAAAATTACAACCATATTGATGCTTCAGCTTCAAAAACAATATGTATTTCTTTTTTAGTGTTTTTCTGTCTTGGCATCCTGCGTATTTTAAATAAAGATGTACAGTAGTCCACTTTAAACTGTTTCTGTTGAGCTGATTTATGGTCATGGATTTGTTTTATAAATTTATTCATACACAGGCACATGCATAACAATATTTTCATAAATGTAGATATACATACAGACACATACATAAATACAATTATATACATTCATAAAGCATCAAACAAGATTATCCTAATTTCTCAAGGGGTCTAACATTTTTTTGTGTCCATATTACATTAGTAGAATGTATTACTTACAGTAACTGAATTAAATCTTTTCACAGTATCTTCCTTTTCTGAATTTTTAACAAATCCCCATGGCCTCACTTTCTTCAAGGAAAATATACGTCTTATCAGAGTGTTAATCAAAGTGAAGTGTGTAAGGTTCTTACAAAGTAACATTGGAGAACTGTTCACTTATAATAGTGTATGTGTGTGCATGTGCCATGGCTGATTAGTGGCATGCAGTTTCTCCTTTAAACTAGGAATACAAAAACAAAACATAACAAAAAAAAAGACAACTAGCAAACAAACAAATAAAAAACCTCAAAAAATCTACCAAACCCAAAACATCTTTTATTAAATATTGGAGATGTAAAATTTCTCTTTTTGTGAGTGACGCAGAATCTGTTGCAGCTTTTGATCTAAAGTTCACAGTGATTTGAAATTAAAGGTTGAAGTTCCTATACACCCGAGATCTTCAGGAAGGCACCAGATGTTCTGAAAGTTCTCATCTGTGTACAGGATGATTAATGAAGTACACAGGGGTTTTGGAGGTCAACAGTGTTAAAAGTTTATTCAAACTCTGCCCATATAAACCAAACCTTTCTTCCAGCCCCTCCTTAGCTGATCTGTACCTCCAACTGCCTTGTTCCCCAGTTCCCTCTTTCCCTACCAACAATCTGTGCTCTGTCCTTCCAGATACACTTCCCATCTCTCTGGAAGTCATTCTTTTGACTGAAGGAATTGGGAGTACTCAAGATATCCTCAAAAAAACTGTGCTGAGAAAGGACAAACAAAATCTCAGGAGATGTTCTGTGAGATGATTACAGATTTTTTTTTGCTCTTTTTCCTCTCTTTCCTGTCATCTCCTGGCAGAGCTATAGAAGAAAAGTTGGCTCAGCTCCTCTCCATTCAGGTGATGTTTCTTGCACTTATTTCTCATTTTTTTCTCCCATCTCCAGCCCATTTCTTCTGAAATCATTAAAACCAGTCACTAAAACGCCCACAATTTCAACTCAGATTTGGTAATGAGAAGGCACTGCTACCCACAGATTTCATAGAATCATATAATTGTTAAGGTTTGAAAAGACCTTTAAGATCAAGTTCAACCATTAACCTATCACTGCCAAGGTCACCACTAAACCATGTTCATAAGAACATCTACACCTCTTTTAAGTACCTACAGATATGGTGGCTCCACCATTTCGCTGGGCAGCTTGTTTCAGTCCTTGACCACCCTTTCGGTGAAGAATTTTTTCTTAATATCCAATCTAAACATCCCCTCGCACAATTTGAGGCCATTTTCTCTTGTCCTACTGCTTGTTACTCAGGAGAAGAGCCTGGGTCCCACCTGGCTACAGCCTTCTCTCAAGGAGTTGAAGAATGTGATAAGGTCACCCTTGAGCCTCCTTTTCTCCAGGCTAAAAATCCAGTCCTCCCTCAGCTCCTCCTCATAGGATGTGTGTTCCACACCCCTCCCCAGCTCTACTGTCCTCCTCTGGACATGCTCCAGCCCTTCAATGGGGAGCTCAGAACTGAGCAGAGCACTCAAGGTGTGGTCTCACCACTGCCAAGTTCAGGGGGATAAACAGTGCCTTGCTCCTGCTGGCCACTTTATTTCTGACAGAGCTCAGGATGCCATTGACATTCTTGGCCACATGGGTACATGCTGGCTCATATTCAGCCAGCTGCTGACCAATGGCTTTAATGAATTGCCCTTATATCTCATTACTGCCTATGTTATTACATTGAGAAGCCATCAATTACTGCTAAACTTCAATTTCTCAGTTTAATGCATAGTGTTCACTTTTTTAGATTCCATTTCTCTGAGTCCCACAACCCAACACAGAAAGCATCCTTTATTGTCTTATAGGGGAAGAAAAATTGCTGAAATTTTATTATTATTTATTGTTTCTCTGCATTCTTGGAGGTCTTTAAGATACTCAGACATTTAGTTCTTGTACACAGACACATTCAGGTAACATACTTGTTTTGATTTGGACTGTTTTTAGCAAATAATTAATTCAACATATCCAAGTAGCGTTTGTTCAGAGTGGGAGAATTTAGATCTCTCAGTGAATAATCAAGCCCAGAATATACTAGAACAAAAAGACCTGCCATCCAGCCAGGACAGAAAGGATGAGATGTAAGCAGCCAGGGAAGCAAGCATGGAGAGGAAGATGGAGATGGGAAATAGGCAGGCAAGAAATTTCAGGCTATGGTCGTATCTTCTCAAAATCATTTTGTTTTGTTTGTTGCCTAGTTTCATGCATCTGATTGGATAATAACATCTTGTTAAAAAAAAAAAAAAAGAGTGGAAATTCAAAGGAAACTCAAGAGGACAATGGGACATATCTGCTGCAAATTTTAATATGCCAGAATCACATGGTACAAGTATCTGACTCTGTGTCCTTACTCACTAAATCGTCATTACTTTTAGCAGACCACTTCCTTATTACTCTTGCCATTGCTGACTTGCCTTTCACCAACATGAGTGATGGCCTGACCTGGCTCGATTTTCAAGAAGCTTTTCTGCTTTTAAAGGATGCCTTTTTAACCTCAAAAAAGCCCTGTGCTTCTCTGCTTAACCATGGTTTTATTCTCACCATTTTACTTTGTTTTTGTTCTCAATGATACACAAACCATCTGTGCCTCTAACACAATGTTCTTGAATAGCCTCCAGGCTGTTTCTGTGGTTTTAAAGTTTTTTACTTTGCCCTTCAGCCTGCTGTTAACCATTTTCCTCATGGTTTTAAAATTTGCCCTTTTAAAGTTTTTAACTTGTTTTTACTCCTGTGGGGGAGTTGTGCATTGGGATTTTGTGGCAAGGTTTTGGTATCAGAGGACTGAAGGGTGGCTTCTGTGAGAAGCTGCTAGAAGCTTTGCCTATATCTGATGGAGCCAATTCCAGACAGCTCAAAGACAGACCAGACTGTCCAAAGCCAAGGCCATCAGCAACAGTGGAAACATAGCTGGGATAAGATATTTAAAGAGGAAAAAAAACAAACCTGTGCAACTGCAGCCAAAGAGAGGAATGAGAATATGTGAGAGAAACAGCTCTGCAGACATCCAGGATGGTGGAGAAGGAGGGAGAGGAGGTGCTCAGAGCTGAGATTCCCCTGCAGCCCACGGAGCAGCCCATGGTGAGGCAGCTGTGCCCCTGCAGCCATGGAGGTCCATGGGATGCAGAGATCCACCTGCAGCCTGTGGAGCACCCCACACGAGCAGGTGCATGTCTGAGGGAGGCTGTGACCCCACGGGAAATCCATTCTGCAGCGATTTTCTGGCAGGACCTGTTGGCTGTGGAGAGAGGAGCCCATGTTGGGACAAGTGTGCTGTCAGAACTTGTGGCCAGAGAAACTCATGTTGAAGCAGTGTGTTCCTGAAGGACTACACCCCATGGAAAGGATCCGTACTCTGATTTGGTGGGTGATAAATTAATATAATTTCCCTGATATGAGTCTGTTTTGCCCATGGTGGTAATCACTGAGTGATCTGTCCTTCTCTTTATCTCAAGCCATGAGGCTTTTCTTACATTTTCTGCTGCCTACTTAGTTGAGGAGTGACAGAACAACTTAAGTGGCATCCAGTCAGGGTCAACTCACCACAAATTGCTTTCTATTATGTTAGAAAACCTGATTGTTCAAGGATTGCTGTTTGCCAATGAAGTTCAATTTTGTAACATTATAAAGTCCTTGAATTTGAGATGTTTAAAATAATTAAATCTATATTTAGGGCTCAGTGTAGTTTGATGAAGACTGCATCAAAATTTCCATGGGCTGATGACACAAAACCCTAAAGAAACATCCACTTGGTAACAGCAACTTTGCCTTTCCATCAATTCTGATATTCCAAAAATGTGATTAGCCTAGAGGAGAAAGAACTGTCTTGTGTTTACATCATTTAATCCAGAATTTTAATTGACTGAGGTCACCTTTTTATACTGTCACAGCTTCTTTGTTGACTTGG
Source organism: Ammospiza caudacuta (assembly GCF_027887145.1). Classification (NCBI taxonomy): domain Eukaryota; kingdom Metazoa; phylum Chordata; class Aves; order Passeriformes; family Passerellidae; genus Ammospiza; species Ammospiza caudacuta. The sequence goes on along the minus strand of NC_080598.1, from coordinate 52,762,712 downwards.
ACCAAGCAATAACTTCGTGGTTGTGTAAGAGCACAACAACCTGAGTGAGGTGACTCCTGGAGTGAACCTTAATGTGCTCCCTGAATTTGGCTGCTCATTCTCCTGTTTCTGCTAAAACCAGCCTCAGATTACCCCAGCTCAATCTGCCTATAGAATCCAGCTGTCCATGTCAAAAAGCAACATCTAAAGCCTTACTGTGAAGGACCATGGGAAGGACTATAAGGAGAGCTCTGCTGTCTGCTCATCTTCAGCCCCTAAACTTCACGACAAGAATGAAAGCCACAGTTGGAGATGGCACAAAATATATTGATATACAGGAAATCATATATATATATATAAATACCTTCCTACCCTTCTTCCTAAGGACAGAAATTTGGATTTTGCACAGGGCTGACTTTGACAATTGCAAAAATGAAGAAGTCACAGATGCAATGTGTTACAAACTGAATACTTCAGTAACTAACGTTTCCCTTTCCTATTGCCTAAAACATTTGAAATTTGTAGAAGTATATATGGTAACTTTTCCCCTATTTTCTGTGACTAATTTTCAGTCCTTTTTTACCTCTACCAGCCTAGCAGGGTCAGGGCATGATAAAGCTCCTAATTTTTACTCCACTTAAGAAATTAATTGATTAAGGTTTAAGATTTCAAAAGAAATGCTGCTCTCCAAACCTCACTCATTCAGGTGTCCTAAAAGAACAGCAGGAACAGGTATGCATGTGTTAGTAAGAGTTTTCGTCATAAATAGGGATTCCCAGGTGTCAGATTTAGGATAGCTCCTGCTACTTTGCCTTTGCCATTCATTAGCAAAACCACTAAGATGCAAGGTATAAGTAGGAGGAATCTCCTACTTAAGTGAAAAGCCAGCATAGGGTACCTGGCAGACACAGGCATGTGAAGGAGGAGGTGCAGGTATGCACAGCTGAACAGTGTTTCCAGAATATAAAGAAAATTGACCACTATTTCATGATCAAGCATAAGTCGTATGAATCCACAAAATGTCTCTGGGACAAGACAGCAAGCACTTTTATTTTAATAACTATATTTATTTAAGCAGAAGACAGGGCTAGAAAGGGAGATGTGAGGTGACATGAGGGGAGTTAGCTTCATGGTATAGGAGTGCTGACAGAGGCAGTCTGCCTCTGCTTTAGTCCCTGGAGAAAGTGTATGTGGACGCACTTGATCCAATTTTCAGCTATAAATCAGTATCAATCAATCCACTGTAGTCAATCCGTTTGTCATTTTCACTTGCTTTTGGTAGTTACCAAGGAAATTGACTCAGTCTTCTTCTGAAAGTTCTTTTCATGAACCTTCCTTCCTATAGAAGTGTGCTGGAGAGAACAAGATTAATTGGGCATGAAATGCAGAAAGTAAAAATGAGGAGGGAAAGCAAGAAGGAGAAGATTAAAAACTAAGGAGAAGAAAAAAGGAAATAAATAAAGCAGAAAAGGCTATCTAAGGCAAATCCAAAAGAAGAGGTGTTTCCCAGACAATTCTGGCCTTGTTAGGTCTGCAGCCACAACAAAAAATTCTGTAGAGCCTTTTGGCTTGATATGCAGAGACAAATCCCCTCCACTCCTAAGCAGCTGCTGCAATGATGTCCAGAATTTACTGTGCATGGCAGCCAGGCATGAAGAGCAAGTTGGCCACAGAGGAAGATGGCAGAGAAAAAAGATAAAGGGGATAAAGAGAATCTAAAAGTTATTAACAAAGTAGGGAATATATCAGCCAAAAATAAAATTTTGAAAAAGCGAGAATACAGCTTTTATAATCAATTCAGTATAATAATTTTTCTCTAACAGCTATATTAATGTGCCTCTTATGTACAGCCTTTGGGCATGTGTGTGTGCATGCATGTATACTTTTCTGTTCTTCTCTCTGGTGGTGCTCTAGGATGAGAGAAGATCGGAAAACTATGGTTAAAAAGTTGTTTTCTAGTCATTTTTAGCATTTTCCCTATCAGGTTTTATGCCTGCTGTTTCAACTGGAACAAAGTATCAGATACCTAATATGTGAAGAAGAGGACAGTGCACTTGAGATGTGGAGAAGCAAATGCTTATGAGTATGTGGGAGAAAACAAAGGGAAAAAGCAAAAGAAAATGATAGGTGTGATGTCACAAGCAGGTGAAAAGAGGATCTGTACTCCTTTTTAAAGAAAGATATTCACATGATTGAACAATGAGTTTCGGATACTTTTCTATGCAACATTCTGAAAAAACAAACAATGTCTTGATTTTCAACAGAAGTCCCTTGAAATGGGAGAATTGCTGCACTGCAATGCCCAAAAGAAACTATCACCTTGTCTTACTTGTGGCTGTCTCTCTTTCAGGGCAGTACTTACAGGAGGTCTGTGTAAGCAAACCATGATATAAATATGAAAAGAATTGTATTCCTCATGAGTGCCCTGTTCTGCACTATGCAGACAAGTTAGGAATTACTGGATATTTTTGGCTCCTGGCACAATTAGTCATTGGTGTCAGAAGAAGCCATTAATACTTAACAAGCAACTGTGTTGTCACACACTAGAGGAAGAATTGAGAAAAACAACTGAAAAAGCAAAAGATGAATATTCTGAACATAGAAATTGCGTGCTAAGAGCACCATTACATTATTTGTATCATGTCATGTCTTTCTCCTGCAGTTTTATATATTAATCTTTCCTTAGGTTGGGATTTTTAATCTGTTCTGCTCCAGTGCACAGTTATATCCACCCTGAGCTGTTGAGTATCTCTGGTTCCATTAATGTCTAGGGTAATTCTCCATTTCTTGAGACATAGCCAAACTTCTTCTCTAGTCTGTAGCAAAGGATCATCTCATCCAATTGATTTATATTTTTCCACCCTGACTCTGTAGTCAGTTATATCAGACCCCTTTGGCCAAGCTCTCTCACTTTTAGTTTTAAGGTGCTGATGTCAATGCAAAGACGTTGTTATATTTCTATTTTACAGCTAATGGTGAAGTTGTCATTATCCCTTTTAGGTAAGACTCTGAGGACCTCTATTCTTTACTCTAAGGCTCAGGTGCTTGTGATGTGACCTTGAGTAAAATATTTAACCTCCCTGGCTTCTAGACTGGATTTTTATATTGCCAAGGTAACTCAGAAGAAGCTCCAGTGAAATTTGTGCAATTCTAGCAAGAAGAAAGGAATTTGAATGGGGGAGACTTGCCCCCTGTACTTCATTTTTCAACCCCAAAATAGGTGTCATCATGACTTTTTTCTAGATTTGTTTTTAAAACATTGACGTCCTCCTATGAAAAGTACTCCACTGATCTAAATTGCTGTACAGATTATTGTATCTGGAAAACAATTTCCCTGCCCCTGATTGTTTCCCAATACTAATGGCCTGGAAAGCTGTCACAATCCAAAATGGTGTCCTGATACCATCTTTCCACCAGTGCCTGAGAGTTTCCCTAAAGAAAGAACGACAGGTGTGCACTCAAGACATTGAACTCTTTGGTTCTCTGTGGCTGCACGCTCCTGCACCATTTGAGATTTGTGCTGGGATGTATCCTCTGTCATGTCCACTGGTAGTCAGCCATGAACCCCCACAAGAAACGACACGACAGAGTGGAAATACCTTAATGATTTCATGAAAGCAGAGAATTAAGTACTTCTGCTGGTAGGACTTTGGAAACAAGAGCAAAAATGGTGGTTTCTTTGCTTAACCATGGGCAATTTTTTTAATGGAAAAGGTTTCCTTCATTGCATTGGCCTGGTGCAGTGAGAGTCATGAGTACAGAACTGGTAGATGGGGGTAAGGTTTCACTCTCTGAGGGAGAAATTTTACTCTGTATTTTCAGTGATAATGTGGAAACTGGCTGGTCTGGTGGACATAGTAAGCCACAAAGATAGTTGAGACTGGCATTTGAACTTCTGCTATCTTTCCTGAAAGAGTAACCAATTTTTCAATTATAGCAAAATAAATAAATTTTTTTAAAAAGAGGGGGAAACTGGAAAAATTTGGAAGATTTGATTAAACTTATATTAGTTCAAATGAATCCACTGAGAGACCCTTTATCTCTGAAATCATACAGTGAATACTTGGGAGTTGGGCTGTTTGGTTGTTGAGTTTTTTTGTGTTTGTGGGTTTTTTCTTTTTTTTTTTTTTCCTAAAGATGCCTAAATTATACCCAAGCAAAGCTGAGCTACATTAAAAAAAAATGTGAACAACAACCTTTCAAATTTATTCAGACTAATGAGCTAGTCTAAATTTTGAGAATACTAATTCACAGAAGTCGGTTCTGTGGTGAGAGAAACACAACAAGGTTGTCACAGCCTGTGAACAAAGTGAATTGGTTATATGACTGACAGTAAAGATTTCTTTTAACATCAGTAAAAGGAGGCTGAAGTGACAGGTAAAAGGACAGATGCAGAATTCTGCAGCACTCTGAGAGTTTGTATACTATCACTAAGGGACAAGTTGACTTGATACCAACTTAATAGGCTCAGCAGGGGCTGAGCAAAGGGATGAAGACTGTAAATGGGTGTAATAGGGCACCTCCACGGTACCAGCCTAAGCATGAGAAACATCTAGCTGGTTTTGGCTGAGGAAATTAATCACATTACCCTTAAAGTCAAGCCTGTCTTTTAATCTAGGACCTGCTCGATGTACAGTATTTCACAGGAAACATGCACATAATTTTAGTCACTTTTACTCATCTCCAAAATGAATTTAACATCATCACAAGGCAGCTTAGATTCAACATCATCTCTGAGAAAATGAAATACTGGAGCAAAACTATAAATGGAATCTTAAGACCAAAGGGGTATAAGCAGGTATACAGCATTTAACATGCTCTATAATCTGCTAGCAAGAATGTTTGCATAAGAAAAGGTGAAGCTTTCACACTTTTCTTGTGCATTTTCTTGTCAGGTCCAGTCTAATGAGCCTCTGAGAAAGTGTTGGCTAGTGCATTCAGCACCAGATGAATTAAGATGGGAGATTCTTGCCATCAGAAATAATTCTACAGTGGGAAGAAATCCTGCTGTGCTGAGAGTTGACCTCTTGGACAAACATGCTGTAATAAAAAGTGCTATTTGCTACAAGCGCATTGAGAGTTTTAAATCATCAGACTAAAGTACCCCAGGCTCTGACAGTAAAATTTTCATTCAAAGAGGGGCTCAGCTTCACAACACAATAAATTATATATGACTAGGACATATAAAACATTTAAAGATATACAGAAACTCACTGTATTTGTGTTCAGTAGACAAGTTCATCTCTTGAAGTACTTTTTTATGTCAATCTTGCCTATTCAGATGAAGGTGGGGGAGAGACTTTTTCTCAAAACAAGTAGAAGCAAAATGAACTGGCTGTTTTCCACCAAGTGTCTGAATTTAATTGCTATATGGGTGTTTTTTGTGTATGGTGTGCAACTCTATGCAGAGGTTAGGGATGATATGCACCTATATGGGCAGATTTCATTGCCCATTGTAGCAAAAAGATGAAGGATGCCTGGAAATCTTTAGTAAAATCTGGCAATAAAAAAAAAAATCACAGTGGTGCAGAGGGATGTTTTTGAGTGGGATATACAGAAGAAAATTCCCCAGTAGCTGTCACATGAACCTGGTGACCTCCTGGTGAGGCTGATTTTAGTCATAACTGCCAAAGGGAGCAGACTGCTGGACTCACTCTGCTGTCACACAACCACTGTCCCCACACATACCGAAACAAATGCATATTTTCTGATGCTTCCACCACACACAAAAATCAGTAAAAAATCTGGTTATCTGATGTAATAGCTTTGGGGCAATGTTTTTTCCCATCCCCCAGTAGCAGCAAGTACCAGAACCCTGTTGCTGGCATAATAAAAAACAATTGCTGTTGGGAAACCTTGAATTTTCAGGGAAATTAGGAAAAAAACTGAGGAAATAAAAAGATTAAAATCAAGGAAGGGTCAGAAATCATTTAAGTGTGTGAGAAGAAAACCTACTTTTTGAGACCAGTTCTCCACACACTGGCAAAGTTTTCCTGGAGAAAAACTAGCAAGATTTGGACAACAGACTCTTTTAGAGCCTAGATGATCTCATGACTTGATTGTAAATCAAGGGCGAGGTCCCTCTCCTCTGCAAGTTCATGCACAACATGTCTGCATAAAGAAAAGCAGGGGAAATTTCTAACCATCTCATATCATGTGAGCCAGAGGCCTCCAGGACCATCCTGTGCTCTTCTGTGCAGGACACATTTGCTGGTCCTACCAGATGGAAATGCACCTTTGATTCTCTGTAATCAAAGCAAGGAAAGAGAGTAAAATGGCTTTGGACTTACCCTGTGGGGTTAGTGTCCAGGATCCAAATTATTAACACACATTAAATATGCATTGGAAGCAACAAAAAAAAAAAAAAAAAAAGTAAAAAGACAGGAAATACAGTCAGAAGGTAAGTTCTTTAATAGCAAGAAATGACTTTTCACCTCTGACTGTACCACGTCCCCACAACCATACACAGCTTTAGACCAAATAAAAAACAGTCCAATGGACACTAATACATAATCATTGTCCAGGCATTTTGAGCCTGGATTAATTTACATTAGCCTGAAATGTAATTTATAGTTAGTCTTCTCAAAAAGGGCTGTGAGTATAAGTAAGGCTGTGTCTACACCAGTGTTTTAACTGCAGGAGAAAGACTTTTACCTGTTTGTTGCTCTGTCTTTCCACATGGGCAAACCCTCATGTGCTCACAAACCACTCCCTTAGGTTCTGCTGAAAATTTTGGGTTTATGTTTAATCCACTGTATATGCAAATATATTGTGTATATATTATCTGTTATGTTCCATTAATATGTGACCAGTTCTTCACTGGTGGTCTTGTAGGTTTTGAGATATAAGCTCAGGTAAATTTACATCAATAGATCTTCAGAACTTTACATTGAATTCAGCCTCCATTTCCCAGAGGAACACTGATTTTTAGGAGTAAATCCTGCCTAGCTGCCTTCATGCACCCAAACATCTCTTTGACTGCTGCTTCTCCTCTTCTTCCCACTCTCTTATAGATGTAGGACACTTGTCACCTCACTTTTCTCCTAAGGATGAGGAGCGTAAATGAAAACAGACAGACTCAAACTATATTGAACAACCTCGGAAATAACTCCCTTTTTTTTAATGAGAAAAAAGTTTAACTGCAGTGTCTAAGTATGCAGACAGATTCATTCATGTGTGTATAACCTCTTGCCAAACCAGCATTCCAGGGCAGGTATTCAGTTAATCACAGTTTGCACAGGGACTTCAGCCAAACCCTCAGGTAGCTTTGTAATGTTTCAGTCTTTTATTTGCTATAATTCAGTATCCTACACCTGTGTTCTCCAGAACCTACCAAAATCAAACTGGGAGGCATGATAAGCAAACCAGCTATTTACTCCCTGCTTTTTTATTTCTTCCATTCTCTCACACGAGGCTTAACATTGTGCCAAATCTATATGACATAAAACATCATAAATGGAGGGGGACATATAACACTACCAAGAGACAGAGTCCAAAAATCAATATTTATGGTCATATAAATGATTTTTTTTTCCTATTAGTCCTCTTAAAAAAAAAAAAAATATATATATATGCAGGGATTACTGCACCTGAAATGTCTATGTTAGAATAAATGTAAGAAACAATGTTGATGATTAACAGTATTTCAGTTAGGTCTTCAATCTGTTTTCCAGATAATGCAAACAATAGCATGTTCTGAAGGCAGAGTAGGAAACAGGACAGCAGACAAGGTTTTTTACTGATTGGGTATTTCATACCAAAATAAATTGTAAGGATACAAAACTAATGAAAGATTTAGGAAAGCAATAAAGTAATCCAGAAAGATTATTTCACACACACACATAGGCATACACACAGAGACAAAGAGAAGAATTAAGCTTGAAATCCACTCTGTTCACATTAAACCCAGATGTTTGGACTTTGTGCAAGTGCAGTGTGGAGTAGCTGCAGAGAGGAAATCCAATCTGAAGCTGCAGCCAAGCTGGATGTGGGGCCTTTATGTGGCTCTGGTACAATTCCCTCCAGAACCAAGGGGCAGAGCTAAATTGTTCTTGCATCCTCTGGCTGGCACCTGTCCTCCTGCCCTCCACCAGCACTCGCCCCTCTCACTGTAACTGCAGGCACCCTGTGGGTTTCAGCAAATTTCATTTAGGATACATCGCTCCAAACTGAATTCTTTCACCAAAATTAACTTCCCACATATGCATGCAGAGTCAAACTTCATTAAAAAGAATGAAAAGTTGCTCCATAATAATTATCAGAAAGCAGATTGTTTGTAAAATGTAATGAAGTATTTATCCAGTTTTTGTTTTGCTTCTGAATTCTGAAGCAACATTAAAAACATGTCTTGCATCTCTTTTGAAAGGTTCAGTGTCTCCAGTATAACACATTCCAGACTGACAGAAAAGGATAAGGATATTTGTATACATAGATATAGGTGATATTGATATACAGCTGTAGACACACACACATATTGCATTGTTTACATAATTTATTTCTCAGCTGAATCTCTTAAGGGTCCTGATACAATGCAGTAGCTCCCTTATTCAGAATTCTGCACACAATTTCCAACAAGTACTTAAACATGCTTTAATTTTATTCCTGGAAATCTTAAAAGCATTTAGAAAGCTGTTACTCTCTCTTAGAAGAAGAGCCCACAATATGAATACTGGATTAACTATTAAGGCTAATATAACATGTTAATAATACAGCAGGTTCACGCTGCTGGTTGCTTTTAATAACACAGCAATACACTGAAATTCATGATACCTGGCAGAAATTGTGTCTGTAGCCTCATATAATCACATTTAGGAGCTGCTTTTAGACTGCATTCACTCAACTCAAATTTTAGACAAACAAAAACAAAAGCTTTATACTTACATAGCATCTTACATCTGAGGATCTTAAAGTACTTTAATTTTCCATAGTATTAACCTAATATGACAGCCTTCTCATATTCTCTCTTATTTGTATTTGGCTTTTTCCCTGCCTTTTGTCTTCTCTCATACCCACTGCCTATATACATTTATTCCTGCTTCTTTTATCTATACCTGTATAGATTAATTCTTTTTGATATGTCCATACTGCACGCACTTGTGTATCTACAATCAGTTCCTGCCTTCAGATTTATATCAAATAAAGAAAAACAATTTCTAGAATTAAAAGAAATACACACAAACCCCAGCAACACTGCTCTATATCTTAAATGTGTGTCTTTGTAGTTTAAAACATCAAACCTCATTACAGAACAATGGCTGAGATTGTTGGTAATTATGGCTTGGAAGAAAGATTTTAACTTTCCTGACATAAAAAGCACCTTTCTTTTCTTTTTTTTTTTTTTTTTTCTTTTTTCTTTTTTTTTTACCTTGTTTTTTTCACAGTCTAAGCTGAAATTGTTGAGGGGGCAAAGGGAGGGGAAGTTCTGGGACCTGATCAGGGAGCAGAACTGACCATGACACCAGTCCCATTCCTCCACAGAGGAGTGTCTGATCTTACAGGAGGCCATCAGCTGGAGCTGGGGATTTGACTTGGAAAAGATCCTCCATTGCCATCAGGAACCTGAAAGTGGTCAGAGAAGTTACACCCGACACAGCAGGTGTGTCTGAATGTCCAGGAAGTCAAATGCAGCTCGAAAGGTGGGTTGACCATCTTCAGTATGTAAGTCCCAGACAGCTTGGCTTGAAAAGGGTTGTTATTCTCAGCCGGTTATTTAATGAGAATTCTCCTGTTTTTCATATAGGAATCTGAAAAACAAGCTTATGGATCAGGTGTGTCCAGCTAATTCAGTGCATTTTTATACAGGATCTCATTTAAAGACAAAGATTCTGCAATAAATAATAGTTGTGGAAAAAAAATTTCCCAGAAATAAAAATTTCTTCCTTTCAGATTGGCTAACTCACAGAGTTAAAAAATCTACTTTTATAGAGTAAGATTACATTTCTTGTTATCTATGTACATAGCATAATCCTTTATAAAACATTAGTTTATTGTCCAAATATATCTCTTGTGGCATTAGCTTCTGCTGTCTGATCAAGAATGATCTATTGTCAGTTTTCTGTTGTCTCTCCTCAAAAGCTTTGCATGTCTTGTTCTCATTTTCTTGTAAGAAATAATAGCTAACACATAATAGATAACAATAAAAACATTTTATTTGCTTTTGGATGGTGGAAGTGTAAAACTATGTTACACAAGCAGTCACACGTATTGTATTAATTATTTAGTAACGCATATCTCTTAATTAAAGAACCAAAAATAATCAAACAAAAAACAACAAAACCAAAAACAGTAAATAGAAAGAGGTCAAGGAGTCTAGAAAGTACCCATGGAATATGATGTCATTCGGAATCTGTTACAAGAAGAACCTTACAATTTATTTTGAAATTAAAACTCCTTTTATACTTATAGGTGGGGGGGGTTAGCAAGGAGATCTCAGATCAGAATATGTGTATTTAAACAAAGTATTGGGTTTTGTTGTGGGGCAAATCCAAAACCAAGAGAGGCCTATTTTTCTCATTCTGGTTTTCATATTAAAAAAATGTTCCAAGAACAACTATTCTCATGAGGTTTTGGCTCAAGATGGCAGGAATTTTAGGAAAAAACAGATGATCTCACAAGACCTCCGACATCCAAAGCAGAAAAAAATATCACAAGTCAGTTTCTGCCACATGCCACTACTCAGGGCCAAAAATCTGCTGAGAACAGTCTAAAGAAATGTTGGGCTATTGAACTAAAAATAAAAATTTTTGAGTTTTTTTTACTCTTAGGCTTAAAATCTAAACACAAATTTGACCACAAGATGAGTACAGTCTGCTCAGACTCTAACTCTCACATATGTCATCGATGACCGAGTCTCACATCTATTGTTGATGACCTACTGGATGAAAAATAAGCATTCAAGGAAAGAACATAGCAAGACGAGACTCCTATTACAAAGAGGGTAATATATTTCCATATGCCAATAATTTAGCATCAAATTGCAAATGATGACACGAAGTACCCAGATCTTTATTGTGACAAGATGTGTGGGGAAGGAAGAGGCCAGAAGACAGTTTCATCACAGATATATAGACTGGTGGAACTGATTTTGAACAGCAATTTTGTCCAGCTTAGGAAACTACTGTCTTCAGTTTTGTGGTCAGCAAAGGCTGATAGGGTTCACAAACAAGATTCAATTTACACACACTCAATATCATGCACACAGTTGCATATGGACTCAGGTTGAACTGTGTGAATATTTACAAGTCTATTTTCAAAAATAAGGTACTTGACTTGGAGTTGACATTGAATAAAATCAGTTGGGTAGTCTAAAATTATATAATGTTAAAAGAGGCTTTCAACACCATGTTCTCTGGACCCAAACCTTTATAGGTGCAAGATGGCACATATCCATTTATTTCAGTGTCTGTTTTATGCCAGCTTTGAGCCTGATCTTATATATTTATTGCACATAACCAAATTCTCTGATTTGCTAAAAATAACACCATACAATTGAGAGATGTCAGTTTTGGAAGAGGATTTTCTGTAACATTCTGAATTTTTTCTAAAATGAGAAACTAGAACATGAATACTCTTTGCCAGATTTCTAAGCTATGAGTGGAGAGAGGGGATCATAGATGAAAATATATCAACTCATGAGTGCAAGACAGATATTTATGACATGATTCACTGTAGCCTTGTAGAATGAAAGTGAGATTAATAAAATGTGTGCAGAGGAGTGTGCAAACTGTTGCATCCTCTGAATTCATTGAGGATGACGTGAAAAAGTTGTTTGGATGCTTTATTATGTGTGGATATCCTATAAAAAATGCTAGTCTGGAAGTAAAAGCGGCCAGAGATAAAGATGAGCATGATGGGGTTGACAGTCCAATTAAACTTGAAAACCTTTTTTTATGTTACACATTAAAAATCATGTTCGAAGCAATAAACAGAATGAATAAACATAGTATCATTGTATGTGTATTATGCATCTATAAAAGCAGAACACAAGACTCAACTGAAGTATTTCACTGGTGTTTGTTTAGTTATTATAGGAGATGCGACTGTATTGCAGGAGAGGTTTGGGATAAGATAACCTTTAGGTTGACACATGCCCATAAATAAGTCAGCAGAGTCTTTAATTTTCTCAATTCAGCCTTATTAAGAGGACTTAGTTCTCTTAAATATATTACAAAAGAAAAAGGGATTAGAATGAAGAAAGGTCAATAAAGAACTTATAGATCCCTTCAGTAACTGAAGGAAAAAACTCATTTGATCCCTTGGGTTTGAACCACTGAGTTTCAACCCTGTGTTTTCTGGTCCCCTTTTTCTCCTGTGACTCGTGCAGAGCTGATTTGCTCTCTCTCAGGAGATGCTTGGTCCATGTATTTTACCTGTGACTCCCTGGTTATTCCACTGTTCCTCCAGGAGGGTTTGAAAGCACAGTCTGGGAAGGACCTGGGCTGAAACTCTCACATGACTGAATTAAACAGGGAAACACCTAACAGGATAATGTGCAAATTTTTATCCCTTTGAATTACTTCAGGTGGGTTGAAGTCAGCATGTGAGATACCTAGCTGGAAAACCTCATGACTTTGCAGATTAATCCATTGACCAAACAAGATACATACTTCCATGTTATTCACACGAAAAAACAGATGCCTCTGCCTCTAACTGATTATAATTGCAACACCTTCTTGCTCCAGTGGCATAAAGCATAGCCAGTGATTTCTTTATATGACACAGGACAATTTTTCAGCCAACCTAAGGTGAAACACAAGAGGAGACAATTTGGATTATTGTCTATCTGCAAGTGTCTTGTGAGCAGCAAGATGGGAGTAAGTTCATTCTCCCTGTGCTCTGCCAATGCTACACCAAGATGCCAAACACCAGAAGTTTCAGAAGGGAGGCAGAATATGATATAAAACCAGGTGTCTTGTGTTATTACCTGTTTTTGACCCACCTCAGATAGGTGGGGGATAGTTTAAACTGGAGTACCAAAAAGGCAATGTAAATGAGTTGATTTGCACATTTGGATCAATGAAGTCAAATTTTACACCTACTCCTCATATGTTATTCTCAGAAAACATTTTTCTCCCTAGTGAAAAATATTACTAAACTAGTTTTTTTCATTGTTTACAATTTTTCTATAAATTTCTTCTATCAGTATCCAAACTACCCTTTGTCTCTCAGCAGAAATGGGAAATTTTAAACAAAAAGCAATCTTAAAAAAAATAAATAAAAATTTACCATTCATCAGAAATCCATTATCCAAGAGAAAAAAAAAACAAACAAACCAATATTGCTTTAGAATCTCTTGACTGACTGTGGTTTTCAGCCGTTATTTGCCTGCTATTATTAATGGTTTTGTTATTATTAGCCCTGGTTGTTTCAGACAAGCAAACACTTCCTAAAGCAACATTATAGAACAGCATTTCATTAAATTAAAATCACTAAAATCTCTTAAAAGACATCCTATAATGGGAAAATATGAGAGAAATGGAGCACTGGGAAGGCTCACACTGAATTTTAAAGCCCATCTGACTGTTGTGTGACATATAAGCACATTGTGTTGTATGCAGCATTTTTACCTTACACAATGGTTTAAAAATATTGTGTTTTAGCTTTTTTCTTCCATTAAAAATTTCATAAAAAGTCATGCATGCTAATTGAAGTGGATGTGGATGAAATGCAACCCTTGGATTTTATTATGTGAATTTAATTCAGGAAAAGGAGGAGGGGGCAGGGGGAAAAAGGCATCTCAACAAATTGCTGTGTATTTATTTTCTTCATTTATATTAGGTTACCCAGAATGAAAAGGTGCCCAATGGATGCTAGATATAATAGCCAGAGAGTTTAATATGATTTCTGCTGCAAGAAAAACTAGACTAGATAAAAAAATCCATATCTTAATGATAGGTAAATAATCCTTTAGTATCTCAGATGTACATGCTACAGGCAGCAACTCTGTGTTCATGAAAACTCTTTTATTCTTGTATGCCATTACTGCAGAGATATTGCTATATTGGTAGATATATTCCTACACTGATAAATAGGCTGCATAAACAATATGCCCCCCCATAAGCAAGATAATGCTAGTACAGTCTAGCAATAATAGCTCCCCTGCAGGAGGCTAGATTTTTCCCTTTTTCTAAATGCTAACAAGAACAGTTCTAAGGTTATCCACGTAATGAAAAACAGGGGTAAAATAAGTGCAGTGCACAGAAGTCTCTTTCCCTCATCTCTTCTACCTCAGGTGATAATGTCGCAGATTTCCTTATCCCCATGTACTCTGATGGCATGCGTGTGTTCATGTGTCTCTGCGCATGCGTATAAGGTATTTTCTTATTTAATAAATAAATGTGTGCACTTCCCCAGTGTCAATAAAGTTTTAGCTGCCTGTGAGATCCCTGTGTATATTGGATAGCTACTTCATTTCAAAGATTCTGATGAAGTCCATAATCCACGGGAATGTAGCACAAGTCCCTGCATGAGGTACTGTGGAGTAAGCTGCTAAGAATCACTTGCAGCTCTGCATGGAGCCATATAGTTCTCTTTGATAAGTTGCCCAACCTGAGAAAGCTGAAAATATGTCCATTATTGTGAGGACTGTTGAAAGTGTATTGGATTATTAGTCTGGCTAGTGACAAGATCTTGGAGACTGATTTAGGTAACATACATTGTTGATCATACTTTTAAAAAAGAAGTCTCTTAATTTTCAAGTTACTAAAAGACAAATTTTTGAATGGTAGACTTTTAGCATTAAAGTCTGCTTCATAATAGTTGTCTGTTTTTTAGAGGATCTAGACACAGACAAAATATACTGGCATTCAGAGCTGCATACGCAGCTTCTGTCTCTGTTCACACACACAAATGCACCAAGGTAGCCCTGGTTTAGGGATACTTCCACTCTGTGGGAGCTGATGAAGGGACGGTCAATGCCATTGCCATTGTTTTGCTCTACCTTTCTTTGTTCTGGAGAAAATGGTGTTGGTGATATTTTTGCTCGACGTCCAGGAGAAACTGTGAGGAGGACTCCATGGATATATGAAAGCTAAGTAATTACTTTATTATACTATATTACTCTATGTTATATTACACTATATTACATTACATCTAAACTGAATCTGCACAAGCACCCAACTTAACTGCACAGAATCTTGTGACTGTCTGCTGACTGACAGAATGCACACACACTTGGCCCTGATAGGCCAAGGGAACAAAACACCACTTTGGGCGAACAATGTCCATATTGCATTCTACTTTGGCACAACACAGGCATAGCAAGATAAGAATTGTTTTGATCATTCTTTTATCTGCTTCTCTCACTGCTTCTCTCAGGTTCAGAGAACGTGAATCCCACAAAATGGGGCAGAAAAGCGCAGTCCCATATCCAACTCTCACACCAGTTTACGTGGCTGTACGAGTGATTGGCCAGGCAGAGGACTGTGATGCTCTGTACCTGGACAGTGCACTGGGCTTTGCACACCTCTGTTGCTGCCAGCAGGACCTGGTTCTTGCTGAGCTGTGCACCCAGTGCCTTGTGCTGCCTCTCACCGCTGTCCCTGCGGTGAGCATGGTCTCAGGGCTCGCAATTGCCTCATCTCATGCCATGCAGGTGGCCACTAGGTCAAGGCTTCCCTGGGCTTTGATCAGTAAAATTCTGCCATGTGGGAAAACTATTTTTTTCCTCCTTCATAGGGTCACACATTTTGTCATGAATCAAGCAGGAAGAGGAAGAGGAAGGAAGGAAGCAGAAAGCTGGTGCATAAAACAGGCACTGATGTGGCAATTGCTTTGGAAATGCTTTGCTTTACAAGTGCCCACATTGTTATCCATCTTCCCCTCCTCTCACAGAAACCACAGTAACAAACATAACAATGCATTAGCTTAGAGGTTTTTAAGGAAATGAATCTTGTTTTCCTTAAGTGTGCTCCATTCTCTGTTTATAAAGGAATAGAGGTTGAGAGGAAGAATGTAGGCATATGAGTAGTTTAAGTATCATCATTCACAACACAATGTAAATCCATTTTTATAATTTCTATCATATAAAGGCTATCCCAAAAGGTTTACTGTGTTAAATAAAACATTAACTGAAGAATAAAAAAAACATTAATAACAAGATGGAGGTAACATTCAAAAAGTCAAAAGACAAAGCTTTTTAATTTTTCTTTTCAGGTTAAATATGGAAAATCATGGATATTCAGGTAGACAGAGAAATGGCTGTCTGTTCCAAATGACTGCAGGTAGGAGGAGAAGAATGTTTTCCACCCAGGAATGGGAAATACACCAGTATCAGATAGCACTAAGGAAACAGAGGACCTAGAAGAAGACAAAGGGACAAGTGGAAAAACAGGAACAAGAATTCATTCAAACCTAATTAAATTCCACCCAGTGGAAACAAGTTTTCACCTCTGAGCTTAGAAGCCAAAGCATTTGGATGGACAAAGTATGTAATGCCAAACTTGCTTTCACATAAACTTCCAGTAAGTTTTCATGAGAAATTCAAAACTCAGTCTGAGTTTGCCATAAAATGTAACCAGATTCTTAAAATTTTTCATTCAGATAAATCTGAGTTCTCTTCTGTGCATTGCATTATCCTGGAACACAAGTTACAGAGGGTCTGAAATCCCTATTTGAATGATTCTATACCCATTAAGCTTCAGAGGCACAATTGCCCTGTTCTCCTATTCATCAGGTTTTGACATTTCCCCTTGCGAAACATTAGCACTATGCAGAAAAGAAAGATATTCTACCTCACAAAGGAGTTTAGGAATTCAAAGCTAGTTCTGACTTTGAGAAAAAAAATGGGTAGTTGTCAAACTCCCCATGAAGTTAAATAATTAAAAAATAATAATTTCAGAGCATTCACATGGTAGTGTTTGCTTAATTTTTAATGTTGATACATTTATTATCTGAATTTTTAAAAGCTGTATTTCTTTTTAAGTGACAAGTCTAAGTGTTCAATTCCAAGAAATGTAGGAATGGGATGTTTTGGCAGCATCAGAAGAGTTTCCTGGTTTTTCCTCTACGTGAAATTTTTGCAAAACCTGCCCAGTTTCACAAAGATTTTCATTTTTTGACAGAATCTTAGATTGCAAAAGTATATAGGTCTATCAAATTTTCTTCAGCTTCCTATGAGCCAATGGTGTATTTCTAAATATTAATATTACTTCAGAAATCAAAAGAAAATCAGATCTGGCTGTTAATTTTGCTGTTTCCTGTGATTTTCCTACTTTTTCTTCTTCCTGTGATTTTGCTCTCGTTACTTTTCAGCAGCAACAGTGCTGATCAAAAACCTGTCTTTTGTTGTAGAGCCATATCAGGACATATATCAGGGTTTGCTCAGCCCAGTGGGCTCTTGGCACCCTCAGTGCTACAGTGCTGATGGGAGAGCTCAGTCAGGTGCGTGTATTTCACTGCAGTGGAAACAATGTGGGCTTTTGGGAAGGATGCAGACCAATGTTTCTGATGTGGATCATCTATCTTCGGCATCTGTCAGCTTCCTTATCTTCTTAGTGCCTACCTGCTGGCCAGAGGGTGGCCAGGGGAATTAGGACTGAGGAATTGAGGGTGGCCAGAGGAATTAGGGCTGACTACTTTGGCCCACCTGATGAGAAATGCCTTCAGCAGGAGAACTGTGAAGTCCCATGGCCCATCAGAGGCCATATCACTCCACACATGGATGACAATAAAACAGCCACCCCAAAACCAGGATGACTGTCCTTCACAGTCATTTACAGCAGTTGTTCTTGGCTGTTTCCTCTGTTCACTAGTTTTTTCTCCCCCTTCTTAAGTTTTTTTTCACTTAGAATCTTCCACATCCGAAAGATCAGGTTTGTGTTTTTCAGTCTCAAAGTCAGCATATGGGATTTAGGATAAACAAAGCACTGCAAACTGGAAGAGGACAATAAGGAAGTGTGAGGTGGTGATGACAGCAACAGGGGTATGTTCGTTAACAGTCACAGAAGGTAAAAAGTTAGAAGTTTCCTTTAAGTCCTTGATAAATGACGATATTATTACTATATTGTGGAATAAAATATCATTTAAAATTCATGACTTTTAAACAATTAATTACATTTACATGAGTTTTCCCTTTGCAGTTTTTTCATAGTACTATACTTTTCCATTTTATAGGAAATGAAAGTCTGCAAAACGTTCTCTAGGCAATGAAAATAAACTTCCATTGGAGTTCAAAGTAGCATGTAAAATATTTTTCTATATGCACTAGCAAAAAAAAATATGCAACTATCATATAATGAAAATTTTCTTCTAGACCAGTGTTGAATAAAATGCAAGAACAAAGGTAGTGGGAATCTACCACTTCAAGTGGCAGAGATCCTGCAAGAAAAACTGATGCCAGCAGAACTCCCCAATTCACAAGCCCTGAATAACCTGGGAAACATCAGATTCTGGTACTGCTGACTTTGCATGTGAGTGGCCACAAAACTATGAGAGAAACTCAAGCTCCTACACTGGTTCTGTTACTGTCTCTTCAATACATCATTACTGAAAGGAGAAGTTACATAGGAACTGAGATGTAGTCACCCACTGCCTGTGGCACAAATCATTCACAAAAATTCAATTGCAAGACAGTGTATTCTCGGACTCTGGGAAAAGATGATACATCAGAACTAATAAATGCAGGGATAGAATTGTTTAAATTAGGTCATTAAGTTACTCATAATGTATTACAATACTCACAAGAACTCGACAACCTTGCATTTCTGTGAATTGCTAAATTATTGTATGCATTCCTGATACATTCTTGTTAGCATTTGAACACTCCTGGGCTCTTGTACCTGCTGCCCTCAATTACTTCAACAAGGAATAGTTCTTTCTTGGCTCTGTTACCACTTCCACCTGCTGGAAAGGATGGAAAAAAAAATGTCACAGTACAGGTAAATGAGAATCCTGAGATGTTTTCACTTACTGAAGGATGGAAAACATCAGAAATCTCTCCCTTTTGAAAGCAATAGAGAGCAGAGCTATTGAAATTATCAGATTTTGAGACACAAATTCTATAACCAGAAAGCTTATTCATTTTGAAACAGAGTTGCCTGGTGCAGTGGCAGCATGGCTGGAGTCAGAACTCCTGGGTTATCCTCTTCTTTCCATCTCTGGCTTGCTTCTTGGCCTTGGAAAAAGCTTTCTGTCAGGGTTGGGAAAACTTCTGTCCCAGTTTTCTCATCTGTAAAACAGGCTAGATTGATAAACACTTGCTTTCCAAGGGAGCTCACTGGGCTTTGTGGGATTCTCTGGATGATGATTGTAAATGTAAATGAGTTCTGTGAATGTCAAAAGTTCTTACATTATAATGTCATGACTTTACGTACAGTTCAGGAACTTTATACACAGATCCCAGGGCACATGTCATCCTGGGAAATAGAAGGGCTGGAGTAAATATTGGAGCAAGGAGAAAAGGATGCTTAAATGGGAAAAAGAAAATTACTTGTGGGGGAGACAGCACCATGAGAGTTTCTGCTATCTGCAGTCTTACCCAAAATAATCATTTGTGCTGCCATTCCAGCTAGAAACAGGTTACAACTTCATATAAGCACTCACAGAATTGGGGCTTGAAGAAAACAGGAAATAACACTTTTTTTGTTTTGGTTTTTTTTTTGGGGGGGGGGGTTTGAGATTCTAGCTATTGGGAGCACTATTCACTTCATGTTGGAGTATGGGAGAACTGTAGGGTCCTGTGTGGGAGTCCTCCAAGAAAAAAAATCCCCTTTACAGTCTGTTTCATCTGAGTCATTTCTCTTTTGAATCATGAGGTTGATTACACTTGCCTTCAGCACTTTACTAACCCATGATAAAGATGTAGCTTGAAATCCCCTCAGCACTTCCTCTGGCTGATTTTATTGAGCATATGGGGGTAGACAAAATCCTAACCTGCACAAATATATTCTTTTTTGAGGAGTTAGACACCTACCCCCTCTAGAATTGAGAGGATGCTGCCAGACTGTGTCTGTCCCCTCTGAATTTGGTGTAACTTCCCCCAAGTCCCTCCCACCTTGGAAATGATTTTGTAATGCCTAAAATAGACTGTTGCCTGGCCTACCTGTGAGAGGAAATGGAGCTGAGAGGGTAGACTGAAAATAGTTACATGTTTTGTCTGTTGTGGTGAGCATAACTTTAGTGAACCAGCACCATCAGCCAAGTTTCTCAGTTTTTTTTTAGGTGTTCTAATCTCTACTTATTTATTGAACAGCCCTCCACATTTACCAGGGTTGATGAGGTAAAGAAGGGAGGAAATTTATAAAGCTGGAGCATTTCCATAGATTTGCTATGGAAGAACTGCAGCTTCTTTTTTATTTTTTTTCTGAAAATAAAGGTCCATTTGAAAAACAGCCTCTGTAACAGTGAGGTGTGCACAGTAGATGGAAATTTTTGATGGTTTCACTGGGAATTAAGCACCTCTGAACATTGCATTCATAAAACTGTAATCAGCTAAAACTGCATAGGATGTACACTTAACCTTGGAAATTTCCCTTTATATATATCACCTGAGGAAAGGATTAATCTTGAATTTGAGACATGTGCCTCTCTCATCTGTAACCATGAGGATAATGTTTAATATCCAAGAAGGAATTGAATATCTTGCCATTTTAAATAAAGAATTATAAAATGTTCTAACAAATATCTGCTGCTTTGCTAAAAGAAAATGTGGTTCTTATGGAACAGAATTGAAATAAAACCAGATCAAGAATAAGTATTTCAGATGTGGCAGAGAGCAGAGCATGCAAATACTCTGGGATATGACAAGAGAGCTGCATGATCTTATAGCAGTAGGTTCATGGTGCTGACAGCTCTAGTTCAGATTGTTAAACAGTCTCCAGTGGAAATCTGGTTTCTTTTTCTCAAAGCTTTTTACTTTTTCCTCTTCAGGTAAAATTTTTCAACTCTTTATTTGAAATCTTACATTCAAATAGAATTAAGAGTAAAAATAAAATGGCAAAAAATAAGCATGTACCATTGTTCTGCAGCATTGGCATCTCAGAGTTTGTGATGAGTGAAAGGGCTTTTAAAAATCCAGTGCACTTAGCCAGCCCCATAGCCTGTCTTGGTTGTCTGCTATTTTGGGCTGTGACCCCAGATCAGGATCCAAGCCTTAGAGAGGAAGTTTTAGGCCAGGGAGATAGGTATTCTCCCTACAGTGGCATCATTTTCTGCTCTGCATCATAACCATCCCAAAATCCTCAAAAGTGAAAGACCAAAATAGAACCTTTGATCAGGAGCTGATACCCATCATTCAATATATTATACATATAAAATATATCTTGTTGAAAAATTTGTCACAGAAGTGGACCTGAACCACAGGTTACATTAAATAAAGGAACAGAAAGCACAGCTCTGCTCCTCAGATTTATCTGAAAATCTACTCTGAGCTCAGCACTATTGAAGTTGGTCAATGAATCTGATTGTATTTTTTACCCCCTATCCTGCCTAGAGCAGTGAACTGTCCAGAATTCAAAAGGGTCCAGCAAAGCTTTTCTATGCTTCTGCATTTGATTTCCTAAACTCCCTCTTCAGAATGGACAATTCTGGTTTATTTGCAGAAACTTCTAATTAAACCAATATTAATGATAGTTTTAGGGGCAAGAAGCAAATTCATTTACGTATAGAATCAAAGGGGAATATTTTGAAATGCTGAAAATATTTATGTATGTAACTGGAAGGGAATGCTTGGTCTTAGTAGACCTTCTAACTTGGTAGATTCTTTTATAGTTTGAGAGAGACAAAAGAATTATCTTGTTTTAGGGCTTTTCTTCTCTGCATAACTTTTATCTTTTGATGGCCTTTGTTATTTATGCTGCATTACTCTTAACGGGGCTTTTCTTGATCATCTGCAGGCAAAAAAAAAGCCTGATACCTTATCCTGTTCTCTCACATTTAATTTGTGTCTTATAAGCCGTAGGTGTGGCTGGGGTACAATACTGTAACACACAGATGTTCATGCACTTGACACCAGATGCAAACACCATTAAGTGTTCCTGATGGATATGTGAATGTAATCTTTACTTGTTTGAAATATTTGAGTATTTCATTTTGTTTTGGTAGGTTTTTTGTTGATTTGGCTTTGGTTTTTTTTTTTTTTTCTTTTTTTTTTTTTTTAGCTGTAGATCACCAAAAGATAGATATATTCCAAATTCAGCAGACATTAGTAGAAAGTAGAATAGCCAATGGATGCAACATATTAAGTCAGCCATGTTTTGCTCCTTTTCTATCACAGGAGTTCAGGCAACTTACTAAACTTCTGCAGGCACATTTCAATTCTTTCTATGTTACATATGAATAAAATGAAATATTTGATCACAAAGTGTAATGTTCATTAGGTTTTTCAAATACCATTGAGACGTTTGAAACTAAAGTGAATTTTTAAGGATAGGTAGGTGTATAGTATTACCAGATTCTTGTGACAGGAGCAAGCACACATAATTCATCCCAAAAATGCAAGGTTATAGTCCTTGTCACATTTCAAGCTAGGCAGCTTAAAAAAAAAAAAAAAAAAAAAAAAAAAAAAAAAAACCAAAAAAAAAAAAAAAAAAAAAAAAAAAACAAAAAAACGAAAAATTCTTAACACATTGTAAAATCTGTAATTAAGTGCCTTGTCAGCATGTAAAAGTTCAGTTAAATATGTCTTTGTGGTTTGGGGTTAGGGAGGTGTTGTTTTGTTGTTGTTTATATAGTGTGGAGAAAAACTGAAGAATATAAGAATCCCATGAACCCTCGTCCTTGCACTGCAATAGTGTAACTATGCTCTGGCAGCCACAGCATTGCAAACCTGGAATAACATGAAGAAAACATTTAATGTATTTTTAGATACCTTCTAATATTACTCCATAATTAAAGTAATTTGTAAGATGTTATTACATTGTTTTTCGTTCTGATTTTGATGACTTTTGAAAAGAACCACAAATAACAGAAAAATAACACCATGTTAATTAACAGCATCAATTCAGAGTGAAGTTAATGGCATTGTTTGCATTACTAATGCAAGCAGAATTTGGCCCTTAGGAAGTTATTTCATATGGCAGTTGCGTGTTTGTCTCTGAAGTACCAATGCCAGCTGCCAGATTCTTGTGGATGACTGGCAGGAGGTTTCTGCCCTCTTGAAACCATGAAAAGAGGGATTGCACCAATAACCTTGAGAATGGAAAACAAGGCCAAACAGAAGGACCAGAAAAGGGAGACTACCCCCGAGACAGTAAACTAAAAAGTGAGAGAGACTTGAAAGATAAGGAAGGATCAAAACAGTTAAATAAAATCTAGGGCTGAAGGTAACAGCTGAGACAAACGCCCAGGTTAAGTCATCATTCCTCACACCTCTCTGCTCCCTTCCTAACGCCAGTTAAAATGAAGACAATAATGGAGTTGGTTTTCATAAGTGATGTTTTATCTTTGGATGCAAAGCAAGCGCTCTGGCCTGAATTTTAGAGCACTCCCAAACTTGTATTCTCAATTCATTGTGACTCTATCATGCCATAATACTGAGTGAGGGATCCTTCAAAAGAGAGAGCAAGAGCAGTTACCACCTCATCTGCCTCCTTTTGCAACTGAAAAATTCAGCTCTATCTATTCATTATTGAGTTTCACTGTAATTTGTAACAGGAAAAAAGGACAGAAGGAAAATAATTTGTTTTATATTAGGGACATATTTTAGAGTTCTGACTCTAGAGCACAGAAGGAAGGAGTACTATTTTCAGTATTCTTAAGAGCCTTAATGCAGAGCTTGCCCATTGCTTTAAGGCATTGCAATCCTTGTAATGATTCCTCAATGTGTGGTGTTGTACACAGTCACAAGCCTAAACAATTCTTTAAAAAATCAAATAAGTTCTTTAAAAATATTTTACTTATATCTCCTTGTTTTATACCTTCTACTTTGTGCAACACTGTAAATGCTCCATCTTGAACAGGTACTCCCAGCAGGCAAGCAATCTTTCTGAAGGAAATGTGATACTTTTAGAACATTATCTAGCTAAGGATTTTGAAGTTTTTTGGTAACATTAATTAGATAAATCTCTCAACAACTCACTCACAGTACTATTATCAGTCCCACCTTTTAGATGAGTAAATTGGGCCTGCCTCGTTCAACCTCAGACACCACATCATTGAAAGGAATGAGTGAAGAATAATGCCAGACTTTTTCATACCTTTCAACACTTCAACTTGCTTATTTTCAACTATTCTTTTGTCACTGTGCCATACAACATTCCTCAGGCCAAGAAGGCCTGAGGGGAACTTTGCCTTTAATATACTGGAAATCAAAAAGAAAAAAAAAGAAAAAAGAAAAAATGAAAAACCAAACTAAAACACTACAATTTGGGCATAAATACTTTGAGGCCAATATGTGAGCATTTCTAATAAAATTTCAATTTCACAAAAATTGTCCATCAAGTTCTCCTTCAGTAAGGAATGAAAGAGTTCTTCATAAGCTTCCTGGTTCCATGTTTTTCCTTAACATTTTGGGACAGAAACTGTCTGGGTATATCCCTAGAGACTATGAGCACCTTTGGCCAGTCACAAATGGGAAATCACATTTAAGATGAGTGGCTGGCTACATTACTGAGACATGGATGTCCTAGCAAGTGTTTGTCAGCTGCTTATTTTCAAGAACTGCCAGGACAGCTAATTTTTCCTTACTCCAGCCTGTGTGATACCACTGAAAATTAGTGGACCAAATGAAACAGGTCTGTGGACCCCTCAGGTGGAACAGAATGTTTGTTTACTTAATTGCTTGAGAACTAATTTACCCAGATGCACATAGCGACTATAGAATAAGACCAGTAACTTCACAGAAATGCAATATACTGCTCTTTCCCTACTCCCATTGTCAGAACAGGTCTCCCTTCTGTGATCTGATATGCACGCAGCTAAGGTATGAATTGTGAGTATGTGTTGAAAGCAAATATTAAATATATATGGTTTTGATACTAAGATGACAAATTTAAAAGGAAACCATTTTAGAGGAGTGGTCATCAAAGATATTAATCTAATTCTTGGCTTAATTTCTGAAGTCTACAGAACTTTTCAGGTTTTCTTCCTTTTATTAAAATACTATATGTTTTCTGCTGCTATATGACTGTCCCATTCCCCAAAAGATCCTTTTATGTTGCTAAGCCAATCCCTACAAAATCATCCTACTTCCTCAACCTATATTATTGTTTTTTCCAACCAGAATTTTTAGCTAGATAAGCTTTTTAATAGGACACAGAAAAATAACTCTGTAGCCCCGTATTTCCACGAAGCATATTTTCCACAGGGAATGACACAAATATTTCCACTCAATGTCTTCACAAATGAAGTGATTTATATTTTCTGGTTCATTATTGCTCTCCAAATAAAAAGAAGGATGCTTCTCACTAATTTAAAAAATATTTATAAAATAAAATATTTTATTTTAAAAATAAAAAACAAAAAACCCAATCAAAAACAAACAAACAAGCAAAAAAAAAAACCCACTCACAAGCCCAAATAATAACAAGAAGGGCTTCTAAATGTATGTTAACCAGAAAATGAAGGTCAAAAAGGTGTATCCCATCCAATAAAAAGTGCTGGAAAATTGGTAACAATGGATGAGAAGGCTGAGGTACTCAACAACCTTTTTCCCTGTCTTTAAAAGTAATCTCTTTCCTCACACCTCTCAAGTGAATGGGCAGCAGGATGGGGACTGGGGAGAAAAATGCTTCCCAATATAAGTGGTTCACAAGCACCCAAGGAACCTTAATGTATATAAGTCTGTGGCATGCAATAAGATGCATGCCAAAGTTCTGAGGGAATGACTGATGCAGTTTCCAAGACAGTCTCCATGGTATTTGAAAAGCCATGGCAGTCAGGTGAAGTCCAAGGTAACTGGGCTTTGTACCCATTGTGCCCATCTTTAAAAAGGTTAGAATGGGGGACCCTGGAAATTACTGACCTGTCAGCCTCACCTCTGCACCTGGAGAGATCACAAAACAGATCCTCCTAGACACTCTGCTAAGGCACATCAGGGACGTGATTTGGGACAGCCAGAAGAGCTTTACCAAGGGCAAGTCCTACATGACCAGCCTATGGCCTTCTAGGACGCAGTGACTGCATCAGTGGGTAAGGGAAGGGTCACAGATGTCATTTATCTGGACTTCCATAGAGCCTTTGACATGGTTCCCCACAACATCCTTCTCTCTAAATTGGAGAGAGATGAATTTGATGAATGGGCTGTTAGATGAATAAGAAATTGGCTGCACAGTCTGATCCAGAGGGTCAGGGTCAATGGCTCAGAGTCCCAGCTGGCCTCAGGACAAGTGGTGTCCCTCAGGGGTCTGTACTGGGACCAGTGTTGTTTAATATCTTCATTAATGACATGGATGGAGGGATAGAGGGCACCCACAGCAAATTTGCAGATGGCACCAAGCAGAGTGGTGTGGTTGCCACACCCGAAGAACAGGGATCATCCATGGGGACCAGGACAAGCTTGAGCAGTGGGGCCATGGGAATCTCATGTGGTTGAACAAGATCTAGTTTGAGGTGCTGCACCTGGGTCAGGGCAACCCCTGGTATCAATACAGGGTGGGCATGAACAGATCAGAGCAGCCCAGCTGAGAAGGACTTGGGGGTTCTGGTGCTGGTCCAGAGGGTGGACACAAGCTAGCAAAATGTGCTTGGAGCCCAGAAAGCCAACTGTGTCCTGGGCTGCATGCAAAGTGTGGCCAGCAGGGCAAGGGAGGGGATTCTGCCCCACTATTCTGCTCTTGTGAAACTCCACTTTGGTACCCAGCACAGGATGGACACAGACCTGTTGGAGCAAGCCCAGAGGAGAGACACAAAGATGATCAGAGGGATGGAGCAATTCTCCTTCAAGGAAAGGCTGAGAGAATTGGAATTGATCAGGCTGGACAAGAGGAGTCTTCAGGGTGACCAAATTATGGCCTTCCAGCGCATGAAGGGAGCCTACAAGAATGATGGAGAGAGACTATTTTCAAGAACATATAGTGACAGGACAAAGGGGAACATCTTCATACTGAAAGAGAGTGCATTTAAACTAGATGTAAGGAAAAAATTCTTTACTGTGAGAATGGTGAAGCGCTGGAACAAGTTGCCCACAGAATTTTTGGGTTCTCCATTCCTGGGAGTGTTCAATGTCAGGGTAGATGGGGCTCTGAGCAACTTTATCTAGTGAATGGTGTCTTTAACCATGGCAGGGGCATTGGAACTTGATGATCTTTACCGTCCCTTCAAACCCAAGTCATTCTGATTCTGTGATATGTTTTAAAACTTTTGGGTTCCAACAGAATGGACAGTGATCCAAAATGTGAAGATATCTTAGTGCAAATTTTTCCAGAACTAGGTATACAGGATTCTGGATCCTCAGCTGGATCCATTCTAACTGGAATGTTTGTGCACTTTCCCATAAACCCGAACATTATAGCTCAGCCTCCTCCAAACAAACACTCCTCAGAAAAATGCCAACAGACCACTGTTTTGTCTCCTGGCTTTCTCTCAGTTTTTCTGCTTCATATTTTGCTTTTCTCTTAATGAATCAGATTCCTGAATCACCATCTGGACATAACCACACAGTCTACCCATCATTGCCCCAAAGGCTGAGAATAATGATGTGTCCACCAACCCTAGTGAAGAATGAGATATATGAGAGTTAAACTGTTCCAGTCTAAGCCCCTCCAGTGTGCTACCAGTCTGAAAAGAAAAAAAAAAAAAAAAAGAGAAAGGGAGAGACTGTTAAATTTTTCCAGTAATCTGATGAGAAGAGACACAGGCAGAGAGAGTTCACTTGGTTAATTTTCTAGCCAGCAGCTACAAGAGTGCTTGTATTAGGAGATATGAAAAGAGACAAAAATATATAATAGTTATAGATTGGCTTTGTTGGCCAGAAGAAGTTTTAACTATGCTGGAGGGATGAGGAGGTACAGAGGCATGCTCTCAAGGGATTTTTTTTTACTTTAATATCATCATTTTGGTGCATCTCTAGCTGCACATTCACTTAACACTGACTGAAAATAAAGGTTTTAACATATCACACTGCCCGACCAGAAAGCTGAAATGAAAGCTAGAAAAATGCATTGACCTTGTGTTATTCTCCTTTGCATTGACCTTGTGAGATTCAGATTTTGTTGGCCTAATGTTTTGGTCAGAAATCTTCCTTCAACAGATACAGTTATTTCATCTTATCTTCAGTCTGTTGTTTCTTCTTATTAGAAAAGATGGGAAAGTGGCAATTTGCTTACAGTCTGTCCAGTCCATTGTCAGATTATTCTCAAACTTATTTTTCGAATCCCTTGTCCAAACCTTTCTGCTTGTACTACTTCATTCTGAACAAGAAATTGCACATCACTTGTCTCTTTCATTCATTCTTAAACTGAAGCAGTACTGTTTCCCAAAGCACAAGCATTTGAGAGTTACACATTTTCACATTTCTCATCCATGTTAAATCCAAGATCGTTTCATTCCCCCTTACTGCCTTCCTCTTCTTCTGACTGCTTGCCTGGATAAAAATAAAAATGCCTTAAGCAAATCCTTTCATAACCTTATATATGGGGATGGTTAGACCAGAGCTCCTAACATGAGAGAACACATTTCCAGGAGTGGGTGTGTGCCTGAGAGCAAAAAATTAGACAGGACTGAGTGTCTTGCAAACAGCCCTGCTTTCATGAGCTAATTAACGCCCATTAAAAAAACTAAATTATTTGATTTTATTTCCATGAGTATCTGACCTTTGGAGAGAGAATCTCTTACAAATTTATGTGACATTCAATAGCCATTGCTTCAGATATTTTTCCTGACTGCAGACATGCACATAACACAGAAGGAGAGTTAATATAAATGGAAAACAGGGAGATGCAAACAAAAAGGAATTCATTTTAAGACATTGTTTTCTGAGATTTTCATGTGGTTTTCTGCAAGTCAGAATTTCCCTGTGCCTCGGTTTACCGAACTATAATTTTAATTACAGTCATCTATGTATTGTAACAAGAATGAGATTTTGCTAATTAGGTAAGTTTGACAAATACTGTGGTCATCTAAGACTTCATTGCTATGCTGCACAACTCAAAGAACTTCACTGTTACAGCCATTCCAAAATTTAAATATTGCTAGATACAGGCTCCAAATGTTCTGTATTTTTAGGGTTAGGTCTACAGAGAGATTTGGGACAAATCAATCCAATTTTTAAGCATTGCAATGATCCTTAACATCTCACTCATCTGCTGCCAAAATCTGAGTCTTTAATTATATATACAGTGTTTAACTTCTTTGCTAGGAGCAATTGAACACTTCATCCAGTATGTCAGATAATCAAGTGATTTGGGCAATGTTCTTGGATGAGGGAAAAAAAAGACCAAAAAAAGCCCAAAGAAAAAAATCTTCAGTCTGTGCTCCAGACCAAAAAAGATAAACATTTCAAAACTGCTCCCTGAGAAGGACTTAGGTTGAAGGTGTATTTGTCTCTATGCACGATGCCTCACAAGAAAAGCTTAACTCCAAGCTAGGTGCCCAGCTTCCTTGTGATTAGAAATCTCAAGAGACCCCTGCTCCCTGAGAGAAGAAATCAGCTCCTTCTTTCTGATATGCACTTTGGGAGATGCCTAAAGCCTCCTGGTTTTAAGGGGTTCATCTCCAGGTTCCACACTCCTTGCATTTTATGTGTTGCCTGCGACACCGGGGACTGTGAATTTCACTAAGCTCTTAGGCACCTAAAAATAACACGTTGTGTGACCTAGGTCCTTTATGGGTCCGGCCCCCAGCTCACTACACATTCCCATGTTAAGACTAAGCTCATCCTCACGTACCTGGGCTCACTGCTAACAGCCTATGACATACAGCTGAGGTCATTCTAATTCCCTCTAGTACAAGGTGAGGGATACACATGCAGGAGGTAGTTCATTATGGTATTATAATCATGCCCTGCTTATACCCCAAAGCCATTCACTTCCATTAAAGGCCAGGAGAGCGACTGTGAACTGAATCCCGAAATGAGTAAGTAGCACAGTTTGGGAAGAAGGTCGATGAGGTCATGGTGGTATTCATGGTGATGGCAGCCCTCATGAGTTCAGCTATTATTTTTTATTTCATCGCCTACCCAGAAATCTTTCTAAGCTTTAAATAATTACAGTCTGTGACACTATTTGTTTAGGATTTTGTTTCATTAACCAACACACATTCCTACTCATTTCTCTTTTTTTCCCTAAATTCAAATATTTTGAATTATATGCAGGTTGAGCTGCTGGGCTAAGTGAGATTAACAAAACAAGTGGTTCTAGGAGAATATCAGTTTTTACCATCAATGCAGTAATGACTGCAAGAATTGTCCGGTAAAATCATTAGCATTTTCTTCTTTAACTCAGGAAAAGACATATACATGAGTCCTGAAGGATATTGCCTGGAGGCTATGAAAAAAGAAAAGACAGTCACCTGCATAAGGAAATATCAGAAGCATTTTGATATTTATCCAGCTTTTGTGTGAGTGATTTGCACTGCACAAAACTTTTGCAGGATGTGCTGGACAGAGGCAATCCTAGTGGTTGTGTGCACCAATGGGAACTCCCAGCTGTTCCTAAGCTGGGAATTAACCAGTCCCATTTCAGGTCATCAAGTGGAAAGGTCCACCAAAGAAGGGGCATAGTAAATCCAAACAGCCCTTACTCATCTACTTAGGTTCAGTTCAGGCTATAAATTTGGGTCGATCACAATTCTTTCCTTTGCTTTTCAAGGCCTAAAGAAGAAAAACAAACTTACCTTTAAATCAGATTTTCTGCTTTTGTTGTAAAAGGTTAAGAAGAATGTTGTAAAAGGAGATATGTTTGGAAAGACTGTGCAACTTTCTACTCTCACTTATTCTTTCTTCATGATACATTCAGTAAAAAGGAGAAGGAGTAAAGCAAATAAGTAATTGAAATTGTTAGTGAGAGTTATAATTGATAGTTGAAAATGGGAAAGAAAAAATCAAATATGTCACTTCCCTCCTGGAATAATACACATTTTTGAGTCACAAATCCATTTAAAATTCCCTGATAGTTGCAATTCAGTATTTCCCCAAGGAAAGCTAGAAGGCCAGTTCCTGGGTATGGAGGCTGTAAGAACACTGGACTGTTTAGCTTAACTGTCAGATCTGTAGTAGGGAGACAACACCATTCACTGTGAAAAAAACCAGTGACATGCAGGATCTGGTGAGGGGCACTACAGGGAAACATTGTGCAAGGACGTAATGTGCAAGGTGAAAGGAACGTTATCCAGGGACACCACAGAAGGGGACCTAGCAGAAAGAGTCTCAAAGATTGATTTGACCAATATTGATTGGATTAAGTGTCCGACAGTCAGAAGACATTTTTTTTCAGATTCTAGCTGACACTGCAGTCAAGCCTTGTGTTCAGAATATTTATTTTATATGGCATTTATTGTTTATGACTGTAAGTGGTCAAGATCTTAATTTTATATCTGGTGGAACCTGGTACAACACAATGTCCTAACACTATGCCTGGGCACTTCCACAGTGCCATCTGTTAAACAGAAATGTTCCCTGACAACCTGCCATTTAACTATCAGACTAGTCCAACAGTACTTAACTCAACAATGAGTGCTGACAAAATTCACAGTATTAACTGATATCATTATTTTTTCATTATTAATATTATTTGCTTTACTATTACTCTACCACCCTCCATTCGCAATCACAAATAGACCCTCATTGTGCTGTGTACTGTAGAAACATTTCAAAAAATAACATCCATAACTCTAGACCATTACAAATGAAAAAAGCAGAAATTAGATGGCCATTGAAAATACTCTCATTAGTCCCAGCAAAAATGATGTAGTACTTGTTTGTCACTGAAACACCAGCATTTGCCAACAGTAAGCTCACCGTATTGATCAATGTGATCCCACACAGTTAAGTGTATATTATCAGGGTTGCTGTAATTAGGGGAAGCAGGTCCTGTTATACCAGCCAACTATTTCTGTTCTCTTCCCCATGTGTACCCCATTCTTCACTCCTTTAGCCCAAGAGATATGAATTAATGGGCCAAAGAGTAGATAGAGCAGGAATGGAACTCATTAGGGCAAATTCACAAGCTCCAAGGAACACAACAAGATCCAGGCCAGTGTGCTCCTCATTTTAAATCAAAACTAACCACAAAATGCTCCAACTTGTGCGAAAATAATTCTGGGTCATTCAGTGATACAAGTCAGAAAGTCCAGAGTGCCACTAGCCTATGACAGCATAAGTAGTAAGAAGAGCAAGTCATAACAGAAGCAAAAATAGAGCCCTTGTGTAAGATTTGATTCTTTGAGATTTTTTGGGTTTGGTTTAAATCCTTGCTTTGGGACACACACAAACACTTTAGCATTCTGAAATCTGTTTTACTGAAAATAGAGACAGGAAAAGGGAAACTTACATCTTTAATTACTATCCTATTGTTGGTAGAATTTATAAATTATGATATTGTTACCTGAGGGCTTGCTGACAGACTGCATCGTTTCTCCTCAGTCTGGCTCTAATCCCAGCTTCTATTTTTTCTTTTAAATCCTGGAATGCAGACAAAAAAAGGGTTTCCTTTCAATAAACCAACTGTCTGAACCCAGATTACTGTGCTGTGTCACTAAAATAAAGGATCTAGCATTTATCTCCTCAGCTTTCAAACAGCAATATAAAACATCTACAGTATTTTCTAGTCTCTTCCCCAGGTAATGGAATTTATTTCATACAATGATCCTTCTGAAATCAGAGTAGAGCTCAGACTGGGCCTGAAACAATTGATTTTCCTGGACATTTTACCCACCATTGGTTAGCTCTTTAAACCCTAGTCAGTAATTAGCCAAGGTTTACTTGCCCAGCACTCAATTAGATGGAAAATTAAAGTCTGGGTTTTTTTTACTTGAGAAATGCATTGTAATATCTACTTGTCATAAATCACTTCCAGTGCCAGTGTTTTGAGAAAAAGCAAAAAGACCTAAACATAAATGAATGGAAATATTATCAGGAAAATAATTGGTTTTCAGTGGCAAGTGGATAAGTAAAAAAAGCCATTGTTGAGGAAATCTCCTTCCAGTTCATTTTTTGGTGTTCTGTGCAATCATCCATCTACATCCCAGTGGAATAAATTCCTCTCCAAAATGCAGTTCCCCTGGTATAGATAACCTGCAGTAATCACCAGCAATGAGCTGAAGGAGTGTGCAGAGTAAGCAACTGGGGCTCCACCGTCAAAGAGCAGCCCGAGACTTTCCAGAGTCCTACAGGAGATGCTTCACTTCAGCCTGGATGGTGATTGTGTCCATCCACACCATAAAAGCAGTACTGGCTTTGGTTAGACAGAATGCATAAACCACACGTGCTTAGAGGTTTTCACACCTTTCACTCAGCAAACAGCTCATTTGATTTGAGCTCACTGTAGGGGCAATACAACACGAACCAGCAGCTCTGCTGGAGATGTCTTCATTTGGGTGAATCCAAGCCAATGACTCATAATCACTGAAGATGACATTGCTGCAAGCCTAAATGTGCTAATCCCTGAACTGAGGCCAAATTCACTGCAGCTTATTTCCACTCCTCTTGGGTGAAATGCCTGCCTGGCTTTCAACTGGAGGCCATAACCTTCGTCATCTAGAACTCAGCATTCTCCTTCCAGATAATGCTGCAGAGAGCTTTCAGACAGCTTATTTTTCAGGAGAATGAACAGCATCATCAAAATTAATTTAGCAAACTGGTACAGCATAAAAATTAATATAAATAATTCTTCCAAATACATGCTGCAATTCTGCTCTGTATATAGAATATATTAGTTACAGAGCCTTTTCTTTTATTGGAAAGAATTCTATGACACTATAAAAACTATGTAGTATTTCCCAGATTTTATGCTCTGGTCATTGCTTTCCTGTATTCAATCCTGTATTCAAATTTTTAACTTGGATAAAATCAAACTTCTCTGAAAGTACTAAGCAACCAAATCAGTTAGACAGAAACAGAATCTGAACCTCACATTTACAGCATCATTTGAAAATCAATGCAGAGGAAATTAACTCTATGACTTCACAATTAAAAAGACCAAACAGACTACTTCAGAAAAAGTTAGTACCCTGGGGAAAAATGAATGTAACTGTCTTCAGCTACATAGAAGGCACCAGACTTGGAAGATACAAAACACTGAAGGTTTTTTCTTCTTATTTTTTATGGTCTTTGCTGCTACAAGCAGAGAGATGGGAATTTGAAATTCCCTGGGCCCCCGTGGAACTCAAATGTATCCATATTCCTGTAATGCAGTTTCTCTGTATAAATGTACTAACCTCCCACTAAGAAAATTAGCTCTTTAATCACTTGAATCCAAATAAAGCATTGTTATATCCTAAAGGCACTAAAGTTCTGCACTTTTAAGAGAGTGTCTGAACATTTCCCAAACACATTTAGAGAGAAGTTCTTTTATTTAATTTTCTGTAATTAAAGAACAAGTCAGGTAGAAAACAAAGCTGTATTTGTGATATTGATGGCTAAAAGCAGAAGGTCTGCCTTCCACAATTTTTATGTTGTGTAAAAACCAAAAGCATAAAAAACATCAAGGAAAGAGGAAAAATATATTATAAACTCCCCAGTGTTATTCCCTGTGAAGGATACAGTCTAGATTGAGACAGTAAAAGATATCTCAAATTCTTTCTAATTGTAGTTATTTATGGTTCAAGTTACAAGTTTAGCTTTCCAGGTTTGCATTGAATGCTTGGATTTTTCACAGAATAACCTGAATGAAATGGTTCTCTCATTTATAGCTATAATGTGCTGACCACAGCAGTAAATTAGGCATGCAAAAGTGGAATGTAAAGGGAATAGCTTTGGAAGTCCTCAAGTGATCTCCGTCAACACTGACAAGCTTTGGAGATCTTACCATCCAACCATCTTCCTAACATCTCTCCTAAAACAGGCACCCTGCTCAGATAGGCATACCATAGAGTGTCCATTGTCCTGATATATCGATATAACACCAATAATGAAGAAACTTCCTCTTTTGATGAGTCCCTCACAATTTTGGCCAGTGATGGAATTCTTCACAGTGTACTGCTTTCAGAAGTTTTCCCCACTCTGAGGCTGACTTGATTCTCTTGGACTTCTTGCTCAGGGATTCTTTTCTCGCTCCTAAGGAAGAACATTTCATCTTTTGAACCTGCTACATGAAAAAATTCCCCTTCAAGTCAGTGGACAGAAAGGATTCATGGGAGTTAGCTGCCTTTGAGGCAGGCTGATCTCTGCCTGAATATCTGCACATATACTGCACAGACAACCTTACAAGTGGCCTTGGTTCTGAACAGCTTGACAAGTTTGGTATGATTATACTTGGGATCAACATTTCAATACAGCATAATTAGTCTGTCAGGTGATTAATTCATTGTGCATATTAAACTATCCAAGCTGTCCTCATTAAGGCTCTGTTTCACTAACTTGAAGCTTAATTTTTTAAGTATATGACTAGTATCCTTGAAATCTTTGGGCTCTTCATATGCATAGTTTTAAACACATGCATAAGAGCTGTAATAAATAGATGTAATGGCTTTTTGTAGAAGGGTTTTTTAACTATTTATCATCATTACTCAAAATTTATTTGCAGACTAGTTTAAGTTTTTTTTTGTTTGGTTGTTTTTTTTTTTCTACACAATACTACTGTCTTTGCTCTGCTATTTTTAGCCACTCATTTATAGTGTACTAATCCTAGGATCCCTAATCAGAGATCAGGGTCTCATCCTATGCTAGGTGTTGTACAAACAGAACTTAGCTAAGAGAGTTTTAATTTAAATCTACACATGGATATAGCCAGATCACGAGCACAAGACAACTACAAGAAAATGCACAATAGCTGTACTAGCAAAATCAACTCTCAGTCAGCAGAGCCAATGGTACGTGACAGGCTGGTTTGCTACAAGAGACAGAAAAGTTGTTTTTTTCTACCTGGCACCTGGATTGCTTTGTTGTGAAGCATAATCTATAAATATCTCAGGCAGGACTTCCAGTGATAAGGATATGAGGGTGGTACTAAACAGACCTGTTCACTTCTTAGTTCAGCCATATAGCTGATAAATGCCACTGCACCTTTATGTGATGCTACAAACTCAAATAGTCTTCAACTTATTTGGAAGTAGAGTAGGCAGTTTTTGAGTGAGGCTCTTACAGGCTACAGCAACAAAAATATTTAGTGGGGATAACAATAAAAAAAGTAGATTGTATGTTCATGTGTCCACACTGGAGTCTATTTAATTGCAGTCTACCCCAGTAGATGTAGGCATGCCCAACCCATGGGATTTCACCTGATTTCAGAAAGGCTTGCATATCATATGAGAAATACCAAAAGGGGCTGGTTACCCTGGGTGAAGGTTAATTGTCATATCCTATTTCCACATCAAAAAAATACTAGCTTGCACCCTATATACATAAATCTAGATATTAAGATCAAACAAAGCAACCAGGAAGACTGTCCCTAGCTTCATCAGGGTCTGTATGGACACCTTGAAGGAGCAGCTGGAAATCATCACATGTTGCTCTCTAATGTTAATGTTAAAAAGTCACAGTCACATATCAAACACAAAAGAATTAAGGTCTAAATGTACACGTGTGTATATATATATATATATAAACACTTGCAAACACTAATACCCAGAAATACCTACTGAAATGTACATCTCTTTCCTTAACTTCCAAAATGGGAGACTAATTTCTTTATCTGGTTTTACTTAAACTTCCTCTACTGATTCTGGCACTAATCAAAAATTAAAGAGTTGAATAGAGGGGGTGGAAATTCTAATTAGTCCCTGTCACAATTCATGCTGCTGTTGAAGGAATTCACAGTATGCAAAGCAGGTTCGAGCTACCATAAGTGTCAAGCCCTGCAATGACAAAGAAATTGACAATTCTTGGGTTAAAAGGCAAGAAAACCACACTATCTTCTTCACTTTACAGATAGCATCTTTTTGCTCAGTCAGGCTTTATTTGCCCATTACAATGAGAAAAATAGAAAGGTAAAGACTTATCTTAATAAGTGACAGTAGTAGTAAAATAACATCATACATACCTTTTTCTCTACAGCAAAAATATAGTCTGGTATATTCAGACCTAAAAATAAGTAAGTAGCTAAACCAAACAGAACTGGAATGCAAGTTACTATAAATGCAACAGAAGTAAATACAACATAGAGTTAATTCCATGATAAATGACTGAGCACTCTAGGCATAGCATCATTTTCTGATACTGATTGGTTGCTGATATGAATAAAGAGTAGTTCAAGAATCCAAAGTAGAACAAAAAACAATGAAAATTAGGATTTTTCTAATTACCATTTAGTGATCTCTGTACACTCCAACTACAAATCACTTCCCAAAGAGCAGCTTGGTGCGCACATTATAAAAAAAAAAAAAGCAGTTTTTACTATGTTCACTCCTGCATTACCCTTTCACTTAAAGTAATGCTCAGAGCACACTGGTTTTCATGAACTTTTGCTCAACTTTTATTGCTTACAACACTATTCAGAGGGAAAGGGAAACAAAGGCCTAACCATTTGTCTAATTCTACACGGTCTGAGGGTGAGCAGTAATTAGTACTGGTAAATAAATATTTTCATCTGAGCCCAAGATAATATATTTTCCTGGCCATTCATAGAACTTCTTTAGTTTCTGAAGTGAAAACTGCAAGTGGCTTGGGAGATGATCCTTAGAAGGAATTTATGTTCACAAGTTTGTCACCAGCAGCCGCAGTTACTCCGTACAAGGTTTTCTGGGATAAATGTGTTATAACTGCATCACCACTGAGACTGTACATGATGACATCCTCCATTTTGGAAAGTGAGCATCTGGATTGCTGATTACAGAACAAATTGGTGAGCTGAAAGACACTGCAATCTGCTACTCTTGTATTTATATAAGCATTAAATCAGCTGTTGAATTTGAGCTTAATAATGACTTCATAAGAAGACTGACAAACCACTGATTTTTAAAAGAGGGATTTTGATGTCTTCCTGTAAGCTTGAGTGTTCTCAAATTCAAGAGCCTGTACTGACTGTCCCACAAAACTATTTCTTTTGTTTGACTTCACTATCAGCATCTTATCTCACTTGATCATATCTATAGGGTAGATATACAACAGATTGGGACAAATTACAGTGATCTGGGGTGTATGTTGTGGAAGAAATCAGGACTGACACCCTCCTCTCTCCCCCTCCCCAGAATTCTCAATATTATACTGAAAGAGGAGAGCTGAATTCTCTGCATTAGATGCTTCTACAGGTGCCACCCAGAGCACTGACAGCCCCTGGGTTAATTATGGGCCTGCAAATTCTACCACAACTATTTCCACCAACACCACTCTCTCTGGTGCACTGCTATCCAAAGTAAATTGGACCATCTATACACTAACCAAAAACATCTTCATAGCCATTATTGTACCAAGAGCCAAAGTGTTCATAAAAAAATCAAGACAGATGAATTTTCTTAATAAGTGGCTAAAACATCCTTACATTTCTAGAGCTACTTTGCTGCTCAAGAGTTTTCAATATGATGCTCTGATGATAGAAGAACCACTTTTATCAAATATGAAGCTACTATAAATTTACTATAATTGAATAATTTTCCTCTTAGCTTTGGTTCACTAAAGCTGTAGCAAGGTTCTCATCTCTAAGTGATCGTTCCACAGTCTGTTTCAATATATGTCATGTTAGACAAGGCTCATATGAAGTACTATTTGAGATTACTAATTCCAAAGCCAAGGAACCTTGTAAAAGATCTGGATGATTGACCATAAAGTATGTAAGCATTTAGTCAAATTAAAGTGTGATTATGGTTTTCAGCTCCATATTTAAACATAAAAAAGTTGGATATATCTTTGCTACTTTAGAGAAGTACTATCTGTGAATTGAAATTAGTAAAGCAAATTCCACAGAGACTTTTAGGAAAAGGAATTAGGGAAATATTTGTAATTTTCTGTGGCCACTTCTGTATAACAAAAGTATTTGCACATGTTCTTACATCCCTGGAAAAGAGACTGGTGACTGCAGAATAACTCTGTGAGATATTATTTTTCTCCATGAACCCAATCTTAAAGTTGTATTGGTTTTTAGTCCAGTTTAATTTAATGAAAGCGAAGACCTTACACTCTCTACACCCATTTGGCAAGACAGAACTGTGCCCTGGTTTCCACAAATAACTGTCAGTACAAACGAGAGCAGTCCTCACTCTCTAGGATGTAAGCTTCAGAAAAACCCAAGCATGCCAAGTAATCACCTAAAGACTCTGTGATCTCAGAGAGTTTTCAAGTGTGCTGTTGTTCTCCTTTTATATTCAGATTTTGATGGAACCTCAAAGCCAGAACACTGACTAACATTACACTCTTATCCCAATTTTTTTTCCAGGAGTGTTTTCTTTTTTTTTTTTGTTTATTTGTTGGTTTGTTGGGGTTTGTCTTTTGGGCCTTTTTTTTTCTCCCAATGTCTTCCTGTAAAAGAAATGGTATATAATGTTTTTGTTGTACTTCTGTCTGCCCATGTCTAAAATTCCCATGTCTATAATAAGTTATTTCTAAATTCAGAGGTAAGTGTGAATATTGTATTCTGTCAGAATATCCCTACATTCTGTCTTCCTTAAAGACATCAGTGAGCAGGAAAGACAAACTGTATCTGCCACAGGGAATCACTAGTTCTTGGAAATAACAAACCTGAGAGAATTATGAATGCAAGATTTAATTCAAAGAACTCATTGAATGCCATTAACCAATTTAATTTAATTTAATTCCATTTTTTAAATAACAATCTTTTCTTTTGCAATATTTAAGCTCTGTCTGCAAAGAGCTGTGCCAAAAATTTAGTGGAAACTTCTTCAACCTAAATGAAAGTATTGGAAATAGTCTGCCAAAGGTCATTTCTGGTCTTCAGTTTTAAGACCAAATCTATTTGGCGGGTTTTGAGTCATTAGGATATGTGCTTATATTTGGGGTGTAAAAGTGATTATTTTGTCCAAAGATTCTCTAGTAGTAATAGTGTGTGTTATATCTAATTGTTCTTTAGAGTTTATTTTAACAGGGAGAGTAAAAAGCAGTATTTAAACAACTTTTCTCCTTGTTGCCATTCATTGCTTGTCATTGGACAAAAAAAAGTAGAAGACATTAAAATCCATTAGCAAATATCTTTTTTTCAGGTGAATTTCTCAGTACAGGATGAAAGAAGGGGATAAAAAAATGTCAGAAAGGTCGTGTAATACGTTCCTACATGTGTATATACTGTGTGTTCCCAAGAGGCCATTTTAGAAACTGAGGTATAGGGGCAGGAAAAGATTTCTTATTTTCTCCTGAATACAGCCATACAACATATGGGATTCCTGCAGCTGTCCAAAAAGTATCTGCAACTCTAATATGAGTGGAGGTTATTGCAGAACAGCTCCTCAAATATTCACTTGGAGTTTGAACTTAATTCATTCTGAAGGTTTGCATATCCCATATCTGCTTATCCACATCCACTGGCAGGAGAATTGACCAAAACCAGAAAATTCATGCTGAATATTTGGAACATATTTGGGAAAGTTACTGCTGAATTGGTTAATAAGTGAATTAAAACAAACAAACAAGCAAAAAATGTTAGAATGCATTTGATTTTCCAGTTAGAAAAACTGCGTTGAATCAAAGATCACAATTTAAATACTGAAATGCAATCCAGCTGTAATCATGATCATTTTTTCCTGTGCCAGATCCATAAAGTTTAAATGTTTTCATACTCTCGGGATGCAAAGTATTTTATTGCTATTCTCCATCTCTTTTTATTTATCATAATCAGATTTGCTGTGTTTAACTCCTAATCCATCCAGACCAAGGGTTAAGTGAAGATTATTCTGTTGCTAACATATCAGGTTGGACAGAGTACAGTGGAGTAGCAGAGAAAGTTCATTCACCAATTATGCCAACAGCCTTTTTATTAGATTGCAATTTTCTGACTGCTGTTCAGTGGTGTTAAGTAGTTATTAAGGTATTTGCTTTACTTTAGAAAAATATTTTTACATTTATCCATTAAAATTCTGCTTCTCATTTTCTGCAGTTTCTTGTAGCTCATTCCTTGCCTTTTTTTTTTTTTTTTTTTTTTTTTTTTTTAGTGTAAAAGGCTGGTTTTAAAGGAGGTTGTGGAGACCACTGGTGCTGTTTCCATCAGAATTTTTCAGATGTTACAGCTGTGTTAAGTCAATGAAGCAGTCAGTCTTGTCTTAAACAATTTTGATCTAATCAAGAACTGTGCTCTAACACCCTTGGCTGCACTTGTACTTCTATCATGGCAACATTATGACTTTTTTACTCTTGAAATAACACATATGCTACGATGCACTGAGAAAAGTCAGAAAAAAAGCAGCCAAAGGCTCAAATCTAGTGCCAGTGATCTTTCTGTAAAGCTGGAATCACAGCCATTCACTTCAGTAAAGCATTTCCAGATATACATTAGGGTACATGAGAGCAGAATTTGGTGATACATGTACAGCATCTTGCTAGGACACGAGGTCCTGCAGACAAGGCCTTTTCTCAGCATTTTTACTGTAGAAAGATGGAACTACAGCCTCACTTTGCCAAAAAGGGTAAACCCAGCACACCATTCCTAGAGTGCCAAGTCCTCTTCTCGTGCATCTTGGGAAAAATCTGAAAAAACTGGAGTAGCTGGATTTTTTTCTCTGTAATTGGCAGGCCAAAAGGTTAGAGTGATAAATCATGCCAGATTTATCATTCCTAGTTTGGTAAGGGTTGAAAAAGAATCAGAGCTTTTGGATGGTGGCTTTTGGATCTTTCGCTGTACCTTTTCCTTTGGGAACAAAGCAGGAGAGGGCACGGGCAGTGCCTGTGTGTGACAGTGCAGAGCACACACTGCAGAGCTCCCATGAGGTTTGCATGGGTGGACCTTAGAGCTCCTGATCCTGGACACCATCTCTAGTCTGAGAAATCTTGTGGTCAAATTCAAAAAAGGAACCAGGATTATATAGACTGTAATGACTGGACTTGTGCTCCAGAAATTTCTCACTGGGCTAGCATGGATGTGCCTTGCTTTGGAGACCTTGAGGCACTCAGCAGCATCTTCCATGTATATATCTATTTATCTATTTATGTATCCCTCCAGATATTATCTAGGGATAATATCTGGAGGGATACATAAATAGATAAATAGATAAATATTGCAGATACCAGAGACGATCTCTTAGGGGTTTCACCTCCTTCCATCAGTCAAGTGCCAACAAGTATCTCATTTTCTAACTTTGAAATTAAATTCTCTTGCTTAACTTTAAACTATTTAAATCTTGGACTTAGATAGTATGTAATGCATATGTTAGAATTCTTGTGGGATAGGATATACATATAAAATTTTCACAAACTGTAGCCTATACAAATAAAAACTTATGACAGAAAAAAACCCCGTTTCATTAAATTGTAGATTTGCTACAACTTACCTAGTTTTCTAAACAGTCCAGAGTTGTGAAGCCAAGGAGGCAGAGAGATGTCATATGAAACTGTTCTAGCCTTTGCTACCCACAGGCTGAAAGCCCTATGTTATATCATTTAGATGCACAGCCATAATTGCCCTTTATTTTCATTACAAAATCGTGAGAAAATGGCTTGGCTTCTTTGTGTCTGTTTTTAAATTGATACATGTGCAAAACCAAAATGTTTCCCCATCTTAAAAGTTATACATGTTTTAATTTCTGACTGCTCCTCATGTTCTTTAAGATCTTTAGAGAAAAGAAAGATTGTTAAAGTATTATGTGTCTGTGTTATCAGATAACAAAATCTGACAGGAACCATGCAAGTAAATGCAAAGATATTTCCAGTATGTCTACAAGGAAATGTCTTTTATGTAATTGGATTTACATTCTTGGGAAGACTCTCAGATCAGGCCTAGGATTAGCCCCTCAAACGCAGGGTGAAATAATATCATACTGGAGACTTTTGTTTTACCGCCTGCTGTTGCTAACTGATTAAATTTAAACTCTGTTTTTTAAAAAATTACTCCTCTCTGCACATTGAGTATCTGCTTCCATTACAATAATAAAATAGAATCACAGAACAGTTTTGATCAGAAGGGACCTACAGAGTTCACACAGAGTTCACCTGACCCACACTCAAAG
This sequence comes from Ammospiza caudacuta, assembly GCF_027887145.1. Classification (NCBI taxonomy): domain Eukaryota; kingdom Metazoa; phylum Chordata; class Aves; order Passeriformes; family Passerellidae; genus Ammospiza; species Ammospiza caudacuta. The sequence continues at coordinate 52,719,665 of NC_080598.1, read as the reverse complement.
CAAGGCTAACTGATGAGCTTTGAGGCCAGCTTTGTATAAGGTCAAAACTATTCCAGGCTTAATTGTCTATATCTGGGATTATTTTTTTTATTCAATTTAATTTTTAACGTTTGAGATTTTTTAATACTTTTATTTTCATTCCCGGACCAAATTCCAAACAAAAAATGACAAACAAAGTCTTTTGAATAATTTCATATGACAAGATGAATATTATGAAGGCAGGAAGGAAAGAAGAATGGATTTTAGGTACACATTATAAGATTTTAAAGACACATGGATTTTGCATTTTCCTCAAGTGACCATGATGTTTAGGTAGAGATCAGTATAAAAATAAAATATCAAAATCTTTAAATCATCCTTATCAAAGATTGCAGATTAAAATTTGATTCTTTCACTGAGTGAATTTATAATATTAAATTCCATTTTGATGTAGTGCTAAAGGGGCATTGAGAGAGGATACTATTCAGCAGTCTTGAGTATTTGGATTCTTGCACTGAAAAGGGTTAATTGCCTATTATATAAAGTTTTTGAGAGAATGCCATTCTTCTGTGTCAAATCCTATTTTCATTGCATTCAACCTTATTTTAATGACATAGAACTGGACAAATGGGGAAAAACACCCATGGCACAATTTCTACCAATGAATATTTCAGCAGGTGCCTCTTGGCTAAAAGTCTAGATAAAAGCCTTGCTCCAGGCAAATTAAGAGTGGAAGAAAAGACTTCTAAGTACTGAGAGCTTATGAGAAAAGAACGAGCGTAGAACCCTAGACATGATCCTTTCAATCAAAAATCTAGAGATCACAGCAAAAGGCAATTACAGTGGCTCCTCCCTTGTGTTGTAGTCTGTGTTTTGCTGCTGTATACAGTAAAAGTTTCCAACTAGGTGAAATGCTTAGTATCCTCTTTCATTTTAGATGTTTAGTTACAGCAGTTAACAACATTTTGTCCTATTTTTTAGAGCGCAAAAAAGTCTCTTACAGGACTCCCTGCAAACACTGGGTATAGGCTTTTAACTCCTCTGAGAGGGTTTATTCAGGAGACTAAGGAAAGGATTGTGTTGCTGTAACACGCTGACATTATAAAATAAATCCTGATAGGAGCTAAAAACTGGGCTTAAGCCAGCAAATGCATAGCCCTGGGTAGCCTTTCTTCTCTGGGATTTCCTTTGAACTCTGGCTTTGAGAAGCTTCTGAGTGCTGCTGAAAAGCACAAAGGTGGGATCAGAACTGGGGTAGCAAAGGAGAGCTGCCACAGAGAAGGGAGAGCTGAAAGGGGCATGAGTTACAGCAGCGGGGTTCTCAGACGACACAAAAGGAAAAGGCACAGAAGTGTGTCAGTGCCATAGACGGTGGGGCGAAGCATGGTGCAGTTGGAGAACTTGGGGCATATGGTAACAACTTGTGAGAAAAGCAAAAAAAAAAAATCCAGTCATCAGCCCTATGATTTCCCCTAGGTTTGCAATGGCTCTGCAATTCGCTTCCTGTACCTTCTCTTGCAACGAAGTCCACAATTTTGAAGGGTTTTATCAATTTTGATAAAACCACATGAGGCAGAGCTAGGGTGGGCATGCACTGCACCCAGCTGTGCCTCAGCTCTACAGATAGAATGGCACCTGCTTTCTTCTTCCCTTTGATATGCAGGCATTAACTCTTCCTATTGATTTCAAATATGGCTCCATTAAGAAAAGCACAAATGGAAGCAAACCAGTGAATGGATCAGCTGAAACACTATGGGCTTCTTGGCAGACCTAAAATGTCAAAACCAAATCTTCTACTATCTTTACCACGAGTCATAAGAAAGATGTGGGTTTGCCCATATGTTTTTTGCACCATTTATTTTCACTTATTTGCTTTTCTTGACTTCTTTTTATTTGTTCACACTGATCATTTTCCTGTCCATTAAAATTCTCCCAGATATATTCCATACAACTTTTTTTTCATATTTTCCTTTCCAGCTCTCTTCTTTTTGTTTGTCATTTAAGTACCCTTCCTCTTCCTGTTTTCATGCTAATACTGTAGAAATTGTTTCAAAGTGATTAGTTCTTTATTACCTTAAAAAGGACCCAAGAACTATGTAGAATCCTTATAACTTCCTGCCAGAAAAAAAAAAATTACTCAAATTTTAATCTATAAATTTTTTTGTATTTTATTCTGTTGAAATACATCAGCAATTTCTCCCAAATGACAAATCTTGTCACAAAAATTGTGGTCCTGTCAAAAACACCATTGTCTTAGGAAAAAGATATTTGAGCATGACATCTTTAACCAGCTTTACAGAATACTCTTTTCACATATCCATACCTAAGGGTTCTTTCCCTTGTTTTCTACAACTTCTACAATACCCTTGATATTCTCTGCATTATGTTACATTCTTCCACAACTCCATCATTCCCGTGTCCACTACTTTTCTGTGCTGTCCTCTCTGCAGTGGAGTTGGATAGGAATGGCTCTCTGAAACGAAGAAGGATCATGTGGGTTTATTTGATGCCAGGGAGCACATGCCTATTTTTCTCCATATTAACTATGTGTTATCAAAATCAAAAGTTGTACACCATGCACACTGAAACCTGTCAGCAGTGTTTCAATTCCTAAAGAAAAAAGTTGAATTATGGAGTTGTTGAGATAGACTCAGCTTTGGAGGAAATTTCATTTTTTTTGGAGCTAATGAAACGAGCTTCATTTAAATGGACATTCGACATTGTGTAACTGTAAGAGACTAAATACTCATTAATATTTTATTTTAACTAAAGTCAAGATTATAACATCATTTTTAACCAAACTTAAGTAGGAGCTAACCCACTGGGAGACTGTAGAGTGGCTGTTCTTAAATTTTAATTTGTTGAAAATTGTATTCTTGCTATTGTTAGTATTCCACAAAAGAACCACTGAAGCTTCAACTCATCAAAGCTAAGGAGTGTCTATTTTGCCTTCCTTAGCAATGCTCTTCAATTAAGTCTTTATGAAAGTGAACCACAAAATCTCCAGCAGCCTGGAAAGCAGCTGATGTTTGTATGTTAGCATTATCAATAGCTTCTGTAATTACTTCCATAATAAATGGCCCCCAGGTGCAGAGCAAGAGGGAAACATGGTAAGGAATAAAATAAACATTGCTAAACTTTGACTGATTTGAAGAATACTTACTTTTATAGCGTTTTTCAGGTATCCTTTTATTTTTAATAAGGCTCTAAATACTTAGAAGCCTCACCAGAAGAAGAAGGAACAATCTTGTTAACTTGAAAGTACAGATACTAACACAAGAATAGAGTTACACATTTCTGTGCTTCACAGGTATCATTTGACATCTAGCCCTTTCACTGACAAACTCTAGACTGTAGTGCTATAATAAAAACTGCAGTCACTCCTCATGACCACTCAGTCTACAGATACACTCTTAAGTCATCAGCAATCATGGATTATCTTGACTATTATTGTTAATATGTCCAAACAGAACCTCACAGGTTATGGCCTGAAAATCAAGCCATGTGATGTACAGAATTCTCCTTAGAGTAGTTTTGGTGCCATGGCCCCAGCCTGCGTGTTTTCTTTGATCCAAATAAAATTCACTGCCCACTGGCTATGAAACACTTCTCTGGTCCACATCATCATCATCAAATACTTTATGGACCTTTGCTGAGAGGCAAGCTAGAATTCATACATCAAATTTACAGAGAGCAATCAGCACAGAGACAACCCAGTGTGTGCAAGCTTGGGAGGATAAATAAGATGTTGACTGCATGGAGAGCAGCTATAATCAGAATTAAGACCTTAGTCTGGGAGACCTTATGCAAGGCAAAAGAAGCAAATGATTTGTGATGGAATTGCAAGTATGACACATCCAAGATAACATTATGGTTCTGTAATCACACAGACCTTCCATTCCAGGACCAGAAAGGGAAGCAGCATAATACACAGCTAATCATCTATTTCACCCTTTTGTCATTACTGCTTCTGTTGGTTATAATGGCGTTCCTTAAATAACGAGGGATGGTTCTTGGGACAGAAAAAGGATCCCAGATTTGGATATTTTTCTGGGTGAAATAGAAACTTTTGATTCACAGCTGAACTACCATAAATGTAATAAAGAAGAATGTATCTGTTTTTAAGAAAAAAATGTAACTGGTCTTTCAGGTATAGCAACTGAAACTGATTATGAGTGTTAGTTGCACAGAAAGCATTCCAAGCTAAATTTTCCACATATGTAAGTAGCTAAATTTGTAATTAGATGCTTAAGCTTCTTAGGTATTTAAAATCCACTGAATACCAAGCACTTTCTCTAACATACTTTGAACAGGCACTTTTGTGACTTCTACAAGGTACTTAGCCAGAACTTTCATTCATTTAAAAACAAACAAAAAGCTAACAATAAAAACACCCCAATCCCACATGTCCAAATATGGATATTTTAAAAATATTACTATTTTTAGCTACAAATTGAGCTGGTTTAGTGTCCAGTTTGCTTAGGCAGTTCAGGGATTAAAAGCTCTACCCTTAGCTGCCAGGTGTCCTTGCAGATGCTGTTGGGACTAAATGCAGGGAACAGTCACATTGTCTTCCAGCTTCATGGAATGAGGCAGACAGCCTAATTGGAGAACAAGCCTTCTGAAATGAAAGTGTTAACAAGCTTAATTATCAGCACCAGCTTGATTAACTTCAAGGTGAAGTGATATAAACCAGAAGCAGAGAAAGAAGCAGTAGAAAGTGCAAATAAATGTTTAAATAAGGCTGGTGAGCTTGTTTCTCAAATTTTTGGTTTTGCTTTGTTTTTTTTTTTTTTTTTGCTACTATTTCTTCTACCAGGACTGCAGGCTGAGAGAAGCATTGTATTGTTGGGGAGTGGAGAGCACTAGCTGAGAAACCAAAATTTGCCTTAAGATGTTTGCTGTTTGACTAAAACCTGATCTTTACCTTGTCAGGCAGCTGGCAAGTACTTGACCTGGAACCCTATTGTTCTCCTTGAATTCCTAACATGATTCAGCAACAGAAACTAAACTTGGCAACTAGTAAAAATGGCATTGGAAAAAGGGGCTGAGAAGAATTTTCATTAGTGCTTTCTTGTTCTTTTTTCCTCTACCATTCTGGTCGCACAAATCAACCCTCACTCAACTCTTAGATTGGTGAAATGCCTGACATGACTGTTCTCCATCTTACTGCCTCTAGCTCAGCTGCAGAAACAGAAACATGCTCATAGAGGCAGAAAATTTCTTCTTAGATAAAGTAAGGTGAAACTCTCTGTCTGCTTTTTGGTAAATCTTTTAAATGACAATGGTTCCCACATGCTACTATAACTGCTCTGCAGGTAAGAATTACAGAAGCAGTTTCATTTAGGGGAAAGGATAGATCTTTGATATTATGCAACTGGCCCATATGAGAAAGTTCCAGCTCCTTCTGTGGTAAAGAAGCCCACAGCTGTGTGGAGTCTGTTTTACATCTAGACTGTTCCTCAGTTGCTTAAATGAGCACTCTGGGTTCTTGATGAATCAACAAGTTTTGTTCTGCCCCACAGTATGCAATGAGAGCCAATATTAGCTATGTCCAGCTATCTCCAGGAGGTAATTTCATTTATTTACCTTGAAACTCCAAGCTGCTGCTTTTGTTAATCCCATTTCATATATCCCTTTAGTTCAAATTGGATTGCTCCAGCTCTCATGGATGAATAAGCTGAATTCAGAACTGGAGCTTTCCCATTTGTAGTGACTTGGTGCAGTGGTAGCAGCTGTGACCATGCAGGGTCAAGTGCTTTACCTGCAGGAGAACCCCTCCATGCCTCTTCATCCCTTTCACAGCACTGTACCAGACTGTAATGGTCACTTTTAGGCTACTCATATGGAGAAGAAAGGAAATGTCCTGGCAGAAGATTTTCCACATAGAGATGTTTCTTACCCCACCAACAGAAAAATCAGCAAGCTGGTTCTGGCACCAAAGCTGCTATTTGGACCTCAGTGCTTTAGAGATTTTCATCTTTGGTACTAATCCCAGCAACAGGTATTTTCAGACAGTAATTCCATCTTTCTTGGTACTTTCTTGACTATGCTAAACAACTTTTTATTTTTTTTCTTCTCAGTGCACTGCCATGTGATTATCTATTGAACATCTCTCTTCCACATCTGTTCCCACTGATATCGAGCAAGGATGTTCTGGTGCTCTTGGAAAAAGATTACCAGAATTCAACACTGTATGTCAGACTAGGGTTTCTCAAAGTCAGTGAGAGGTGACAAAAAACTTAATACTTTCTTGGTTCCATTTGTTATACTTTTACTGATATGTAATAGAACTGTACAAATGGCCCTCTTGGAGAGATTCAAGCCTGCATCTGTCCATTCTTTCCTGTGTCATTGTCAGCAAAGGCAGAGCTGCTTTGGTCAACTGCTCAGTGTCTGATGTGGTGTGTGAGGACTGACTGACACATGCAGAATGTAAACTTCTTCTGAATTAGAGCAATTGGAGAACAAGAAAGCAAGCAAAACTGTTGAAAAATGCCAGTTATTACAGCTGGACAAATTTCTGCTATTAGATAATGTAATTATTCCCCAAACTGTACTTAATTATCAGGTACACAGATAAATTGGCATTTTTATTCCTTTTTTAAATATTGAAAATTAATTGAAAAAGGCTTTTAAGAAAGATAATTAAACAAATATGCTATGAAACAAGGCCATGTGCAATTTCATTTTATGTGTAAATTACATGTAGGCCCAAAGGGGATGCAGTCTTATTATACAGTTTGTTCCTCTATTAGCATTTCAATGGAAAGACTTTTCCTCCTGGTTCAGAGGAAAACAAGGAAAGCAAGAGATATATGCTCGAGCTACATATAGAGGGTCTGGAAAAGCTCTGTTATTCCTCCTCTCAAGCCCCAAAAAAAGGAATGAAAGAGGATAAGGTTGTGATCTCTACAGATGAGAGGAGATTGCAGAAGTGTGAAGTACAGCTGATTTCATTCTGTAGTAGACTGGACTGCGACTTGAATCAGGGCCTAAGTCTTGATACTGTAATGTTAGTTCCCTGCTGGAATCTGCTCATGGCAGGACCTCAGTACAGAGTACAAAACCCAGCAGAATCAGTTACATTGAACCTCTCTGCTTTTCCAGCACCTACTTTCTTCAGACAAATAAATGCAGAATTCAGAGAACTGTAGCTACTAATCCAAAGTGTTTAAACACAGCACAGAACAGTTGTATTTATAGAAAATCTGAGAAAATCAGCTTCTGAGGTTTTCAGCTTCAGCTCTTCCCCTCTCACTAAGTTCCTGACATCTCCCCCAGCCAACTGTGGTGCGTTTAGCCACATAATCATTATCCCTTTGTGGTTTTCTGCACTTTAGCTTCAAATATATGGACTGCTGTCTAAAGAAACACGCTATGTTGGGTTCACTTTAAGTTCACACTGTCAGAAAGGACATATTGTGTGTGTACCATCATGGACACCTTAATTTGATCCAGAGAGGCTGTGGAGTCTTGCCTCTCAGGATATTCACAATCTGTCTAGACATGACCCTGTGCAACCTGCTCTAGGGGAACCTGCTTTAGCAGGGGGGTTGGACTAGATGATCTCCAGAGGTCCCTTCCAACCCCAAACATTCTGTGATTCTGTGATTCTGTGAAAAATAATTAGTGCTGAGAAAAGTGGCAACATTTGCCATACCAACCAGGACAAAGCAAGGTGGGTTCACTCAAGTGACGTGCAATTTAACATCGCAAAATGTGCTTTAATCTACAACAAGCAGCATCATATTGAGAAACTGACAGTGTATCCTGAAACTCTGGTTTCTCAGGAAGAGATTCAAGAGTGAGACTGAAAAAAAACAAAAGAAAATTTATTCTGAAGATGATAAAAACATTTTGAGCTGAGAAACTTTTAAATAAATAAAGTTGGATGAGAACTGCCCTGAATTACCTTCCTGGGAGATTATTACAGCTGCCAATGAACATTTAAATCTAATAGTTGACCAAAACTGCAACAAATGACTGGCAAGTTAAGCCAGATAAACTAGGAAGATATAAAAATATTTAACAGTCTGGGTAGTTAGGCAGAATAGCAAATTAGCAAAAGCAAATGAAGCTTTTGTACCTTTCTACTTTTTGAAGTTCATGTACCAGTTTTTCTACATCAAGGCAGGACAACTCTCTTCATTAATTCAAATATATTATTTTAATTAATAACGAGATAATTAAGAGGAAATAGATTCCCTGAAATGTATGAGAAATCAGGCTAGATTATCTGCTTGGCCATATCAGATCCTAATATTTCAAAATGTATGAAGTATTTTCATTTTTTTTTTTCATACAGTCAAAAGAGGAAGATTTCTATGCTTCTTCAATGGGGAAAATAATTTCCAAGTAGCTGTAAAGAACACTGCTACATTATAGGAAATAAAGACAGATCTAAAGATAGTGATTAGCAGCCTTCCAGATGTACTATATTTTGCATAGAAAATTAAACAATGACTAGGTAATTGTTGACTACTGTTTACTGTAATAATTGTCACTGTCACCTTCCTTCTCTTCTCACATTTTATCTACCTGATGTCTTTTACTTTGTATTGGAATTAAGTAAGAAAACAGTATTTTTTATTTTTCTTTTTTTTTCTTTTTTTTTTTCCTAATTTGTTTTCATTAAAATTGAGACTTAATCTCTTCCAGGTACCTCTTGGTATATCTAGCATATAAATATACAATAATAAGTACATAAATACTTTCACCTCTAATGAAAGATGTCCCTGCTCACAGCAGAGGGGTTGGAACTACATGATCTTTAGCCCTCCAACCCAAACCATTCTGTGATTCTGTGATTCTATGATTATGTGATTATTAGAAAGGAAAACTGTAGGAAGTTTCTTTTTTACATTATCTGAGGTATTACTTTGTTTCCAGTGCTCAATGCTGCAGCCAGCAAAAGAATGATCCAAAAGTACCACTATGTGTTTGAGCCTCAAAAACTATTCAACTCACAATTCTTTTCAAGTCCTCAGATTATGCTGATATGATTTGTGGTTTGCTTGGCACTTTCTAGGAATACCTGTGCTCTACAAAGTTGTCATTTGTATCATTTATGCAATAATGTAAACTGTGATAAAGTGAGGTAATACATTACCAGATCCTGTCAAAAGGGAGAAGTGGCAATAATGATGCCATCACCTTCCCCCTTCCCAAAGCATGTACGAAAGACCTCTATGAGAAAGCAGAAATTGTGTGATATCTTCCAGCTTTTTACACTGCTGGAATACAGTAACTCTTTTTACTATATGAAAATGCAGCATATCTTTGCCATTGTTGAAGTAGACTTTCCCATAGTTTTCTGCAACTAATGTTTGTCTATAAAGGTGGTTTTACTGGGTCTATATCAGCTTGTACATGTTGTATTTTCCATTCTCCTGGGACTCAGTATTACCTTCTATTTTAAAGGCTGTGTGATTTCAAAAGTATAGAGGTTCTAGTATTTTTAACTGTGAACTCACAGTTTGTTATCAATGTTTCTTCTCAACACCAGGGTAATTCAAACATCTAATTTATTTGCATCTAATGAATTACTAAATGAAGTCATACACTTTTAGTGGAATGGTCAAGCAGCCTGCTTGCTTTGTAGATTTTTTTCATGAAACACTTAATTGATCCAGATACCCTCATTTGTCTCCTTTCTGGAGAAGAGTCAGCTGTTAAGATCTCAGATCCCCTGTTTTCCTGCAGATGCCTATGGGCTTCTGAAGGAGGACAATGACAGTAAATGTGCTCCTTTTCCTGTCTCTGTCTCAATGAAATGTCCAAACTTTCATTTCCTTCATTCTATCTCTTTTAAAAGGGTTGTGGATGTGATTGGAGTTTGAGTAATGAGCTGTAGGTGTGATTTCCAACTATTTCTGCTTAAACCTTAGAATCTATTCTGCAGATTTTCTGTCTCTTGCATGCTCCAAAGATATTTTCAACTATGGTTAGCAATAGCTTTTTAATTTGTTTATATAATCACTGAACATTGAAAGAGAAAGTGACATTAAAAATGCCATTCTGGATACACAATAAATTAGTTTATTAATAAAAGACAAACAGCACTTGCCCTCAAAGGCATGTTTTGTTTAGAGCTATATGGCTATTTCACAAATGAGACCTTTCCTGAAATGGGTACTCAAAAATAACCCCATTTGGTTAAAAAGACCTAACAAAGTTGTAAGACGTTTTCAATTCCAATTTTGTGGTACACCTATGTGCTTCCTCTGCAGGGAGGATTAGGAAGAAGGTTGGTCCCTCTGAGTAATTCCCAGAGTTGGAGCCCCAGGGACACACCCCAGAAGGGAGGACTGGGCAATGTGCCCAGACACAGTGGCGGTGACAGAGCCTCTCATGGCATACGAATGTATATCAGTGGGCAAGAATAGAGTGGATTGACTACAGCATTTTCTTTCTGTCTTGGAGTTTAACCCTTCCCAGTTATTCTTGTTTAAGTTTAATGCCTAGTGTATATAAATCACTGAATTGCAATATTAGAATTAAATAAAAAAAATGTTGAAGAGTAAACAGTGATTGAATTTCAGTGATTTTCAACATTTTGGAGATGTGCTGTGTTTGGCTGTGACAGAGTTAGCTTTCTTCCCATTGACTGGTATGGGTAGGGCCATGTTTTGGACTTGTGCTGAACGCAGTGATGGAAATGTAGAGATGTTTTTGTGATTGCTGAGCAGCGTTTTCACAGTGTTTTCCCCTTACTGCCATGCTGTTGAGGAGACTGGGAATGCATGGAAGGCTGGGAGGAGACACATCTGGGACAGGTGACCCAAACTGACCAAAGGGATATTTCAGACCATATGGCACCATTCTCAGTGTATAAAAAGAAAGAAGGGGCACATTGGGAATAATGATGTTTGTCTTCCCAACTAACCATTATGTGTGATGGGGCTCTGCTGTCCTAGAGGTGGCTAAACACCTGCCTGCCCATGGGAAGTAGTGAATTAATGCCTTATTTTGTTCTGCTTGTGTGTGTATCTTTTTCTTTCTTATTTTAACTGTCTGAATCTCACCCCATGTGTTTTCTGTCTTTTACTTTTCCAATTCTCTCCCCAGTCCCACTGGTGGGGGTCCAAGGAAGTTGCTGCCTGGGGCTTGACTGCAAGCTGGGGTTAAACCACAACAGCATAATACAAAAAATAAAAACAGGTCCAGGGTACTTACTGGAAGCTGCAGGGTTATCTTCATGATCAGGTTGCTAAAGAGAGAGAATGTGACTTTGAGGCCAGTTCCTGTCATCATGCAAAATTCATCTATTTATTACAAAATAAAAATTCAGAGCAAAACATAATTTAAAAACAAATATGATATATGATGGTATTAAAAATGAAAAGAGGAATAGAGCATGTCTCCCGATATATATCTATACATATATACATAGAGTTTATGTCTATAGTCTTTCCAGTGAAGAATCTGCCAGTCCATACCACCCTATTAATTATAAATAGATCTTAACCAAAGGATGTATGTTGTGTCTAGATTTAAAAGCATATGAGGTTCAGATATTTATGGGTGGAAGTTTTCACAGTCTGCATGAGCAAGACAAAGCACTTTCAAACTGGGACTTGACACTTGCGATATGCATGCATGTCTCAGTTACACAGTAGTCAGAGGGGTAGGCATGCAGAGAAGGAATATTTTATAAGTCCATATCAGCAAACTTCAAAAGCAGGCCCAATGATGGAAGGGAAAGCTGCTCATAAGGTACAGTGAGCAAGAGCACACCTCTAAAAGCGTGGCAAGCAAAAGCCAGAATGTGATAGATGCTGTAATTCAGAACCAGAGGCCAATGCAGCAGAGATACAGCTGGAGTGATGTACTGCCTGTTTGTGCTGCCAAGGTCTCTCTGTGAATAAGATGAAGTTTGAAGATCACATTTCTAGGAGATAGTTCAGCAATCAGTTCTGGATCCTAGACTAGATTAAACTGCCAAATAAGTAAGTGATCTCTATGAGTATTTTAATTTGAATTTGTTCTGTGCAGGACTCTAATGTGATTTGATTTAATTTATATTTTTATTTTATGTTTTTACAGGACACACAAGCTTGTTTTTGCTCCTTGAAATACTTAGGGTAAAATAATTTTTTTTATTAATATTCCCCAAGGGAAGTTACAAGTTGATTTAAAGGCATATGATTAAGAAGAACACAGTCCAGAAGAAAGGCTGTTTATGTGCAGCACAGGGAGTGAATCAGGTAAATGCCCCTCTATGTGACATTACCAATAGCACCAAGACACCAAACAGCAAGGTTTCCTAAAGTTTGTAACAAAAATGAGTATACTCCAGTTGGAAATTTATCTACAAATGTTAGAGGAAACATCAGAATATGTCAGATATTCTCAAAGGTGTAATCACTGCAGTCCAATGGAAATCCTGGCAGCAATCATCCCCAAGAGAATAGATTCAAATCATTCAGATGCAGGGAGACTGAAATTGCTTGCCTGTAAAAAGTTTTGTAGTACAAAAACTTCATTTTGTGAAGGTCAGGGCATTCTGTACACCACTGAATAGAATCAAAATGTCACTGATTTTAAGGACAATATCCTTGTTATGTGAAGAAAACAAAATGGATGAATAACATTGCATAAATTTTCATAACATCCCATTTCATGTTTCATTACTGGAAATATTTTGTTGATTCATTTAGTGGGTTTTCTGTGTTTTTTAGTTTTTGTTTGGTTTTTAACATTTGTATGCATCTTATCATTTGTCTTCAGGGCAAAAATCATTTCACCTAATTGCGTTTGGTGACATCATAGTACAAGTGGAACAAACTACCAAGTGATTCATCCTCTTCTGAGATTTGTGGGATCAATCATGCTCTGGAGGTGTCTGTCTCTCTTCACTGAAAACAGAGGCAGCTGAGATAATTGACTTAGACTAGGTGCCTAATTTTTAAATGATTAATGTTAGATGAGGTGAATCTTACCTTAAGAGGGTATTTTTAAGGGCAGTTGGTGTGTGTACAAGTGTAATTAGTAATGCCATTGTGAAAGTCCTCCATTTAATCAGAGAGATTCAAATGTGATGCTTCTCAATGATAATCAGCTTTCAAAATCAAACACCTTTTTAGTATGCCAGAATCACTGCAGGAAACTACGGACTGGGATCCAGTGGCTTTTCTTTCAACATCTTATTTACAGATGAAAAAAACTTTCAATCTGCTGTGCTTTAACTGCATCCATCAGTTGGTCTTCCATGCTGCAGTGTGACATCCATATTAATTTACAGTCCCAAAAATGCAACTTTGAGGAAAGTAAATTGCTGTGTTCTGCAGCTATGTTAGAAAGAGGTGTTTCAATGAAATGGCTCGTTCATCCTCTGTTCACGCTAATGCACTGTAGTAGTTGCTGTAAGTAAGGTATAGCCCAAGGGCATTTTGAAGAAAATAGATAACTGAGTAACTCCGATTGAAAACAACCTAAAATTTGTAAGCGTGCCAAATTCTTCCAAATATTAGGCCAGGACCCAAAACAATTCCAGTTTGCCTGTGTTCCAAGATGTAAACTGTAGGTCAATTCAGAATCAGAATGCCTTTACTAAGATTTCTATCCATTTATTTTTACTGAGGGTAAGTCAAGTACACACACACTTAAGAACTAAGGAGGCTTTCATTTTTCTTTTGATTCAATTTATTCAATTTATTCTATTACTGAATAGTGCCAAAGGTAATTTTGAAGCGATCAGGTTAAAATTTATGTGAGCTAAAACAAAGAGGTGGCTTAATTGAATAAGCACACTTAACTCATTAACCCTGTGCCACTGGGACTAATCAGTATGAACCCAGGGCTGCTAATAATCACAAAGGTAGCAAAGTTCTGCTTCTTGCTCTTGCACAGAAATGAAGAGGGATAGAAACAGGCAGAGGGAAAGCAGAGGTGGTCTGTAGGTACTCCTGGAGTAAGAGGCGAGAGCACAACATAAAGCAATTAGTGCTAGGTTCTCCAACAGAAAATCCTGCATTTAAAATAAAGCTGTTCTTCCCTCCCATTCTGAACAGAAGTTATTAGTTAGAAAGTGGAGCAGACAGCTGCTGCTTTCATTGTCATGAGTTATGGGGATGTGAGAAAGGTTGGGTAGTTTAAAACAAGAATGAAGAAATACAGTAGATCAAAGACCAGCGACCCCATCTGACCTGTCTTAATATAAAGAGGCATTGGAAAAGGCTGGTGTGACAGGAGCCTCAATTTCACCATTGCTCAGGATGAAGGAAGGTAGGGGCTGAGGGGAGCTGTGGGTCATCTGTAACTATTTGGAATTCTCAATGGAGTGTTTAGTGAGCTGGGAATAGGTCATAACTGCTCCTTTAAATGCCAGGGGGACCATATCAATTCTTAAATGTTGGAATAAAGAGAAGCCTTACAACAGCCTCTCTGTTAAAGATGGAGATTACATTTCTTTAGTTCTCCAAAGCTGAAAAAGGAGTTTCATCTCAGTGGTATGACATCTGTAGTTTGAGAGCACTGGGAGGAAAGGTATTATTTAAAGGATGTATTTGAATACCTGCTATACTCAGAGGAGTATTTGGTGTAAAAATGTTTAGTACTTACAATAACATCATTATCTCCTTGCTGTTCCAGGCCCTGAATGAGACCAGTGCTCATGAACAGATTTAGCTCAAGCTCAGTCTAAGCTAAAGGTTAGCAATACCGCTGGAAAAAGTAAATACTTGCCAAAACCACAATACTCCAGTCAGGTTGAATGTTCTACTTCCAATTCTTAGAGATCTTGGTAATCCATGATCTCAGGACCTCCATGTGTGTGCTGTACAGAAGAGTAGGTCCTATGAATACTAGAAGAAGAAACTTCATTGTCACTGAATCCATTGAAATTCTGTATTTTGTGATGATTAGCCTTGATTGTTAACTTTCTAATTGCATACTTTGGCCAAGAACATATTGCTTTTGGGGAAAAATACCCCAGTTTAAATATACAATTTGATGTGAAAATATTTTAGAAAAAGAATTTTAAGTTAAACATGTTCCAAATTTTCTAAGAGAGAAATTGTAGCTTCCCTGACGTGTGCTTAGAAAAATAATAATAATTACAGAATTATTTTACATCAAGATTAACTGAATATTTTTGATTTTTAAAACAAAGCACTTATAATAAATTCCTTTTTTTCCCAGATTTTTTTTTTTTTTAGAAAAAATAATTTTCAGTATTCATCTGGAATCAGGGTTGTAAAATCATCAGTGAAATCCAGAGCTGCATCAATTGTGAGTCACAAGAGATTGCCCAGTCCAAGATCATAGCTGATGCATAGTCAGCTGGGCCCATGCTATCCCTAATTGGGATGTAGTCTGAAGGGCTCCCAGGAAGGAAGCTTGCAAACCATGAGCACATGACCTATTCCTGCACACCCTCTGATTGAAGCTGGCTGGGTTTGGGTGGTTTGTCCTAATGTTCAAGCCCCATTTCCCCTGCTGCAAAGGAAGCTGCCTACTTCTTTCCAATCCCTGGTCAAATTATCAGCAAGGATGCTGCTGCCACTGCTGCTGCTGAAGCCCAGGAAAAGGACAGGCTGGCAGCAAGTGTTTCCAGATGCTTTAGGTGGAATAAGCCCTATAAATCACAATGCCTTGTGATTGATTTAAAGTAGAGAAAAAAGATAAGCTGAGTTAAGGAATAGAACAAATGTATTATGTTCCTCTTCTGCCTGTTCTTACCTAAACGAAATTGTTTCCTTCCAACATTCTTCATGGACAAAAATCTCTTCAGTCTGCCTGTGAATTCCTGAAACCTACATATTTCAGGGTACTCCCAAAGCTTGAGAAATGTAATCAAAGAATTACCTTTCTGACTTAAACAAGGTAGATACCCCAGAAAATTATCACAATGCAATGGCATCACATTACTAATTTTTGTTTAGATAACAATTACTAATATAATAAGAATATTCAGGAGCAAAAAAAAATTTCATACCCAGATTCAGTCTGATTCCTCAAAGCTTTTATCTTGATGAACATGAGCTTGATTAAATGCAGCATTTTCTGCATTGAGCATGACTCTCCATGAGAGAATGGCACCTTTGGAATAGTGGGTGAGGAATAGCAAGGGCAAGACTGGTCAGGTCAGGAAACAAAGATTGCTTGTTCCCATCTTTTCCTCAGAGACTGGTCGCAAAAGCCTCAAAAAACTGGAAGTCTGTTCTGTTCTCAGTGACTTATTAGTAAAGACAATTAAATGGTAGTATTTTTAGATAATTCTTGAGATAATGCAGCACCAAGAAAGGCACATAGTTACAGTGCAGTGGGAAGTCATCAGGTTGCATTCCTTAAAATGGCTACATTTATATATATTTTGCCTGATTAGGAGCAGAACAGTGTGTCTTGGACATATCAGAACTCCATTTTCTGAAGAATAAATGACAAGGTAAAAATAAGCTTAAATTTAGGAGTAAAAAATGCACCTGCTCATTTTATATAGAGAATGTATTTATAGTGCTTTTAATGGTCATTAGCAACTGAAAATATGGAATGTTATAATTCACTAAGAGATGCACATTACTCATATATTCAGAGATTTTCAGATGTTGCATCTAAATGAATTAATGTGTGTCTGCAAAGTGGGTTCAAGTAGATACAGTTGCATTTTAAATTTTTAACAGAAAACATGACCTCATTTATTTATTTATTATTTTAATACTGAAAAATGCCAGGTATATCCTTCAATTAAACTATTTTTTATTTTAAGGCTGTGGCCAGTGTCAGTGAGTGTGCTAATAGGGTGGTTGACAGCTCCTATAGAACATTTTCAGCGCAGTTGCATTATTGCTTCATGAAGCATTCCCTCAAATATTATGAGTGACAACAAACCTGGAAATGGTGCAAGACAGGAATTTCCAATCTACAGAGACAGCTCACGTTTGAATTCTCCAACACCAGACCATTATGCAATCAACCAGCACTCCATCTGTACTGTAACCTCATGTCACAGAACTGCATTGTCTTTCTGAGAAGTGAGATACATAACATGCTTCCTAGGACCAAAATAAACTGCCTTGAAACTGCAGGATGTTTGTTTTGTACCTGGCATATGTTAAGACAGCAGCAAGTGGGTTAATAATTTTCATTAGTTTATATGCCTTTGGGCTATGCTGGACTTATTGAACAGAATACCCAGAGGTCAAATCTGAGTTGGCTTCTTGATTTTCTTAATTTAATTCTAATATTAAAGTGGTAACAGGCTACACTAAGCTCTCAAGGGAACTGCAGACATACTGCTCCATAGTTGTTCTTAGTCTTGACTTAGTCTCTGGCATTTAATCTTTGCTAAGGAAAGTCTGGTTAGCGTTATATGCTTCTTCAGTACTTATTTTGCAACTCCCACCCTTCTGCTTTCCTTGCAGAAAAAGTTTTTAATGTTATATAGTCCACCTGGTTTGCTAGTCTGTTATGGTTATAGTGTTTTTCTCAAATGGGAGGCCAGACTTGCAGCATTAAAGTGAGCCTTGAACTGGTGTGGTGTGGCAGTTGAGAGCCTTAAGGCAGCTTTAGGATTTGTGCCACCTACATTCCACATTACATAAGTGCCTTTAGGCTCTTCAGTAAGGCCTAATTAAATCTTAGGGATTTAATTCGTTTACCTCAGATTCCCTTTGGAGCTGCAGGGAGAGCAAGGCACCCTAGGAGATGATCAGCCTCAGGATGTTGCTACCCTGTTCAACACGTTCCTTCAGCTGTGCTCCAAACAGGTGGAATCACAGCTTTCTTCCATGTTGTAGTGCAGACCTGCAAACCAGGCATGAGCTGGCAATACTGAGAAACCAACAGTGCTCTGCCCCTTTGCAGTTCATGTGCACCTTTACATTTCCCTGTCTCCTTTGACCTCCATATGTACACAGTCCTACATGGTCTGACCTCATGGCAGATGTATTTGTCCTTGAGAAAGTACCAGAGCACAAAGGTCATCCACAGAACAAAAAGTGACAGTGGCTGAGGCTGGCAAGGGTCTTTAGACACCAGACAGACCAAAGTCCATCTCAGAGCAGCATCAACTAGAACGGGTTTCCCAGAACCATGTCCATGTGAGGGCTTGAATATCTCCAGTAATGGAGACCACACCACCCCTCTGGTTCCAGTGTTTGATCTCTCTAAAGGTAGAAAAGCTGCTTCTTACATTTAAATATCATTTCCTGTATCATAATTAGTGCCTGGGACTTTCTCCATATAATTCCAACTCAGTTTCCTAGAAAATGTTTCTACACACAATAATGCACATGAATTTAGCCCAATGTAATTTTTGGCCATAAGCCTACTTGCATACAGCTTTACAAACACCATTTTTTTCACTGGGACTGTTGATTCTGGGTCTGATTGGTTGGCACCTCACAATCCCATTTAAACTGCTGTTGTGGATAGACTGTGCAAAGTGTGCAGAGTAGAAGAGGGGCAGGTGATTACTGTATATTTGCTAAACTAAGCCACAGCTATTATATTTTTATAGCAGGCCAATATTTTCAGGTTTGGAGCTTAGTCATCCCTTTAAAGATCAATCTGCTGGCAAGAAAATCCTTTACCTTATAGCTACAAACCTAAGGCAAAGGAGAGACAAGCTTTGGTAAGGTAGTTTTCTTTGCTCCCTACAGTCGCACAGGATCTTCAGTTCTTTCTTCCTGTTGCTTTTATTTTTAATGCTGTTCTATTTTCAATGCTAATTGCAAACAGGATCATGGACTGACAGTAGATGAATTCTCCTAAATTCATTAAGGACTGTCTCATAAGAAAGGAAGCCATCTGATTCTGAGGGTGGTTTATCTGCGTTAGAGCACAGTGTGCTCGGGTTGCAGACAGAGAAGGTGGTTCCTGTGCCGGCCCTGAGCCAAGGGTGTGGTGCTGAGCTGGTGAAGGTTAAATGAGGAGAGAATGGTTCGCAGCCTAGAGGATAGGTGTGTGTGCCTGAGGTTTCTGAGAAGCTGTTTGGCATAACTTGCAGAAAGATTTTGAACCATTTCGGGTTGGCAGAGTTTTAATTCAGGAAAGGAAGGGAGACAACTGGTAAATGAGTTTGTGGGTGAATGGATGATATACTGGTGGTAAAAGGACAATGGTAGACAGATTGGAAGAAGATTGATTGACTAGGCCTTCTTAGGAAAAAAATTTGTAAGAGCTATGGCAGATTAATTACTGTTTTCTCACCCCCCTTTTAATTTTCCAGACACCATTTCTTCCCCTGCCATTTTCATATCCACTTCCTGCCTTTCTTCGGGAAAAGAAAAGACAGGAAAAGAAAAAAGGAAGGGAATCATAAGATCTGCTTGAAAAATAAGCATGTCTGTGATTTAATAATCTACTTTCATGTCATATATGTACCATAGACAGGGAGAAATAGCACAGTCCATGGAATAAAATATGATTCACAGCCAACTTAGGGTCATGTCTCCTGGGGGTTCTATTACACTCACAGAACAATTAAAATGCTTTAGAGATTGCCTGGCTCTTTATTCTTCTAGTAAATTGCAGAAAGGTTCATATAAGGATGAAGGTGGTTGAATAGGCATTTTCAGTTTTCTAAGGTTGGGAGGTTTTTTTGTTTTTATTTTCTTTTAGTGGAGGACTGAAACTGGGAAAAGCCATGAGTCTAAAATAAAATGACAGAAGAAAAGAGAAAAGGGGTTTATAAATACCATCGAGGTGGTGGATAACATCAGTGTATTTTAAATAGATAATGTGTGTTTAGAGATATGGCCTTTACAATTTCAAGGCAAGTTATATCTCTGAGCTTGGTTCTTTACATATTTTCCTTTCGATATTTTTTATTGGAAGGAATGTGTTTAATGCTTTGCAGCAAATATCCCGATTTTCCTTCACTTTCTTCTCCCTTTTGTGCCCAGAAACTCATATGCTGTGTTATTCTAAAAGAAATCTAACTTATTGTTTCCTTTGAAAACACTTATTCATGAGACTTTAAAAAATATAGGCAGCTCTGTATTTGCATTCTGTTATTTACTGTATTTTTCTACCATTGGCAGTTTGCATTCTTGCCCCTTATTTCTCATTATTATTTGAGTTGGAGGAGTAGAAGAACAAGGTGAAAGAACAATATAAAATTGTTATAAAACAATTTGACATTGACTATACATATGAATTGAACCTTAACTGAGTTCTCTTTCAAGGTTTTCCTACTTGAGAAACATTCAAGTTTTCATGTTAGATGTTGTATATGTTTTTTGTTTTATGCTATTTCTTACCCAAATTTTTAACATCACTGTAAAAATCCAGTACATACTTGTGTACACAGCTTCTTTATTATAAGAAGAGGTGAATTTTAAATAACTCTTGTGTTTGTGAAAGACCTTGAACATGATTGTATATGGCCTTTTTATTCTGTGGTCTACGGTCCATACCCTGATTCAAATGAATTATTAGGTTCAGGCTAATTTTAAGTGCAGGACAATGCTCTAACAAATCAAAATAGAATGGCAGATGACTGCTCTGCTATAGAAAATATCTAAAATACCTTAGAATCCACAGAATAATCTTTATGGTGGCCTTCAACATATCAGAGAGACACAAGAGTGGAGAGTCTGGAGACAAGTACAATGAGAAATAGTTTTCCTCATGAAGATAAAATTAAATAAGGAACAAGAATAGAAATATAAAAAATGTTCTCAAATAATTTTGATGGAGAAAAACGTGCATGTTAATCATCAGCTTTTCTTCAACAATTCCAGATTTTTTTGGTAATTTTTATCTCTTAAATTCTATTTTTATAATATTAAAATTATTAAGATCCCAAAAGAGAAAATTGTTCATTTTTCACACTTTTCCTTCAGATTTGTATTGACACCATATAGAGGACTCCTCTGATGTACTCTTAGGCCACCATGCAGGTAAAAACTACCAGTCCAAAAAGCTGATGTAGTTCTTTTTCACACCATCTTCTAAAATGTGGAGCATGACCTTCAAGTTTTCTCCATTTTACTGCTATGCTGTGCAGCACCAAACAGGTTCTTATGTGGTCCACATTACTGTACTATCTGAAAGTCCCAGAGCAGTCCATTAAGCAACATGACTGACACTGCCACATGTGGTTTGTTCTTCCACTCTCTCCCCTAGGGAAGAAACGGGGAGTGCTGTTTTGTTTTGGCGTGTCATTTTCACACACCCATCACCATGCAGTTCTCCTCCTTTTATTAGCCAATGCAGTAGCTTTTGTCCTGGGAGGAACAAAACTTCCCATGAAACTGGTACAACTCCTGAAAGGATCCTGTAAAACTGAGCATTTTCATTATTCCCTCACTTTCCAATCATGCTTGCCTCAGCAGCATCCCTCTGTCAGCAGGCAGTAATACTGAAATCATGCCAGAAATAGGCACATTCAAACCTGGCTGTAACATTCTGAAAGCCACCAGATGATCCATTTTTGCCTACAGGAGTTCAACATGGAAGTGACCATGCAAGTCACAAGTTGCTCTGTGCCTTGATTGTCAAAGAATTTCCTGAATAATGAAAAGAGCAGCCCTTTTACCCCCCTCAGCTGCAGTGGTGGCATCAGCATTATGGCATCTGCCTCATGTCAGACACTTCAGTGCTGCATCTCATTTGGGGTTAAAGCATTACTACCATTATTCATCCAGGTCACAGGTACCTGTTTGTGCCTTTTTCAGCACAGAGGCTGAAATGGCCTGCGAAGTAACCATTGACCCATTGTCTTCTAGGGGGAGAAAAGAGAGGACGAGGCCTCGCTGGGTTGTGTTTCTTCATGATATGCTAGATATTACCAGTGACTTCCTTTCCCTAGAAAAGAACATAATGAAATTCCTGACAGTATATCTAGGCTTTTTAATTTTCTTTAAGTTTTATGATGCAAACTAGACGAGAAAGATGAAAATGTTCCCTCTCCATTAGAACACTGATACAAATGAGGCACTGATTTACTTAACATCCCCCCAACATTAATGGCACTGCATGGATTAGGGGTGTTATGATAATTTATTGAGACTATACAGCCATTGTTTTACTTTCTCCACCATCATCCCATTTGGATGCACTGAGCAAACAGAGTGAAGGCTATGGTCTTGTCTGTGTTCGCAAGTATGAAGTGTGACTGGAAGCAGAGGGGCAGTGGTAATGTGATCTCCTAAGGACACCAAGGAGGACAGCAAAACGTGGAAACTAGAGTCCAGATCTTCTCTTGACCAGGTTAATGAACTGTGTCAGAAGGTTAGACCTAGACCTGGAGAGGAGGCAGGAAACAAGAACAGAAGGGTGAAAAACAAAACATCATGCACAGTATTTTCAAATTCAAATAAGAATATGTAACTCTGCATCTGGTTTCTTTCAAAGGTGACACAGGTAAATAGGACAGTTTGAACTAGACAAAATGTCCATATTGACACACTTAAACTGTACAAACCTGCTTTCACTTCATATTTAATAATTTCATAATCAGTGAAATGATGGATTGCTGAAAGGTTCTTAAAATTTCTTGCCTTAGATTTATCCAGGGCACAATTTTTAAGAAAACTGGACACAGAATGCTTAATTTTAATAGAAAAAAAAAAAATCATGCTAACTTTGTTCTGATAAAGTGACTGTCAATGACAAATTTTCTGTATTTGAAGATGACAACCTTGCGTAGAAATGAAGGAAAGAGAGGTGATTAGTACAGTAAATGTCTAGAGGCTATGCAGGGCAAATGGGAGAGGCAAATAGATCTAGCTCTCCCCCAAAAAAATCAGGCTACCTTGATATTGGAGGGATGACAGCATTGTCAGAGATGTTTTGACCAAGTATCTGATCCGTCATGTGAGGAGCAAGGAATGCTGGAGTCAGGTTTGGCAGATTATGTATCAGGCTTCCTGTGCTTGTTGCTGCTTGCACCTGGGACTTTGCCAGGGAAGGTAGGAATGAAAACATCTTTGCTAGTTATGAGCATTTCATAAATGAAGGAACCTTGTTCTGGGCGTGGGTGGGAGAAGACTTGCAGTTAGTTATCCTTTGCGAAACAGTGTTCACATTAGGAAAAGTTCCTATTGATTTCAGCATTCTGTGGTTCATGGCTGAAAAGAATTCTTAGGAAGTTTATCTGGCAGTATTACTCGCTCCTGGATGGAAGTGGGATGGGATGTTATTTCTGCTTGTTAGTGGAAAACAGGCTAAATTTCAAATGCATATTTGCTGCAATGATTAGTTTGGACGCTCCTGCTCCTACGTTTTGGCAATGAGTTACAGGCATCAGTCAGTGGTGTCTGGATGGTAGCATAGGCGTGTGCTCAGCTTCAGTTTTATAGGATATCTGGAAGTGGCAGCTGACGGATCTGTAAGAAATTTTTCTAGTAGAGGAAAGGCTGAGGAAGGCTGAACTGAGCTTGTCCTGACAGACTTTCCTGAACCCCACTAAATTTAATGACCGTAGATGTACTTGTGGTAAAGGGCAGTGCTCCCTTCTCTGAACCTCCAAGCCCTGTCCTTAGTGACTCTGCTCCCTCACTCTTCTAAACTCAGATTAAAAGAAGAGCATGAAGCAGGGCTAGGGGAGAAGAAAGGGCAGAAACCTAAATAAAAGTTTCCAATGCAATCTTATGGCCAAAAGGCCTAAGGTGATACTGTGATCTATAAACAAGGGACTATTGAGAGAGAAGTCTTGGCCTCTCTGAAGTCAGAGACAAAATTCACAATGACTGCAAACCGCACTTGAGATTTTTTTTCTCTCAGCCTTCAGTGAACTGATCCTATCTTCAGGATAGAGAAGAGGGGAGATCTGAAATCAGATATTCCTTGTTATGCTGAAATAAAGGCACACTAAATTAAACCTTCACAGTACTTCTGATTGGAAAAAAGAAAAGGAAAAAATACAACAACAAAACACTGCATGGATTCAAAATGATATGCTTATTACAGGAAAGTCCCTGATTTATTTTTTCCTTGATTTTTAGTGTAGTAAGGATAAGAGGATTTTTATATGGAAGGATGGGACAGGGGGGGTATTTACTTGCATCAAGAACTACACTTCTGGTGTCAATTTAGCTTGCTTAAGAATTTCTTACTATAAGACTAGTTAAGATAGTACTGAATGGAGTATTTTTATTTTGACTTTTGTGGGACTAAGTGTAGTTTTTGGGTTCATTAAAGCTGGTTTGAGGAAAAGTAGCTTTCCTAACCCTGGACTACTACTGCTCATAGCATAGAACATATGAAATGATGTGTTTAGAACTTTTACTGGAGGAGCAGTTGTAGTGTATATTGGAACATTTTACAGCTGCTGAAATAATCACTTTATTTATAACTGTAATAAATTTGCTTGCTAAAATGGGGTTGTTTAGAACTATTTTGCTGACAGAAATGAGGACAATATGAATATATGCTAGCAATTAAAAAACATGATTCTTTTAAATAACAAACCAGGAAAAAGTTAATATTTGAATTATTTTTCTTTGACAAGCAAGTGTATATGATTATTTTTTGTTTGTAAGATGCAAGACATCTGCAAAGTCTGCCAGTAAACTGGATACCATTTTTCATATATTTTAATTGGATTCAGTGCTGTTGATTTAAAGTAGGATATTTTTTGTGTCTCATTAAAAGATGAAAGAGACTATGAAAGCTGCCTCTTTACCTGAAAATAAATACTTCCTGGACATGCCTTTTTAGGTAGAGCAGCAAAGGGAAATCAACATGATTGAAACATGTTTTTCAGAGCCAAAAAAACCTTTCCAACAAATTTAGCACGGTATTGTAGTGCGTGAGCCCAATAATTAAAATGTTTGGGGCAGGTAAGAGTTACACTTGCAACTGCACAGTTTGTGAAGTGACATCTCCAGTGCCACTGGACCAAGCAGTGCCTGGCCATGGGCTCTCAGGCACATTCTCTGTGCTGTGCTCCCTTCTGAGTGCTGCCATCACAGGCTCTGGCAGATAAAATGCTTCAGGATTGGGATATAAGGAGGGAGGGCTAGACTAAAAGGAAGATGTGCCAAACATGTCCTTCAGCCATTTCTGTAAGTAAAGAAGTCCAAGAAAGGCTGATTGGTGGCTGAGCCAAAGGAGAACTCCTCTGAACCAGATTTACAGTGATATAAAGACACATTTTTCACTTTTTTTATCACATCTTTCATTTTCAGTGCCAGAAAGAGGGAACACAGAAGCACTGAGTTGTGCTTGGGCACTGGAAGGTAACACTTCACTTGCAGACTTCTGACCACGTCTTACAGCCAGACATGCACTCTGCCAATTCTCATAGTGTCATAGGTACACCCAGCTCTGAAACTAAAGCTTTAGGTTTTACATGTCATGCTTAATCAAATTATCTCTGCAGGGAAAGGCGCTGAGAGGCACCATTGTGCTACATTATCCAGTTTCAGTTTTGGGGAATATCTTGTGCCCAGACAGTTCAAAACCTCAGCAGAGTAACCTCTCTCCCATCTGCCCACCAAAGAACAAAGGCCAGGTCTATACAGCCTCATTTCACTCTGGGTATGTCAGTAAGGGAGGTTGGTGATGGGGACAAACACAAGCCATCAATCCTGCTTCTCTCCCCCTCAGGGCTGCCCCAAGGCTCAGTGGAATTGATGGAAATACTCACACCAGTGTGCACAAGCTCTGGTTTAGGTCTTTCTATATCCAGAGAGGCACACTCATTCTGGAAAGGTCAAAATCACACCCATCTACCCCATCTTTTTTAACAGCTTGCTGCATGGATCTGATGCAGCAAAAGCTGTGCACAGAAACCTCTTTTAGCACTGATGACAGCAAAGTCTGTAAATTTAGCAAAGTTTCCAGCAGTGACATGGAAATAGAATAGATGATTTAAACAGGATTTTCCATTCTTGCTTCTCACTTGTCCATTTTTTTTTTTTTTATCTGAAACCTCTGAATAAAATTAATAGCCAGAGGCCTGGTAACTTGGCAGGTCTGGAAAAGGCTGGCGTGGGGAAGCTTGCATGGGCAGACTGCAGATTTGACATCCAGGTTTTGATCAGATCTGAACAAGAATTATAATGAATCAGCACAGATATTTACCTCTGTTGGACAGTTATAGTAAACATGCTTGGGGCTGGTTAGTGTCAAGATAGGTACCTTCCAGAGGAAAATAAGGAAGAAAGAGAGTGAGAAGGAAGAAAAGAGGCACCACTCCTTCTTTTGAATGTCTGATAAACTAAAGCCCAGACTTCATTAAAGAATACATCTCTGTTAAAATGCCTTCTTCCAGATTAGATACATGTAACTGAGATACAAGATCACTTGTATTAATTACATTGAAACTTGTTTATTTAATACGGATACAACTCACAGAAGGTATTAACAATATGCTTTTGCTAGGAAAGAAATGTTTTATAATGTAGCTAATAATGAGAAACAGTATTATTGGTACTATTGTTAGCAGATGTTTTTTCTGTGTCTGTACCTGTGAAATGTTCTTGAGCTTTTGTCATGTGGAAGTTTGGTGAAAATCTGGGGTTAATGTTCTAGGTTGATTCTTTAATCATCTTTTTGTATTTTTTTTTTCTTTTCTAAGTTTCTTTTTCACATCACATAAGTACTTCTTTTAGAATCTGCCCCTAAAGAAGGGTACCTCATTACTAGCAGCAGTAAACTCTTAAGACAATCCATGACATTTATCTGTATTTCTATTTTTTTTAATTTTTATTCACTTACTTGGACGCTGGTAGCCCAATGCAATGGAGAAGACTTATTTTGCTGATTGTTTTGCAAATATTAAGAAGATGCCCCAGACAATGATTTAACAACTCTGACATGTCTTACTTCACAACCTTATAGTGTGAAGGTTTGCAGTGGCGCAGTCCATTTGTAGGAGGTGCTTCCTGTACATTCAGGTCTTTGGTGCAGAGCAGAGTCTATACTAAGGGAGAAATAAAACTTCTGGGGACACAAAGTCAGGGCACATTTACTGGTAGTGGTCACAAATCTTGTTGGCTGAAATGTCTACCAAGGACCTGCCCTGGGCACACAAGGAGACAGAAGTGCTGGGCCACTCTGTGCCTCTCAGTTTGTGGCGAGGTACACAAGAGAAAAATCAAGGGGAGTAAAACAGGGGTAATTTTAACTAACACAGGAGAAAAGCGAGGAGGACACAACCAATTTTCCAGATATCCAGGATGAAGAGACCTGCTTGTGGTTTGCACATTCAGAGTTAACTGGCAGTGTGTGGCTAACACAGTTTGGAATAAAAGGGCAATGTAAAATATACATGATCTGTTGGTTTCTTTGCACAGAAATTTCTTTGATGTTTGCTTTAGTGTCTATTTATAAAATCTGTGCTTCCAGGTGGGACAACATGTGATTCTTTTTTCCCCCTACAGCATTTCAAATTCTTTGTTTCATTTTTAGATTTTCTTTAAAATTAAGAGAAATACAAGAAGAAAATCCTAGCCCTTCCAGGCCAGTTGCAAAGATCCTTTGTGCATGTTTTTACACTGCAGGTTGAAGACACGGCTACAGTTTTTATTTTGAATAAAATGTTAAGGCTCTACAACAAAAGAGACAAGAGACAATACTTTGAATGTCACAGTCCTTGCACATAAGAGGAGATCTTTTAACCCTATGCATTGGATTGTCCTATATTATGATGTCAATTGCCAATATAAAATGTATTTGATGTATGTCTTTATTACTGTTGCTCTCAATGGTGTCAGATAAAAAAAAAGTGATGAGTGGCAGGGGAATTGTTCTGTGTAATCACTAACAAAAAATAAAGGAATTAAATTGGACAACTAAGCAAATATCATCCTTATTTTGAAGGAAGAAGTTTAACAGAAAATTCAGGAAGAAAGAAAGTTTGGGAAGAACTAAACTTGGAAAATATCTTTGCACAGAAATTAATAAGAAAAAATAAATGAAAGAGTTTTTAGTATATCAAGGTGATTTTAGAAAGCAGTAACAACAGTGCAAATGACAAAAAACCCCCAAACAAATAATTTTAACAACATCATCACAAGACACACACTTAAGGATACTTAGAGCTTGAACATATAGCTCTTGTGGGAAAATACACACTGGAGTTGCTGCCAATAATGCCCTCTTCTGGCGATGCTATTGCAGCTAAGGCGATGTGTCAGTCATCTCAGGACCCTGCATCTTCACGTGCAGGGCGAATTCGGCTGTAGACAGGGAGAGACTTTTATCTGAGTTAAATGTCACAACCCCTTTCTTTCCCCTGTTAGTTCCAAAGACTAGCTGTAGGTAAATTATTTTAATAAGGTAAGAGATACCACAGTACAGTTTTCTTTTCTTCCTTTTTCTTTTCCCTTACCCCAAATAATGCTCTCTATGTCATCTGTATATTTATGATAGCTCAAAGACATGGGTGTGTGGATCTAATTAAAAATGTGAAAGGGTTTAGCAGCCTGCTGCTTCCCTGTGAGTCTCTTGTTGCCAACTCTTGGCAGCTCTGCTGTCACTGAGCCAAATGTTTAGTCTTCAGCTGAACTACTGCCAGTGAGCTGCGCTGCATTCTGGGACCACAGAGCCTCGAGGTACCGTGTTAAACTATCTCACATAAGGATGTGCAGTGAGCTGGACTTCATATTCAATCACCCAAAAGAAAAGTGAAGGAGAAAGCCTACTTTTGCCTGGTGAGCCTTAACGGTGTATAAGACACAATGACCAAATCCTCCAGGATTTTGCATCAGGGAAAACAAATAGTTTCTTGAGGTGGATCAACCCATGCATTTGTTTTATCTGCCTATGCAGCAACGGCAGTAGTTATATTTAGCAAATTTAGTTTAAATCAATCTACTCTGGATTGGGAATTTTAACAAGAAATAGCAAAACCCTGGCTTTCTGCAGTGTGTCTCTGGCCTTCATGTAAATTCCTCATGTGAAACAAATATATTCCAACTCAACTCCAGGTATACTTAGCAAGTATGGGGCAGTTTGGTATAGAAAAAAAAACTGGCATATGTGCATTCCAGTCAGCAGCAGGAAAGCTATGTTGATAGAAACGTGCTTAGCACAGTTGTATTGCTTAATAAATTCAGGTATAATGTGGAGATAGATGGGGTTAGAGGCTAAGCTGGCCTGTAGGCTTTGATCAGTGCTCCAATGCACTTAGGGCTTAAAGTGGACTGGAAGAATTGCCAGGTCTCATGAGTCAATGATGGATTTCCAGCAGATCAGAATTAAATTCTGCTTTTAGCTGTTCTCCCTGCATTCTTTTCTGCAAGGGAAATTACTTCTGCCAACAGCAAAGCAGTGTGTGTGTCTTCATGATATTTCTTTCTCTTTTCTATTTATCCACTGTCCCATTTCTATCTTTTGTTATCATGCTTTTCTCACTTTCACAACATTTTTATTCCCTTCCCTTCCCTTCCCTTCCCTTCCCTTCCCTTCCCTTCCCTTCCCTTCCCTTCCCTTCCCTTCCCTTCCCTTCCCTTCCCTTCCCTTCCCTTCCCTTCCCTTCCCTTCCCTTCCCTTCCCTTCCCTTCCCTTCCCTTCCCTTCCCTTCCCTTCCCTTCCCTTCCCTTCCCTTCCCTTCCCTTCCCTTCCCTTCCCTTCCCTTCCCTTCCCTTCCCTTCCCTTCCCTTCCCTTCCCTTCCCTTCCCTTCCCTTCCATTTTCACTCCTCTCCTAAGATTTTTTCTTCATCTGCCTGGACTTCACATCACCCTTTTTTTTCTCTAAACTTTTACTACCCTTCTCTACATCTTCCCTTCACTATTGTAATGTTCTACCTGAGAGAATGAATGAGCCACCACTCATGTTAGTTCAGGGGCTTAGCAGACACTTTATTCCTGAAAATGTTTTCTTTGCAAGTTTTTGAAACCAGCACAATGGCAAAACAACAACAAGGTGCTGCCGATTGCACTGTTCCTCCAACTCTTAATGCTTGGTATTTAAGAATAAAACTACAGTAAAAAAAATGTTGGCTTAATATCAAAAACTTGTCTGCGTTCATTCATAATGCTAAGTATAGATTAGACACACAGCACTAAAGGGGCAGAGAGAGAAGGAAAAAAATAAACATTTACACTAATGATCACGCAGTTGTTTGCAAAAAGGCATTTAAAGATATAGAAGTGGGCACAAGTGTGCAACACACCTGAACTCTACCTCTTCGATCTCTCCTCTTGGGTCCTTTTTGCTGCAGTGGGCCAGCTCTGGGAAGGAGGTAGGACTCAGAAGCCTCTTGGCATCCAGCCCAGGCTTTGTGGGCCACTGGAGAGATGGATAGCTAGGTGCAGAAGTGCCCTGAGGCAGGTGTTAAAATGTTGTTCTTAGTTCGTTGGTGGTAATCATTGCAAAACAATCCTGTCTGCTCTATTCGTATCAACAAGCTGCTTTCCATGGCTCGTTGCTAAGAGACAGGACTGTTGCTTACAAGTTGCTTAGTGCCTTAGACTTTCATAATTTATAATTTATTATCTTAGCATAAAAATTTGTTGGGTTTTTTTGTTTTATTTTTCCACCAACCCAGTAATTGTTACATAAAACAAAGGTCATGTATCTACCAGAGTAGCAGTTGCTCTTATAATATACTTTGCCTTTGTATGGTTTTGGTTCTGTGAAAGGAAAATGCTATTATAAACTGAAGATGAATATCATTTTTGTCCATTAACTTCTTGCATTATAAGACTGGTTAGGTCAATGGATTCCCTCAAGATTTCTTTACTATTGAAAACATGTTTCTGTCCATCCAAAAAGGAAATGAATTGAAATTATTTCAATTATCACACAAAATATGTCGGCTGTTCTTGCTCTACACTTCAGCACCTAATAGTTCAACTCAACAATCTTACTTTCACAAAGTTAGTTGTAGAGATGTTTAACCAGTTCTAGAAATTACTTTTGTGCATTTATCTGGTTTTGTGAATATACAAACCTTACCTTGCTGAAGTGTTTTTTACTAAACACTGGTTATATCAACTCAGTGAGGAGTAATGCCAAAGAGGAAATGAGAATAATTTGCCAACTTGTTAAGTTGCAAAATAATTCTGTCATGGTTCACCAGTTTAAAGGAAAAAAAAAAGAAAAAAAAAGGAAAAAAAAAGAATTTATTAAAGAACTTATTATTATACTCCCTGGTGTAAATTAAGGATACTGACCTGGGGTTAGGTTTTACTTTACTGTTAAACAGGAAAGATGTTCATACAGCTGAT
Organism: Ammospiza caudacuta; assembly: GCF_027887145.1. NCBI lineage: Eukaryota > Metazoa > Chordata > Aves > Passeriformes > Passerellidae > Ammospiza > Ammospiza caudacuta. The sequence goes on along the minus strand of NC_080598.1, from coordinate 52,688,611 downwards.
GGTGTGGTAATAAACTGAAACATATCCAAGAGTTCCACAAGTACAAAACACTGCTACAGTTACTGCTTTAGACAAATGGAGGCAAAGGAACTTTTGCCCCATCATGTCAGTGAAATGTTTATGCCAGTTAGAACCAAGAACTTCATCAAAGAGAGCTGTAGAAATGGCTCTGGAAATGGCTTGGTGCAGATAGTGCTCCCACTGCAAAGCTTTTGAGGGAGTGCCTACCCAGCAAAATAAAGGTGTGTTTCCAGCATACCTGACTTTTCTCATCCAGCAACAGTGAAGGTAGGCTTGCAAGCACAGGGCAATACAGCCAGGGCTAAGGCATGTATCACCACACCTTGCTGTCCCAGCTAACTAATGTAAACAAAATTATGTGAATGTGTTCTATGGTGACACCTACATTTTATGTTGGAGGAATATTCTTTCCTCCAACAGCAGTGTAATTCCTGTTTCGTTATGCAAGAAAAGTGTATTTTAGTCAGTCTAAATGCATTCTGGAGCTGGGCCTCTAACCAGTGCAGGTTATTCATAGAGTAGTCATGATCACTCAAAATCCCATCCAATCTACAACCAGAAATTTTCCATGACTTCTAGTAGTCCATAAGAAATTTCGTTCCTCTCAATAGTGTGATGAAAGATACTGCCTTCACTTCAGGAAGAAAATGCAGATACAGCTTAAATAAATGGGATGCTGAAAACTTGTGTTCCTGAAATCCTCTGAAATCCTGTTTATTAATTCTAATGTATCTCCCCCTCATATAGTTACTTATGTAAAATGGGATCCAAAACAACATAAAAGAAGTCATAGTGAGTTGGTATTCTGTTACTTGTAGAGTTTGAGTGACATGGTGTTAACTTGAGGAATCTGGGTGAGGAGAACATCTTCCTCTTATTTTCCTTGTTTATCTTTGTCAATAATACCTCACTTTCCACAAAAAAGGGGTAATTTATATGCATGCAATTGTAATGGTATAATCAATACCTCTTTTATATAAATTCATGTTACTTAATTATTACTGCTGCAACCATTCACTTAAACATCAGAAGAGATGAATAGGGAGTAGGAATATGATTTATGCATTGACCTTCCAAGAAGGGAACTCCTGTTGACTCTATATATACATCATAATTCTCCACAGAACCAGCCTAAGCATATTTAGTGAAAGAAAAAGGTGGACTCACATGCTAAGGAACTGATATGTTACATGAAATTTTGACCAAAATTGTCCTTCAAAACCAATATGTATTTATCCTGCTTTATCGAAGGGGTTGGTGGAGGAGGATATAATCAAATGGCAATAGCTGCTCACTGTTTCTTAGATAACATGAACTGGAAAATGCATCAACAGTAATATGTCTACAGACGGTGACTTGACCTTCTGAAAGAGTTCCTAAAATCTGTGAAGGAGAATTTTTGGATTTTAAACTCTTATGCTTGTTGGGAATAGAAACAGATTTATAGTTGGCTGCTATGTTAAGGTTCTTGGGTGAGCAATAGGCACCAAATGTTTGGAAGTCATTGTGCAAGCACAAAAGAAATAAGCTGCAGAATGTGTTGTTAAGTGGCAAATCTACAGTTTTAGTCCTTAGGTGAAGTTTGGTGAGAGAAAGAATCAGGGATTGGATCTTATGACCAATTCTTCTGTAATTCACATGTGGAAAATATCCAAATATTCTTGAGGGGCAGTCTTCAGTTGTTCCCTCAGGTATGTCAAGTCCATAGTCTAATCTGGAGGTTCATGTGTGGGGCTCTGTCAGAAATTTGATGAATTATTATATCATAAAAAAATCAATGCATGTTCAACAGGCTAGATCCTGGGCTTCAGAAAGGAAGGGCTGATGAATCATTATCTAGGTACAGTAATAGGTTCACTTGTATTTTATTAGGACAGCAGTAACTGGTCAAATAAGTCATGTGAAATTGTTAGACAAAATAACCATAAAAAGTGAAAATACCCTGAGCTCTCAGCAGGTCAGTTAGAAGCTATTAATGCTTTTTAAATGGGGGATGTGGAGGTGGAGGGAAGGGGAGAAAGATTCTGTTGCATTTGTTTGGGGGTTTTCCCCCTCAATCTAAGTTAAATCTTTCTCTGTTTGGACAAAAAGCTCAGTAAAATCTGGAGAGGGGATATTGGTCTGAAGGGCTATAGCACAAACATGCTACTGTGTCAAGAAAGCCCCCCTGGCAGATTACAACTTTTGGTGAACAGAGGAAATGTTTTTCTCTTGGTTTTGGATGATCTGCTTTCACAAGCAACTAGTATTTTTTATCTCAAATAAAAACTTGTGATTTCAAAAGAGTTTAAAATAGAAGCATTTGTTGGAAGGTTTGCTTTAATGCATTAACAAAACAAAACTGAAAAGACAAAGCTCATCAGAAATCAGTTTCTTAATTACCTGATTAATTTGTCTCAGGGGTTACTGGAGCTCTCCTGAGAAGATACAGGGTCCTGGGCCACCCAGCAGCAGCTCAACATCTTGAATGCTCAGGCCCCTCATCAGGGAAAAGCCTGAAGAATTAGAGGGAGGGCTCTTCACTGCTCCCCTCTCAGGCAAAATGCCCACTGAATTCAATAGGATTTTTGCATGAGTAAGTCAAGCAGGATTTGGCTCTGGAAGGACATAACAAGATTGAGCAGACTTGGTTCCCAGTAATGGCATCCCATTGTGCTGTGGTATGGTGGAACACGCAGTGCTGGAGTGCATTCTGTCAGTGCCTCTGTCTTCCAGAGGATATTGTAATATCTCATTATTGTGAACTAGAAGAAAGGGATCTTGTAGAATTAGAACTGGAGATTATTGTAGGGTTTTCAGAAGTACAAAAAAAGAAAAGCCAAGAAATGTAGCATTATGAACACAGGATATTAATAGCTTACTTTTGCTCAGTGAAATGTCTTTAATTCCAAGTATATTGAGGCAGATGACATGTTTGTCAGTGATGCCTAGTGGCTCCATTCTAACTTATGGATACATTACCAAAAGTCTGTCTAAAAAGCCTAGCTTGTGAGTTGCTGATTGTCTCCTGAGAGTATCTAAATTATTTACTTCTCCCTGATCTTATTGGCTCTAAAAAGCTGGTGTCTCGTGTTGGATTTGTGAAGTGAGGCATCTGAAACAGGCCTTGAAAAGCATCCTGAGAACCTGGCTTTGGCAGCAGGGTGAAGGCTGGTATTTTCCCTGGCTCAGGTCTGTGCATTCCTCTTGGTGGACACTGGACACTTGATCACAGCATGGCACAGTCACTGTGTTCTAGGGTGATCCAAGCTCAGGTCAGCCACAAATTCCACATCTTGCAATGTGCAACCTCCCAGCCATTTCTGGAAGAGCTGGGATAGGTGGCATGAACCACAGGTTTTGCATGTTATGTGAGCATGCCCTGCCCATCCATGGAGTGGACTGCCCTGTGCTTTGGGCACATGCCAGGGAGTAGCTCAGGCCATGCTCACTCCTGTGTGACTCAAACTTTACACCCACTCAGAGGCTTTTGTCCGTGTGATAGAAGGTGAATGAGAACACAGGCTGGAATTTGAGTGAATAAATATTTGCTCAGAATATGTTTTATGCGTGTCCAGTTTGCACCTACAAACACACCAGTGTCACTAGATGTACAAATTCCAGACCAAATCTTTCCCAAATCCTGGGTATTATGGTGTTTGCTCTAGACTTTAAAGAGATACTTACTGAAGAATGTGTCTGATTTTGCTAGGTCACCTTTGTACAAATGGGAACAGGTACCAGATGAAGGGGTGTTTTTGGAAGGTATCAGGTGTGTCCATGACCTCACCTCAACCGTGGCCATCCTCACCTGGTGTTCCCATTATCTAAACAAAGTCCCAACAGCCACAAGAGTTGCACAAGCCCTCAGGAAGCTGGAACTTGCCTGTAAGAAATATCTCTGAATGCTGTAGTCAGAGAAAAGGAGCGATCTATGGGGTTTTTTATGTCACCCTGATACAAACAAAAATCAATGGTTGTCCTGTCTGCGGTGTTTGTCCGTTGATACAGTGCCTGCTGTTCTCTGCTTGAAAAGAATTCCATGTGTAGGTCCTTTGACATACAGAAAGAATATTTTTGGAAAAGTACTCTAAAAGGTGATTTATACAGAGTTTATATGGGATGTGTGCATATGTGTGTACACATACACAAGTAAAATATTGGTAAGCTGAAATGTGGAAGTATCAAGTACACAGCGAAAACCTCAAGGGTCAGCATGACTTAGTGATATTATCTAAAAAATGCAACTATTTCTGCATTTACAGTGTCTCTGAAGCTGTCAGTGGTACCTGGAAGGCATAGCATGAACTTTTATTTAATACAGACCTGCCTCTGATGTACATTATTAATTGATATTTATAAAGAAGTGCATTAGAGTTATCTGGGTATAGGCAGTACTATAAAGCTATAAATATATTTAGCTAGATTTTATAGTTCCTTAAGATCAGTCACCAGAGACAGACAATGATATATATTTGATATGAATAACATCTGTATTTGTGTCTAAATAGAGGAGGAAATGCATCTGTCTTTAGTAGATGTCTCTTTTTAATGTTTCAGCCTGCAAGAAATCCACATTAATAGCGGCTTCTTCCCTGAGGAAGGTTTTGAACTGGAGTACTTGAGAAGAAACTTACAACAGAGCAGCCTAAAGTGCCACCCAGTCCCTTTTAATTAGAACATATAAGTCCCCCAACATCCAAGATATGATTGAGACTTTCTGCCATTTCATTTTAATATCAGTGTTATATGCTAACGTTTGTCAGACTAAGCTAAAAAAACACTTCTTTTTATGTTGTTTCCCACATGCAGAGCAGACCTCTTACATTTTTGTTGGCTGCTAACGTACTAAGCATTTTTTGGCAGCATGCGGTTCTGGATTGAAGCCATGTATGCAAGTCTTCCACAGTAAGTATGGCCCAAAGGATTAGAGATCAATGGATTTAGTTATCTGGTGAAGTTCCCCTGCCTCTCTGGTGCTATTAAAAGGTTTTGCTATTGTAACGAGCACCAGAACTTTTCATTTTAAACTTGCCCAACTGAGGCTTCCACTTAGGCTGCAAAGTGTAAGAAAGTTACTGGACTTCTGCAGGCAGATTTACTGTCATGCCACTGAAATGAAAGTCCAAGAAAAACCCCTAAAAATATGTCATACATTGGAAGAAAAATTGTTCATAAAAGAGGAAAAAACCAACACTGCAGCGTGCTTTCTCAGTGTAATCAAAAGATGCTGTCTTAGAGAAAATTGCCTTCTAATTAGCTCATAATCAAATCCTGAGAAATGGGGCAGAGACTTTTAGGAAAAGTCTGATGCCTGAAGCACTGCCAACCTGAGTAAAAGGAATCTTCAGTCCCAGGAGCTCAGGAGCATCCAAGCCACAGACCTGGCCCACAGCTGGGCTGCTGCTGGCTGTTGGCTGCAGACTAGTGGACACTGTTCATTGCTCCCCACTCTGACACTGACTCTGAAGCTTTTGTGTGCTGTCCAAAGCTACTGATTTGGGCCCCAGAACACCTACTTCCTCCCCCTTCCCTCCACAAGGAAATGTGAGCAGCTGCCACAGAGATTTTCTCTGCTGTGCATGTGTAGAGATTCCTCCTGTGTTTGGCATCCCTGCACTAGAGAAATCATCATAAAGCCCTTCAGGATTTGGCCTATGCTGTGGGAATATCCTGACTTTCAAGTTTGAGGAACTAAGTAGTTTTTCATTTTCTTATTTTTAAACATGGGACTTACCAAACAGAGAAAAATTCATAACCCAGCTGATATAGCATTGCTCTTTTTAATCTAAGCAGAATAAGCCATTCCAGGGATTTGCCCTCCTAATGGACATAGTAGATAAAAAACAGTTCAAGTTTGGGTCCACTCTGTGTGTGCAGGGAGTGGAAGCTGAGCAGGAACTGTACTACACTTTCCCACTATCTTTGCCCAGGCTTCAGTACAGATTCAGGCTCTGGTCCTGTAGTTACTAAACTTTATAGGGCTCTCTGAGAACCTTTATAATGACTACAAGAAGGGAAATTAGAGGAATAAAATTATGGAAGAACAAATTCAACCTTCCCACCTTTTTATTAGCGAGTTGCAAAAGATGACACATACCACATTTTCATGAGTGGCTGGTAAAAGCTGATAAAAACCCAGAGAGAGTCAGCAGGACAGATTCCAGCTTTAGCCATAGGTTAACACAGCATTAATTTTCTGTGTTCAGAGCTGTATCTTACATTGCACTGTGTATTTATGAAATTCTTTTCAGCTGAAGTGACCCACACACATCTGAACAGCCCCAAATCATACCAAGGTGGCCTTTCTACCACACAGTTAAAGCAAGAATCACCGACAGCAAAGACTCCACAGCTGTTAACTCAAAGTCTTACTGGGGTGACAGCCACCCTAGCTCAAACACTAGCATCTTTGGCACCTCAAAGTAGAACATAAACCTGCCAAATGAAGGACAGGACAACGTGTAGAGGAAGACGGCACTGTCCTGAAAAGATGATCTGGTTTTGCTAAAAAGCTAGCTGCTGATTTCAGGATTTTACTGTCCATGAAAAATGCCCTCAATTGCTAACTGTCCTGAAAAGCTCTTCAAACTAGTAAGTGTGCCCAGAAACAGACTTTCAGGCTACCAGGCTCCCCAGGGAAGCCACATAGTTCTATATTGCAGGGAACAAAATCTAAATGTACCCTTCTTAAGGGCAGCCAGATAAAATAAGAGCTAATCCAAACACCAAACCAAATCCAAAACCTTTGAGAGAGTGGAGATAAATACTCTCTAAGTTATCCATGTAAAGTATCATCCAGGCATAAAAAGCTCATCTAACTTTACTGCTGTTCTAAAGTCCTAAAAAATCCCTTCCTGAAAGTATCTACCATTCTGAGATGATACAGATACTTTGGAGCTTCCATTCACACAAACAGAATTTTTCGAGCCTTACCCAACATGAATATCTAAAACTTCCCCAGTTTTAGAGCCTCACCCTTCAAATTTTAATGTGCTCCTAGTTCTACCTATTTATCAACAACCCCGAATTCCCACCCAAAAGTTTCATATTCATTTCCATTTTCAGATCTTCTGAAGCTCTGAAAAAGTAACTCTCTTTCTCACAGCTGGAGTGCACTAAAAGTTTTCCTTGTTAGTGTCTGCTACTGAAGATGGTTTGAAGCTGGGAGGCAAATGGGGATCAGAACTTTCTCAACATTGTAGCGGATGTGTGTTTGAAGTTTGCCCCAATGCAGTAGATGTAGGAGCCAGACAAATACATCAGATCTGAATGCTGTCTGCTTTGGGGGAGCTGCTGTGTCCTGAAGTCTCTCTTCCCATCCATGACCCTTTCCCATTTGTGATTCCATTCCTAAGGCAGCACCCAGCCCATCACACTGCTCTCATTGTCAGCATCTGCAGGTGTCTCCAGGTGAAGCTTATTTTGATTTTTTTGTGTGTGTTCTCTTCTACTTCATTCCTATTTTAAAAACAATAATACTCTTTATTTTATAACTTTCCAACAATCTTATTGACCTATTAGCTTTAGCCTTCCCTAATTGAGCTCACATATACCTATGTTTACATTTTTGTGGATTTCCTGTGTGTTTGCCCATTTCTTCTTGCTTTTTTTTGTTTTTAGTGGTCTCAGAGTCCTAAACCATGCAGACAGACTTAAGAGATGTGCAGCACTGACAGGGACTGCAGAGGAAAAGGAAACCCAGCCAATTTCAGCCTCTTGGCCACTTGCATCAGAGCAAGAGTGGCTAGAGGAAGAAGTGTAGATTTAAGGCCATGATGTACGTGGTGGCTAAAAGTAAGGTTATTACATCAAGTGTGCCATCATAAAACCTCCACCCATTTTCTCAGAAAAGTGGGAAAACATATTTTAACAAATAAAATATAGTGTTCTGTAGGAGCCAACGATTTAATAAAAAAAGAGTTGTCTGGTCCTTTACTAAATTACATTAACAAGTTTCACTTTTGTTTGTTTCTTTCTTACCAGTTGGGGAATTGTGTTTAATTTAAAATATTTCTCAACAGCTTACAGAGAAACCAAGTCTAGAAGCAAATGTCCAAAGTTGTTTTCTTCTGTTAAATGACTCATACTGATATTGTTCTCAGTCTGTGTTTATATGTTAATGCAATCATACATATGTCCTTCCCCTGATTTCCTAGCATGTATTCTTTCACTACTCTTCTTGTAGCACTCCCCAAAGGTTTGCCTGTATCAGTCCACAGTGACTGATTTACACACCAGAAAGTCTCTGAAAGCATAAAGATGCATCATGCATAGTACTGCCTCAGTTTAAAGCAGGGACCAGCACAAATTAATTCCCATGATATTTATGGGAACTTAAACATAGAAGGGCAGAGAATTAAAAACAGGGATGCTCCCCAGCAGTCAGGGAGACTGCTGGCTAAAATTCTCCCTTGGATGAAATCTCACCAGGAAAGTGTTTGGAGCCTAACCCCAGAGTTTACACGCCAAGCTCTTCAGTCTGGTGCTATTCTAGATGTACCAGTTCAATCTGCGGCAGTGCGTGACTCAGCCAGACCTCACACAGCTGAACTGAGCTTGGAAGCCTCAGCCCATGAATTCCTGGGTTAGACTTCACTTTCTCTGCCTGTTTTCTATTAGCCATGTGGGTTTTCAGGCTTTTATGGCAATCCTCTGACTGAAAATTACTGCTGCCCAAGACAGCCTGACTGCCAACAAGGTTGCAAACACAGAAGATCTTTTTCAGTAATTCTTTGGGCCATGAAAGGTTGGTTATTTCCAAAATTTTCATTAAATGTACATTTCTGAAAGCTTAAACGTTAATTTCCATACACTGTTCTCTCTCTTTTTCTCTCTCCCTCTCACTCTCCTTTTTAAGCTGACATCAAGAATTCAGGCACAGAAACAGAGAGAGAGAGGGAGAGGGAGGGAGTAAAATTATATTTTTCATGTAACTCTACTGAAGTCAAAGAACTCACACTAAGGAAAATCTGGGGCTGCTCTGTTTATTTTCTTACTCTTGGTTTGCTTAATTTCATGCCACTTAAAATTACATTTAATTGCAGCAGTTCTCTATTTCATTTTCAGTTGTGCTCTTTTCTCAGCATGTTCCCCAGGACATTGGAAGAAGAGAAAAGCTGAATCAGTTTGGAAAAACATAAATATTTCTGAACGTGTGGACAGTTCTCACTTCTCATGTGTGGGAGGAATATTTCACTGCCCTCCTACCCATCACTCAAATGTCCTGATCAAGTTATTGAAATAAATTATCTTAAAGAAGAAAGAATAATTATCTGAAAAGAATTCTTTTCCTGTCTCAAAAAGCACATCTACTACCATATAAGCTTTTTTACCTACATAGCTTACACACAGGCTGATTTCAATAAATAAACTGAATGATGCCTAAATCCTCTGAGGCACTCACTCTTCAGCACTCAATAGATCTGAAGTTGCTTTACTGGCAAATAAAAGTGTTCCCTCAAAACTCTCACTCTGGTCTAGTTGCATTTTTGAAACAACAGCTTGTACCAATGAGACATTTTTACTCTGGAAGACGAGGCCCTGACATGTGGCCAGCTCCACCTGGGCTGGTGGAGACACAGATCGAGGATTTTGCTAAAAAGCCTCTTGCTGAGGTTCCTTGGCACTCATCAGCACAACCTCTTGGACCACGTTCACTCTTACTTTCATTTCCAAATTCAGTAGGTACTCACACAGTGGAGTTTAATTCTCTTGAAATTCATGGCCAGTGAATTTCAAAGTCACATGTAGGCATTCACATGCATGAGTAGTCACAAAGGAGATTGCTCATGGACCAAAGAGTGAAACCCTGCCACGTGACTTAGGGAAGCACTCATAACTCAGTTACACATCTTGAATGCTCTATATGGAATATTTGGAGACAGCTGTTCATGATTAACCCAGAAAGGTTTTAAAATATTTACATTCTTCCTTGTGGCACGCATTCAGCAAGGTACTCAGGCATATGTGTAACTAAGCAAATAAACAGCAGAGCATGGTAGGAAAGAACAGTGAGAGGAACAACTGAGATGCTTTATTCCTTCTGTCAATGGATATCCCCTCTCAATTGATAGATGGAAAGAAATTTGGGTATAAAAAACCACACAGGTAAGGAGATGGAGAGGGCACTGGTCTGGAAGTGGACTGTTGTGACCTGTTCACATAACAGTGCTGGTCCTAAGAAATGTGAAAAAAAATCACACAAGAGAATAGAAAGCACATGGGATAATTTTTGAAAGGAGTCCCAGTTTAATATATTGGTAATGTCAAAACTCTTTGTTGCAAGTAAGTTTTGCTTCTGGATTTTTCATGAGCAAGAAAAAAAATGATACATTCATTGGATGATTTATGCATTTCCAATTATTTGCTCAGCTCACAACAGAATGAATTGATACACTGCAGAAATCCATATTACATCTATTTCACCTTCTTTTAGCTTTGAGACTACATGGCGAAACAGCTTTGCTTAATGCTATATTCATGTGTCCTATGGGAGAATAACCACTTTTTTGTACTTTTTCTGCATCTGTATATTCATTAAAGACCCATACAAACACACAGAAGCACTGAAATATGAAGAGAACCCCAAAAGCCAAGGAAGCTGAGTTGGAACATATATCTGAATTTGTTTGCAAACCTGTGACAGTGAACAACTCTCAAAAAATAATACTGCTGGGTGAGACTGCAAAGTTTTGGGGAAGTTCTTTGAACACATGTAAACATGATATGTGTAGGCAAATGTTTAACTTGCCTTTTTTACTTCTACAAATTATATTATGAAATCAGACATCTCTGACTTCTTAGGAATGTCAAATCAATGTATTCCTTCAAAACAGATAATTGCAGGGAACTGCTCTGCTTCTCTGCTTCTATAGTTTTGATTGTTCCACTTTCAGACTGATAATGATCAGACGCTTCAGTTGTTTTAGCAGTTCATTTACATAATATAGGTAGTTTGGGAAACATCACCTGCAGCCCCAAATGCAGTGTGTTAGACACTGCAGACTGAACAAAAAAGAAACAAACACATTGAGTTTATGCAACTGGAGGACAGAGACAAGTCTTGTGCTTTCATTCACTGCCCTTTGATCACAGGGACCTACATTTTAATCCATCCCAGGCAGAATCATGGAAAATGTATTTGATCTGATAGCTGTATCAGCACTACTTTAATACTCCTCTTTCTCAGATTCAGGATTGAAGCATCTAGATTTAAAATGTCCTTCTGCTGCCAAAAGAGATTGAATTTGACAGATGAGGATTTATGAGTGCTGCTCACATGTGGCAGAGGTCACCTCATATGGTCACTCCTATATTGTTCCTACGAGAGAAGGCACTGTAGTGGTTTGGAAGCAGTAATAGGAAAGATATAGTGTGTGTCTTGTTACCACACACATAATTAGGATCTTAATGAGAAGCTTTCTATTAACATTGTATTAAGGCTAGTGACCTAGAGTGATACAAAGTCAATGGACCCATTACATTTCGTGCCATACTGTACAAAGTCCTACTGAGAGACACAGAATATTGAAGGACCATCCATACGATGCCCTCAGGGTCTATTCTCTCTTTGATGCATATGTATAACTCTCATTAATGTTAATAGAAGTTACTCCTGAATAGCTGGGGGAGAACAGACCCTCTGTTTAATATGAAAGGGTACTAGGAGGAGATTCCACAGGAGCTTTGGGATCCCAAACAATGTCAATGCAGTTATGACAAATCAATAGGTGAGCAGCAAGTGAAATCAGCTGCACATAGTCCATATTGTGTGACCAAAATACATTGGACAGAAAATGCTACCCTCTTCCAAACCTCCCCGAAGGAGATCTATGGTATATTTTACAATGGAGACCACCTAAGCCAAAACTGTCATATTCTTTGTTCATCCCTTCCTCTTATATAATATGCTAAGGAAATTATACTCATTATATAGACAAGAACCCACCTCATCTAACTTTCATAGTCTAAAGATCAGTTTAATCTACTTTTCTAGACTCCTTTTATGATTCACAGGAACCATAAGCCACCTAAAGAAGATAATAAATTCAGATTGTGTTAAGACAAGATGATTCAGCCTCTAGGGGTACAAATTTCCCCCTGCTGGCTGCACAGGAAGTGTACACTCAACTGACTCATACAACATGAGATGCAACCACTTTGTGGTCCTAAAATACTAATGTAGCTGCATGAGGTCCTCAGCCTTGGTTTTCAAGGATCCATCCAACTGCTCTATCCACTTTAGTGCTTTCCTTTCTTGACAGACAATGACTCTAGGTCCCTGGCAGCCTTCCTATATTTGCAAATGTAGAGTTTTCATGAAAAATAACCTCTGTGATGCTCAGTAGGTTTTTTCTTTGAGAGCATCATATTCTCTGTGCAACAGTAAAACATTGCTGCAGAGGCGCTGCCTGGCACATGTACAATTATAATCATTCTCTATATGGATACCATGACGCAATGGATTATTTTAATTCAAGATTATAAAAGATCCCAACATCTAGCTAAAGTCTCTTTCTGAAACCCCTGGGCAGACCCTCTATGGCTGCCATAGACCTGGAAGAGCAGGGGAAGCTGGGGCAAGGCAAGTGGGACAGTGTGGGGTGGGCAGTCCCACTGCATGCCAGCAAGGAGAAAAGAGCAGATCCAGTGATGGTCACTGGTTCAACCCATGTGCAGTGACCATCCTTGAGTCCATGGAGGGGAGGCAGGTCCAAAGTCAAGCCAGAAAGCCAAGCCAGCGTGGCTCAAGAGGAGGCCTAAAGTGATGGCCTGAACTGAGAGGCAGCTCTCAATCAAGGAGGAACAGGCCTCTGCTACAGCTGCAGGTCAGACACCTGTGTCACACTGAGGGTGCCTGGGACAAATCTTTGGGTCCCCTAACTTCAGGGTGAACGTGGCGCAAAATAGGAAAAATGGAGTAGGAACAATGGAGTGGCCAAAAAGGAAATTACTTTTAATGAGAAATAAAAACAGGGATGATGCCCCAAACACAGTACATGGACAAGCTCCCACAACCAGAAACAAGGGGAAGGTAACAGTATACAGTCTTGGGGGTGGAACATTCTAGAAACAATACCATGTATGGAATACAAGTAACCAATAGGGGTGTAGAACTTGGACTAATTAACATAACTACTCTTTGGAGGCTCTTTGGAGGAGATGTCAGGCTTGCCTTCACTCAGATGAACGTTTCCCAGGGCTCGAAGCTAAGGCTTGGTTTGTCAGGGGCAAAGTCTGTCTGACCATGTATCCTAGTCAGGCTGACTCCCACAACCAGCACCATATCTATGTTGGTCTTGGGTCCAGAGAGCCAAACTACAGGCAGGAGTTTGAATTATTACTGCCAGGTGATGAACTCAGGTTCTTAGCAGCATTCCTTCACAGTGGAAACTTGAAAATTAAATTTCTAAAATGCTTATGCTGTTACATTTTATGGTGTACGTGCAATAAAAGCAATCAATTTGCTCTGAATTTTGAAAGAAAATATGGATGATATGTCCAACTGAGGGGCTAGAGGAGGGCCCTATCTAGGCATGCATCAACCGAGGCACTTTTAAGTTGTCATGAGAATGAGTCAAGGAGTCCTCGAGGCTTTATGCTACAGTTCTCTTCTTCAAACAGCAATGCTGGCAATGAACCACTGTGTGTTGTGTCATTAGACCACCTTGGAGCTAGGACAGGCACAAGTAGATCTGAATTAGTGAAGGATGACAGAATGGGAAGCTACTCTACTGTCAGGTCTTCTCTATACCTCACCACCATATCTGGCCATCACTTCATTTAGGTATCTTCCCATCCCTTGGGCAATGCCTTATCTGTGATTACTCTATGACCACATTATCTTTTATCAGGCCCCACTCTGACTCACCCTGCCCTGTTCTGTACCTAGGAGCACCTTCCCAGGAAGTGGGGACTAGTCATCAGTTTCAGCACACCGAAGTTCAAAGGCATTGTTCACACCCGGGGTGAAATGCTCACAGTGCCTGGTTTAGACCTGTGCAGGAGAGCAATCACAAAGGCTGCTACCATTGTCAGCCTGAACTACACATTAAAACAGTCCCTACAATCTCTAACATGGCTGTAAGGACTATATTATCTATGGTTTGGAATTTTTCAGTGTTTCGGGTAATCACAGTCCTAATGCTTGTGCTGAAAAATATACGGCATACAATATAATACAAGACTGAAATATTTTTGAACAAAACCAAGCAGTAAATAAAATTATTATGTATGTACAGGTATCTGCATACAGACATGCCTAAATTTGGCAGTGTGTGTTTGCAGATATGACTTTTTCTCCCTTTGTATGACTATACATTGAGACACATGCAGCCAGTGTGTGTACATACTACATTTAGTTAAAAAATAAAGACTTCTATTCATATCTTCCTTTATAAATGCATAAATGTACAGACAGTTTCTTGGCCACAGCTACTGCATGCTTGACAGATATGGTCACCTCATACCAGACCTCACCTAGACCTGGGGCAAAGACAAATCCAGTTTGATTGATTGGGATATTGTGTATTCATTCATTAGTCCAGGCTTTGGCAGACAAGACCTGGCAGGTATCTTCTTGTAAGCAGACGGCTTTCCTGGTGTGGTCTTGGCTTTTCTGGCAGCTTAGCTGTGAAATTTTATACACTTCTGTGGCAGGGACTAAGGCTATCAGGACTCCAAGATTTCTCATATATTAGACAGCATATGCAGATCAAACCCCATGCTGTATTCCCTGTCCCTAAGAAAATGAAGTCTGAATTGGTGCTTTTGGGCTCTTCTATGTAGGGTGGATCTGGGCCCATTTTTCAAAGTTTCTTTTTACAAAGAAAACACCTAGAGTTTGCAGTAGTTTCATATATTAAAGTTTCTCATATGAAAATTGGAGGTATCTCTTCCAATTGATTTCAACACAGTCCCCCAAGCCTGGGCTGGATTTTAATATGCCCTCCAGAGAGAGAATTAAAATGAAAATTATAACCAAAATTAAGGATCAGAAACCAAATGAAAACTTTCAATGATAGTGCCTGATTTATAACTCAACTGCATGTCAGAAGAAAATATCTCTGGGTTTTAGAGATATCTCATCATTAAGGTTAGTGTTAAAATCTGAAGGCTGAAACACTTTGGTAACTGAAGCAGCCAGCACAGGAAAACAGCTCATATTGGCCACTTAAATTCTTTTTTTCATTCGTTAATTTCACTAGGTCATAAATCCACCACTTGGTAAACTAGCCAAGAAAAATGTAAATTGGATCACATACAGAGGACAGAATTTGTTCAAAGTGAGGAAAGTTCATCAGTTAAAAAGTACCAATGAGACCAAACTAAAATAAATGTTCTCAAGCTTTACTTTCAGAAAATCTATTTTATGGTATTTAGATGGTAAAAAATGCATTCAAATCCACTAGAAATCTCTTTATGTACCACAAGAATGGAATAAAATGCCTTCTTATAAATAAAAATCAGGACTAAAATTTTGAGGTGTTTTTTTATATTTGTAGATTCTTGGTGTATGAAGGGCAAAACAAGAATTTAATAAATTTGGTCTTTCCTTTTAAAGAAAGAGTTATACAAATGATGCACTTACACTTTTAAAATGTCCAGATATATTAGGCTTTGAAAGGAAAACAAAGCATGTAAATATTGCTGGTCTGCTTCTTTTTTTTTTTTTTTTTTCATAATTCAGTCAACATGTAGTCTTTGTTTTTAATTGAATAAAGCTGACCGCATTATAGTCTCTGCACTCACATTCTACCATTGCCAGATCAGAACTAAGCACAGTTTTAGACTCTGAACCTGGAACAGCTTAGATTAATGCTTGACTTGATGGGTATGATTTGTCTGTTCAGTGGGTTGTCTTCAATGCAACTTCTCATTCTTCAAGGAGTTAAGCAGGCCTGAAAGTAATTACAAGCACAAAGAATGAATACATTTATTGAGGTCAGTATGACATGGCAGAGGGAGATCAATATTCTTTTGAGGGGACACTGAGTAGTTGTATTATTATTAAATAATTAAAAAATACTAAATGATTCATGCTTTGTTTTGCTTTATTCATTCAATGTTTAACAGGTAGGATTTTCTGACACTTGATTAAAGACAGCTACATTTCCTGTGAGAGCATAGCTAAAATTATTGTGTAGCATTATCAAATAAAAGTTTTGATAAAACAGACCTTTAGCAACTGCTCACTAAACATACCTAATTTCTACTAGTGAGATATTTACTCAGTGTGTTTTCTCTAGTACCTTGAATTAATTATCTTCCAAGTATACTAGGAATAGATGTCCTGTAATTACTTACCTTTTGCATTAAGTAACTTTTGGGGTGTGATTGGTCATATCTTATTCTTTTTTTTTTTTCCATTGGATGCCTAAATCTGTTATAGTTGAAAGATGAAACCTTCCCATTAACTGTAATTGGCTCTGGATCACACTTCTAGAGGAAACTAAATGGAGTACAATATAATTCACACACAAATGTGCTCACTGAGAATTCTGCTCACTGCCAATGACAGCACCATCCAAGGCAGTAGGTATCATAGCAAAGCTCCGAAAATTCGGTAGTCTTACAAATGCAGTTTCATAAAAAACCCAACCAAAAATCTCAGAGAAGAAATCTCCAATGGTAGGGAAACATGGAAATCTTTAATGTTATTGATAGTAGTAATATTAGTAGTACTAATAGTAATATATGTTTACGGAGCCAAAAAAAGGGTAAAAATTACCTCAGAGAGCAGCAAATTTAAAAAAAAATTACTGTGGTTCATTATTCATTTTTAACTACCTTAATTTAAGGGAATCCACTTTTATTTTGTAGTTTTGTTAAGTCTGTGTGCAATTGACTACTCAGACATAAAATACATATTTTCAAAAATTGCTCGAACAGTTGTTATGTAGGTAATCAGATATTTGTGCATCAAAGGACAGACGAGGCCACAAATAAAATGTAGTTGTGTAGATTGGAATAGAGATAAGTGTAACATTCCCTGCTTATTAAATACATGTTTGATAGATAAATGCTGCATCCTCAAGTGAGATTTATGAAAAGCCCACAGAAGAATATTTTTACAAACCAGATGAAAGTACTGTAGTCTGCTTGTTTAATGTATAAGCTTTTCTGTTTTTTTTAGGATGACTAGCACAAAAAACCTTGTTTTTTAGTGCTACACCAGAGTATGTGTAGCTAGCATGGAAAATTCTATGTAAATAATGCTATAACAAGGATGTGTTCCCACAGCAAAATTGGACTCCCTGCAATATGTTTGTATTTAACTTGGTTCACTCAGGGCAAATGTTTTTGAAAAAGCAGCTATTCCAGGGAATTGATGTTTGACAGGCAGGGCTGTCCCCAGAATTGGCTACCCCTTGGAGTACTGAAATGAGAGAGCTTTGGTTAGTGAATGTCATTGCATTGCCAGTTCATCACCTGTTATTATGTGAGTGACTTTTCAAGGCAGGGCTGCATGGCCCCCATAGAGAAAAATAACATCCTGACAGGAGCAGAATGGTTTATTTTGTACCCAATCTAAATAAACAAAGTTGAAGAGAACTCAGAGATCGGCTCTCCTTCCTACCACTAACTACACAATACATAAAGCCAGTGATGACAACTTGTCCCTCTTCGTTGCTTTTCTAAAGAGCAGAGGCTGGTCTGAAAGATAGTGGGTCAAAGGGATAACACTTGACAAAACAAAGGGTATTTTTCACCTTGTGAGCACAGATGAGTACCAGTCAGACCAGTTTATGGGACATGACAACCTGCTGCTTTGGACTGACTGCCAATACTGCCTTGTTCTGGAAGCAGAGTGGTCCCTGCTCAGCAAGCACAATGCTGTTTGCAATGGTGGCATGGGAGCTGTGTCCTTGCAAAGCCTTGGTGCATCCTGCCTGCCACAAACACCAAGGCTGCAGGAGGTTCTGCTACTCCACCACTTCTCTTCCTTCCTCATCTCTCTTCAGTTCCCAGTTACCTGGACTATGAGTTAACACCATAATTGACCCCAGCTAATTGTTCCTCTTAACACTTCTCTCTTAAATGCATCAGTAGCCCCATTTTGCAAATGTTGAAAATTAAATAGATCAAGTGGCTTCTCTGTGGCCACTGAAGAACTCTCTACTGGCTGTGCTCAGTCCCAAACAGACATGCAGGACTGACTCCAGACATGCAGTGCACTATCCTCTCAAACAGTTCCATACACATAAGTTGCAATGCAACTTTGTTCAGATGCCTGGTTTTTTGGTGTCTCTTTCTCAGCTAAAATTTCCTTTATAATTGATAGTGGGGAAGAAACTGTGCAAACTTCATGCAGGAACAAAATACTAGAGAGATCTGTGAAAAGAATTTCAGGGCTCCATTACTTGGGAAAGACAGTAGTAACTTCTGAGGTCAAAGGCTAATTCTGGGCTGAGAATTGAGGCACAAAGAGCTTTAGTTGCTTACCTCTAGGGAGGTTGTGGCATTGTTGGGAGCTGAGCCCAGAATTTCTGAATTCCAGTCAAGTTTCATGACCACAGGATGACTCCAAGACTAGCTGTAACCTACAACTGCCCTTGCCCAAGAATTCAGCCAGGCATCTTGCGATCAATGAGAAGTACTTTATTGCTTTTGATGAAGTAAGATAAATTTCTAAATAAGTGTCTGAGTAAGTAGGAACCAAGTAGTTTTCCTTCAACAAGACATAACCTGACATATGACATATTACATTGCCTTCTCTTGCAGAGAACTTTATTCCTCCCTTGGAGCTCTGTGAGTTTTTGAGGTTCCATCCAGTCTTGAAGGCATATGGCAAAACTGAGTCCCCCCAGTCCAAGATAGAGATGAATCTTCTTTAGGGAATCACTTAGGTTTTCTTCTGATAGCATTAGTATTCCAGGATTTATAATATGTCAAGATATTTTTAGGAAATAGCAGCACATACCAAACATTTGCCAGAGTGTTTTATGACCTTATGGTGAGGCCTTCTTAAGAGGCAGAACATTAGCAAAAAATGGTGTAGGATTCCAAAAGAGAAGTATATATAGATATAAAATTATAGATAATTTTAAAATTAAGTATTGTGCCTGAAGAAGCAAATCAACACATCCTTAATAAAACTGGTATTCCCGAGGGAAAAAAAACCAACCAAAAAACAAACAAACAGCAAAACAATATATACAATATGCACAAAGAAGCCTAATAAGTTTCCAGCAGCAGATTTTACAGGAGGGCTGTCCACTACAGAAGATTTCTTAATCTTCAATTTTGCCTAATGCAGTTCCTGGCTTCCCTACAAGGGACTAAGGTGATCAAATCCCACTGGAACCAACTATGTGAGCAGATTCCTGTCCTTCAACTCACAAATGTTCTCACCAGCTAAGTATAATGTTAAATTATTAAATATCATGCTAAATTAACAAGTAACAATTAACAGGGAAGAGAGGAGAGCAAGGGAACAAGCAGAAAAATACGGACAGGTTTTTAACATACTGCTTTAAAGTTGGCCATGTTGAATGGAGCTTGATCAAACTGGTCCAGCAAAAGACAACCCTGCCCACACTGGAGGGGTTGGAACTAGACAATCTTTAAGGTTCCTTCCAATCCAAGATATTCTATGATTTTTTCATTCTCTGAATTTTCATTAAGAATACTTTTTCTTTTAAACCAAAACAAATTCTTCCGTGGTCAAGGTGCAGTACTGATACTACAGGCCTCTTTCATCCAACAGATTATTTTTCTTGTGAAACAGAATTAAAGGAGTTGTAAATTTAGTGAAATATCATGGGTAAAATCTTAGAGAGTCAAATTACTTTTCCCTTAACTTTTAGGTGCACTAATGCTTCCATGCATGAAGGATAGAATTTGTATAAGGCACCTCTTTGAATACACACAGTAAGGTCAAGCTTAGGAAAAAGAGGTTATAAGTACCAGTTCTATCAGTTAAGTGGTATGGAGCAGTACCAAACAAAATCCAGGGCATTAGAGCTTGGGGCTGTGACTGAAATCTGAATTAAATAATATGCTCTATTTTCAATAAATTTATTTCCCTGCTTCATATATAGTGGGGAATATTGCATCAATACTGGTACTTCTGGTCTTCTTAAAATTAGCATGACAAGCTTCATGGAAAAGTTATGAAAGAAAAGGAAGAAAGAAAAGGAGAAGGGAGAAGAACGAAAGAAAATTAGTCTGTTCCCCAGTCTAGAAGCACTGCTTCAGCAAGAAACTTAAGCACTTGTTTAACTTTCACTGCATATGTGTTTCTATTAAATTCAATACACTCTGCTGAATAAGACAGCTCGTTTCCAAAACTTCAATTTGTGATGCACTGTAAGAAAGAAAAATATTGAAATTCAGATTTGCCTGGCACACCAGGCTGTCATTAATCTCACATGGCAAAGCCACAGTGTCTTTAATTAATAGAATATCATATTACTAAAGCTAAGAATAAAAATTATAGCTTTTTTCCCTTAACTTTCATATGACACCTGACCACTGCTACATGGAATATTTAACTGGAAATGAGTTCATATAATAGTCACATATTCAAGAGATAAAACAAATATTTGTTCAGAAAAGTATGAAATATGCTTACCAAAACATATTTACAATATTTTTAATAACACTAAGTTTTCATGAATAATCAATTGACATTAAAGACGACAGGATGGATTCAGTACATACTCATTCTACAAAATAGTGTATTTGAGAAGCTAGGAGCATTGAATTTTCACCAGTGCTTTGCATAAGAAACTGTATTGTCATATATTCAAGGTTACTTAATGACAGTGCTCTGGTATTTCCTCTGTTTAGGGTAAGTTCTCTGTACATCCATATGGGGCTCATCAAAATCTAGCATGGAGTGACTGATCCACATTTTGGCTGAATTCAAGAGCAACTGAACTTTTTCTGTGATGCTGTAAAATAAAATGAGTAATGTTACAGTCAAAAGTAATTTACAGTCTGTAGATTTAGGCCTTGTTTATATACATAGTTGCTGCAGTTTAATTAAACTGGTGCCAACCTCCATTTGGACATCCTTCTGTTTTAGTTGCTTTAGTTTAAGCCTATTTTAAGTGACTTACAAATAACCCAAAATATGAAGGTCCACACCAAACTTTCTGTACTATCTTAAACAAATGAATTTAAAGTCAGATTTTTAATTGACATCAGTACAGCTCAACAAAGAGCCAAGTCTCAGATGCAGAAGGGATTATGTGAAGTGATGCAAAGGATGAAAGTCCACCTGATATCTATTAGTGGTAAGTACAATGCAATAATTTAGAAGCAAGTGCTAAAGGAATACAGATGGAAGGCATTAAGTGAAACTAACAATAATTACAAAGACTAATAATGAGAACAGAGAAACTCAAACGAGGTTGAACCAGAGTCATGTCCTCATGTGTGCCTTCTGTGTGCTGGCCACTTTCAGCCAAATCCCCAGTAACTCTAGGGTGGGTATGTAAGATTTTCTTCTCGAGATTTAGATCACTGCCCTTCTGATAATAACAGAAAATATGGAAGATGGAGGAAACTCTGGTAGAGGCAACAGGCACTGGGATAGGATTTCATTACATTCCCAGGTTTGTTATCTCTGTTTAGCACATCAACAGCACCTGCTGGTAAGAGAAACAGCCTTTTCAGACAGCAAGCTTCAGTTTCTTGCTAACTCACAGTTCCCCTGGGGCAGAATGGAAGACATGTATTTATGGCAGGCAATAAAGAATATGCATAAAGTCTTTTTGGGCCAGCCAAATACATTTCATTGAATCAAATTACTTCAGATTTCCCCGAAAAATCTGTAACTCTGGCCTCCCTAAGTATATTGGCACAAATTCTTCATCCTGATGGCAATAAGGTTGTCCCATGTACATCTGCACAAGAAGCTGCTAAAGGATTCCTACAGGCAATTACTTCTTGTGAGCTCATTCTCTTCCCTCATCCCATCATCACTAACTGTGGAAGGAGGATGCCAGCATACCATGTCAGAATTTTCCAGAAATATAAGGACTGGTACATATTTTAATCCCATCTAATTCAATAGTGGTGGTTTGCACTCACTGCCAGGTGGCAAATGCTCAGATTTCCATTGATGTTAGGGGGAAGTTGTGCAGTCTCATAATGTAGGAGAGAAGGACTGCTGAGGCATGGATTGAGATGTAGTCTAGCAGGGCCTTTCAGAGGCTGATCAAATCAAGAGATTATCTTTTCAAACCCTTAGAAAAGAGAATCAAACCAGCTGGACTTTCCTGATAATTTATAGTATTACATTTATCCAATGGACATATAAATTTTGTTTTAAGTGGTAGCATAGGGTCCTCAGCATACATTGCTTCAAAAAGGCCATACAAAGCATGAAAGCATCACACAGTATCAGGAAGGCACGTACACATAACTTACAATTATCCACATTGATGTTAAAAAAGAAACATTTACATAAATTAAAACATTCACTTTAGAATGATTCTCAGGTGTTTTCCTAGGAAGTAGTCTGTAAGCCTGGAACAAAATGTCTATATCATATAAACATTTCTAAAGACATCTAAATCATCTCACAGGTTATCACAGAATGGTAGCTGAAAGGGCACATTGGCTAGTTACATTTAAAAGCTGCTGGTTAGACAAGCATTTCTGTGATAAAGGTATCTAAGAAAAGTGGTTGATTAGCTTTACAAATTGAGAATCATGTTGAGATCTGTATAGAGTCAGACCTTGATACTGTCTTCCTTGTCCTAATGTAATTTATGTATTTGATGGCCTTGCCCACTAGAGAATATGTACTTGAAGCGTAGCCTACTAGAGTCAGGTGCAAAGGAAAAACAGCACAGACTTCATAAGAATTTTATTTTCTTTCCTAAGCAACAAAGAAAAGGGGATCAAATCCTATCATTGTTTTGACCTTCACAATGTATATGCCCATGTACTCATGTATTGTTTGAGTGCAGTGAATAACAGACTACCCTGCTTTACATAGATAAACAGGTAATGGTTAGGGTTGTCTCCTATACAAAGTCATATGTTATACAAATACAGTCATAAAACAATATTGCCAGCTTTGTTTTAATCAAGACTAACATTAGGACATATACATTCCTTTGTCAAGACTGCTTCTATCTGCAAGCAGCTGAAGTTTTCACACTTGGAAGGAAAGGAGCAGAAAAGATATTGAGCTGTCTAAAGGTTTTTGCCTATATTATTCTTTTAGACATATTCAGTACTTGCAATTCACTGTGCTGCAAAACTAAAAGTTATCATTTTTTAAAACAGGACTGAACCAAAACCAAATTAGTATATGCCAATGAACAGAAGTCTGGAAAAATCTTAGTTCTAGATGCTTCTGCTCATTTTTCACAAATTGCTTATGTAATCTAAAACAGGATGTGGTTGTGAGTGTCCAGACTTGAGAGATGTCATTTTATTGCATTGGCAAAGGAGATGATCTATTTTGTGTCTGGCTCAAGCTCTGTTGGGCACGAATCCACTTTTCAAACTAATATGTCAGCCTTTAGAGAGCAGAAGGCAGTGGGGCACATCTTCTTGGTCATGTGGATGCTTGCCTAAATCCTAATCAGGATTCTTTAGGATTATACTATTATTCCTCTTTGGCCACAACAGCTGTGGAACTGCTGATTCCTTCCAAATCTGGCAACAGAGAAGTGTGAGCCCAGAGGCAGTACTTCAGGAATGCAAGGTGAAAATTTTTTTACTTTTTTCTCTAGAGAGGAATATTGAAAGGTGGGCGGAAATGATTTTACCACAGAGGTTTTGCATTCACGGTTCTGGGTTTGTCCTGAAACAACCAGCAACATCCAGGAAAAATAGGTGGGCATGCTGTCAGTCATGCTGACTCACACTGGGCTGTTGTTTTCCACACTTCCTCCTGTCAGTCTCTTTTGCTGTGTCTTATATTTGGACTGCAAGCTTTGGGGGAAGAGGTGGGGTTGGAGAATCTGATCCATGTGCACACATTGCTGAGGATAAGGACAGTGGGGTACAGTGTTAGGCCCACTGGGTGTCTAGTATAATGTTATCTCTGCTGACACCAAGGCTGACAACAGTGACACTATATGCAGGTAATTAACACACAGAACGCTCCACAGCCATGTGGCACTGAGTCATTTTCCTTCCTCTTGATTTGAATGAAAATGCTACAATGAACAGAGGAAACTAAGCCCGCAGGCTTAAAATGCACCAAAAAAAAAAAAGTTTGTTTCTATACAAAAAAATTAAATTGTGAAACTCATTGTCATGTCAAGTAAAGATAGCTAAAAGTAAAAAGACAGTTAAGAATGGATTAGATAAATTTATGGATGATAGGACTATTGGTGTCTATTAAGCCCAGTGGGGTAGATGCAAGTCTGGGCTCACTAAATTCTTCAGATTATGTCAGTGAGAAACTGGGCAGGAATACCTTGGGAGTATCCCTTTGTATAAACCCAATCCTTTTTCACTTCCAATGTATCATCTACTCACCACTGTTACAGAATCGTAGCATGTGCTGAGTTGAAAGGGACCCATGAGAATCATTGAGACCAGCTCTTGACTCTGCACAGGACACACCAAGAATCACAGAGTGTTGTTCAGATGCTTCTTGGACTCACACAGGCTTGGTGCTGTGGTCACTTCCTTTGGCAGTATGTTCCAGTGCTCAGCCACTCTCTGGATGAAAAACCTTTTCCTCATGTGTAAACTAAACCTTCCCTATTCCACTTCATGTTATTTCCTCAAGTCATGTTACTGGTCCTGAGAGTGAAGAGGTATAGAGAGAAGAGTGGTGCTAACAGACTAATGTTCAGACTTCAGCCTGAATCAATATGTGTTCTGATAAGGTTAACTGCACATACTCAAGATTTGGCCAGACCAAATACCCAGAAAGGGTACTGTGGCTTTAAAACTGGATTATTTACCTATTTGGGTCACGGTCTTGGTAATTTTTTTCACACCCATGATTATTGTAACAAGTGTCACAGAATTACAGTATAACAGAACAGCTGAGGTTGTAAAGGACCTCTGGAGTCACCCCTCCTGCTGAAATAGGGCCAGCTGGAGCCAGTTGCCCAGAACTATGTCCAGACTTCCTCCTCTAGCTTTCCAATATCTCCAAGGATGGAAACTCCACAGGTTCTCTGTACAACTTGTGCCAGTGATTGGTGACTCTCACCATGCAAAAACCCCATGTCCTGATGTTCAGACAGAAACTCCTGTCTTTCATTTTGCCCAGTCTCTGGTCCTGTCACTGGAAACCACTGATAAGAGCCTGACTCCATCTTCTTTACACACTCTCTTCAGATATCTGTACACATTGATAAGACCCCCTCAAGCCCTCTCTTCTCCAGGCTGAGCAGTCCCAGCTCTCTCAGTGTTTCCTTAAGAGAAATGCTCCAGTCCCTTAAACCATCTTATGTCACTTACTAGACTTTCTCCAATAACTCCAAGTCTCTCTTTCACTGGGGATATTTCTCTGCTACTGGGCAGCCCAGAACTGGACACAGTGCCCCAAGAGTGGCCTCACCAGTGCTGAGTAAAGGAAAAATATTTTCTTTGGAAATATTTTGTCCAATCCAGTCCAGGATACCTGTAGCCTTTTTTTGGGGAAAGGTGACATTGCTGGTTCATGTGTAAAATTATGTAGACGGCATGTAGGAGAACACACATTGTCATGATCATGACTAGTGGGTTTTGGCCAACAATGTTTTGCAATAATAATGCAAACATGTATACATGGCATATACACTAAGCAGCCAACTCGGCTACAGGATGCGTTTACAATGGTCAAATATTGCCCAATGTCAGCATCATTTTTGAGGTAAAGTGAGCTGCTCTATGTATATGGAAGTTTGCTCCTTGGTTTCTGTGAGGAGACTGCCAGCAATGCTGGCAATTAGTGCCAGTTGTGGTGGACTTTTGAAGTTGGCCAGTAAATTAATTGGTGGCTCACAGGAGCCACTTGGAAACCTGGGAACTCTGTGGTCTCATAACTGTCCCTTTGGTCCCCATTCTAGCCCTGCCATTTCACCGGGTTGTTTCATCAAGGAAAGCAATTATAAAAGCTGATAGCTGTTTTCTCTAAATTGTTGGCAGGGAGCCAGCATTATGCTGTGGAGGTGCGGTGCACTGCATCAAGTGGTTGCACTGAGTGACGCTCTGTAATGATGTGATGTGGCTATGTGATTAAATACTGGCTTCCTGCCGAAACATTCTCCCCGGGAAACAATTGTCACTGCACTTAGCATCTCTCCCCATTTGAGTGCAATGTGCCCTGCTTTTACAAGAAGGAAAAGGCTTTTATTGCCAAGGGTGAAAAACCTGATGTCTTTGACTGGTGCCTTCTTTAGCTAAGCTCTTCCTGAGGCCAAGGACATAAAGGTTTGGTCTCAGGAAGGTTTTGTCTTTCAGCCAGACACTGTTAAAAAATACTGAGGAAAACCTACAGGAGAGAAAACTCAATTTACACTGTTGTCTATCAAGTCCTTCCATCGTCCATATACTTTCTACCAGGCTTAATCCAGGGCCTACTCCAAACACTTTCTGAGTAAAAGATAATTTTTTACAGTCTGATTCTATATCTGCTTGTAGGATTCAAAGGGACTGTTCAAAGAGCCTCTGATACCTTGCAAAATATATGGGCAAAGCTTATTTCTCTGAGATATGGTGCTCCCCTTTCCAGAGTGACAGCCAATCACTCTCAGGTCCTCCCAGTCCCCTTCCAGGCTGGTTTTTGAATTACAGGAGATCCCTGTATTTTTTGAGAAAGAAGTTTAGTTTCTAGCACATTTGATAAAGGACAACCTCATTCTAGGCAAAAATGAGACAATGCCAAAATAAAACTAGTGGTCCTCTACTTATCTTAAACTCCTTTGAAAATGCTGGCAGAACAACAAATCTCTTTTGTGTTCATAAGAAACACACGAGCAAGGTAAATCCAAACCTCTGGCAATTTCCTAATTAATCCCTATTGACCTATTAGCTGTTAGGGAGAAAGTAGCTACTCTGGATTCCCAGGACTCGGTGGAAATACATCTCTTTGGCTCTGTAGGCAAAGCACTCAGGGTCCTTAGGAGAGCAAGGTGTGAATCAGAGAAGTAAAAGAGGGGGACACCTCTTTTATACAGCTAGCACCATCTAGTGACAGCTGCCAAAGGGACCTCCAGTAGGCAAGAACATGAGCACCCACGTGCCTATGAAACAAACAGAAATGCAAAAGATTGCAAAAAAGAAAACATTTAACCTGCCTGCACTGTCCTACCTTTCTCAAAACAAGCTCCATATACACAGCTTCATGTACATCTTCTGGAGACGTAAGGTTGTGATCATACAAACCTCTCCACAAACACACAGCTTCTGATATTAGCAGTCAGGTCAAACTTGCCCTGGACACTGGTCTCTGGTTGAGCAGTGCAATCAGTCCTGGAGGCACTGGTAGGTGTGTGCAAATGTGCAACAAAAAGACAAGATCTGAAACAGAGACAGGAGAAAACCCCCAAGGCATGGACGCCACAGGCAGGCAAATCTTACATTCACACAGGTACAGAAATGTGAACGAGTCCCTGCTCCATCAGTGGGACACAACTGTGTTCTTACAGGGTACTGTACTTTCTTAGATCACTAAAAAAGTGTGATTATCTGAACACACATGATTCCTGATTCTCAGTGAAATATCTCTTTTATCAAGGGGGAATTGTGAAACATGATGGCACGTAAAATTCCACCAGGATTGTGTTGCTAATGGTTGCCTTGGAAAATTATGGGTAGAGTAGATGTTAATATTTTTCATGGCTATTCTTTTATTTTCTCCTTGCAGTATCCTCTTGAATACTCTTTACTAAACCTGCCTTGGTATCAATTAAGAGGACATTTATGATGCAATGAAATAAGCAACACTTTCCTCAGAGTTCCTTCACAAATAAACCTAACTTCTCCTCTAGGTTACAATTCTTTTGCCACTTTGAGTTAAATTTGAAAAATGTCTTTATTGGAACATCATCGTTTCCTCCACATTTATGGCTAAATAAGTGAAATATATTATATTATTCTAATTTTCATATTGATACTATCTGAAAGAAAACTTGCAGAAAGTAAACAGCAAATACTTACATTGCATAAGTTAATTTTCATTTCGTCTTAACTCTACCTCCTTTCAGACAAAGTACTTGCTTATGACAAAATGAGCCTAGCCAGACAAAAAAGATTTCCCACATATTTAAAATGGATCATATTCTTAGATAGGCATAATGTGCCCCATATGAGAATCTGACCTCTGTGTTTGAGAATAAAATATTCACTATAAAGAAGTCATTACTTTCTTAATGAGATTTTTTTTTTCATGTAGGTTCTAATAAATTAATCTGTGATTTATTTAAATATTCTCTTTTTAGATTGTTGTACAGATTTTGTATGGAAAAAATGTGACAAATATATAACATCAGAATGGGAGAATACCTTGACACACCTCAGGTTATATATGTCCAGAACAGCCCAAGGAATTGTAATATTAGCTTTACAGCCCAAAGTAGGTCTGCTGACAAGTTATGATGCATGAGGGATTTAGCCCAGATATCCCAAATCACTCCTTGGAGAGACGTGTTCATTCATTTCTAATGTGGACTTCTGTACACTTCATCTAAACTTTGATCACTATCTTTTCTTTTCTGCTGAATGTTCATCCAGAACAGGAACTTCAAGACATAAATGAACTAAAAATAACAGTTTATTCAAAAACAGCACATTGTGGATTGCTGTAATTTTTTTCTGTATTAAAAGGTCTTTGGAGAGAGGGACTACCTTCACTTTTTTCAACTTTATTGCATAATTCCAAATTAGTGGCCTTGCCAGATTAAGTACTATAACTCATCTTCCATTTTCATGTACTTTGTAAGTACATGCATGGATGATTATGAAGGAAAAAAAAAAAAAAAAAAAAAAGGGGAAGTGAGCCTCCAGGTCTAACACTCTCTCATTTCATTGTTGTTGCTTGTCATGCAACTGCATCACTCCCTGCACTGTGCATGAACAGGACTGTTGTTCCCTTCATGGCAGAAAAATTACCCCTTGGTGCCAAGCATTTAAACCAGGTGTCAAAGGAAAAAGAAAAGAAAATTATATCCTACTTGACACTGGACCAGAATAAATTCATTTGCTATTGATTTCCTTATTCAGAAGCTTGATCTTCCTTACTCATTTCTCATACACAAATGGGAACCAATATGCCTCTTCTGCATAAAAAAAAGAAATTACAGTATTAATCAAAATCAGATAAATGAGGCAAAAAGCTCAACCCTGCCCTTGTGCCTAACTAATTATTTTGAACAGCTCTGGTCTGTTCACCTCTGTGCTGAGTTGTAATGTATCCCCCTTTGGTCGATTCAAGATCTCTAGCAACACCTATGGGAGAGTCTTTAATTAATCCTCTGTTACTGTTGTAATTGCATTATCCTGAGGGAAAGCCTGACTAGCCAGGAATATTATTTTAAACGTATACTGTAAACAACATATGTCCTCAGGAGAGTTCAGTTAATACAACCATTTTGACCCTTTCACTGCTGGGTGCTTTACAGTTTATTTTCATAACCACTAAAAAGGACTTTTTCCTTTTCATGTGGGGCTATTTCGCCTTCATGTTTAAAAACTATACAGTGCAATTACATATCTACCCACCAAATAAAATAATTGCTTGCAGGCTGCTTAAAGTATTTCCTACTAAATGAAGGAGGCACGGACATTTTTCTCTGTTCCAGTTTACTGTCTCATTATGAAACACAGCCCTTTTAGAAAACAGATTTCTCTGACAGTGGCATAACCTCTGCCTCTGTTGTGCCTTCCATACATGCTGCAAAGCAGTATGATGTAGCCCAGCAGGATCACCTTGCTCTCCTCATTTCACCCACACGTTTGATATAAAGGCAGGATTACACATCTTTTGGAGAAAGAGAGCAGGAGCCTGGAGTGCTGCTCCCAGACTCACAGTTCTTCCATTAATTTTAGGAATTTTTATCAATTGTAATAGGTTAAAATATTTTGATTTCTAAAAATCTGAGGACTTTTTAAATATCCCAAACTTTGACCAAAATTGTAAGGTAATTAATTTGCAGTGGCATTCTCCAGGGTTAATTACACAAGCTTTCTGTTGTCAAAAAAAACCCAAAAACATGCAACTTCCTTTGCTTTCTCAAGGAAGAGATGGGCAAAATATCACCTGCTATTTCACCAGAGCTCTGGAAATCCGTGCAGTGTCTGAGATCTCCCCCTGGAAAGTGTTAAGCAAGTACTTTTAGCAAGGGCATGAATAGAAGCAAAATAGGACTTTAAGGCTGTTTTTTATTGGATGCCTTGACCATTTTTTACTTCCCTGATCTACAGATACCAGGTATGACAGGTGCAGTGTAATGAGATCAACATATTAAATTAAATGTAGAAGATTAAGGAAGGTCCATCTCGCACAATTTTTAACACTTTCACTCATTTTAGGCACAAATATTACCTCTAAAATATGAATGGATTTACCTTGCTTTCTGATTTCAAGTAAATACATGACAGCCACAGCTGGTTGCTGATTTGTGCCCATTTCTCCTCCTAAATATATTTCTTTCTTGTTGTGAGACAACCACTCAATAAATAGCACCTATCTTGTGAACACTCTCAGTAAACACTCTTTTGCTCTTTGAAACCTCAGCCTGTCCCAGGACCTCAAGTTCTTAACAAGCATATTCAAATGAATGCTCAAGGAAAACTCTTCCCTTCTCTTGCTCTTTTTTTCTTTCTTTCTGAGTTATGTTGATAACCTTTCCTGAAACTTCTGAATAAATATTGTTTGCAGGACAGACATAATGAAATAAATCTCCTCAGTGGGACAGTTTCGGAAATTAGACATTGATTGGATTGCACTCAGAAAAGTATGAGGAAAATGTATACAACTACAGACAAAAAACCCCCAAAAGTGGCACAAACCCGTTACCTAGAATGGGTGGATTAAAACGCTCCTAGGCTGAATAGGACTCAGCTGAGCTCTTCCTCATGATTCTCCCCACACAAATAGTATTTTTCCAAGAAAAACAACTTGTATCATTCCAGAAAGACACTGTATATCAGGGGAGTAAAAAAGGTTTTGTAGTGAAATCGTGTTTTCCACAGTGTGAGAAAAAGATCATGACCACAGTTAAATCATATGGGATTAAGCCATAATGTATGAAAAACCTTTTTACAAACAGAAATATTTTCTCTGGATTTAAGAGAAAGTTCAACTGTAATTAATTTATAAAAGAAAAAAGCAAACAGTACATTTCTTAAACTAACAGTCCTGAGAAGATAGTACGTGTATCTCTCTTCTGGAAAATTTATTAAGCATTAGGAAACGGGGGAGAAAGAGAAAGAGAGAGACCAAATTGAATCTCTCTGTTCTTGCCAGTTTTTGCTGCTGTGGTGAATTATCACAAACTTCATAAATGTAAGTGAAATGGGACCCTTGAAGTCTCAGTCACTTTATTTCAACAGAATGTAACCATATTCCAATTTGCACTTGAATTAATGGGAGACTACATAGCTTTGAAAGTCTTAAAGTGCATGTCACACCTATTATAACACATTTTATTAATCAGTGACTTACATTGAGAAAGACCATCCAGCCCAGCTTTCTGCAACTCTTTCAGGAGAATTAAAAAAAAAAAAAAAAAAAAGGGTAAAAACCCCAAAACAAACAGCCTCATTTGTTCTTTGCATACAGTAGCTCAACAATAACCCAAACTGCTCAGTTGAGCAGACACATTAGGAATGTGCTATGCTGAACATTTCAGCTTTGCTTAAATCAACTTCACTAATATGTTCATGTCGGATATTTTAAGAACATTGAATGTTAGTCTTTTGATATCTTTTCTTCCACTCTTTCTTTCTACACATCCTCCCTCATGTCCAAGCTCCATCAGAGCAAATGCATTCTATCTCCCTTTGATGTTGTCAAATATTTGGATTGGAGTTTGACAATGTTGATATAGTGCTGTTAGTCAATATTCATTCATAGGTGTAACATGAAATGTTCAAGAAGCCCCTGATACATGTTGGGAACACTAGTGATACACAGTGTGTTCCAGTGGAAAAAAAAAAAGATTTTCTGCATACAATTCACAGCAATCCAGACATCCTCACTTTGGGTGTCCTGCTGCTGTTATATTTTCACGAAGTAGAGAAACATAAACATTTTTCTCTTATTCTTTCCATCTGAATGCCTGAGAGAACAGGACCATGCAATTCCTATGCATGTAACAGCAGTAGTATTAATAACTTCTGTGAGCATATATTATCCATATTCATTATAACAAATATAGACTAGAGAAACTATAAATAGAAATTGCTGTTTTGCTGAAATGCAGTGGGAATATTAGATCTACATAAGGAAAAGAGCAATATAAAAGGATTTGAATTGGCAATGAGTCCAAGTTTGGGAATGTTTATGCACATGAGCTTTGTCTGATAATATTTCTGTACAGGAGGCACAGCAGCCCACAGAACTCTTCAGAAACTTTAGTGAGGCATTTGACACTAGTTCCAAATGAAAAATAAATAATGTCTTATAACCTGGATTCTTTGATACATTTCTCTTTTTCTAGGACACACCAGTATAATTCTTGGCAAAATAATCCAATGAGGTTTTTTTAAATGTTTGCATACAACTGTCAGGTTAAATTCTACCCTCCCAAACATGAGTGGCAAAGAGTTATAAATGATAACCTATAGCAAGTAGAGCTGGAAAAGGTTCAAGAGCACAGAATGCCCCAGCTCTATCTATATATTAGAGTGTTTTGTCCACTTCAAGTTTAACTTGCATCAAGCAACCAGATTTCTGTCTCCTCCTTTGGGAGATGAACAGACTTTTCTACAAAAAAACCCACTTTCTGACATTAATTCTAAACCTTCTTATCCTTAGGTTCATCTCTTGCTCATCAAACAAAAAGAACCTGACCTACCAAACTGTAATTTATAGCACTTTCTACAATACACTGTGCCAAACAAACAAGCAGACTATAAAGACAGACACAGATACTTTTAATTTTGTTTATTTTTCATTTGTTCATTCTATGAGGCCTCACGTAACATCTGTGGCTGACCTCAAATTAAATTAAATCCTCACTCTGCTTACATATCCTTGATACACCAAACAAACAAGTGAACTCAAAGCTTGGCATTTCAGCATCTTTATCACCTCTACATGCAGCAGCAACTGAAAAATTTCTCCTGCTTCTTGTGGAACACTGACAAGCGGTTGAAATCTCTTACATCAGGGAAATGGGCTTTATTATACAAGAGACCGCTTCATAAGTGCAAACCTTTTGGGATGACAAAAACCCACTGAATTCTCCACTTTCCACCAAAGCTGCCAGCAATTTCCTGGTTTTGGCAGACTTACTGACAAAATTCTGTTAGTGAAGGCAGAAATTCTAAGCCCAGGTCCAGTTGCTGCCAGTCTGCCACACACTGAAAACAGATCTCAACTTTCCACATCTGATCACTGTTTGAAGGGGCATTTAAAAGCTTACATTTGGGGGAATTTCTTTCTGTGGTGGGAACATTTAATCTACTGATATCCAGCCGATAATGAAAGAGAAATAAGTCCATGGCAAAGTCACTTCAAATTAAATTGTTGTATTATTTCATTTATTAGGTGGAAGATGAGGGCCAGATCCTAAGAGCTGTCAATCATCCTCAGACTGAAGGGCTCGAAACACATTGCTAAAAATACTTTGCACCTTCCAGGTTAGAGTGCCTAATGCTATTAAAGATGTTTTCACTTGCCACACACAGAGGAATATGTGTACTTCAGCTAGTCTCAGTCTTTCCAGGAATATATTCAGTACAGATTTACAGTGCTTTATAATGAATGAATTAACTTGTTCAGCTTGCATTGCAAAACTGCTGTCAGTGACTGAGGTTGGAGATGGAGATTATGGCAAAAGAGAACAGATCTCTATACTCAACTTCCCACTCTGAGCCCTCATCTTCAGCATGTAAACTATGTTGTTTGAGTGGTCAGATAGTTCTGATATGCTCAGAGATATCCATGGATTATTCTATGAAATCATGAATATAAGAAGACAAGAAGGGAATATTCATTTCTAAGAAAAAATTTACAAATTATTTTGAAAGAAAAGGTCCATTTTTTTTTTTTTTTTTACCTACAAAACCACTCAATAGGTTGATTTGATTTTTTTTTCCCCTGAGGGAACCTCCAGTATATCCACTTCCCTTATGAAAAACTAATCTTTTGGTTTGCAAGAAAGTGGTACAAGTCTCTGGGAATGTTCCCTTAGTGTAGAGGTCAGGGAGCATGGCTGCTAGTCTAGACCTAAACTGCTGGTTTTATAGACAGCCCATGGCTTTTCTCTCTGCAAAAGGCATGCTGAATTTTGTCCCTTGTTTGTGGCACTAGAGAGGGGGCCCGTGTCTGCCCCCACAGCTGATGCATCCTATTGATTGCACTGTGCAGAGATACAAGCTGTGATGTGAATCAGTTGTGCCACTCACTGGGTTTAAAATCATTGTGGTACCATAAACTACACAGCACTTCCAAAGATTGATAGCTAAAGACGGAGAGGACAGAAGGAGTTCCAGAATTAAAAATAAATTCTGAGGCTTCTCTGGCACAGGAAATTTGTGTGGAGCAGGCTAAAGAGACATACAGTGTCAGGAGAAGAAGAATGGCCTGGAATAAAAATGCAAGATAAATATTTATAATATCATGGCAAACCTAATTGCAACGGAATAGAGTTAGTACCTTAAAAAATCTGCCAAGGTTAATTTTTTTTTTTTCTGAATTAGAAAATGTGTTGCTGAATTAAAAAATGTGTTGCTAGAGAGGGGTAGGTAGCTTTCCAAATGTGTGTAAAAGTGTAAGAAACAAATAGTAGGAGTTTGAATATAAAAGGCAAGTGCATTACCTAAGCATCTCCCAAGCTATTCTGTTTTGTGATTGTTTTTGGTTTTATTTCTCTTGTGGATGAAAGAAAAAAACAAGTTTAGATTGTTTAAGGTTTAATTAATTGGGTCCTCAAGAAACCTTGTCAACTATTTGGCTGAAGGATTGCAAATATTTCATTCATATGGGCCCAGGATTTAAAGAAGGATTTTTTCCCAGTTTTTTAATATACTGGAATTTGTTCTGGATTCTTTGTATCCAAAACAGTCATTTAAACCCCACCTTTTTTCTCTTTTTATGTATTTGCAGCACACACAGACAAATCAAAATGGAAAATAAAGATCAAAATACATATAAAATCTTAGGGCTTAGACATTGTAAAATACTTCTATCTAAATGCAGATTTCTGGAAAAACATCCTAGAAAATTTACATCCAGCATGCAAATCCATGCTGTATGGAGAATTTCCAGTCAGAGTTCTTTTAACTAGAGTGAGGCTTGCATTTTGTTTTGATTTGGGTATATATATGTCCTGTTTTCTAGTGATCCCTGGCCCAAGTTCAGTGTAGCCAGTGTTAAGGTTTTCTGTAACAGCTCTGACTCATAGGTTGGCTTAGATAGAAATTAGTGCCATTATCACATGGTTATAAATTTGTTTTCATACCTACTACCATGTTCAAAAGCAGAAGAATCAGTCCCAAAAAAAGCCAAAAAAATAAAACAAAACAAAGAGTTAAGAAATAGCCAGCAAAAATCATACTCATAACTACATTGGCTTCAAGGCCAATGTAGTTATTAGTATAATTCATAATTCTTCAAGGATTTAGAAATAGTCTCAGCTCATTTTATTATTTAGAATTAGTGATGTAAGGCTCTATTTCAGCATGAGAATCTGGAGGAGCAAGGAGGAGCAATAGCAGAACACCTGGAAATTTGGGAAATCACTGGACCTCATGATGGGATCATTTGCATAGTAATACCCACGGTGCTGGGTATTACATTAACCTCTTACAGGTTAATGTAACTAGCAATCCCTCCTTGGTGTTTTTTTAAATGTTATGTTCCCAAAACTTTCTTGCTTTTTTGTTCCTCACATCTCAATCAGAGTTATGTTTGGTGGTCTGGGGTACCATCATGGTTCAGGGGTCTCCTGGGTTCTATTTGGTTTGACAGTTATGATTTATTTTCTAACTTCAAGTTTTTTGTAAAATTACATAAATATCCAACAAGTTGTGGGCATATTGACCTAGTTGTCCATGTTAATGGGACAATACATTTTTTCATGTGTATAAACCTCTCATCTACATAACAGGACAACAGCATTTAATATTGAGACCCCAGCTGGACACCTCAAAGAGCTCTAAGAAAAAAGAGGGTAGGGAAGAAAGCACTAAATATGTTGAAATACACTGGAGGACTGAACCACTTTTAAAGCTACATCAAAATCTTCTTGAAATATGGTATAAATGAAATTGTAAACAGTTTATAAGTTTTCTCACTCTGTTGGAAAATGTCTGATGTACACAAGCCAAATGAGAGCAAC
This sequence comes from Ammospiza caudacuta, assembly GCF_027887145.1. Taxonomy (NCBI): domain Eukaryota; kingdom Metazoa; phylum Chordata; class Aves; order Passeriformes; family Passerellidae; genus Ammospiza; species Ammospiza caudacuta. The sequence goes on along the minus strand of NC_080598.1, from coordinate 52,652,186 downwards.
ATCTAGCAGAAATACCAGTACAGTATAATCTCAGATTAGGGAAATCAACTCCAACTCATCAATTAAAGGTTTTTATTCTTAATAAAGTTTGTATTATGGTCTGAAAAATGCCTGTGAAGGTGGAAAAGGTCAGTTCCCTCAGAGGGCCTGTAATCATTAAAATTTTCTCTGATCATTCTGTCAGCTCCTGCTGAAGTGCCCTCAAAAGCCTCAACATCTTCCCAAATTATAAGTGTAAGTAAGATACACAGAAGAACTGGCTTGGCCAGTGCTGACTCTGAAACACATCGAATGTTCAGACAGAAGAAAAAGAAAAAAAAATGCTATATGAAAGCAACTTCAGCTTAAATGGTTGAATCAAGCCCAAAATCAACAAAGCACTTTAGCATGACTTCACTATGGCATAAGCATATGCTTACATAATTTTGTTCAAAATAGGTTTAAAGCAGAGTGCAATTTTTCTTCAAACATCTCAAATAAAACCAACAATTTTATTTATTTCCTTTTTTTCTCCCTTTTTTCTTTAAATTAAGGGTTCTGTGACTCTGCAACCAGTACAGCTTGTGGCACCACAGTGATATAATAAGAAATCCATGCCCAATTGGACACGATAACTTGACAATTTTGCTCTGAGTGTGAAAGTGTTCATACAGCTCTACCATCTAACACCACTGACACTCACTTATTCTATCTCACACTGCAGCTGTTTGCATGCTGCTTCTTCTCAGCTTCACTGCTGTTCTCTACTTTCTGACTAGCTAACTGGTGTTGGACCCAACTGCCACTTGAATGCTTTTGCCTTCCCTCTGCCCCCAACAAAGACGGCACAACCTAGCGACTTGCTTCTAGTTTCAGATTTAGTACATAAGGCTGAAAATTTCCAGTCTGACTCTATCAGTCACTAAATGAAATTGATAGAGTGAGCTTCATCCCTAGCACCTTATGCAACTGCTTTTGAAGTCAAAGGGAGCAACATGCTGCAACTGAGGAACCTGTTTGCCCCTCACTTTTTTAAAATGCCTGATACAAGCTCCAAGGGACTGGCCCTTTTTATTGCTTTACTGACAGACTAATATCCCAGATGGACAGATAGACAGAATGGCCACCCTGAAAACTAAATATTTTCTTTTCATAGCATTTTTTTAGCCTAAATACATGAACTGCTGTACAATTCTGTGAGAGAGAGTGTGGCCATAACTTCACTGTTTGCAGTAGCACACCCACTACCTGTACAGGTTATAACTATTCTGTATTTGAGAACTGAGAATGAGAAAAATACATTTTGTTTCCCTTTTGGACCTTCTTCAGTGTGTACAAGCAGTTATTTTTTAAACGACACTCACCAACTGTTGTCTTAATATTTCCACCTCCACTCCATTTCCACACAATGCACGCACATGTACACGTACAAACACTCTGCAGCCCTTGGAATTGGAATCCACAGCGAGATTTGATTTTACTTGCAGAGGATACTCTGCCATGACTGTCACCAAAGTTATATAATTGGAAGGAAACAATAAAATGACAGATTGCTTGTTCTAAATAATTGGATAGACAGGGTAGCAAACAGTGGGTTATGAAAAATATTCCTCAAAGGATGTCAAACTTCAATATCTCACATAACAAAAAGACACTGATATCTGTCCTCCTGTCACAATGGAATATATTTAAGATCAAGTTATAATTTTCTACATAAGTTTCCAAATATTTTTTTTTTTTTAGAAATAGGAAGATAAATGCTTGAGGATCACTGCTGAACTTCTTTAAAAAAATTACACCAAAATGCTCAACTGCATATTTGGGGTAAAAAGTTTCTAACCTTTAAACTATGTGAAAATATCAAGCTCAATACTATTAATTAGTTTTCAGTCAGTAGAGCACACAGAGACCATGACTGAAATCACAACTCTGATGTGAGAGGTGCTATCCACATATTTTGTGAAAAATAGAAGTTTCTTATGGGCGATTTTATCATATAGACTGTTATTGGGGTCAAATAAAAATAAGTGATTTAGTCCAGAGAAGTGTGTTGACAAAAGAGTTTGGAATAAAATCCAGTGTTCTAGCTGCCTTATCAAGCAAGCCACTGTCACTGGGTGTTTATTTTTGTATATGCTAAATATTAGTGCCTGTACAATACCCAGCAGGATAAAAGCTACCATGACTAAAAGCAGTAAGGTATTTCCATCACCCAGTTTTGTTGTTTCCAATTTAGAAACAAGCCCTACAGGTCTGCATCTTCAGTGACATTCTTCCAAGAGCTGCAGGAAAAAAAAATCTGGAAGAAAATGGTACAATCAGAGTTTGGTCTGCACTGTTATGTGTGACAATAGAACCAACTGGCAAGAACTGGCAACACTTCCTGCTCCTGGAGACTTCCATCTTCCTCAGCTGGAAACATTTTCCCCATTGTGATTGCTCCATCATACATATATATTGCTCCAACATACATATATATATATAAATAGAATCACTTCACTGAAGTCCATAGTCAGAGATAGTAAATGTGAATTCTGGATTAAGATTAAATCTGTGATATCTCTGTGATTTTACCTGGATTACATAACCATGGGAATACATGGAAATGCTTCCACTGACATCAGTATTCTCCAGAGCACTTCTTACTCCACTGCCTATGTAGCATCAGACTTTTCACCAATAGAACATTATTTATTCACTAAAAAAAAAGGTATTTTAGCACATTTGTGGGTTCTAGTGTTTTTTTCTAGAATATTACTCTTCTGCTGAAAACAATATGTGCACCAGGCCTTAAAACCCTGTTCTTACTCTTTACTTCTTCGTTAATATTTTCTGGAACTGTAGAAGGTTTTACATTGCATTCGTTTCTGTGGTAAATGAGAACTGGAAGTATAGGGTGTCTCTCTGTCATCTTTCTCTCCCACACGCTCAACTCCTTGAGTGAATCTAACCTGAGCTGAAATTCTGATATGGCCAAAGATTACACATAGCATTTCCTGTAAGCAGCTGCATCATATAAAGACTTTTTTCTTGTATTGTTTCACTTTATACTGTGCAATGTGATTATCTCTAAAAATGTGCATGCTTTTATTTGTGATAGTGAATCTTCTTAATCGAACAGCCTCCACTGGAAAATATTTTAAATGGTGGAAAAAATGATAGAACACTGCTTTTCAACGTGAGCTCAGTGCACAAATGAATCTCCAGTAATGTTGCACATTGTCTAGAGAACAGGTGGGAGCAGAGCTTTCATAACTTAATCAGAACACACAGAACTGGCTGCAAGTGTCTGAAAAAAAATTAAGACAAGTAATAATGACTCACAAATCCATGAGGATAAACTTTTACTGGATTTGAACTCCCTGCAGGACTGTCTAACACTAAAGCACTTGACTAAGAGGACCAAAGAACCACATTTGGGTGTCCAGAGAGCATTTTCCTCCTGGATTTAAAAACAATGGATCTCAGAGCCTTAGTCTGCATGTTATTTGCTGTTTGGAGATACTAATAAAGGATTTCATTAAGGAAAAGAAATAATTGTATTGAACCCTGGTATTTATAATTTATTATATAGGCTGTTGTCACTTCGAAGCAACCAACCTCTAGAACAGGACTGGTCTGGGAACAAGAAGAAAAGGGAAAACAAGCAAGCAAGCAAGAACATGTCTCTAGGCAGAAGATATGGCTTGAACAGTCTGAACATGTTTAAAATGCTGCTGTGGAGTAGCATGAATGATATAAGGTGGTGGTCTGTATGAATTGCTCATCCCTCTACAAATGGAGTGCAGTTGCTGCCAAGATATCATGGTAGTTTGTGTTAACTGCCAACCATAGTTGTCTCCAATAGGTTACAAAAAAACATTCATGTTTAAGATATATTAATGGCACTGCGTTATCTCATAATAAAGTACTTGCAAATATGTGTCATTGCTGAACACCCACATGGCACCCTATTCTAGGGCATATGGTACTGTATGCTTTTACTAGGCAGCGAGTGGACTAATTAGACTGTGCCTTAAATAGGTATTTAGTTTTAAAGGGCTTCATGGTATTTAAGTATACATTTGGTTTAGTGAACAGAAGATGCATTTCCCTAACTGGGTTCCAGACTAGTAATTCATATTTCTGACCGTATATTTTGGTAAGCATCTCAGAAAAATGAGGTGTTAATTTTTAGAAACAATTATCATCCTGACCTTGATGATTAAGTATGATAATTAAAAGACGTTGTGAGTAATATGTTTTATATCATAAACATTCCTTTCTGATTTACTTACTGAAAAAAATGCCATTTTAGAAAAAGCATGGGTATTTTTTTAACATGATTAGCAAGCCATCTGTTGACATTTCAGAACGGTCTCTTATGAAAGTCCCTAGCTTACTGCTTCAGTTTTAACATAGGAAGAACCCAAAATAGTAATGCCTTTTGCAGTTAAATCAGAATAAGGTGATTTAGAAAGGGCAGATTTGAGAGAATAATAAAATACATAGTTCTTCGAGCTCTGCAGATCTTTCATAATGAAGCCTGAAGGCAAGGGGAATTCACCCCGTTTGGGTTTTGTTCTGTTTTTCTTGCTGGAAACTGGTCCAGATTCCACAAAAGATTAGCTGATGCCGGCAGACTTTTCAGCTAACCTCATCAGCATTTCAAGATATCTTTGCTAAGATTCAAAGTTTCAACCTGGGTGATGCTGAGGTGAAACCCATACAAGCGTAGGGTTTGCCTCCCTAAAGAAAAAACCCTACATGACTGAGTTGATACACTATATATTTCAATCTTTAGTATGCCCCACGCTGAAAGACAAAAGGTGCTTGACCAAAAGTGATTTATGCTTATCTTTGTAAGTAGAACAAGCTATCCCACATTCAATTGTGCTGAAAGTTTCCCCATAAACACAAGATAGCAAGGTAGTAATTCACAGCCTCACTTAGCACACACAGACTTCTCCCTAACCACATGCTGAAGATGAATGGAAAAAGGCGAAAGTCAGCACACACTTACTCATCTCGTAATTACACACCAGTACCCTCACAGTGAAATTAGCATTAAATTCATTAAGCCCAATTCACCACCACAGTAGTCCACTTATGGAAATGTAGACTTTGCCCATCAAATCCCTGTCAAAGAAAGAGGACTTAGCTGAGGTGTATGTTATGTCCCACATGCTGACCATGTCTGCACAACCCTGACAAGTGCAGTTTTCTAAGTCAAGCATTTAGCATTAGGAAATAAACTTGAGAAGATGTGTCAGAATTGACCAATCTTTTGAAAAAGTCCAAGTCTGCGGCACCCCATCACACAGCAGCAGATCTCCAGTGATGCAGCTCTTTGTTCTGTGGAAGGAAAATACATCCATAGAGCTCAGAGACCACTGCAGAGCTTGGATCAGGAAAATCTGACCCATTTCACGCTTGCAGAAACAAAGATTTTCTAAGGACCCACCAAGACAAAAGCAAACATAGGAGCAAAATCCACTTTCATGGATTTCAAGCCCATCTCTAAAACTGCCCTGATTCTCATTTAACTTTAAATAAACACCTTTTTTTTTCTTTTTCTTTTTTTTTTTTTAGACAGTGCACTGAGGAAACCTACTTCCATTTCTGAAGTATTCACTAGGCTAAATATGCTTCTCAGCACCCATTCTCATTTCCTGATATAGTTCATGTACAATTTCTCTTCTCCCACCTGCTCTCAATCTCCCCTCCCTTCTTCTATTTCCTATTTATAGGTAGTCATGCAGGAAGGGAAAGGGAAAGGCAGTAACCAGCTAGCTCACAACTGGGAAAGAAAAACAGAGGGGAACTGGCAGAATTATTTTATGTGTTTACTTGTCCTAATTTTTCTGATAAGCATCAGTTAAGCAGAGCTTTAGAAAGACAGTGTTGACTTCCCTATTGTCTGTGAGACTTTTGCAGATAGAAAATAGCTCCAGGGCTACTCTAATCTCCCCAAGCCACCCAATTAGCATTCGAACCCATTGTGAGAAGCCTGTGCATTGAATTTTGAGTCACCTGGGCCTGGCGGACATCTGTGGATGATGAATGTTTTCGTGTTCTCACGATACAGGGGTCCTGAACAAGTGGACAGCATATGTACCATAATTTCCAGGCTAAACACCGCAGTTCCTTGCTAATTATTAAAGATGCAGAAGCGTCTTTCTCTCGACAGCCCTTTCTCCCTCTGTCTCTCTCACTTTCTTTATGTCTTTGTTCTGAGCAGCAGCCTCAGCAATGGAAGAACGGCAGTTTAGACGCCACAGTGTCTTGCTTGATTGAAGTGGGTTGAGTACAATATCCTTTCGTTCTGTTATATTTACAAACCAGAACAGCTGAACTCTACATCAAAGAGCAGCCAAAACATTTCTTCTGTCACTTCACAGGCACTGTATCTCACCAATGTCTGCTTGTTATAAAGTAAGCAATTAAGATTGCATTGAACTTCTCAAAAACACTGTTACACCTACTTTGGGCTTCATGCTGTCTTAGATCCAATCATCTTAATCTAATAAATACTTTGGTTTATGTTAGTGTTTATCTTTACATACATGCATGCATACATACATACACACACACATATATATATACCTGCACACACACATATACATATATACATAAATATATATATATTTTTTAATATATATATATGTAGTTCAGTATGATTTATTTCTGGTCACTTTTGTAATTGAATGTACTCAGGTAGAATGGGATTTAAGAAAATGCTAGACAGACTAGGGCAAAAGGATGAAAGGACTTTGACCCAATGCATCATTTCAGTCACATCCTGCTTTTAATCTTTTATTCTGTGTTCTTACAAGAAAGAAATTCATCCTAAAATATAAAATGAGGTAGACATTAAGGGCTCATTTACAATCCCCAGTGCACAACCAACAAAAAAAGCATACTTTGCCCTGCTTCCTGTGTGTGGTTTACTTGTACCATGACAGCTTGCAGGATGGCAGTGGGGAGTGAAATCAGTCACTGCCTTGGAGGAACAGGGGAAGGACAGGCAGTGGAAGAGCTCTGAGTCCACCCCCCTCAACCACTGCTCTGGTCCTAAACCAAGAGACAGGCAATGGAGTGCTAATGTGGTTGCCACATTTCAGCTCCCTGCTGTGATCAGATCGCTGTGTTCACTCCGGTCTGGCTTCCGTGAGAGCGGTGCAGCTCTGCCCACTCTCAGTCTGATGGGGTGGCCGCACTCACATTGTCACCTGTGGGGCGGGCCTGACAGTGGCATCAAACCTCCCCAAGCATGGCAGGCATTCACCAGTGAGTGCAGCTGGACTTGCTCCATTTTTAAGCCAGATCATTGCTTAAATCTTTGCAATGGGTAGGAAAATTCCACATGTGCACCAATGTTTCAAACCAAGAAGATTGTGAAGAGTGAATTCCACTGGACTCCTTTTAATGTGGTCTTCTGGCTGCGGTCAGAAGTACTGCACTGCATTTAGAAAATGTCTCAAATGCTTTCCATGTTCATTATGAAATAACAATGTCCTCTGATTAAAAAGCCATATCAAAGCTGAAGGGGTGGGTAGCACAACTTTCTCCAAGGAATGTTTCAATTAGATCTGAAATGGTATCAATAAGAGAAAAGAAGTGACCCATGCACAGAGATTTTCCTCTCTGCTTGTTCCCTTGCTGGGCATATGCAGACACAGTCTTCAGAGAAACTTTTTTCTTTCAGAAGGGTCTGTGTTTGTGTGTGAGTGTGCATGGGGCTGGGGGAGAGCAGGGAGAGGTTAAACTGCACAGCAGCTTAGCCAGACACTGAGCACCTTTGAGGTATTTAGATGACTGATCTTCTCCATTTAACTGAGTTTTTTAAACCTTTTTGAGCACTGCACAGCATGTTTTATTGTTAAAACAATAACTATCTAAAGGAAGTGCCACAGAGCCCTTCTTTGTGTCAGTGAAAAATGGCAGTAGCTGGCTCTGAACCAGCCGGGTCAGTGCAGGTGACTGTGGGCACAATTACCACTGCTCCTGCACAAACACGGTGACCATGCCTTACCTTGCATGACCTGCACAAACAATGCATCAATCAGAGAGCAGATCCGTCTATGTACTTACTTGTCTGCCTCTCATTGCTGCGTGCCTCTGATCATCGCAGTAGTACAAAACCTTTCCTAATCCACCTACTGTCCCTCCTCTTCTCTCATTCATTTTGACAGTGATAACGGCTTGAGCCTTCCCTGTCATCATTTGCCCTTGACTCTTTGGAAGAGTTTGGAGATCTTTCAAAGGCTTGGCCCGTTGTCAGTGTCAGACTGTGGCAAGGAAATGGAAGGTAACAACATACAGAGAGGTCTGTGCTGTGGAACATGCTCCACAATTCATCTACTCTGCCTGAAAATTAATACTCCTGAAGCTTTCTAGGAGCATAAGTGTTCCTAAAAACCCACATGATATTGCATGGACTTTAAAAACATTTCTAGTGCCTAATCATCAAGCAAAGGATTTTGTTTGCCTGGAAATTATTATAGCTTATTAAAATATTTTCCTTTGTGGTGTATCACACAATCCCATAAGTCCACCTTTGTTTAGAGTCTTTGCCTCTTTTTTTTTTTAAGATGACATTGCAGGTTATTGCTGTTTGATGCAGTTGGAGTTGGCATTTTAAAATATTCATTTCAGATCAGAAGTGATGTATTTGCTTGAGACGTGAGTGGTTTATAACTGCCAGCATTGACTTTAAATTTAATGACACAAAGAATGTCACGTACATGTGACACAGTCATCATTCCCTTCATTGTAATGCAACTTTGTGGCACAGACGACATCATTTGTATGCAAGTTTCCATGCAAATAATGTCATTTGAATCCTTTTAACAGGAGATAATGACACAAAATTCCAGGAGTACAGGGAACAGGCCATGAAATAAGGACTTTCAAGTGACAAATGGCAAGTTACCTTCCTTATTTACATTTCTCTAATTTTTCTCCTTTTTCTTCTTGCTCGAGGCCAGTTGCACCCAAAGGAATGGTCAGGCAGGGAATTAGAGCTACAAACACCTTCATGTCCCCACTAATACATAGTCTGAATAGAGGGGCACTCCCTCTGGGCTGCACTCAAAAGTTGCTCTGATAGTTTTTTTCCATTAAAAGTTAAAAAAAAAATAAAAGACAAAACAAAACAAACAAAAAAAACCCCAAACAAACAAAAAAGAACTTTTCACCTTTCACAAAAGAAATGTCACTCCCTTTTACCAATGCTAGTACACCCCCGTGATCTCAGCCCACCTGATAAGGTGTAGTGTCTCAATATGGGTCTGGTCCTCCCCTCTTTGTTCTGCCTTGATGTTACCTTTCATGGCTTAGCCAGGTTTTGGGGGCTGCTGTAACATCTTGTCCCCCATATTATGCCATGCTGCTCCCCACAAAGTGAGGGCCTGATGCCCACCCTGGCGCTGCTTTGTCCAGCCATACCCCTGCTTTGGGGAACTGAAGGCTTGGCTCCTGCAGCCCCATTGATCCACAGAGGTCAGGTATCAATAAATAACAGCAATGTCCTGGGCTTCTCAGCCCAGCATGGAGAAGTAGAGCTCTCTGTGCCACCATGCATCAGGATTGATGCACACACAGTGCCTTTTAGATAGATTGTGTTCAGTTAGTTCTTCTTTATTGATTCAAACGTGTCTATTTCGGAGTGAACTGAAGTGCATCATTAACTGGTTGAAAAAATAACACATAAAAGCACAGGTTTTCTTTTTTTTTTTCTTTTTTTTTTTTTTATTTCCTGTGTAATTTTACCAGTTTTAAGCACAGTGGTTTGTAGTTAATACTAGTGAACAGAGGCACTATTTTGGAATTTTTCTCCACTTCCCTCCCTCTTTAATTTATGCATACATGTCTTTTCTATCCCTAGCAATTTTTTGAGCAGAAGGCTGGCTATGTTGCCTCTCTTCACTCTGCATCCTGAGATGGGATTTGACACAAGAAATCAAATCACTGATCTATCATGCCCCTCACAAACTTTTCAAGGGTGCTTGATGTGTCAGTGCCTGCAACAGAGGATGAGTCTGTTCCTTTTGTCCAGTAGTTGCATGTTTAAACACCCCTCTCCTCTATGGATACGTATATTGTCCATAAGGAGACACATTAGGGGCTTGGCACAGCTAGTCTCAGCATCCAATTTGCATAGCTTTCTGACACAAAAAGTGGCTCTCCCTATGGAAAGTGAAGGGGTCAAAGGATTGCATGGGAAAGGCCATTATTCATGAAAATGTGTTTGTCTCTTATGTCATCTTTCACAGCTTTAGGATCCAAAACTTCACTACAGTGATAAACAGCCCTCTGGAGGTAAAAAGACAAGGGTCAGCCCTGTGCCTTCACAGGATGAGAGAAAAAATCACTTTTCTCAAAGTGGTACAAACACGTTCCCAAACTTGAAGCGATTTTGAGTGTTTACCTGTTGTTATTTTTGCTGAACTTTTCACATCCCTGCAAGAATCATCTCATGTTGCCTGTGCTGTTTGGATGGTTACCCTCAGAGCACTCACCATGTCTCTGGATACCCAGCTCTCCTTCCTGCTCACACAGCACTGCCTGCCCATGGGAAGAGGCAGCCCATAGACTGCCACTGCTTAGGGATCTGTAACTTCCAAGGCAGCACGCAGCCCTTGGAAACACCATGCTGAGCATGACACACCACTGTTTGATTCCTTTTGCATCTCAGGATGCAGAGTGTAGGACAGCTTTGTGGGAAAAGCTACAGCATGCTGTGATTGAGGTGTTGGAGTCTTCCATTTTTTGCACCAGGTGTGCTCAGTGCTGGGCAGAAGAGGAAGGAGAAACAACCTGACAGTACCTGATCTTGCTGCATTAAACTGCTGCCTGCTTCCAAGCTATGTTACCTTGCAACATACTCCAAATACTCAGTGTGGAAACATGGCAAGATTGCCATGGATCCCTTTGGTCTATCAGTTCAGGTTTTCTGCAGGGTGAGATCATGGATAGTTACAACGAAGAGCTAGGGCTGGAACTTTAAAGTGTCTCAGGCACACTAAGGACCCATAAGCACAACGGGCTTTAAATTGGAAGCATATGAAATGCACAGATTTCAAGGCAAAGCAGTGTAATTCCAATTTTAGCTTGTAGCACTGGGGCAAGTGCTGTAAAGCTTGAAGTCTGTGTAACCTGTGAAACACATCCATTTTTGCTGTGGAGACAACAGCACAGAGCAGCTCATATGCACTGAGCTATGGTAGCATGAGGCAAGCTGATCCTTAACCTACAAGCCCAGGGCCTTCCCCAGCTGCTGCCTGAGTCAGCCTGTATGCATAAGTTTCTCACCAAAATGTAATTAAAAATGCCCTTTTTGAGGTCCATATGAAAGAGAGATATATGCTGCCTCTCAATTTTTTCCAGACTTCAGGGTCAGACGGTGACCAGACACGCAAATAACAGTCAAATTATACAGGAAGTTGTCAAAAGGGTCCTAGCATAGGCAGAAAGGACTTTTGACCTTCCTGGGTGTCAAAGGTCTGGTTCGAGTTTCTTTATAGTAATCTGTAGCTATGGCAATGAAAACAGACCCTTTGAGTGAATCAGTTTGTAGATTTTGCTTTGAAAGTTTCTTTGACTTTCATATTTGAATTCAATTTTAATTAAAAAAATTGCTTAAAGCTATAACCCAAGAAAGACTTTATTTACAATAGAAAAAGAACTGAGGCTGACAGCTATAAGGGTGGGCTCAGGAAAAAAAAAAAAGAAAAAAGGACAAAGGAAAAGCACAATTATGCCTCCCCATACCAGAATTAGACCAAGGGTTTTTTTTCTCTCTCTTCCCCCCTATCCCCCTCTCCCCAACCACTTACGGAAGAGGTTACCTGCCTTACACTTTCATAGACCCTAAAAATATTTTCAGAGATGTAAGTAGCCTGTGAGAAAATCAGTAGGATGTGCTGACAATGCCTTCAAAGTCAGACAGAAAAAGAGAAGGCTAAAGGCAAATTAAAATAGTTTGCAAAGAGCAAAAAAAAAGACTGGATTTTTTTTTTCTCCTCCATGGTCACTTGTCATAATCAGAACCATCCTTATTTTTTTTTGTTGTTGTAGTAGTAGTTGTTGGCTTGCAGATTCATTAATGCAAACATAGGAGAAGATTAAAAGAGTTTAGATTATGACACAACTATCGATATTGGTGCCTGACAGCAATATTATCACCTCATTGATATAAATGCTGAGCATAGGTGATTTTAAAAGTGTGACTGATTAAAGCAACATAAATAGTGGTCTTGGCACTAATGCTGTCAAAAATAAATCTGGGACCTTGACAGTATTGTGTGAACCCAGCCTCTGACTGGCCTGAAAGCCTCCTTTTATATCTCATCGGGAACATGCCTGTCACCTCTCTTTTTTCCCCTCTTTTTAACTGAGGACAGCAAAAAATTGGTTTTATTTTTCTGTCTTTTATGTGGATAGTATCAGAAGATTGTCCCTTGGTATGTACCATATCTTACTTGGTGTTTTTTTAATTCTCTAAAAAGAGGAAAGCTGATCAGTAGTTGCTGAGACCATGCTGGAGAAAGCCCATAAGAGAGGATGTGATGCTGCCATATTTTGTAACCAAGGAAATGTTCATCACTAGGCTATGTAATGTCCTTTTTTTGCTAGGTGTCTTTCTTTTTCCTCCTTGAAAACTCCCTGCTGATGGCTGCTGAGCATAAACATAGTTCACATGGTCTGTGTTCACTGCATCATGTCCCTGGCCCATTAAACATACTGGGTGCATGTGTTTGGAACTGGCCCTAAAGGTGAGGGTCACCCAGGCTCTAGTTAAAATATCATCTCCAGTGGGTTATAGTGAAATGACACTGATGCCCCATCAGAAGGGATGAATATCCTCAGGCTGAGGTGTAAATGGAATGTCCCATGTGAATGTGACCTTCCTGGTGAATGGGTGTAAGGGAGGACAAATGGCTTGATATAAAGCACTGACACCTGCAAGATCTGCCTCTTTTCTGGCTCAAAGCCCTTCTTGTAGCCTTTGGTGGTAGGTGTTCACCCCCTCTGTTCTGTGCAGACAAGAGACTTCACCACCACACACACAAAAACCCACCTCTTCTCCTTCAGGGGGTACAAACATGGCCTCAGCAAAGCACCCTGCCAACTCCAGAAATGGGAGATTGCTTTGAGTGATTAATCATTAATATTTCATCTCACAGCATGTAAACCTTCTTTGCAGCATATATAATAGTTGGTCTCGAGTGTATATCAGGATCATTATTCATAAATTTCCAAGAAAGAAATTTAGGAACATGCAATAAGTCACACACCCAGTTTCCCTTCACTGTGTTCCCTACCCTCCAGCCAAGAGCAGCTCGGGTGCACATCAGTGAGTGCATGGGGATGGCAGGGAATCTCTCCTTGCTTCACAACTTAGGCTCAGCCATTGCTTGCTGAGTGTTGGGTGAAATCTCTGCTCAAGACCAGAGGTATCCACAAGACAGGTCACACATTGATATGGGAGGCAAGCATTCAGCATCCAGATGGCAGTGACATTTCACCCATGTGGTCCAGGAAACCTGGCTAGACTTGAGTTTCTCCTGAGTAGGAACAAAATGCTTTGAGTCAGAGGTAGAGCTGGGCTTCAGACAGCCATGGGAGAGGATGAGATGGGTTAGTGTTTCTACATTTGTTCTTGTGCTCTTTTACACCTCAGTAGATACAGGCACCTCCAGTGTCACCCATAGCACATCTGCACTGATAGAGGAGGAGTGGAGGTTAAGAGGATAGTTTTCTATGAAATAGTCATCCCAAGCTGTCCAAAAATATATTATAACAGGGCCCGTTCTTTATTTCCCATTGCTTTTAAGATTGGGTTATGGTCTCACTCTTTATCACATTCATCCTCCAAAGATAGCCAAACAATTGAATCAGACACCCAGATTACAACAAATACTAGAAGCTGCAATATCCGTGCACCATGTGGCACAGAGGAAATGGTATTCCTGAGATCACTGGCCCTAATAAGAGAGGAAATGTAGTCTTCAAGTAACATATACACAGACTAGGTCCTTTGCGATGAAAACACACAGTCAGGGATCTAAATGTGTTCTGTTCAGGTCTGTGGAAACACTTTGTGTATTTTTCACTTATGCATTACAACATATTTTGATTGAGGATCTCCTTACAATTGCACATGAAATTGTGTTCCCCACACACCCTGGAACAGTCAAAGTTATTCCTTTTTTTTGCACATAGAAGACTGGCTTCTGACCTCCATTATGCCACAATTATTTTAGGGGAGCGTTTATTGTTTTAGTGGACCTCAGCACCTGAGGTGTTTGGGCTCTGATGAAGCAAAGGTCTTTCTTTTTCCTTTTTCACTTTTCTAGATAAAATGAAATGTGTGTGTACCAAATATAAATAATCTCAGGACACCTCACCCAAACTGCCAAGGGAAGATAGGGAAAGGTAGAAAGAAGCTTAATTATGAAAAAATATCTGTGCAAAATATCTCCATCAGATAGAGCCAAAATTTCTAGATATTGCTTATCAAAAGAAAGGAGGAATAAGAGCACACTATGACTACCATACTCCTTTACATGCTCCCCACAGTCCAGCACATTCTTCCATTACAGAACTCACTTGGGATATTGAAGATTCACATTCAGATCTTCTTAGTGCCTGATATGGTATTCTGATTTTAATCTAAGTCTCTTCCACTTCAGTGAATGACCACCGAGTTACAGATTATTGCAGGGCAAATCTCTGAAATCTTCTTCACAAAAATTGTGTCCCAGAGGGGATAAATCTTTTTTGGCCAGTCAGTATTTTGGAAGATAGCAAAGAGGAAAATACTGAAGAAATCCTTACCAGCTCCACTTCCAAAAGCTGAAAAGATTAAAATACCCCTTCAAACACAGCACCATTCTCAATCAACAGCCAAAGGATAATCATTGCAAATTATATAAAGTCACATTAAAAATTTCATTGAATCCTGAGATGACTAAGTTTGAAGCCCAGATATGTATACTTTAAAATAGCTCTCATATCTTTGGTTTTTTTCTTAGAAGTTACTGAACAAGAAAATGCGAAAATTTAAAAGATAACCCATGACCAGCATTCCACTATGTGATTCTGACCGTATTTTGTCTCAATTAATTAATTTCTGCTTTTATTTAAACATTTTCTTATTTCCAATGCTAGCAAGACATGTCCTAATGCTTTTCAGACAGTCTTTATGGCCTCATTCCAGAGTACAGTGAATGAGAGATTAGCAGAAGCTAGTTTTGGTCAAGGCACATGAGTTCCACGATGGAAGCTTTAGACTAAGAGGATACCCAGAGCTCTTGTTTTTTTTTTTCTCATGTTTTCAAATGTTAGGAGCAAGTTAAATGTTGCATGCTGCAATTTTAATAACTGATTATAGTAAGGTGGTAATAGCTATTTGGATAGAAATTCACCATAGTTGTTTTTTTTCTTCCCAGTCCCACTGAGTTATTCAGTTCCAACCTTTTTGCCATTGCAGGAAGTTTTCTGTAGTTGGTGACTGGGAAGGATAGTACCTTTTCTTATAGGAAGAAAGTTACTGAAAGAAAGGGGCAGGGAAAGCCTGGTTTCTTGGGATTTTTTTCCTTTTTTTCCTATATACAGTAGTTAATTACAGTTTTGGCAGGCAGCATGTAATGGGACTGACCTTATTTAGAGTGCCCCAAACAACTTTCCACTAGGCAGACAGTAATCAGGTTTAAACTAATATTTTTGCTCTTTGTGCCAAAACACAGAATTGTTCTTATTCAACTAATAAGGGATACTAAACAGTGCTTGGCCTTGTGGATTTGTCTGCTGCTGTTTTGCAGGAGAGCTGTCAAGTACAACCTAGGCTGCTACAACTGCAAGAATCATCCTTTGAAAGGATGGTTAAACCCAAACACTCACTGATTAGTGTCAGGCAGAGAGCCCAATTCCCTGATGTACTAATTTTGCAGCTTGAGGAGTAGAGGTGGTGCTGTGTGTAGTTCCTGCAAAGTGGAGGAGAATGGGAAGTCTTTTAATTTCAAACTTAAATGAGAACTTAGAATCAGAAATGCCTGCCTCTCTGTTAACCTTTATGACAAAAATGTACAATTTGCATTAAGAAAGAGTGTGTATAGATTGCAAGTTCCCAACCATCTGATTTCAGCAAAATAAGCAAGTAGGGCACTATTTAAAATAAAATCTCAAGTCAGTGTTTTAATTTGAATCCTGAGAAAAGCGTGTCAGGCACCTTGCAGTCTTCTTGGTCTGTTTGATGATCTAAGTGTACAGAAGGATTCATTTATAGAGAGGTGTCATGTGAAAACCAGTCTGGTAGACAGACATTATAACTGAGGGGACTATGGGTTTTCTGCCACTGCTGCAATTCTTTCCACAGTTGACTTTACCCTTTCCTTTTATTTTTTTATTTTTTTATAAATAACTGTTAATAGGAGGCTGAAAACTGAAGTCAGAAGAAAACTTTGACATTGCTGGGTTAAAGATCAGTTAATTTGATTAACTTTCCCACACTACATGTTTATCTGCACAGGTCTCTAAGGTCAGTGCCTCTCTGTGCACATACCAGTTTATAGCACATTCATTATGCAGAAACTAAGCATATTTTCACTATCTTCTTCCAGCACAGATCAGATTTCCTTTTTTTCTTTTCATTTATTTCTTGATTTCCACGATTTTTTTTCTCCCAGTTCCTAATAGCTCTGAGATTACTACTCTCCAAGACACCTATAGGAAGCTGTTGGTAATATGTCAGAGCAGTAACTTAGTAAGAGTCGCTTAGTATGTCCACTGAACCATCAGAGAGTCTGACCTTCCCCACTTATCAGGAATGTACCTTTGATCAGTCCTCCTTGTTTCAGTCAGAAATTTAAAACTGTGATGATGAAAGTGAGCATCTTTTTGAGGAAAGGCAGTAAAGGAGTTATTGAAACTGAACCCGCCAGTGAGAGGAAAAGGTTTATATTTAAAAATCAACTGATTAAATTTAATGATTGCAGTAGCTAGAACTAGAGAAGTACACATCAGTTCTTCTCCATGTTGGTGAGAATCCTACTCTCTTCATGTTCAGAGATTGCCAAGAAAATTAAAGTAAATGTCTAAAAGGTTTAAGCAAAAGCACATTAGTTTGATGTGCCAGATCTGTGTGTGGATGCTTTCATTCAGAAGCAGTCTGTGTTAGCCTCAGCTTCATCCTGAAGCTATGTTACCTTACCCAAAGGCTAAGGCAGCAAGGCACCAGCTGTCTAGATATTCTTGAAGAAACAGAAAATATCAGCGAATGAGGAGAATTTCAAAGTTCTGTACAGGTCTTGATAAAATCATACCACAATAATAGGACAGTGCAAAATCTGGACATTTAGTTCACTCTGGAATTACTCACCTTCCCAGAGTAACTTTGCTCGTGCTGACACTGATCTCTCACTTCTGCTGATGGGGGTGTAAACTACAAAAAAAAAGACATTTTTCTACATTGATATTTATTTTTTTGTGTTGTAGAAAAGCTTTTTCTAGAGGAACAACCTTTTTAGTTGCCCAAATTTTCTTTTCTGTGAAGGTGGTATGTACTACTAAAACTTTTCTGCTGGCTACCTCCCTCTTCTTCCTTCTACTCCTTCTAGTTCTTCTCTGCTCCTCTTCTCTACTCTTTCATTTTCTCCTCTGTGCATTTCCTGGTCAAGGCACATTTACTTTAACATTCTAACATAATGATAAGTGGGTTCCTGCTTCAGTCTGAATTTTTTGTACTTCCAGAATGTACTACTGAACACTGCAATTACTTTTGCTTACTGGCAACAATGTTTACTCATTCTAGCTCACGGACAATGGGACCAATGAGGTTTAAGGGCCACATTCTGAATGCAGACAGAAGTTTTTTTATTTGATGTAGCCAAAACGAATATAAGGCAAAAGTGAAAGGTGTGATTTTAGCAATCCTATGCCTAAATGACCTCCATTTAGGTCACCATTTCTATTTTTCACTCAGCTGTGAAGTTCCTGTGATTAGAGTCTTTGTTCAGTGTCTGGCCAAATGGCCAGAAACTGACCTTCCAAACCATTCTCCTTGAGTTCTTCTGCCCATACATATTTGAATGAAATACTATAAAATAGCAGGAGCAGAAAGGTGAGAAGGAACTTTCTAGTCACCTCTCAAACTCTAGTCTCATATGACATCTGTGTTCCTTGCAATCTCTGGTTTTTGATGAGGTGCTGTCAGTGAAACAATTACAGAGCACCCTTTTATTTCATAATGTTTTAGTCTTGACATTTCTGCATTTGCTTCCCAGATCAGATGTCTTCCTAAATGGCCCCACACCCTTAGGCCTACCCGGTTTGTTTTCAGGGGACATCAGCTTAGCTGACTATACAGGACTTCATGGTATTTATCCTACTGTGCATGAGGTCCTCCCAGAAGCAGCATAGACAGGGCAGAAAGAGCTGGAAATTATTTCATCTCCCCCTAATGCCATGTAATAAATGGAGTAGGATGGACAATAGGGGATTGTCATGCCAGGCAGGTGGGCAGGTGACATGCATAGTGTCAGGCAGGGTGGACATGTGCCATAACAGCTGGAGGGCCAGGAGCCTATAAGCTGCACAAAATCACAGACTCATTGAGGTTGAAAAAGACACCTGAAATTGGAGTCCAGCCTTCAATGATTACCACCTTGTCAGCTGGATTACAGCAGTAAATGCCAAGCCTATTCATCACTTGGATATTTCTGGGGGTGGTGACTCCATCATCTCCCTGGACAATAAATTCCAATATTTAACAACCTTTTCCATGAAGAAGCTCATCCCAATGTCCAACCTGAACCTCCCTGATGCAGCTTGTGGCTGTCATCTTGTCCTGTCACTGGCTGACTGGGAGAAGAGACCCATACTAACATTGCTTTATTTCAGGCAGTTGTAGAGAGTGATAATGCTCCCGCTGAGCCTCCTTTTGTCCAGACTTTACACCCACAACCCCCTCAGATGCTCCTTATATGACACTCTTAGACCCTTCACCATTTCCATTGCCCTTCCCTGGACACACTCCAGCACTCAATGCCTGTCTTCCAGCAATGGGCCCAGAAATGGACGCAGTACTCAAGGTGCAGCCTCGCCGGTGCCAAGCACAGAGACACAAACTTTTGCCTGATCCTGCTGGCCACATCACTTCTCATACATTTTCCAACCTGCCCCCAGCCTCCCACCATGACATCCCAGAGGCTGAATATTACTGCAGCTGTATGGCTTGTGGCAAGGTTACCGGCACCCTCCCACATGATTACCTTGGTCCACTATGAATTTCGTACAGTGGGAAGGAGCAAGACCACCAGCATGACTCTCCCTATGCACAGAGGGACTCCAAGTTTAGAAAGCATCACAGAATTGGGATTTCTACCCTGAGTGAGGTGTCAGTAAGAGGATGTTATCAGGTTAACCCCTTTACCTTGAACCTTCAATGAATAATTCAGACCCTTCACATTTAATACTTGTCCACATCACCTCAGTTGTCACTCAAGGGTCATTACTTCCTATCCATGTCCAATTTTATTTGTTCCTGAATCATTCCCTCATATCTTTATTAAGTGGTTACCACACATGGCAGAGATGCACAGGGTCTCTTGCCAGCTCCATCCCTGAACCAGTGATTACTGCATCAGGCCACTGGGAATGTGATTTGTATGTTCATTCATTCTGAAGTTGCAGACTATGAAATGTATTCTCAGCAAAAATGGATCTTAGAACTGGCCATGATATTCAAGCTACTTCAAACTGAAGAGAATAGCAAGTCAGGAAGGATGGAGCTCTGATTTTATACCCTAATTACAGCCTTAAGATGGAGTGGCCTTGTCTGATATCCTGGGAAGTCCTTTCTTACCTTCTGTAGTCCTTCTGTAGGGCTCCTATCATTGCATTGATCTAGATGCCTAAAACTAACACTGAGATATTTTCAGCTATAATGGCCTTTGCTGTATGTTAAGAAGGAAGCACTACTGAACACTTCCTTAACAATATCCATGAAAGATCCCAATGTGTCTCTCCAGTAATCATTTACAATAGACCCACACAAGTGGCCTCACTGAGTTGCTCATACCAAGATGAATGTGGAAAGAGAGACATAACCCTGCTGAACCAGACATCAGCTGGTTCAGGTGACAAATGTAAACAAAGAAAATACAGCTTTTACAGTTACATTAATTTTTTTCCCCATACTCTATCCCAGACAGGCTGCAAATGCTCACTGACAGTTCATTGTGGTATTTAAAAGAAGGCAGACAAAATTGATGAGTAGTAAAGTGTACCCAGAACCAGTTTACAGCTGCAATATATCATAACAATGCAGAGAGTTGAAAGCAGGACAAGATTTGCCTCCCCTGCCTGCAGAAAGGAATCTCCTCTGAAGATACCACAAGAACCAGTGATTCTGTAGCCTTACAGTTCTTCCACTTCTGCTTCCAGCCAGAAATAACAAGTGCAGAAGTTCACAAAAAGGCAGTTATGTTGGAGAAAAAAGTCTGATCGACCTCCACCAAAAGTGATTTGATTTGATCCGATCCACTTTAAAAATATGAACAAAATTTTTGCACTGAGTCAGACTTTGCATTGTCTGGAGTGTCCCTAATTTAATTGAGATGTGTGTTAGTGGTGTATAGTGAGAAGGGAGATCTTACTGCACTGCAGCTTGTTCTCAGAAATAGCTAGCTGTGTAAAGGGATCCCTGTAGTAAAGGTTAAGTGTACACTGTATATTATCTCTTTTTCCTTTTTTTTTTTTTTTAACAAAAAAAAGAAGAAAGAGAAAAAGAAAAAAAAAATGTTGTGAAAGTTTAAAAGTATGACCTCCAGAACCAGACATGCTGAGACTGGGCAATATTGAAGCTAGAAACAGAAGGGGTTGGATAAAAGGCTTTGTGATATGAATCTCTGTCTCTCCTGCCCTCAGCAGAAAGGCTTAAATATCTCCTTCTTGGACAAACAGATCAATATAAGCTTTTTAACATCTTCAATGAGAGCTCATTAATGCTCTCATGGTGTCCTCTTTTGTGCCCTGGTGACCTGGTGGGAGTCAGGGAAACTGAACTGCAGCTTAGTAATTATCACAGGAATAACACTTCATATTATCTCCTAGCGAAATGTGAATTGTTTTCCTAATTATTCAGGACAGCAGCGAGCAAAAGCGCAAACTAATTGAAAAGATATTATGATTTATTTGAGTGTGTGAGATTGGACCTATTAGTTTGGGTTAAATGTTAACCAATAGAATATTTGCTATCTCTTTGAAGAGCTGAATGCTAGGAAAGCACAAGAACAGAAAACTCAATTTCCCTACAATTACTTCTTCATTGTATGTAGTTCATGGTTTTTCTGTTGCTACTGAATGCATCTGGACATTTCCCCTTATAATGCTGGTATCCAGGCTAGGCTCTGGATTTTGAAATCTTTTGAGGATCTGAGTGGGATGTAGAGTGGCGACTTTTGCTAAGACAAATTGTGAAAGTGGGAGATTTATATGACTGATATATCAAATGATTGAATAAATAATGTTTTATTGGGTTCAGTACCAGATGGGATTTTTAAAGGAAGGTCTCTTGTTTGTTCACACAGATCAGTTGCGTGTCCACATATTTTTGCATCAGTTTTAGTCTTCAATTAATTTTCACATAAGTGTTTATAAATCTTCCATAAAGTAGAGGCAAAAAGAAATTTTCATTTTAAAATATTTCCCTTAAACTAAAAAAAGTGCAACACATGCACAAGAAGAAGAGATTAACAGAGTAAAAAATGTCTAATGTAAAATAGTCTGTGAGGTTGCTCACTGCATAGGTGTGACCCAGCATCCAAACTGACCTATTTGATTGAACTCCTGAGTGACAGGGGAAGAAAAGAGGCACTCAGACATTTTAATGAAGCTGGATCTTCCATAAACACTGAAAATTAGAAAATCAGACCCTCTGCATATGTCTGATTTTGAGCCTTAGAAGACTAGAATACCCAGAATCACACACTGCCTTTGAAAATTGGAGCCATGTAGTTGAAAATAGGTATTTAATTTATGTAAGAAGTTTGCTCTTTCAAGCACCTGTCTCAAGCAGCTTCTTATTATCGACAATGTAGGTTGCCACAGTGCCAAGCTATTACTGCTGTATATCAGCCTGCAAATAACGTTATAGAACTGGGAAAATTCTTTTCATTTTCACAGATAGTGTGTAATTTTTGGGGTGACCCATCTCTTAGCCAGGCATGTAATAGCTAATCAAGATGCAGTGCAAAGATACCAGAACTCATATTTTTTAAAATTAAAATAAAAATATAATGGAAAAAAATAAAAAGCACACGCACACACAAAAAAAGCGCCCTGATCTATTTTAGTCACATATTATAATTCTGTTTTTAGTGCAAGAATTTAATTATACATATTTTCATCATTTCTCATATTCTGACATATTAATTAAGGATGCTCTAATTCAATTTCAGTGGCACTATTGGCCTATCCTGTAAAAATATTTTCCTGTTTTGGTAAAAATACAAAAACGATGAGGAAGGTAAAAGCAGCACCACAGTTTGCTGCCTACATGCCGCTGTTTCTTCTTGTCATGGAAATAGCAGACTAATTATTTTATAAAGTGATAGATTCCCCCATCTGTACAGTGTTTGGGGGCACTAACACTTAATAAAATATACATGGGAAACCAGCAGTTTCCTGAAGGCTCCTGCACTGAAGTGTGTCTGTCTCTGATGGCAGAGCCACAAAAACAAGGTGAAAGTGCCTCATACTTTCACTATGATGACACATGGACTCTGCCCCCATTACACTGTCCTTGAAAACTTTGTTAGTGGGCAAGGTTAATGGACTCATATGTCTTCTCAGTTCCCCTCTAAGACCTTCAGGAACTAGAAGGCATCACCTTGGGGCTAAAGTAGATGGCTAAGCTTGGTTCCCATTGTTTTTGTCATAATATATTTAGTTTTTCTGCTGCGAGTTCAAAGTATTTCAGCTGCCATATGCACAAGGGGATGTCAGCAGCAGCTAATAAAATGATATGACAGTAAACAGTACACAACCTGTAGTCAGATAACTATCAAAATCAAAGTTGCCCTTCATGATTCAAACACACCAATATCTGTAGCTTGTCAGCCTTTAGAAGCAACTGCCCAGCACCAGCTCCAGCCACTTGAGACTGGGGCTGATGGATGAGGTTGCCACAGAGAGAGAGATGGCTGGAGCTGCCTCACACCACAAGCCAGGAGCAGAGCCCAACCTCATGCCATCAGTGGAGTTGTGCTTTTGCACCATGAGCACAGCCTGAGGATGATGTTCAGTCTGAATGTGTGCTCTTCATCTGTTTCAGGTTGGTTTGCATGGAGGAGGCAGGGAAGGGACAGTTGTGCAGCTTTCCTATTCTGACAATTACCCGCCACTGTCACTGCTGTGGTACATGTCAAAGTGTATTCATGCTGGGTTCAAGTCAAACCACCTCAAAATGCACCAGGGGATAACGGGAGCATTAGTGACTAACGAGGGCTTTAGCCTTGAAACTGAACACAAAATACTCTGAGGAGCCAGGAATACTCTGAAGGGGACAACAAGGCTCACATAAACACTGACGCATACACACAAGGGAGAGAACAGAATAGCCTTGGACTCCAGTCCTGGCAGGTGAAATATGTCTGTAGAAGTTTCTCAGACTATCATTAATATATACCTGATACGTATGGCAGTGGGATCTCAAGGTCTCCACTGTAATCCTGCCCTCTTTTAATTCAAAGGAAAGTGATGTACCTTAAAGCAATGCAGACATGCAACAATCATTTAGCTGTACCCAGTTCCTGTCAGAGGGACATGAGCTGGTTGTGAATCATTCCCTCAAGAAATCTTGGTAATCTTGACTATTTTTGCATTTCTTAATATATTTTGATTTAAAGCCTAAATTAGACTTAAGCCAGCGATAGTGTGTCTTGAACCACTTTTGAAAATAAATGAGATATGCTGATGCCGAAATGTTGGTAAAAGGGGATTAGGAAGACTAGGCTGCTTTCCACCCCAGTGGCTTTGCGTTGCTATTAGGAGGGATGGATTAATATCAGATTTCTGGTATCTGGTTCCTCAGTGATACTGCTTAATTATCCAGATAAGTGATCAGAGTCAAAGCATGAGTGACAGCATAAATATAAAGAACATCATCTTATAATTTTTCCCCTTAAAAAACATGTATATTAGTTTTAGTATCATAAAGATACATTTTTAAAGTGCTCATTAAAGTTAAAATTTTAAGTAGCTTTTAGATATTCAGTCTAGGTTAGTCATCCTTTAAAAAGTTGCAGTTTATTTATTCATTGACAGGCATAGACAAGTGGCTCACACTGAAAGACTTCCAAAAACACTGTCCTGCTTGTCCCTACATTAAGCAGCTTCTTCCACTCATTCCCCCACAATCAACTATTGAATTTTCTTCCTTTTCACTCTCACTGCCCCATTGCAGAGCCCTCACCCTTGCTGAAGGGGGTGGCCTCTGAGGCTGAAAACACCTGATCTCCCTGCTCAGTCTGTAGAGGGGAGGTCTGTGAATTCCCAGGTTGCTTCTCAGCCCTGATCTTCTTTATAGCTCTGGTCTCTGTTGGCTGGTAATTTTATCCAGTAACACATTTGATATGTGTAAGTGTGTGAATGCACTTGTGTACTTTCGATGTAGACAAGTACTTGGACTAATCAGGATCTTGGGATGGGAGAAAAAGCTTTGGCACCTATAATTCATTCAAACAGAATCACTTTGACTGTGTTTTTTTGTCCCTTGCTAAGTCCTTTTTCAAGAATCTGAGATTGGTGTCAGACATGCGGCGAGGAGTTAAACATGATTTTAGTAAAACTTCCTACTGGAAACTTTTATGTCATCTATGCTTGCCCTTCCTCACTTGCCAGCAGGGCAGGATTTCCAGATATCTTGAAACTAAAAGGTGGAGTAGAAATTTCTCTGTTGCGGGAGAATTATTTGCTCAGTAATTTAAGGACATGAAAGAGAAAAGATTTTCGCTGGGGTGGTTCCTCCATTCTGTGAGTAAGCAGGAAAGAGAACAAGCTGTCTCTATTCATAATCTTCAGCAAACAAAGAAAAAGCCATAGAAGAAAATATGGGGGGAAAATCTGCACATAATAGGCAGACAAATCTGAATACAAACTAAATCAAGAACTAGAGCAGGGTTTGCTCCTCCAAATGCCCAAAGTTCTTCAGCCATATATATTTTATACTTCATTTCCATATATATTTTAGACTTCATTTGTTTCTAATAAGATTTGCATGCTTGTATCATGCACTGTAGCACACAGCAGCTAGATTTCATACGAGGGAGCAAATATTTTTCATTTTCATTTCTGGTCTTCTGCATTTCAGACATTGCAACTACTGCAAATTCTTCATAGACTTTTCCTGCACTTCTGCAGAAATCCAGATGAGGCTTCAATTCACACTTGCCCTCCACCATTTCCAGTGAATAGCAATGCAAACTGGTGCTAACAGAAACTACTCATACAGAAAACTGCCTCCCTCTTTCTTTCATTTTCTGCCTCCTCCGGGAGCGGGGCAACAACCTGATGTGGATTGCAGACAGAAAAGAGAATTGAAAGCTGTGGACTTGAAAACTCCGTACATATTGAAAGCAGTCTAGACCTCATACAGGTCATTCCTGTACTTCTTTCTGTAGGTCTCATTTGACAATGACTCAGAAGTAGGGAAGACTCGTCATATTTGTTCAAATTTGAGTCTGCAGTGGGAGGAGGATTTTTGCTATGGGTCCAGCACCTTCATTTCTGCAACTGAGGTAAACTAGAGGCTCAAGAAAACATCTTCCAGGGTTTTGCCTTTTGGTGGTGGTGGTCTGTGGCTTTCTGTTTTTTGGGGGGGTTTTTTTTTGCATGGTTTTAATGTTAACAGGAAAAAGACAATTTGAAATGATCCTTGTGTGTTGGACACACCAGCATGCAGGTAACTAAACATAAGACAAAATGCAAAATAAAAATAGAATAGAGTTTCTGACAATGATCTACATAGGGTATTTTATACTCTTTTCTGTGACCTACTTTTCTCCAAGGTTCATCTAACCAAGGCTCATCTCTTGCCAGAGGTTCCTTAATCGAATAAGTCTGGCCAGCTGTTGTATTAGAGAAAGCCAAGGAAAAGCCCTCTAAACTGCTGTTATTCACTGACACTCACCTGAGTTAATAATATCATAGCATGGAGTTAAAGACTCTTTAATGTGGGAGGTCACACCTTTAGAAGAAGATGAGATTAGTCCTTGGCCATCCTCTGCCATTTATCCCACAGTGTTCTCTGGAGTGACTATTCATATGTCCTAATTTAATTGCAGCCAACTGTTATTCTCAGCGACACATGCTTTTCACCTCATATCAATCTACATTGCATTTTTTTTTTCTGTGGATAAAGCAATATAATGGTATTTCAAAATATGTGACTTTCAGTGTTAGGAAAAGGGTATGGAAAGTGAAAAGGTCTCTGTTCTGTCCTTTCTATGCGTCAGGTCTGTTCTCTTCCTGGAACTTTTTTGATTTCACCTTGTAAGGAAAGTATAGAAACTTTCCTAGATTTTCACAGATGCTGTAAGAGCTGATGTGGCTGACCAGGACACTTAAGTGCTCACAGTGCACATTCTTCATTCTCAGCAATAGAAGAGCAGGGGATCCCTTGAGTACCTGTCCTCAAACACAAACATGAGACCATATGGCTTTAGCTCACTCCTGAGTCATCTGCTAATGCCACCCCCAAACAAAATGCAATAATGAATAATCAAAAAATTAAAGCAGCAAAAATGTTGTCTAAAGATTTCATACACTTTCCTGGAAATAAGCTTGTACTGCCCATCAGGAGAGAGAGAGATGGTGACCTTGGTAAATTTTCCCAATTGCAAAAAAGCCCCCCATATAGCTTAATTTGTAAATATTGTCATATGGACTGCTGGTGATCTCCCACTAAACCATACAACCTTTCTCAGGCTATTTAAAATTTTTTCATCTGAAAATATTTTTTTTCAGATGAAAATATATCAGACTCACTTGCAGTCATCACTACCTGTCCTGGCTCCTAAGCCTTTGGAAGCACAGGCTGAGCAGAAGGAGCCATCAAGACCTTCAGTGGGTATCCAGAGGGAAGGAAGGTTGCACATTCCTTGAAATGTAGCTTTCTCCATCCTACAGCTGTCCCCTTTAGTTAATCATCCTGGACCCATTAGAAATGCAATCTTCCTGGTCTTTCTGAAACTACCCCACCACTGGGCCTGGGAAAACCCAGCCCAGCTTACAATTTTTGCCTCTCTACATAAAATAAGTAGTGCCAGAACACAGCTATGAGTACTGCCCTGATAAATCTGAGCTGCACACTTGTTAGCACGCTCCTTGGAGAAGGATCTCTAAAATCTCAGAATAGCAGAATAGGCCTCAGAATATCATATAGTATAGGATAGAGGAGGGATATCAAGGCATGTGATTAGCAGAAACTGTTTGCATTTCTGTGTCACCCATTTATTCTATTTTACATCTAGTTTACTATATTAGAATGACAAGACAGGTTCTGGACTTCATCAATTTTATCTCAATTTTAGAAGTAACTAGAATCAGAAAAGAACATTTCTTGTCTGATAGATACGTTAAGTAAATCTTAAACCTCACTTCACATAAATAAAAAACAAGCAGAACATGCCTAAAGTTATTAATTGCAGTATTTTTCACTCATTAGTGTGAGTAGACATAAAGAACAAACAAAATTTGTGTCAAGTTTCTTGCCTTGGCCACTAATATGAAACATGAGTGTTGAAACATTACCCAGTGAGTTTGTCACGTATGCAAGGACCTTGTGCTTGATTTCATTGGCACCATCTACATTGATTT
Organism: Ammospiza caudacuta; assembly: GCF_027887145.1. Lineage (NCBI taxonomy): Eukaryota > Metazoa > Chordata > Aves > Passeriformes > Passerellidae > Ammospiza > Ammospiza caudacuta. The sequence goes on along the minus strand of NC_080598.1, from coordinate 52,624,343 downwards.
TGCTGTTCATATACTCTGACATATTCAATACACAGACACAAAAACCACTAATATTATCACAAATATATAATACAAACAAGGGAACCCACTATTAAAGGCAGTCTCATCATAGAAATATTGTCCCAGTATCAGCCACCTGTGAAGCTAAAGATTAAATACATTATTTTTCCTGAGCACACTAGCTACAAAAGAAGACAATTTCACCCATAAGTTATACAGTTGTTTGTGTCAATGATAATTTAACTAAGGCCAGGAAGTAGAAGCAATGCTTTAAAGAATTATTACACAATACCTTTCTCAGTTTATTTTGAGCTGTGTCTGACTCATCAGAATGCTATTTTATGAATAGTTTGAAGGGCTGTTAATGTTTCATCTAAGCAACAAGATTTACTTCTCCACTTCAAAGTCTGTTTGTATGCTGTTTCATTTGGTTTTGTTGGTATATTTATTTATTCTTTTTTTTATATTCAACACCAAAATTTCTTGGCTGAGATTTTAAGCAGTCACACACTCTAGAGAAAAGACATGTGCTAAACTGTACCACCTCAAAACCCAGACTGTCCATGATGCTTTTGTCAACAGAAGCAGCAATGAGATTTGGGTAGAGCCCATGCTTCTACAATAATCTAAAGATTTAACAAGGGTTCAGTGCTAAGCAAGGCATTGAGGTGTCTAGCAGAAAAATTGAAGAGTCAATCTCTATTTCCCTCATAACAATTTACAGCCCAGATTTTCTACTAGCTTTACCCCTTATTTTGTGTCTGTTGTTTTCAGAACTCACACCTTGTAGCTACTATTCTCTGATACAGCAAAACAACATTTCAGCCTCAAGAACTATTTGTGTAGCAACTTTCACAGACCCTCAAAGAACTTTAAACCAAAATGAAGACAGATCCATGAAATTCTGATAAGAAAAACAATACATTTTCTTCTTTCTCCTGAAGAATTTAGGGTGTCAGGAAGTGTCAGAAATATTTTAGTAAGGGCAGGATTCCTTCAAACAGCAGTACTCAGACTCTGCAAAGCAGGCATTAAAAATGTTACAAATACTGATCTCTCAATAAGTGTTTCCTTTTTTCTTTTGTTTTTTTTTTTTGGGTTTCTTTTTTTTTTTTTTTGGTAACAGATTCACACATTAAAGTTAGATCTGGGGCTGATGTAAAATCCATTTAGCTTCATTGAGGTTAATGAACCGAAGATGATATACACCCATTGAGAATCTGCCTATGTGTGTGATCAGTTACAATGCTATTTGTTTTTATTGGCTTAGCCATTGATGTATTACTAGGTGGCTCTGAGATTTTTTAATCAATAAGAGTTAGCATACTTGAAAACTATGCCTCTGTGAAACTAATGCCTGAAAAAGACTCTCTTGAAACTAGATTTCCTTTGAGATGGAGGTATGGTTATATTCTGCAGAAATCAGAAGATTTTAAACTGAATTTTCTGCTAAATAAGTGAGTCAGCACACATTTATCCTCCATGAGAAACAGTATAAAATTTGAAAAATGAGTGCATCTTTCACCCCTCCTAAGGGGTTATCTTGCAGTAGGGGAATATCAAGAGGAAAGAAATATCTCATGCACACAAGATTAAAAAAAAAGCATAAATTCCACTTTATAAATAAATGCAAAACAGTATAAAAAAAGCAACACGTTATGAATAGATACCTTTGGAAATAAATTTCAGAAGCCTCCAGAGAGCTTGAGAAAATAACTAGCTTGCACAGCATTAAGTGGAAGGAGTTCCCCTAAGGGAATCAAGGGATCAGAGATATCCTGTCTTGGTTAGTCTTTGATAAGTTTGCATCTGTGTCTTTTTCACACTGCTGGTAATAAGCTGAGAGATGCAGTCTTACATGGAGGCAAATGGCAAAATTGTTTCTTAGGTTGAGAATACTAAAAATGATTGACTTTATTGGAATTATATTAGCACAATTTCACACCCTATTCAAAATGCACAAGGGGAAATGGATTCAGGGTTTGCTTTCTCCCCTTCTCATGACCTCACTGTGTAGCCTTGAACAGAAGTGCTCAAAACCACTTCAAGCACAAAATGAATCTGTGCTGATGAAACTAAACATAAACCACCCCTCTTTGCTGATGTCTATTAATAGTTTTTGACAGACCTAGAGAAACATCGCTCCGTTTCTTAAATATGCTTAAAATAGAGCAGGATATGTCAGCACATTTTTCTAAGTCAAAAAGTTCGTAATTCTTGTGGGTAGACGAACAGTGCAGGATTCATCTCACCCAGCATCAGCCACAAACAGAATATTTATTTCTAAGATAGTCAGCCTAGAGTCCATTTCATCAGTAGAACTTTATAAGAACTTTTAAGGCATGATTCATTGGGCTTATTTCAGAGATCTACCTTTTAATGAGATACACTGCTCAGAAAAATACCTGTTTCATTCTGTTGACTGTAAAGGAAGCTTATATTGATTAACTCAGAAACACTTTTTAGACATCCATGTTTGGCTAGATGAATGTCACTGGATAAGACTGAAAAATAAAACTCTTCTCTGCAAGTGACCATAGTTTGTGAAATATTTATAACTGCCAAAGTGATCACCTTTTTTTCTGAAGTCTGAGATTTATTTTTCTTTATTTGTGAAAAGAGGAGTGTAGCTATTTGATCAAGTCTCCTGGGTCCCTTTCATACTGGAAATTAGTGACAAGAGGTCTGTGTCAAAAAGCACATCAGACTCAATACCCTGCCTACAACTGCATAAAGCCCAAGACCAAAACAAGATTTAAATCTAGCCAGGCAAGTCTCTGCAAGCTCTGATTCAGAGGAATTGGAATACATGTAGTCAGAGATTTGAGGTATTTGGTATACAAATAAATACAAACCCCATAACATTTATATCAGCTAATAATCTCTAAAATATGCTCTTCTGAAAAACTGAGCTGCAAAACTCTAAAACTGAACAAAATCCACTGAAAAACCAGAGAGAGAGAAAAAAGTGTTGCAAATACAATTTTCACACCGTTGGACTCTTCTTTTGAATATTTCCACACACTGCTTCATATAAGGAATTAGTATTACTTGAATTGTCTCTCCTTTCCATTGGTATAAATCAGTAGTAACACAATACTTTGTGGAAAAATAAACTATTGTCAGAGCTCTTGTAAATTACTTGATGATACATATTTCTTGTAGGAAATGAGAATTCATGGGAGACAAATTCTATGAAACATGTCTAATGTGAGGAAGTGTCATCTAAAAAATATAATGATACATTACAATAAAATTGGAAAATTCCATTTTGACCACTACTGTTAGCTGTCATCCAGAATTACTATTGCATTGTGATTAAAAATAAGTTAAAGTAGGAAAACAAGCAATCTAATTTAATCAAAACATAGCAATTAACCAAGACCATTTTATAATTCACAAAACTTGAAAGCATTTGAAAGCATTGATTTTGTTTATTTTGTGTAAGGGAAAAAACCCCACAATTCTTATTTTTTTAAGCAAAAATATCACTCTTCTTTCTACCTTGTTAACAAGGCAAATCTATGATGAATAAGAGAAAAATCACACACCTAAGAAGACAGGAAGCCATTTAAACCCATACCCCCAAAGACCTAATTTTTATGGTTCTAATTCCCATAAAACATTTCAATGTGACATAATTTATTTAGAAGCTCTGAATTTCATAAGGATGAGGAAACTAGAAGTATGTAGAAAATACATGAAAAATGAAACCACTACAGAAGCCTAAGCATGTTAATAACATATTCCAGTAATAACCAGAGAAAAACATAATATGCACAGTATGTTTTGCATGAATTATTTATTTTACCTATATACATAAACTAGTGCACAAAAAATTTCTTCCCAAATAATCATGTGTTGTTAATGGGGAAATAGTACAGCATATATTTTGACAATTTCTTTCAAAGTCATAGTGGCCACTTGATTCGCCTAAAGCATTCAAAACAACTGAAAATGATGGCACACCAGAGACTAGAAATATTTGCATGTGACAAGCTTATAATGTGACCCAACACTATCTGAGTGGAAGTTAAGAATTACCAGGCACACAGTGAACACAAAAGCTCAGGAATCTGCCTTTCACTCCCCTCCCTGTGACTTGTTATCAGAGGAAGATCTTAGCGACACAGAAACAGTTTTGTCATTGACTTATCAAGGACTGAATTTCAGTCCTGAAATTTCAAAGAAATCCAAGACAAGTGTTAATAATATATCAGAATATAAATAGGCTTAACAGACGGTACCTCCACCTTCCTCCTTTCCATTATCTACCACCATATTCTGCCCTAATTCAAATACTTGCCTTATGTAAGACAGAGCTTCCAGTGAAAAACAGCAAACCCACCACAATGGTATCAGTAAACTTTTTAATGAGACCAGATGGGGAAAAATATTTGGAGGTGGACAAATTGGGGTATCACTGTCCTGGGCCTGTGGCAGGAGCTACAGGGCACTGACAAGAGCCTTAACTGTCTTTGACAGCTGCCCGATGAAGCTTAATCAGCCTTGGATGCATTCCCCTCTGATTTTGCCCTTTATTAGCCTCCTTAAAAGTCATCAGTGACATCAAACTTAAAGGAGCTGTTCATCTGCTGGAGCTGCAAGTTCCACACATGCATCTCATGCTCTGCTTGCACCTCTTTACTGAAAGAAAATTATTGAATGATGAAAAAGGAGGTAAACTTGTTATAAACTCACCGCAGACATATTTATTTACATTTCAAATGTGAATAGTATGTCTAAGATGTATTGTTCCAGTTTCAGGTGCATTGTGTTACTGCAACACAGAAAACAATTTAAAAATAGCAAATACAAAGAGAAATGCAACAATACCTGTGCATTTTATGCACTGTCTCTAATTATTATTTCACTGTATAATAATAAATGTTATTTGAGGGTCATGAGCCGATACTGAAGAATCCTTCTGTGTTTTTAATGACAATTTTTAAAGGTTTAAGCAATATCTACTTACCAATGTATTTATACAACCTTAGTAAATGTAGTCAATGATAACAAAATAACAATTACGGAGGAAAGCCTTTTTCCTAATGTTTTATCTCATAGGCCTTGCCAAACAAAAGGAGCTGAAATGACCTAGTTATGTGAGTTCTTTCCCTTCTGCATCCTGACAAGGATCTACAGGCCCTAAAGGAACCTGGATCGAGCATTTTCTTCCCTGGAGAAAAATTATTAACACTAATCCTTGTCTTTGAACACAGCAACCTTTTGATTGGTGTAATTGAGCTACATTACCTCACTTTTCTACTTCTGTCACAGCATCCTATAGATGTAGCACAACTGAATTCATGAGCCTCATATAGAAAGGGTCAGAGTATTAATATGTTAATAGTGTGCTGGCTTGCAAATTATGTTTTTTTTATAAAGTCTCAGTTAATTACATTGCAAGGTTTTGAAGCCAGACTGAATTTTACTCCTGTGAATTTGCAATGCTAAGTGTCCTTAAGTAGACAAACTGCGAGAATTTCATATGAATTTGGATAAAATACTTGGACCTGATTTTAAAAGAGACATCTGCTTTTATAGATGCCCAATCTCATGTGCATGACTAGCTGTTACATGCCTGAACACATAAAATGGAAAATGCTTACTTCTTTTTTATCCATTTCATATGTTGAAAAGAAAAAAACAAAAATAGTAAAGATAGGAAGGTCTTAAACCCCCTATCACTTTCCAGCCTTGACCAGTGTGCTATAAGCCAATCTATCTGAAACTACTCATCAGTTCTTTTAAGTAATTTTAGACAGTGATAAAAATTATTAAACACTGGGATGTATGTCCACTGCACTGATGGGATATGGCAAAAAGTTGGAACAGCAGTTTTCAGATGTGTCATTAAAGCTGAAAAAATGAATGTAAAAATATACAATTCAAAGTCCTCTTAATCTAATAATGTCCCAAAGGCAATCGAGGACTTTTCAATTTCCATTTATCTGGAGCCTCCTGATTCCCATGTTAGCCAGCTTTGGGGAGAACTTTGTGCCATGGAAATTATAAGGGCATCTCAGTGGAAGATGAGGAAAACATTCAGGCTGGACAGGGTTTTGAGTAATCAGATCCTAGTGCAAAAGGTCTGTGCCCACAGCTGGAGGGCTGGAATGGGATGATCTTTAGGGGTCCTTTCCATTCTATGACTCCGTGAAACAAATGTGTTTGAGGGTAATGACCAATGCAGAGAGAATTAAGTAAAAAAATTATGGTGGAAATCTGGAGCAGGGGACTTCCCACCAAGTGACAGAATCACTTCTAATATAAGATGGCTTCACTCAGAGTCATACATTTAAGGAATGTGAAACCTCTTTGATTAGAATCTATTCCCACACACTTGAGATCGAAAATCTCTTTGTGACTGTGGTGTCAAAAGCACTTCTAAAAACATTTACCTTTCTCCAGGTCACTCTTCTCCTTTCATCACAGTTTTTAGGATTAGCACTGAAGGAAACATCCAGGAAAGAGGAAAGGAGAACTGGAGATCTTCCTGGATTTGTCTCTCGTGAAAGAGAAGTCAGGATCCCTATGGTTAAAGACAAGAAAATAAAAGCTTAATTTGGCCCTTTCTCTAGGTGATGAAAATAATATAAAATTATGTTCCTAAAAGCATGGAAGGACAATCTCATGGTTCCTGGTGAGAAGTTGAACCACAGATCTCTCTCTGTCCTTATCCTACCAGAGAGGTCTGCTGTGACCTGAGAGAGGCCATGGCTCACAGAGTTGATCTTATCTAACTTTAGAGATCTGCAGTGCACACACCTGAGCCAGTTACCCATGTACCTTTTAGTGTCAATTGAGAGAAACAGGCATCTTTAGGGATTTTTTTTTAAATCTAGCTGAGTTTCTTCTTCAAGAGAAGCTATGTTGTGTAAATTACAGAAGCATGCACTTTATCAGACTGCTTCCAACACTGGTTTTTCTATGTATTTGGGCCTTTTCTTATGCTTTTACCTGACTTTGCCATTTGGATTTTCTGCACAAAAGATGAGTGCTACCAAGATGCAGCTGGTTTGCAGAAGGTTAGATTAGCTGTTTTCTCTATTCAACTGGGGAGAAGGTGACAAAAGTACTACCGGCAAATCATTAAAAATTTTAATTTGTGTTCATTTTCAAATAAATTGGTAGAATGGAAAATAAATATTTTCTGATTTTGGCTTGTGTAGGAGTAAGAATATGTTTATATCCAACATATAGCACAACAGGAACTCAACTGTAGTTCAGTTCCTTGGGCTATGGAATAAAAATAATATTGCTTTAAGATGTGTTGGTCTATGGCCACTACTTTATATTTCTGTATTAAGGGAATTTTAAATATTAAATCAATCATTCTATTCAGTCTTTCAAATACTGAAAGCCTTAATTTTGCTACATTCTTCAATTCTGGAGTGTCTTCATAATGACAGTTTTCCAACTATTCTAAACTGTTTAGAGAAGACTTTTGTTATCTACAGAGTTATATGCTGGCATTAGTGATAAAGTGACAACTGAATAAAAGATGTTGTATAAAATTTAGGACTGATCCTCAGAGATGCCTTTGAGTTACTAGTTCTGAGACTCAAAAGGGACTCTGCATCCCTTCCATGTAGGAGTCTGAAAAAAAATTTACTCTTCTTTTGCTTTTGTTTCCCACCCCAAATTTCATCTAGTTAATGTGTACAAACTGGAACTCAACATTTGCCTGAAACAAAGTGTTTATATAGCACCTGGCTCAAGGAGGCCAGAACACTCATTCTTTGCCTCTTCTGTAGTCATAACTGCTTCTGAAAATCTATCATTGGACCAGCCACTGAATGGAGGTGAAGTACCAGTGAACGAACACCATGATGCAGTGTACATTCTTACAAGTCACTCAACTAATGAAGTTAGATTGCTGGAATATAAAATGCAGCTCTTTCAAGCTCTAGCTGCAAAGGTTTCCTTTTACCACTGCGATATTGAGCAATCATGGGAGATGGTCATAAAGATTTCACTCACACCTGGCCATCCTCACCTTCTCAGAGCCTCCTGCCACCATGCAGTGACATGCCAGCTGATCTCAAAGCAGCCACAAATCCCATACAGTGAAAGCCAGGACAAAAATACATCTTAAAAAGCAACATCTTGGGGGCATGTTTCCATCTGAAAGAAAGGGAAGGCACAGGCAAAAGCAGGAACATCTGCAGCCCATGGAAAGCTAGTCCTCCCTGTGAATATCAGCTCATGTTGTGAAAAAAGACTTTCCTCACTGGTGGCATATATTTTAATAGATGATTTTCTGCTCTGCACAGCCTTTAAAAGGCATATCAAAACCAATAGCCAATGACTTTTTATCAGGTGCTGATCTAGGCTGGTGGTTTTAGTGGTCTTACTGATTTGCAGCGTCAGCTAACTGCTAAGCAAAAGCTGTACCTGGTAAGTGGCTGCTTTCTCACCACAGCCATTTTGCAGGAAGACATGCTGGAACTTTGTTGAGGGGCAATAGGTGGAGGGACACCAGCCTGTCCCACTGTTCCAACCTCGCTGCAGTGGTGACAGGTCTGGGTGCACCCTATTTGCCCACATAATGATTATACCCTACTAGCACAACACCCTGACCAGGAGTGTAGTAGTGTAAAGATTGCCACTCATTTTAGAACAAATATAAAAACTTGAGCCATGCTATCTGTTTGGAGAAAATGCCTGGAAGAAGCAGGGGTTTGTGTGTTTCATGAAGAAAAAGACTTCTATATTTGGCTACACAGGCAGATTAACACATGGATCTACACCAAAGGATTCAGATCTTGGATATAAAGATAATACAAGTTGTTTTGGTGATGCAGTGTCAGGGTGCTCTCTGGAGCATATTATGGACTGTTTCCACCCTCACATGCAAATCAAAAGGTAATGTAATATAAGGGTGCAGAATTAAGCACAATGCACTCTGAAAGGATAACAAGTCTCAGATAAGGCAGTATGTTTCATGTGAACCATTCCACTTGTATAGATGAGCCCCATCCTGCACACTTGGTATCAGCAGTACTTATGCTTACACTGGAATAGCTGTAATGCCACAAGGTCTGTTTCTGTGGATAGCTGTTAAATGGGCAGAATAGTCAACATTTTGATAGCATTACCCCACAGTGTGGGGCCCGAGCATCTGCAGTTTCAAACTACCATTTAGTCTCAATATATCATATGCCAGCACTTGTTTGTCTAAACACATCATTCAAGAAAACACATTAGTGTTCTTAGTCAATTATCTATTCCATTTGTTTCTTATCTGCATGTGCCTGTGAATGGTTATCTTAGCTTGCTACTGTGGTTCTGTGAGGTGTGTCCAACACTTAGAACACTATTTCTCATGCTCACTGAAGCAGAGAAAAAGAGCTGAAATCAGCACTTATTCATTCAGCATGCATGTTTGGATCTGAGTCTGCCATTCTTTCATAATAAAAATTCCCAGGAAATCAGTGACAGTCTTTACTGAATCTAAAAGCCCTAAAATCAGGGATCATTAAGGATCAGGCTCATAATGAATACTTTAGTGGCTATACAGGCATACTGAAAATAACTTGGTACTTAGAGATTTCTGACTAGTACTGGTATGACTGACGACTGATATATAATTTTGTAAAAAAAACAGAACTTCTACAGTCTTGAAGTCAATGGCAGATTTTCCCAAGTTCCTAGAAAAAAGATCTGAAAGGACTTCTTCTGCCATCAAGTCTATCAGCTTGCAATACTGCTGATTTATTTCCTCTCGATGTTAGCAAGAGTGGAACTACAGGCAGATAGAGGTCAGCCCTAAGATTTAAGTTTCCGCAGGACTCTCTTATCTTTCTTGCAGAAATTGGCTCTGAAGTGCCACAAAAACACAGGAGTTCTTGTTCTTTCCACTGTTCAACAGGCTCCAAGGAGTGAATACCATATCCTCTTCATTCAAGATCTCAGGATGGATTTGAACTGAAGCTGCTGAGGTGAAAGAGCTTGACAAGGCACACTGCTGCCTTCCTCTAAACAGCTGGAATAGTGTCAAAAATCTTTCATTCTATGCATCTCTCCAGCACTTTATCCTGGAGGAAAATAATGCACTGTCTAGTGAGCTGTATTTTTAAAAATAATAGCAAAGAGTGTCTAATTCAAACCAACTGAACTAATTGGACAAAAAAGGATGCAAACAGCCCAGCCTACCAGACTGTATTTAAAACAATTGTTAGCAATCAATAAATCCTGCTGGATTGTTTGATTTCATTAAAGATGTATTTGTTACTAAGCAGCTGGCACCCAAACAGCTGCTTTAAATAGAGAGATATTTTTCCTGCTCTATTTTATCATGGTCTTCATTATTTTATTTGCACATTTTCAGAGACAATGACTACTGAATAGAATCAAAATGCAGATAAGCCTATCTCCTCCTTGTCTGAGCATGTGTTGGGTCAGGGGAATGCATAGGAGAAATGACAGCCTGCTTCCCTTTCTGCTATCCTTGAACATTATCTTTCAGGCTTTCAACAGTCAGTCATGAGTATAAAACCAAGTCTGAAACTGGCTCACTGATTAAATAATAAAATAAAGATATCACAGCTTCTTTTCAAAGCCCTGAATTTGGCTTTCTGTGGATACTGACCTGAACATTCACATCCATCAAGCAGAGTGGTCACAAAATGAGGGCTCCCTGGTGTTATAATAGTGCTTCACAGTGGAGTTTGTTCCTTTTAAAGACCACTTTAAAGTATATTTAAACTGAACCCTACACAGATGAAACCTCTACCCCATTATATAACACATATAATGAAGGTAACAGTTTTTATGTTACATTTTGATAGCAAACCAGGTAGTCTTCCCTTGTGGCTATGTTGTCACCAAGCAAGAGTATTAGCAACTAAAGCATGGATAGCTTTTACAAGCGAGACCAAAATCAGATCATAAACCAGCCACAAATTTGAAATCAGTCCCAGGATCACATGTACATTCAGCTGAGCCAAATTCCAGAGAGTAATGTGGAATCAAGGTAAACTTAGATTTTCTTGATCTCCAGTCAGATTTAGCCTCACTGTGGCAATTGTGATGCTTTCAGTTCCACTCAGTTCCACTCCTCCCCCTCAATAGGAGGACAGTCAGCAGGAAAACCAAGGTGGCATTCCCTACCAGCAGTCTGCCAGCATGCTTTGGGCTTAGAAATGTTTGGTTTTGCCCCTTCTTCATGAACCAGTGGAGCTGGGCTTTGGGGCTACAGATGTGTTTGCAGCACAGTTGGCATGACAAGGTAGAAAGACGTCCTTGGCTGTTATTATTCCTAATAGTTGCAGAAGACTTTATTTCAAATTTGAAATCCTTACTCTACCTCACTAATCTACCTCTTCACTAATCCCACATCTTCCTCTGTTTTCTTGGTGTTCATATTTGTCTGCAATGTGCATCCATCACCCTCAGTTAAGATGCTCATGGTCTAGAGTTCATCTTCTCCTCGAGTGGCTAAAACTGGCTGTACATAGGCTTCTTCCAGGGGAGCCCCAGCTGTTTTCCTCAGTGGTGTTCCCAAACAGAGCAGCAGCTGACAAAACAAGGTTCTCAGGCAGTATGAAGTCACAGTCACAGTATAAGATGAAGGAAGATATTATTTTTCAATTAATTAAATAATTTTTTGGATTGCAGAAATTATGTAAAGCAAAACTGGGAGTGGTTAGCTAGCAAACGAAAACTGAAAAACCAGTCACAATAAACCTTGGCACAGCCATGTGAATGGATAAATCCATATCACATTGGTAGCCAATGGCCAGTGTGGCCAATGTGGCTCAGGTAATATAGATTAGCATTTTAATGAAGTTGTGAGGTACTTGGATCAAGGGGTTTACATGTTCTATGATCAGCACAAACAACTGAAATCTCAAACTAAACCCAAATTAGAGTGATCACTCCTTGAAGACAAAAAAGGACTGAACCACATTGATGCTGACTTATTTTAACTTCCCTTTGATTTTTATGAGGCAGATCCTGAGCTGACGTCATTAGAGCTATGCTGATGTGCATGACCCCAATCCAAAAAAACCTGAAAAACCTAATTACAGAAACATCACACAGCACTTTATTCTTGCAACATTTTAGATTCTTTGACAATTGGGGGGTGGCAAGAACCTCCTAAGAATAAAGCTTGTCTGTCAAGTTTATTTCTAGACCAAAAAAGTTTGCATAAACACGTAAAGTTTTTAGACTTATATTGCAAACATTTTAAGTCTGCCCAACACTAATTATCTGTCACATGTCAACCTACGGCCATGCAGGTTCTTTGCGGAGTGACAAGAAAAAGGAAGCAGTAGGTATTTTTTTAATATCCATCTATTCCTCTGTAGTTTGAAAAAATAAAAATCCTATTTTAGACAGGCGAAATGTTTCAATGGAACTTTAGATTCATCCTAACATCTTAGGCCCTGCTGTGTTGACCCTCCTCCCCTCTCCCTCTGCTCTCTGCAGAATTTGTATGCAAAATCCACAAAAAGATTTTGGAACAGGCCATACATCCAAAAGCTTTTGACAAGGAATAGGGACTACTTGAAAGAAAAGGTCTTCTGAAGCAGCTTTTCTTTTCTTCTCTCCCCTTTTTTCCCCTGAATTCACGCACCTCTTAACAACTTCACTGATACTTTAGCCTGTGTGGGCTTCGTCCAGCACAATAAATGAGAGACTGCAAACTCTCTGTGTTTAAGACACTGATGGAAGGGAGAGGCTGTGTATGCCAAAAAAGAACCTGTTTTGCTTAGGAAGCATGTGCTATATCCGATGCTTATTAGTTCCTGTTATAAACCAGTGGACAACATATTTTCATAATAAAACACACCTCTAACATAAAACTTTGGACCAGATGTTTTCAAGCAAAGTCGTCAGTGATAATTTCTCTCAGTGAAACCTGAGCAAGAGTGACTTTCAGCAAGAATTGGAAGAATGGGGTTTTCACATATTCACACAGATTAAGTAGGGCATGTAGAATTAAGACCAGGCATCTGCCCACATCAATTTCAGACAGCTGAATGTTACATTTTAATCCTTCTATATCCCACACATTACTTGCAATGTGCATCAAAAAGTTTATATGTGTCTAACGGGATGATAATACCTATGTTTAAATGTTAGGTCCATTGCACCAGCTCAGTAAATCAGAAGAAGATGATGCAAGAACAGAAGGAACTTTCATGCATTGTGTTTTATTCCTGGCTGATTTGGAAAATGGATGAGCCTTTTCTACAGCCTCCTAAATCCTCCGTGCTTTGCCTGCCCCATAACATCCCAGTGGCTAAAATAAATCATACTCTATGAGTCTAGTACAACAGAAAGCAGCAAGGAGCAACATAAAGCAACATGGTGTTCAAAAAAATATAAAAGTAAGGTAATTTTTTACATACATTATGGACCAAGTTTGACTGCAGGTTATGCTTTTAACCATATGATCTTTTATAAGAGTTCAAGAGCTGACTGTGTGTGACCATCTGAAATTCCCATTGATATGATCTACTACACTGCTCTCCACTAAAGCCTATTGGTGCAATTTACCTGGCTTAAATACTGTATAAATTGAGTCTTCATACAGGAAAATACCTCTTTTGAAACCACAGACATACAGTTTAGTAATCATAGCTTAACATGTTAATGTGTGTCAGCTCAGCTAGGCCATGTACATGATGTTTGCTTTTAGACATGTACCTGGACTTAGACACAACTACATCTTGAGAAAATATCTCATTCACTTGAATTTAGTGTGCTCTAGCTGTGTCCTGGGTAGTTATGGCAATTCACTTTACGTAATTTATTATATAATAGAAATATATTAGAGTATAGGTCTCAAATGGTGTTACTTTAACTGATTGTATTCAGCCAAAGACCCCTGTTATTTCAGTTTAAAGGTCACATTTGTCAATTTAAATTAACCCTGTTAAATTAAGATTTAATCTCTGTCAACAATAATCAGACTTCAATCCAGTGGAAAAGTGTCCATCCTTCTTTTGTTCCCCCTTAGCTACATCATTTCCAGCTTGAACTTGAGAGAGACGTCATCTTTTGATTAACATTACCCTGACTTGCTTTCCTTCTTGTCTGGTTATGCTGCAACAGTCAGGTAGAGTCCTAGGCAAGGGTGTGTGTCTGGAGCAGCGCCAAAATAGTGCAGGGACTGGTGAATGTTACCCACTCCCCTGTCTCAGAGGTGACAGAATAACAATATATTCCATTGACCACAAATATAATTCCTACGATGTGGTCTGGCTTGGAAAAAATCAACAGTCTTCTACCAAAAATACGCGAGTTAGCTCAGGTCTTTGTTACAAGCCTGGTTTAGGTTGCAACTAAGCATGTCTTTTGAATGAGACAAAAGGAGCAAAGTTTGGTCACAGAGATGAATTTAACCGAGATAACAGAACAAAAGTACGGGCTCAGTTTTCCTGTGCTCACAGCTGTGCAAAAGCTGAGCAAAAGCTGAGCAAAAGCTGAGCAGCTATTTCACAGTGTGGAACAAAACAGAGGCCGAGCTATAATACACTATATTTGGGCAGCTTAAAACTAGGACAGTGGGAGAGCACATCTGTTCACAGTACCTTAGGACAGCCCATCTTTCATGAAATGGCAAGAAAAAAAGATGAAATACGACCAAATTGTAGAATATACAACTTACCTGTGTGTGTCAGGCCAGCCACAAACTCAACTGTGTGAAAGAACAGTTTTGTAAAGTTATAATCTCAACCCCAACTAATATACTCATAGTTTTATCCATTTCCCAGACACTCAGACTCAAATAAAACTGTAGTGTTTCCTGTGCCTGATTCACAAAAGCCTCACCAGTCCTACAGAATTTAGCAGGCAAAAAAAGAACAATTAGGAGGAATATTTAAAAGCGTTCTTTTCATTATACTTTGGGGAAACATTTTTTTTTTTGTAATTTCCTCGATGATGTGTTGTATTGTGCTGTCACTTTGGGCTTTGTCAGTCACGTCTTCTAGTGTAATACAGTATGACTGACACAACATGTGACATGTCACCATGAAATGCATCACTTGGAAACTTTGGCAAACACATTGAGAAGAAGGGATTGCAGCAAAAAGGCTGACTCCTTTCTTTCTTTCTTTTTCTTTCTTTCTCTTTCTTTCTTTCTTTCTTTCTTTCTTTCTTTCTTTCTTTCTTTCTTTCTTTCTTTCTTTCTTTCTTTCTTTCTTTCTTTCTTTCTTTTTCTTTCTTTCTTTCTTTTTCTTCCTTTCTTCCTTCCTTCCTTCCTTCCTTCCTCCTTTCCTTTCCTTTCCTTTCCTTTCCTTTCCTTTCCTTTCCTTTCCTTTCCTTTCCTTTCCTTTCCTTTCCTTTCCTTTCCTTTCCTTTCCTTTCCTTTCCTTTCCTTTCCTTTCCTTTCCTTTCCTTTCCTTTCCTTTCCTTTCCTTTCCTTTCCTTTCCTTTCCTTTCCTTTCCTTTCCTTTCCTTTCCTTTCCTTTCCTTTCCTTTCCTTTCCTTTCCTTTCCTTTCCTTTCCTTCTCTCCCCTCTTTTCTCTTTCTCTTTACAATAAGTGGGGAAATATTTATTTTAAAGATAAAGGCATAACCAGCAATAGCACATACAATTATTCTCTGAGTGAAAGGACTTGTTAGCCCTTTATTAACCATGGGAGAAACTATGACAGCAAATCAGCAGGCTAAGAAGTTAATTTCCACAAGTGGCCTGAAAAAAACTTACGCTTTTTAATCTGCCTTTAAGAGGTTTCATTAACATATTTTTAGTTGTCATAATAGGTAGTGAAGCTTCTACAAAAACAAATTCTAAACCTAGTGAAACTGCTAATACAGACATAGAGAGAACTTCACATTTTAACAATCTCATCCTGATGACAGGGTGGAAGTGTAATAGCCAGAGAAGCACCCAACTGTGAGACTGACATTGGCTTCTTCAGGCTGATGGAAATCAGGACAGTTTTCATTTGTTTCTTTGACAATCCTCAAAATGCCCTGATTGCAGGAGCTGGTGGAGACTTTCCAGGAGTTTTCCATATTTCAATCTCTGGATTCTAAATAGTTGCAACACACATCAATGTGCATTTGTAATAAAAAGTGTATAAATTCTCCAGAAGATATCAGGCAGGCAAACTTACATAATTAATTTGAAGACGGTAATAAGCTTCTTTTTTAATTCCTTGAAAGACTGAGTGTATTGTGTTTTAATGACAGTAGTGTCTTAGAACTGCCCAGCATTACCCAGATAATCCCTCCTGACCCATTACTCCCTAGTTTTGAACTCAGAGCTTGGATGCAGTGCAGTTATGCTCATTACATTTCTTTATATACCTCTGCATTACATTCCTTTATATACCTCTGAGGTCAGAACAAATTCTTCATTAATAAACAGTACTACCCTGTGCCTTACCATGAGCATAAATAAGGAAAAAACCCCAGTGCAATGACTGCACAAAGTCCATGATGAATGCCTGACAATTTGTTCCTTTTATTAAAATCAATGTAAATTTTGCACAATCTGCATGTATTTAACCTTACATCTGGATATTTTTGCTTCCTTAAATTTGGAGCTTGCCTTCTAAATTTCAAGAAATATGCTGAGTAATAAATACCTTTTTTTGTTGTTGTTGTTATTGATAGGAGTCTAAACACTATATTTTATTTCATCTTTTTTTCTCTGTCTTGCTTTTTACTTTCTTATCTACATTAAACCTTTCACCAAACCTCTATTACAAATGCATCTGTCAAGTATTTGTGCACTGTTAATTATGTAGTCCTAAAAAAAGTTCATGAACAGTCTTTTTTCCTTGCTTTTGGGAAACTTTACCAGCTTATTTCAAAGTCCAAGGTCTGATGGTAAAATATTAAATTGTTATATTTTTTTGGTCTGTGATGAAAAACGTGGATGATGATACCTGAGCATAGTTTTCTTGTGAAGAGTAACTTTTTCTATAATTTATCTCTTTCTTTTTTCTGCTGCACTTTCATTGGACATTCTTATGCATGATGTGCTATTTAAAAAAAAAAAAAGAGTTTTAAGTAACTGCAAAAATAACACACCCTGAAGTTTAACTGACTTATTCATTACCGTGTGAACATCTTGCAGGTTTGCACAGCAAACTCTTCTCAGGAGGTTCGTGGGAAAGGTATGAGCAGGGTTACACACAGTCTGGTAAAGGAAGGATATTCAGAGCTGCTGTTCTTACATACTTGTACTTTTATCACTTCCTACCATCTCACTGGTCGTTAACCTCAAAAGTAGGACAAACTGCTAGAAGTGCTATTATGAGGCACTTCTAGGGTATCACAAATTGGTTAGAAAAAGAAAACAGTGCAGCAGTTAACATCTGTATTACCAGGCAGTGATACTCAGCAATCATAAAGTCCACTATTCCTTACTGCTCAGCTTGTTTTAACCTGTTTTTGTGAAGAATAAGAGGGCCTTGGAAAATGCCTGGCAGCATTTAGGCTCTTAATCTGCAGTTTTCTGAGCAGCTCTGTGTTGCTGCTGTAAGAGTCCTTGTGGGCTTTGCTTTTGCAGAAGGCCAGAGTGCTCGCAGGTTTTTCTAGATGCAGAGGAGGCCACCCAACACCTGTGAAAGCGGCACTGCCTCTTTTAGTGCTGCCTTGAAATACAATTAGTGGGGGAGAGGGCAGATATTAGGGTTTAAAGAAAGAGTGTGTGTGGAGGGGCTGGTCTCAGTGTATTAAATGAAAAAAATACGGAAAAATAAAAACAAAATATAAAGAAAAAATCAAAAAAAGACATAAAGAAGAAAATTGCCTTATAGCATTTGGGCATTGCAGCTTCACCTACCCTGAGGGATGTAAACAGGAAAGAGTGGTGATCCTGATAGGAGGGCCATTGTACATGGAGGTGTCAGTGATCCACTGCACAGCTGGCCTGGGTGTAGCCAGGCACAGGCAGCATAGTCCTTTGCTGCCCAAATCCCTGGTCTTTTGCTGCAAATCAGCCCCCACCAGAGTGCTGTGCCACAGGAACCTGTGGGCAGCTCCCTTGGCCCTGGCCCCCTCACCACCTGCCTGGCCTTGCCTTTATCTCACAGAGCAGCAAAAAGTTCCCGTGGGAAACTCCTTTCCTTTTGACTGAAAAAATGACAAGTAGAGTCATTTCCTTCTAAGAAAATTCTATAATAACTTGAAAGACCAAAACCTGAGAAACATTGCAATCATAGAATTATTTGGATTGGAAACGATCTTAAAGATCATCTAATTCAAATCCCCCTGCCATGGACAGGAACACCTTCCACTAGCCCAGGTTGCTCAGAGCTCCATCCAACCTGATCTTAAACACTTCCAGGCATGGGTCATCCATAACTTCTCTGGATTTGCAGGGCATGCTGCACAAGGAACAGAGGGCTGTTTAGTCTTGTACCACTCAGGGCTCCCAGAATCTCAAAGGCTGTGTGGTTATCTGTGCTATTTTCATATTAGCTCTAAATAGCATTTTAAACAATTTCTCATATACGCATTCTGTCTTTCAAAACAGACCTGCATCTCCTGATGCATTACACAAAGCAGGACGGAGACATGGATCAGGGGGCTGGGGGCCAGCCAAAAGGGACCAGTGCAAACCCTCTGTTCAGATGATGACGTGATGAAAATGGGCAAAGAGATTTCGAACACTCTCCAGTGAAGTCAAAAACTGATGGCTGCCATTCAAACCATGAGCCCTAAAAATCCTCTCACTCTTCTGAGAGCCAAGATGCCAAGCTCTGTCCTTGCATGCAAAGTGCCACTCTGAACCAACCAGACAGTAACTCCTGCTCCCCATCAGGCCCCTCACTGGGCTCTAGAGGCTCTATGGGCCCTGGTATGAGAGTCATATTGCACAAGCTGTCACAAAATGTAATGCTTTGCACTTGCCCTGAAACAACAACTGAATGTCCTGTTTCTAATCTCTCAAAGGGGAATAAAATCAGGGAGAGGAAAATCAGTGTTGCTTGACTGTTATTTCAACACCCAGCAAACCACATGTGTATGAAAACAATTACCTTTAGATGAAAGAATGATGAGTGCATTAAGTGAACATAGGTAGTAGAAAATGATCATAAAATATTCCATTGTCATTAATGCACAGAGTGGTTAACTAGAGAAATAAAGAATTAAAAGGTTAGACCTCTCATTTATACTAATCTAGTCCTCATGTTTCTATATTTTACTACTATCTGGTGTACCTGCATATATTTCATTTACAGTGTGGGCTAAGTAATGCCCACTATGGCTAATGTTTTTGGCAGAGCTTTATATTCTTGAAAGCTTATTTTGAGACTAATACTTTTCAACATTGTCCTTTGATCTGCAGTTAATTTATGTTTCAAGGAGACAGAGGCTAAAGTCTGTTAAACTAACTGATTTTTCAGTTCTTTGGCTGTTACACAAAAATTCATCACAGCTCACATGTACATGCTCTGTTGTTTTGGAGCATTCTGAAATTTTCATTTTCAGGATTCCACTTGGTCTGCATAACAGTACTTCTGGTTGAAACAAAAGGTTTCTTTAGTCTGGAACAAAATGTTTCAGTTAAATTGGGTGTATTTTAAAGTAAAAAAAAAAAAAAAAAAAAAACAAAAAACTAACAACTTAGGAAATGCAAGGCTACTCTCATAATGAGATTCAAGAACTAACCACAAGACTAAGAAGGGCTATACTTCTGCCAGTGAGGCCTGTTCAGAGGGGTTATTCTGTGGTGTAGGGGGAGCTATGCTTCAAACCTTTACTTGCATGATTCAGCACAGGACTTTGGGTTCTTAAGTACTCTGGTATTACTTGTGTGATTTGAAGCTGAGCCCAGTGACAGCTTATATTTGGGCAGGTACAATCCTAAATTCAGAGATGCTTTCTCAGCATCTGAAAGCTGTGTGGCCAGGATGCATCTGCCTTATTAATTTCTGTCTCTCAGGTGGGATGGTAGGTTGCTACCTCTTAAAATCGTCTGTCCCACAGCTAGTTTAGTCCTGCACAGTTCTGCCACTTCTGTACCCTGTGAGTGCAGTAAGTATTAAGTGTTAGGCCTGTCCCCACTTTCTGCTGGCACATGCACGTGAGGATGTAACAATCTCCCCACTCCAATTAGGTCTGTCCCAGGTCACATGTTCTATCTGTTCATGAGTTTAGCCTTAAAAAGTCTCAAATTCTGAAATACTTTAAGGAAACTGCATTCAGGGCTTCTCATTATTTAATTTTTCAGTTAAAAAATGTTACCAAATGAAATTAGTATGCAAACACCAGCTCCAGATGAATGTTGGAATGAACCCTTTCTATGAGGGCAGCCAGGCAGGGGTAGAGGCTGGTTGTACAGGTGTGGACTGTACCTGTGGACAGGTTGTACAGTTGCCTACCTTGGAAGTTTTCAAGACGGAAATGGACAAACCACTGACCAACTTGGTCTCCTGAATGACCCTACTCTGAGCATCAGGTTGAACTAGGGACCTACTGAAGGCTGTGCCTGCCTGGATTATCCTGGGACCCCAGGATCCTGTCCAGGTGTTCCCTTCTCCCAGCTTCCACCAACTTAACTGAGAACTTCACTTTCCCAGCATGAATATGAAGAGGGACTAGAAACAGATTCATGAGATAAATCTTGCACTGGTGTACAGTAGCAAAGTTACTGAGGAGGCAGCATTGCCCAGTGAACCAGACCCTGTGCCAAGCCTCAGAAAATTGAGGCATCCCCTGAGAAAGGCTCTTTTATCTTCTATACCTGCCTGTACATTTCCCTTTTTGTCCTCATGTATTTCAACAGGGACATTCTTCAGAGAGCAGCTGCCTTGTTGCACTTACAGTCTATAATAAAGCTAGCTTTTAATTTCACTTGGGACTTCATGGCTCAGATATTAGATAAATAATAACAATTCAGGGCTTTCAGTGAATCTATGACAGTTTGCACCCTCTTAAGGGATAGTGAAGGCCTCAGGGATCATGTACTCTCTAATTATATACACTGACCTCCAAAAAATCCTCACTCAGTCCTTCAGGTAGTGCAAATAATTACTACAGGCTTGAGGCCTTGAAATAATATACTCTTTGTTTTTCCCAAATAAGTATTTACTAATTTAAATTTGTCACCTTAAGATGTCACAAAAGTCAATCCAAAATTAAATGTTAAAAATGTCCTACCCATCAGTTGCTATCTGACAGTACATTCAGATAAAATAGATTTAGATTTAACAAAGATAGGTATTTTTAAGAGTTGGCTAGTGACCGAGAAGAACAGCATATTTCAAATATTCGCCTGAAAGAAACACATCCAAGTGCATGGACTATCCATGGGCATCTGTGGGAAAAATTGCTGCCCTCCATCAAAACTAATGATTCTGCATGCAAAGAAGAGTGATATGGCACAAAGTGGGATTGCTGCAGGAACATGAACCTACAGAGTTCACACCTGAAAAATGGTGCTGCCTGGAAGCCTCCCTCAGGAGAGGAGGATGGATCACACTGCATCCCTGCAGAAAAGTAAGGCTTAAAATTATGAAATGGGTTAGCTTATCACTCACCCAGGCAGATTGCAAATACTATAAAATCCTCTCTGGCTGTAGTTTGCAATAAAGTAAGTAACATAGTTCTGTATTTGCTCAGTGTCAAAAGAGGAAAATTCCTCCTGCATATCTGTCCTTAGAAAGCAACCCAGCCATTAGACTGCCTGCTCAGTAAAATGCTTTGTGGTTCAATTTGCAGATTGTGCACACAAAATTTGCAAACTCTGTCCTGTCATACATTGCTTGTATGAAAAATCTATTCAGCCACTGAGTTAGCTTCAAGGTATTCAAAATAAAGACTGATTATTGAAAGAGACCACCCTTCTTAAAATCATACCTTATAAACCTGTGTCTGTCATGCAGATAGGTTCAGAGAGATGTGTATGCCCACACCACCTCAGCATCTATATTTGGTTTATGGGAAGGCAGAGGACTCACACAAGCTGACAGGCAAGCCCTCCAGCCTGGGCTCTTTAGGTTTGGATTTAATTTGGAGTGGTGTCATATACCAGGCATAAGTCATGCACCTTTTACATAGTTCAATTAAAATCTTGCTTTCAGAAGCATTATATTAATTGATGGCTCAAAATTACTGAAGAGCGGTAAAAAATATTGCCAGGTAGCTTTGTGGTCACTTATATCTTTCATTCAGCCTGAAATACTTTCCAATAAAGGTTTAAAATACCATTCAGAAACTTATAGTACTTCTACCTGCTATTTCACTAGTTTAATTGCAGCAGTCTGAGATGTCAGTGGCCATGGAAATCCTGAGTAAGAGCAGGGGAAAAAGGGAGAGATAGAGAGAGTTCTCTCTAAAAAAAAATAAGTGGGGGAGGTAGAAAGCAAAGTTAAAATTCATCCAAGGAATTAGTCTCAATTTCAAAGTAATATTCATAGACCATTTAGAATGTCATCATGCTTCTTAAAAACTGTGATTGATGGCATTGGTTGGCAGGATAATGTAACATGGAAAAGAATATCAGACTGTATTAGATTACTTTTCCATTCCTCTTTTTTCTTCTTTCCAAATTTGTGGGTGAATTCTAATGTGCATGGGAATCAGGGAACTGCTAGTGGCCAAGGGTACTGCAGTCAGGAACTAAAAAGCATCTCCATAACCTCTGCCACCATGTCCTATTTTTCCCTTCAGAGACCTGCACACAGTGCTTCTCCCTACCACTTCACCTCATGAAGGAGGTTGGTTTTACTGAGTGATGCAACTCAAGTTGTTGTTTTAATGTGATTGGGAGTGAACTAGAACTCATGATGTGACTTCATCCTAGAAATATTATTAAATTACATTGTAGGAGCTGTGGATGAAAAAAATCCCAACTATTTTATTTTACAAACATCTAAATCAACATTCTATTTCTGGCTACTGTAATCTATATTGCATGCTTAACAGATTCAAAGAGATTTAGAGGTGTTTCTCATTTTTGTAGTAACCCTACCTTGCCACTCTATGGTGATAGGCAGTTACTAGGAGAAAAAAGGGACCTAGCAACACATAGAAATGAAGGGCTCTGCTGCCCACACTTCTCATGACCTTCCTTTACCTTTTTGTTTCTGATCTGTGAAATCCTATTTATTCCTTATTGGTGAGGCTTCCTCCCTCTACTGCCTTTTTTCTCAACCTGCTTGCCCTTCTCCCCAGCTTGTCAAGACTTTGCTGGGAAGGACACAGCATAACAAGACTGTCTCAGCCACTGCCACAATCCCTGTCTTACTCTGTGACCCCTGTACTTGAAGCCCTTTGTTGGTCTACAGGTGGGCATGTGAGACAAATGTGGGCATTTTTTAGTCATCAACCAAACTACTGAGGGAGACCCAGACAGGAAAATCTTGTGAGCCCCAGATTCACTGTCAACACTTGCTGGGATTTTCCTCTCTGTCCTGTCTGCCCTCTGAAGGAATTATTGTGGTTTGAAGGGTGCATCAAAGATGAATGCTGCCAAGTTCATGGCGCTGCCTGAATGGGTCATGAAAGGATGCTGGACACTGGCAGAATCAGGAGACAGTGATGCAAAGCCCCTAATGGTTAGGATATACAAAAACCCTCCATTGCCTTCTGTATTTGCTGTGGTAAACTGGAAAGCAGATGTCACCTGCAGGCAGATGCTTCACCAGAACAATGTGAATGAAAATGTCAGCGCCTCACAAAGGTTATCACTGCAAACTCATTTTCTTCCTGAAGGTGGTGAAGACATTGTGGTGGGGCAGATGGGAATCTTGCAGGTAGGACCATAAAGGTGTTACTAACCAGGAGCTGCCTTGGAACTTAAGAGCCATCTCTGTACCAGACTTTATAGGCAGGCACAAAGCCAGAAGGATTGGTTTGAGCTCTCACAGGTACAATATTTCATGAGAAGAACACTGTCAGGAGGCTTAAAGCAATATTGTTTGTCAGGAGTGGTTTCATGCATAAGTGATAGTGGCAGCTACGCTGTGGATGCCACGGTGGGGTTAAGACGAGCACACTCACCATCTCCAGGCTCTGGCAAGGGGATTCAAGGTTTCCAACCAGAAACACAAAGCAAAATGCAGACGTTGCAAACTCATGCAAATTGAGACTGAAACAAAGGTCAGTATGAGCCCTTGTGAACTACTGTTAATCTCGTAGATTCTCAGGGCTCTGATTGTGCATTTTAATATATCGGAAAGGTTTTAGCTTTAGCAGAACTAATCAGGACACTGACTGGATCCTACACCTAGAGAATCAAAAACCTTTTATCTCCCTTGACACTGCAGGCAGAACCTCAGGATAGTCAAATCCAGTTCTGCAGGGTTTTAATGATTGAAATTCTGTGTTTGCATGCCAATTTTCCAGCTGATAACTCTTAGAGTTGTCAGGACATAATGACCTGAAAATGAGCACATTTCTAGATGACCATCAGTGTATAATTAGTCCATTAAAATTGTCAAGATGCTACTTTTGGTTAGTTAAAAGATGCATCAAAATCATTCTATTGTTTAAAAATAGGAGACTTTTTTTTCCCCTCCAAGGAGAAAGCAAGCTTATTCCTGTATCTGTGGTTTATGGTCAGGGGTGTGTTGCTGTCCTAAGACTCTGTTGACACCACAAATGGGCTTGCTGGTAATATCAAGTGTAACTGCAGGTAAGCCAAGCTTAAGTCAATGAGAACTGTGCTGGGAATGTGTAAAGTAGTGAAAAATTTTAAGCCTTGAGAAAAAAAATCAGACTCTAGATTTTTCATTGTGAACATTCAAAGAAATCTTTTGACTGCACCTCAATCCCCATATGTAAAATGGAGATGATAACAGTGCCTTGGCTCACAAGGTTTCTGTAATGATCAGCTCGTTCAGTTTGTACAGAACAGAGGATCAGAACCGCCAGTGCCCCCAAGCTCCAATCTTTTACATCAGACAATGACCTGGCCTCGGGCAGAACATCATTCATGCCAAGAATCCCTCTTAATTGGTGGCCGTGTAACAGTGACATGTTGAGCTGGTTGTGCTGCAATGCAATGCTTCCTGAGACATGTACATTCTCAGATAAGGAAACGTGTTGCAATGAAGCAGATTCTTGGTTTTTGTATCAATAATTACATTTTGATAGTGATTTTCATTCTGAGAACATAGTTTTGAATGAGCAATTCCTGTGTTCACAAAGCTTGGAAAAAGCATGTACAGTGTTATAGGAAGCCAAAGGAGCTACCTGATTTGAATTCATAAGCTCCTTTTATTCCTTTTATTCCATAGTTTTTAATAGGTAAACACTGAGAATGGATGATTTGCAATCATCAGCTGTGTGAGAGTTGCTCTATATGCATGGCATAGTTTTCCCATGAAAAGCTTTGTCTGGAATGCAAAAATTTATTTGTGAAAAATTATACATATAAAATTTCCAGCATATATCCAAAGAAGGATAGCAAGACTGCCTCTGCCAGGTTGGCCCCAGAAGTCCCAAATCTGCAATGCTTGTTTGGACGAATTTGTTTTATTTTTGTCAAACTTTTTTCCCCCCCTATCCAGCTTGTACAAACTCTTTGCATATTTTTTTAATACACATGAATAAAAGATATTCCTGTGGACTGAAATAGTACACAGGCTTTCCAGATCAAATGTTTTCCTTCTCCAGGTGAAATGTGGAAATGAGAGATAGCGTTGTCATTATACTGTATTATTTGTTTGTTTGAACAAATATGGCCACAGCAATCATTTCCATCGATTTTCTAAGAATAACAGTTTGCTTTTTTTTTTTTTTAACAGAAATCAATAAATGCAAAATTTTCTGTAAAGCCTTCAGTTAAAAATATTCCTCCCTCAACCTCATGTATATTAAAGTGCACAGAATATGCTGACTAGCATAACGCAATAAAAGTGATTACTGGGAGGCAGTGGAGGTGATTAAATATCACACAGTAGTCAGAGTTACCTGGAAATATTATGCATCCAACACTCA
Source organism: Ammospiza caudacuta (assembly GCF_027887145.1). Taxonomy (NCBI): domain Eukaryota; kingdom Metazoa; phylum Chordata; class Aves; order Passeriformes; family Passerellidae; genus Ammospiza; species Ammospiza caudacuta. The sequence goes on along the minus strand of NC_080598.1, from coordinate 52,598,471 downwards.
AGAGAGTGAAAAAAAAACCCACATCACAACAAACAAGTTCCTTAGAAGTTTGCAACTCCTGGCCAGCCACCCTGTTCTCTACATGGCTCTGTGGATGGGGTTTTAATGAATGCATGACAGCAGGCATTGTCTTACACAATGTGAAAAGCTTCATCATTAGGAGGGAGGCAGATGAATGTCCATTGTAACACATATTTTGACAAGGAAGGTTTAGGTTCTCCTGAGAAAACAATATAGGCAAAGAATCTGCCTGTTTACAATTGACATGGTTAAATATTGAGGAGCTTGTTCAACTGGTTGCTGGGCAAACTGGAGAATTTACTGCTGTAGCTGGGGAGACAAATTCCTCACTTGACGACCGGCTGACTTAGCCGTACATTTCTAAGTCCGAAATACAGTAATGATTTAAAGCAGGGAAAAACCATCAATTAGTCATTTTCAAACTCCCTCGAGGTATTGAAAGTATGGAAACTATTATTTGCAGTGGGGAGAAGTAACTTAAGTCTTAGAGCAGAATATGTTGATGATGGCATGAAACTTTAACAAATACAAGGCTCTTTGGTCTTCCTCATAAATTTATTGTCAATATGGGTGAAATCTGAGGAGGGAATATGAGTAATGAACCACACATCAGAAAAATCCCTATAGATATTCTTCTATTCATTAGAACACAGATTCTCTGTTGAAAATGTACATATTGGAGCTGCTTCTTTTTACTGGACCTCTTCTTCATATCCTCCATCTCCCTGTAGTGCCAGACTGCAGCTCTTTGTCTTATTGCAGACTCCCAATTTTAACGCAATACCAGCTTGCCAATCTAGATTTTTTTCCAAAACTCTCTGAACCTTAATTTATTCCAGATCTCCCTTTAAATGAGAAGCATGAGAAAAGTAACTTAAAGAATGGGTCTGGTCCCAGGAGTTCCTGAACACCTCCAAATCCTTGATAGCTTCAGTGAAAACTGTAAGGTCTCAGCGCCAAGACCTGACTTCTGATTATTCCTAAATACATTATATTGACTCTAGACCAGAGATCTTGGGTCTTCTCAACTTTTTGCCATACATACACTCCACTTTATTTTGTCAAAGTTTCCTGCATTTTAGCTGCCTCACATCTGTATGAATTGACTAGTTTGATCAAGATGTTCATAAGTAACATTTCTCTACACAGATTGTTGTTTCTTGGAGCCCCAGACAAAGTTATAGATCTGAGCTGATCCTGTAAAAACGTAGCTTCTTGCCTCTTTGTGCACACAAACCATATGCTTAAATTAAGCCACACTGACAAAATCGGAGCTCTGCCCTGCAGACCTCTCTCCATTCAGGCATGGCTGAGTAACCCCTTCCCTCATATTCACCTTTCTTTTAGATCCAGAGACCCATGTTTAAATTTCCTTGAAGGAGGAGCACAGCTATAGCCCAGTATTCTAGGCATTTCTCCATGGAAGAAAAGATGTGTGGTTCTCTAAAAATTTTTTAATGCATTCTAGTGGGTACTTTTTATTCTGTAGTTCAAAAACTGCCTTAAAAGCAAAATTCCCAAGTCAGAGGTTTGCTTGCATGCTTAACATGCAAGTGGGAGCAAATGTTGGAGAAAGATTGAATGAGACCATATTTTTCTTGGAAGATTAAGACAAATTGCAAAATCATCCAATATCAGTAAAAGTCAGTCTATTGGTGTCTACTCACTGAATTACACAGATTTGGGGTTTCAATGGGGTAAAAGAGTCAAATCTGACTTGTCTTAAAAACAATTTAACATGTTAAACAAAAACATCATCCCAAAGCACCTGCTCTCACAAAAGGCTTCCAAGAGCTTTATGAGCTAAAGGTCAAAGAATATTCTGAAACCCCAGTGTATAATAGGAGAAATTTCAGATAGGAGTGTCATGACACAGCTGCTCCTTACATATCCAAACTCAAAGGTTTTTAGAATATATCGCATAGTTTCTTGGGGTTTTTAATCTCTGCAACAAAGATATAGTTTCTAAGCATTATTATTACTATTATTATTACTATTATTATTACTATTAGTTGAGGCTACAGGAGGAGCCTAATTACTAGAAGAAAATCAGAGACAACAAAGTTTAGGACTATATTTTTCTTATAACTTTTATTAATATTCTCTATAGTATTCTCTTTCATATGAAAAGAAAAATCACCTGAAACTTCTTTATAAATGTAAGTCTGGCCTTCGCTGTTAAAACAATGCCATGCTGAGGCTGTGTTCAAAGGCAGTGAGACAATGGCAGCAGCAAAGCTTTAATTGTGTTTCTCATTTGTCTTAATAGGATGATAGCTTTAAAGAGCAGAGCCTATGTCTTTTTACATTGGATTCAATGGTAGATCTTTCACTGGGACCTGCCCTAAGCCCAGTGAATTGAAGATACCTATTGTGTTCAAATAATTGTTATGAAATAGTAAAATAATTTATATTGTTCCCTTGTCTTTTTCTACCGTATTCAAAGATTTTGCTTTTATTTGTTGTAGCTGTGATCTATCAGAAACACAGTGTGAGAAGGATATTTCTGTCTGTAGAGCTGGGCCACTTTGAAGGGAAGGAAGGAAGCTGAGCTGAGGAGGTGAAGTGATGAGCCTCAGGCATTTCACCAGTATGAGCAAGCTGCACTACAGCCATCTGCTCACTGCGATAAAACCAGAGCATGGCCATGTTCTACCTTGGCTGACCACAACCATAACCAGCTCTGCCACGCTGGTTTCAGGCTTGGGGCTTGCGAGTCATGGGTGACAGCGGTCATCCTTGGGTGAATTCTGGGCATCCCTTGAAAATACACTTATTTAATGCCAAGACTGAATGCCAGGTGGAAAAAAACCCAGCAGGTACAGACAGAACATTTTTCTGAAGTAAATGCGGATAGGTGCAGCTAAATAAAAACATCTTTTGATTGTTTTCAAACTTCAGTCATTGTTTCTTGAGTGAGACAGCGCAAACAAAAAATGAAAATCTCTACATTATTGGGAGAAATCACACCATAAAGGCAGAACTCCAGATGTCTCACTCTAGAAGATGAAGAACATAATGCTGATAATTTCCATATCACAAAGATACAGTCGTACTTTACTTTTACCCTTCTCTTGAAATATATTTTTAATTTCCAAGGCTAAATTGAGACCTGAGATGTTTTGCCTTTTAATAATTACTCCAGAACACTATGTCTTTACATTATAATAGCAGTCAAAGCCCTGAAGTTCATATTCACTTTACTAAAAATCACCTCCTTGACAACAGAGTTTGTAACTTTTCTCCTCAAAAGTTCTATTCCAGATCCCAATTTCCTTGCATGGCACTTCTAGCAGGCCAAGAAACAAGACCAGATGTGGGAGCTCTGAGCATTTATCTTCATTTACCCACATTCAGAACTGTTGGACATGGACTGTTCTTGACCCAGAAGCTCAATAGCTGTGTTAATCCTGCACTGTGCTAATCCAATCTACCTTCCTGAAATTCGAGAGAGTAGTATTAAAATGAGGGGAAATGAGTGGTTAGGAAGAGCAGGAGAAAGACAAGCATTGTTTGAGCATGTGAGTAAAAAGTCAGGTTGGAATGCTGGTGTAAAGAAGCAGTGAGGCTACTGATATTGAAATGTAGAGATAAAAAATACAGCATCAGCCCAGCTTTGTTATGAATGTGATGAAAGGGTGAGTAACGAGGTTAAATGAAAACAAAGATCAAAAATTACCCCAAACCCTTCACACTGCAAAAAGTTGTATACTGCTTGGTAAGATATCTAAATGTTTTGTGTCAAGAGAATAGTCTTAGATTCATATATGCAGAATTTCTCTTCAAGGTGTGATCTTAGCACTGACCTTTGGAAAATAACTGGAGTCGTACCATAATCTAAGGAAAAAAAGATACTGCTGAGTGGATAGAACTGAAATCTGCAATCTAGGCACCTCTCATCGGAAGTTTGGACAGATCAGGAAAAGTAGCAGAAGGCTGTGAAGTCTATCCAAATGCCTTCTGAATTACTTACAAAAGCTATGCACCAAATCTTTCCTACCAAAAAAGCAAAAAGCAAAACCCACCTGGCAGACAAGCAATTTCCTAATTTGGGCTGTTTTGAAATCTCTATAATGTCTTTTTTTTTATTTTTTTATCATCAGTTATTTCTTTTCACGTCAGCCCTTTGGGTTCTATTTAAGAACAGAGAAGATCAAGCACTTCACATTTGTCTACATGAGGCAATGGTGTGCCAGATAGCCACAGAAATAGGGCAACTGTTGTCTGTCTGTGCCATGATGTGGCTGACCCAGAATGCAAGATGAAGAGTGCTGTTAAATGGCCGATCACAATCTCTTCAAACAAATTGCTTGGAAGCAGCTTGTCTACTAACATAAGAACAGCTAAAGAAATGTTAAAAATTATCTCATGGATTAAGCGTGATCTGAAATCTTCAAAAGGAAAGATTCCTCTGAGTCTGAATGGATTTTGAACTTGGTTTAAAATCAATCACTCATTAATATAGGCGAGAATGTCAGAAAGTAAAGCACCTTGTGTGAATAGGCACACACAGAAATGAATTAAAACTAGAGCAGGATATATGATGAAGTATGATTGATATTGAACTCAAAAAATTTACTTTTGATATAGAGTGGGATTTTGAGAAAAGTTCAAACACTATAATTGTATATGTTCAATGGAGGAAGAGAATGATATCTTATTAGATACAATATAAGTTGTGGGAAAAAAGCCACACATAATTTTCAAAGAAAATTATTATTAAGAAAACTGTCAAAATGACTTTATGATAACACCACCTAAGGGGTAGCTATCACTGCTGGACCAGCAGTAACCCACTTCCTTTGTGTATGCCACTGTAATAATACAATGGTTTCTACAGAAATGCACTTGCCATGGGAATTAATATCTAGTCATTTACTATAGAATTTCCCTGTAAAGTTAAAGAGCAGTGACATAACATTTTTGTGATTCTTATTCCCACATTGCTTGAAAAGTATCTCAGCAAACTTTTGCATCCCTCTGTAGAGATTCCCCTTTATAAATTTGTGTGTCAAACTGGGCGTTACATGAGGCAATCAACATATCATCAGCGAATACTTATTTAAAGTTTAGTTGCTTTGGTTTGCTTTTTTAATGCATATTTCACATAATTTTATGTGTGAGGTTTTTGTATGAAAAATAAATCTGAAAGGTTTCAATCCACTCCAATTTGCATAATAATTCTGGCATAGTGTCTTGACTCCATGATGTCTTACCCAGTCTTCACATTTACGGCTTGTTGGACTAACAAACTCATGCTCCATGCTTCTGTACAGCAAGAATCATTTACCTTGCCAGTGGCCAGAGGTGTGCATGATATGTTATTATTCATCATTAAAAGTGATGTTATTAAAACATCAATCACTGTAGTGAAGTATTTTTTATGTATTTCACAGAGCTGGACAGGTAGAAGTGCTTTAGTTTAATTTTTTTTTTTCAATTTCTCTCCTGTATAGGTGTTTCCTCAAAATGTTGCTTTCCAAAGAGCCACCTTTACTTGCAGCAGTGTGAACTCCAGCACACAACATTTCTATCCATGCTGGCAAGCAGCAAAGTCAGGCCTATTGCTAAAAAACTTCCACTCAAACTTCATGCAATCTATAACATACTGAAATTCAGATTAACCCCTGACATGATGAGTCTGGAGAAAAATGCTGAAGACTTGAAGCTTCTCACTGGAGGTTATTTAATTAAAACACTAAAGGGTTCTATGTATCAAAAGCCTGTTAGGCAGAGTGATAATAAATACACTGACTCACTTGACTCATGAACCAGTTTTGCTGTAGTGCAGATTATTTGTAATAATGGTATACAACAGACTGGCTTGCTGCTATCACAGACAATTTTTGTTATTAAAGATGAAAAGTATATGTGTGCTAGATAGATGCAGAAACATTGCAAGTGGTGACTGTTGCATTTACCTTGGAAGACTTAAGTTGAAATGAACAGAGGAAAAGCTGAGTGAGTTTAGCAAGTCACTGTCAAATCCCACACCTTAGTTTCAGCAGTATAAATAGAAGAGATCACACTTGACAGAGGCAAGACCCTGGGAAAACAACAGTGTCATCTCTCTAAATACCTCATTATGTGGTCAGTAGTAAATAAACATTCACAACCTCCTGGTGTGCAGGGCACAAAAATGATGTGACGATTACGACAGTCTCCATTTGAACATTTGCTTCTATTTGGATTTACTCAAAAAACTTATCATGAATCATAGGCAAGAGGAGTCCATTTTTATGAGGAAAATTTCCATCACTATGGGGCACTTAAAATAAGAACTCTTTGTTAGAGTGTCAGTCTAATTCATGGTATGGGATCAGAGTGAAGTTCAGCTCTTTTCGGATGTGGTTACCTTGTATGTTTTCATAATTGCCTACCTTACTGAATACAGGTTATTGACTATTTGTCATCTGGTTTCTACTCATTAACACTGCCAATTTAGAAAGCCCAATTCCTAGGGAGCATTAGTAAGGAAACTACCCAGGTCCTGAACTATTTTAGGGCTATAACTTACAGAAACTGTTAACATATTTTATGAACACATGAGAAGTGTATATAAGTACATGTTAGGGTTTTAGTTTAAACATGGTAGCAACATTTGATTACATTTCAATATTATGAAACCTTCTGAGATCTACAAACAGTTTTTCATAGTAGTTTTATTACTTAATTAAACTGAATTAACCTACACATAGACCTCCACTTCAAGAAAAAGAAACCCAACTGCTGCTGGTAAACTGAATGCTTGTCAAGGCAAAATCTCTGTGCTAAGTAGAAAAAAGAGGAAGGAGAGAGCTTTCTGAAAGAAACCCCAAAACTCAGCCTGGACACTCTTATGTCATTGGTCACCTCACAGAGAGAGATAAATTCACATGTCTGGTTTAGAAATTGCCCTAGGAAGCTCTTTGTTGTAGTAGTTAACAAATGCAAATACAACAAATTAGAGGAACCAAGTTGCTGATAGCAAAATGTGAAAGGAAGATTGTCCTTAAATATAAAATAAGGTAAAGGTGAAATATAGATGGCATTGCTAATGAACAAGAGAAAAATGAGAATATGAGAGAATTGTTTTCCCTTGGCCATGAAAATCTTATTTTGGAGTAAAACTCTAAGATTACCTGTAAAATATTAATAGACTGTCCATTTCATTTACAGAGCTTTCCCAAAATGCTGTTGGGTGTATAAGGAAATTCTGAACACAGATAAACCTGTGAAGGAGAAAAAGAGCTGTAACAGTGACTTTCAGCAGTCATTTTGAAAAAGGCCAACAAAGTCACTGACCTGCAGGAATTTTTGCATAAAATGCAAGACTTTAAGCTACCCTTGTGGCCAAACACCTTGTATTGTCTGTGCCACCAACAAAAGCCAAAATATGAGATGAAAATCTATTCTTAGAAGCCAACATAAATGCCGCTCAAAGGATATGTAGCACAGCCTTTGCTCTATGAACACAAAGTTAATAGATTAAAAAGGAGCAGATGATCAGAGGAACACACTATGATTTTCATTCATACTGCTTGCATAGCAGTTCATGAAAATATGAATATAGAATCATAGCACATGAATCCCTGACTCAGCTTTCTGCTACCTTTGGCTGGTGGCATCACAGAGCAGTGCAGTGCATGGAGTCAGACCGGTATGGGAAAACACAGCAAGGGCATGTGCATGTTATCACAGCCTCCTCGACAAACTGGGGACGTTAAGCAGTCCTTCCCCAGTTAAATTAGTCTCTTTTGAAGACTTATGTCTGGTTTTCAAATATAGATGTAATAAAATAACACAAAAAAAAACAGGAGAGAGATTTCCAGTTGGCCTCCTAAGGACCTGGGCTGGGAGAAAACAATGGGGAGGGCACTGAGACCTGTAGTGTACAGGGGAAGAATGGAATGAGGCAAGACTGTGATGCCATATGTCATCGATTATCACATTGATTAAAAGCGAGTTTCTTGCTGTACCCCCCTCAACAAGCCACTAACCACAGCTATTTCATAGGGCCTGTCTTTGCCCTGCTATTTCACCCACACAAAGACAACTGCTGAGGTTCAGACAGTTTACATTTGGTTTGTTTGAAGAGTAAGGGAGAAAACGTCCCACTGTTCCCTGTGAAGTGCTGCTGGTGCCCAGACAGCGCTCCTGGTTTTAACTATCAGGATGCGGAGGCTTTGTGGCCTCGCTTGGCGAGTGTCTCTGCTCCGTGCTGCTGGAATGCTGAGGGGTGGGAGGGCTTTCACCACCGGGACACAATGCAGAGCCTGAGGGGCAAGAGCTCTGCTCATGCCACAGGCGTGCAGTTAAGCACGTTAGCTCTCTGCAAGAAAGATCACAGCCGAGTTGCTCTGTAAGCTTTGGAGGACTTACTGGAGGCATAAAGCAAAGCTTGAAGCAAAAAAATCCAAAAGCAAGCAGAATAACATAAACAATTGCTTTTTAATCCTGTGGTAGGCATCATTTTGGCATATTTTCAATGTTTATTACACACTTAAAAAATATGTTACTGCCACAGAACTGTGTTATCATGAAGTTACATATCAACAGAAATTGTGAATAATAGCTGTGCATTTGTGGGGGCTTTTTGAATTTGAAACTGACTCTCACTATTTGTTTATATGAGTTCTGAGGCATTTTAATGCCTTTGAAAATCTGGTCTTGGTCTTAAAATCCATTTAGCGTCTAGTCAAGGGCATAGACTCTAAAACTGAAAATTAGTGATCATAATGAGTTCTGCTTTTGTCACAGACTACAGCTCAGTGATTCAGGCAGAGTGCTGTGGTGTTTGAAAGGCAAAGTGTGTGAGCAAGGGACTCTGAGTATTCCCTCCCAGCATTTTAAGAAGTAGAAATGTAGAATTTCCCTAACTGCTCCAAGTAGCAGTATGACAGAGGGGAAAAGAAGGTGGACAGTTCTCAGATACCAAACACAACACTGAACCCCCACAACAACACAGATCCTGAGAGGAGGAAGGCAAGTCTGGTATCTCATGTACCCCTTATTCAGTATGCCTATGCCTTATTTGAGGATCATTCATATCATACAAGAGGTAATCAAAGTCAAGGAATGTTAAATCAGTCTCAGATTATATATCAAGTGATTGAAAATGAATATTTGTATTCCATGTTACAAGTAAAAAATATTTGCTTCTGGAGCAGTGGGCAAGATATGCCTTAATATAAACCACAAAATTCATTTTGGTATGTTAACAGTAAAAGAATATTAAAATTATAGAAGTCTGGAAAATAGAGTTAAGAATATGGAAGGATTTACATATGAAGGTTGCAAGAGCTAGGATGATTTAGTGGTGAAAAAGAAACACTAGAAGGCATTTAATTAAAGCATTTAAGATTATAAAGGGTAGAGTCAAAAACTAGCCAGTCCATCTTTTTAACAGTGTCTCAGAACACCAGAACAACAGCAGGGTCACTTGAAGTTAATGACAGGTAAATGTAAAACAAAAGAGAGAGAATAATACTTCACACAGCATGTAATCAGCCTGTGGGATTTCTGTCATGGAGGGTCACTGAGTCAAATACTTCAGCTGAATTTTAAAAAGGGGATGGTAATTTTATGACCAAGATGATAATTTTATGAACAATGGTATTTATGTTTGCTAAAATAGAGAACATTAAAATTCATGGTCAAAGATAAGACCATTACCAGGAAGGAATTCATTGTATCTCCCTTACTATGCACTCCAGACTTTTATCTCATGGCACAGTTGTCAAAGGATATTTTCTGATGCAATCACTATTGTTTGAGACTTAAGTTAAATGTCATCTCTAGAGAGGGAGATTATCCACTCGAGTGCAGAGACTTGAAAACTGAACTTCTGAGTACACCATAAACGAGGTATTGCACTGCTCAAATTCTCTGTAGCTTTGAGGGTACCATGGACCAGATGTAGCTCAAGTTCACATCAGCTGAGAAGGTCTACCATTGAAATCTGTGTGGTGCAAAGAAAATTCCATGTAGAGTCACTGTAGAGAACTAAATACTTCAACTGAGCTAGAGGTGATTGCACATTGTGTTTCTTACTTAGAGTGCAAGAAAGAGTAATTTCCTCTGGTACGAGAAATAAAGAATGAATGTTATGAATCCTGTGATGATAGTGGTCTGAATACACCACCATAATGCATACTTCTATATACAATAATTTGCATTTGACCTTTTTGTCTGTTGTCTTATGATCATATCAGGCTCTTAAAATGTAGTTTTCACTGCTTAGTGCAGTGAGAGTTGAGATGATTGATAAAGTGGGGATAGCTCATTTTAGCCACCTAAACTTTATTTATCATAACAATTAAAAAAAAAAAACTTTCTTCACTATAACTTCCATCTGTGAAAGGGCTTATATTTGTGTATTTTCAAGAGGGTCCTGTGAATAATTTCAAAACAGTTTTCAGTGTGAAATCATTATTGTCAAGAAGTTATTCCTCTGAAATCCAAAGGGCATACCAATGGTTTATTTAAAGTTTATAGGTGAACTACTTAGACTGCAGTTTTGAGGAAACTTGCACAGAATCTAATGACAATTATGTTCAGGAACATAACTGCAAGCTGGTAACGTTACTTACAGATATGATAGGAAATAATTGGTTCCACAGTACGAACCGTCCAATATGTTTCATTAGCAGCTTTATTATAGAAACAAAATTAATTCCCATAAATAAACGTCCATTAATTTTGAATTAATCTTGCAAATATATAGCAATTATGTAAAGGAAGGTGAAGGGGAAACCTTATTAAAATAGCATGAAACATAAATAATAAAAAAATATTAATATCTTTAAATTCTCAGCTTCACAACATGGATCTTGATCCTGAGATAATAGCATTATTAATTTAATGTTTAATTGATAATAAATAAAATAATGGTGATTATTAATATGCATCTAAAAATCTGTTTCCCTACACAAAGAGTTTAGATTGTGCCTATAATCACTCTAATAAAAAAAATTATACAAATAAAATATAATAATTATTCCAGAATATAAGTCGATAACCATGGATTGCAGAGCTTTGCTTGTTCTTTCAGCCCACAGAATATGTTTATGAACAAGGCTGCAAATTCTGGGTTACCACTGAGCAATGTGATTACAAGACAGGGCTGCTGCAGTCAGTGTCTTTTCAGTGTGATTTGAATCACAGAGCAACTTGTCCCCAGCTGAATTTAAAATCCTAATCATAGTACTGACACTGGAAACCTGTGTCTAACTGTTATACCACTCCCCCAATCAGGAAAAAGAAACGTAGTATGTAATTATATTTCCAACAAACAGAGCTCAAAAATGAGCTACAGATCGAGACTTCTTCATAATGTATTGTCAGTAAAGCAATAAGAGCAAATGCATTTGAGAAAATCACAGTTTAATCCCAAACAATTCACACAGACAAAATTCATTCAGTGAGCAATTTGTTAAGATACATTCAGTTCTGGTTTATGCTTACATGAAGCTTTTAATATACATGAAAAACCTATCATTTTTACTGTTCCGTTTTTTTTCTTTTTTAGGCAAGTTAATTTTCTTTATTTCCACTAAAACTGTTGTTACAGCTTCAGCCATATTCTGCATTTTACCATGTACAGATTGTACCTGTGGGGGGAAAAAAGTTTCCATCTTTAGGTAAACATCATTGGCTACCCACAGATTGTGATGTTTGCTTAGGAAAGTTCCTTTTTTTAAATGGAATGACCTTGCAATGATGGCTGAAAATGTATAAAATAAGTTTTTCATCTCTGAGGGCCTGATTCTATTAAAGTAAGTGCAAGTGATTCCATTGACCTCTGTGAACTTTGGAAATTGTCCTAAACTGAGAAGGGTTTAATGTGTGTGAGTGTGAATAGATGAAACATAAGCTGTGATACAATTGGGGTGGAGAAAGTACCTTTTGATGATCAGAGAAGTTCACTGAACAACAGTAAGAGTTCTAGAATGAGTTAGACAAACATCTCCCAAGAATGACATAGGTGTGACTTACTCTGCTTTGAGAGTGATGTTAATGGCCCAGCATGATCTAGGAACCAAAAGACTTCAAAGGACCATTAAGGAACAAGCCAAAGTATTTCAAAGAACTCCTTTTAAAATATTGAAACTATTAATCAAATAATATAGTGAATTAATTTAAAAGAGTCTAGTGTATATATTTTATTAACAGGTATACATAGGATTCAATTTTATAAATACAGACACATTTTAAAACAAAGTAGTGTCATTTACACACTTGTCAGCATTTCTTAACCTGTTAGGAAAGATTATTTGAAGGCAGTATGTTACAGCTAAATTTTGCCCAGGTCTCAATTGCATTTCAAGGCAGCACAGATCTCCCCTCCTCCAGGAAAGAATCTCAAAATGAACACAGGTTCAAAGCAAGGCGAATGTCAACCTGAAGCAAAGCCTTCTTATCATTATCTAATTATAGCAAGTGGATGCACTTCATTTGTCATCCTGTCTTTGGGTAGATTAGGTCTAGCCTTTGGCCTGAGTTTTACATTGTGTGGTTACCTAAACCAGTCTGCTCTTGGTCTGTGGTCAGTTCTAGTTGTGAAGGTGAAAAGTTAATTCTTTCTGCAGTCTCTTGTCCATGACCATTTCCTTTAATTCATCTTGTTTTGACATTTCTTTTTGGCCTTAGCATAAAAGTTGAAGTTATACAGTATCTTAAGCTCTTCCCACATTCCCTCAATAATTCTCTACATACCTTTCCTGATTTCAAGGTTAAGAGCACACCTCTTCTGAAGTAACATTATTTTGGTCTGTGACTGAGGTCCCAGAATGATGTCTCACATCCCATCCAGATCTTTTTCTATGATTGAATATATCACATTACAGATAAAATTAATGTGATTCAAAAATTAAAATGCAGGAAATTGTGAAATCCAAACTTCTGTTCTACTCATTAGATCTGCCTTCTGGTGACACTTCTGAAAATCAGAGTGCAGGCACTGAGAATGCATGAGGGTTTGAAGTCAGAAAGAATCAGGCCCCAATCATGTTAGCTGCTGGAAAAATGCCAGGCTGCAGCCTGGTTTTGAATGTGTGTTAGTCTGGTATCATTGAATTTGAAAGACATTGACCATGACAAAGGGATTTTGGACCAAGTCCTAAGAACACTCATTCTGGTGTTCAGCGGCAGGTAATCCCACAGACTCTGTGTGATTGTCATTCTGCCATTAATCCAAGCATAAGTGTTTGAAGGATCAGTCCATTAGATAATAGAGTAAATAGGTGCTCTGGATTCCCTGAACCATTCTGATAAATATGTCCCTGAGTAGCTAGCACCAGTGGAGACATCATCAGCTATGCACCTTTCTTGTGTTTGGCACCATTGTTTAAAAAAATACATTATTTTCTTGTCAAAAGCAGGGCAAAGTAAATATACATATCACCCAGTTTCTTTCAATACCTTTGTCTTTATCTGAACATTTATCATGAAACTTTAAGATATCTCTGTAGGGACTCAACAACTCTCCCTTCACAGTTCATATACTAGCAACACTTTATTTAGATGCCTTTAAATGTAAAACTTCTGTCTCAGTTAAAGTGAGGTTGTTCTGTATTTGTTTTTCTTGACTACACATTTCAATATTGCATTTTTTAATAAAAGTAAATAGCTTCCTTTCAGAAAGTGTAGAAAATGTTAATGCTTCTAAAATTTAAGCCAGATCCTGAAATTTTAATTTTTCTAATCTATATCCCATAAATTATTTTAACTAGTGTCCTATTGAGTACTATTGCTCTCTTGAAAAGAGCAACACTTTCTTTTCAAGCAATAGTTTTTCCAAAATTGCCAGTGCCTATCTGGTAAGAAGTTCACCAGAAGCAAACCAAATGATTTGGATGTCACATGCTACAACTGTGTTAGGAGAACCTGTTGCTGCCCACACTTCTATTACCCTGTGGAAATGGAAGTCCCTCCACTCTCTCTCTTAATCCTTATTAAGATAACTCACTTAATCATTGGTATAATGTAAAATAAGAATTGTTTTAAAAATCACTAAAATTTTAATTTAGTTCTTTGTTAGATGGTTTTGTGGCTTATACATATGTGTATATATATATATATATAAAAATCATAAATAATCTTAAAAAAATCAAGGAGAGTCTTCCCATAAAAAACCCCAGGAGCCTAAGGAAGAACTGTCAGTCTTGCTGATTATTCAGCACAGCCCCAAAGCAGCTAATCACAGTATCAAGCCACACTGATGCATGACGTTCACTCACTGAGGTGAATATGATGGCTATATAGAATAGTAGACTTCTCTGTTGGATCTGCATTCCTGTGGGGATATTAACATTTGGAATTGCATTGAAAGTCATTCTGTAGCTCTCAAGGGCATATGTCTGAACTTGTATGGAAGATCTCATCCTTGCATTTTTCCAATGATAGATGAGCACAGTGTAATGAAAATCACAATATTTTTTATTGGCAGCCACTATACTGGCAAAATTTTATACTGCAAGCTCTTCCCATGAGGTGGCATGCATTCTACCCTCATTTGAATGTGGTCAGATTGTTATGAGAGGTTAAAACTTTCTCTTTTAATGGAAATGTTTTTTACTGTGTTTACTCTAATTAAGAGCCAAAGCTGAATGGCTCCTTGACAATGCCTTGAACTCTCTTTTTTTTTTGTACTGAAGATGATAGTTGAAGTTATCTGCTCTGCACTTTAGATGAATACATGAGAGAAAATGATAATGTGCTAACTGCTGACATCACTTACTATTTCAGTTCCAGGTTTCGTTAACCTTTGTGTGCCAGCAGTCCAGAGAACACACTGATAGGAAATTGAATCTCAGACAGCTTTTCTGTTCTTTCCTTTTCTTCTTCTATTGTTCTAAATAAATAAAAAAATAGTCCTTCATATTCTTATTAATGTAGTAAATATTATTTTGATTTTATGTAGAAAAATTAAGGCTAAAAATTGTAGTGGTGTTCATTCATTGCCAGTAAGACTATTAAACCTAGCATATGGCTGGATTTTATCTTTTTTTTTTTTTTTTAATGGCATGAAAACCTCATTCCTCAAACAGTTCTACCAATTCAATACAGTTACTCATAAATACTACACGTCACTAGCAGCTAAAAAATTAACCAATAAAATAAAGGTAACAATCGAAATGCAAAAAAGAAAGACAAAAGACCGATCCTTAGGAAGTTTTTGTGAAATATTTGCCTTTTTTCTTCACCAAAATTTTATATAAGAGCATGCCCAGAAGGACCAGATTTACAAACCTAAAGAATTAGCTGAGTATAAATTCCATGTACCTTGAATAAGTGATCAAAACTATGGAGAATCAAGACATCTGTAAATAAACAAGAAACACACATTAAGTCAGTATTACAACCAAGTGCTATATCATTGTCACTATTCATGTACTGCTAAATGCAATGTATTCAACTGTCCTCAGAAAAATATTGATTACTAGGATGCTCAGAGCTGGGAAGATAATTGACTATTCATCTTATTGCTTCTTTATCATGAATATTTTCTGTTAGACTTTGCAACATCTCTGAAACCAAAATGCTACAAGATGTGGAAGATGTACAGGAGAATCTGTGACCTAACTATATCTATTCATTTATAGTTCTTGTGATAAGTCTAATAGAAAATGTTTTAAGCACTGACTGAAAGTATATGGACATCCAAGAAAGTTACTTCTCTCAGTAATAAGTATATTTATTATGCATAGGTTGTACCTGGTTGTTTAATTACTGGACCTTTC
The DNA here is from genome assembly GCF_027887145.1 of Ammospiza caudacuta. Taxonomy (NCBI): domain Eukaryota; kingdom Metazoa; phylum Chordata; class Aves; order Passeriformes; family Passerellidae; genus Ammospiza; species Ammospiza caudacuta. The sequence goes on along the minus strand of NC_080598.1, from coordinate 52,582,728 downwards.
TTTAATAATACTTAGCTGAACTTCCATTTTTTGATTCCAAGATATGACCTGAAACAACTTGAGAGCACCTGAGTGCTGCTATGTCAGGCTAGCTCACAAGAAATGCAATGAGCCAATGTTCACATCTCAGGAAAGCCATTGTAAATAAAGCAGGTTTCTTGTTTGCATGCTCCTCAGAAAAAAACAGCAATGGTATTGGAAATCTCTGGTTTGTCATAGCACTACCTTGTCATAGCAGAGGGTAGAGATACAGCTGAGAGGTTTTTTGGTTTTTAATCGGTGAACAGAGGACACCCATTTCCAATTCAGCGCCTTTCACAGCCACTAATCACATTAAAATAATGTGGAGCCATGCTTTCTATTGAAATTGTATCATTCAATATATCAGAGGAATACATTCTCTTTTCAGGATTTTAGCTTATATCCTGGCAGCAGAGCAAATGTGATTTCTTTGACTGATGGCTTGTTGCATTTGTGTGCATATTTAATCAACAATAGACTCAACATATAAACAGTCTATATCTCTGTGGAGTCACAGTCAGCCATACTCTGCTGTCAACTAAGCCAGGGTAATTCAAGAATAAATGCCACTGAAACCAGTGGAGTATCTCTAGATTTACAGTGGTATAGCAAGGAGCAAAATCTGCCCCCCATTCTTTAGCTGTTGAAATACAACCACAGTGTACATCAGTAAAGACCCCAAATTAAAATCTGTGCTCTCTAAGTACAGTTGAATTTCCTACATCTGCATTTCGACTTTAAATAGTTTAAAAAGAGGAAAGAACTGAATTATAGTTTAAGTTAAAGCTTCAGAAAGATTCTAGTAATACAATTAATTGGAGGACAGAGGGAGATCATGATTTGAGTTTCCATGGTACAGACATCACAAGCCCCGGTGGCTCTGTCTTCTCTTTTGGGGGAAACAGATCCTGATTACTCCCTGACTCCCCTGAAGGACAAACAAGGTGCAGGAGTTGAAATGTCCCCTCCCTTCACCCATGCAAGGAGGACTCCAGAGTGAGGATGGCAACTTGCAGTCACAGACAGGATGTAGCTGTGACTTCACTTCCCTCCACCTAGGAGGTTCTATCTTTGTCCACAAAAAAGAGAAAGGCTCCCCCTGAAATGGAACAACTTGGACCCTTCATTTATTTATTTTAAAAGTAAAATTAATCTGGGTTTTGTAGCATTTTCCTGTGAAACTCAAAGTGCACTGAGCATTTCATAGTTCTGCAGCTGTACATGCTTTCTTAGCTCCAGTGAGGGCTGATTCAATAAATGACTTTTATTCATTCTCAAGATTCACACTTAGCTATTCAATAAGGGCTTTAATGAAATGTTTTCATTGTAACAAATAAAAAAAATTAATGGGCAATAAGATATAAAATCCCATTTTCCATAATAAGGTCATTCAAATAAATCTAGCATGAAAGAAAGCAAGTACTCTGTGAAGTCCCAACAGGAGCCTAAGTGGAGAGTTTGAATTTACACAATGTGTCTACATTTCAGAATGAAGTGCACGGCCTTTCCTCACCTCACCCAAGCAGAGAATGTTAAGAACTGTTTACAGATTTTCCAGATCTTATTTCTAAGTCTGGTTACAAGGGTTTCAACTACTCATGAATCACCTGAACACAAAAATGTGCTTTAATGGGTGGACTGAGCAACTTAAGAAGTTGCAAAATTAACCTTCTACAGGGAAGTCTGAACATCTTTGAAATACTACCTCAGCCACAACACAATTTTCTATCTGGTAACGAGTCCTTCCTGCCCTTTTCTGAGCCTATAACACAGCCTCTCCTTCAAAGCAGAAATTTACAGGTTTATATAAATGTGTGATAAAGTCTTGTGGCAATGCTTAGTTTTAGGACAGCAGGTTTGCATATATTCATATCCAGTCTGTGGTATAGACCTCATTGGTAGTGTTTTCAAAAGTCTTTGATATAGACAGACTTTGAGAAGACTGCACCAGAAAATATTTCTGAGTGTTCCATTGTCTCTTTATCACAATATGAACTCAAGAAATTGTGCGCAGGACTCAGATTTGACACAGCACACTTGGAAAAGGATGGAAAAAAGAACTCTGTCCTGGCTTGAGGAGAGAGTACACGACTAATTTTCCTATAACTACCCCAGCTGTGATTTATTTACATCTTCCTGGATCCAGGTTAGTACTTCATACAACATGCAAGCTATGGGCCCTTTTGTGAAAAGGTTTTCGACTCTTCCCTTATGCCTGATCAGAGTTGAAACAGAATCTGTCACTTTATCTTTCTTGGTATCTAAGTATGCCCTTGGTTTAAACATCCTAGAATGGAAAATCAGTGCTTGTCATATCTTTGCAAAGACTGGATCAATTTACTGGGTGTCCCCAGTACTTTCTTCCCATTGTATCTTTAACTTTCTAGGCTGGCACTCCAAAATACAGCAGCAAACACTGCAGGAATTGCAAGCCTATTCCTCTACATTCTGACTCCCTTCTGAATCTAGATATTCACTTTTAACAGTGAGTAGATGCCTAAAGTATTGCTGTAGGGTACAACATCATGCCATGTTTATATGCCTTTAATGTGCTTATAGTGGCTATCACAAGCTATATGTCAAAGCCATCTTTCCATATGAATTCAAAGCAAGTTTGTCATGTGCTGCTGTCTAGCTTCCTCATTTTTCAGAAGGGGACATCAAATATCCCAAAGGTTAGAAGATCCTAACCTTCTAGTCCTTGTCCTGACTGGCTACACACTTGTACTGGCTATACAAGTATACATTTATACTGGCTGTACTTAACAACGTAGACAAAATTTCTTTTTTGTGATGCACTGGCTTGTAGTACCCATCTTTTCTGGTGAAGGTATCTGTCATTATTCCAGACTGTTGTTCCAAATGACTGACACCTTAACCCTTCTCAGCTCATCATAACCAGTGGAAAACTGCATTTCAGTTCCTGCTTTGTGAGGAGTCTATGTTGCAGTTATTTCATCATCAGTTAAGTCTTGAATGCCCATAAACTGCCGGTTATGATACTGTGATTGTATCCCAATCAGACAGATCTGTGTGGATCACGCACAGAGCAGTGTTACCCCACCCACACGTGCAGGAGGAGGGGTCACGCTGAAGGGCAGGGACTATTCACTTACTGTGCTAAAAATCTTAGTGTTTTATTAAATGCTGCTTACATAGAAATTTTCCTAAGGCAAGTTGCATCTCTTTTTTTCCCCCCTCAATTGTATTAATTTATGGATTCTCTATGTGAGGAGACTGGACAAAAGATTAGTCAGCATAGTCCATGTTTCTCATATATCCAGGGTGATATTGGCAAGGCAAATGGAGAGGAATTGATAAAAGTTTTGATAAGACATCAGCTGGAAAAAGGTGGCATTGCTTAGGAAGATATGTTATACTCAGCTCACCTCCCTGTACAAAGAGAACTTAGAATTTCTCAGAAGTACAAAACCAAGGGCCATTTCTCAGGTACATTTCTTAATGTTAAGGTCTATTTTCCTTATGCATAATGAATGCTATTAAATCCTTCTTTCTTCAGTTTGACATAAGCATCCTTCAATATTCTAGCAGGAAATCTCATTGACAAGTTCCCTGAAATTCTCTAATGCCTTTTTTAACAGATTTTTTATTTGCAGCAACAGAAATCCAGCACACTGAGCCACCCTGGCTTTCATTCAGTTAGGCCTTTGCCAGCATCATTCTTAGTGCACAGTGTGTGCCAGTTCTCTTCTACTCCTTGGCTGATATATTTTCTTGCCTGAATAGGCTTATCACCTGCAAAATATAATACCTCTGACTTCTCTGCCTTCTTTATTAGCTCTAGTAAATAATAACATTCCAGTACCCCTGGGAACTTCATTTTTTGAGATATATTTCTCTGTAGCAGTAATGTTTGCATTGACATTTCTTCTCCATATGTCCAGGTAGGTTTTCCTTTAATTTGGGGGTTTTAGTTTGTCTTTTTGTTTTGTGACTAAGAACAAAATACACAGATGATATCAGAATTGGCCATGCTGTCAACAGTGTAGTCTCCCCATCTCCAGCACTTTATCCTTTCACTGCCTGCCAGCAAAAGTTACAGTCTGATTACTCCTCCCTTCTAAATGTTTTAATTGATTGCCAAGAACTCTGTGCATGGTTTCTTCAAGGCTGGTTATTCCTTGGACTAACTAAAAATATTGCCAGCATTCATACCCTCTGACTCACCTCTGGATCCCAGATGTTATGATGGTTCTAGATTGTGATTATGTTTGGCATATTACCAAATAATTTTAGGGGTTCCCTGTGGCTTGCACTACTATGTGCAAGGAGCCCAGAAGATACTACTCCTATAGCTCTGAAAGGATTTGAAAGCAGAGAAGAAATATGTGAGTCAAAAGGATATGGTCTGAGAGCAAGGAGTCCCAGCTTCCACTGATCTAGGGGATTAAAGAGAGGAAGGTCTTGGAGTATCTCTGAAAGGAGGCAGATTACTACCTGAGGCTGTTGTTCACTGGCACCCAAAACCATTGTTATGAGTGCCAGAAGTATGCACAGGACTTAGATGTCCTATTGCAAAGGACTGAATTCCATCTAAACACCTGCTGATCCAACCTTGTTTCCTTGTGACTGACTCAAAAGCATTCAGGTCTCTTCACTCACCCTGCACAGGGTCATACATGCAATACAGCCAAATATTTACATGCCATTCCTCTTCTCTTCAGATTTTAAAATTGTCCATCATTTCCTCTACCCATGTACCCATTATCCTGAGATCAATGTGTGACCTCAGATTTTAAGGTCACAAGGAGCTTTTAGATCATCCCATCTGACCTAATTTATGATTCAGAATTTATAATTTCATTCCCTTCTCCTTGTATGAGAAAGCGTAATGTACATTCTTATGTAATTGCTATGCATAACATGCAGCACTGTATAATTTAATAAATAATAATAAAGCATATCCAAATGGCAACTGTGTATAAAAGAAGGCTGAATTCACCTTGCAATATTATTGGCCAACTGAGAATTTCAGGCATTTGCTGGAAAGTTTAATGCAAGATTTGAAATTTGGAAAGCACGCTTCTTTGTTAAGAAATTCTCCATTTCTCATCATGAGCTTCTCAGAAACCATTAACATTTTTTATTTAAAGTAATAAGCTGAGAAGAAGGGGATATAGCCATGAGATAATAGCCTTTGTGAAATCACTAGGTGTGCTGAGGTGAATCCATGGGTACTCAACATAATGACAGGATCATCAGCTAATGCCTACTTTTATAGAGTTTTAATATTCTAATCACTTTTCCAAGAAATAATCTTTATATTTAAAGGTATAAGGACAGTCTTAGAGCCAAAAATGTTAAAATAATATTATGTTACCCTATGAGTCTTGTAGACAATTAGTTTTAATAGAATGTAATACACCAATCTGATTCACTAAGACAGTGAGGTTTTCAGCTAAAAGAATTACAGAGGCTATGCCTGCTCATTATATTTCAGCTCTAAGCCAATTCAGCTTCTCTTCCTCAGAGTCCTCAGGCTCCTTTGCTTGGTGTCTTGATGAGGATGGCAAGGGAGACCAATGGTCCCTTGTGGCTGGAGCTGTGATTGAGCCCCTCCTGTGGCTGAGTTTCCAGCATGACTGTGAAAGTCAGGACACACACATTTGACTCCAGACTCCCACTTACATTTCATTCTTATACAGAAATCCCTATTCCTACCAATCTAAAAGACAGATATAAAACCATGCCTGAATGCCAGAAGTCTTAAGGAAGTGATGATTGTGCAAGTTTGAGACTCTTACCGATACAATGTTCTTGATAGCCTGAAATGAAAAAGTTGTTACCATTAAAATAATAATTTCTTCAAGCACTGCTAGCTTCTTGTAAGAAGGAGTTAGCAAAATCTTACTGTGAAAAGGAAAAAAACAGAGTTGGAGAATTCCAATATATAACTACATACTACAGACCTTACTGTGTTAGAGCAAGTTCCCACTTTGTCAGCCATTTACTCCTTGCAGGTGTGAGTTCACAGTTTCTGAAAAGTAATACCAAACCCATGAAATTACTACTGAGGCTGCAATCATCTTGTAAGTATCTAATAATTACAATTGTTAAAAAGAACAAGATATTTCAGAATAAGCAGGCAAACTTCTATCATAATTTTACAAATCAAAAGTTAATGTATGTTTTCAACAAGAAAGTTCTTTGCATCTGGGATAAGACTGTATGTGACCACACAAGGGAATATGACCAAATAAGAGGGGTTTATTAACTCTATTCTATAACAAACTTACAAATTAATTTTACTCGTGTTTTCAGATATGATTAAATAGTACACATGTTAATGTCTGACTCAAAATTCAAACGTTTTAGGTATAATGTGGATTTTACTACTCTGCTTGTGAAGCTATTGAGATCCAAGTGTCCCTGTATTAAAGTAAGCAAGAAACATAATGTTACTCAAGTTACATTTTCCACTTGAATCGGCAATGTGATTGTGCATTCCCAAGCCACAAGAATAAAATCTTAGGAAACTAAAAGCAACCAACAGTACATACTGGGATGTCAATGAGCCATAAAGGCTATATATAGATTTATATAGCAGATAAATATTATGCTGTCATTAGACAGCAAGCAAGGGTTTAATATTTGGATCCTATGTCAGATTTCTGCAGAACATTACTCTCCAACAGAGAGTACAAAAACCTCTTCCGGGGGACAGCAAATCAAGAGATAGCATTCAACAACCAGGCAGCCAAATCAACCACATGTTTCAATGCTAGCCTCAGATGGGATCCATTGAGAAGTTTACGATGTAAAGGGACCATGAAAATTATCTTGATCCCTTCTGTCAGCTCCTGGTGAGTGTGAGAGACAGCAATAGCATCAGTTTGCATCATACCTGGCATCATGTTTGCGTTTGGTGCTCAGGAAAAGTCCACTCAGTAGCTTCAGTATGTCTGTACTGTGTTCAGTTCAGTTCATGGTGGCTTCCTAGCATAGAATTAGTGACTGTCTTAAACAATGAATACTTCTTTGGGGCTTTTTTATTTTCCCTTTTATGGCAATTTGCTGTGGGATTTCCCATTGTTCCTTATGGGTAAATTAGGCAGATATGAAGAGACTGTTTCTGTTTTCCATAACCCAAGAGGAGTTAAGAAAGCTCATCACTGTAAGGGGCCAACCACTTATTCTATTTTCCTTCTGTGAAAGTGAGCTCAAACCAGACTAACTTTCCCTTTAAGTTTTTTTGTCCTTCCTGTAACCTAAATCACTCTTTCTGACATGCACAGAAGATCCAAACAAATGTCCTTTTTATTCATGACTTTTTCTCCTACAAATATTAAGAGTTCTTTCTTGACAATATGTTGGCCAAAATTGTATTACTAAGATTTCTTCCAGACATCAAATAATATTCCTGTATTCCAGACAGCATAGAGACATCCTAGTTGTACTCTATTTGTATTTAATTTTCACCCATAGTGATCAAGACGGTGATGTGAACAGGCTTCAAATTTGCTAGTGGTGAAATTTTGCAGGTAACCTTGTGTCTGTTGTCAAACCTATCTGCCTTCTAATGCTTTCTCTCAAGAAATGTTCAGTTTGTAATTATTGCATAATGCCTTTGCCATGTTTTATTTTGAGATGCAGTCTCTAGGCTGGTTTCCATAGAATATGAAAGCCTTGCAGAAGGTCTGCCTCTGTGCTTCTTCTTCCAGCAGTAGAGTCATAATCCTTTCTGACTCTTCAGCATCCTCATGAACTTTTACATAACTTCAACAGGGAAGCATGAAGAGACCTTGCACTTAGAGCATTTCTACCCAATTACTCCTGTTTAATGATTTTGCAAGAGTTTTACTGATTAAGTCATTATTTTTACTACATCCTGTAAAAGCAGTTCAGCTCTCACATAGTTAATATAGAACACTTCACTTCCAAAACAGACTAATTTGGTTGCATAAACACTTCCTTTCCGTTTGACTATGGTAGTGGTTAGAATTGTACAATTCTTTTATTATAACCGTGGTCATTTTCAAAGACTTACATAACCAGTCATTTTGCTGAGATATTGGTGGATCTTTAAGCCTTTTGTTTTGAAATTACTTTAAAGTTCTGGAATTTTTCAGAGAATTAGGCAAAGAACCTGATGAGGTTAAACAATTTCAAGTGCAAGGTGCCACATCTGTATCTAGGGCTATCCCAGACATGAGTACAGCCTGGAAGAAAAACTCATTGAGGTCAGCTGGGAGAAGGACATGGGAGGGTAGGTAGGTAAGCAGCTGGACATGACCAGGCAATGTGCATTTGCAGCCTACCATATCCTGGGCTGCATTAAAAGAAGTGTGACCAGCAGGGTGAGGGAGGGGATTCCTCCCCCCTGCTCTGTCCTGGTGAGATCCCATCTGGAGTGCTGCTTCCAGCTTTGGGGGCCACAGCATAAGGAAGACATGGACCTGTTAGAGTGAGCCCAGAGGAGGATCACAAAGGTGATCAGAGGGTCTGTGGCGCCTCTCCCATGAAGACAGGGTTGTTCAGCCTGGAGAAACCTCCAAGAAGACCTTATTGTGGCCATTCAGTATGTACAAGAGTGTATATAAAAGAGGGAGAGAGATTTTACAAGGATTTTAAAGATATCATAAAGGGAAATTATTATAATCGAAAAGAGCAGAGATTGAAGAGTCAGAACGGAATTCTTTAGTCTAGAAAGGAATTTTTACTCAAAGAGTGTTGAGGCATTGAAACAGCTTGCTCAGAGAAGTTGTGGATTCTCCATAGCTGAAAATCTTCATGGAATGGCTGGACAGAGCCCTGGGCACCCTGATGTAGTGGATGGCATCCACCTGTGGCAAGAGTGTTGGAACTACATGAGCTTTAAAATCTCCTTCAAACCAAGCCATTCTGTGATTCTATGAATAAGACATGCCTTCATGATTTCCAGAGTCCTGAGAACAGTGAGCAAGTTTTGGAAGAGGGAAAGAAGACTTACCCTCAGTGAAAAACAATCAGGTTAGGCAATTTTTAAGCACATTGGATATACACAAGTCTGTGGGACTTACTAGAACACAGCCACAAGCACAGAAGGGACTGGCAGATGTCACTGTGAGGCTGCTCTCTTATATATTTGAAAGGTCAAGGTGATGAGGAAAGACTCCTGAAAATGGGAAGCAAATAAATGGTTTTGGACTTTCCAAGTTCCAATCAGGGATGAGAAGTCTTCATTCTTGGAGATACTCAAAACTTGACTGGACACAGCCCTGGGAAACTTTTTCTGGTTGACCCTGCTCTGAATCATGGCTGAGTTGGATAATAATCTCTAGTGGTTCTTTCCAGCCTCAGCTCTTGGTTGATTCTATGATATCCTGGGGAAGTTTTAGTGCTAGAAAAATCTGATAGGAATTTTAAATGAGAGCACTGTGAACCTTGCAATATTTCCCATTTCAGGGGGAAAAAAGGAAAGAAAAATGAAAAAAAAAATTAAAAAAGAGAAAAAGACCACACCATCACTACCCTCTTGGGTGCCTCTCAATTAAAAATTGATATTTGTTTGAAGTAATTCTTTCAGAAATCCCAGAGTGACTGAGACTATTATAAAAGCTTTTGTTTACATGCATTAAATTACAACAGTTTTTCAGGAAGTTTTTTTTCTTTCAGTTATTAACTCTTAAAAACAGGTTCCTTGAGACCAGGGAGAAGGCTGCTTGCAACCATATGGAATCCTCTGACCAACACAGCTTCCCTTTAGAAGTTCCCATCTATGCTTTGCAAATGCAAATTTATCTGACTCCATAAGACTTTCCAAGGCAAGAAAAGTTTATAATGCATTTGGAGGCCACTACACAGGAGAAATGAATACTTTCCCACTACACTCCCCCTTCTGTCTCATCTCCTAATGAAATTTGAAAAAAAAATTCCAATACCATATATTTGCAGTTGAGCTAAAATAGTGTTGGTGGTTACATGACAGTGGAAAAGAGAGAGTCCTGGAGCTGGAGCTAACTCCAGATATTTAGTGGTTATACTTATTACACTAGCCTGTAAATTAAAGAGTGTATAACTCATAAACCCTCTCTTTTTTTTTTTTTTTTTTTTAATTGAAGCCAAATTCCACTTTCAACCAGCAGAAATTCCTCGCCCCCACTGCTCCATTGTTGGGAGCCTCTGGAAAGGCCAGATGTTGGTGGCAGTAATTCAGGGGCTGAAGAAGTGCCTGAAATACCCACTGCCCTCTGGAGGACAAGAGCGTGGCTGAGCTGCTGGAACCTTCCACCAGTGCAGGCTGTAATGCATTGCATGCTTCTGTTGTGGTTTTGCCTAAGAGCAAATTGGGATTGAAACTGGAAACTACTTAATGGTGCAAAAAATTAACATAGCCCGAAAAGGCTTGGAAATTTAAATCTGAGTTTGTACTCACTGATTTTCTGTGGTGTGTCATGTTAATTCATGTCCTATTTTTATGTCTTATTATGAGAAATGTTGCTTATTATGGAAGGGAAAAATCTGTCAGATATGATTAATGCCTTCATGTCTAAGAAAGTAGCCTTGTAGCCACCCAGGCTTAGGGTTTAAAAGAAACAAAGTTTTAGGGAGAAGTAATTTTTTCTCTTTTTAAAAAATTGACACAGGTGGAAAAAGAACATGCTTTTCAGGCACAGTTCTTCAGTTTTTCAATTCCAAGCTATTGAAATGTGTACAGATGAAGTAGGGCATAATTGATGAATATCTTCAATCATGTACTTAAGCAGAGAACCAAATTAAAACTTAATCTATAACTAAAGATTCCCACACCATGGAAAAAGTGGAGAAATAATGAATGATGAGCTACGACTTAAGTCGATTAGCAACCATAAAATGTCATCACTCAAGATTTGCAGGAACATTTTCAGGTAAAAGTAAAACATATTTTTCCTGTTTTATAAATATAACTTCAAGAACAGAACAAAAAAATCTTTCCATATTTTACTTTCAGTGCAGCTACCTAAAGTTAAATGAAAGACAAAACTGTCTTTTTACCATTAGAAGACAAAAATTCCAGTGCTAGTACATGCAAGCATCAGAGATACATTTACTGCAAACAGCAGTGGATACAACTGGTCCTTTCCTCATTGTGGTAGATGGAACACAAAGAGTCAGTACAAATGGCAGGGAAAAAAATTGATTTCTTTTGTAAAATGAAGAATTTTAACAATTGCAATGAATTAACACACAAGTCATTCTTGAAAAATCTCAAAAAGCCCTTTAAAAATGACAGATTAAAGAGCCTGACAAACAAGATCAAGTAAAAGTCATATAGTCCTCTATTCCATCCAACATTTTAAGTCATCCCTAATGATCCTAACACAAAATATTAATAAAGTGAAATTTGTTCTGGATGGGTCTAATATTTAAAACAGACCATTTGTAATGAAACTTTCCAAGATTCATTCTCTCAATGATGCTTTATTTTCCTCAGAAAAGAAGAATGGAGAGCCATGAAAGCATTAGATTTTGCATCTGCAGGAGGAAGCCTCTCTGAAACCTTTTTTGACTTATTGTGCACAAAGATGATGCACGGCCAAGTCATGACAGGACATGACATACAGCCACCAGGAACAGCAGTGCTCCCTCCCTTTGTCCCTGCTCTCCTCCCCCAAGATCTGCATGTCCTCTCTGTCTCCCTCCACAACACAGAGCTCTGCTGAGATCTTATGGAATAGTCCTGCAAACACACACACACCCTTCTCCATAACATCCCCTGACATTTCTAGACCCTCATCCACTTTGCCTTCACCAACTTCCCTCAGCCCTCAACACCTCTCTGCACACAGTCATTGAATATTTTGTGTCATTATCACAAAATTCAATTTTGCTCCTGGGGGAAGTGGAAGTTAATGTTGCCTCCAGAACAGAAAAGCCTTGAGTGGGTCCTGGCACTACATGAGGAATTGTATCATTCAGTGAGGAATGCGATCTGAAGAGCCCTATTCAGCCTACAAATCATTTACTCAAAAGACTACAATAGGCAATAGATAGAAAATAGTATGAATACAGGAAAAAAAAAAAAGGCAGACTCAATCCTGCAAACACTTATGTGTGTACTTAATGTAATGTGGATGAATATTGATTTCAATGAGAGTGCTTATATGCATAAAGCAAGGCATATGCATGCTTATAGGATCAAGGCCAAGATTGTTAAGTACTGCAAGCTGAGCTTTAACGACTGATAAAGCAACTTAGAAATACACCAAAATATGTCATGGAAATATTCAGGATGCCTGGTTTCAATACTCATGAAACGGTATCCCTGCTCTCAGTCTGGAATAAGAAAAATAATTTGTTAGTAAATTAATGACAATCACAGAAAATTAGAATTTAGTGTATATAATGTATGAGCAAAAGGAGCACCCATATGTGGCTGAATAATTCTGCCTCCTGCTAGACTGCATCCATTTCTGTGGCAGCTATTGAAAAATGTACAAAAACATTACAGTTCATGTCAAAGAGGTGAATGATCCTCCCATTTGCAACAGCCAGGGCAAATTAAAGCTGAAAAGGAATTTCTCACAACAGAATTGATTCTGCAAGTATCCAGACTGGGATTTAAAAAACCAATGGGTGATCATTTCAGACTCCACTGTACAGCTTGGTTTTAGTCTAGGTGGACGCACTGGCTCCACAAATTCTCCCATGGTCTCTGTCATAGTACAATCTGAAACACTGACCCAACATTTTATCAAAATTAATTTTTTCTTCAGTCTTCTATGAAAAAGAATGGATGTGAAACACTTTGTGGAAATGCACATTCTGGTTTCTGTTTAAACGCTCTCAGGGAGACTTTAATTGCATAACCAAAATGACAGTTTGGGACAGTGACTGGTAACTTGATGCTAGAGGCTTTGAAAACCTAAGTCTTAATTCCCCACTCAGTAACAGCATAACTAATTTAGCAGTGATGAACATGGAAAACAGACTCTCAGCTCAGCCTGAATGCTGAACAGATACTGTTTTCAATTATGGGACCGCTCTGGTCTGCAAGGATCTTGAGAGAAAACACAGTGCAAGGAGTGCTGGCTTGGCAGTGGAGGATACTCCAACTCTCCAGACCATACAAGTCACAAACCTAAAATGTTTTTAGGACTATACAGCCTATTTTAGAAAGCCAAGCTGAAGAGATTTCTAGAAGTAGTTCCTCTTCCAGGGAAGGAGGCTTGGGTGAGTGCTCAACTAATGCGCTGTGGTGAAGAGGCTGTGATGTCTCTAACACTGAAATTAGGTGGTGTAGCCCTGCCAGATGTGTGGTGTCCACACTGGATAGAGTTCAGAATTGTCATGCATCTTCTCTGAATGTGAGATAATGGATAAATGTCTCCAGTTCTGGTCAGCTCTGCTAAAATAACTAGCTTGTGACTGTGGTGAAAATGGAGTGTTGCCGGAAACTTCAACTTCAAAAATTCCTCAAGAAGCTGTATGAGACCAGGATTCCTGCTTTCTTTATGCTTTGTTCTAGGATGATCAAAATAAAAATAACCAAATAACCAAATACAGTGACAAATTTCTAGCTTTCCACCTACAGTGCTTCATTGACTGAGGAAATAACATGTCATCTACTGCACAGCCTGCTTATTCCTGCCTGTCTAGGGGACTGTGGTGGCTGAGCACTGGAACACGCTGTCCAGGGAGGTCATGGAGTCCCCCTCTCTGAAGGCGTCCAAAACTCACCTGGACACATTCCTGTGTAACCTGCCCCAGGTGACCCTCTCTTGGCAGGGGGATTGAATTGGATGATCTCCAGAGGTCCCTCCCAACCCTAACAATGCTGTGACTATCTGACTACTGTAAAGACATAGAGTTGAATTATTTTTATTCAAGGTAAGTTTTACTTTGGTGTCTAGAGACTTCAGGAGCTGTTTACACTCTGACCTATCTTTCTCCCCACCTCTCCCTGCCGTGTGGCTGCTTCAGGACCTTTCTAATTTTCCTTCTTTGGTTTAACTGCAATACAAGTCAGTGACTGCTGTTTATCAGTATGCAGCACACTGAATATCAGTGTAAGAAAGGCTATAGAGAACAAATTTAGAGGCAGAAAAGGTAACGCTTTTTTTTAGTATGTGAAGTGGTTATTAAAACAAAAACAAAAAACAATCCTTTGTTTGTACTGGCTGGTGTAGAATTGTGCTACTTTTCTTCTGAAATTATGCTTTAACATAGCATTCTTTGGCCAGCCCTACAGTTTTCATCATGTCTATATTCTTCAAGGAAAAAATAAAACAACATAGGAACAGCTCAGAAATTAAACTGTTACCCCAGACTGAAAAGAAAAAACCAAAACCAAATCAAACAAAATAAAAAAACTCCCAAACTTGTAAACTTTGAGGATGGTGCTTCAAAAATACAAGGGTACTTTAAAAATATATCTTTAGGTGATGAAAATGCCTCCACTGAAGTAAATTAAATTATGCCAAAACACACCAGGCAAGCATTTGACACTCAGTTGTGTGCAGAAATTCCCTGGGCTGCGGCTGCTTTAAGAACAGTTGAACTGGCAGTTTGTTCAGGCAGGTTTTCGACTTGTCCGTGGAACTGCAAGGATTTTCTCACCTTTCATCAACGTGGATCTGCAGCCAACATCTTTAAAAATATATCCCCATCTCATTCAGCGAAAAGCTGTGTATTGAAATAAGGCAAGCCCTGAGATGAATTAGAGGCAAAGGGCCCCTTTGCACACTTGAACTCTATGTGTGGCTTTTGTTGACATCAGTGTGAGCTGTGTCTGCAAATCAGTGACCGCCTTTTGTTATGGAGCAACAAATCTTTAGCACACAGCCTGCTTCTGAAAGAGTCAAAGTCTTCCTTTGTAAAAGCACATTCTTTCCTTAGATTCATGCAAAGATATCAACCAGCATTGCCAGATGACACGCTCAGAAAATCAGGATGCTATCCTGGACCAGCAAAGACCAACTGACAAGGACTGCGCAAATCTGGAGAAAAAAAAAAAAAAGACTCTTATTACTTATGTGAGATATCAGGAAAAATACTTCCAAAATAGGAACATCCTAATTTTAATCATGGTAACTAAAGCCTAAAGCTAACTAACTGACAGTAACACTAATGACAGCAGAAATGTGTCTGAGGTGTAGGAAAAGAGTATGCAGGGTCATAATTCAAATTTCTCAACACATTCAGTTAAGGCCATATTTTGCAGGAACTCATTTAAGCAATATTAAAAGGATAAGATTTTTCAAGCATTCTAAGCATCAAAATCTTCTGGCTTTATGAGTAATCAGATTTTTCAAATATCTCTCTTTCCCAATGCTGAGAATTTTGCAGACCTGAGTCTCACTGTGGACATCTGAAATGTTGACCATGCCATGTAATTTACTCAGTTGAGAAAGTTCTGCTTTGAAGTCCAGCAAATAAACTCCAGTCACAGAGCACACACTATTCACACATAAAGAAAATAGTTTTTTTTCTCTGAGCTTTTACTCATTAAATGGTTAAAAATATTGAAGGGCCACAGCTATCACCACTGAGAGAGACAGTGAGAGAGAATGGAAGGAGGAGTGTGGTACTGCCCTTTGCAAACTCAGCAGTTCTTCAGATGTGGTCTGGCATGTAGCTCATAAAGTCAAGCAAGTCTGCTCATTTCAGTCATATATACAGGCACATATGCATCAACAGAGATAGATACATTGATGCTAACCCTCTGAAGAGTGAAATAAAGCAGTGTGATGTACATCTTTAGTAGATTAGCAGTTACAAAGATTTGAAGTTATAAAAAATTCATTGCTTTGTACAATTTCAGCACAGAAGCACAAGCCGAAAGTTTCAGGTTTGTGACAGCCAGGTTTTCTCTAAGAGGACAATGATAATGATGATATCATTTGAACTTTCTACTTTACTTTGAATTTCTCGTGATTGTATTTTTTAACGGAATTTATAGGAACATGATAACAGAAAATACTTTCATCCAAAAACACTGCTTCATAAGAGCAAAGTAATTTCATTGAAACAAAGAAATTTTACTTTTTTTTTGGCTTGAAATTTTTGAGGTGACTCTTGTTAATTCTGATTAGGGAGAGAAAAGGACAAAAGCAGATGGAAGGGGTGAAAACCAGAGAAAGAAAGAGGCATTTGTACATTCATGTAGGAAAAATAATTTTGGCAAAATTTTGGGCAACTGGATGATATGAAGAAGTAAATTCCAGAATAATGAAATACAAGAAGGAAATGGACGTTTTCTTCAGTATTTTATTATCGGAGTGCAGGATTTGTGGTTCTTCTGTGCTGTTTCTTTCAAAAGTTCTGCAGAATGTGGGATTTCTTGCACTATGCCAGACTCCGCAATGCCTGTGCATCCAGACATAGCAAAAATGTTAGATTAGCCAAAACAACTAATTAGAACAACTCACAGATCATAGAATTATTATAATACCATAGACTCATTTAATGGTTTGGGCTGGAAGGAGCCTTAAAGATCATCCAGTTCCTACTCCCCTTACATGGGCAAGGACACCTCCCACTAGACCAGCTTGCTCAAAGCCCCATCCAACTGGCCTTGATTTTTATCAGTGCATGACAGAAAAAAAGATTTTTTCAAGATTTGCGATGGGATAATAGGATTTGTGGCAATGACTAGGGATTTTTTTTCAACGCAATGTGAAGATGTCCCAGCTCAACATTGAGGGATTTAATGATGATTATGAGGTGAACAGGTACATTTCTGGAGATTGACAAAACCCTGTGAGTTACCACTATAGGCCATAGATCTCATTTCCTTTGTCTTTTGTCAAATAAATAATGAAAGAGGCATTTTTTAATGCAATGCAAAACAAGATGCAGGTAGATCCTTCTCCAAACTGATGATGTTATGGAAGATTGTAGACAGAGTGAAAATGTGTGTGACTGTCTCAGTCTGCATGAAGCAGCATTTGATTTTTCACACTATGTCATGCCAACTTAGAGTAATAAGAAGCTATTGTTTCTACAGAAAGTGGAAAACAGCATCTAACAATAAAATAAATGCATCTTTGGCTGGAATGTCCACATTCACAACAGGCAAGTGTACAGAGTATTGCACAGGCCTTCTATAGTCTGCTTTTTCCACCTCCTTGAAGCAAAGCAGTTATGTTGTGTTGCCTAAAGTAAGTGTAGAAACTCAAAGCTTCTTCACTTTTGGCATATATGGGCCCAAGAGAAGTCCATTTAATAAATTAGATGTGATGAACCATAGACAGTTTTCCTACCTACTCCTCTTTCCATCTGTGCCAGCTATGTCTTCTCTACAGCTTGGTTTCCATGAGTATCATGAGGATATTGTCTCAGTCTTTAGTGAAGGATATAATTCCTAACAATGAAAAAGAGAACATTCAGCAAAAATGATAGGTTGTGAACACAGCATACTCTTAGCCTGGGGAGGTGATTACCACAAGGTCACTGTGGCTCAGCAGCTGTGCAGAATTCAAAAAAAAGCTGGGAATTTTTGGAGTAAAAAAAATACACTGAGAAATATTATTGCACACATGTGTGTATATTTTTTTAAAATACATATATACATAAATATGCATACATATATACAAAAAAGAAGTATGTGAAAAGCAAGGCATAATTCAGAATTGAAACCAATGTCTATTGCGACTAAGGAAGACATTTCATTTGGATTGATTATTCCTCAGCTGCCCTGTTCTACTTCGTCCTGTAAAGCACCCCACACTGATGGTTGGAGGAGCTAATTTATTTTGTGTTCCAGTTCCTAAAAGCTGTCAGCAAAAGGAAAGTTCTCAGACTTCAATGCAAGAATCTTCCATGCTACAGTCCTCCTGCTTTAGGTGTCATTCCTTGTGAAGAAGAATTTACAGATCTGCAGCTTATGATAGCCAAAACCCTAGAGACTTCTGGCCAGACCAGGGAAAGAATCATAGATGGATAGAGTGACTTGGTTTGGAAGGGACCTTAAAGATCATCTTGTCCAACCAAGGGCAGGGATGTCACCATCAAATATCCTGTCTGGTTGTCAGAGCCTGGATTCCTTCATGTGTTGCAACACACACCAGTGATGATGGCTGGTGATTTTACAACCTTAGAAATCAGTTTAGGAAGCTTGCTAAGCCATGCCATTCTTTGTAGGTCATGATTCACACTTCCACTGCACAGTTCACAGGGCCAAGTTTCTGTAGCACAGATGAACCTCAGGCTCCCTGTGTGCCATCTTCCCTTGCAGCCTGTGACTCTGACACAGCTGAATCTCAGACAGCACTAATTTCTTTCTGGCTAATTCAAAGTGCCCTGATGTCACCACCTGGGCAGGTAGGTAGAGATAGGCAGACAGTCCAGGGGGGAGGAGCAGGCATGGCTGGACCAATGAAAGGTGCTAATAAGAACCTTGCATTCCCCAGAGAACCTTGCATTCCTCAGACATGACCCATGTCCTGGACTTCAGCTTGTGTCCAAGCGATGTTGAGATAGAATTTGAAATACACACACTAAAAATTTTACTTATTGTAACTAATAAGAATTTTGAATTTAGTGTCTTGTCTAATTTTTCTATTTGATGAATTACCCTCTTTATTACCAGATTGAAGTCCCCCATAAACTAGCTGCAAATTACCTATTGATACTCTTTATTCTGTTTCTTTTCCCACCAATACAATTCTCTGCTGTACAACAATTGTATTTGCCTGGGACTATGGAAAGAGTTAGGTAAATCAATTTTAAACAAACCATATTTTGTATGCTTATATAGTTTCATTTCCAATAAATAACCTGGAATAGCTAGTCAACTTTACATGCAATCTTAATTTGAGTTTCATATGCATAACGGAAGCAAGGAAAAATGGGACAGAGTTGAGAAGGGAAGAAAGATTATATGGCTACAAGCACAGTGCAATGTAAATTCATTTACAAGGGCATCTGCATCTGTATGTCCAGTCAAGTGGCACAGTGAATTGCGAGGGGATTATTGATTTCAAAATGACTTAACTGCAGTCATGCAGTACTGAGAATACCTTATTGCTTCCCTCAGCTTCATGTACCAATTTGATCATATTTTGTATATGTCTCAGCAGTCACACATGTAAGTCCTGAAAATAAGGTGATTAAAAGGGCAACAACCTCAGAAAAAAAAAAAACAAGTCTCCCACCATATGGGAGATCAGGTTTGCTCTTCAGTTTCAAACACCCCAAATCATATACTTATCTATTTGAATACCTCTCTTGAAAAAATTAAAATGCAACTTACAGCAGTGCTGAGCAGAAGCCCTATGAAAATCAGGTCCCATCAAACTGGAGTCACCCAAAGAAATTAATGTCACTTTTAAGGTTTGAATGTATAACTTCCAAAGTCAACATGGATAAAACTTTCTGAATATGTGTACAACATGCAGCTAAGAGAATTCTGAATTGTCCCATTGCAAGATTTTAAAACTTCCATGTGCATGCAGGCCTGATAACTTTTTAAAACTATTTTTCAAGAGAAGGAGCAAGAAATAAGCATCATCTCCCCTAACATATGGATTAAAATTTTTACACTGTCAGTAATTAAAATACCATGACAAATTAAGAGCTGATAAAAGGCCACAGCTAAAGATTTATGTTCTTTTTTTTTTAAAGCTTCTTTAAGCTTTACCAAATGTACTGTGCTCTATGTACTTCATCTCTAACATCTGAATCCAGTTAGCAATGATTTTCAACTAACAGGGTGTTCCTTTGCATCAAAATGTGTAGCAGGATCTCTGTGTTACGCATGTCATCTTATGACAGTCAGTTAGCTCTCCTGCTGAAGTGCATTAGGAAACTGTTTTAAAGAGCTTGCACCTTTAGTCAGAATGGTTAAAAAAAAAAAAAAAAAACGACATTGTTTAACAGCCCTGTATGTCTTACCGTTATACTCTCCACCTTTTGCAAAGGTCAGAGAAGTGTCATTTTGTGACTGTACTAATTTATTCAGAAAGCACAGCTTAACTCTTCCTGTGACTTGTTAAAATCATGACAACACCATATCGGGTGGGGGAAAGCAGGATTCAAAGTGTAGACAACACACGTTTAGTGAGTAGCTTTTTGCTTGTGTCTTACATCAATCACTCCTGACATTTCCAAGGAGAAATCCTATCTGGACCCTAAAAATCTATTTCCTTTTCTCATGACAGCTGTGGTTAAGGCAGGGCAGCTTGTACCATGAAGTTTTTTAATGATGATAGCAG
Organism: Ammospiza caudacuta; assembly: GCF_027887145.1. Classification (NCBI taxonomy): domain Eukaryota; kingdom Metazoa; phylum Chordata; class Aves; order Passeriformes; family Passerellidae; genus Ammospiza; species Ammospiza caudacuta. The sequence continues at coordinate 52,562,572 of NC_080598.1, read as the reverse complement.
TCCTTCATGTCAACTTTCTTCTTAAAGTTGCAGTTATCAGAAATATTCCAGTGCAAAATATTTCCACTTCTATTTGTTCTGTAAAGATTTCCAATAAAAATGAGGTTTGTTTGGGTGGTTTACAAAACTATCCCTGGACATCCACTGCAGCCTGTAAGGAAACAAGCTTCAGGCTTCCAAAAGGTAAAGCTGGTTGCTTCTCAGCACAGCACCTGCTATTTCTCAGGAAGACAAGAGGAATCATAGTGCCAACTTGTCATTTGGAGTCACCCTCGCATTGCTTTGTATAAAGTGGATGGGACATTAGAGTGGTTCAGTGCCTCGTGTTATATTAATGTTCTGCTCAGGGCAGTGTAGACTCAAACCTCATTAAATATGGTTGTTTGAAACGACTTAGACATTGAATGGCATTGGGTCTGTATTATCAGCACTTCCAGTGGGTCCAGAGGCTCATGGTCTGAGTTCTATCAATGCACAGTTTCGCTACCTTTTCTTGCTTATCTGAGAAATACCCACACTAGTTAAAATTAGAAATGTTCTGACAGTGAATTATCTGCTGCTCACTCCTACCCATAGATGATGGCAAAAATAAAAAAAAAAGGTCTACTTTTTATTGAGTTAATAATTACCAAACTTTTGGAGAAAGCAAATGATCTATCTTTATATTTCTGATATGCTGCCACATAGGCCTCCTTGCCACATGATTCAGCATTCAATAACTAGACTTCAGGAGGCAAGAGCAAGTCCTGTGCTACACTAGAAGTCAGAAATACTCTCTCCTTTTTCGCTCCACTCTCGCTGGGTTACTAAAGTTTATATCAGAGCCATCCACTGGTTACTGAATGTTTTTCAGCACTTCAGCTTCGGAAGTTTTTTCTCCTCTTTATGAAGGGCACTGTAATTCTGTTGGGCCTCAGATGGGTTTTCAATATCAACCTGAGGTCAAGTGTGTGAATCTCAAGACAAGATCAGGACACATCTGGAGGACTGTGCATTACTGTCCTACCCTATTAAAAAACAGCAACAACAACAACTGCTTAGGAGTTCCTGGGGCTGAGTTTGACAGTGAAAACAGATGGATCACACTTCAGGATTTAATTTTCAGATGTGATTCCCCCATGCAGACGAATGGTTGGCACAATTTATGATCTTAAAACAGGTTAATTTTGAAAAGTCAAATTCAGTTCTATGATGTACGAGACATCATAAGAAGCTGTGATAGCCTCTTGTGTGTGACATATTATACCATGGAACTGTGTGGTGCAGTATCTCCATTGGAAAAAACTCATGGGGCCTCACTCTCTGGGTCAGTTTGGGTAGCTGCTGACCTGGCTGCTCTCCTTTCACCCATGGTTTGCCTTCTTCTACCCACTAGAGCAGGCAGTAAACCAAAACTCATCAACATTATAGCATCTTCATAGGTCACTCCTAACTCTGACCCATTTTTAGACAAAGACAATTGAAAATAGGAAGCAGGAAAATAAGTATACAAAGATGATCAGGATCTAAGTGTCTAGTTTACATACTTGCCTCCCTAGATGGGGATCAGAAAGTTATGTGCTGCTTATGGAAGAAAGCCAGTGCCTTTTAAACATTATTCATGACAAAATTCAGCCTGCCAGTCAACCACATGCCACAGATGAATATAAGCCTAGGGCTTGCAAAGGTTTTTGGGTTTTTTTTCTTAATTTGGTGAGGTTTTTTTATTTTTTTTTTCTTTTTTGTGCTAGAATTATATGCATGCTCTCAATATAAATATGTAATAGAGAGGCTGCTTGCTTAAATACCCTCACCCCCACACTCACACCTACATGCACACACACACACACACACACACACACTGCTCCATGCATCATTATCGTACCATAGGGGTAGGCAGAAAAAGATAATTAATCCCTATTTATTTGCCTGAAGAAAATAGGCTGATTTCATAAAAGCCATCAATATACCCTGATGAATTTTCTGCACTGTATTTCAAATTAGGTGCTGAAATGTTTTCTGAAGTTTCTGCTCGTTCTTGATGAATTTTCTGCACTGTATTTCAAATTAGGTGCTGAAATGTTTTCTGAAGTTTCTGCTCGTTCTTGATAAAAATCTTTAAAAATCATGTTTTAATCACTTAAATACACGTTCCTGAAAGTTGTGCAAATAGCAAATATCAGACAAACTTCCAGGCTGAAGGCACACCTTAGGATTTTACAGTGATCCATAAGCCCCTTTTTCTGTGTATAATCCTGACAAGGTCCCAGAAGCCAATGTGTGTGTGTGTGTGTGTGCTTTCCACTTTGGCAGTACCGGTTCGTCTGTCGTGCACACCTGTGCAATGACTGTTGGAGAGATGAAAGCACAGAGGAGACATAAGCAGAGTCTGGATCTATAAAGCCTTCCCTTTTCTGCTTCAACTTTGCAATAATTCAACTCTCCATGACTCCATCCTGTTTTTACAGTGGCCCATGTGGAAACACGAACTATTGAAACACCCAGGTCCAAATCTGCTGTTGTCTACCTTTCAACTAAGTCAAGGGAAGCCAAAATGCAAAAATAAACAAAAAGTATCCAATAAACAAGTTTTTGCATCAGACGAAAGAAAAGGATTATAATTTTGTTAACAACAAGGTCTATCAGTTGTCACTTAAAAAAAAATAACATTTGTCAAAGAATTACCATCTGGGATATAGAGTTTTTAACAGTAATCGGTACATGAAGAGTCTGTAAGATCTTAACTCTGCTAAGTTTATCTCAGCACTATCAAGCTTTTATTGGATTTAAGGGTAAACAAGTCTATTCCAAGTATCACCCATTATTCTTCATTTCCTGTTGTACCTGGTATTCCTTCAATTAGCCACATATGTCAAAGCTTGACTTAATGATAGCTAATCTTCAAGCACTGCCTGTTAATTTTCTTTGTCTGTTTCTGGATCAAGACAGAGAGCAGGGAACTACCCATTAGCTAATATATCCCTCGAGCTGAAAAGCAGAAGAACAAAATAGAAGGGAGAAGTAGACTCAAATGATGTTTTCTCACTCCTGTGGGAAAGAGCAGTCTCTTCTGACCACCTAATGTCATGTAGTCATCTGCTCCAGCCTGCATGAATTGGAAACAAACAATCATAATTATAAAGCAAGAAAAAAATAGCCCTTCTTATTCAACTAAAGTCAGAAAGTTGATACTTTCAGAATATTTCTTTATTTTTCATTGTCCCATAGCTATTCTATAGGAGGAAGAGTACTCACAGTTTGGAAGAAAATATTTAAGGGAAAGAACATCTGAGGTTTTTGTTATTAAAAGGAAAGGACCTTTTCCATATTTTCAAGACTCTTGGTATGATGTTTACATACAAGGTAAGAAGAAAAAAAGGTAATTACATAACTCCCCAGCCTACCACAGGGATTTTTCCTCAACTAAGTATTACATGCAACAAGTAAAATTTCCTTAGCAGAGCACAATCATTCCCATACATCTCTTGCAAGCCATTGATATAAACCCAGATCAGCTAAAGTCAAAGGTCCAAAGGCTTACATAATCAAATTAATCTCTCTTCTCATCATAGGAATCTGTTCTCTGATATCTGAATATAGAGTGATGTACTGACATGTATTGTGGATTAAGCATATATATTTCACATAAATGGTAATATTTATGAAAGCACTTATTTGTCTGAATGCTTGCAGTATTTGTTGCAGTTTTGCAAAAAAGGGGAGAGTCTACAAGATATTTATTAAAATTTAAAACGTTAATAACATCCTCTAATTTTTTTCTTTCTTTCAGATGACATTTTTCTTATCAACAATGCCTCCCCAAGAATGCACTTATCATATGGCAGTAAGACAGGATAAACATGTCCTGCCCCTACTACCAATACAGTTTTACATTCATAAGTATCCTAGTTCCCACCAGAACAAAGTTATTTTTTTACAGTAGCCAGGCTGAGCCCATCAGATCTCATGAGCACAGCATTTCTGGGCTGCCATGTGCTGTGCTGAGTGGGCATAGCTAAGACCCAAATGTTATTCCATATCCTCTTAGGTCATTGCCAGGGATTGGGAAGAAGGGATTCTTTCTTCTGGCTTCTGTGAAGGAAGGTGTTCCTCTTCCAGTGGGGAAAATGTTGCTGTGGACAGATCAGGCTTTGAGATGAACACTTTTGTATATGAAGCATTCTCTCTTTTTTACACTTTTGTTATTAATGTAGTTGCTGTTCGTTCTTGTTTTCTTATCTCATTGTTGTTTCCAGTAAATTGATCTTAATTCAGCTTTTAATTTTTATTTTTTATCTTCCATTATCAAGTCCATTCCCAGAGTGGGAAGGATAAGTGGGGGAGCAGGGAGGGTGGGGAAATGAGTGGTGTCTGGTTTGGGAGATCCCTGGGTGCGGAGGGAGGAGGGCCACTAAATTTGGGGATTTACCCAATTTTACCATTCCTAAAATCACAACAACAAGCCACACATAGGCAAGATTTCTGAAAATAACTAGCAGTTCCAGGTACCCAATGTGTGACACTTAAATATAATATAATTTTCAAAATGCAGGTGCTTAAAGTATAAAATTGCCTCCTTCCTTGAACCCTGGTCACCTTGGAACTGAACTGTCCTTAACTTATATTCTACATTTAAAATGGTGATCAAAATCACTTTCATCCCAGCTAATAAGGAAAGCCTGTTATTTGCAAGGCAATTTGTATATCATGGCTAGAAAATTTAGTGTTTAATTTTAAAATGACAGGCACAAGATATTTCTGACTTACTTAAAGTGGTCCTAGAACCCCCCAATACCAGAAATATGATGGAGACTCAGAGGTCCACACTTAATTTAATGAGGTCCTGTATTTAATATATGTTTATAAATATTGCTGAAAAAATATACCTGCACAGTATTTCCAATATGTTTAATTCTCTTAAAGGGCTAAAGCCACGAAGTATCTTCAGCTAAATTTCTCAGCCAGGAAAAATAACTCAAAGTCAGAATTAATAAATACACTTCCAAATCATGCATCCTTTCTTGAGCCCTCTCAACAAATTTTTTCCTAGCTAAGTAATTCTCACAAAGAACATTGTGACTTACACTAATTAGTTAAATTTTCTCTTTCCCCCAACCCACTTTCCCCCCATCCCCCCCACTTTGTGTTGAAGTAGTTGCTATATTGTAAAGTAATTGGTTCAGGGGTTAATCCCTGGCTTCCTTTTTGTCTCAGAGGCAAGAATGTACAAATATGTCCACTCTTTAGAATGTTATCACAGTGCCCTCTCTTGTCAAAAGTAAATCAAGAGGGACTAACAACAGATAAAGGCTGTGGGATTTGGTTTTTTTTGTGAGGGGCGAGAAGGGAGGGAGATGTTTTGTTTCGGTTGGCTGTTTTCTGAGTGTTTTTTACACACCAGATCCAAATGTAACTTTCTCTCTGAGGACTCACTGAGCAGAGACACCTTAATGAATTGCTCAAATGTGTTGCTAAGCTGCATACGAAGAACAGACATTCAGGAAACTGACACCAGTATCACATATGTTTCATAGCATCACGTTTTATCCTTAACCCTGAAATTAAATTATTTGCTATAAACTGGAACAATAATTGCAAGATTAATCCAAGCCTATGATACAAATTAACTTAATTTGTCTGCAGTTGTTTAGGAAATTACAAACTTTTGAGTCTATAAACAGTTGCAAATCCTGGGAATAATTCAAAGGCTTGTGAATAGAAAATTTCCATGACAGTTATGTCAGACAAATTTAACAGGAAATAAATATAACAAAAATGTCCATTTTCTTTTAGTATATAAAACCAGCAGAGTTTTCAACAAAAAAGAAAGCTGTTTTTTATTTGTGAATTCTGCAAGTTAAACTTGCCACAATGATGATGTGTAAAATGAGAAGGAAGATAGATAACATGGAGTGACACACCTGAAGGAAACAGCTCCCTTTATAGAGAAATGAGGATTTAAGGTATAGCCTTTTCCCCAGGTTTCTGTTGGAATACAGAGAGGTGGACATGATTGAAATTTGCATTTAAATGGAAATGGTTAAAGGTAAAGGCACAATGTTTAGAAAAATGAGAGTATCCATTTTTCTAAGAGGGAGGCATACTGTTATTGTATACCATTAAGGTGTCACAGAGCCTAAAAATGTTTAGAAATATTAGACACTGCTGCAGAACAAAGAACAGCAGAATGCCATTTGGAAATGACTATACACTGTGAACGAATCTGACCGAATACTACATCATATACAATTGTCTTTAACGTTTTCTGCTGCCATTACCTAATGTGAGTCCTGTTCACTAAACAGTAGAAGATGTATTAGATGGCTTTCTGATACTTTTCTACTGCAATATAATCCAGAATCCATTCATCATTCTATCCTGGTGATTTTTGCAGGTCTTTCTCCATAGGATATCACCAGACCCTAAAATATTTGCCTGGTACACTTTCTGAGAACACACTGTGAATTTTAACTGTGTCACATGAAAACCCTGATGTGTTTCTGTGATACCAAAGAGGAGACACACATATTGCTAAAGATAATGAAATATAGAATGCAACGAGTCACAGAACTGCTCACATCTTGTGCTGACTGGAAATTGCCTTAGTGAATGAATATTTGTGTGTGGATCTGAGACAGACACAAGAAAATATTTTCAAGAGAAAAAGTAGAAGGCAGAAAATTCTCCTCAGTCTTCCTTTCCCAAATGAGAAGGCAGGAAATAAACTTTGCATGCGCATGGACTCTTATTGATACACATAGGCATAAATACACAAGTATTCTATGATTATAAATGCGTGTGCATGCATGTGTACACAGACAATAAGAGATTTACTCACTAATTCATCCAATTTAAAAAGTTTTGGATCTTTTCGCATCTAACTTTTCTAAGCAAGTGAAAATGATGAGACTTGAAAACATTTCAGTGTTTGACATTTTCTCGCGATTATAATTTTTCTCCAGCCTTTTTCTCTCACCTCCTCTCACCTTCTCTAGCCTCTTTATCTCACTAGTTTTCAGTGATGTTAACCCTCTACTTTAAAATAGCATTGTTGCAGCTAAAATCAGAAGGTACTGAAATCTCAGTCAGCAGGATCATTTTCAGAGCATTTATCTAGGAGAAAACAGAAAAGACCAGAGTTGTCTGCAGGAAAGCTCCAAGTAGAAACGACTTGAAGCAACTGCAGCCCAGTTCATTTTCACATTTACCCCAAATTTACTACAGGACTTCAAAAGTTTTTCTTAGCCTTTCTGAAACCATAAAGGTGAGCTCCAATTCACCTGTCTTCTTCTGTACTGACATGAAGGACTTCCCTGTTTTTCCAAGGCAGTGGGATTTTGGGTTTATGAACGTTTCTTCAGGAGGAACTCAAACTCCAGTGCCTGGATGGTGTTAGCTCATGTGACACTGTGCTTCTCCCATTGCCAGTCTCTCTCAGCCTCCCAGAGCCTCCTGATAATAATAAAAGAAAAAAAAAAATCCTGCCCATCATGGTGTTCACAATTGAAATACGGGCAAAGGATGGATGTTTTGTCATCCTCCTGTTGGGATAGGATCCTTTTGAAGAAAAAGGTTCACTTGCGTATCCTGGCTCATGCAACCAGGTTTGTGGCTGTGCAAGACACCAGAATATATCAATAAATCAATTTCTGGACAATATCTGTAAGGTTCTCTATTTACAAAAAATCCCATGTAACTGAAGACTGACTTGAGCTCTGCACACTCAGCAGGAGTGGCCTTGTCAACTGACCATTTTTGCACCCTTGATACTATTTGAGGTTGGTGTTCTTTAAGAGAATCTAGTCTTAGATGTCTTTGATAAGGCATTTCGCAAGGAAAAAAAAAAACAGTGCCAAAGGCACTGGATTAACTTCAGCAAGAATTAGACTTACGCCGTCATTGCACAGCCTGACAGAGGAGGTGGAAGTCTTCTCTGGTCTTTTTCCACAGACCCAGGTGTCCAAGAACTAAAAAGTATTTATCTCAAGACTTTGCATTCCAGTTCTCAGAAAACTACACACAAATATGCACCATGGACACCAAACAAAGTCAGACTAGTGCCTTTGTGATTAACTGGTTTTGTCCTTGCACAACTGTTTTAATTAAGGCTGACCCCTAAAAGACTCATAAAGAGCTGCAGACTCCTAAACTGGGTCACTATTGCTAGGAAAAAAAAAGGTAGAATATAAAGGAAATCTTCAAGTGAGTTCAAACAGATTAGGCCCCCCAAAAGAGTCCACATTTTTATATAAATGTCATGTATACCCCACATGAAAAGCCACATAGTTCAAATATATACATCTCCACCATTAAAGATTCTTTTTTTCTTACACCTGTGAGTGTTTCTACTTCCTAAGACTTCAACTGTCTGCACTGTCAGGGACCAAAAACAAAATTGTAATTGAAATACAGATAAGATAGAAACCTTTAATTTACCTTCTCCCTGAGCAACAGGACCTTTCCAGCTGCATCTGATATACTTTTCTTTTTCATGCCTGGGCTGGTGCAAAATTATCTTTAGATAAAATATTTTAGGGATTTAGGGATTTTGTGTGCCTCAGGACAAAGGACAGTATTTGTGAGAAGATCACTGCCCTCTTTTTGAGGCAAAATTCCACCCTTATTGAAATTTCAGTGTAACAGAAAAGTATGCCATTTCATTACCATACTATCTGTCATAGACTGTAGTCACTTTTACTACAGGAGTGCTTGAACATCAACAGCAGAGTGTCAAAAAGAACTGGTAGTAGAAAATTACTTGTATTTTCCTAATAAATCCATTGGAATTTTTTTTAAGCTTTTTGATTTTCTCATATAAATGAACTTCTTTTTAGCATGCTACAGAACTATATGCAAAACTCATTCCAGGAAAATAGGATTATGCCATAACTTGTTTGTCTGATAACACTGGGTCCTTCAGTATATATTTGTGAATAGATAAAGGATAAAACCAGAAAGTGCTGAGGGGAGAGGACAATGGTATGACCCCCATTCAGGACTGAAAATAAAACATTTCTACTAGAGCATTGAACAGGTTTGAAATAAACTCCTGGAAGCATATATTTTTAATAAAAATATGTGACTACAAAGCTTTTCAGCTAAGCAAAATACAGACCACAGTAAAATACTGTAAATATGATAAAACCAACTTTAAGGGAATTATGCTGATTTATGGTACCTGATGATGCCAATAACTGAACTCTTCATAATTTAATCTATTTCCCAGGTAACATTTTCAGAAATTACTCTTAAGTAGTTCTGCGCTCTTACTTTATTACCTGTTTCATAAAATACACCTCTGCTGCAGGTAGGCTAGATCTTTTCTTCATGTTCTGCATTCTGGTTAATGATAAAATGGACGAGTCTAAGTACGTTGCTATGACAAACACCAATTCCATGTCTTGAAGGGCAGAGGCAGAGTGATTTAGTAACTGTCTCAGTTCACTTCCCACATGTGTGCAATTCTGTATATGATCAAAACCCCCCTCTGCAAAGTAGTGGGAAGAACAATACTGAAAAATCTAAACTGAACTTACTTGATTTTTGCAGGTCTCAAAGCCACTATTTCTGATTTATTGCATCTTCCCATTGGATATCAGAGGAGCATCCATTCTTCCTATCCCCACCCCAATTCCTCTTTATTTCAGATAATAGAAATATGAGCCTTTTAATTATAAAATCATTCAGAAAATGGAAATTCTTGGTTATTTTCATTTGTATAGCACCTAGCATAGTAAAGGTTCCTTCTCTGATCAGGCAGTGCACCAAACCCATGAAAACCAAGACATGTAACAAGTGCATGACTCCACTGTTCATGAAAGAAAGGCAGGAGGAGATGAAGATTTGCCCAGCATCTCAGCTGGTTGGCTGATGCTCCAGACTGCCTAACACCACAACCTCAAGTTGTAGAAGAAATGAGAACATCCAGAATATTATAATTTCCCTGTTTATATATACACTTTTATTCCTGCAAATGTGGTCTCCTCATGATGTTTGGCACTGAGTACTGCAGTGTTAGTACCTGGATAACAAATATCCAAGCTGTTTTAACTGCCTAAAGTCCTTCCACAGAAAATCAAATTTCCTCCATTATTCACTATAGCAACTGTGATAAGGGAATAAAAGTAAGCAAAAGGTTTTTGTCATAGTCTTCAGCAGATATTCCAGACACTCTTTCAGTCACACTGAGTAAGCACTTCTGCTCAGTCTTCATTCATGCATTCCTCTTTTGGCCATAAAACTGAGGATTAGGATGGAAAGATAGCACTGGAGAAGTCATGCCAAAGCTCTGAAGAAAGGAAATCCCTTTTCTTCTGATAAACCCATGCAATAAATGATTGCCTTCTTCAAAGACCTGTAAACTACACACTTGCATGCCTTACTATTTAACCTGTGTGTGTCAATTTTACAAATGTTTATGTATCAAGAAACACCATTTTTTTTTAAATATCATGAATGATATTCTGCACTGGATATATGCTTCTTTGAAATTGGGGTGTTTTGACTCCAGGCCTCCACACTTTAAAGTATCATTTTACTTTTTCCCTGAACCAGTCTTTGTTTCCTATTTATGTGCTAATGAGCTCCCTGAACAGTCAAAAAAAGAGTCCTTGCTGATTATTTACACTCACTGAAAACTTAGCCTGTTAATAGCTGTAAAAAGAAGAAAAAGATAAAAAGGGAAAGAAAGAGCAAGACACAGTAATAGATAAATAGATAAAGTTGGGGGGAAAGTTTAGGCAGAGAAAAGAAAGAAAAAAAGGAAAAAACCCAAATGACAGACTATTCTTCCTCCTGCTGTTTCAGTGATAGCTATTAATGCATTTTAAAGTCTTCCAGATTGGCCTTAAGAAATCAGTTATCCTGGTCTTTGTTTCAATAGAAAGACCCATGGGAGCTATTAGCAGTAATCTAAGTTAATAAACTGTAAACTAACTTTTTTTTTTTTTAAAGGAGGAAAAAACCCGACAACCTTTGACAAAATAATTGCACCAGTTATAAAGCAACCAAATGCCGGTTAACAGTCACATCAAGCCACTGGGGTGGAAAGAAGATATCCATAACCAGGCCTCTCCCAATGAAACTGTTTGTTTTCTCTTATTTAAAGTGTCCTTTAAAAAAATAAAATACATTCTTTGCAAGCTGTAAAATGTTTGAATAATGTCTGATGGTGCTTATCCACTGGCTAAAGTCTCCAGTTAAAATAAAGAGAGGATTTAGGGCTTGATTCACAAAACACTTATCTGCAACTTATAGAGCCCTTTATGTTAGAGAAACAGGGCATTAGCATGCAAAAAGTAACAAGCACTCTGAATGCCACTATTTCTTATGCACAGAATAAAACTCATCATGTGCAACTCCTCTGATATCAGCCACGGTCTCTTGCCTACATATGAGAGGGAAACAATATATCTCCAAACGAGGTTGTTTTGGGCTCTAGAGACACAGCTCCCCATTGTCAGATTTGCCATTTTCTTCCCTTCAAGACAGCAGCAATATTGACACAAACATAAGAGATTGCAATGGTGGCAACTAGAGGTGAGGGTACTGCTGGGTTTTCTGAGATTCCAAACAACACGGAACAGGGAAATTGCACTTTGCAAGCAGACTTGGCCTCTGTGCCTGACAGGATCACGATATTAAATTTGTATTACCTAGATAATTCCAGCAAAATTAACTTTTTAGGGAATTTTTTTGGTCATGTAAAAGTAGTTATTTGATAGTAAAATCAAATTGTGGTAAAATATTCTGGTTTGAATAAATTGTTGTTTGGTTTTCTGAGTGCTATACCTGGATACTCCTAATCTTTTAAGCTTCATCTGAGATAGAGGTGTCTTCAGAAAAGGCTCAGTTCCTCTTCCTCCATGCCAACTTCAAAGGAGGAAGCATTCTCATTTTTTGGTATTGGGAAACTCTGGATGGAGTGCACTCATTTGTATATCTTGCACAAAGTCAGAAGGGGAGAAATCACATAGACATGAATAGAGCTCAATCCTCCAGCACACATAATTCCCCTTAACACTAGTCCAGCAACATATAAAAAAAAGCTTTCAAATGTCTGATCTGGAAATTCCCCTGGCATTAATGCTAGGAAGGACTTCAAGTGAAAAGGTGTTACAAGGAAAAAGTGTCTTTTCATCACCAGGGCTACATAATTCCTGGCATAACCTAAAAGATTCATTTAGCTTAAAGCAATTCAAGGCATCCTAAAGACCAAAACCTTTTTTGCTTTCCCAGTTTCCTTAACCTTCTTTGTACACCCATACATAGGCAGTACAGCCAGATTGATCCAGACTTGCATGCTGCATATTTGACCTCTGTTTGCTGGTCAGTGGATGGCCAGTGCTCAGCCAAGGGCTTTAAGTGGTTTCCTCAAAAAGAGATGAAGATGGGAAATATTTCTATTCTAATATTTCTAGGCTGCACCCATTCTGGTATTCCTGCAAGACACAAGAGCAATGAAGTTATAAGTTGTTGTACACTGTTCAACTGATTAACTCTGTGTTTCTGGAACCTGCTTGGATTTCAGAGCACTGCTTCCCTAAACACAAGAGTTATAGAAGTAACATATAAAAATAAGTGCAGACCCTGTAGTTCATTAAAGTATATGGAAGACTAATGTATTTCTTTTCCCTAAAAAACCCATGCTTTACCACAGTCCATGAAAACAAATGTATTAGAGGAATGGAGGAAATGTTGTTCCTACTTTGTTCAAACACTATCTGTAATCAGGCATGTTTAACAAATCCTATTGTACCCTTGGTGAAACACTGTTTAAGGACATGATAGGACAAGGGAAAATGGTCCTTATTCACTTCATTTTGGCCTTGGACCAATATTTTTTATTAGACAGCTACAATAATAAACGCTTTGCACCAAGGTTCTAAGCAAGGAAAATATGTATTTATGTCCTAAACAGGGCAGGTAACAAGGCTTTAGACACTTAATAGTCAAACTCTTCTGCTTACAGGACCACTGAGACCATACCAGAAGAACACCCTTGTCACTCTAGGACACAAAATAAAATGACGCGGACGCTGCAATTTTAAGCTAAAAAAGAGACTTGTTTAACTCCTGACTTTAACATTTATATATTTCTAAAAGTGACAGTGGATTGGAGGCTGACAGTGCTACCTCTCCAATGACACTGGACAAACTAATAGTCCATCAAATTTTTCTTCCTCCATAAAAGAATGCAAACCAGTAAGTATTTACAGAAAAGCACGTGAGAAAGTTTGTTATCAGAATGTAAACATCAGAAGGTTTAGAAGAACTTAAAAAGCAGGACAACACACCCTTGTCTGGGATATTTAATATCCAGAGTAAATAAAATAAACTGGCCTACTCATATCAGGGGTAAAATTTTAAATCCACCCCTAGTCAGTGGTAAAACTCTAACTGACTGTAATGGAGTCATGATTTCACTCCAGACACAGATGATGTGAAGGACCTGTGGTGACTTGCATGGGTTTAAGGAAAGCTGGAAGCATCTGCTAAATCAGGGCCCTCCAATTCCCTGCAGCTGCCTTCCATCCAGCTTGACTCAAGAGAAAAGCCATCAAAACCAGTGGGGTCTTTCAATTGGCTGCTGCTGGCTTTGGATTAGGACTACAGAGAGAACGCAGATCATCATTCTTCCTTACTAAAGTATTGAAAATTTGTCCTTTAATAACATGAATTCAATACACGCTGACTACTGGTAAAGCATTGGTTGTACATTTTTCCATCTGGCACGTACCCTGTGGAAGCACAGCTCAGACTTGTATCACTCTTCCTGGGGGCTGAATGCTTTGCACTTCTTGTTGATCCGGGCCATTAATGCTAAATTATCTACAAGGGCCCGTTTCTTTTTAAAACTCCCCAGTCTGCAAGTGAGCATGAGGATTTTAAACTCTGGTTCGAGAAGTCCGAAGTTTTCTATGGGGATTATTGAATTTTTACATCACAGCCAATCTGAGGGGTTCCAAAGCCTCCAAACAACTGACACCATATGTCTGGGTACAATGGAATCGACAGAATTATCAGCAACAGCAAAAATGTCTCATTACACACCGAGAGCTACAAACACATAACAAGTATATTGAGTAGCATGTATAGTTGCAGAGAAATTAATCGACTCAGATGCATACAAAGGGATTTCTAAAGTGCTAAAAGCATATTTCAGTGAAGAAATGCTCTGTGCCAGGCTGTGATTTGCAATATAATAAATAATCCTCCTAAAATTCACTTAACTTTCATTCTACCTAATGCGAGGCTTCACAGATTGTAGAGAATATGCTTTGTGTGACACAACATGAGAAAAAAAATAAAATAGTTTTACAGGTCAGTAAAAAATGTTCCCAGAATCCTGGTAAATACTGTAGAACGTATTGTATTTGTATTTATTTTGTTTACGTATTTGTTTGTCACATGCCAGCAGAATTTTACCAAACATTCACCTCAGATACTTAGCAATGTCTACAAAATTATAGCTGTGTTTTCAGGTGGGGAATGCAAAGTGACGATTCACATTTAGAAATCTGGTTTCATGAGAAAAAAAAAAAAAAACAGGAGAGGAAAGTGCTGGCATTATTTATTCACTTATTATCATACAATCTGGACTAAGTCATAGGAAGAGAAATTTTTATGAGCAACTTAAAAATAGTGAGATAAAAATGGAAATAAGAATAGATAATAATAAATGTAATTAGAAGTATTTTTCACTGTAATGTCATCTTTTATCCACAATGATACGGTATCTTAAAGAAACAGGTTATGAATTCTGAACCCTTGAACATTTTATTCACACAAGTGAAATAATACTTTCTCAGTAAAAGATGTAGGCATTCCTTTGAGTAAATGCTCCCCAACATGAAATATAGTGTTCTAATTTGGCATAAGAGATGAGCCCTCTAGTATTTCTGTGTGGGATGTGTATTGCTAAACCTTACAGAGAAGATGAGCAATGAAAAGGATAAGTACCTTGCAGATCTGGTTACACATTTTTTAAAATGAGAAAGGTAGAAATTTGAATGAATAGTGAAATTATATCAAATGCTTCTTAAAAACATGGTATTTTTCACAAATGATTCACCTTTTGTGAAAGTTCATAATATTTATTTATAATTTTTTTCATCTTTTTTTTTCACGAGAAGTAAAATTAATTTACGAATTTAAAATTACTTTCCAAAAAGTTCTGGGCTAGTAGTGACTGAGGCAAAAGTATTGTCACTTACCTATTGAACAACAGTGAACAGTGAGCTGTTCATTGCCTTTAATGTTTCTTGTGGATTTTAATTATGGCACAAGTCAAAGTTTCTGATTTCAGACAGAGTAGCTCATCCTGTAACACCAGGAAAACCTCTGCCTTTGTCACTGTCACCTTCTATGAGAAGAGTAATAGAGGTGAGCCTTGCGAAAAGTGTCTGTAAATTATTGTAAAATTTGTTTTAAAAACTTTTATACTGAATAATTATTATAATTTATTAGTTAGAAACATAATTAAATTAAATTTGCATTGTATCACAAATGATAGCATTAGTGCTACCACTGAGAGCAAATATCAGTTGGGGTCTAAACTGGTCTTAGTCAAAAAGGGGAAGCAGGTAAAATAAAAGCATTTGTTTTTCTTTTTGTTGTTTTGTCTATCAAAGTCTTAATTGAAGGCAAGAAGAATAAAAGTGAAGAATACATGCATGTTGAACCAAGGCCCAGAAGTTAAAGACCTTATTGCCTTTGAGAAGTAAAGTCATAGTTCCAATTTTTCTGACTTTTCATGGCACAGGTTATAAAGAATGCTGAAAAAAAATGGCTGTTCCCAAAGATTATCAAACACAGCTTGCACCATGGTGAGTTTGGGAGAACATGAAATGGCTGTAAAGGCTTACTCCTAACTGAACAAAAAAAATCTTTCAAAGTGAGTTTCCTAAAGATTTCAGCATTATTTTCTTTCCCATTACCCATTAGCCCTCTACTACTGAGAGTGCAAATTCAATTGCTGAAGGAAAAATTTCTTCTGCCTGATTGCAGTTTGCAAATTTCCTACAATCTAATCTTGAAAAACACATCAGTTGTCTCTCAATAGAAAAACCTCAGTAAAGAAGAAGTATCAATAACACTTCATTTGTGCTCTATCAGTGGGAGATGACTTGGGCTGTGCAGAGCAATAAAAGTATTCCTCTGATCTTTGGTGAGTGTTTTGAGACCAAAAAGGTAAGTAGCCACGTAACTCACATGGGCAAGTCATAGGTGACAACAAAAATGTCAGGTTTGACCTTTGACAGTGAAATATTCTTGTGTAAGAATAATATCCTTGTATGAGAAGAGGTGTGTTTCTCTTTGGGTTGGTTAAATTTTCCATCTGATTTACCTTTAGGGTGTGATTGGATTGGCTGTTAAGGGAGCTCATTGTGCCAGCAAGAAGAAGGAAGCTCTGAATGGGTTCCAGGCTCAACACGAAACATCTCAGTCTCAATAAAAAGAAAGATTTTTTTTTTTTGTAATGCCAATGTTGCACCTTTAGAGGACAAGGTGGCTGTGTCTGAGTCTCAGGCTGGATGCTTTGCCTATAAAGCTGGAAGTCCAGCTTTGTTATCCTCTGCAAGGTGCACATCAATGACTCCAGATTGTGATGTGCTGCCACACAGGTCAGAGAGGCTCTTAGGCTTCCTTGTGGTACTGTGAATGCAGCCTGGCATGCCAGAGTTGGATATTTATGTTTTTATGGACCCAGCCGTCCTACTCCCCTGTTATTACTGCCCTGCAGATGCTGGGCTTTTTTCCCTCAGCTCATTACTGGAGTGGAGAGCAGGAGTTTAAGCATGTTCCCACTACAGAATAAAGAATGAAATCCACCACAAACCATGTAAAAAAGCCCAAATCTGAAAAAGTTCTGTACTGGAGAAGAAAACTAAACACTATGAGTAGAGCTTTATAATCTTGAAAGAGGATGATGATGATATGATGATGACGATGACGATGATGATGACGATGATGTTTCTTCATGCAAAACAGGAATGTACAAGAGTTTCCATTCTCTCACTAGACCTTGATGCTATGAGAGAGGGTCAGAAGGTGACACACACACTCAAAGAGAGGGGAATTTCCCTTGTGGTTACCACAATGAATGTGTTTGATGAAGGAAATATAAACAGAGAACAAACACCTGCATTTTTCATATTTAAAGAAAAGCAAGTCATAACAACAAATCCTATTTCCTTAGGTTCTAACATTTTGGAAGTAAAAATTGTTCAGTTCTAATTCAGTCTCTTCAGAAAAAGACTTTTGTTACCAAGGTTACTTTTTGGACCAAAATTAGATATCTGATTTACAGAAACATTTTTAACTATATTGAAAATGCTGGTGACTTTATACATTTATTTTGAATTTTAAACTATACTGTCTAAACATCAGGGTCTAAAAACTAGATTGCCCTTTTTGCCCAGGCATTTGTGTTTCTCATGGCTGCTAGGATAATCAGTTGTGATACTAATTTAGAAAGCCATCCAAAGAAACTGGAGAGCCATGAACTTTGGTTTAACAAACTTACTAGGACAAACTTAGAATGGTGGAGGTTGTTCTGAGAAACTGTATAAGTAATTCAGACTTTTTCCAACTATGAAGATACCTCATTGCCATAAAGATGTGATATTAAAGGAACACAAACTTTTAATACACTCTTGCCAAACTATTATTTGGCTTCCTTTTCATGGCTCTCTAAAATGCAGCTGAGATTTTTTTGTGGGCACTCAGTACTCAAGTCAAAGTAGTCAATTAGCATGATCATGCTAATTCTATGATGCCTGAAGAGTTTCCCCACATCCTAAAGAACTTTCAATGGTGATGAGTATTTAAATAATAGATTTTTGAATTAAAAAATAATCTATTGTTTCAACTAAGAATTGCATGAGGAGAGAATAAAATTGAACTTTCTGGATTTTGCTCTGGAGCTTTCAGAGACCAAGTGAACTCTTGGAAGGATACATTTCTCCATGAAAACAACTTGAAAATCATGTAGTAAACTTCTCAAGGTTTGATCTGTCTCCTTTTTCATGCTGCATAATGAAATTGTTTCTGATATCATGACATGTTGCAGGTGGAAAATGGTTTCCTGCCTTCTCTTCCCACTAGCAATTCATTCCAATGGATTTCTGAATATGGAACTGGGTACAGACTGCATTCTTTGCATATTGCACTTCATTTGACTTAGTTTACATTTTCCTTAAAACTTTCTATTTTCAGGTTATTGTGGAGTATTGCAGTTTTTGCTGTAATCTTAAAGTCCATTTTTAATCAAATTTTTCTTCTTGTTATTTGAAATTTTTTCCTAGAAGTCTTAAGAACCACCTGCCCTATTTTAAAACAAACAATATTCAATCCTCACAGTACTGCATTATCACTCATTGACACTTGGCTCAGCATTCTTTGCCCTTATGCCACAAGTGGGATGGATAAAAAACCAGCCTGTAGTGGATCTGAACCAACAGGATGAGAGCTATTACCCACTTTGATTATCTCACACACTCACACATTACCATCCCCAGATCTATGTTTTCTAAATTTTTTCTTCCCTTCTGGAAGGTTGGACAGAAGTAATGGTGGTCATCCCTTGGCATTTTGGCACTAGGTCTTTCTGGAATAATTTTCAGTTTCTAGATAGTCTATATGAAGAAGCCAAACAGATGAACAGCCATGCACTTGCTAGTTGTATTTAACTCCTCTTTGTTAACTGGAGGATTCAAGATGTACTACTTTTATTCAGTCCAGGTGTTAACAAAATTTACAGCCAGCCCATAACGACTGAAGCCAGCAAGCAGCAGGTTCCTGCCTGAGAGTTCAAAAGTTCTGTTCAGACATTCACCCACATCCCCCCCCACCCAATTATCTGTTGCTTGTTTGCATTCAAATGTTAAAATATTTATTTCACCTCCATGCCATTTTCTGACTTGCTTTAGCTGATGTGCTTTTGCTGACTTTCTCTGCATTGTGACAGTTAAGAAAAGTCAGAGTTAAAGCCATGTCTCTTAGTTTGACCTTGTATGGTCCAGAGCATTGTCCACATCTGCTTTAGTCAGATAAAATGGAGGATATTCAAAAACCCTTAGAAAAGCAGCATCCCACATCCAGGCAGCACATAGCTCAAGGTGGGGCTGCCCCAGCCAATACAGACCTGCCTGCGGTCCTCAGCCTTTCAAGTTCCCCATAACAAGTGAAGAACTTGACCCATCAAGTTTCAAAACCTGATAAGTAAAACAAATTAAAATTATTCTGTGGAAAGAAATGCTTGAAGGACCTGTGCTTCGTACCTGTGTAACTGAGTGTTTGCAGTAAGACTGCAATTATAGGTCTAAACTCCACTTCAGTGACTATCACTTGAGGATGTATTTGCAAATACTTATGCTGCATTTACCAACTGAAGAATCATGTAAAGAGACACAAGAAAAAAGTGGGGGGGAACCCTACACGTGTTTACTTTCCTGATCATAGTTAATGAGACACGCCCAGGGTACAAATCAAAACCATACAGGGTAACCTTTATCTCACAGATAACTTTACGTAGGTCTGTGGTCTAATCCCACAGGGGCGTTACTATAAAGCTCACTAAGAAAACGCATTCATGTTTTTGATGGCTAACATTCTTACCACATAATATTTCTGGATTTTCATTTTTTTTTCCTGTAATAATGTTTACAGTCTTCCCTAATATTTCATCGGTCAAAAACGAAAAGAAGGGAGCAAAAATGAAATAAAACACCATGGAAAGAGGGAAACTTAAATGGAATGGGACATAAAAATTCAGGACATCTATATTTGATGTTATCATTAAAAAAAAAGAACAAGAGGGAGGAGGGAGAGATGGATGACAAAGTGAAAAGAAAAAATGCAGCAACTCTTTTATGTGAAGATTACATTTAAAAATAACCAACTAACAGTCTGCACTTTTGAAAAGACTGACGTCCTGAAACGCATTTAGATTGATGCAGCCTGAGCCTGAAGTTCTCTTGCTGAGTAAACAGTCAAGTGTTCTTAATAGGAATTGCAGTTTCTCGACATCTGTTGGGGAAAAGGGAATGGTGAAACAACAATTTAGATTGAGATTGGTTTTGTTAAATGCATTTAAATTCCAAGATTAGTGGTGTTCTTTCTTTTTCAATTAGCATTTACTTGCAGAAAGGTTACAGATGAAGGGGCTGAAAAAGAGTTCTTTGGGGGAGGGGGGTTAGCTCCCAGGGCAGTACAGAACACACTAAAACGTGTAACACAGACTAACACAGGACTTTAACATAAACTTACAACTTATGCAAAAGTGAGTGCCTTTGAAAAGCTCTGTGAAGGAGCAAAAAAATTAAAAGAACAATAACCGTGACTTCACTTTGTTGAGCTCCTAAGCTGGAATTCATATATGAAAAAATATTATTATTGCCTTTCAAAGGAATTTTCCAGCCCATTCATTTTGCAATTCCCCATGCTGATTAGACTGTGAGAGGAATGTGACTTCTTAGGGGTCACAGAAAGGTAAAAAGAGAAGAAGGTATAAGAAATGCCCTACCTTCTTTCCGCTTTTCGAAAATCAAGCTTACTTTATGACTTTTGTCAAAGGAAGGAAGCTTCTTTTAACCCAATGAAACAGTTGTTGCCATTTTAGGGAAACTGCAATAATAAAAAAATCTGGAAGGCTCTGAATTATCTTGCCCTGTTTTGCTTTGGAGCGTATGTCAGGTCTTTAGTCATCATTCAGAGTGAGACTGCTGTAACTGATTTCAGTGTAAAGATGAGGTGATGAAGAAAACTCCAAAATGCGTACCAGGCACAGGATATTTTACCCCCAGTATCATACCTTTTTTTCAGGATATGGATTTCAATTAATTCTGTCCATTAGACAGAATTCTATCCTGTAGAACTTTTGACTGTGTTATGCTGCTTTGGTTTCTAAGATATTTATCACCGTTCTTTTAAATATTTGGGATCATGTTGTGTTTGCTTTCTACATTTGGAGCATTTTGGGTTATTATTCTTTTTTCCTTTCAAATCCTTACACTTTACTCCTTAGCAACTGACAAAGCACTCAGAGCTGAACAAGGATTTTTAGTCCCTGCTTGAATATCTGTAAATTGTAGAGATATGCAAAACAAGATAAACCTCAACCCATTTGGAAAACCAAAGAAAAGGAAGAACTGTATAGATGCATCTATTTTTTCTATCACTGCAAATTCAAACTATGTTTTAAATACAAAAGCATCCATAAATCAACAGGAAGTCCTCTTGTCTTTGTAGTTTAAATGCAAGGACTGTAAGGGGCAATGCTCATGTTGACGTTGATGAGATGTGTTTGGTGTTCTCTCTGCTGGTAACGCAGAGTCATCCTGTAGGAGTTCCTTTAAATCTCTTTCTGGACACTTAAAACTAGCTGAGATTGATTGCACTATTTATTGATCTCATTTATATTGTCTTGGAGATTTCTACCTAATGCTAATCTGACAAAGTGCAGATGAAGTAGTCTGCCATGGTTAGCACTGTGTACTTCATTGCACAGAGATATTAAAGGACTGGTGTGAACAGAAAGCACTAACAAGCACACAGTTGGTCCTGTGGAATATTTAACTCTCCCACCACAAGTAGATGTGATCACAAAAGACTTTACAGGAAACTGGGTTTTGGACTCATGCATTTTCAAAGGCAGAGTCCCCCACCCCTTCCTTTCTCCTTCTCAGAAACCTTCACTTTTTTCTGTGTGTATCTCACAGACAGTAGCAGTCAAGTCCTCTGCATTCTGCTTAACACCATGATTTCCAGCAGACCTCCCCATCATGTGTAAACGACCCTGCCACCTCACTTTGCTGCCACCTCACTTTGGTGTTGCAGCAATGCCCATGGTGTGACAGCCTGGTCACCTACTGCAAAGCCAGGACTGCTCAGTGGGCTCAGCTTTAGTGCTGGCATGTCAGGCAGGTGCCACGGCAGGTTTCACCATCTGAGGACCAGGCACACAGAGCTGTGGTTTACTTTGGAAGAAACAAGTAGATTTAAGCAACTGCAGCTTTTCTTCTGCAGCAATCTTGATCCAGACTTCAGGACTCTTTATCTGTTTTCTTATATCTCCTGCCACATAAAAGGTTTAGTTAGGAAAGTTTTACTCCTGAAGCTAGTTTCACTACTGCTGTGTAAAATAAAGACTGCACGTGCATCCCTTCAATTATTTTGTTCAATGCAAATAGTCAAAATAATTTGCCAAAAACATTTCACCAAAAAAATTGAAGCTGTTAAGTCCTCTGTGTTTTACGTAGAACTAGTAGAACTAGTCTGTCTCCTCTTAAAAAGAAAACAAAGAAATAAATAAAAAATCTTCAGGGGACGTTGGGGTGAGCTTTCAATTTATGCATAAAAAGAAGTGCTAAGGGAAATGTACCACATCAGCTGTATCTCCAGGAGGTGGTGTGTTGCAGCTATATTGCTCACACACATGTTTTTTTTAACTTCTATCCTGTCCTGGGTGCAGTAGGATTTCTATAAGGAGCAAATCATAGTGTACAACATTTCTCTCCAGATCTTGCAGGGAAAAGGTGATCCCTGTTTTTACCCATTGTTCTACCATGGAATAGACAATGCAGGTATTCAGCCACCACAAAAAGGGTAGTCACTGCTTGAGATGAGGTTAGTTCACTCACTGCTTTAAAGTGGACTTTTAGGAAGGTCTCCCGATTGAGTGAATGTGTTCAAGACACAGTCCAGTCTATGGAAATGTTGCATTTTATATCATGCCAGAACAGTTTGTGAATAAGCTAAAGATCTAGACACACACTGAAAGACAAATATTGCTTTGCAGGCAGCAATCTAGGGGTTAGTAACGTGGCATGTGGTCCTACTTGGGCAAGAACAGAGATCTCTTATGGATTTCTTCTTGCCTGAGAACAAGCTGAGCCCCAGGGATGTTCCTGCAGCTGGGGAAGGACATGCTGCTGGACATAAGATATTCTCACCAGTAGCTCTGGGCATCAAGTCCTGATCAGGTCAGCTTTACTCATTTTAGAAATACTGGGAGTCCTCCCAAGGAGAAGTTACCCATGTGCAAAGATACTAACCTTTTGCTCAAGCCAGTGGCTCAAAAGGATGAAATGTAAAGAGGTGAAAGATGAAAAACAGTTTTCCACATAAAGAAGGAGCTTTGGCACAAGGAGTTACAGTTTTTTACACAGATTCCTCTCAGATGAATTGAAAAGAAACACAGACAGAAATGCCTGAAGAGTTTCTGAGCTGAGGAGGCAGAAAACTGAACCTGAATGAATCTGAATCTGGAATTTGTACATGCTGTCCCGTTTAGTTTGCTTGGGGCTGAATTTATTGCATATTAAAGGCTTTAATCAAATGCTCTGGGTCATACGAATGTATTTTTAATGCTTTTATGGTGTGGCATGTTCTAAGGAAAAAGTGTCATCCCACATATATCACATTTGTCTAAATTTGCATTCTCCCAGATGGCCACATTTATTGACTTTGTGAAGTTAACTGTCTCTCCCTGCTTCCAGCCAATCAGGGTTTGCTGGAGGATCAAAGAAAGTGAATCCTTTATTGTTTCATCTGCTGCTGAGAATGACCCAAACCCAAAATCTCTTGACACCAACACCCCCAAATGTCAGTCCCAGATTAGTACAGAGAGTTCCTGGCCATTTTCCTTTTTTGCTATTTCCATGAGACTGAAAAATATTTTACCTGTGAACAAGAGCTCTTCTCTTGCTGTCATGTTATATGCAGCCTCCAATATTAATCACAGATAGAGGTTAATAAAAAGTCCTTTTCATACCTGCTGAACAAACTATTATTCAAAATACACTTATTTATAATTATGTGAGCCAGAGACCAAGCAAAGTACCTGATTTCTAGAAACTGAACTTTAAACAAATTGCAGGAGAAATGTTCTGGTCCTTCTAAAACTATTCTTTACAGCTATTAATCATTATTAATCAAAAACACATAAAACTCAATCAAATATTGTTCCTTTAAATAAAGTTAAAGGGTAGTGAACAACAAAATGCCCAGGTAGCTGCCAATTCCTTTTCTAGTAAGTGCTGAATCATTTGGGGTTTTTTTAAGTCCAAGTGTAGTAGTATGGAAATTTAATAATCACTTCTAGTAGTACAACTGCTTGAGAGGGTCTTGAAGACATTTCCTTTCACTTTAGTTTGCCCTGTAGATAAGTAGAGCACTTTGATTCTGTATTGATTTGTCTTTTACTGCACTGATCACCTTTCATTTTCAAGGATTCACCTTCCATTCATGAGCATTAAATCCCTATCTAAAAGAAATAATAGAACTGGAATGGTGGCTCAATAGGGCAATGATCAGTGGAAGAACCCAGATGACTTTACCTGGGTCAGAACTTAATTTCATTAGGTTGAGCAGTGATTTCTTGCTTCCCCCTGCTTTGTCTCTCAGGTGGTGACAGGCCTTTCCTCTCCCTAAGGATGTGAAGACCAGCTGCCTTAAGATAACGGATAAGGAAGGGAAAGAAAGTGCATTTGTAAAGGACACTGGTCTACACGTGCAGTTTGCAGCATATAAAAAGCCCCCTGTGTGTGAATATGGGCTAACACATCAGCACATGTCTGTTTTGAAATGAAGAGCAGCAGGTACATTTTGACACAAATTCAAATCAAACGTGTGCCTTTGATATCATACTGGCAAAACTCGATCATATGCTTTGCTAATCGAGTGTGCCGAGTCTCCTATGCTTATGTTTTTTGGAATTAAATTGCATGACTGTGCTTTGCTCTGTAAAATGTGTAAATGTGTAAATTATGTCAGGACAGATTGCAAATGCCAGTTGAAGAAATAAAAAATATGCTGCACTCATTGTAAAGAGTGCAGGGGTGTGGCCTGGGAGATGGTGAGAAGGGGTTAATGCCTCCTAGCAAAATTCCTGGAAGAAACAGATTGATTTATTAACTGTTATTTGTATTACCACTATTAGCAGCTCAGCTAAGAAACACCAGAAAATCCAGAAAACCTCATTCAGGACTTAGAGCTGGCTAAACTGTACTCTATCAATAAATGTAGAGTCATGGTTTCTACCTGGAACACTTTGTTGTACTGGAATTAAGACAGAATAGGTGACTGTGGTGAGCAAACGCAGAGAGTCTCAGTGAAAATGGCACTGAGTTGTATGTTGGCCCTGTTTCAAGAGAGCACTTAAATAAGAACTTAAGACCATTCCCTCTAAGAAATAGCACTTAAGCAGAAGCTTATGCACATTAATGAACAGGAATGTGCCCTTGAAACAGGGCCAAAATATACAGCTTGCTTGATATTTTATATTTACACATATGGAATTATTTGATCATCTTTTAATGTATTTTAATTATATTTTAAATATCCAATTAAGTCAAAATTCCCTCTGGTCCCTCATTGTTTATCTCTTTCCCTCATTCTTTCTACCTTGGAAAACTTACTTGGGATTGCTCTCCACATACTCCCCTAGTCTAATGTCAGATCTTATTTAAAAGGAATCCCGAAAACCAAGGATTTTATTTGAAATCGGGGAGCATGCAGATCTCAACAGATTCCTTCCTCTTTCAAACTTTGATCTTTCTTATTTTAGGGAGACAACAAACTTCTGTTCCCATTTAAATCAGGATCAGCAAGAATTCGTCCCTGAGTTCAGCTGTATTAGCATACATCCCACTGTGCCATGGAATTGTCACCCAGAAGTGATCTTGCACCTCTTAGATGAGATTCATTTAAATAGGTATCAGATGACTGTGCTGAAGCAGATATGAGTTGATTGTGAGATCAATTTAAACATATGTCATTCAGAGCACTGGGAATAAATACACTGATTTCACAGACTGTCTTTTTAAGTTCCAGCTATTTATTTAAGTGGGTCGCATTTAACTTAAAGAGTTATATAATCATTTCTGTGCCTTTATTACTGAATGTTTAATATTTTATTATCAAACATATTTTGTAGTGATGTTTGAACTTTTTGCTTTGATGGCCTGAACTTCAAAATGGTACCTTTTCAAGAAAGGGAAAAGTATTCCAAGGAAAGGCCATTTGTTATAAATAACTCTGACTAGTAGAGTCAGTGTATTTTAGCAGTATTATCAAATTTCTAGGAGCTACAAATTAAAGTTTCTCATGGTTTATTTTTCAAACAAGGATGTGTATGTCTCTATGTGATGCTTTTCTTTCCCCCAGGAGAAGTACAGACTTATTGTTTCACAATTAGCTTCCAGACTGGTGTAAGACTCCTTCAACATGGCCAAACACCCATTTGAGCACCTGGTTCTGCATTTGAGAACTTGGATGCACACAAAATGCATATTAATGTGTATAATATTGAGTAAGAGAGAATACTTAATTTTAAGGTATGGAGGTTGAGGGTAGCATATGCAGCTTACAATTATATGGTGTAAAAAATGCCCAGGAACTCTACAATGCCTAAGCCTGGGTATTGTCCATGGCTTTCCACAGTCTTGATTGAGTCATTTCCATACCTTTCACCATAGAAAAATCTAAATATCTTGAGTGTCTTAGATGATCCTGGAGGGGGATAGTGCAGCTTTTCGTGATAGATTGGAACTACTGAACATGTGTCACTTCATTTCCAGTAACTGATGAAGAGCACCAGCAGCCCACAGCTTCTGGGCAGAGGAGGCTTTGTCCTCTTCCTGCATGCAGTCTGCCATCAATCCAATGGTCTGACTGCTTAAAGACCAGGTGCTTCTTGCCATCCAGCTAACGAGGGGAAATTCCCATACCATTAGATTCAATTAAGGTAAGGTGGCCCTATAGTAATTTACCAGACCTATAATAATACAATATATATTTCATCTTTTATCTTCAATTTAGGTAATGTAACAATCAAGCTGACTAGCTTTCTGAAATACATGATTATGTGAAGAATATTTCATCACACATATCATAATGTCAGGTGTTTTCCTTTAACCTCTGGAGTCTGATTCACATTATGGCTTTGGTGATTACATATTGCTATGCCAAATCCTGTCCTATCATTCTGAAAGGCTATTTTGTTTGACTTCACATCTTAAACCTGCTCTATGATGCTCCTCTCTTCTTTCACTGGGGTTCATCAGCTATCTTTGGAGTTAGCTTCATTTTAAAAATGGAGTTGGATGAAGGTGATGGGAATATGTGGGAAAATGTTATGTCACAGAAATTATCTGAGCTACTGTAGTAATAAAAATATATTCGCCAAGGATGTCTACTTAGGAAACATTCTGGAACAGGACATTTGAATAAGTTCAAAAGGCTACGAATCTTTTTAGTCAACCAGAAATGGTTTACGTAGAGAATTTAAAATATAAAAATAATGGAATTTCTTTCTTGGGAAAGATTATGAAAATCTGGATATCATTCAAACTGCAAAATCTTGCAGACTTCAACAACTCTGAGAAGAACAAATTATGTCAGCTTGGTCCAATCAGTTACTTTACATTTTGATATTACAATTATGTGATGGATTGTACCAGAGAAAATAAAAAAATCTTTTCTGAAATGCCACTTTGAAATTAACAAACAGAAATGCTTTGATTTGAGAACACTGATTTATTGGGATTTCCATGCTTTTATTTTTGTGCAACCCTACATGCTAGTATATTAATCTTCTTTCACAAAGCTTTATATTTCAAATGAACCACATATTTCAAAAGAAAATAATATTGTTTCTTACACTTCTGCTACCGTGAATCACATTTCCTGTATTTTCTACCAAATCTAGATTAATATTTGCCTCTGAAAATCTGACTTTTTGATGGTTAACAGGTCCCATTAGAGCATTTGGCCCTTCAGTCACAGGTCTGGCATCATCTCTCTCCTCTCAAAATGCCATTTCAGATTGCTTTGACTAATGTAATTTATTGGTGTATTATTATTAACTAGGACTATCTACCATGTTTTGTCCCTTGATCAAAATCATTAATTTCTCTTGACAGCCTTCAGGTGGCACTGAAGATGAGAATGAAGAAAAAAGGGATACTTTTGTCCCCTTGTAGTTACAAACCTATAGTGGTGCTTTAAAGAAAATTTGGTTCTGTTTGTATGATCTTTACTGAAAGGGACTACATGGAGTTCTGTGGCTTCACATATGCATTCCCATACATTCCCCTACAGAAGATGAAACATGACACTTCCTTTGTACGGGATCCAAGAATCCTGCCCCTGATCCATAGATTTCATATGTATGTAATCAACTTTTATTGGTTTTGTGAGGATGAAGCTTCCCGTTCCAATGTGAGCACAATACAAACTTTGACAGTGTCATTAATAAAGAGCTGTTGGGCTCAGACAAGCAGGGGAAGTTTATATAAAGCTTTTCTTGCTGTGCTTTCCGTGATATTTGTGTAGTGTACTCTTGCTATGGCACAGTTGCTGTGTCAGATCCCAAAATGCAAACTGCTTGGAAAAAGAGAAAGCTGGTGCTGTGAAAAAACCACAGCCCAGCTGAAAAAAGTTGAGGGTTTCCTAAGTATCTTTTTCTCCTGCTGATGGTAAAAACCTATGGGGTCATGATAGTGAGCCTAATGAAGACAATGGCTAAGAGCCAAATAATTACAGTGGCACTAAATCAAGCCATCTGATGGGAAAAATCTTAGTATTGGTGTTTTGAAGCTTTGATGGCTTTTCTTCAGAAACTCAGGTCATTATCTGAAGAGGAGAGAGACCCAGTTTGGAAATTCAAATAAATTTTGGGGCTCTTTTTACTATAAAAAAATGCAATTAATCCTTTCAACTCAGAGGCAGGCAGAACTGTAAATATTACAAAATGACCCTAAGATTTTTGGAAGCAAATATTCTATTTTGGTATTTTGGGTATTAATTCATCCCTATCTCCAAATAAAAAATACCAAGCACTGGTATACTGGATACTGTTCTCAGCAAATGGTTGCTTGAATTGTGAGCCAATAAAAAACACAGCAAAGAAACTCTTCTGCTTTCCAACAAAACACAATCTTTTCACAATCACTAGGATTTTAAAGCTATTATTACTAAATACTTACCACATTTAGGTGAAAAAAAATAACTTTATAGTACTCTTATCTCCATTAAAGGTAATATTAATGATGGTTAATTTTGCATAAGCAATCATGTAGAAGTCAACTAAGTAAAATACAGTATTTTTGAGGAGGTCTTTCTAAGTTATATTTTCTTACTTTTAAATACGACTTTCTATATTCTCAAGATTATAGATTTCATGGGTAACATTTTCACCAGTACACTTAATGTACTTAAGACATATGGCTTCACCAGTGCACAAAGTTGGATGTTAATTCAAAAGCGTCTTTTTGAATATTTTTTATAAAATTCTCTTCATCTGGAAGATATTTGTAGAAATACAAATTTATTTAATAAGTGGAAACGTGTATAGATATCCTTTCTTAGATACAATCCCAATGTTTAACCACCTTTCTTGTGAAATCCTTTTCTTATATTCAGCTGAGTTTTCCCTTACTCTTAAGTCTCTCAGCTTTTTGCTGTAAGCCTCCGAGAGAAAACTCACTTTGTTTTCCCTGTCTTCCCATTAGCTGCACCTGAGATGCATCTGAGCTGCATGTGTGCTCTAGCTGGACTCCCTTTTTAGCCTTTTCTTCTTCTGAAATTTTAACAAAAACGCTCAATTAGCATCTCTTCATTTTCAGCTCCATCCCCTTAATTAGCTGAGTGACCTTCCACAGGTTTAGTGTTTCCCTTCTGAAACTTTATCTTGACTGAATATACAAGCACGACTACTATACATCTTCAAGCACCTGTTTCAAAATTATTAATATACTTCAGTTTCTCTGGATACCCTTTCATGAGACTTTTCTTCAAGTTGTTTCATATAAACCTCATTTTGATAGTTCATAATTTTTTTTTCTCTTAAGAAACTAGTCTTCTTCCTGAACCTTTACATATTACTCACTATTCAAAAGTTGCTACAGATGTCACTCAGAACACTCTCTTTTTTGATCAGATTTTAAATTCTTATACTCTGATTCACAGATGCGGCAAAACAGTCAAGCTGCATTATCTCAAATGTAACTTTTATAATAAGAGGACAACAAGACCCCTCTTTGCATTGAAGTAACTGAATAATGATACTCAGTGCTCCATTTCAGTTTGAAGGTTTTGCAAATATTGTCCATTGTGGGATCTTACAGTGTGCACAGAAATGTGGAGGAGCCTTCTATAATTCGTTACTGTTGAGAAAATAGAGTTGATAGGATTTAAATTATTTTGACTGATTTCCACCACTGAGACCTAGAGCTATCTTCCCCTAATCTCACTCTCCAGTTTGAAATGGGACAAAAATGAGGCAGTGCAAATGGCAGCTATAAGCTGTAATATTTAAAATTAAATTAAATATTTAAAATTAAATGAACAGATGAACAAGATAAAATATTAAATGTCTATAAATAGGCATTTAAATGCACTACTCAGTGGCCATACCTTTGTGGATAAATATTTTTGTGAGAGCATTCCTTCAGTTGTATGTTCACACAGCTGAATAAATTTTAAATTTTTCTACTTTGTAATAGTGCAAGGAGTAACAGAAAGAATATAAAATATACATATTGCAATCTCCTACTAAGGTAAGTTTTCTAAATATAACAAGAAATACTGCCCACATAAAAGGCAAAGAATTTCAAAATGTATTTTCCCCTTCCTCTTTTGTTTATTTTTTGCAAAAATAGAACCAGATAATTCATTTGGAAAAACAAAGACTTTGAATTTCTGTTTTTAATAAATAAGTTAGAAGTACTTTATCTATATACATTTAATCCATGTCGGTTTGCACTTTAAAATATTTTTAATTCCTGCTCTAAAATGGTGAATAATGCCTGGATTGATATAGAAAAGGCTATGCACAATTGCAGAAGCCATTTCACTAATATTAATTAATGGACAACTGTAGAAGGGTACAAGAAAATATCATTTCCCTGAGATGAGAGGTAGAAAGAACAACTGGCACTAATTCATTTGGGACTGAAAGTTTCATCTGAGAATCTTATAATCTCTTTCTAAGGAGTAAAATCCTTTTTACATATGCTTAATATCATAGTTCATGAATTGCCTCAGAAATCTTTTTAAACTGGATAATTTTTACATCGTCCAGACCTAAACTGCAGGGTTCACATTATCTGAAAATCTCCATGACTCAGTGTTATTAATTGTAAATTTCTCACATTAGTGAAAAAAACCAAATGACACACCTTGCTTCAAAAATTTTTCATTGCCATCAGATACCAAACAGCCTTAGCACTGCCAACTTGATCAGCATAGATTATTAATTATGATACTGCTGGTACAGTTCAATTTAATCAGAAAAGAACATCAAGGAGTCCAAGAAGTAGGGTATATAATGCAATTTATCTTTGCCTTGTACTGATAGGGATAACAATGATTTGCAAATTGGTTCAGCTACAAATACACAATTAAAAAGAGATAAATATCAAAAGATATGCCACATTTTCAACTCAAAGCCAAAAGTGCAGGTCTTAATCTTAGTAGTCAGTTTTAAAATCATGAGTTAATTCTTCCTTTGATGTGCATGCTTAACTCCCATTAAAATTAATGGGGGTTACACATGCTCATTGAGGAAGAAATAGACCCCATAGTGTGTATATTCTTCAAATAATAAAGATTTGGTAATTACTATATTATTTGTTCATTAATTTTCAATTTATCTTGTAAATGTGCACTCTTTGTGATCTTAGGTCCAATTATATACAGTAATTTGTGGCAAAAGGTCTAGTGGAGCATTATCCTCTTAAAGGACATGCAGTTTTATAGCACATATTGACAGTGCTCTAATTCTCAAACTATACCACTTGCAAAATACACCAAAACAAGAAAATTTTATTCTAGCAGCTAATTTCTTCTTTTCTATGTCATCTACGTTCCCCTTAAATCCCTTTCTATATTCTACTGCCTTCAATAGCCTTTGGAAAGGCCATTTTCCTTTGATTAGTCAGTGGCCAAAAGCAAGATTTTTTTAAATATCTGATGATGAAATAAATACAAAATAATGCAACACAATCAGCAGACAAGAGACAACAATTTATTAGATTCATAGTGGAGGTCTGACATCTACACACTCAAACTCCCACCTAGAAAATGCTTCTGGTTGGAAGCATTTTACCTGATATTAATGTGGTCTGAACAATTTTTAAAGTAGTCTGTAATTTCATATAGCCTAATTTCTCACTGTCATGTTTTTCAATCCTTAAGGATGGTCATAAAAGTTAATAAATGTGTTCTCTTTGGGAGCCTTTAGGTCTTTTTCAAGATACAGTATTCCCTTCCTGACTTGACTCTCTCTTTGACAAATCCTTCCCTAGCTCTCTTACACAGTTTTTCTTCCTTAAGTACTTCCCAAAAAAAACTTGTTAGTACTTATATTCTCTTCCCACTCACCTATTTTCTTGAACCGTGTCCTTCCCACTCCCTTTTTAACATAAAACAAATTTTCAGTGCCTGATTTTAGGCTTATTCAGTACAAATCAAGTGCATGGAGTTATCCACTGATGAAGCATTTTCTTTACGCTCACCAAAGAAAATTCAGGTTCCCTGGGCCACCCAGATGTGCTATTGCTATATAATGCATTAATAATGTGGATGTCCAAGAAGTGAGTTGGTTTACCAGTGGTTGAGGTAGCACAGATCCTATGATCTAGCTTTCATATCAAATAACTACGAAGTGACCCTGAAAAAGTCATAAAGGTGAGAGGCAGTTATGGTCTCCAGCTAATGTGTTGCAAGAAGAGCTCATGAAAGGTATCATGGTCCAGCAGAAGTTTCCTACTTGTCTTCAAGAAAGAGGCTGATGGTTAGGTTCCATGAAAGCTGCAGTCATGACATTAAAATCTGTCTTGTGACTGGACATCAGGAAGACAGGAGAAATCCAGGATACCTTGAACAGGCACCATGGGGCAAGGAGGAGAAATTTGTAGCACCCAATGTAGAAAGAGATAGATCAATGCCAGTTTGCTTAAACATTTAATACACAAGCAGCACAAAAAGTAAAGATATTTTGATGCTGGGGAGGGGTTGAGGGTTAGTGAAAGACCTTGGAAATTCTCTAAGCCTGTGAGAATGGGAGGACAGGTACACCATAGTGAAGTAACAGAATTTGTTCTAAGAGTAAGCTGCAAGATACTTTCAGAGCAATTCATTTTTTCACTACAGAGGCTCACAGTTGTGCAGACTTGGTATCAAGTACAGCTTATTGGAAATGGTAATATTTTGTAATATGGAGTCATTTCACAATTATGCTTTTATGTGACATACACTTCCCCTAAGTAGTCCACGTTTAAACAATTTTTTGTAAAAGCTGAATTATTAACTTTTGGAGTAAGAAGGTATTTTGTAACTACTTTTTTAATCTAGCATTCTAATATTTTGAAAATAAATATAAAAAACAAATGAAAAAAAATCAAATCAAAACCAAACCAACCAAAACTATTTAAAAAAAGACTATATGGCAATATATTTCATTTCAGTGAACACTTTTTATGAATAGAAATTTTAGGTGGCTGTCTTGTTTCTTTAATAGTGTTAGTATATAATGATTGAAAATGCCACCACTGTCCAAATTATTGAAGTTGTCTGGTAGTAAAAGACAATCTTACAGAGAATACCTGTTTACACAGTGTTTGCACCATAAACAAACAAAAAAAAAAGCTATAGTCTACAGCTACCTGATTGCACAACAGGGAGAAAGACAGTGGGCCTGTAGATACCTTGTGTTTTACAGATTTCCTATTTTCTAAAGACTCCTTCCTCTCTGTGCATTTTACCTTTGTCAACTCCATTTTTGAAACACCCAGCTAGGCACTGCATAAGAGAGCTGGACGGTGCCCGTGTGACTCTTGCCAGGCAGAATGGTGCCCAAAGGCTCAGCAGGGCAGTGCTCAGGGCTGACCCCTCAGTTCCCTTCTCCCACCCTACAGCTGCCCCTACACCCACAGAGAATCCAGGTCTGTTGCTGTGGCTGTGTGAGGAGTGAGCTGGCAGGTCTCAGGCTAAGTCAGAACAGGCAGATGTGCATGCAATAAAACCCAGCACCCTGACAGGGGATGTTCAGCACCCCACGGCCTTTTCTAAAAAGGGGACCAAATGTTCTCCAAAGCAATTAGGGTATATGTTGAACAGGATGGATCTAGCTTTGTTTGGATCGCAGTTCTCTTAACACAGATGCTAACTTTATTTTGCTACTTATATATGCTGCAATGTATTCTAAATAGCTCTTTAAATGTAGGTATTTTCATTTTGAGGCAACAGAGACCTTCATTTGTCTGCTCTATAGATACAGACATTCATTATGCTCAGGAACAGCCTACCCGGCTTTTAAAGACAGCAGTCCAAGGAACAGTTTACAGGTTGATTAAAGTTACAAAGTCAGTGCAAATGCATGGCAATGATCTAGGATTTCAGGCCCAAAAAGGGACATTTAGACAATTCTGACACCAGCATTTCCCTTTGATCTATATCTACAATGTATCTCTGCAGCAAAGTTCTGCAGGTACAGTGTATGCTGGGGAAGCTGAATGTAGGTCAATGAGATGCACTCTGCTTTTTAAAATAAAATCTTTCTGCAGAAAATGCAAGATTTCCTGTTATGACTGTAGACTTCACATAGAGTATCATACATTCATTTTTAAAAAATGCTTTTTTATTTGTGCAAAAAGCATTCACTTTGCTCAAGGTGCACAAACATACACATATATTCACAAGATTCTTTACATAATATACTCATTTATAGATAATTTATTTTCATGTATTTTTCCATCACTAATTTGTGGCTGACATGACAGACCACAGAATTTCAGGATGCCTATTCTTGAGCAATAAATGGTGTTAGCCAAAAAGGTTAGACAAAGGGCTCAGTCCAGAGAAGACTTACATACCTAAATCCTGTCTGACACTCAACTTTTGATCTTCATATCTCTACATCACTACCACCTAAGCTTAGCAAGACCAAAGCCCATGAGTGCCTAGCTTAAGCCACAAGAGATATGTGGGTCCCTGTTTTCCTGTCTTAATGGTAATCTGTTAGCTGAGAATCCTGCCACGGTTTCTCAGGAGCACAGTGGGCACTGGCAAAGAGCATAACAGGTCCCCAGCACTCTGATGGGGCTCTGCAAGTGCCTGGCACTCACAGGGACTTACAGAGACCCCACTGTAAAAGAAAACCCAGGAGGCCATTGTGCTGTTAGCGGGGAGGAACCACCTAGGCAGCTCCTTCAGGATAGTGTTGCCCTGGAATAACCCTTGAACTGCTTTCCTCTGAGCAACCAAAGCCCTTTGGATTTCCCTAAATGCACTTACTGCACCAAGCCCCCAACAGAAAACAACTGAAACAAAGTCAAGAGGATCAGGGAGAGCAAATGGACCAGGAGGGACAGTGCCTGTGCAATTTCCACAGTCAGGTGAAAGTTTAAGCCTTTGCCTGATGTGAAACATGGAAAATTGTGAGACTCATAGGACAGCACTAAAAGGTGAAGATTTCTCTGACTCAAACTTCATGTTATAAGCTGTGATTGGAAGGGATTTGGAATTTCAGATTAAGGGGTTTTCAAAATGAGAATGAGCCACAGGAAAATGCAGTCTGTTCCAGATCTCCCAGATTTTACAGTGTGAGAGAGGCAGTAAGTTGTGATAGATCAAAACAGATGATCAATAAAACAAAGACTGAATATCTTAATAAAATTTTCATAGAATCCTATGCCATCCTGATTTCTATTTCAGCCATAGAGGAGAAGAGGAATGTTCTGCAGCTGGGGACATTTCTTCGAGTTGTTAAAAGCATGTGTTGGGTGATGGCACTAGTTGGAATTATTTCTGTTATGTGGCCCTGCACTTTGAAGAATCGTGTTTCAGAGGTCAAGGGCTAGGTGTGTGCTTGTACTGTATTAGGACACTGTGCTCTGTGAAAAATACCTGGCAAACACAGGCTCAAGCTGAATTTAATGGAGTTTTGCCCTTGCTTAAGTTGAAGCCAGGTTTCCAGCCCTGGTGTCAAAGAGGTTCTTCTCCCCCCTCCTCCAGTTCTGCTACAGGCACCGGCTGCATGCTCAGTTTATCCAAGCCTATCACAAATATAGCAGCGCAGACCTTGTTACCAGCAAGCTCAATTATTGTAATACCCTCTTAGAGGAGCTTAGAGCCAGGCTCTGAGCACAGCAGCACGTGTGCTCAGCCCTGCGAGCCAGCAGGAACACATCACACCCCACTGCATTCTCCACACTGCCAGCCTCCAAAGTGGCAGGTTGATTTTTAAGTTGGCCCTTTTAGATTTTAAAGCTTTAAGTAATAAAGGCTCTGGCTATGACTGATCCCCTTCTCTTTGAGCCCTGCCCTAATGGGGAGCTGCGTTCCCACACCACCTGCTTTTCCTGGAACCCTACTGTCACATCGCAGATCTGCAACAGATTTTGACTTTTCTGTGCTGAACTACATGATGTATCTCACCCCCGGAACCTTCCTTTCCCGTCAACCCTTTCCATTTATATACCATGCTCATCCCAATGTTAGCAGAACCTCACAAAATTATCGCTGCCATCTCACACACCAGCCAGGTTTTGATGGAGGTGGCGTTAGAGCAAGTTAGCCAGTGTGGTTTCACAGTATCAGGTACTCACTTTTTCCTTCCTGCAGCCAGAGAAGAGGCTGAGTCTTTTGATTAAGTCCTGAGGTAAGACGAGTTTCATTTTCTGCAGGTCAAGAGCGGACAAATAGGAAGTTAGAGCAGAGCATCTGACTCCGTTAATATATCCTCTAATTTAACTTGCTGTAACTTGTTTGTGCAGCTGTACCCTTGGGTGATGCTGGCCAATGTACTTCATTACTCTATGCCTCTTCCTCCTTCCTCTGCTTAATGGGGCTAATGATGCTTCCTTTGTAAGGCACTTGTGAATCTACGAATAAGAAATGGAAGTTTCAGAAAGGTATTATTAATTAACATTTATTAGCCTGTCTGAGCTGTAATCATCCCACTCATCTTTCACTGTACACACTCCTTTTGATTTTATTGCAGCTGTATTCTCTTCTGACAATTAATATAGTTATTGGCCCCATGATTATTATTTTTTTCTACCTCATTTTTTTTTCACATTAAAACATACATTTGTTTACTTTGAATTCCAACATAATATGTGCAGTTGTATATAACTTTGTTATTAGTATACTTAATTTACTTTAATTGCAGTTAATATTAGCATATATTTTGACATTTATATTAATAAAGTTATTAATAATAACAATACACTTGTTTTCTCTTCATTTTAAAACATGATCCAAAAGTTACAAAACATAGATGCCTAAGGTTAGATAAGGGGCTGGTAGGTACCCCAGCATGGAGAGAGCCGCCTATTTCCTGAGCAGGAGCTCAGGCTCCTCATGCCGGAGGACTGGAATGGGGATTTAATATTTTAAGGCCTGACGTGACCTATCTTGCTGCAGGTGCTCAAATTACCATCTCTTTATACACCCCCAGTTAACAGTCAGTGGAGAGAAACAGGCACCTGTGGGGATGACTCAGCCCACCTAAAATCTGAGTCACCCTTGTGGAGGCGCCTTTCTCCCTCTCCCCTTCAATTAGAGGGGGTGCCACCACTCAGCAGTCAGGTATCTCCCTTCAACACCCATGCTCAAGTGTGGGGGATGTTGGCCCGGATGCATTTAGTTTCTTACATCTCATCTCGAGTCCTTAGAAAGATGAGACCAACGTTTACACAAAGAAATAAAAAACAGCAATGCCAGAGGTGGTTAATCTTTGTGCTATTTATCCAGCTACCTATGTATTTGCAATACTTATGGGTACTGTCTGCCTTTGATGTGCAGGGATTTACAGATGAGATTCCATTAACATTAGTGGGAATTGGGTGCATAGATCCAGTACATCAAGATGAGAATATTTGGTAATAAATCTTTTAATATGCATGTAGCATTGACTGAATAATTTGAAACATTTTTAAAATCCAAATAAAAATTGAGTTTTCTCCTACAAGAGAAGCTACCCCTAGAGACAGATAAGTGGAATCTATCTCCACGTAGTCAGACACTGTGATTTCATATTGTACATAGAATGATCTTTTTTTTATCTTTATTGATTACTAGAAGAGTAATACAATTAAAGGTAGCAAAATGCTTTAAGGTTTTTGTTCTCTGGCAAAGAATCAAGAGTTCAAAGTAGGGTTCCTTTCTTATTATTAGAGAACACCCTAAGAGACAATCATTTAAAGCAATTCTCCCTTTCTTCTCCTCCCCTTTTCATTTCCCATTTTGCGATTTTGGGGACACAGATGAAAAACCTGTCTCTGTGTGTGTGTGTGTATGTGTGTGTGTGTGTGTGTGTGTTAGTACTAGTTAGTGATGTGCAGATTCAAGAATAAAACTTCTGCTTTCTTTTTACACCAGAGGTGTAAAAGAAGTACCTATCATTATTTCATTAATGATCTGTAGCAGTATTTTCTTGCCCTCTCAGTCACATGTGTTCACATGTACATATGAACACACACACACACTCATAGTCTCATGCTTGAGTTTCCTGATATAACACCCCTTGACAAGCATTGCTTATGCCAGGATTATGAAAACAAGGAAATAGAAAAGACATTTAGAAACCATAGGAAAACAACTCTTTTGGTGTTTGAACTGCAGTGTTATTCAGATGTATATAACTACTGCTGGGCGGGGAAACTGCAGGAAATATGCCAAGGAAGAGAGACAAGGGGAGGCCATCAACAAGACAGAGAGAAAAAGACAGAAAATGCTTTTGTTTGCAGACTTGGCTGGTTGACTTGACTTGAAAATAATAATAGGCCCCCATTCTCTCTCACCAACTCCCTCCTCTGATTCATCAGATATAACATAATTGATTCTCACTGGAGACGGATTTGGAATACGTGTCTTGCTTGTTGCTATTGTTTATGTTTACACAGTACATTTACTGCTAGAGGAGTTTTGTTCTTTGTTTACTCACTGCCCTGTTGCAAACCCCTACTGCTTTTCCAGCTGGCACTAGTTCTCTTCTCACCTTACACAGGGAGGTGAAGAAAGGGGGAACTGCACTGTCTTGGGGACCGTGAGAGGCTGGGGGTTATGCAGGTTATGACATTCTGCTTAATGCAGAAAACTGACTCCTCACTTTTGTCTGAAAATTCCTTGCAGAGAGTGTGGCCTGGGTTCCTTCCTTGTCTTTTCTGCCTCCACAGTGTGCTGAAACTCAAAGGCAGTAGGAGGACACATTTTCACACCTGGCACAGGACTCCCAATAGAAGGTCATAAATTTTGCTGACTAGCCATTTAAATGGGGCACCTTTGGACAAAGAGGTGATAACTGGCAAGGGCAAATGATTTCTTCAAGTCTGAGCACTACAAGGGAGGACATTGCATCACAGATCGCCCTGCAGGGTTTATCATGGATTGTCAGACCCTGGGTGCTAACAAAGACTCATGGGGGACATCTGGCAGGCATCAGGAAGCAGCTTTGAGAAGAGCAACAGCCTGTCTGTTTTCTTCACTATCACACACAGTCATGAGGTAGGCATAGATAGCTATGGGAAAAGAAGGAAGAGGAACGAGAGGAAAAAAGTGTATAGAAAGAATAGAGAGAGAAGGAGTCTATTTGGGGTCTAAGGAAGAAAGATCAACAAAGACTACGGTAAAGTGCGTGGCTAAGATGATATGTTTTAGCAGAGGAGCATGATTTTTAAAGTACTCCTGAAGTTTTTATGGCTCTGGGCCCCTATTTCATCTTAATTCATCCTTGGGGATAAAGACTCAGCTGGATGGATCTCAATCACTCCCTTCCCTTTCTCACCCCTTGTCATCATGTTCTCTTCCTTCAGTACATTTTCACCATGGTTAGAAATTCCGACTCTCACTCCCCTTCCCAAGCGACTACCGTGGCGCCCTTTGGAAGGTGCGCAGTGCCCTGACTCCCACGGAGTCGAGTTCCATTGGAACTGCTGGTAGTGCATTCATCAGCCATCTGTCATTGCAGCTGCTTGTTGAAGAAATCAACTTCTTTTTTCCCCCCCCCCTCTTTTTTTTTTTTTAAATACTTTGACTAGGAGGGGGAAAAAAACCCTCAACCACCAAAAATTAAACAACAACAATAATGGCCCGACTGTTTCCTTGACAATCCAAACACAATCTGCTGCCCACAGTCTCAGAAAGTATCATTGAGGCAAAGCAAAATTCTCATGGCACATTGGATTTGAGTGTGTTTACAGGCTTTGTTTTGTTCTCCTTTTCTGTAGTAGGTTTAATACCCTCTGCCGATGGGAGAACAACTTCTGTGGAGTCTCTGTGATTCAAAAAGACTGAGCTATGGCTTGGCAAAATTTATCAGCCAGTTGTCAATGCAACTTTTAGCTGAGAGTCTCAAAAAAAACAGGAATGCTTTTTAAAATCCCAACATGTGTTTTTTATTTTATTGTATTTTCCATGATTGAACAAAAACATTGCAGAGAGGTGATAAAAACCATGCAAACATAGGGTAATATTTAATAGTGTCAGAAATCTAGGCTACAGGCCTCCCAGCTTTCCAGTCTCCCTGCAATATAATTTAATTTCTTTTTGTTAACTGTCTTATAGTGAAGATAAATCTATCTTCACTTTATTTTTGTCCAGAGATCTTTATGCATTCACATTTCTGGGTCCCAGGTTGCCCTGTCAAGCCTTGTTCATGGCCATTTCAGTGGTGACACCCAAAGAACAATAGACCACTGCAACTCCCAAACCAGAGCCAGGCAGCCGAAGCAAAACTCCTTTGTACAAGTATGAACAACATTTGAAACAGAGTTCACAGATCCTGGCAAAGCAGAGTGGTATCCACACCATGGCATGTCAATTTTTCTTGCTTTTCTTTTTGTTTTTTGCATATGAACAGGGGGAAAAGGAAAGGTTATCACTCCAAGTCTCCCCTGTAGGCAGCGAGGAGAGAAGCAGGATATAATGAGAAAGCTAAGTGACTAGTAAAATTAAAATACACAAACCATTAAAAGGTTTAAAGGGTAGGAAAAAGAGTGCTCACGGCATCTGTTTAAGGTCAGCACCTAAGGAGTTTCTTACAGGCAATATGGGAACTCTAAAGAAACATGAACATGGCTACACACAATACCATCTTTATCAAAAACTAAAAGCTCACAGAGGGAGGCAGTGGCACTGGCAGTGTGGGAACATGAGTCTATCAAATGAGAACTCTGTGAGAGCACAGGAAAGCCCTGCCATGGCCTCTTGGGCTGGTGGCACAGACTGGTGTGCTGGGGCTCCTGGACAGTGCATCTGGCACTCCTGGCAATAAAACCCAAACTGACAGGTTTATGTCTCCATCTATGCAATGTCACTGCACCACTGCAAACCAATATGTAACATCACACATATTTTATATTTGTGTGTACCTGTATGTAATTGTCTCTGGAGCCACAGAAGCACAGAGAGCTTTTCTTTCCTTCATTTTACATTTTTTTTTGTTAGTGAAAGAGAACAGTTGTCTTCCAGTCTTTCTGATCAACTCCTGGCAAAGATGGGGAGAGTGACAGACTTCAAATGCAGCACAATAGCTGACTTTTTACATTTTATCAATTTCTTTTTCAGTTTCCCATACAGAAATTCTCAGCCTTTTGATTCAATACATGTAGTAG
Organism: Ammospiza caudacuta; assembly: GCF_027887145.1. Classification (NCBI taxonomy): domain Eukaryota; kingdom Metazoa; phylum Chordata; class Aves; order Passeriformes; family Passerellidae; genus Ammospiza; species Ammospiza caudacuta. The sequence continues at coordinate 52,520,969 of NC_080598.1, read as the reverse complement.
AGGGGTCTCTGAATGAAATGGAAAGTAAACAGATCTCATTAATCTCACAAGGCTTCAGATCTTTATATAAAGCTATCTTATTAAGATAGGTAGGTATTTCCAGGTGGGAATTCTTCAATGTTTTCTTTCTTTATTAGGTGACTGTTCTTCAAAATCACCTGCTAATAATTGAGAGTCAAGCTTAAACACCTGCTGGAATCTCATGTATGTGAAAGAACATAAAGCTTCCTCCCAGAAGAAATTGGAAGGAGCAAACATTTCACATTGTGACTTTTCTGACTGTTGTTTTGGAATAACGAAATGTGCATGCTTTGGAGGCCTCTGTCATGAAAAAATCCAAAAGCTCCCTTCAGGCTGACTAATAGTTATTTCTCCTGATTGTGACAAAGGATTTATATCATGCCATCTCTACAAATCAAAACCAGTCTTCCCACCTGTGCGTATGGAGATCCTGCTGAGAAACAGAAGGGACATATCTGTTGAATTCAAGTGACAAACTTAAGCAGAAGTTTTACTTTTGCAGAGGAAGGACTTTTTTTTAACTCAAAACCATTGCTAACTCGCAAGTTTGTCACTTTTCCCAGCAAAGCATTTCTATTTGTCCATGGAAGTCAAAATCTTTCCTTTTAAATTTTGAAATTATGAATCTTTACCTTTTTTTTAACTTTTAGATTTGAGGTGGGGAGGTGGGGGTTTATCAAATTTTATTGTAAGGACTTCTAAATTAATAGTGCAACCTATGCCTCAACTTTCAGTCCTTTTGCTCAAGGACAGTCCACCTGCCAGGCCTAATTTCAGACAATGTTTATCTTTTTGAATTTATGGGTAAATGCATTTTAGATCACTATTTATTCAATCCTATCCTGTTATTTGTCAACTAAAGGTTTATACAACTTGCAATTTCTTTTGTACAGAATTATTTGTCAGCATCTATATATTCCAGGATATATGTTCTTATACTGATATTGGACTAAAAGACAGTATAAAAGTGTAGCTGTGAACCAAACTACCCCAGAGAGCATTACCCCCAAACCAAAACAAATAAAGAACCCAGTCCAAGCTGGAAATGGCCCTCTCCTTGCTTGTGAAGTAGGTAAATTGCCAAGTGGTTATAATTCCAGGTACTGGGTGTGAATGGTTTCCACAGAAAAATATGGTTTATTTCCATATCATTTGTACCTTCCTCTTTAGGGATAAGAGGCAGTTCATATTCAAGAGAAACTTTATATATGAGAAGACATAATCCAAAGTGCTTCTGTCTAAAGAGGAACTTCTAAGTGCAGGAATGACAGTCTGGGACCTGAAAATTTCTGTCAGCAGAAAATGGAATGTAATGCAAAAACAGTCTAACCTCAGAAAGAAGTGAGCTCTAATGAAAGTAAAGATATGCAGGATTTCAGCCAGGATGCTTGTCCATCTCCTTCCATGATCTACCTTCGTTTCCATATTGCTAATATTCCTCAGCTTGCCAGTCAAAGTCAGTTGGGAAGGAAACATTTGAGTCAGCCAAAGCCATTAGTGCAGATTATCAGCCTTTTGTCAAAGAAATGAGCAAAGTCACTACATGCTGATGAAGAGCTTTATAACTGCAGCCTAAAAGCCACATGGAGGAAAAGATGTTTAATTGCTGAAGCAGGCCCAGCTTTTAGAAGAGTTAAAGTAAAAAAGAATCTCAACCCAAGCTGTGACTATTACTCATGTTTTATTTGAATAATCTAAACAAATAAGACTGAGGATTCTGTGTCCACAACTTCACAGCTACAGTGCTATTAAATTAAAGCCCAGAGAAATAGTCTGTGCTAGTACTTACACCATAATTCTTTGTCTTGCAATATTAAGTACTGGAGTCTGCACTTAATGCACAGGTATAACATCAATGAATGCTGGAGAAGCAAAGTATCTGGTTTTTTATTTTTACATTAAAGAATCATATGCATAAAGTAATGACTTGGCCTTTTGGTCTCCCACAATGATTTACAGAAATCTGTCCTGTTGATTTAACATAGCTTCAGTTTCTGGAGCACTGCTCAGCATATATCCACGAGCAGGAATAGCTGGCAAAGTAGTCCTCAACAAAGTTAAGCAACTCACATTGTGGCAGCCTTAGAGCCACTCTTACTACCAGGAATCTGCTAGCGAGAGTGGAAACTGCTACATAACTTGTCATCAAGCCAGTGCACTTAGCAAGAAGGATCAAAAGGGACTGGTGTTACGAGGGATGTAGAGTGGTGCCCATGTGTTGCTAACTGCCTGGTCTGTTGAGGACAAGTTCTTCTTTAACCCCCTCTTTACTACAAACTTGGTGCTACAGGAGGTCAGTGCTGGTGTAAAATCACCTGAATGACCACTTTTTGTTTGGCTTAACATGAATGAACTCTGTTGTTTTGGCCTGGGAGGCTGTTGTGTCATTGGCATTAGGGTTTCGTGTCATCATAAAGTTTCACTCAGAGTGCACTCAAAATGCAAATTTTCAATTGAACTTCCTACATTCATGACAATATCAGCTGGTAAAATTTTCAATTTTTTTTCTACTGCACCAATATGAAAACTTCATAGCACTGAAATTAGAAGCTAAAGACCTTTTCGAAGTGTTCACAATTATTTTATCCATATTTTTAATATTCATAAAAGTGGCAGGAACAAAGTGAGTCAAATTTGCATTTCATATCGCACTAAAGCTACTCCACATATACACGATAACACATCCTGAGAACAATGAGATATCCTGTCACATGTATGCATGTTCTAAAACTGCACAAAAGGAGGATTTCAGTGATGCATAAATTAACTTCCTACCTTTAAATTATTAACCCAGGCTGTTCCCTGAATATGAACCAAAATCAAAGGACAGCTTTTGCTCCCCACACGAAGAGCACACATATTGTCAGTCTTTCCTCACTTGAAATTGATGACTTGAGAAATTGATTTACTTGGATAATGAAAAATTGTTTTAAGAGATTTTTTTACAGTTCTTTTATTCATGGCATTTTTTGAGTGGGAGGCTGCATATTGTGGCTATTGGTAAGAAGCCACTTCAGCTACCCTAACATGTTTCTTGTTGGAAGTGAGGAAATGAGCACTTCATGCTTTGATATGTGGGGAGAAAAAAAGTTTAAATCAAGGAGTTTTTGAAGATATGCATGAGTTTTTTGCACAGAATCCTGTCAGTGTTCAGGATGTTCCAAAAACACTTCCTCATAGGCTCTGCAGAAATAGATGCACCTGTAAACTTATTCCCCTGAACTGCCCTTGATAAACCTGGCCCTCTCTACAGCTGAAGTAGCCAGTTGTTATGGATGGGTACATTTGATACATCTATTGAAATTGCTTTCCAAATGTCAGAAATAGGCAAAATAACCTGCTGAACCATTTCCTGTATTTTTTACAAAACCTGCAATCTGACAGCAGACTTTTCTGAGAAGGAGACAAAAAAAAAAAATGGTTAAATTTGAAGAGAAATTACTATGAAGTATTAACTCCCTTCTAGCAACAGGTGAAATTAAAAATACTATCTTAATCAATACCTTTAGGGTCACATCTATAAATCAGAACTACATATGCAAAATTTTCTGTGGGAGAACAAATTGGATTGATTAAAGTAGCAACCAAAGAAGAAACACAACTGCAGCTGCACTGGACAGTCAGTGTAGATAAACACTTTTTATTTGGCCAGCTAGTACCTTTACGGATACTTTAGCTCTTACTTTTTAAGCCTTGTTTGCAGGTTGCCCTGAAGTGATCTACAATTGTTTTTACAGCTGAAAAATTAGTGCTATGAACAAGTTAGCAGTACTATTTCTATATAATCTTGTGAAAAATCTAGGAAGCCAATAGCTATCATAAAGCACAAATGTGTGTGTTTTCCATAATTACACAGAAATCATGATTTAATAGCCCTAACTTTCTACTTTAACCACTTGAAAACATCACACTTAACATGATCTAGCAAGATGCTGTATAACAATGCAAGAATTGCTATTTTCCCATCTAATACAGACAAAGATCAGCAATAAACACATTCCAGACATGGTGCAGGGTTTCATACTTATCATCATACAAAAAAGTAATTGCCTTTTATTGACCTGAACTGACATGCATTTAAATCAAGTGAATTCTGCCAGTGATATGGGACCAGGTCTTAAATCCTTTATGTTAAATTTGCACTGCAGTCACCAGTTCTGTAGTCTATATTTTAAGTGATTTCTAAGAAAATATTTTTTTTCTGTGTTCAATACTGCTTAGCTATGTCATTTTCATTTAGCTTTACATGTTCTATAGGTTCCTGTACAGAAATAGAAGTCTTGTACTCTTCTCATATGAAATTGTTATAAATAATCTTGTGATGACACCATCTCTCTTTGCTGGTTTGTAGGTCCAAGAATTGAGATAATGCATGTAAAGACCCAGAGACAAGGATGATTATTTGAAATAAAATGAATCCAGATAAATTCAGTTATAATTATCTGCAATACTCAGATAATTTGGGGCAGCATAATTAAATGCAGGGCAAAAAAGTATTTTTGTAGCATAGCTGTAAGGTATTAACACATAAACTGCGCAGTTTGGGTGTGCTGATTACCCAAAGATATTTTCATGGTAGCCTGAGACTCAACACATAACAAAATGCAAAACCACATCTGTTTGCTCAGTTTAAATTGCTGCATGATGTTCACTCAGCCTCTGTACTCTGGCATGTGCCAAACCCATGGCTGAATAAAAAGAATGCCTGCCAAATATATCCACTTTCTAAAACTATGCAAATTGAGGACTTTGGGGATGCATAACTCAACCTCCCTTCTCAAAGTTTCACTAACAATATTCCTCTTTGTCACTGCAGCAATGTAAACAACTGCAGTTAAAAAAAAAAAAAGAAAGAAAGGCAAATCCCTACCTACGTCATGATGCTTTCTCACAGAATTTTGGTAAATTAGTTGTAGTCATAAAAAGGAGGCCTTTCTAGATTGCTGGCTGTGTCTATGTTACAGTGGAACGTGATATGGAGAGCTGGGCTCAGCCAAAACAGACTGAGCTGGTCTGAGCAAAGGCTGTGCTGTGGTTAAGAAACTTCAGTAGGACTAAAGACCTCAGCTCAGCCATTAACCCTTCTGCAGACTTTCTGTGTGATCTTGGGCTGCTCAGTATCAGCAACCTTCAGAGTCTGGGCTATAAAAAGGAAGTTGTTTTACTTCTTCTCTCCCATCCTTGGACTGTCTGATATGTACAGATTGTCTTTTGCTTTGTACCAAACCATACGAAACATCATCATGAGCTCACATAATGTTCCAAAAATTTCAGTATCAATAAATAAATAAAGTTATCTATGGTAATTGTTCATTATGTTTTACCAGAAGGCTCCTCCCACAGAGACAACATTTAGGATTTCTCTAAATGTTTGTGTAAGCTCTGAAATCAGAATTAATCATCATGCACAAAGTTCCTGAGAATTCACAGACATCAGAGCAGTAAATAGGAAATGAAGAAAGGATATGAGATGAAGGATTGCAGTGTCTTTGCATGTAAGACCCTCAACATGCAAGAATTGTATTCCCCTTCCCAGTTTGCAGATCTCCACCCATTTCTGTGGGTCTGATCTGAGAATAGATGGTGCTCTCCCAAGCCCAGATTGGATGGAGCTTTGATCAACCTGGTCTAGTGGAAGGTGCCCCTGCCCATGGCATGAGGGTTGGAACTAGATCACCTATAAGATTCCCTGCAACCCAAACTATTCTAGTAATTCTATGATTCTACAGTTTACAATTTCCTATTATGCCACAATAACTAGACTACCATTCAGAAGTATTTTAACATGTCCTTATACTTAAATGAACTGATTTTCAGAAGGATTCTGGCACAATGTGGTAAGGAATAGACATCTGGATAACTGGGTTTTCAAAGCCAGTCTCATATCAGCACATAAATAACTATGCCATGTACATCAGCACACAGTAAGTAGTCCATAATCCTCCTGCCAGGAACATCAGGATGCTTGATGATCTATGGCAGGATTAGGATATTTAATAGGAAAGCTACAATGTAGTGTCCAGGAGAGGTAAGGAAGATCCCTGAAATAGTAGGTGGTAAAAATTATTCGCAACTCAAAGTGGGTCATAGCTCAACCCAAACCTCTGTACAGTCCATAATTTTGGTGTTGGACTTCCCCCAAGCAGTCATTCTTTATCATCTACACCTGAATTTGAAAATGGATCAGGTACAGACTTGATTGCCACTGATTGTACAAGAGAGACTTGGTAGAGTTAGCAAGACAGACAGCCCAGGCCTTTTTAAAGTGTATTGAAATAATTCCATCATTAATTCCTCTTTTAATGCCACCTGGATGGAGAAGATCTATAATTTTAAAAGCACTTATTGGTCTTGCTAGAAAGAACAACTCTTTAGGAAAAATCTGAAGAATAAAGAGAAAGTGAACTGCCTAGCAGTGAGGCTGTCCATGAGCTTTCCAGAAAGAAATCTCTATACTTTCCAGTGGCAAAGAGCTGAGTAATCCCCTCGAGCTGCTTAGCTCTTCCATTCTACTGAAAGCAGAGAGAGCTCAGCACCATCCATAGCTCTTCTCAAGATGCTCACCATGCTGTAGGATGAATCCATCAGGAAGCAACATCCAAGAGCAGGTTCACAGAAATAGACCTATTCTTTCGCCCTAAGACAAGCCTTTATCTAGTAGTTAATTTATACTGAATTCAGCCTTCAGTTAGGATAGTGATCAAACACAATCCTTTTTGGAAACAAATATGTTAATTACAAAAAAGGAATTGTATTCATGAGACACTGTGATTGCGGCAAATGCCCCAAATGGTCAGGGCTGCAAATGCTAAGGATCCAAGAATAACAAGAGCACGGGCATGATGCATGATGTATGCAAAGAATATTTCTTATTCCTCTACCTTCCCTATTAAAAAAAAAAAAAAAAAAAAGAAAATCTAAGAGAAATAATGATCATGTAGAGGCAATTTTGCCCCAGAAAACGAGACAGTCACAGTAGAGTCAGCATCACTGCAGGAGTTCTTGGGCTCGGATTGCCAGTCATGTTTCTGTGTGAGACCTGACATACACAAGGTAGCAGGGAGCTGGTTATTTTTTAACATTCATTTTGAATGAAGCTGCTCTAACTTTACACCCAGTTCTCAAATTCAGCATGCACTGATATCAGACAAATCTCTACTAACTGCAGAGTAATTAGGCAGCAAAATAAGTGCTTTTGCATGTATGTTCAAATGCACGAACCTCTGTGTATGTGGTGTGTGTCCACATGCATATGTGCAAGGTCTGCTCTGCATATATATTTTTATTTTTTTCCCCTCAGAGGGCCAAAGTGGGTTCATAATAACACCCTCCTTCCCCACCCCCCATGCTCACAGACACTTACACACCCAATCACATCCCAGGGACCTTGCAGGAGTCAAGGCCGAGGCTTTAATGCCTTGCTACCATTTTTGACAAGACAGCCTCCTTCTCTGAAAAGGACGAGCTGGAGCCATCTTTCAGGAGTTTTCTTTCCCTGACAGAAATCAGCAGGGTTAGAATAAACTGCATAAGTTATCAGCTCCTCAGGAAAGAACATGAAAAAAGCCCTTCTATCACTTAATGAAAAATAGCTTCTTTTTTGGACAGAACTTCATAGGCTTGCAATCAAGCCGTGGCTCCCCCCTCCCTTCCTTCCTTGACGTGCCATAGAGGCAAATCAAGTCGGCATCTATTAATAATATTTTCCCCTGCTCCTTTCATTTCTCTGCATGTCCTACCACTGTCAGGCCCCGTGATGGAGCAGCGCCTTTATCTCGTCCGAGTCTGGTCTGTCAGGGTGATAAACAATTCTAACAAGAATCAGAATAAAGATCTTCCCAGTAGACTCGGCGGAGAGATAGAGGCTTTTCTCATTTTCTCGATGGAAAAAAAAAAAATTTAATCTAGCAGCTCCGGCTTTTTTCAAGCGTCACATTCAAAGAGATGCAAATTTGTCAGAGCTGAGACCCCGGCTGACTCTCAGCACTGCGTGAATGTCAAAGGGGGGACTCGAAGCCTTTGACATCCCTGCCTTTTTTGGGGGCTATCTGCTGAAATAAAAAAAAAAAAAAAGGAGAGGAAAAAAAAGCAAATGCTTTGTAGTATGTGTTTCAACAATTTTCATAAGTTTTCTTCTGAAATAAAATAGTGCCGTTGGGAAGGTAAAGTGAGAGAGAGGGAGAGGCAGAGTGAGGGAGTGAGAAAGAGGAAGAAAGGGGCAGAAGGGAACATAAACTTGTCCATTTGGATTTAAACATGTCATGATAATAGCAAGAATTTTACTATTTGGAAAGAGCTTATTTACGATTGAGGGTATTTGTTGTACCTCACACACACACACACACACACACTAACACACAAGAGCACACGATTTGCATAACCCTGAGATGGGTGCTATGAGGAGAGCATTACATGTGCATGTGCCTATCCTCATTTGTTTACACGTGTGATTTTAAATGTGTGAGCAACCATGTATGTTGTTCAGATTTGTAGTGATTTGAGTAGTGCACATGGTGTGTGTATCTGCACCCATTAATAAATTGTGTATTATTATGTGTTCTTTTGCTATACGATGGCCATGTACCCTTAGCTGAATGAATCAGAATTTAAGCCAGTACTCTGAAGATCATGCCATCTGAAGGACAAATGCAGAAAATATATAACATGGTTAAGAGCTCAAGTACGAAGTGGATCTGGGGGGGACTTTTGTTGTTGTTGTTGTTTAATTGGATTACAAATTTATTACTTTATTAATTATTTACTTAGAGATTTTATTATTCTTTTTGACCTGTGCTGTAGGGATTATAGAAGAAATTAATCTTTAAAAGAGACTTGGATAAGGAAAGACAGCTGTATAACTGTCAGAGGGTAGATGAAATGTATCCTAAATGTGTGTGTCCCTTTAGAATTGATTGTTACAGGAAAAAGGAGGATTTCCTAATGGTGAAGTCCTGGAATCATGTGAATTTTCAGTTGTCTCTGGTTTCTTTAAAATAAATAAAGATGCCTAGTGCTTTAAGCGTGAAAATGTGCCAAGTAAATCCATAGGCTTTAGAATTTACCCTATCCCCTCAAAGCAAAGTGCACTGAAGAGCTGTTCCAAGGCAGATTTCTCCATCCTGGACATCTATATATATACAGTGCTATCAGTTTAGCACCAAGCCTGACCACTTCTGACCAGAGTTCTATGCCAGGAGGGACACAAAGGTGGCCTTTCCTAGGCACATCTGTCTATTTCCTCCGGACTCTGGCTATCAGAGACATTTCTTCAACCACTCACAGAAATTCCTAAAGGACTTTTGTTTGGAATTCGGAATTTGCTTTCCTCTTTAAAATGTTCTACTGGTGATAAGCAGCATATAAGGGTTGAAAACTACTTTGTCAATCCAGACCAAAAGGTTATTCCACATGCATTTAAAAATACTTGTGATGTGTGGACATTGGCAATGTGTTATGGGAATGTCCTGTTTTTCATTGCCTTTTTCTTCAGGCTTGTTCCAAATTCAGTTAACACCTCCTCAGTCATACCTATTCAGGCACATTGCACACTCTCCTCAAGACTGTTGCTGAAAACTCTGTTCATTAATTGCTTGACTCTTACTTACAATCAATGCAAGTGCCAATACTCTCCAGTCTCCACTCAGCCTGAATTGGTTAAATAATAAACTGGCTTTTACTGCTGTAATGATCCATTTATAAGTGAGTTGTCCTAGAAACTCCAATACATCGCATAAGGGTGTACTCAAATTAGGTATTGAAGAGCTTTTCTCAGAGACTCCCAGATCACTCACTTCCTTCTTTCTCTGGAAAAATGCGTCTAAGTCATTATGCTAGCTGGGAAGTAGACTTGCTGGGAGCTAGGGGCCTAATTCAGACCAAAAATACCTAGGCTGTGCTCAATCTGCTGGGGTGTATTGAGTCACCATCCCACAGTAGGTGGCTTGGGCAAGGACTCTGCTGCACCCCAAACCATGCCTGCTCTGTGGAGCTGTGCACCTGAGTGGGACTGATGCACCTTTCCTCCTTCTGCAAGGATGCATTTGGCAGGTCCACTGCTACTCATACCCTGCAATCCTGGAGGTGATTGCAGTCTCCAACCAGGAATAAAGCGTCACATATGAGGGTGATCTTTGAAAGTAGGGAATGGCATGAATGAATAGGCAGGTTCAATGTGCAGAGCAACAGAGTGAGCATGGGAAGGAGCTGGTCTGAGACTGCTGAGAGAACAGCTGGGTTTGAGAGCAGAAGACAAAACTAGGAAAAGTAACAGACGCTGAAAGGTGTGAGAATTTTTGAGTGTGCAAATGAATGTTACATAAAAGCTTCAAATCATTTAGTTACTGGAAAGGATTGCTTTCTCTGAAAAGACAATACTTCTGTGCCTAAATACTAAAATGCCATGGTGACATCTGAAGAAGACCCGAATGAGACCCTGAAATGACAGTGAGATTCTAAGGTTAAGATCCTCAGGATCAGTTTACAGTAACTGGACTTTCAAGTCCAGTTAAAGTAATTTTAAAAAGGCTCTGTATATCTCACTGTTCAGATCAATACCAACAGAAGATTTGTTGGGTTCCCAAATATTTCCTTTTTTTCCCAGAAAGCTGGATTTTTTTCTTCAGATGCTTAGATGTGTTTAATAACTGAATTGTTTAGTACTGCATTCTCCAACGCTGTTATTCCTCTGCTAAGTACACCATCAATCTGCTCTCCTGAGTTATTTCAAGAGACACATGTTGGGCTAAACTGGAACCCAAGTGACTGAATTAAAGCTGCAGGATGCATTGCTAAGTCCTAACTACAGATCACATTTCATTCTAATGTAATGTGATCTGCCAGAAAATTATAACAACTCAGCAAGGAAATAAAAATAAAAAGGGAAAACTAGCTATACGTGATTTTTCATAGCTTTTGCTGTGCACCGAACTTGCAAACAATTTTTGTGTAGAGGGAAAAAAAACCCTTCACACACAATATCCCCTACTGGCTCTGAGTATGATACTATTATATACACATTTCACATACACTGAGGAAACAAAGACAGAGTAAAGTAAAGCTTTGAGGGAGTCGTCTCTTGGCTTACAAAAAAATGTTTATTCTGCTTTAGAAATTCCCAAAATAATGAGTATCCCGTAGTAGCAAATGTAGATACAATGAAGGTGTATTAATCTTTTTTTGTAAAATATGATATGATTTCAAGCCCTATACTTATTTAATAATGCAAGGATAACAGCAGCATGCTTGGGATTTCATCAATGAATATTAAAACAATGTTTACATTTAACATCTGTGAAAAGTTTTTTGCTGACATGGTTATAAATTCAGGAGTTGCCATAAATGCTTAGCAAATAAACAGAGTCCATATTATAAGCTTCTATAAACCTTGAAACATTTGCCTTTCATACACCTTTTTATTTGTCATTAGCTGAAACAGTTCTACACTTAAATGGGTGTCGAACTTGCCCTCACCCTCCCCACAGTTCCACAGGAGTCTGTGGTGTCATTGTTAACTTAATGCAGGATAACTCAGTCTAAAGCACAGCAGCAGCTCATTAGATAATTCATACTTTAGTGGATTTTATTTAATGGGTAATAATTTTAATATTTTTATGAGTTCTCTATAATCATTATTCTGCCTGTTGTTCTCTAACATAAGGTTTCAGCTACATAGTGGGGCCCTCTCCTGCAAACCTGCAGCCCTTCCGCATACAAATGGCACAGGGAGAGTTTGTAGGATTTAGCCTATGGTTTATAAACAGCGTAAATTATTTTAGAAGTCATGTCAGGTATAGTTTATTCCAAGGTTTGCTTCCAAATTTTAATCAGAAAACACAGAAGGGGTATGCAGGTTAGATTGAAATATTCTTTCACCTTGTGCTCTGCCCAGGTTGACTTACTGTGGGCTGATATAACTGGCAGAAGTTACAGCATGCATGATAGAGGAAGGCTGGACACAAACTAGAGAAAACACATAAAGAAACATTTATTTAAAAAAAGTAAATCAACCATAAAGATCCTCCCAGTAGACCTGGGAGATGGAAGCCTTTCTCATTTTCTCCATGGCAAAATTTAATCTCGCAGCTTGGCTTTTCAAGCGTCATATTCAAAGAGATGCAAATTTGTCAGAGCAGAGACCCCAGCTGACTTTTAGCACTTCGTGAATGTCAAAGGGGCTTAAAGGTTGAAGTGTCTTTACCTCCCTCCATCCTTAGGAATTCAAAATCAGACTGAAAACACAAAGCCCCCACCTCTACCTGTTTGTTCAGGCCTCTCTATTTCATGTGTTCCTGCCGGCTATAAAAGTGTTTGTTTCAGGTGCTGTTATCTGTTTTAACTAAAAGCACATATAGAAATGAGCATGCAATTGAAAAATGTTGCACAAGAGAATCCATCAACAAAAGAAAAACCCTCCCCTTTGGAAAGCTAGCCTGTCCCCCACCACATATATTCACATTTTAGAGGTTCTTGCAACATAGCCTATTCCCAACTGACTGATTTCAGGACTGCTATTAACTGAGTAGTAATCTCACCCAGTGACATGGTTCACTTCATACAGTCTCAGGAGGTAATATATCTAATAAAAATAAAGGTAATAAAAATAAAAGCAGCCCTAATGAATAGTCCATACCATGTAAGGTATACACTATATCACATAGCAAGGGCCACCTGAAAGTAATGCCAATGGATTTTTTTTTGCCTGCCTCTCTCCTGTATGATGTAAATATCAATCTACTAATGGAATTCCCATTGATGAAGGATAAGAAAAAGAAAAAAAAGAAAAAATGGCATTGAACAGATTGAGGCAGACTAATCTTGTTTGTCTAAAAATGGAAAAAAAAGTATAAGCAAGCAAAAGCAAGAGGATTTAAATTCAGTTCCATGTGTAAGATGTTTATTAAATTAAATTACATTAACATATACATGATCAGTGTGAAGGGGAGCCCCCAACAGCCTTTACTGAATGACAGATTCAGTGAGTGAACCAGAGCTCTGAGGCTGGACCTAGAGTAACAGTTTCTAAGATGTGTTTCTTCTCATTTAACAATTTATCTGTCCTCTTGATGATGAATTTACTGGAAAAGGATGACTGTCTCTTTAAAAAAGTAGTTTGGGCAGTGCTTTTTGGTTTTAAAGTCTGGAGACAGTGGCATTAGATTGATTAGGTGTGTACATGCTGGCTGAGAAAGCTGTAGAAAGGGGAATGGAAGTGTTTGACAAGATGAAAGACTATTCAACATGTTAGACAGCTGGTTGAGTGAAAAGATCTATAACAGCACAGTAAAATATACTCAACAGTAAATGATACCTTCACTGCAAAAGCTACTACAAGTTAGGTCACACAATTTTAGCCTAGGATGACAAGTTCAACCAAACAAAGTTTTAAAACACACAATTAATGTGTGTGTGCCTTGTTAGTGACAGATCGCACTTGGGAAAATGAGACAGACAGGGGTTCCCTTTTCCAAGTTTAATAGTGAGTATGCAAAGTTCCTGAGCCAGACTCTGATCTCTGTTGCTTATTCAGAGGAACTGCACTGATCTCAGAGGGGCTGCTCTTAATTTACACCAAGGTTAGGGAGAAGAGGATCTGTGCCTCCTTCAGTCCATTACCTTGCTATAGGAAAGGGATGCTTTGGAGAAATAATGTTGCAAGGGGAATTGTAAGCGTTCTTCCTGAGATCCTGCAGTTACTGATGACGGTGGTAAATGGCTATGTGTAACTGTGTGCATCATGTTTTCTGATTTGCACATGAAGGCTTTGTAATCACCATGTGATTTTCATAATTAACGAAGCACAAAATGCACCAGGATGACAGGGATAGGGAACGCTCATGCATGCTACAGACAGCCAACAGATAAACAAGAATAGATAAAGAACATTTAATATTTTAAGAAAAAAAAAAAAAAAAAAAAAAAGAAGGAATTCAGGTGCTTTTCTGGTGATAGGCTATCAGGGATTATGGTAGTGGACTATAAAGCAGTCTAAAACCAAAGGATGCATTTTCTGTAGACAATAAGAGGACAATTGGACCTGGACACAGTTGGCTAATCTCATTTGATTATTCATGATGCAGTGATCATTCCAGTTAGCAGAGGTAGCACCAAAAATGTCTTTTAGCCAGATGTAAATATAGTGTATGAAACTAAAAACACTATCACTTCACCAAGAACTCCTATCACTTCATCTTTCCTACTGAACTTCATCTTTCCTACTGAGTTAAATTAATAGCAAATATAGAAGGCAACACTGAAGAGATATATTTTTCTCAGACTAAATCTCCATAGACCATCACAGATGAGTATATTAACATATATATACACCTCCAGGTGCTTTTATGTTACCAGAAAAGTGCAGAGGTCATGGTGCAGATGCCAATTAGGCCTGACGTGATTTGGACTTTTAAAATAAATTTTAAAAAATATTTTTTAAAACTTGGGTTCTTTTTCAGCCCTGCTTATTGAGTGATGATCAATATATGCTCCAAATTCTTTTTAAAATTGCATTTAGAAGAGTTAAAATAAATAATCTTTTTATGTGAAAACAGCCCTTTTATTCCACATCCCATATGAGCTGTTTTCCTCTCTAGTTTTCAGGGACAGAAAGGCAAGCATTTGTTAACTTGATTTCACTGAATATTTGACAAAAAAGTATTTAAATACCAATGTTAACAATATTTCCTTAATTATAAAGCCCTAAAGGTACGTCAAACTAAGTAAACCATTAGATTGTCAAAACATTAATAATCTATTAGTGTACATAGATTTGCTCATGCAGCACAGTGGGCCAGAGGGGCTGGTTTCAGGATTCTTAGTCAACAGACTAGAGTATCCATTGCCAGCTCCACCAGAAACATACAGAGTGACCTTGCAAATGCTGCCTAGTTACTATCTGCCTCAGTTTGCCCACTTGCAAAAATCTGGAGGTGTTTTGAGGTCCCTGGATAAAAGGCAGTATTAAATGTACGAAGTATTTATTAATTAATATTGTACCAAGAAAAAGACATTTCTGCTTCTAAAATGTAAATAATGTATTAACCCACTTCCTCCCCTCCATAATACAAGAAGTGTTTCTTCATAAGCAGATATTTATAAATTAGATGGTATACTGTGAAATTATTTAAGTAATCCAAATGATTAAAGACGACATGGTTTCTGTGGGAGTGCCTCAAGCATACAAAACATTTCACCTCATCAGCTGTATCTACTGCTTTTTTTTCTTTTTCAGGGATAGGAGGATGACCAAACAGAGTTTTATTCTAGGAATTTAGAAGCAAAATTTCAGTGCTAACATTCTAATATACTAATCAATATAGTCCTCCTACAGTCATTCTTTTCAGGAAATTCCTTTTGCATATAGAGGTATGGCTTTAATTGATTTGAAGCTATGCCTTGTCTGAAATTCTAGGATGTCTCAAGTCATGGTTTCCCCTGGCAGTTCAACAATTATATGTATAGATACTGTATAGCTGAAATGGAAGGTACAATGCAAAGCATAGGAACTTCAATGACAGAAATTGTTGAGCAGAGAGAGAAAATCTTGTACTTCTAAGGAAAACCATTCTAGCCTATAAGCACTCTAAAAAAAAAAAAAAAAAAAAAAAGAAGGGTTGAACTTAACCTTTCATTTCATTACTACAATAGTAAAGGTCAGCTTTGTGACATGTCTCAAATGTGAATGGGGTGACATCAGGCTGGTGACAGGTCACTAGTGGGGTTCTGCAGGGCTCCATTTTAGGACCAATTCTCTTCAACTTCTTCATCAACAGCTTGGACACAGGACTCAAAGGTACACTAGGTGAGTTTGTCAATGATACAAAACCGGGAGGAGCCGTGGACTCCTTTGAAGGAAGAGGTTCTGCAGAGACACCTTGACAAATTAGAGGACTGGGCAGTCATGAACTGAATGAAGTTTAACAAAGACAAGTGCCAGATTCTGCACCTGGGATGGAGTTATCCTGGGTATACAGACAGACTGAGGTTCATTCACCACTTCCCATGGGCAGGCAGGCATTCAGCCATCACTGGGAAACCTGAGCTCCATTAAGCATGGCTGTGCCTTGGGAAAACAAACACCATCCCTACAATGGTCCCCTCCTTCCTTCTTCTTTCCCCACCTCATATGCTGAGCACCATGTCATGTGGCACAGAGTCCCTTTGGCATAACTTGGGGTTATCTGTCTCAGCTGTGTCCCATTTCATCTCCCTGTGCATGCCATACCACTGGTGGGGTGGGATGTGGAGCAGAAAAGGCATTGATGTTGTGTAGGCAGCACTCAGCAAAAACACCATCATTTTGGTGTTACAAACCCTGTTCTCAGTACATATCTAAAATATAGCCCCATGCTAGCTGCTGTGAAAAAAAAAAAAACTCTATCCCAACAAACACAGCACACTAGCCCAATGTTCAGAATGCCAAGGAGCGCTAGAGGAAATGTCTGAGTAGCAGAAATAAAAATCAGAAGATTGATTAAAAATAGACTTTCAATTTATAGTTTATATATAGAAGGTGTATAGATATTACCCGCATAGTTTAGAGAGGGACACACAAAGGGCTTCAGCATTTATTGGCTGTTCACATTCAAATAAACATTTGTGGGTTTTTTACTAAATAGTACATTTAATTATATTTTATGAGATTCTACTTTATGAGATGAAGTATCAGATTTCAATTAGATTTTGTTAACCTTATTGTACGTCTCAATTAAAGTCTACCAATTTATCACTTCATGGAGGTAAAATCATCCATCATAAAGTTTCCTGGTTACAGATCACTAATTAATTGGTAGCTGGGATAGAATTTAATCGTTGTTAAAGACCCAGAATTTCTCACATCACTGTTGCAGAACTGCATAGTCAATTAAGCAAAAAGAACCTGCCTATTTTACTTGGTTTATTATACTAATGCCTTGGAATGTTTGCATGAAATAAATAAATTCTCTTGTATCATAGTTAATTAGATCTAAAATCATGGTCTGTAAAAGTCACCTTTCTGACCTCTGGAGAATGAGTGTGAATCAATGCCAAAGACCACACCAAAGCAGCAACTACTTAAACAAAGTGATTTATGTCCTTCAAAGAGCAGAAAAAGAGAGAACGCAATATTTTTTAGTTCCTTTAAGTTTTATCACGACTTTATGATACCATTCTTGATGGCAGAGAAAAGGTTGGTGTCAGGGGACTGGTGCTGCTTCCAAGTGTAACTGCCTCAACCAAGTCAGACAAGAATGACAAAAAATACTTCTTTTTGTCATTCTTTGTGCAAATGAAAGAAACTTGTCATTCCAACTTCACAAAACAGCGCTAGAGATGAAATGCTCAACTCCACTGGGACAACCATTTTTTTTGCTGTTATTACAGAAGAAAATTATAACCATAAAAATGTCCAATTTAGAAAAAAGGTGCCACTTTAGCATCATTTGCATAAAAGCTGTTACATACAAATTGTTATAAAGACAAATGTGTAGTACTCTTGTTGAAAATTGCTTATATCTTAGGTGCTTTGCCTGAAACGACATAAAGGCCTCTTCAAACTGAAATTCATTCTCAGGTAAATAAAGCTGAAAAAGAATTTTCACCTATTTGTATGTACGTGAGCAGTTTTTCATATTGTCTTAAACAGATTTTTAACATACATTTCTCACAAACTTTTAAATTCCTTCCCTCCTTAGCCTGTTGGTGGCTTCCATTATAACAACTTGGCTCTACAGATGAGGGCAGATGAAAAGCTTGTCCTGAGTGCAAGCTAATGATCAGCTTGAAAAGATAACTTTGTGCAAATGAGGGCAGCTTTTACTTTCTTCTCATCTTTGCTTTCTCCTGCAATGAGATGATCACTGTCTGGATGCCACTGATGTCTCTGTCACCACCAATTATTACCCATTGACTCAGGGACATTTATTTATCCCCGCTCAGAAAATCAACCAGATGTGCTGTGCCTGCTGAAGGTGGGCTGTTTTGCAGCAATCAAGTAATAAGCTTTGGTACCTAATAATTGTTCTACGAAACAGTCAGATTAACTTTATTTTTTATTTCTGGCAAAAAAGAAATCAGAGGCATTTATTAATATTTGGTGCTAAACACTGGCACAATGTGAATTAACAAGAAATCCAAATTAAGTTTTGCAGTAAAGTGAATCATCAGACATACATTAGTCTAATTGAGAACGGTACACTAATATAAATGAGAATGCTAGTAGGGGATTTTCAAGAGGTCTGGTAATCTTTTTATGTAATTGCAGAATCATTACGTTAATGTAACTTGTTTATAAACAGGAGAAACAGCTATCTGTAGAATGCCAAGTTAAGGTGCCTGTAAACAATTCACTGTGTCTGAGATGAAGTATCAAAGTGAAGAATATTATGGTATAGAATCTGTAAGTTTGCTACTCCTGACTGTGAGACTATGAGACCTACAAGCATATGGATATGTTGAGACATTGTGCACTGCAGCCCGAGTAACACTCTAAGTTGTGCGGAAACATATTCAGTGAAACTGAAAAGAAAATGTTCTCTCGAGCTTTAGGTAGTAGAGGACCAATAACAACAATATACTGTATATTCTTTATCTGCTTTTCCAACAGATCAATTGCTTTCTCAAGCAAAACAAAGTAATGAAATCAAGAGCACATGCTTGCTGATATGAAATCAAGGGTTTAATTGTTTAAATATACTACAAGCACTAAACTGAAAAAGCTCTGTTTTGCCTTGTCAAAAAGCACCCACAGTCCCAGGTGAGGACAGAAGCCTCTGTGTGTACTTTAACTATCTGACCACAAACTGTGAATGCATAGTTTTAAAAGTTGAAAGCAAAGAAAATTTTGACAGTTATCCTCCTCTTTTTTTGTTTTTAGCATGAAAAAATACTAACTTCCTACTTATTCTTTCTCAGACCAAGATCCTGATGCTTTCTGGATGGAGGGCTCTGCACAGCTGTGTGGCCATGGCCAGTTCATGTGAACTGGAATGTCACCTTAGCTGGCACCTTTCCCTACCATCTGCACATCTTTCTGCACTAGAACACAAAGATCTTTACTTCTTATCAAGGAAGTTACATGTTTTTCAAACAAAAACTTGGAAAACACAGTTAAATAAGAAGTGTGTTCAGCTCTTATTTATAATCTCATTAATTTTTTTAGAAAGAAACAATACTTTTCAACCAAATGGTGTCCTACTCCCAGAATAGTCAGTCTATGATGAATATTTATTTTTGTTTCTTTCTGAGATGGCCAAGTTACATATACTTGTAGCTGTCTTGAAAATTTCTAGCAGAAGAAAACACCATTTCTGACTTCAGAAAGACACAATCTAGTCAGAAAAGGTTTGATGTCATTCCACTTTCAATACGTAGACACTAAAATTTTGCTACACAAAATGAAGAAACAAAACATTTTTGCACTATTCTCTTCACAAGAATTAGACCCCTAACAGAGATTCTCAGCCTTGCCTCAGATCTAGGTCCAAAATGGGGCATTTCTATCTGGAGTTATCCAAAAATCTTATTCTGAAAACTAGTCCACAAGAGAGAACACCTCCTTGATATAATTATCTCCATTAAAATCAACTAAAGTAATCATGAAACAAGTAATTTTCATGAACAAAGTTACAAGAATAAGATTTCTGTGTTTTTTACGTACTGTTGGACTGGTAAATGGAAGAAAATGGAGAATGATTTATTCTTCTTTAAAGTTTTAAACATGGCAAATAACTGCAAAGAAAATCTGTATATTAAAAGCTCTGATGGAGAAATGACCAGTGGAAAACCAACCGCACAAGACCTGTGATGCTCCTTTGTTCATAGTGCACAATAATAGCTACCTCAATGATTATTCTCTGCCCTTCTAACCTACAAAGACTTATCAGAAATGTAGTAAAATTCAAGACATGAACTCTGGTCACTGGGCATGACATGAAGGCATTTGTCAGAGGAGAAACCATGTGGAGGAAGGTGTGTTCCCTTAAAATCTTCTCAACCAGTTTTCTTGTTTCATTGATCCACAGTTGGTGCTGATGATGTGGACCACCTCGTAGAAGTTAAAGGTTGAGACTTCTTCATTTTTTTAAATTTATTTATTTTAAATCTTCAGTGACTATGAGAAAAGGAGGGTAAGATATATGTCTGTGCCCTACTGTTATGTCTTTGTCCTTGGACTGAAATCACAATGAGTTCTATGAGCAGCATAAGCAAAAAGCTTCTGGAAAACATCTGTTTTCAGCTACTTAATTTTCTTGTTTTCTCTTCCTCTTCCAAATTTCTAACCTGCTCCTAAAAATTGACTACAAACACGATCAATCTATAGGAAAACCATGGTTAGCTTTTCCACAACCATTCTCTCCATTTAATATATCTTTTTGCACTATTTCTTCAATGTTCAAGTCATTAAATACACAACCACATTTTGTGCAGAATTCCTTCCAGTTATGGATGTTATTGCTCAGTTGGTGGGATTCTGATAGAGAGGAGAAAGTTACACTTAAACTCAGCTATTTTCTGTTTCTCTAAATAAAATACAGAAAGAAAGGGACAGCAAGAAGATGCTGATATTAATGAAGATTTCTTGAAAATCTAGGATGACAATGAACTGAAAGGGAGAATATACAAATGTAACTGTAAATTTGAACTGAAAGCTGGATGAAAATTTTTGAAGCCAACCAATAAAACTTTTCTACTAATACTATTATGAAACTCATTGCAATAACTCTTCGGTCTGAAACCATTTCACCATTAAAATGAAAGAAAAAATATTGTACTGCCCTTTATTGCAGTCTTTCCCCAAACTGTGGACATCAGAAATACATGCAAGTTTTCTCAAATCTGATAAAAATATTTAAATTGGAAATTAACTTTTTTTTTTTTTTCTCGAGATCCTCAGTGGAATTAGCTATCACTCTCACTCTTTAGTAGAATTCACCCTTTGCACAATATCTGTAGTCAAGCATTGACATTTGGAGGTGTTTTTGATTGTTTAAGAATAGCTAAATCTTGTACTTTTGTCACTGTATCTCTTTTTCCCTGGCCCCAAAATCCTACTTTTTTGCTTCCTTTATTTGTTGTGTCACATGCTATATTTTCTGACAAAGATAAATTAACTAGAATATAACCTGTAGCAGCCTAAACACAAAATGAATGCAAGAGATAGGAAATTTTGGAGAATAGCTTGCTAAAGACATAATTTTTTCTTTTTCTTTTTTTTTTTTTTTTTTTTTCCCAAATACTTCAGAAGCAGGAATCCTGCCAGGGAATCAACCAGACCTGCCGGTGTATGAAGAACTCTCCAGGAAGATAAGGCTTTGTCACAAACGCTGAATGAATTCTTTATATCAATGTTTGCTGCAGAGGAGCATTGAGAGGTTTCTACGCTGGAACTATTCTTTATGGAGGGACAAATCTGAGGAACAGTCTTGTTATGATATGTCATAAAAGGGGATTAAGAACAAGTCTATACAATGAACAGTGACAAATCATCAGGGCTAGATGATGCAAGAGCTCTAAAGGAACTCAAATATGAAATTACCAAACTACTCACTGTGGTGTGTAACCTAGTGCTTAAATTTACCTCAGTACCAAAAGAGTGGAGGTGGAAAATACAATAGAAATTATTTAAAGCATTTTGTAGTGGGGAGGGAAACTCAGGAAACCATGAAACAATAAGTCTAATTTCTCTACTGGGTAAATTGGTTGGAAATATCAAAAAAAAAATAAAGACAGAACTAGAAGGCTTGTAGACGAATGAATCAAAGGAGATGCTGTAAAACACTGAGGGAAGCAACAGTGTTTCCACCCAATGACTGATTCTGTTTCTCTTAGATGCCTGTCATAGGGCAGAATGAGTTCAGATAGGTATCTGGTATTCAGAGTTAAGTTTAGATGAGAAGAACACAATGTTGAGTACCTGAATGATGAAAGGGCAAGTGACATAAAATTCAAACCTGTAAAAGGAAAAACCCTGAAGTTAAGATAACTAATCATAAGTCATATTAGATATTATATTTTAAAAAAAAGAAAGAAGACAAAGTAATTTGGATTAACTGTCCAAAGTGAAATATCAAATATCAGATTTAGAACAAACTAAGGGAAGTATCTTTAGGTATAGCAGTGGAGGTCCTTGCAGAATGTGTTTTGAATGCTACTAACTTAAATAGATTAAATAGTTGGAAACCATGAAAGGAAAATCTGCCTCTCAACATCAGATGTCCCATTCAGCTCAGAATCCCCTTGCACATCATATTAACAGGAACTGGAATACTATACTAGGAAATAGTTTGTATTTGATATCTTCTGAAATTCTTTCTTTAAATATCTATTACAAGCTATTTCTAAAAGACAGTATGCTATATGGACCTATGATTTTCCCTGGTAATCTACTCCTGCATTAGATTTTATGTAATTGTTGTGATATGATCAAGGAAAACTTTGAAATAAAATCCACGTTGTACAGGGTTTCCCTGGATCAAATATTTGCTCCATTGAACCTGTGCTGTGCTAAGCACTTCTGTTAAAGCAAAGAGCTTTTCCTTAAGTTGAGGCACTGATTAGCAATCTTGCTGAA
This sequence comes from Ammospiza caudacuta, assembly GCF_027887145.1. Classification (NCBI taxonomy): domain Eukaryota; kingdom Metazoa; phylum Chordata; class Aves; order Passeriformes; family Passerellidae; genus Ammospiza; species Ammospiza caudacuta. Next base: position 52,498,402 of record NC_080598.1, on the reverse strand, counting down.
TGTAGCTGGAACAGCCAGTGAGTGTCTTAGCAGTTCTCATATTCAAGGCACCCTTGCTGCTCATCCCCTTACAGTGGGTTTTCACCAAATTTTAGCCATGTTCATCACCTAAAAGTTCATCTCTGTGTGCTTTGAAAAAATGACAAGAGCCTTTCTTAGAACTACCAATAATTCATCATCCCCAGAGAGAAACTGTAAAGTATGTAGCCATGGATTGTATTTTCTCCTTCAGGATAATTCTTTAATGATTATCAATTTCTCTAATGTATGACTGTAAATACTGTTAAAAGAAAGGTGTCTTCCTTTTAGGATCACTTAGCACTGAGTATCCCACAGGTCCAGTTATCCATGTCTTTCTAGGTAGCTTACTGATTTCTCAAGCTAGATGGCCTAGCACACATCCATCTGTCCTCTCAAAACTTATACCTACTCACTCCATTTGGAAGGGTGGATTAATATTTTGTGCAATTACATTAAAGGTTTTATTTTAATTGTTTAATATTCCCATTAATAATGTCTCCTTAAGTCATCTGTTGAGACTTTGTAATTTTAAATTTTTTCTAAAGCTTAAAACAAATGCAAATTAAAAAAAAAAGTCTAGCTACCTCTCACCTGGCTTATGATGAAATGTTTCTGTATGTTAATGGCTTGGTTATTAAAATGTATAAGGGCAACGAAAAAAGCATCAGTGATTACCTTGAGAGTATCCTTCCATAGAGGAGCAGCACTTTGGATCTCTGTGACAGCAGTGACAGATATTTGTGGCTCAGATGGCCCAGGTCACTGTAAGCCTAGAAGAGAACAAAGACAAAATGCTGTTCCTGTACAGAAAGTAAAGGGCAATGAAATATGTACCCAAAGCAAGACAGAGAAAATGGCAAATTGGCCACTTTGGTACACAAGCAGAAGGGAGCAGCTGCTGAAGGCAGGAGGTGGTTTGTTCTCAATACACTTCCCCAAGTTTCCCCAGGGAAATGTAAAACTTAACCAAAACTAGTTTAACAAAACAGAGAAGGAGCAAAGGATAAACAAATTGTAATTCCTTCCTCTGAAGATGAGAAGCTGACAAATGAGAAGTCCGAGCAACCTTCACCAACATCTGTAGGAGCTGGAAACTGAATCTAAGATTACTGTTTGCCCAGATTGCTAAATGAATTAACAAAGAGAGAAATTTGGTGATGTTTGCATCATTAAAAGGAAGATTCTTTTTTGTTTTCTGTGTTTTTCAGTGATGCCACCAAATTTCATCACAACCATTGCTAGGAACATAAATGGGAAAAATCTGATCAATGATGCAACTGTGAAAAGCCATTTATGTCAAGGTTCCAGGTTTTTGAGAGCTCTTGTTGAATATCTTGGCAGATAAGATCCAGAAAAATACATATTACAATATAAATTTTTGATATTTCTGTAGGTTTTGGTAGCATGTCTTTAAGCATGTCTTTTTGGTTTTAAGTACCTTTAGAAAGATGCAGAGGTATCTGAAGAAATGCAGGAAAAGCAGACCTAAAATTCAGAAATGTCTAAGGAGGATTCGGAGAAAGAGAAAAGAAATGGAGAGCAAAGTCAGATGCAATAGGAAGGAGAGGGGACAAACAAAAGAAAGACAACTCGGTACCTGTGAATAAATAGAACCTTCTATTTATAAATGTAGTTATGCTTATGTGTGTGCCAGTGCGTATGTGTGTATATATATATAAATATAAATATATGTCTATATACATATAAAAAGGATGTCTCAAACCCAGTTCTATTATTAAATAACTCAAAACTTATATTAAAGCTTTTTTTCTTGGAGATATGCACCAATGATACAGACAGATTTGACACTATCAAAAGGGAATGCCTAATTTGGAGGCTCAGAGTCTGAGCCCACACCAAAGCCCCTCTTACAAAGCAAGATCCTGCAACAGCAGGATTAGACCCTAGAAGATTGGACTCTTGCTGTGCACACAGAACTGACTCTTTAAAGTTTTATATTTTGGAAATTAAACCAGCTGAGGAAAATTCATCTCAATGAAGTGAAGTATCTTGCCCAAATGTAAAAACCAACCAAACAAACCAAGAGGAAGAGAGGGTCCTGGAGGTTCATTGTTTTGTTTTTTTGGGACTTTTTTGGTTTTTTGTTTTTTGATAAATATTCACTCCTTATGTTCAGAATAACTGTGAGCTGAAAGCCTAGAATATTGCTGTGCTGCCTCTTTAAACACAGTACCCTTTCCCCTTTTTTTTCATTTAGTTATCTCCTTCTCTGCTCTGTGGCTCAATCTGCATATGTTATTGGCCTCGATTCCCAGGGCTGCCACCTTAATCTGTAGTAGCTAATAGTACAACCTCACACATGGCCTGGGACCAGGCTCAGGTTAACAAGAAATCCAAAAGCAAATGGCTGGGGGAGGTTGCTATAAAATAACCACTTGAAAATTCAGGCTGTGATTTTTTTTCACATTTGCATGGAGGAAGCAAAGCTTTTAGTCTCAGAGGTTCAGTCAAATGCATTAAAAAGATGAACATTTTAGTTAATGTTCTAAGAAGATTTCTAAAAGCAGTTTTGATTGTGTACTATTAGCATTAATTAATTTTTATACTGAGACCAGCCATTATATTAGTGGAATACATATTTTAATCAATTTCCACTTGCTGTTTTGTGCAAGTTAAAGGTAGCTTTGTGGTTTGTGTCTAGTTTATATAGTACATTTAACTCAATGTGCCTTAGGTAATGCTCATCTGAGGTTCAATGTATACTCTAATCAGAGCATGATACAAGAATTATGAATGAAACCCTGACAAGTAATGGGGTTGTTTTAATTTTGGACCATAGTGGGATATACCTTCTCTAAACAGGTGCTTGAATACATTATTAAATAACACAATACTCAACAGCACTATCATCAAACGCAGGCATAAACAGTTAGGATTTTATCTCTGTTCAATAGCAGCTTACCTGCATCTGAAAGCAGCTGTTTTATATACATTTGCAATCATTCTGTCACTGGTAAATTTAAAAGGATCCTGTCAAGGGATTTTTTAAAACAGTTTTGAGGTTATTATTTTAGAAATATTTTATCATTTGTACGAGCAATTAAAAGATCGTCAAAGTTAATTAGTTTCCCAGTTTGTTTTTTTATACACTTTTTTGACAAACAGTAAGACTTTCTGCTCAGGATTGATAAAAAGAGTTTGAAATTGGGACTGCCTTGAAGTTTATTTCTTTAGTCATAAACACTACTGTTATGCAGGTAGATGCTTGGGCTGGGAAGTGCTCAGAGGAACAACTACCCTACACTGTCCAGCTCCACCAATCCATCTTCTCCCCTACCCCTCAGCACTTCTCTTCCAGTCTTTCTTCACAACCTGAAAGAAAACTGATGTTGTGTCTCCACAGCAGTGAAAGAGGAGACAGACAGAACATCAGATTTGTTTAGATCAGGAGACAAAACCCAGTCCTATAAACAGTTTTTTTTGCTTTCAACAAAAATTTCCTCAGGCCTCTCTGATCCTGAGCAGAGCAGCCTTTCTAAACTATTGATTCAAGAGATAGGAAATCATTAACAGAAAAGGGAGAGTGAGTAAAGACAACAAAAGTTGAAAAGACACAACAAGAGAAGGTGTAGTGGGGGTTAAGAAATATTTGGGGATACTTTGATACAGGTAAACACCTGAAAACCAGATTCTCAAAACAGATCTATTTCACTGTATATCAATTCTGCCTTGTCAGCACAGCTCTGCACTCATTCCTGCAGTGCTCAGGGCCTGCCATCCCATGCCACCAACCAAGGGCTTGGTCCATCCCAAATAAGTACAGCTACACCAGAAGACACTGTCCCCACCCTGTCCCTCTCAATGGACTTGCATTGGAGGTGTTCTTCCCACTCCCACAGGAAGATGCTGTGCCTCACACAGTGCCTCTCTCCCCACACTGCCCTCAAGGTTTCTCTCCTCTTGCTGCCATGTCAGGACTTTTAGCTGTTCAGCAATTCTTTGGGGTCCAAAGGATGGTCCAGCTCACTGTGTCAGAAGCTGTGTATATACACTGTAAGGACAAATGTCTGCCCCAAGCTGCTTCCAGGATAAACAGACTGGAAAAACAAATGCTGGAGAGGAAAAAGAAGGGACAACTTCACAAAGTGACAGCCCTACTACAGGACGATCTCTTGCCTTCCAGATGAGAAGCGCTTAGCCGGAGTAAGCACTGTGCCAAAAGCCTGCCCACAACTAACCCTCCCACTGCCCTCGCCCCCATCCATGTCAGAGTGCAGGGATTTCTCTTCTGGAGGTACAGACATGAACAAATGGGTGAAGGAAAGAAGGGCTGCAGGCATATGCCTCAGGTGGACTGGAAAAAAAGTTTCAGATCAAATGAGTGTACAAGCAATGTTAGCAGAGTTCCCTGTTAGGTCACCTGGAAGCCCATCTGACCAACAAATAATAGGCTTATACTGCCATATTCTCTCCAGCAGTACTGTCCTGGCAGGAGCACAGTCACTGCTGCTGCAGTTCAGATCAGCACAGTCTTCAAAGACCTAACCTATTCAAAAGTTTCTGATAAGAAGAATAGATGACTGCAGTTTACACTATTGTGGACAGGGCTGTCAGTGTCTGCCATTCTGGTGGTCAGTAGATCTCAAAAACTAAGCCTCTGTAATTATGCTTTTCTTATATTAATAACTCATAATGCTGATTACTGATAAAATAAGCATACATATGCTGGAGGTATTTGGCATAAACAAGCACCAGTGGACTGCACATTGGCAAGCCTACAGTGTAAGTATTTAGAAGACATGAGAGGAAAGAAATCACTCTAAATGATGCCAGAAAAAGTTGCTGCTTTAAAGGACTCTGAGATTAAAAACTCAGGAAAAATTCATTGACTACATGAGAAACTTACCCATTATCATTCCAGAAAATTCAGACTCCACAGATATTGCATGTCTGTCCTTGCTAACATCTGCCCATTCACTCCTGGGTTCCTGGCTGCTCTACACAGACTTATAGGAATGACTTTCTCGCCTTTCCTAGATACAATTGCAATAAATCACCTAGAAATGAAGACTTTACTAGTTCATTACTAGTTCCCTGAGCCATCCAGCCTCCCCAAATGCTTCATAAAACTTCCAGTTTTCTAATATTTAAATTAAGTATTTCAATTACCTAACACTTAGCAATGTTGCTGATGTTTTTCTTGATTTTTCTTTCCTCACATGGAAAAACTTTCCTGGCTGGAAAAACTTCTATATCAAATGTACATCTTAATTAAATATAAGCTGGCTAAAGTGCAGGAGAATTAAAAAATTTCAAAGTTATCATTTTTCTCTCTGTTTCAAAGATGCAAATACCAGAAAGAGAGCAGTTAGACTTTAAAAGAAAAATTTATGAGTATTTCCCTCTTGGTACTCCTTCCAGTGCTTCCTAATTAAGGACAAGCCAATACAGTATCATGTACCAATCTGGTATTTATTAACAAAGCTAGTCATGATTTTTAACTGATTATTGCTCAGAGGATCCTCCCCTCATTAATATAAATGAATTAGGAGGAATAGTGCCAAATGTTGCAAATGGGAATTAACATGAGACTGCAAGGTATAATTAGTTGAAGATGCTAAATACATCAAAGTATTAATTTCTGTATGCATGTATATATATATATATGTTTATATATGTATCACATTTATATATTATCTAAAAATATTATGTATATGTACACAGAGTGCACATATCAGCTTAAGAGCAACTTACAGATGGATGCATACCATTTTTACTATATTAAACCCTGCAGCTACAGAAAACAAGGTATCCAACTGAAAGAGGATTACAAAATCTAGTGAACATACAGGATAACATTGATGATAAAAATTATTTAAGGCAAGGAGTCTCTGAATCAGACACCACTGTAGGTAAAATATCACAACCCCATTATTTTGTTTTCTGTTATTCTCATAATTATGTAATTTCCTTCCTTTCCCCCTGCCATTGCTGTGCCTGTATGTCTGTCTGTGTGTGTCTGTGTCCATGTGCATCTGCCAGTGTGGAAGTGCAAATACAGGAAGGCTGAATCACCACAGCACAGACAAAATTTATACCCTGCATTTTGATTATTTGGATGAATATCAAACAGGATAGCAGCAAATCAGGACACAGAAATATACTCACCTTTGTTTCTCTGCTGTACTCCACACTCAGCTGTAAAAACGGCCTCTCTTTTCCACACCTTCTGAAACCAAAGCATGAGCTAGCTGGTAACATACAATAAATACAGTCCAAAAAAGCCAAGAGATGATCTACTACCAATTTTGGACCTGTTGGACCTGTTAATTCTACACAAAGGTGTAAGACTGGTCGAATACAGATTGTGGCCAAATGTTGCTGCAAGGAATTGCTTTGTCCAGTTTCCTGGATTCATTGCCACGTTTCAGAAGGAAGTCAGTTTTACTCTAAATCAGAGAATGTAGGTGTGGATATAGAAAAAATTTAAATGGGGAGAGGAGGATGGATGGCACAGGTGCATGACTACATCCTCATGTCATGGGGCACAACTGTGTGCTGTGCCTCATAGTTGCAATGGAGGGTTAGCACTTCTCTTCTCAGACCACTCCTCAGCTTTGGACCAGAGTCTCTAAAATGCATCCAGAGGGCACAAAAGGACCAAACTTTATTGCAACTATTCACATGTCAGCAACAGTACTGGAGATCAGAATCTCGTGTTTAAGAGCTACGAAACTGGACCAAACAAAAGGCCTGAGTATCCTGCCTTTGACTATTGATGGTATCAGATACTTAGGGATGAAATGTAATAGAATGGTTCCCTAAATTTCTCTCCCTGCATTCATTTGGCAACTTACAGATTCCTTTTATGCCTTTACACAGGTTAGCTTGTCTGACAATCCTAAAAAGAGGACACAGTAACTTCATGTCAACCTACATGACTTTGTCTAATCTTCGTTGAAGCTGTTTTTCCTATTGTTGCCCACAATATCCTCTAGCACTCAGTGAAAATTTTGTGAGGAAAAATAAGCAGCTGTCCTCTCTTTGTTTTTAAATCACTCCCCACACCCTTCATTGATTGGTCCCTAGTTCCTCTTGGAATGTTTCTTCCACCTTTATCTTCTCCAAGCCATTTATGACACTGTAGGCTTCCTCACCTTGGCCACAGTCTCTTGCTCCATTAAGAAGCCTAGGGAACTTTGGAGTCTGCATCATATGGAAACTTCCATTAAAATAAACAAATTTAAATAAAACTTTTCAGATCATGCCCACATTCAGTTTATGCTACATCTTTGACAGTATTTATCTGCTTCCTTAAAATGTGCCTTTCTACATGTTTTTAAACTGAAAGGTTAAATGATTGCAAGCAATTTAAGGTAAAGATTATATTTTTTTTTGTGCAGTAACAAGTATGATGGTGGGGCCTTTAAATATGACTGTGGGAAAAGATAATAAACAAAAAAATATTGAATAGTAGTACATGTAAAAAGCATTTAGTAATCTAACCTGTTCTACTAGGAAAGAAACATAGGGTTCATAATTTTTGCTTTCATCACAGAAGAAAACCCTTTATGAGCTTACTTACGTAAAACACACTTGTGGCCATAACTGCTTTACTGGTATTTAAATCTTCAGGATTTTTAGTCCTCTAAATATCTAATTAGTACTGCTTTTTTAATGGTTTTATAAAAGCATCTTGGCATGTATGCATGGAGTGGCCTAGTGCCAAGGTACCATAACGTGCAGGAACAGTAACAACTCTGTTTCTGCACTGACTCTCTGCAATAAAATATGATCAGGAAAAAATCAAATTCAAAACTGACAGGACAGCTCACATTTCTGTTAGATCTCATAAATCATACTCAAAGGGAGAATTCCAAATCTTTAACTGGCCTCTTTTTTTTTTTCTTTTTTGCCTTTTACCTCTTCATGTTATTCTTGACCTACCTATATCAGTCATATATATTGGGCAAATCCTGTCACTCCTGCAAGAAAGATAAAGGGGAGGAAGACCAGCACATAAAGGAGCTTGTCAAAAGGACACTGTAGATACTCAGAAGTGATTTTCTATAGCAAATCATCTGAGAAGTTTGATTTTGCTCTGGAGCTACAGCCTAATGGATTGCATAGGATGTTCTAGAGATGGACTACCTGCTACACTCTGGTAGTAGCAGAATTTGAAGCACTAATATATATTCAGAGAGAGCTTCTTTTCCATTCAGTTCTTCCTGCAAAGAGTCCTTAGTTTCTAAGCATCTGAACATTTGAAGATTTCAGTTAATGCAGAAATCCCAATTAAGAGCTTAGATTTTTCACCTAATGTTTCCTCCTACTTGTCCAAACTAGTCCTTAGCCCTTTCTCAAAACCAAAGCATGATGTTCTCCACTTCTGCTCCCTAGCAGACAAAATACAGACTTTGGCAAGTATATGTGACATACCAGCATGGCCCAGCCAACAGAAGGGCCCTTTGGTGCCACTCTCAGTCCACAAAATTTACAGTCACCCTCAGATTGCTCTAACTCATGGCAAGTGACAAAAGCTGGCTAATGATCAGTCAGTGCAAGGTGGCATCTTTGCTCACACCTCCCTCCCAATTAGCACTCCTTGCTCCTTGCCGGCAGCAGAAAATCTGGGCCTTTATATTATTTTCCCACAACAGCAGCCTCCATCATTAATTAGTGTATGGAAGGTCTGGACATCCATTGGGAACAGGAAAAAAACATCCTCCTGTGACAGCGCTACTTATTCTAAGCTCCAATTCCCATCAAGCTGTTAGTGACACACCCTTGAGCTTCTGGTGACCTTGCACAAGACCTTCCTTTGGACTCAGGAAAGGAAGCTGTGTGATGTACAACTCATGAAGCCTATGGTTTTCTGAATCATGATTGTATCATCTATATCTAATGGAGTTCAAGCTGTCCGAAGCCTTTACTGTAGCTGGGACATTGGTAATGTCTGAATCCATGTATACTCTCAGTTGACTAATAATCTACTTTAGCTTACAGAAATCTATCTTAGCAGGGAACTGATGTGGGTAACCTCTCTCTAATTTTCCACTTATTTTCCTAAAACTTGTGGCAATGCAATCCCAAAATCACCATCAGCTGGCTTAGAATGAGAAGCCAGAAAGACAAATGTCACCTTGGAAAAAAAAGCCAAAACTCAACACAAACCAAACCTAAAAACAAATCCAAACAAAAAAAAAACCCCAAACCATATTAAAGGGAATATGTGTGTTGATTCCAGTTAAAATCTGGCTAGACTAAAGATTTCTCAACAAAATTGGAAATTATAATCACCTTTTAAATATTTTGAAATAACTATGGATAGGAAGAAAATTTCAGATTTCTGTGATTCTTTAGTCACTAATATTATTATATTTACTTTCTGTATGGCACCAGGTACAAGAAGAGAGTATTCACATGACATATGTTCCATATCAATCAAAACAACTATTAGATATACATTAAGAAACAAATAAGTAGTTTTCCAAAATTTATTTTCCAAAGGCATGGAGCTTTGGCACAAGTGTAGATATCAGTGTAGATTTACAAACACCTTGCTCAGCAAAGAACGGCTCGAGAATATATGATTTCTTTTGTCTGTAGTTTTATTGCAGAAGGTGAACTCAACATCTGCCCAGTTCAGATCATGGCTGTACTACCAGACCATGCACCTTGTTCTGATTAGTCTCTCCAAGTCCTAGTTTGACACCCAGTTGGTGCAGTTTAAATCTGAAAATGGTCCCAGGGCAGGCCTTTGGCTGTTGTAAGGTGCTGATCAGCAATCTGAAGGGGATATCCCCAGGATATTAAATCTATTGACCTATTGACACAAAATCTCTAATGGTTGAAAAGAGCTGTCAGTCACAATCAGTGGAGTCTCTTCTAAACAGGATATGAAGTAGAACAAGCACGTTTTTGGATTATTCCCTGACAGTATCCCTGTTCATATTTTTTCCTTGACCTTGAGCATGAGTAGATTCCTATGACAAGGGTCTATGAGTAAAAGATAGTCTCATCACATCACAAGGGAAAATTAAGTTTAAACACTAATTCCATTCTTCAAAAGTTAAATAATGCTTCTGGCATCAACAAGTTCCGAGCAAGATTCTGCTTTTTCTATTCACATTCTTTCCCATCCTTGTCCTGTTAATGAAGAGTACATACCTAATGTGTCTGGTCTGGTGTTATCACACAGAATATGTCTCCTTCATTCCTCCTTTGTCTGTTATCTAAGTATATATGCCACTGGGCAGAACGACTCTTATTCTACTCCCCTTCTCCCCTGCCCCTTCCACATCTTACGGGACTGACAAAGAAAATTCTGTATATTACATAAACACCCATTGAGAGGGCTGCAGGCAAAACAATGGAGAGGGCACAAGGACCAGGTCAAAAGAAAACATGGAGAAGGAAAAATATTTCATCTGCATTCTAAAATACAGAAAGTTAACTCAGATAAAATTGATTCCAGAACAGTATGCATTCTATTTCAGCAATATCTATTGCCATATGGGACTTTTAAATACTGGGTTTGGAAAGGAAAGAAAAGAACACAAGGTAGCCTAGTTAAAAACGCACCAGAAGTATGAAGACAGCAGCCCAGTCTGTTACTTGATATTCAAACCTTCTCAAAACTTTTCTGTGATTTTTTTTCCTTTTCTTCTTGGGGATTCTATACTTCTATGATCAAACATTTGACAGCCATTTTCAAGTAATTTTGCATGATTTCCATACTGAAGAAGTATTAAACATGAGATTCCAAGAAACTAGTCAGACTCTCTGCATTTTGCTATTTTCTCCAGCATAAGTACCCTAACCAGTGCCCCTAAGCAGAGTACAATATTGTACTATTTTTCCATATTTTCTTTTCCTCATAGAAAATTCAAAGCTTTTATATGTTTTCATGTTTGCTATACATTTTGATCAAATATCTCTTGAATATGTAGAAGGGAACAATGAACAACAATATTTTGGACTGTAGCTGGCAATGAGTGTTCAGGTACATCTACCTATCCTGTGATGCATTTAAATTCTCTTCTTGAAAGCCTTAGAATAAATAAGATTTTAGCACTATGTCTGAAGTTTAAAATTATACAAATAAAGTAAATGTATGTGAAAAAGTAGAGTGCAACTGTAAAATAACAAAATACATTTAAAAAGGAGGAAGCAATGTAGTGTAACTGCAAATGACTCATCTTAATGGCATAACAAGAAGAAAAACATGCATGAATTTAGCATTACTGTCAACCTTACAATTGCTCTGGTAAGGAAGAGGAGAGAGAAAGAGACTGACTTCAGATGGCTAAGAGCTGCCTATTAGCAGGGAAGCAAGTACTCTACTTTGTAAAGTTACCTTTTTATAGCATTTTGGAGATTTTCAGCTGATAAATGTAAATATTAATCATTGTCTTGAAAACTACTACACTAAATTTCTGTTTCACTTACAGCCCAGAGTGAGGCACTTATACAGAAAAAATTGCACTCTTTTCATTAATTTTGAAGCCATTCTGCAGTGATTAACATGCGAAGACTGCCAAAGCATTTTCAAGGTTGTTTTTGCACTTTTCTGTATCTGCAGCTCAGATCACTGGAAAGTGCTGAAGCTCCAAACATACCTAAACATTTTATCATTCTTTAAACCCATAGTAAAAATATTTTTAAACTATAAGCATGTCTTATATGAAGAATAGAAAAATCTATGTGTCTCTTTATTTCAGGGGATGAATTACTATCTCAAGAGCTTTTTAAAAGTGACCTACAAATAACACCAGGAGTTAGTTTTACATAGCATATATTTCATGATGAATGAAGGAAGAATGCCAAAATGTTTATTTTATTCTTGTTACTTGAGTGAGGTTTAGGGGATTTTTTTTTTGAGATATTTTTAAATTTCAGTTTGGTTTTCCTGTATTTTAATCACTGAACTGATTAGTGATATAAAAATATATAGCATGGTTGAAGAGGATGGGAAAAGAAGAAATATTTAAAATTTATCTTCTCAAAAAGGTTATACTAGTATGCTGCAGTATTGCTCAGTAGTGTTAACAAAAGAAAAATACAAATTGTACCATGAATTACCACTAGAACTCCTTTACTTTCCTTGCTTCATTCCTCCCTTTATCTTCTTGACTGTTATGATATCATAATTTCACCAGCAATTCAGGCATAGATCATAGTAAATGGAGTTAGATATATAACAGAAAAGAGAAGGAATGAAAAGGGGGGGAAAAACCCCAACCCACAACTGTCAAGCCTTCTTACATTTCATAAAGTATCAAAAACATTGTCTATACTTGCATTCACTTTTTCTGTCTATGCTTAAATCACTCTTTAAATGCCCCTGTCCCCTAAACCCTCCTAATATTTGGAGATATGATCTGAAGAAGTTCAGTTTTAAGGACCTTTTTAACCAATAGCCTGTTTTTCTAATTATAAATGGCCTGAATAATCATTGCATTTTGATTTGCAACAGTAAAAGATGTGACAATTCATATTCAATTCTGTTTAACTGAGCATGTTATATATGATGTGCAAGAGAGTCACCTCGCTCCTTTACATCAACACCTGGGACAGGTATGGAGGCAGCATGCTTAGACACTGGCAAGGAGGGAGAATCTTGTCTTATTTTATAAAGCCCCCATCTGTCCATCTTGGAAGCAACAGCATAGAGTGTTTAGCATGGACTCCAGTTCAAGGACTGCAATGAGGATGTCCTGTGCAGCCAACCAAGAGTGGCTTTTTGTGTACTTTCCCCGTGTCTGGCCTGAATACCTAGAAGCCACTTGACTTGTAGCTACTTCTTAAGATGATGAACTTATGGACTAAAAGACAATAATGAAGAGATAGGGAGGCAAGGTAAATACTAACCAGAGATATCATGAGCCTTACAGAAATGCACTTGGAGACTAGTGTCATTCTTATGCTTGTTTAATTGTTTTAGAAAATCTTTTTGCAATATATATAAAACTAAGTTAATCATGTTTTTAAGGCTTTGCAGATAAAGGTCCACAGCTCTGAAAAATGCTACAGCTCTGGATGAAGATGCATGGGCAAAGCTGTGTGAAGTTGTTTTGCATAAACTCACACCCATAACAGTCGAGCTCTGAGCTGGTGCTACCTGATGTGTAAATGCTGCAGACCCCTTCTGCTTACCTCCCTTAGTGCTCTGAACAAATCAGAATGCAACCATAAGTTCCTTGACTGTTTTAGTTTTATGCTATTGATTTATCCCCAAGTACCACATAAAAACTTCTCTAGATGAAAACTGTCAGCATCAAAATAGTAGAAAGAACTGCCTCCTCCATGCTACTAATCTCTTTGGAGACAGAAGAGGTTGATATTAATTTCTTGGATTATATTCATCATCTTTAATATTAAAAAGAAAGGGAAATAGGAAGAGAGGGAGAGAAGAAAGGCAGCTCAGTCATCTGACCACCTCCCAAGTACCCTATTTTGTAAGGATGTGTCACAGTCTCCAGTGGAAAGCCCAGGGATTTTACATCCCTATAGAAGGGAACTGACGTCTTCTAGTCATGAAGATGGATATTTTTAATGGCAGCCTTTCTGGGTTCTAATACCTTCAGCTTCTGTAAAGAAAGGTTTACCCCACAAAGAGTAAGGGTGAGGAGGTCAGCACTGCATTGCCCACATTTCTGTCAGCTACTGACCTTCACCTTGCACACATCCTCCTGAAGAGGGACACATGCACAGCGCTGGTTCATTTGCTTTGAGCTTTACTCTGCTCCTTCTCCACCCTACCAGCCTGTTTGGGGTTGCTCACTGGAGCCATCTTGAGTGTATTTGCCACCAGCTGCTTCCCACAACCCCATTGCTCCCCTACCCACTTCCAGAGTGTTGCACCACTCTGCAGGAGCCTGCAGTGCCATTTGCCAACACCATCTGCCGGACCTCCTGAGCCAAGATTACCTCCTCCCAAACCCACACCCTTTCTATCAGGGTTTCAAAGCCTGCAAACAAGGGGTCACAATCTGAAAAGAAGGGCTCAACAAATCTGAAGCTGCTGTTCTTATTCCCAGCATCTTTCCTTTCTCCTTCCAGCGCACAAACATCATCCTTATCTTGCAGTAATTGTTCTGGGTGAAAAAGAAAATTCCAGTTTTTCTGGAACTTTTGACTGCTGTTTTAATCACATGAGCATCTGCATCAAAACTGTGAGGAGATAATCCTAATAATGTCTTCTCTATCTCCAGACTGTCCCAGTCTAAAGAACAGAAACTAAAGAGCCAGATGGTGCTCATGCATACTTACCCTTGAACTCTAGTTTCAATCTCCGTCTCAGAAAGTCCTTTAATAATAGAATTCAGAATTGCCATATCTTGTGCTTGTGAGGTACTTACCACACCCCATACATTTTTAACTTCCAGAAATCTCTTGTTTACATACTCTTTCATTTCTAAAGCATCTGAATTGGATTGACCCATGCTAGCAGTATTGAAGAATGTTAGTCTTCCTCTATTGCTACTCCCTCTGATGAAAAACCTCTGCGTGCAGCCTCGAACTTCATCACTTTGTTCCTTTGGGCCCCCCCATACACTTGGCAGGGACTATGGTCCTTCTACAGCTGCACTGGGCACAAGGGCAGATTGCTGACTCCATTTATGAGGAAAAAGCCTATGAAAACTAGGCTCTACTATGAAAAAATGTCAGGTTATTACATTGAAACCATGGAGTATTTCTTTCACATTCAGTTCAAACAGAGCTAAATATGCAAAGAGTAATTTTTCCTTTGTAAGCCATTTCCAGGGGTTTTGGTCTGCTTCAGGAGAATAAGAAGAGGAGAGCAGAATCCCTGAGTTCTACTTCTGCTTTTGACTCTCAGCTAGCTGTATGATTTTCTCAGTTTCCTCAGTCAAGGCATTCCTCAGTTTACCAATTTGCAAAATGGATACAACAGCGATATATCCACAGGAATTCAGAGAATAAAAGCAGCTGTTTGCAAAAGACTTCAACATGGACAAAAAATAAAAAAAGCAGATCCTTTATTCTTTCAAATTAAAAATGGGATAGATTATTCACGTATCTATACATAAACTCAAGCCATGAATCTGCTTGTAAGTGAACCACTCCTACATGAACCCTGCACTCTGTTTATAAGGCACATTGTTTCCTTTATAAAGCCTACAGAAGTCAGACTTTGATTTGAATATAATAAAATTGCAGAAACAGCAGAAGCTGGCCATGTAACTCCTTTTTTAATGAATACCTAAAGTAACAGTCCTCTAAGCCATTGTGTCATCTTTCAACTCCTGTCCCTCCCTCCCCCTTTCTGCACCAAACTCGAGGAAAAGAAAAACTGATTGGCAGGTACTATAGCTGGCGTGAATAACCACGACTATATATCTTGTCAAAAATCAGCATGTACTTTAAAAAAGAAGAAAGTAAAATATGAAGATAAGAGGAATAATCTGAGGCTCTCCCATATTCTCATTCAAATTTTTCTATTTAGATTTCACTATATTTCCTTTTTTTAACCTTCTCCTGCAGGTCTTTATATATAGGACAAAAAAAATCCACTTCTGTCATTTAAAGCATGATGAAAGTACCAAAGAAAAATCTATTTTCAGCTGTTTCTCGTTAGAGCACTTTTTTGCCACTGTGATGAAAGTCGATGCAAAGAAAGAAAGACGAGTCACTGATGAAGATGAAGAAGCATTTCTGATCAGCCATCTGTTCAACCAATTAAAACCCTCGCAAATAAAGTTGTGTATACTTATATAGCTAACCCATAAAGATATACATATCTGTGTGTACACTGGCATGCGAATACATACATATAAATACCATGTAAAGTCTACTTTGCATACACTGAACTCTGCTTACATGCTGAGCATGGCTAATTAAATACACACATAGAGAAACACTGAAAATGCGAAATAGACTTTGGCCCTGCTGCGGAACAAAGCCTTCTCTATTAACATCCCTTTCTCTTAATGGTCCTTATGCAGTAAAAATAAAGTCCAAACACTATAATTTCACTCCCAGAAAAGTTACAAATACTGTAGGTATCTTTAGAAACAGCTGCAAAAGTGGATTCACTTCTGACAAGATTGGTGTTAATTACCAGTAAGGACTTCAGTATAATACTATTTAAATCATTTTAAATTATCCCTCTCAAAAATTAATTTTTCATCAAAGATTACACAAAAAAATCATGATATCATCTCTGCAGCTGCGATTTAGTAATAATTTCATCTATTATTACCAATGTCACTTAGATAAAAGAAAAATGGCATCCTACTGTGCTGATTCCAGCATAGGCCATATATAGAAATTTTTAACTATCACTTATAATCGCCTTGATGAGCTTAAACCTCCTCTCAATTAACACCCTAAATGACACTGAGACATCTTAATGGAGGATGTAAGTAAAGGAAAAAGACTTTAATCAAAGAATAAAAAGAGAAGTGCCAAGCAAAAGGAGGAAGTCTGGTGCACCTCTCAGTGTCCAATCTCACTAGGGTCCTTTATCTTGTCTTGAACTTCTTGTCATCTTTATATTGCAACTGTAACTTCACAGCAGCCCTAAAAAGGAAAAAAAAAAAAAAAAGTGAGCATGTTCTTATCTGCAGTTCCCATCCTTGTCTTAGAAAGACAGTAGGGGTTTACACCAAACAGGCAAACACAGATTAAATGAAACTGAAGAGACTGTGAAAAATAAAACAATTTCATCTTACAATGAGGCTTACTCCATTTTGGTTATTACTTCAATAGTGGTTACGGGCAAATCTTAAAGACTGGAATACAGTCATTCACACACTATTCAGTAAACCTTGAATGAGAGTGTTTTCATCCTAACATCCCAACCTCAATAAAAGTTCTGCTTTCACAGCCAGCAGGTAATTATACTTTTAAAGATCTCATCTGCCAGACATCCACGTAAATATTTGCTTAAATGGCACCTATAGTCAATATTATTAAGGGCATTTTTGTCTCCTTAGCATATCTATAAGACTCACAATACAAGCACTTAAATGCATACACTTACTGGGTGGTTGTGATACACTCTTCAAATATCAAGAGGGCTGAGAAATAAGTCTCTATGTAGTGTTTCCCAAACTTGGGAACTCAACTTTCTAGCCTTCAGAGTAACCACATAGATGTAGTAAGCTGATAATCTTCAGCCACTCTCTGCAGACTTCTTGCTATACCTTTATGCAAAACTCCTTGGGGATGACTGCAGCCTGGGAACTGCTGTTTTGGGATGCACAAGGCTGAAGGTACAGGCAGAGGGTAGTTTTGCCCTGGTAGATGAATCAGTGACAATCTGCCGGCCCTGACATAGAAAAAAGGGCTTTGGGAAGTGTGATCACAAATTATCTCTGAGGGACTTTGGGAGGTGCTCTAAGTGCCTGGGAACCATAAATCTCTGCTGTACCAGCTAATGGGACCATTAAGTTTGAAAGTATCTAAACAACACATAAAAGTTCATATATATATACGCACACATATATACATATGCATATATATATATATATATATATGTGTGTGTGTATATATATAGTTTCACTGCCTAATATTTTTTCAGCTAATTCACTCATAATGAGAACCAAATTAATATTTCTGTGTGAATTAATAGTAAAAAAAAAAAAAAAAAAAAAAATCCAATTAAAATCAGCCATGGTATTTCATTCCTTTCAAGCGTTTTTTGCCCATTACAGCTTCACAAACTGTTAGCTACAAATTACACCAGTTAAGGATTCAGGTTATTTTGATTAACAAATAATTTGCAAATGGATTTTATTTTTATTTTCATAGGTATTTGTTGAATAGTTCATCCAGCCATTTCAGCTTGTGGGTTGTTTGCTTCAGCTTTTCACTAGTCGCTCCTATTCTCTATGCCCAGGGTACTTATGACACACAAAGTACTGTTAAAAGAGCCCCTTAGGTAAAGGTAGGAAATATCCCAACCTCTGCTCCATGACAGGCACAGCATCCACTATATTTAGTCATTGCTGTTACAGAGAAATTGATCAAACTCACCTGTGCTGGATGATTTTAGATTCATGAATACTACATAGCAACTAATAATGAGCAATGGACTGTGTATTGTTAGGGAGAAATTTGCTGATGCGCAGTGAATCATTTGCTGATGCGCATGGAATCACAGAATCACAGAACACCTTGAGTTTAAAAATACCCACAAGCATCATTGATTCCAGCTCCTGGCCCTGCACAGCACCATGCCCAAGAGTGTGCCCAAGGATATTGTCCAAACAATTCTTGAGCTCTGTCAAGCTTGGTGCTGTGATCATTGCCCTGGGGAGCTGTTCCAGTGCCCAACCACCCTGTGGGTGAAGAACCTTTCCCTGATATCCAGCCTGAACCTCCCCTGACACAACCTCAGGCCATTCCCATGGCTGCTGTCACTGGGCACCACAGAGATCGGTGCCTGCACCTCATGACAAAGCTGTAGACTGCTGAGGTCTCCCCTCAGTCTCCTTTTTGTCCTTTTTGCCCAGTCTGTCCCGACCAAGCGGCCTCAGCCTCTCCTCATACGGCTTTATATTAATATCTGTGCAACTTTCAGCATTCACAAATATTACCCTGCCATGGGGCATCACTCTGAAAATTTCCTATTAAAGACCTTCTTGTGACTCACAAAAGAAACAACCTTCCAGCATTTATTCTCCAAAGTGTTTCTTGTTCAGGTTTTTTTACCCTAATTTGGAATTCCAGCCAAACATACTTTTTTCATAAATTAAAATTTAAGAAGGTTTGATTTTGCATACATAACATACAAGGTAGCAGTGAAGTAATGCATGCAATTAAAAAAAATCCCAAAGTATTCACTGATCTGAAGGTTGACAGTCTACCACTTTACAAAAAAAAAAAAAAAAAAAAAAAAAAAAGAAAAAGCTAAAAGCTTTTCAAAAAGGAAATTTCTGCAAGTAACCAGTCTGCTGCTAAATGCTAAGCACCCCATCTAAAAGACAACTCCTTGTGTGATCAAGGAAATGCTTATTTTCTTATCCAGCAGAACTCCAAGTACACTGCTTTTAACTTGGTCTCTATTTCACTGTTTTACCAGTATGATAAGCATTTCTGTTGATTACAAGCCAGAGAAAAAAAAAAAAAAAAGCTTTTCTGATCAAAATGGCTGTGGCAACAAGGAGCCTAAGGCAGACTTGGTAATGCTGATATCAAAAGGAAGGCCTTTTCCTGGAATTGGGTTTGAGCTGCCTCAGCAAGTGACTCTCATAAACTGCATCTCTTCAGAGGAATGGGAGAGTGCCAGTCAAGCCACACTGTGAAATACTTTCAAGTGCAGACAAGCCTTAGAGCTCTGATATTCAGATTCAGCTAAACAAATGCATTCTTCAGTGTGGATGGACATCCTCAAACTGGTTAATCATTTTGTGACCTCGCCAGCACTATGAAGTTTGGCAAGACAATTAAATCAGTCTAATGTTAAGGAAAAAAATATAGAATTTTTCCAATGATTTCCTCTGCTCTCAGCTGTACACTGCTGCTTCTTGCTCTGCAGAGACACTGAGTGTTCACCTGATCTCTAAGCTAACTAATTTATTTCACTAAACTGGCAGAAAATGCTGCATTGGTATTTGCTGCGTTCATTTTCTGTCTGTTTAGTAAGCTGAAGCAGCTTGCTGGGGCATCAAACAAGTTCCAGAGCCAGCGTGAGAAGGAGGGAGGAAGGAAGGTTGTTTCTTTTCTGTATCAGCAGGATTTTAGGATTGTCCTCTGGGGAAATCAAGCTTTTAAACACTGTTATGTCACTGTACTTGGAGTTATCACTTTGACCATGCCAGAGCTATTGTTCTGACCAAAATACAGGGATCTCTGGTAAGAATAAACAACAAGACTTTCACAAATACAGTAGGGGTTTTTTTTTTCAGGGTGGAATAAATTACACAGAGACGTGCACCAGCCTGGCAGTTGATTAAGATTGTGAAGAAGACAAAGAGCAAGCAAACCACACTTTCCTCTCCTAACCAGCACTGCCATGGCTGCAACTGCCCTGACGTATATGCCATTTTATCTACAAAAGAGGATTTCTGCTCTATACTTATCTTGTTCAGAAAGTTGTATCAGTTTATCAGCTTTTTATACCAGTGTAAACTTAGCTTCCAATGGAAGTGTCTGACAGTCCAGCTATATCACAAGCCCTTTCTATCTAGGATATGGTCATAACAGAAACCTTTTGGCTTTTGATTACAAAGAAAGACTATATTTCAGTGGATGTCCTGCCATGAAGCTGCTATTTTTACTTCTTCAGTCACCACCTTTCCAAACAAAAAAGAAATTCTCTGTGTGCTGTGAATATCAATAAAAAAAAATCTATTCAAAATTACTCTGCTGCATTTGTGTCCTTTTATTTCTTTGCCAACAATATGGGAGTTCACTCTAAAATTCCCAACACTCTGCATGCAATTGCTTGAGAGCCAGGACAGCTCTCAAGCCAGGTCTAAATTATAAAGTGTTGTTGACAAAGCTGCTTCAGTCACAAGCATGAAAAAAATCACACCCTTAATTGATATAGATATGTGAGCAACAGCCTCTGTATACATGCAAGAACCCCCTTGCTGGCATGGCTTATGCCACTCAAAAAGGTAGTTGAAGAAAAAAGGCTTCTTTTGCCAATGTATATTTTTCCTCTGGTACAACTCAGCCAACAAAGCCTGTGTGTCATGGACCAGTGATTCCCAAATTTTCTGTAACAATCCTTGCTTGACAAAATTTGCCATGTGTAATCTGGTTGCTTCCCCCAAACTGATCTTTAGTTCCCTAAACTAAACAGGGAACTAAGAGGGACACCTTGTGTCCCTCTTCCTATCTTTGAGATACTTTTTCTCTGTCCCCACTGTTTCCCTCCCACCTCAGATGTTCCCTCCTTTTTACAGGACCATTTCTGACTAGAATAACAGATCCTGTCAAAAAAAAAAAAAAATGAAAGCAAGTAAAGACTTTCCATTTCACCCTTTAGTTTCATCATTCTCAGCACTGAAGACACCAAATCTTAGGATAGTTGAGTTTGATAAGGACCTCTGGGCATTAACCACTCCAACCCCATGGACAAAGCAGAGCCAAGTGGAGCAGGTTGCTTGGGAGTTTGTACAGTCAGGTTTGGAGTATTTTCAAAGATGAAGACAAAGAGGAAATCCAGGCCGGAACCTGCATCATTTAAACTATTCCCCTATGGAAAACATCTCAAAGTCTGCACAGACTCCATCAGTTTTTTCTCATTTAGTTTCAATACCCTGCAACTGGCAGAGAGGCAGTTGAAGATAGAGCAGACATTTAAAACTCAGGCATCATTTGGGGAGCTAAAGTGGATTAATTTTCTATAGTTTCTCTATCTTTCTATCTGTTTTTGAGAAATTGGAAGGAAGTGTCCTCTGCTTCCAGGTATTGAAGTTGCTACCTGACCCCTAATAATCCTGAATCTACTGATACTTCAAGGTGCATGAATGTGTCCAGTGGGAAAGGCTGATTCTTGTTTTGCATTTGACATATAGTCATGTATTTCTACAGAACAGACAGAGATTATTCATATTTTATATATTAGCTTAAAAAATACACCTATGACTTAAAAGTACAAGGAAATCAGTATGAAGTACACAGTTGTCTCTGGGTTGTAGACATGCTCATCCCCTCCTCCCTCTCTTCAACTTATTCTCAGTGAGATATCTTGCCATACACACCCTAAGACACTTTAGTTCATTTAACTGAAGATTTAATCTAGCAGAATGGAATCCTCTTACACCATATCGCATGCTTGGATGGATCTATGGCTAACTGGACAGGTGCAAGCATGAATTATAATACAGCATTATGTTAGCAAATGCTGCCTCCATACATAACTTTCAGAGGGAAACTCTGGCCTACAAAGCTGCTTCATTTATTTTGTAGTTACACACAGTACTTCACTGATGTCCATTGAGGTACATTACTGAAAAAAGAAAAAAATTAAAGCCAAATAAAGAGAAAGTCAAGTTCTGCAGGGCTAACCATACAGGAAAAAATATTATGGGCTTTTATTCTGAATCTGTGTCCTCAACCTTAGAATAAGATGGATCAGAAAGATAATTTAATAATAATATTATCTTCATAATTATATGACTAATAAACTGAGTTACTATAACCCAAACCCTAACATTAGAAGAATTATTTGGGAAAGAAAAATGTGCTTGATTTTTTATTTAAAATTAATTAAATTATGTGAAATCATTGTTCTGTCTCTTTCTTATCAATGCCAAAATATTTTAGCAAATAAGTGAGAGCATATCTTTAATAGATATGAGATTTTTTTCAAAAGAGCACTAAGGTCTGTGCCGATGATGAAATTTCTATTCTTGAAAATCAGCTCCATCAGAGTTGAAACAGAGCAAGCACTTAACACATAAAAAAGGATGGCTCTAAGTGAAGAAAAAGATTGCATCCAATTGAAATTTCAGGGAATGTAAGTATGAAGAATGTAATCTCCCAGTCAGAAATTGATTAAGATACCACTCTTTAAGCTGGGAGATCTTTAGTTTTTGTAAGTGGCCAAGACCAAGTTAGCATTTCATTCAAGAAATTGATTGCTATATTGACAACAGTGCAGCCTTTTCAACAAGGAGAGACAGCCATGCAGAAGAAATATGCAGCTGAAATCGGGATACCACACCAGTTCAAGTTCTGTATTCTCAATATGTCTTTCATCTACAGCTCTTTCTTTCCTTAAAACATTACATTTAGAAAGAAATCTTGTAAGACAACAACAGAAAATATCTACTACAGAACAAATCATGTCTACAAGATTCCTGACAAAAGCATGAGTTTCCTATGCAGACTGCATTAGTAATTATTAAGTGGCAACAGCATCTTTATGCTAACAATATTTTTCTCTGCCTGTCAATTACTCATACTCTGATAGTCTATTTTTTAAATTGAAATTCTCAGTAGCAGCTGAAAACTGCAAACTTCAGCTGAAGAAAATGGCCAAATACATTCAGAATTACTTGGGACGTATTCTGGAGTCTAAGTCTCAAGCCTAGTTTGCCATTAGGGTCATACCACAGCAATCCCAATTATACCACAAGCTTTGGCCTCTAAGGGTGCATATAAATACTCTTTTCCACCTCTATTTAAAAATGGTAAGACAAAAAAAAAAAAAAAAAAAAAAAAGCCATGGTTTTGGCTTTAGTGTCTCAGTACCACTGTTGCTAACACATCACCAAACTCCTCCCTGCAAGCATAAGGACACTGCAAATCCAGCCCCAGAGCAGCTTTTCCCCAGGAGCACCACGGGACTGCCACAGAGGTGACAGTCCAGGGCATGGTGGTGCATCCTCTTAGTGCCTTTTGTGAAAGATGGGCACTCATTTAGCAAGAAGACATGCCAGCAGCAGATCAATGTAAACTGTGCCACCTTCCAATAATTTTAATGCTTGATCGTGATTGAATAAGAAATTAGGCAGACTGCAAAGTCTACAGCACTGTCCTACAGTCAAGCTTTAATTAGTTAAGGCAGCATAGAGCCTCCCTGGAACAATATGCTTGTATTTCTTAGAAATGTAGAAATGCTTTTATAAAATATGAACTAAAAATAACTAGTATGCAAGGTAAAGGTGGAAGGAATTAGGGCATGAAATCCTCAACAGACAGCTCATGAGCTTTCTCTTTGGGGTGGTGTTTGAAATATAATTACTCCCTGAAGAATCTAGATACAGTAGTAAAAGTGCCAGGAAGGGCTGTACCCTATGCAACACAAGTGAACTGTGTGCAACAGGAAGGAAGAAAAGGTTTAAAATTGCTCATGTTTTTTCCTGCCTCTACCACTGATCATGCTCTCTGAGATCTGTAGTGATGCACTTCACTCCCTACCCAAACTGAAAATATGTGTTTTAACTCTCTGCAAAAACATTTTGATCTTCAGATAAAAAGCCATAAAAGAAACTGAATCTCAAGGCTAAATGCAGGAAAAAGACTGGGATGAGAAAATCCAAAATGTAAAGATTGTCTTGCCTAATTATGGGTTTGTCTCCTGCAGCCAACTTGCTGTGGTGACATGGCCCTGCTTCAGACAGGGAGCAGTGCATAAAAATGTTGACTAATAATGCTATAACATTAAGTGGTAACACAGTCTTATATGAAAATATTGTATTAAGTTTCTACAGTGGAATTTGAAGTCTATGGATATGCAGAATACAACAATTTCAAATGAACAGCAGAGTTTGTCCTAAGTATAGTCACTTCAGTCAAAAAAAATGAATGGGTTTGAAGGCATGTGGTGGAGAATAGTTAAAAATTACTGGAGTACTCTTCAGATTATTGAAGCAATCTAGGAAATCTAAATTGGTCTGCAGTGCTCATGACCAGAGCATCCTATTCACTTCCAAAATGAAGTGCTCTTAATAAAAAAAATTAAAAAAAAAGGAAAAAAAAGTTAAATATTGCATTTGGAAAGGATGGAGCACTTCAGTTTCTTCTTTTTTTTTTTTTAGCAAATATTTCTTTTTGGAAGCAAATCGAAAAGCATTTTATCACTGTAGGCAAACTCACAAATTATTTTAAAATTAGCCCTATTTAAAACAAAAGGAGAATAATTAAAACAACACTAACATCCTCCTGCCTTGAAACACATTAAAAGGGAAAGGGAAATAGAGAAAAAAGCAGGTGAGATAAGAAAAAATCTATACCTTCAAGGGAGCAAAAAGAATTATAGGGACATCTCTGACCTGGTCTGTGTGCTTTGCAGAGATCCACAAATCAATACACTACTGAAGCAATAGGGTGGTCTTGGGAATTGACCATGGTGACCCTATCTCCTCACCTTTGGCTGCACAAACTTCTTTCACATCACAGAAAAATGCCTCTCCTCCTTCCTCCTTGTATCTCAGTGACTGGTCCCTTAACAGCTGCACTTGCTCAGGACTCCTTAACAACTCTTTCTGAATGGATTTTTCTTTCTTTGGTGAGAGACATCTTGCACGGGCTGATTCTAAAGATGTTGTTGTGATTTAGTCAGGTTAAAGCTCCAGATCGTCAGTGTGTAGGACTAGGGGGAATTTCAGCTTTCGTTTAACGTGAGAGTGTTTTCTAGCCCCTATAGTTGGTGATAAAAACTTGGAAACGTGTCCCCAGAAAACTATAGAATCCAAATCCCAGCAGGCAAATAGAAAGATCTCCCCTTTCTCACCACTCCACATGCAAACCAAATTATTTTTAAAGTTCAGTATTTAGAAACCATCTTTGCAAGTGTGGAACATTTGGGTCTGGCAATCTCCCTTTGCTCTGCCTCCCTCTTGGTATGGAACCTTTCCTCACCAGCTAAGATTAAACCAAGAACCAGAACAGAGGCTCTGGGTAGAATGAAGGTGGATCAGAGAGAGGGAGATGAGCCTGGAGCAGGGAGTTTGGGCTCCCTGAGCATCGAGGCAGAGGCGTTGCCCCTGCTGGAGCTGGTGCTGGGGGTGAAGCTGCAGGCTGGCAGCCTGCTGCCACACTGGGAGAAATCCAGGGAGGGTTTATGTCTGTGGGACCGAGGAATGCAGCGGGCCCCGCTCTGAGGAAAGAGGGAGAGTCAGCTTCGCTGCCAACAGAGTTAGGGCTCCCTTCCAGCATTCAGAAACGTACATACTTTTATGTATTTGCCACATGGCTTTGCTGCGCAGCAGCACATGTGTTGTGGCTGCGCAGCGCTGAGTGAAAAGAGCACCCAAATCGAGGAGCGTTGTGGGTGGGGAGGTGGCACGGGGGCAGATGGAGTGTGGTACCTGAGGCTGGGGGAGAAAGCAAAAAACACATCTTCTGACAGCCAAAGAAAAGGGCTGCACTTGACTGACTTCATGCAAGAGCAGGAGACCCATTACCAACACTGATCAAAGATGTGAGGGAAGATCTATTCTAGCCCTTATTTTCTTTCCCTGATTTTTTTATTGTCAATATGTGCCCTGGTGGTGCTCTCTGTAGTACAAAAGTCTTCATGGAGACCAGACCCCATTGAACCAGGCAAAAATAATCATAAAGACCTTACAACAAAATCTGACTAGAGGGGCAAAGGGTAGAAGGAATGAAACATTTTAATTCCAGTCTCAGGTTTCCAAAGTCCCACTCCAGTGGCTTAACTATAAAAGACATCCCTCCTCCTATGGTTTAAGTTAACAGGGGGGCAAAAGTTGAAAAATCAGACCTTGTCTTCCTACTGCTCTTCTGAAAACAGGCCACAACATAATTTCCAGCATACATTTGTGCTTCAGAGGAAAAATTCTATAAAAGTAGACATTCTTGACAAACGTGCCTATGGCTCATGAATAGTCTTGGAAAACAGGGAGGCAATTTAGGGAGAGTCAGTTCCGAATGCAAAAGAAGGTTTTCCTTGCCATGACCACAGCCAGTATTTGCTCAGCAGAGAAGCAGGTGACACAAGACAATCTGCATGCAGCTGAAGGCTGATGGAAAGCTTGTTTGTGCTCAGCACACTAGAGAAGTTGTTCGGGAACAGTTACGTAAAGATTAGCCCTGTAACGCTGCCAAATACTTTGTGTTATTATGTGCTGTGTTTGTGCCAGGCAGCCCCACATGTCAGAGCTGCCTCACAGGGCAGTTTTAACATGCACACCCACATTTTCAGAGTGCTCAGAAGAATAAAAAAGCCACGGAGGAACCAACTCTGACCTCATTCGCATGGCTGCCACCGCCAATTCCCGTCAGCTTGCCTGAGTGCAACCAGTGCAGAGCCGGCAAGGCACATCCACCGCATTTTGGAGATGGCTGTCCTCGCCTCCCCTCCTCCTCCTGACCCATCATGTTTCCTCAGAGAATCCCAGCTGCATGGATAAAAAAAAGTAGCAACTCAACCATGTGGGAGCATACAAATTTAATGCCGGCTAAAGATGAAGGCTGTCTAAATAACACAATGGTTGGAGTTATGCAGGTCATAAGTCTAGGGAGTAAGGAGCTCACGGTGCTTCTTTTCTTTTCTCTCTTGCTCAGTTTTCTTCACAAAAGTTCATTAAACAATGATTTTTTCCCCTTAAAAATTTATGAATGAATGATGTGTTCATGAAAATGAGAGAGCAAAAAGCCCTGGTCATAGCCAGGCTCAGCACAGTCTGGCACTCTGCAACTTTCCCCAAGGCCTTTCTCTCCCAGCATACTTCCAGCCTGACTCAAAACACTACTCCCCATGATATCTAAACCTCACAGACACAGGGACTTATCAATGATGTGTACAGGTCTTGTATGTGTGAGATATACCTGTCATGGAAGGGAGGGGACATGGAGCCGAAGACCTAGAGGAAAACATTGTTTAATTAGTCCAGCAAAAAAAATCCAGCTTTGATCTGCATTATCTAGGTCTCAGTTACAAGGATGCCATAGCCATAAAGAAAAATCAGAGTCTGACTGAAAATAAAGAGGTCTATTATTTCAACTAGTATCAAAAGTGGCACCATTCTCCTCCAAGTCCTGGATATAGGAGCACACATCAGTGTAGCTTGCCTGATTAAGAAAGGAGCAATAAAAACCAACAATAATGACAAGTTTTTATACAGCCCTTTTTATGAGCAGTGCTTTACAAATTAGAAAACTTATCTTGTTTCTCAGTCATATTCTGTATCTCCATAGAATCACTTTTTCTTTTTTTTTCTTTGGGTTTTTTTTTCTGTTTTAATTTTAAATATATTAGCTACATTTATTTATTTACTGGGCCTTCTTTTTATTTTATTACTTTTTCTTTTCTCACCTCTTTATTCTCACTTAGCTTCAGTTTTGGACTTTTTGTAGTTTAAGTATCTCTCCATTTTTTCTAGTAGTCTACCTCTTTTCATTACTATGTATTTCTCTATCCACTCCTTTCTATTCTTCCTATTCCTTGCTTTTTCCTCTTTATCTCATCCTCTTTATCCACTGTCTTCCCTCTTAATCCCCAGTGATGGTGATTCTTTTCCTTCCCAGCTCGGTCCTCAGTCTTCTTCTTACATCCCGCTCCTTACTCTGATCATTTCACATGCCCTCCTCCCTTTGTCTTCTTCTGTTGTTATTATTCTTGTTTATATAATTTACTGCAGTAGTGCCCAGAGATCTAACCTTGAACTGTGTTTTCACCACCATCACCATCAACCTTCTCAGAGTTCTGTTTCAACAGTCAGGGGCATTCCCAGTCTCAAACATCTCTTTCCCAGTGCTTGTTTTTACGTCTGTGGATAGGGCCTGCATGGAATAGAAATATTAGGATTAGCTTGTCCTTTCAGTATGTTGGGACAACAGATTTTGGCCCCATGGCAGTCTGTCCTGGACTCTGCAAGGAGGGGGCCACACCACAAACAGTCTACAGGAAAAAATCCAACTCATTTATTGCCAAGTACCTGCTAGGAGTTCCAAAGGACACAAACTCCTTCTGTAGCTCCAACTCTTCCATGGTCAGTTTTTCAGGTAAATGTAGACAGAAAACAGTCAGACTCCAGACTGTCCTCATAGGAAGTGCAGATATGTGGGCACACCTGGCACAGCAGACTCCTCCTCAATGAGGAGACAGAATGACTGAGAGCACCTCACAGATGGAAAGTGATACATTTTCCTGGTGCTTTTGAAGGGACGATCTAATAACAATTAGGTTTAAAAAAAGAAAACAAAAAAACAAATAAAAACCAAAACAAACAAAAAACAAACAAAATCCCTGACCAACCAACCGAAAAAAAAAAAAAAAAAACTACAGAAAACCCCAACCACAACACTGTGGAGCTTTCTGGGTTGTAGCGGGAATACTTCAAGCTGCTTCTTCCCTGTGGTAAGGTACAGTTTCATGGAAGCCCCCAACTCACTGAATAGTGTTTTTAGGAGGCAAATTTATTTTTATGGGTTTCTATGTCTTTGAGAAACTGAGCCTCAGAGTTTTGCTGGATGGGTAAGGCATCCAGGACTTCAGCAGAAGAGATAGCACCTGCTTCTTTTTAGAAGGATAAAATGTAGATGATGTACCACCATCAAAGAGACAGGTCAAAATTCCTTTACTTTGACAGACTTCATTAGTACCAAAATGAAGAGAGGTCCTCAGTCCAGAGGACTGTGAAAGTCAGAGGAACAAAATGAAAAAAGGAAGAGGTTTTCTGTGACATAAGAAAAAATGTGCCTGCTGGAACACTGAAACTAGGCACGGACTGAGAGGAGGGGAGATGCAGAGAGCAGAAGGAAATTGAAAGGATTACAGTTGCTTTAAAAAATGTTATTCATGGGAAAAAAATATCTGAAAGCTGGTCTTGCAGTTACTGGCTTTTAGTCTTCATTTAATTTCCCATTTTGTCATCTTTCCTCTTCGAAGGAAAATGGAACATAACACATCAGTGTGAGCTCATCAGGTCTCTGGCCACGTGCATGGTTATGACCTGGTCAGAACACTTTGGCCAGAACAGCTAATAACACTGACATGTATTTAACCCAACTTTTTTGTTTTCAGTCACCAGTGTCTTCACAGGCTTGCTCCATCTTCAGATGCACTTCATATTAACTTGGCTGCTTCCACATGCTTCTGTCTATTTTGTATCTGGCTAAAGGATGGCTATTTATAGACTTTCCACACAAAATATGGGAGGATAAATGAGAGGCTTCAGCCAAAGCTACACTCTCTGGCCAGCAGCAAATATTGGTTTTTTATATCATAAATTTCTTTCCTGTTCTGTGTAATGTGTGTGACTTTTACCCAGGAATTTTGAAGGTCACTAAACATCCTGGGGAACAGATTCACAGTCATCCTATGGATTTCAACAATGGGAAGACTGGCTTGTTTGTCTGGGGGGTCTTTTGGAGAGAAAAAAGTTTTAAACTAATAAAACAATGTCTGATGACCCTAGCAGGGAAATGTATTCATGCTGTGCATCTATAGATGTACAAAAATAGATCAAGTTGGGGTTTTTTTTACTATTTTGGATAGAGGAAGAATGAAAAAGAATTAAACTTATGATTGAAATGTTTGTATATTTTTAAACATAAAACTCCAACAATTTCATATTGTTATCAACCTGTATCTCAAATTATTAAGTTAGCATAGAACATTAAAAGTACAGGTATTACTGCACTCAGGAAATAGTGATGGATGGGAGAAGAGGAGGGAAATTAAAGGAGAAAGACTATTATTTTCATGTACTCTACTTCTGACATAAAAATGGGGATTTTTTTCTGTTAAATGTTGATGCACACAAAATCATAGCCAGGTCTAAACACCTTAGTCATGGCAGGGGGTTAAAAAAAGAGAATATTTGAGAATAATGTGGATTAAAAAGGCAAGTTAGTTTAAATTTCTGTTTGGTAGGGCCTGAGGCCTACAACTCCAATGGGAATACACTGTAGCCGGAGGGCTGATGAATGCCCCTAATGAAGTTGGACAACCTGGAATACATGCATAAAATGATTTTAAATATTGATATGATGTCATTGTGTGACTGAAGATATTGAAATGTTAATTTCCAGAGCTAGACAGGTTGCATCTAATTTATTACAGAGAGGGGGAATGATTATTTACACTTTTTAATATAGCAATAAAACAATTATGGGATTTAAGGACAGAGAAAATAGGCATGTTTCTTGGAGAGCGAAAATGCACGTTGCGACGGAATTGACTTAGAGGAGCTTATACCAGCAGATGTTAAGAAATATGCTTTTCCTTTTATTTTTCTTCCTGATAATTGAGGTAATACATTCAGAAACTATGTAAAGTAAAAGGACCCTTTGACCAACGTTAATTATATTTAACCTGCTCTATGTATTGTAGAAAGAGCAGCTTAAATATATCACTGGGGACAACTAACTCACCCATATATTCTGGATGTGTCTATTATAACATTTCTATGACATTGCCTGGTTTTCAGAAAAATTCTTGCCATGAAGAAGAGGAGCCGTGGTGTTATAATGGTACGTTCAGTTCCATTGTGATATGAAAGTTTTTACGGAGAATGCCTGAGGGCATCTGTCTGCCTCGTGTGTTCAGTATTACGGCTGTATAACACACAGAGGTGGAAGTGTATTAAAGGCAGAGCCATTGCAGTCTGCTGGAGGTTGCTGGTGCTAAGGTCCAATCCTGATGATCCCCAGACCAACTCAAAGAAAAAAATTCTTTGCAAAAACTACCTAGGCTGTATCCTTCACTTGTTCCTTTGTTCTCAGCTGATATTTCTACTTGCAAATAAAAAGAACTTAGGTTCCATTTAAACTCTAGTGCAAACCAGAGTAGCTCCCTTATACATAGAGTCATTTGGGGAGTAATTCTCAGTTTGTCTAAAGCATAAGTTTGGCATGATCTGCGCTTATGATATGTGCTAGCAAGCAGGAATGAAAACTCTCTCTTCTCTCTGATCCCACCAGCCTTTTACATCAGTGGTTCAAAACAATTTAGCATAGTTAAACACATGCCCAGCTCAAAGCATCTCACTGAGGCTGTATCTCTTCACAAAGATGGGCAGCTTCATGCTGAATCATGACCCATGTGATTACAGACCGTGTACATCAAACAGGTCCTGGAAGGAGATACACACTGTGCTCTCATGTTCCACTAACCAATCACAGGCACTGGAATTACATGGACAGGTTTTTTTCTGTGTCCCGCCTTGAGGTAAACCCCAGAAAGGGCAAAATGCTTTGGGGAGCGCAATGGTAAGAGAAGTCTCTTTCCCTGAATGTCCTTCCTCTTCCTGCAGGGTATATACCAACAATGACTGGATGGGCAAATGATGAAGAGGAAGGAAAACCTTGAAGCTTGAACCCAGTCATCAAATATAAAAAGAGCTAGAAAAGATAGAGGGAATGAAGGTATGTATGAGAACAAAGGACATGTGAGAAATTTACATGTTTTGGGGAACAACATAGGTGATTGAGGGGGGCTTGACAAAGATGTGTAAGGTCACAAGCTGCCCAGCACTTGCATTGATTACTCCTCTTCCCACATCATCAGAAGGAAACCACACCCAATGAGTGAGCAGGAACAACACTGACAACAGACAAAGCAACTATTCCCCAGAGCACAAAATTGCCTATATTTTCATCTGCAATATGATTATGAGACCAAAAAACCTAATAGATTTGAAAAGATTAGATAAATTTGTAGAGCATAGCTTCCTAAGTCTGGATATAACCTCTGATTCAGGAAATTGCTAAACCATTGATTTTCAGTAAAAAAAAATCACTTTATATATCTCCTGTTTCCTCTTGTTTTCCCCTAACCATCCATTCCTGTTAATGCCAGACAGTAAACAGAGCTAGAGAGGCTGCCCAGCCTCTTACACAGGTGTGTGTAGAAGGCACATACAACCTTCCAGCATGTATCAAGGTATCTCTACCAGCACATCACTAAAAAGTGAGCTGATTCTTGGCATTCACAACACATTTCATCTAAATAGAAGCAACTGTCATTAGAGAGTGAGTGTCCATAGAGAGAGACTAAGAGCACAGAGACAGGGAAGTGTCTCTGCAAGCTCCCTCCTGGTGCTTGGGCTTGTAAACCTCCATGTGCACATTCACACCTTACATAATCCCTGGTCCTTGTTCAGGCATCCTCAGCTTCCCTGAATAGCCACAACCACACCACATTTCAGCAACTATTTACTTCTTGGTTTTAGATCACATCTGATACAGTTATTTAAAACTAATTTCAATTAAGCAATGGATCAGATCTCATGGTAATTCTACTCTCTTTTCTGAAGTGACTGCCCTGGAAGAAGCACTGGTGGGATCTCAATTTGGTAAGCAAATAGCCAAACTCTGTGATTACACTACATCAAATTAGTTGCCATACACTAGCTGACACCCTCAACTAATGCCTCCTGCCACTAATTGACTTTATTTCCACTTCCTTTAATGTCTACCTGCTTTCAAGTTGTTAACTGGATTTACATGCCTCTCAGCTTGGCCTTTCTGATAAACATCCTGCATCCCTCCTGCTCTTCTCCCATCCCTACAAGCATCAGTTCCCTCTTCCACCCCTCTCTTCTCTTTCGTCTTATGCTTCTATTCTTAAGCTTCATCGCTCAAATAAACATGCAGCATTGTTTTGGCCACAATACAATGAAAGATTAAGTGAAAATTAGGTATGACAAAGTAGGTGAGTGCTACCTTTGAGTAGAAAGGTATCCCCAAGACAAAAAACAAAAAATAGCCTGGGCTGAGTGAATGGACAGAACTCGCCCTTTGCAAGGAGCTTCCTAAACTTCACCCACTCAGGCCTGAGGGGTGGAGCCTGGAGAGCAATAGGGAAGGAGGGCTGAGTTCTGCACATCCTAAATTCAGGCCTGTTTAACGCGGCTACTCAGAAATTCTGCCCCTTGCATTTGCTGCCCAGGTGCCTGGAGCAGAGGTAAGAAAACCCAGAGAAGGAAACTCAGCTGGGACAGAGCACTCCTAATGCAGAGGGACCTGTTCCCTCTAGGAATGTCTAACATGCTGCAGCTTTGCCCAGGAACCCCAGAACACGCTCCAGGTTTTCTGTCACAAACCAGAGCAAGCCCCAGGCAGCCAGAAATGGTACAAGCAGACCTGAGAGTGCTCCACTCCCCTCCAAGTTGTGCTGAGTGACAAAACAGCCTTGGCCTCCCTGCTTCTGAGTGACAGATTGGCTGCACACACCGTCTGCATCAGGCTGCCCCTGAATATGGCTTGAGACGTTTTTGGTTAATAAGTATCCCTCACCATTCAGAGAAAGTTAGAAAATAGACTAGAAAAAAGACTGGAAAATACACATTGCTATGACAAACACCTGTACATGAGCAATTTTCACTGCTAATATGGGATACAAAGAAATTTAAAGAGCACTGCAGCAATGATAACTTTGCCTGGGAAGAACATAAGCATGGAGAGAAAACTTTTTTTTTTTTTTAATAGAGTTTTGAAATCCTTCTAAATATCAGCATTCTTTTAAAATGCTGTAGCATTTCTAAAACAGAAATCTTATCTTAGTGTCTAAAATGGTGTTAATGGAGCAGAAAAGTACCATTCTTTTTATGCTCTTAAAATAAAAGAATAAACTTTAATTCATTTGTTCATATAAAAAAAATTGAATGCAATATAATTTAGAGAGAGTGGAAATGTGTTTTTCAATTCACATGTAATTTTTAACACTTTTTTGTTGTAACATATACAATTCCAAAATGTATGTATTTTGTTTATGTAATGTATTTTGTTTCCCCTTTTACAAAGCAGGAGAAAAACTTTCTACAGTATGGGTCAAAGCAAAATTCTCATTCCTAAGCTTCCTAAAGAATTGTGTTCACTTAGTTGATCTTTTTTATGTGTAGAAATGTCACTTCTTTATTTGTTTTCTGCTAACCAATAGTCATCATTAGGAATGATGGACAATAGGATTTGACTGAAGAGCTGCAAAACTTTTAGAATACATTTGCAATGCTGATTTAAAAATCACATAGTATTATATATATTACAGTATATTGTCTAGACCGCCTGAGAAGAAATCACTGATACAACTGAGTAAACCAGCATTGGCCTTGATGGAATAGCATTGGCACAAAAGAAATAATGCAGTAATGCACTCCCAAGAATTGAGAGCTAATAGAGAGCAACATAATGGATATTACCCAGGATGTAATATCTTTATTCTCATACATATCACTTCATTTCATGTCAGGATACAGACAAGCTCAGTAGAGAACTTGTGGGAAGAAAAGGGGAGGATGAGGGCCGAGGGTTTGTCCATGAACAGATGAATCTGATTCACCAACAAAGCCCAAGTGCAAGGCACAGTTTCAGCAACACAAGGTAAGAATTTTAAGAAACACTCTGAAGCTGATGAGTTTTCCTGCACTCCAGTTCTGCTCTTGGGTTTTCCTCCTTCTCTACAGCTCCCTTCTCATCTTGAGCAGGAAAGGCCTGTCATGGTAAATGTCTGAGGGCAGTAACCCTAGAGACAAATTTGAACTGGTTCAAACAACTGTTGTTAACTCCTGAGAAAATTGTCTGCATTTAGATAATTTAGCAAAAGAATGTCTGAGGGCACTTCTAATCCCATTCATTATACTCACTTGTGTTGCTGTTGTGCAGCAGTCCCACTATGCTGTAACTTAGAGACCAACAACCCCTATTCCAGAGCTTTCAGCAAGTGACTGTGGTCGAGAAATGCAAAATTACCCTGAAGAAGGAAGGATAGGATTCTTGGTCTCTGTAAATTCCTATAATTTGCTTAGTGCTTGTTTCCCAACATCTGTCCTGTAAAAACCTCAGATTTCTGAGTAGAGCAACTTCAGAAACTTAATTTTAAATTGTTATTTATTTACCACTCTTTCACTGAGTGTGAAAGAGTGTGTATATACATGTGAGTGCAATGAGTGACAATTTCCCTGTACTTGCCATGATCTGAATCGTTTTCTTGTTGTAGGACCCATGTCTGCACCTCTATTGTCCTGCATCTTCAGGCAAGCATTTGTATCACTGGGATGCAGATGCTAAACAGCACTATTGCTATCAGGCACTGTCTCACACCCACGCTGAAGTGACATAAATGACTGCAGAAGATGCACAGCAAAGGACAATCAGCCCCCAGGTTTCTGGGCAAAGTACATGGCTCTCGATTCTGCCATTGATTTGTCAGGAGATGTATACTCAAGTAGATGGCTCAGAAGAGGATCCTTTAGGAAGAGTGTGGTCAGATTGACCTCACTTTCACTGAGCTGACAGCCTTGTGAAGAAAGTTAAACTGAATATCAAAATCATCAGCAAAAACCTCCTCTTTCTTTGATTGTACAGTTTAAGAGGAGCCATTCGAGCTCAATTTATTCTCTACACAGGAACTTCATTGATTATCTCAGACATTCATGCAGGAAGGAAGATGAGATAAGAAAGTTCTTTTTTTTTTTAAGTGATTGCAAGATAGAGAAAACTGCTTTGTGAATGTAATATATACCATAAAGTTCCCTTTGTATAATCTGCTACTGAAAAGTGAGGAGAGTTTACCTTTTCTGAAAAAAAGAAACATTAGGGATGGGCTGATGATTACCAAGGGCAGAGATATGAATACTACAATTAGGGTATATATTCAGATATAGGATTAGCATACAAAAAATAAGTTTTGCTGAGAAAAATTTTGTGAGGGTTCTGCTATATTCTTGTCCTGTCAATCACTAGCAGTGGAAAGAGTGACTGATCACTATTCTTTTTTTTTTTTTTCCCAAAATGATATTCTGGTTTTATCTTAGGCTATCAACCATAATAGGGATTTCCACTGACTTTGAGAGGGAATCAATCCCAAATCCAGAGTGCTGCCATGAATGGAGATGGATATTCAGGTATTTTCTACCAAAGTCAAATGAACACTCCAACAGTCCCACTCTGGTAGGAACTTGAACTCTAGGAGCAAACAGAGGCACTGCAGTTCTGCTTCCCTCACTGGTAGGTTACTGGAAAGGTAAGGAAGCACCATGTGAGTTTTATCTGAATTTTGGTGATTCTACTGTGAATTGAAAGAATTAAGTATGAACATACCCTGGAGGGTCTGTGCTGTCAGATCAGTTGCTCAAACGCAGGTATTCCCTTAGCAGAAATCACCACATGCCCCAAGGAGTCAAAGCATGCTCTTTCACATCAGGACTGTTCCTGTGCAGAAATTGATTGATGCAGAAATTTTCAGTTTATGGATTTCTTGGGTCCGTTTACAGAGTAACAAAAACAGTTTCAAAGGCAGCGTCTCATGCAGGCAAGCTTTTATAGTCACACACTTTAAAATTCTGTTTCAGCTGAGGACACCTAAGTATTGTGTGGAGAGAAACTGGAGTGGACAGCAAGACTCAGTCAAAATGTCTTAGTGCTTTTTTGATTTTAGGATTGCTGTGTGTCAGTCTAGTCCTCTGGTACAAGCCAAGGTGACATGTATCAGTCAAGAGTGGCACTAAAATTATGCTACAATTCGTGCTTTTATTCATAACACCTCTGCTGACAGCAGCTGAAGCTTGGCATGGGGGCCCCTGGAATAGCTGCATCAGAAAAACAGCAACACCTCAACCATCCATCTTTAAGTTTCCTTTAGAAAATATCTGAATAGAGATTAATCTCGCCCATAACTTAAAACAAAGTTAGTATCTCTAACGTCACTGCTAGGCAGTCATGAAATAAACCAGCAGAAGCATTTTTACTTCACAGGACTTTTCAACAGGGTCACAACAGAGCTGGATGTGGCTACTTCAGGAATTATGAGCTGCAAAGGCAAGTGGAAGCATGTCTCAGGGGAGCTAAGCAGATCAGCATGGGTACACCATGTCCTCTATACCTGTTTAGACTGGTCTTAGATTTTGTTCTAAGTATAGAATTAAGGGACTTTTGAATTCTAATATCCTCTCTTACATGAAACCTTTCGGCTGGCCTTGGGCAAATCTCCTAACTTTTTTTACTCATATTTTTTAACTTCACAAAAGCAAACACTATACCACCTATGTCATATTAGTGCTGAGTGTTTGTACACTACTACTGACTTTAACCACAGATTTATGCAGAAGCAATATTTCCCAGAAAGAGCTTGCTACATCATGATACACCTTTTGAAAGCTCAGTACAAGGTAGAATATTCACATTTTGCATTTCTCTGGCACATGTATGCAGGGTGGTATACTTTCTAATATTTATTTTCTCCCAAATGCTCTGAAGCTGACAAATCAGGCATTATTAAATAGGCACTTTAAAAAAATTACTCAGCTGCTAAACCAATCACTGTAGGTTGCAGCACAAAATGAAGTTGAAAATCTGCACCTTTTAATAAAACAATCTGCTTGAGAGCTGATGATATTTGGTTATGGAATTTATCTGTAAATATAATTAAAAATTCAACGAGAGAGTGCTCTGAACTGAGGGGTAAATATTCAGCACGATGCAGAGTGCTCAAGCTACATGATTCCCATTATCGTTAATGGGAGTCCTACAGCTAAATCCCTAAGCATCACGCTAAAAATTTACCCCCTAGTGTTTGCAGATGGAACAAAAGGATTATTGTACATACCAGCTGAAAATAAAGTTACCACTGACATTTTGACCAGCAAGCTTCCATCGGGATTGATCAGTGAAAGATTTAGCCTACTAATTCTCTCACAGACTGTTTCTTTGGGGTGTCTCCCATCTGAAAAGGCATTCCTGTATTTTATTTAATTCACTTCTATTTACTGGCTTTCATGTCATTATATCTCTCAATTTCTTCTCCTTCTGGCTTCCTACCAGAACACTTCTCTCTGCTGCACACCAGGCTTCCTGGCTTCTGTATGCACAGATTTAGGTCCCTGAACCTTAAACATAATGGACATAAGGACAGAAGAAAAGTTCCTATGCCAATGACCTTTCAGCTTAGTTAGCTGAATGTGCAAATTTACCCAGCAACAAAATGCTGCAGGGGACTTTGGGGTGATTAAAAAGTTGAAGGGGGAGGGGAATTCACACAGACGACTTTATTTATGGTTTGCACCTTCTGCTCTTGGGTGTGGACTGGCTACAAGGCTCCCACTCATGAGATTTCCCTACCCTGGTGAAATTAGTATCAATTCAGGAGTCTGAGCCTGATCCTGCCAGCAGATTTAATTAGCACCAATTGATTAGGTATGGGCTGGAGCAAAACAATGTGATCCATTCACTTTCGTAGAGCTTTTAGATAAAATTTTCTTAAATAATGGAAAAAATGCTTCTGATCCATCTTTTAAAGTGTATGCATATACACACACACACACATATCTAAATGAGAGGAAACCTCCCATTCTTTTAATTTCCAGTCTTGATTTCACATATTCTAAATCAAAAATAGGCAAAAGGATTTGTTTATCATTTGCAGACCATGCTGCAATCCTGAGTGAATTTTTATAGGTGAGTTTTAAAGCCCTCAACAATAGAGGCTTATGACGGAAACACTGATAGACTGTTATTATAGTGCTGGTCATAAATACAATGCAATTTCATTTTATATAACATTCTTCATACAAGATCTCACAAAAAGTTTTATAGTAAGTATCAACTGAAAGCTTGATACTTAGGATATGAAGGGAAAAGAGAATTTTAAGGCAAAATTTCATTGACTTAAGTAAGGGGGAAAGAATTCCTTTACGAATTATACAAGTAAAAGTCCAAAATTTTCTTCTGTCTGAAATTTGTGTAGAAGTCTCTTATGAGGATGAGAATACATACATAAATCGTGCCTTTCTCTCCAAAATTCAAGATTTCAGCTCCTAGTTCCACTATTTATATATTCGTGAGGCTCCATTACATACCTTGGCAAGGCCCTTCATTAGATAGTCTGCCAGGATCAGACGTAAAGTCCTGAATTGTCATTTATTTCCACAGGGCTAAGGGCACCTGACAGCTTGTAGCCTCATAGCC
Organism: Ammospiza caudacuta; assembly: GCF_027887145.1. Lineage (NCBI taxonomy): Eukaryota > Metazoa > Chordata > Aves > Passeriformes > Passerellidae > Ammospiza > Ammospiza caudacuta. The sequence continues at coordinate 52,459,117 of NC_080598.1, read as the reverse complement.
CCGACCCAAGAAGAGCAGAAGGTGCAAAGCAGCAAAGAATGAAGTCACTTGAGTGACTTCCCCTCCCCCTCAAATTTTTAATCACCCCAAAGTCCCCTGCAGCATTTTATTGCTGGGTAAATAATATAATGAAAAAGTGCCTACATGACACAAGCCGCATGGGCACAGACAGCTATTAAAACTGAAATGATTTATTTCGTAACAATCTGAGGTAGCATACTTTAACTCTAGGTATAGCAACCCCTCCATTTCTGCTTGCCTCATTTGCATAAGTAATTGACAGCTTGTTAACAGCTCATTAGGAACACTGAAAACCATGTGACAGATACAAACCTAGTGCTAGAGGGGAGAAAATCTGTGAATTACAGTATATTGAAAACTCAATCAGATTCAGAATTACAGGTCACAACACAAGTTGGTTATTTTATTAGGTTAAAAAAAATTAAAAGGTTAACATACCATTTTTCGACCTGTATTTTTAAGATAGCAGGCTACAAGGTAATTAATTAAGAATCTGATTGGGAAATGAGCTACTCTCTGCTTCCATGGGTAGGTTTAGGAATGGTACAATGTTAATACTTTAGGACAAATAATAATTGCTGAGAATTAAAAAAAAATGTCTTGATGTAGTATTCAATTTTAGTTTGGGAATATACCTTCCTCAAGAAAGCAAGTAGCTTCCAGACACTGCAATCTAATATTCTGTAACTGAGAAAAATGTGAGGAATAATTTGATTTTAGTCTATAAAAAGAAGATAAGTGTTCTGATTTGCACACTCTTACTATCTGTAAATTTTGATGATTTTTTTTAAGGACATTTAAATATAAACAGTGCAAATGACAGTTATATCAGCAAATCTACTTTTTTGTATTAAACACACAACCCCCATAATCTTGCTTTTCTAGCACTGTTAGCAGAAATAGAGTAACGTGTAGAAATAAAATTATCTTCTTGCAAAAACTCTCCCTTTCTTTGAAACCGGATATGGATTCCCTGTAACTCAAGTGGCATTTGCTGATGAGGGCAGAGCTGGCCAACTGCACACTAGTCTGTAGAGCAAACCAGTAAGCTGGATGATTTCAGATCTTTCAAATACCAGTCGTTTGTAGTTTCTTCCCTCTGAAAAAACACTAAAAAAATGTGATCAGATCTAAACCTCTGACTATGTGGCCAGAGAAACAACAATGTTAAGGTGTGGGATTATCAAAATTCTCAAGTGCTTGTTCATGTGCAGGGTTGCACTGTTTCAAGACGTGCAACTGCTGCAATATGAATATATATGTTATTTAGACAAATCTCATAAAAGTAAGTTCTGATAGAGTCTCTTAGTGAAATTTTGGATCTACTTTGGTGCTACGAATACAGGTGTATGACTACAGTACTCTGACTGGTGGGGATAAAATCTCCTTGTTGTGTAGGCATGGTTTAAGAGTTATTAATGAATCCCTGACCTGGTACAACCAAAGTGGCGTTTATGAGTCACTTCAGCACTTTTGAAAGCTCCATCTTTAGTCTTCATTACAAGGAACGGCCGCAGGGCCGTTGTGCCCCCTGCGTTAATTACACCGACTCCTGCACCGCTGAAGTTACTCTGTTGTAACTACAGCAATATAAACTTCTAATGCAGACCCGCTCCAGTGGTATAAAGAGAGCTTTACACAGGGTACGAATGACCCCAGCTTTACGCTGAGCTTAGGCAAGGCATGACTCACATACACTGAAGAAAAATTAGCTCAGTTTTTGCCCTTGAGGCCAGATCAACTGAAGCGTTTTGCCCAGGGAAAAGTCAGTGCATGACTGGTGAGAGGCAGTGCCAACAGTCAAAGTTCAAGATCACAAACCAAGCCTTATAACGTGGCAAATGAGAGATGGTAAACTCACCACAAGTGAGAATAAGAAATTGGTAAAACCTAAAATTCCAAATAAAAAAATCAATGAATTTTACGTACATGTTCTTTTTTTTTGACAACAACAGTACAAACAGAAATGCAAATGCTGTGTTTGACAATAGATCTCATACCTGAGTACTGAACCAAAAGTCTCAAACAAAAAGGGCTTAACTAGAGGTTTTTCCCATGTCATGCTTCATCCAGTGTATGGCTTCTCTAACAATATTCTTTGAGTCCTGGGCTTAATTTGAAGTTCTTATATTTTCCCCTCCTTTATTTTTTGAATGAGAATCTCACTTTGATTTGGTTCCTGTAGGTCAAAGATAAACACTGAAAATCAGTGACCACCTTCAAAATGCAGATCAGTTTCCAGTTAGGCTGGACTTAATTGCAGCTGAAATTCTGGGAATATATTCTTTTTCTGTATTAACCACTCAGTCAACCTTTATAAGCAGATGACATGATTAAAATGAAGTTTGAACATTTTCTGTAAATTAATTCTCTCACTCATGACAAGAGCCTTCTAGTTTTCATTAACTTAAGTGCCATTTCCTTGGGACTCTTATTTTAACAGTTTCTAATCTACAGTTCTGTAATGACCTGGTCTCAGGAACATATTATGCTATATTTCCTTTCCCTCAGTCCTCAAGCAAGGTGCATACAGGCTTTTCAAAAAAGGAAAAGGGACTGGCTCACTTTGGCATCCAGCTTATGAGCACATAAGATATTGCATTTTGCTACTGAGAGTTTGTTATGGTGAATCCATAGCTGCAGTCCTCTTGGTTGCTTAACAAAGCTTCAGGTTTCAGTAACAGTGGTGAAAAGTCTTCATCCAGCTATTGATACCTCCTTATTCTTGGAGCATACCTTTCCTTACAGACATCATGTTGCCCATCATTTTACACTGGAGTTAACTAAAGATTCATTTCCAGAGTGCCAACCACCACAAACCAGCTGCTTTGGCATCCAGGTGTTCAAGTGCAGAACTGCACTTTAGGGAACAGAAGTTACCTGCAAGCCTCTTTAGGAAGCACGGGGTAGAGTTTTGGGTTTGCATCTGTGTGACACTTGTTTTGAGTAAAACAAAGTCATTCTTCATCTGTTCATATCAGAAGCTCATACAGGATCTGTTCTCTAGTATCTTATACAGCCCTTGCCACAGTGCCAAGTACATTTGCTCACTAGCCTTCTCCTAGTTTTTCAGTTGCCAACTGTGATCTTAGGGTGACCTCAATATACATGTAATAAATATCAGATTAATTTTATTTTTTCAGCTCTTTCCTATCAATATACATTGTTTATGTTTGATTATTGACAACAAAATTTATTAAAATATATCTGTAAAGTTAATTTCTTTATTTTTCTTCTAGTGCAGCACTAAGTAACAAAAACCTTATATATAAGCTCCTGAAGGGCAATAATCTCTGCTGTCAGGATCACTACCAAAGACATCTCTTTTTTACATTGTTGGAATGTGTGTGTAAATGACACTGTTTTTTTAATTTCATACTTTCAAGTCTGTTCTTCAGTTATCCCACTTCTTTTCAGCTTTATCCACCTCATGCTTTCTCAAATATTCTTCCCATTCAAACAAATAATGTAAATAGGTGTAATATGTGCAAGGCTTGGTTCTCTCAAAGCTTGGGAAATAAGACCAGATTTCAGTACTGGCTGATGAACTGATAAAAAACCAAATGAATACTTTCTAAGAAGATCCGAGCATCCAAATTTGAAAAAGCCACAAGACATCTTGTAATGTCAGAAGTCAAATTTTGGAGCTGGATTTTGTTTTGAGGGAGTAGAACACAATGGTGGAGCAAATTTTGCATGTATTCCTCATAAATTACTACATCATCACATCAGTTTTACAGAGTGACACTCTACAGACAGCCCCCATTTAGACTTTGAGCACCCTGCAAAGTACAGCAGTTCTTTAATGAAATCTGAAATGAAGATGTATCTATAAATACTGTGTCCTAGGGATAAGAATAAATCATTCAAAGCAAACTCTTTGAGTTGCTACATCTATATAGGTAATAGGCAGCAGACAAGTTTAAACAATAATCAAATCTATTAGTGACATTTTCTCTAGAATATTATCTTATTTTCTGCTGTTCTCCTAGTGGACATCACTTCCTGTATAAGATTGTTTCTCCTATAAGGTTCTGACAGCACAGCATATGAAAGAACAGCAAAGAGAAGCAGAAAAAATGCCAAGCTGCAAATAAGCTACAGGGAAGGGCTGTGAAAGCATGTCTCTGAATCAGTCCATCTACAAATGTTTGAATGTGATCTTGAATATGTAGATACACTGGAAATACCTCTGTTTATACCAACTAAAATAGCTGGTTAGATAAATGCGTATAAAGAAATAGCCAGGTGTTCAAACATCTTTCCAGCCTTTGAAAACATTGCCATCAAAAGAAGTTCAGTTAGCACATCTCATTCATAAACAGATTTGGAAAAAATTATGTATTTTTAATTGTTTTTAATAACTTGGGCTATAGATGCATGCTAGGTGTGTGTCATAAATTAGAGCCTGGTTTTATCCACAAAGTGAGACTCACCATAGCAAATGTTTTGAAAAAATCAGAATATATCTAAGTATCAAAATATCTGAAAACAATCCTATACTTCTACGTTGCCCCTGAGTGGTGCAGTTGTATGTATGTATGTATGCTCCCCCCACCAAGCACACAGATAACATGGTCTTAGGACTCCATAATTACTAATTATTAATTAGTCTTCCATCAAACACGGGTTATTATTTCAACGTAATACTTCTGTATGTACCAGTTTCAAATGCAGGCGTATTTTTAGGATGGGTGTGTTTATGTGTATGAGTTTATGTTGATGCCTGTATGACTGTTTAACTGCACATGTTTAATTTCTGTGTATTGCACAAATGCACAAAATCTCTGTTTCAGGTCCAAAGCTACAGAAAAACACCTCCTTTTAATATCACCTACATGCAGAGGCAGTTCCCTTGGGTACTCAGTTACACTGCTGTTGGGCTGCCTTTTTCTTTAGTTTCCCTTCCTAAAACCTTGGAGGCTTCAAAAACCGTTTAATATGGCAGGTGTGGAAAATCTAAAGCACCTCTGGTTTCTTGGACATAAACTTTTTGTCTTGTCATCATTTGCTAACTCAGCTGCAGTGAAGGAGAGGTGTATTACAGAGATTGAGCTGAAATTGGAGGATTAGGTCCTATGAATATTTCAGACAGCACAGATCACTGGACTGGGATATCTCCATCCAGAAGTGTTCATAGTTCCAAACATCACAGCAGAAAGTCCTAATAGTGCTGTTGTATAGGTTAGTGTTCATTCAGATTTTTTTAAATCCCTACTTTCATTAGGAATACATCTAATTAAAGGTCATTTACCCCCACACCTGGGAGCCCCTTGTGCACGTCTGAATGAAGCAGTTCAAAACTCTGTCCTTTTCCACTTCCATTTCACTCAAGTAACGACAGGGTTAAATTGCTAATAGAGGTTTCATGAGGTCTGCCAGAGCCCACTCTCCAACACTTACATCTGTTCAACAATTATTACAGCATTTTTGTCATAAAAAATTCAACACCCTGAGTGTCGTGCTAGCAAAACCTGAAAATTTATGCAGTGAATAGAATAGCTAATTTCTCTGAGGAAATGCAGGGGGGAAAATTACAGATTTAACTTAAATTCTCAAGTACTGTAGAGCACACATCTGACTCCCTCTTTAGGTTTTGTCACCATGTAGCATAAGTAGGAACACCATCTACAGTAGATCAAGAAACCTTTGCAAAGCAAATTTATGCCTTCTAAGAAACAATGCCTAAAACTCAGAAGGGGGCTGTACTGGATTCATCGTTTTACCTCACAAAATCTCATTTAAATAATAAATTATTCAGATTATTCTCAGGATAGGGTTATTCTCTCACTACCTCTTGCTGTTACAGAGTGAGCCACACCCTCTGCAGGGTACAGGTAACCGACAGATATGCGGAGACAAAAAGCCAACAGAAAAACAGTCTTTTGTCTCCTGAACTTTGTGTCTGGCTGCTTGATGTTTGTGGTAAAAGGAAAAAGAAAACAGAACCTGCCTTGCTTCTCCACAACGGTAGGAATATGGATTTTATGCTAAACCTAACGCTGTCTAGTTAAGATGCCAGTGGACTGGAACAACATGCTAGAGGCTATAGCCTTCTATTCTCCAGGGCCGGACTCTTACTTCCAGTTCCAGGGGTTCAGCCATAACCATAATTGCAGCCATGACGAGCGGGGAGCTCTTTCAGTGTCACAAGAGCAACAAATAAAACAAATGGTTTGGGATCAGAGGCGGGGGCCACTCTCAACACATGAGGTGCAAAGGGGAGGCTGCTGGAAGCGAGGACGGATGCCGAGCGTTCCCTTCCTTCAGGCTGAACCCTGCTGGGGTGATGGGAGCTGGACAAATGCTGCTGCTGCAGAGGCACTCCTATGTGAGTTCAGGTAAAAACTGCACATTGGCTCCAAGGATATTTGTGAGGGCTTTTTTGCCGTTTTTCACAAGCGGTGCAACGGGGTTACAAATGTACGCACGCTCAGTGGAATGTCTGTAGGGGCTGGACCTGCTAGACCAGTCTGTCACTTGGGCATCGGGAGCCACGAGTGCCAGCCCTCAGGGAGTTCATAGGGCCTGATTTGCTAGCAGTAGAAAAACTGTTCAGAAAAGACTTGCCCTTGGAATTAAGTGCTGGACCAAGGTTTCAAATAGCCAGCATACCAGTGATGTTTGCATAGGAACTGCCAGATTTAGTTCTTACTTATTACTGCATTTTTTTCTGATATCCAGATTATTGATTTGGTTACAAACAGTAACAAATGTGTAAGCAAACTTAGGTTAAATAAGAATAATTTTCACCCTAGAAGTCAGCAACTAGTGCTAGCCCAGGGTCAGCTTTGGGAAGCCTGGGACCTGCAAAAATACTATTTCAATGTTTATTGTCAGTCACTATGTCATACCTATAAAATCAAATGTTCTCAGAATATTTTTTTCAAATACATATTTTTAATACTTTATTTTTGTGTAAATAAAAATTGCAAATGGGCAAAATGGTTTGCTCTTCCAGCTCGCATTTCTAAATTTCTGTAAATATTATGAGTTCATATGAGAAATGATAATACTTTGCCACTGCTCTCCTTTTCCTACTTTTTCCAGCAGTGGAGTCAATACCCATGTAGGATGGCTGGCCATCACAAGACACAGATGCCAAGTGCTGGCAGATATTATTCCAGTGTCAGAATCTTTTTCCTTGTCAGACTCCCTAGGCATTTGTGTTAATGGCTCTGGAGCTGCCTCTGGGTCTGTCACATGGGGTAGCAGCTGATGGGTTTTCTGCAGTTTGCTCCTGCATGACATCTTCCTTTAACTCATCTTTGGTTCTGACGAATTTGTACATTATTACCTACTTGGAAATAAGATTCTATAAATTTTGCACTGGAGCTATGATTTCTTCACAGATTTGTGTACTTCCCTCAGAGCTCACATGTGTGCATGTAGCACATCCTCTCAACAGCTTTGAATGGCATGCAGTTAAATTATATTCTGGCAACAAAGAAATATTGGAGCAAATTAAGCTATTTACTAAGGATTTGTTTCTCCTTGTCCTCATCACCATCCTGTCCTCTCTTGCCCCCATTTTTTTAATGATTAGTGGATCATTCTTTGTTAACTGAAGCAAATCTTCTCTCTCTTCTCTTCTTTCATAGGTCAGAGGACAGCTTTCAGCCTGTAGGTTGTTTACAGACTGGTTGTGTGGATTATTGGCTGTTCATGCTGCATGAGTTTGCCATTTAAATTTCAGGATCTTAATCCTGAAAAGATTAACTTCAACTTGGGTGGGTTGTTCAGAACACATGTTAATCTTTGCTGCACTGCAGCCTTTGAGGACCAGCTCCTATAAAGTCTTTAAGGTAAGGAGCCCCAGACCTGGTCATCTGTGCTCCTGTCCATCAGAGAGCCCCAAGTGTGAGAGAGCTCTGTGGTAAGAACCAGAGCAGGACAAAAGCACTCAGCAGTTTGCACTGGCGGCAGTGAATAGAGACGAGTCCCTGAGGAGAGCTGCTACGCTTGACTGCAATATAAATACTAAATGTAAACAAATTTGTAAAGCTAACCCACGTCATACTATCATTGCTGTTACTCGACTGAAATATTTTAAGAAGGAAAATAACTATTAGCAAGAGGCAAATTACACACTTTCATGCAAATTTTGAGAAACATTCATTGCAAACTCTGTGAATCTTTCCATTTTTGCAGGCACTTTCAGAAACACAAGGCAGTTGTCCTACACATTTACTGCTAGCAAATCATGTCTCCAACAAAAGAAAATCGGCAATTTTATTTACAGTTGATTTGGTGTATATACAGTAAAAAATCTGTGTTTTTTCTTTTCCATTGTTTTTGTTTTGATAAGAATCTGTGTAATCTGGTTTGGGATCTATACCTTTCTTCCTAACCTGCAAGGGAAGCCCCGTGGAGTCTATAAAGTATCAACTAATCCTGTTTTGTAGCAACAGTCTTTGTTAATGTTGTTATCTTTCATTTCTTTTTGATAACAACAGTAACAAAAATCCTGCATCATATTTTCCGATTTCTACTTAAGAGGGGAGGGAAGCCTCCTTTGATTGCTCTCAGGCTTCTCTGATGTGAGCAAGAAGCAGGCCTTGGCAATATGTTCTTTTCTTTGGCGGCAGACATGGATTCAAGACAGGCTGTGCCAAGGAGTCACTTCGCAGGACAGCGTCACAATTGGTCTTGTTCAATATAGAGTGCAACAAAATACTGAGCAGGAAGGGAGAATGTCATAAATGGATTTTGCCATCAAAACAATGTTCAAGTTGCTGCACCATGAGCAAAACTTCAGAGGCAGATCCAGTGTAAGTGTTGAAGAACAGGATCTGCCCTCAGGATTTCAGGTGCACCCTGCCCTTCAAAAGAAGTGAGGCTCTTTATATACCTTGTGCACACAAGCAAGCAGGAGATAACCACAACTAACAAACCAAAGTAAGGAAAACAGTGTTTAGTTAATTTTCAGACTGCTTTAGAGATCTTCCTTGTTGATAGCATGTTCGTATAAATTTTGCAGACTCCATTTGCCCTTTTAGCTGCAGATTCATTCTTCATCTCTAAAAATAAATCCTTGCTAAGTTAAAACACTCTCATAATACTCTGGATGAAAAACACCTGCAGTACAGAGGAAAGACCTGATAAGTCCCCACAAATGAAAGCAACCAGGAAATGAAAGTTCCCACCTCCTAAATGCTACCTGCCTTCAGCAATACAACTCTTCAAACCCATGCATAAAAAGCCAGCTACTCAGTTTTCTTTCTTATGCCACAAAGGGAAAAAAAAGTTTTGAGGAAATATCTATAAAGCCAGCTAAAAAGGCTGGAGGGTCAAGGCCATTCTGCCCTAAGTTCTCCCACTTTTTGCATTTCCACCCTCAGTCCTGACTGAGCTCTTGAGAGTTACGTACATCCTAGGGTCACTAAGACACAATTCACATTCAGTCTTATTTAAAGTCAAAATGCAAGCAATTATAACTAAAATATAGATTTGTAAATAGATGAAGTGGGGTTTTTTGTATTTTGTATTTGAACTATTCTTCACATCCTTGTTCCTTATACAAAATAAGAAACTTTGGGGTTTTTTTTAAGTTTTATTTCATAACTTGGTCCTCCTTGCTATCTTTTGTAATCTGAGAGCAGAGAGACTTGAGCTATGTGTAACTGGCTGATAAATTTCTCTCCTTCTACACAGGCCAAAGACAGGCTCAGCAGCATCTACTCTCCTGTGCCAAAGCCACTCCTTGATGCAACAGCACGGTCTGTCCTTGTGGGGGGACTTGAGCAGCTTCACCTCCCAAGTCCCGGAAAGTTTGGATTTTCCCACACACCTCCCGCAGGCTTAAATGTTTATTTTATCCTTATTATACTCTTAACCTAAGGCTATTTGGGCCTGATTTTTAGGTATACCCAGGCATGCACAAAGATACAGCAGCACAGATTTCAGTGGGATCACTTCTGCTGCACATCTGCACAAGCAGCAGCCCAAACAGGACCACTGTTGGGTTTGAGTTTACCTGGCTTTCCTTCATACTGATGAGTCAGTACAGAGTCACAGCTATCTCTTATCCTCCCAGAGTATGGCTCCGTTTCAAAAACCCAAAATAGCAAAGTCTGCTGCACTGCCAAACAGGAGACCCAGATTAAAGAATTTCAGACAGCAGTCTATCACAAGCCCGTCAAAACCATGTATATCGTGCAAAATAGTGATCGGAGAGACAGATCAGGTGACTGAACCAATATAGCAGCGCAATATGTTCGCTACCTTAATTATCTCAATTTTTTTTTTTTTTTTTTTTTTTTTGGTAAGAAACCAAAACTATTTGCTTCTTCCCTCCTTATAAAGATATTTAGTGTTACTATGCCTATGGTTATGGAAATATTTTTAACATAGGCTTAGAAAAGAGGAATGGTTTTTGAAATAGGTCTTTTGTTTAAAAATGTGTGGGGCCATTGAGTTGGTACTCCAAAGTAGACTTTTATGCAAAAAAAAGTCTCTCTCCACTGTTCCTTCTGTTTGCCCTTTCATCCCTCTCCTTGGAAGTTCATGAGGCTGTGTCCTACCTTTTATTGAAGAATCAGCAACCAAGACAAACTAGTACACACAAGGGGAAAAACAGAAGAAAGGAAAAATCTATTATTCTTTGAAAAATTGTCCTAGCACTGTTTTTAATCTGGGCACAAACAGAAATCTGTATGTGAACACTGCTCCAGTTTGCTTCAGTTTATAACATGGTCATTAAATCCATATCAAACATGTGTGTTTTAGAGTCAAATCCTCTAAGACAAAGAGATGAAATAAGTAATCATTTGATAGAAGTACTTATAATGAATTAGATTTGAAAATGTTGGAAAGTCATTCAAGGAAAATCCTTCTTTTACCTTACACTGAAAACATATCATTAGCTTTAATTTAAGTCAAGGTGAGGAGGGGAAGGGAGGTGAGAGGAGAGGAATAGGCATCGCAGGAAACTCTTGAGTGAGTATTGTTTAATCCCATTTAGGGACACTTTGAACAATGACATATATATAATGAGATATTTAAAATTCTTTGGTCAATCTCTAGCTAAAGGCTTTTACTGTGGAAAAAATTAGTAATTCAATACGGACTACACAGTCTTTCACATGCTTTTATTCTTGATTTGTTGGACATGTATAACATAAATTTCAAAACCAATCTATTAATGACTTAAATTGGAAACTGGTTTCCTTTGCTTTACATACAGCATTTCAGTAACAAGCATAATAACAGGTGGATCAATAGATGCTATTTGGTGCAGTATTTGAAGCATGTGAGCATTAGTCCTGTATCTCTATTATTGAACATTATGTCAACAAATTCCTGTTTCAAGGAGGATGGCAAAAATATTTTCCAGTGTCAAGGTTATTTAACCACATGAAACGGTGAGAGTTTTTTTGTTTCCTCCTAACCTTGCCTCTTCCTTCTTCTTCTTTTAAATAATCCATGTTTTGATCAAATCAGTGGATGAAAAAAAATTTTTGCATCAAATCTGTGTGCTGTCAACTAAGATTATGTTCTTTAGAATGTATAGTGGTTCTGGGAAGAAAATCAATTTTTTTTCCTCTTAGAGAAACATAAAAAAGAGAAAGTCACTAATGTAAACACAAATTTAGAAAGTAACAGAGACAAAGTGAGAGAGAACAAAAACAGTTGAGTTTACCATTTGAAGAATTTAGCTAGGGAATTATTTCTGACCTATAGTTCTCAAACACAGCATGAAAAGAGAGAAAAATGAAATTTTAGTCATTAGAATTTGACAGCTCACAGTCATAATATGCTGACATGTGTAACAGGAATGAAGGGGTTCTGCAGGCAGAATCAGCACTAATATTTTCTTAGGCAAATAATTTCTTTCAGCTCCATGAATCACACAGCATTGGAGAATCACTGGACACTTACAAGTGACAGGTATAATATAACTGTACTCTTCTTTATATCCTTTATTAAGCAGCTTTAATCCAGAGGTATTCATTGCCACCTAACTGGAACAAGGTTTGTATGCCACAAATAAAAAGGGACTCTATGTGATGACCACAGCAGGGAACAGCTTGATGGCTGAAGCCAAAACAAATTCTGCAACTTCTTGACACTCATCTCTAAACTGAAGGTCTGTTTTTTCATCAGTGAAAAAAAAAAAAACAAAAAAACCACTTCAGTAGTCCACCATGGGTGTACCATGTTTGACTAATGCTTGACCTCCAGGGTGTGACTGCACCAGAATTTCTCAGACCTTGAAGGTGTGAAGCATTCTTGGTTCACCTGATCTTTAAGAAATCCATCAAACATACAGTAGGTTGCAGTCTTAAAATGTCAGGTTTGTGAGGAAAACCAACACGTTTTATCTACTTAGTACTACAGACAAGTGCACTTCAAAAGATTACTTAAATTATTTCCCTTTTTACAATACATTTTATAGATGCCAACATGTTTTCTGGACCCTTTACAATCCGTTCAGAAGAACTCTTGGAGTTTTAACCCACAAACTCATAACTCAAAGACCAATCCCAAACACATATGATATTTGTGTTAGTTATATGTTGGACAACCCCATGGATCACATTTATAGGGCTCAGGCGGCTGATGAGAGCTGGCTCAAGCTGGGAAGGTGAGCTCAGTTGGCTTGAGCTGTGTGGTATGGCAGCAGCTGAGCAGCGGGTAACAACGGCAGAGATACAGCACTGCTTTCACACTTCAGCATATGACTCATGCAGAATATGAGTGACTCACATGCAGCATGTCATACCCAACAAAACTGAGCATACTCGGGGAAAACCTCAATATAATACAAGTGCCATGCTCATGCCCTAATCACCTTGTAGAACTAGCTGGGATAAATCCCTACTGCCCCCTGCTTTATCACTAATAGCTACAAAGAGTCAAGGATCAACTCAACATGCTGATTTCAGAACATTTCTCCAGTAGAATCACTGGCATTTTATGAGCACTACATCATAAGGCTTGTTTCCAGCAGGTGTAACTTTATAACATCCAGGTCAGGTGTATTAAGCAACAGGGGATGCATTTCTTTGGCAGTAATCTGCCACTGTGGCACAAACAATCAGGGATGAGTATCTGACTCAACAAACAGCTGTTGAAATTCTCCCTTGCTTTTTGTTTCTAAGCAGATGGCACAACCCACCCAGCCTGTACCCTATGCTTTGTGCAAGTTCAACAAGCTCTTCAGCCGGTGCAGAACCAGTTCCTAACTCAGTACCATAAATCTGCCAACTTCTCTTTGCATATCCTTGAATCCTGCAGAGAGGATAAAAATATCTTTGGAGCTGACAGTCTTTATGTTTTTACAGTTCTTTGTTGCATAAACCCTGTGAAGGCAAAAAACCTTGGTAGCCAAATGTTTCCAGGTAGTAAGGGATGGGCCAAGGGCAAGCAGTGCTACTGGAAATCTTTTTGACAGTGTGTCATTGGCTGTTGGGGGCTTAAGGACTGTCTTTTAGGGCTACAAGGAGGGTTAGTCATACTCTTCCATCATTTTGCTTCTCTCTGTATATTCATTTCTGCTGGCCATAAATAAAATCCTTTGTCAAATCCATGAAAATTTCAAAAGGTGAAAGCAGAAGTAGTTCAGAGAAATTAAATAGCATACATCTTGGATCCTGGATCAGTTACTCCTGCATCAACACTCTGAACTCCCTATGCTTTTCTGAAGCTTATCATATGTATCAAAAATTTTTCCTTCTGTCTTTCCTCCTCACTTGTATGCCAGTTTTTTTTTTCTCCCAATTTGAATTTTTCCTTCTAAAAACCCATCCCCTTCATCAGAAGAGAATTTGATTTATGTGCCAAGACCTGAGGAATTGCTATGCTCCCTTCTAAAACTTTTGTTTCTATTTCCATGAATTCAGTACTAACTCTAGATATGTGAACTTTTGATGTGTTAAATTATCTGATGTGTTAAATTATCATCTTCTGTCTTTTGCCATGCCCTGTATGCCTTCCTTTGGATTTGCACTTGAAGATGCACTCACCTGAAAACATACTCCAGACTCTGCAGTGAAAGAATGAAAAGGATGAATAAATGAATTCTGCTTGAAGTGACAGTATGTATTATGAAAGAAGTTTTAATTTCAGATAATAAAGACTGAACCCTACTCTCCAGAGGCCTGTGATAATGAGCAGACTAATGGTGGCAAACCCCACCTCTCAGAGATACTGCACTGTGTTCATGGGCTCAGCACTGAACCAGCAGTGCCCTTTATTTCTTCCTCTTTGGATCTGGCATGTGTCAGTTGAGGTATCCAGAGACAGCACAGATGCCCAAACGTGGGCAGGAAGCCAGGTTGCAGGGCTTACAGTATAAATATATATTTTTTTTAACTTCATGCATACCCTTTTTCCCAGTAAGTGTGTTTTTCGGGCTTAGAAACTCTGTGTTCTTAGCTATTTTAAGAAACCTGAAGGGTGAGAGATGGAGAAGCAGCAGACATGTTGGCAACAAAGATCGCTCCATGAACAGAATGCCAAGATTAAAAACAACCAAGGGAAAAAAGGAAGAAAAAAAAAAAAGGAAAAAGGAGGGATACCTTTGACTTTTTCTTGCTCTTTCATCTCAAAAAATTGGCTCGTCTGAAACTGTTGGTTTCTGGCAAAGATTTGATATCAAATGAGAGAAATAGCATGTTCCTGAAGCAAGGTGATTTCCAAAGTGAGGCTAGATGTGCATTCAGCTTCTTCTACTTGGCAGCTATCATGAAGGGCAGAAAGATTTACCATTTCTTCAGAGGGTATATAACAGGGTTGCCCCAATCTGTCAGGAAGTGTTAGAACTCAGTAAGACTTGAAGTGGGATTTAAAAGTTACTGAAGCTCATTTGTTCACAATGTCAGGTGTGGATCCACCCCAATCAAAATAAAAGATAGGAAGAAGGAAATATTGCAGAGTCCTAAAGGGAAGTTCTTCACACAATCAAGCTTAGTGAGAACACTAAATAAGGAGGGAAAATGCAGAAGTCCTTGCAGTAACTGTATATCAGCTGATCTGTTGGACGATAGGCACATGAATTCTGTTTCTCTATACCAAATGGAAAAGGGTAGTTATGCATTTTATATTTACAGTGTGTGTGTGTGAGAGAGAAGAGAGAGAGAGAAAGAGAGGAAAGAAAGAAAGAAAGAAAGAAAGAAAGAAAGAAAGAAAGAAAGAAAGAAAGAAAGAAAGAAAGAAAGAAAGAAAGAAAGAAAGAAAGAAAGAAAGAAAGAAAGAAAGAAAGAAAGAAAGAAAGAAAGAAAGAAAGAAAGAAAGAAAGAAAGAAAGAAAGAAAGAAAGAAAGAAAGAAAGAAAGAAAGAAAGAAAGAAAGAAAGAAAGAAAGAAAGAAAGAAAGAAAGAAAGAAAGAAAGAAAGAAAGAAAGAAAGAAAGAAAGAAAGAAAGAAAGAAAGAAAGAAAGAAAGAAAGAAAGAAAGAAAGAAAGAAAGAAAGAAAGAAAGAAAGAAAGAAAGAAAGAAAGAAAGAAAGAAAGAAAGAAAGAAAGAAAGAAAAAGAAAGAAAGAAAGAAAGAGAATGAGGAAATGAGAATGTTATTTATAATATCAAACTGATTTTTGGATGCTGTCTTACAGTTTGTATGAGAACATAAGGATGGGATATTAACTAAGGCTCTACATAGGGTTTTTGCATTTTTAAGAAAAAGAAATCTAAAAAATAGCACTGCATAACCTCTACAAAATGGGTCACAACTGGACTAGAAGTAATTGCAGAAGTCCCATTTTGTCTAACAACATTTCTCCAATGGTCTGTCCAGATTTCTGTCTAATCTAATCTATCCATACGCCTATCACTTTGAAAATGACTTGCCATTTTTCACATTTTATTAATCCACCTTTGAAAATTCAAAGTATGATTCAGAAGCAGGAAATGGCCTTGTGAAACAAAAATAATAAGTAAAAGCACATGCCTAAATCTGCACATTGCCTTACTATACAAGAATTAAAATGCATACTGCATCTCAAAGATCTTTTTTATTCTTTCAAAGCAAGAACTAATGGAATAAGGGAAAGAAAAGTTTCCACGGCCCAGATATGTCTTTGCTGAATCACTTTGTAAGGTGTGGACAATTGAGTCATAAACTTTCACACTACAGATGGCTGTGTTTCTTTCATAGTGAATCAAGCTCTAAAAGATCTGTGACACTTTATGTTATATGTTAACTAGAGAGGCATATTATGTAAAAAGCACATAGGGTTTCACATGCACTAGTGCTCTCTGCACAAGAGAGCATCATTTTCAATATTCACTCATAAAACCAGCTTCCATTTTTATTTACTAAATTTCTTGTGCAATTGCTTGAAGTACATTCATACTGCTATCAGACTTGCTGGAGATCCTGCTTTGTAGAGCTTCACAAATTTATTAAATGCATTATTTTATATCCTATAATTTTTTTTTTTTTTACTTTGAAGTAAAAAAAATCAAAACATAATATCTTTCCAGATTGGCACTCCAACTAATGCTACTTTATGAAATGGAAGAAAATACAAGCAACTTGATATATATATGTGTGTTTTCCCGTATGGTAAAAGTGTCCAAATATTTTAAGCACATTTTAGAATTTTAGAGTTAATATGACAATGAAAAAATACTTTTTGTCTATCTTAAACCAAATCTCTCTTCAATACAAGGCCTCACAACAGAAATGCTGATACCTGTAACTACTGGTGCACAATGTACAGTTACAGCGATACTGTAAGGGTTTAAGAGCTCCAGTAAAAATTTCTATTTATTTTTTGACTGCAAGTATGCTCCTTATAAAAATTAATTTTGAAACCAGTAAAAAAATCTTAAAATCATGCTTCCCCAGCTGACAGGTGGTTCTGTGGCCATGAACAAAAGGGCAGTCACTGAAGAGGATCAATAGATAGAACAAAGATGAACACTTTGTTTCTTTGAGCAGAGAACATTTTGTTCTCATTTTTCTGAACCAGTAGAAGATTGTTACACACTGTAAAATTTGTTTCTAAGGCAATTATAAATAACTGTGTATTTAAAACAAATAAAAATGATAGGCAAAAAAAAGATTACTATAGTCCGCCTCTCAAGATATATTTACTCTTCTTTGGACACTACTGCTTTGCATGAACCTATAATTTGTTATTGAAGAGAACATTTTCTTAATTAGAAAATGGACTGTATTCATTACTATGCTACCAGCCAGAAAGGGGCTGATGCTGGGGATTAATCCCTGTATTTTTGAAACTTTTTCTTCAAAAACTGTGTCATCTGAGCTTTTCTGAAGATGTAAAAATGTGTCCGACTGAATTAAAAACTATGCTTTAGATCAAGCTGGCTAAACATCTTGACCCAGCAGATAAAAAGTTCTTGGGGTAACTGAAAGATCACATTTCTGTCACATCTCTAGGTGCACAAACTAAAGGAAACAGTAAAAATAGGTAGTGGATAAAAAGACAGACACAATGAGAACAGAAATTTTCAACTCTCTTTCAGTGTCTTTTGAGATACAGATTATTTCAAACACACTGAAGATTCCACACAGATCATTGGTCTCATGATTCAAAGTTTGTTATTAACACTTTTTAGCTTGAAGTAAGAATCATATTTCCTAATATATAATCTATATAAGCACTAATATACTTAATTTGATTTTTTTTCAGCTTTTATCATATCCCCTCAGCCAGGTTGTCTGTGCTGAAAAGGTCCATGCAAAGTCTGTTTCACAGACACCATTATTCCCATTCATCTGAAATTTCTGACAAAGGACAAACTTTTGCTGCCACTTGGTTCCCAACTGAAGGCTAAAATTGCAAGTATGGTGTCTGTTTTAGCATCTCTCAGATCTTAATTCTGTTGTGATCTTTAAATACCTTGAGGTATTTGGATGTAGTAGACGAGTCACCTAAGCCGTGGAAAATGTGTTTCATTATGACGATACAGAATCTGCTGATTGTTCTAACTTAAACTGCAGCTCTCTAATGTTTGCTACCAGTCTTCAAAGACATTTGAGCCCATTTTGCCCAAATGAGCCACTGTGAACTCTTTCCTTTTGTCTTATCTCCCTTACATCACTTTGGTGTTTCAGGTGTGCATTAAAACCTCCTGCAGTTTTCTGTTTATTGCACATAAGCTCTTTTACATGTGGCACAACTGGAGTTTCAGACACTCACTCAAAATAACCTGCTCGTTAACTTAATTCTACACCCACATCTTTAGACAGATTATGAAGGTCTTGCAAACTAATTTGTCCCACATAATTAGGTCCTGAGAGCTTTGCAATATACTTTCTTACTATGCTTTAAATTCCAAAAAAAACCTCTTTGGAGGTAATTTGACACATAAAGTGCATGCAGTCCTCAGTGTGTTTGCCACATGTTCTGCTGTTTCCTGCTATGTTAATATGCCCTTTCATCATTTCCTCTCACCACATCCTCTTGACTGTGCTTCTTTCACCCCCTCCTCCACACACTTTCACTGACTTATCACTACTCCTCAGAGAGTTTCACTTACACTAGGAAGTAGCATCTGTAATAGAACCAGTTGGTTATAATTTAGAGAAGAAATTATGGCAAATAATCAACATTTTGAGTTTTAGATCAGAATATTTTCAGGGCAACTTTCAACTTCTGTTTCTACTCTTTTTGTTCCAGCCACAGCTAATTATCTTCTTGTCTGTGTTCATACCACATTGAACAAG
The DNA here is from genome assembly GCF_027887145.1 of Ammospiza caudacuta. Classification (NCBI taxonomy): domain Eukaryota; kingdom Metazoa; phylum Chordata; class Aves; order Passeriformes; family Passerellidae; genus Ammospiza; species Ammospiza caudacuta. The sequence continues at coordinate 52,440,457 of NC_080598.1, read as the reverse complement.
CCCATTGAAATGCATTTTACTGGCAAGTTCAGAAAGATTGAAAATGAGTGCTAACAAAATGATGCTTTCCTGAGCAAGGGCAGGTTTTGATAGACTTACTCAAGTAGGAAGCAATATGATCTCCCAAGGAATAGAGTACCAAAAAGTGGATGTTAAAAGTACTCCCAACAGAATCCTTAACTCCCTTGCCAAAAGACATTTAATGTGCAACCATCTCTACTGTAAAACAAATGCTGAAGAGGTGCAGTCAGTGATATTTGCACAGGTTCATTCTCATTAAAGGCTTTTATAATAGCATTCACTCTGGTGTAAACTTTTAAAAATTGACTTCTAGATCTATTAATCCCCTTCATCTCCTTCTCAGGAGCTTTATGTGTGACATTGTAGCTAAAAGGACTAGCTTGGTGCTTAGTTGAATAAACGGGAATACAGAGTAGAAGCAGAAAAGTTACATGTGCTTTTAACAGCAGTGGGAATAGTCCTAGAAGGGTTGGAAAGATTTTGGAACAGGAAAGACTTCAGAGATGCAATTGGAGGAGCACTCAGAGTGAAGATGTAAATAACTCTGAGTAATGCAAAGGATAACTTGATTACAGTTTAAGCACATCTCTAGAGATATATAAGGATTTAATACTAGTGGAATCTTCATCCAGAAGGAAAAAAAATTAATTTTTTTACAAATTTGCAAATATCAACAGCAAATATCAACAGCTTAAGACTAAAGTTGTATTCCAGATTCTCAGTGTTAACAGCATTGAAACCTCTTAGTGAAACCTCTAAGTGAGGTTTAGGGTGGATTATCCCCCACTGCGACTATCAAATGTGTTACTGGAAATACAGCTGTTAGATGTGAAGCAAGAGTTAATCCACAGAAGGTCTATAACCTGTGATATGCAGATAAAATTTTTAATTTGGTCTACCTTGTTTCTAAAAAGAATTGTTGCAGTTCTTTGCACACTTGTGGGAGGGCACACTTGTGATACTCCTTAGGCTGTGACACTCCCAGCCTGGTCACTGCACAGCCAACATCCCCAACAGCTTTCTATTAAGTGATAGAAAGGGAGAGACTCTCAGGAGAATGTAATTGTTGAATGCCTACACAGTGAGACCCAGCATTTGTCTCTCTTCTGGCAGTGTCAAGGATTCCTCTGGAATCTAGAGCTCCTGAATTATGATTCAAAACAGCAGCATTAAAAACCTGCATCTTTTTTTGACTGTACATGAAGTCTGGGATCCTGATGATACATAGTGGGATGGCAGGACAGCCATGCACAAGCATTCTGTCCTTGCAGCCCCTACTCCCTCCCTATAACCAGAATGGAGGCTGTATGTGCAAAAATGAGGGGAATGCTGCTTCTCTGTTTTCTCCTCAAAATCACACATTCTGCTGTGACCTTCCCTTGTGCTGTTTCACTTCCCTTGTTTATTTCTATCTCTTCACCTTGTTTGCAGAGTAGAAAGCCAGGCTGTGAGAGGAATTGCTGGGATCCCTGCCTAGTGCAGAGAATTCTGCTCCTGGGGCTATTTTCTACCCTGATGGATCTGCCCACAGCTCTGCCTCTGCAGTGGATGTTTCCCAGGGTCTGCATTGGCTCGGTTTGTTCAGGCTTCATCACTAAACATCATGTTATACATTGGGATAATGCTTCTGTGCTGAGTGTATGCATTTGCCTGGCTGTGTGGGCACAACAGGCAGGATTAAAAGTGTTTTCCAAGGTTCAGCACTGAGCATATAATGACTGTCACAGGGGAGAGCCACTTCCCTAAATGATGAAAGAGCAACACGCCATTACACATTATTTAAACACTCTCTGACATCTCCTGCAAATGCATAGCCACAGTGGAGTGGCAAACTGTGTCTTGCCACACAGCTTCAAAAAAAATCCAGTGTTTTCTGCACTGAGGACAAGCATCCTCAGACCATGTCAGGCAGAGCATTATTACAGAGATTATGGTCTACTCCTCACTCACCACGAAACCTGCCTTCCTCACTTCACTCTTAGAGGCCAGAGCAAAAACTGTGCTCCAGTACAACACAGTACTGAAGAGTTGGAAAGACCACCCTTTTCCTCTTTGCTTATCCCTCATCCTTCCACTAATAGGAGCACATGGTTAGCCCAGGAGGCAGCATTAGCTCAGCGCTAAAAAGAATATTTTGACCAAGAGTAGATTAACTTCTGTTTGCCAAAAGCAGAAGACCTGTTGGTGGGTGCTGCAAGAGTCTGATGAAGTGGGATGCACCCTGGCACTGTGGCCTAGCACTGAGATAGAATTTCAGGACTTTCCTGACTTGGCTGTCACAAAATTATCCAAAGTGAAGATGGAAAAGATGAATGAAAATGTATGAGGCTGAAGACACCCTTTTGAATGGAGCTTTTTTTTCATGATATTATGGAAGCAGGATTTAAGTATGTGCCCCTGATCTGTCTTGTGCATGTACATAAAGAACTGCTACGCAAATCATAGTTTAGAAGAAAAGTTTATCTTGACTTGTGCAACCAAACATCCCTGAAATCAGCAGGTACCACAAACAATACCTATTTAACAATAGAAATACTTTGTATTTCACTTCACAGTTACCTCTGAAAATAACTGGGATTTCAGACTGAACAGGAAGGTTACACCAGCCACATATGAATTGATGTTTATTCTTAAAAATAATAATTAATCTTTCTAAATGTCAATCTATTTATATACAACAGAAATGAGTCACTCTTATTTCACATTAATGAGGACCCATCTTCTTAATGGCTTATGCAGACACAAATATGCTGCTTTCTTGAAGAACACAGCAATATAGAAAGAAACACTTCTGTTAAAATTCATGCATAATCAAAACAAATTGAATATCCTCTTTTATTTCCATAGGGAACAGAGCTATAAAGATTAATGCTAGACAATGATATTTAATTAAAGGTTATCTACTTTATAAGTACTTCCATGTTTTCAAGAGTGGTCTCCTCATTTGAGACAGGAAGGTGTAATGCATTTCTGAGCCATCTAACAGTCGCAGGTGGGGGAGACCAGTTCTGATCACAGCACAGTGCTCACAGCGATACTGACAAACTGTCTAGAAAAATTTTTCACATTAAAGAATTCTGGTGTTAAAGAATTTAAATGCATTTTAATTGACTTTTCAAAATTTCATTTTTTATTCACAAACGCACCTGAACACAATAACAGGAATTCATTTTTATATGCATTATTCTCTCTGATGGCATGTTGTTGTACTGTACATATACTCCTCTCTTCATTTTTGAGAAACAAAATAAAAGGTTATGCTCTTCCAGGTAATAACCAAATAAGTTTCCTTTTCTTGGAGACTATGCTGTTGCTGTTTTCCAGACTATTCCTTTTTTTTATAAATTGTTAACTACTCAGTGAAATTAGGGGAACTAGTTTGTGTATGAATGCAGATACTGACATGAGGAACTAAAGGGAGCACAGAAGAAAATTGCACTGCATGGCACTTTCATTTGTTTTTTGAGGCTAAAATTTACAATTAGACTTTGGAACACCACTTTCTGAGAGAAGATTTATTTTTAGAATGCAAGAATTTTTGGGATATACGTAGCTGATGATTGTTTCTCATCAGTGTGAACACACAACCCCAAACCAAACACTTTCAATAACAGTTGTATTAGCCATCTACAGCTACAAGACTGTTTAAAATACACAAATAAAATGGCTTTATTTGGATTGTAATTAACATGGCAAATATCACAATATTCTACAGGAAACAAACATTCCCAATCTATGTATTTTATTTCTTCTGACAACTGGCAAAGTATATTTTACTGCAGAATGCTTTATTGCTTCTTAACTATTCACCCTACACAGTATACATAAAAGCTTAATGAGTATAGCTGCATAAAAACTAATTTTAATGCTTTTAAAATCAATGGTGAACAAAATGTTGTTTAGATTGTTTTTCAAACAACTATACCACTTCTGATCCTTTGAGGAAAAGCAATTACTTCTTCTTGTCATAGCCAATACATTTCTTCATTCTCCCATTTCAGTTGTACCATTCTTAGGGACCTTTACACCAGCTACAATGCAAACAGTTAAACATTTGAGCAAATATAAAAGAATATTGTTATTAAATGTCTAATCAATAAAATGCCACTTCCACTAATAGGCTAGCAGTGAGGAGGGCAAGAGGAGAAAAAATTAAGAGGTTTTTTATTCCAAACTAACAAATAGTATATGCAAGTTTGACTAATGAAATGCATCTTCAAGGAAAATTTACAGAAAAAAATTATTAAAAAGTATACAAAAATCTCTATAAAACAGATTTTATAATCTAGATTTAGCTCCTGCTTCTTTGAACCACTCTGTGAGTAAACATCATCTTTTTTGTATTTTATGAAAAAACATCAAATGTAATCATTTTTTGTAAGTTTCAACTGCTATAAATCATTGGGAACTTAATGCACACCTAATTTATGCAATTGCTTTGGTAGCGAGGAAATCATCATTGTTTAGTGTTTTGTATCTCTGTCATTCTCTCACAGAGAATTTTATTACAGTAGGCACCACAATTGTTGAGAGTTTCTTAGCATTTATATTAACGAGACCAATTTTTAAGGTACGTAATTCAGTCATAAAAACTGAGATCATAGCCTGAAAGAGTTAGTTTGTGAATTTCCAACATGTGCACACACACATACACACACACACACACACACACACATTCACAGAGACACACACGCATTTTCTGATTTAAATACTTCTTTTTCTTTCCCTTACCCTGTACTCTTGAAGTCTAAAAAATATATTCCTCCTTTTTTAGCAATTTTTGCAGACCATCAGGCCAGAATACTGACTATTCCTGTGCTACAGTCAAAGAAATAAATAACAATAAAAACAACCAACCAAATGGCTGAGGTATTGAGGTTTATAAAGCATCCTTAACACATACATAAGTCACTTTCCATATGCAATTGTAATGTATTCAGTACTATGTTTCAGAAATAGAAAAACATACATCTTATTAAATGTGCACTGCCGTTCATAGGTTTTTCTCTGGACACATACATGAAGTGTGTATTGAATCTGTAGTAAGAGTTGTGCAGAAACATTACTAAATATGCTTGTGTATAGCCCACATTCTCCTGTCATTGCAGCACAGCTTCTGTTGGCAATGTTACAAGTAGGTGTTTCTTTAAAAAATCATGTTTCAGAAGTTTTTTGTGTGCAAGGGCTGCAGTTTCAAGCTCTGCTTTTACCACAATACTGTAGCTGGGTTTGGGGCAACTTGCTCTTACCACTGTAATTAATTCATCCATTTGGAAAGAGGGTTTTGTGGAGCGTTTGCTTAACCTCCTTCTATAGCTGCGTGTCCCAGTAAAAAACTTCAACATCAAAGGTGTTGTAATTTCTAAGCAGAGTTATGTAAGTGCTTCTTTTGTAATTATTTTGTTTCTTCCTTCAGCATGTAAATAGTTGGACACCAATAGACACAACAGAACCTGAGAACAAAAGTACAGGCCCAGCCATTTCAGTAAGGAATTAAGTAAAAAATCGGGGGGATAAAGAAAAAAAAAAAAAAAAAAAAGAGAGATTAAATTTCAACTTTAAGGTAATAAACGATGGAGATGGAGGTGCCAATGAAATCTGCTGAAACTAAATTTCAGAAGCACGGCTTTCTCATCGTGAAATGTTACATCCATAAAAGCAGCCTATAAAATTAATCTACCTGGAGATTTTCCATGTTAAATCAGCTCAGAAATAACTTTTGAGCACTTATGGCATTATATCTATAATACATATTCTCCTGTTGTCCATATATCAAAATCCTGTATATTTTGAAAAATAAGCTCCGAGCTGCACGGAAATGTTTGTATTATAAGAAAGAACAGTAATAAACTATATCACTTTCAGGGGGATTTGACATTTGTAAGCGTTCTCTAAAAATTTGCATTGGGTTGCAGTATTGGGTGAGTGTGCTGCTTAAAGCTTCCTAAATTCACTTTTTTTGAAGATAAGTATATGGGACAGAGAAAGGCAAAAAAAAAAAAAAAAAAAAAAAAAAAAAAAGGCAAAAAGCATATATTTTCAACCTGCATCCAAAAATGAAATTCCTAAAATGCTATTGTTACCCATTAACCAGAGTGAAGCGTGGTCCATTCATATAAACTCTTTCATTCTGTTTGCTCAAGGGAAAGGGACATTCAATAAGAGAAAGAGAATATGAGTGAGTGGAGTAATTTCCAAAGAAAACATTTACTTCTCACAGAAAAATAATGTGCATTTTCAGTTTGTCAGAACTGAAAATAAACAGCATTTAGATAACAATATTCATATTCTAATCAATTTGCTCAAATCAGGTTCTTGTAAAAAATAACATGAGGTATGTAATAATTTGTGCAAATTCAAAGGTAGCATTTTTTTCCTGCCTAGAAAGCTGTAATAGGCAAACTAGCTGATACAAGTAGAGAAGGAAAAAGAGAAAAAAAAAAAAAGATGAGAAAAAGATTCCATACATTTGGGTTCTTTCCAAGAACTTTACCACATTTTGCAGATTCTCAGTTTTCAAATAAAGGTGTCTTAGCCCTTTGAATTGTGGAGATATTCCTGCCTCTGTAAATCAATGTGTTGTTTCTAGCCAGCCTTGCAGAAATCTGCCTACAGCCAGTCAGACAGAAACAATAGGAGTGACAATTATATGTACTCTTTTCCCTCCCTCCAAAATTATTGTGGTTTTGCCTTAAAATTGCATGGCAATTTTATTAAAGGATGTGTTAGTGTTCAAAACACTAAGTTAAAAATGAGCAGGGGTTGCACTGCAAAAGTGCATATAACTAAAGTCTACAGACTCCTTTTCTTTTTGCTTATACAATGTCAGTTTGTGTCACTTTTATTAACTGAGCATTGCAGATTAGTCAGGGAGACGAATTCTGTAAGGAAATAAATTTGGGATGAGCAATAAATTTGGATTTTATCAGGTCTGGATTTTTAGTCAAATATGGTGTTTCAGGCAAAGTTATTGAAAAAGGGGAGAAAAAAGCCAGTTGCAGACTGAATTGAACCAAGTCAAACCACTGTTAATGCACTGCATTCCATGCAGGAAGCAGCTTCAGAAAATCTTGATTAATGTGATAAAAAATATACTGGTGAAATATCTCAGCATTTCAACCGACATAGCTGAGTTCAGGACATAGTCCAATCCTTTCTTTTTTTTTTCATTTGCTCACCTGAAACTCCCATTAAAATATATTTTGCCTTCCTGTTCCAGCTGTTTATAAATTACCTTAATTTACTTCTCCAAAAATCCACCTGAACTTCAGTGAAACATTTGGTTTCACAATTTATCAAGTGTACAAAGGTGGTGTGGTACAGCATGTTGTTAATGTGCTTTATATTTCTGAATTTGGAAGCTCTCAGCGAGTTAAACATGTTCACTCACGTTTCTGACACATTTATCCGCAGAACGGTTTCAGAGGTGGACATTCTTTGATGTGAAATCAAGGTGCTACAGAATTCTGCAGTATCTATAGAAATACCTCCACAGATTTTGCCAAAAAACCTCAGCAGATTTATATTGGCCCTGCCAATGACTTTCTGTTTAACTTGTAATCAAAACAACTCAAACCCAGTTACTGTTTGCATATCTGCCAAGCCTCTCAATTTCAGCAGTAGGCAGCAGACTCTCAGTATGACAGCCTGTCTTTCAGATTCAAGCTGAATCTGCCAAGGCTCCACTACAGAGGCAACTGGTAAATTAAATGCCAACAAGCAAGGACATTCATGTACCTTTACACTCTGCACATGAAGAGACATCACAGGCCTCTTCATTCTAATGGGTGCTTTGTGTGTTTTGGGCTGCAAAGTAAAGAGTGCCTGCTCTTATGCATAATGAAACCATTGCATATATATTAGTTTAGCTGTATTGCTCTAATTCTATGGTCACAAATTACCTAAGAGGTTTTCCTTTTACAGAAAACCAGAAAATCCTTTTGTTAGTGAAATTAACATACTGAAATAGAGCAGAGAAAGAAAAAAAAAATCAACCTTTAAGCCCTCTTCCACCTAAAGACAGCAGATAACATTATGTAGCCAGGTTACAGCAGAGTCATTGTCAAGGGTAACCAAAAAAAAGAAACAGTCAAATCATACTGTCAAATCTTTAATTCTCTTGTTCATAATATGGGCACGCTCTCTGATTCTGAAGAGGAGGATCTTTTTAAAACCATCAGTACTACTGATTATTCTTTATACCAAGCAGAAGATGTTAATTACATTTATGTAATATTGACTCTTATTAATACCTACAACTTGCATGAGATTTTTTGATTATTGATAGCTGATGCAGTCTCTATTGCCAAGCTTAGATTGTATTAGAGATTTTGAGTGCACAACCATAATATAACCAGAGATATTAATACCACTGAGCATAAATAACAGCACTTGACAGACTCAAGTAGGGGGAAAAGCACTAACACTGGTTACTCTAATGGATAGAATAAATGATAGAATCATATAATGAGTTTACAGCAGCCAGGTTTAGTGAAATCTATTTCTGAAGTAGGAAGGGAGGGGGGGAAAGGTAGCAGTTTTGGTAACAGAATGAGGGTATGAACACATTAAAAATTAACAGGGTGTTTTCAGATAATTGAAAGAAAAAGCACCGACAAGGGAAATTTAGCTGTTGTAACTCACATGGCTCTACAGTGGGCATTATCACTGTATCCTGTCATGGATTTAATCTGCCATCACACCTGTAAATGAAAGAAAGAAGTATGAGCTTCCCAAGAGTTCCTACAATAACATGAGAGGGTTTTCTTTTTCTTTTTCTTTTTTTTTTTTATAGAGTGGGGGAGAGAAATTTTCAGTTACTGTTGTGCAAGTGTCTTTTTTATTTACTGTAATTTGGCAGACACATCTCTGCAAGTCTTCAGAGCTAAGAAAGTGGAAAACTTCGACATTCCTTTGACTTGAGCTGGTTGAGATGTATCTTCTTAGTAATTGTAGAGAAATATTATATTGTTGCAGCTGCCTGGTGATAGCAGTGAACTATGCTTCATTTTACAGTGCCAGTTCTTCCTTTCTCCACTCCCATCCAGCATCTGCAGTACTTACCTTTGTCACACCAAGATTTACTTTAACTGGAACTTTGTCAGGTATCCCCAAAAAGATGACAAACTAAAATGAACCTATAATTGTAATATGAGTCTGAAGGCATGTTCTTGGTGGGAAAGAATTCACCTTCTATGGACACACACGCACGGGAATATTACAGGGATATTTGCAATTCCAGACCTCACAATTTCATTAACCAATGAGTAAATCAGTTAGCAACCAGTCATGCTCTTTTGATGTGTGACATAATCTTTAGCTTGAACTCATCATATCCTTATTTTATGTCATTTCTAGGGCCTGATGCAGTGTTCACTGAAGCTACAAGAAAACCTCTAGTGAATCATTGAGGCTGCAGCATCAGGTCCCTGAATCAGTCCTTCCCCTTGCATTTATTAACAGTATTTTGTAATTACGTAAGTGAAATCTGTCAATAATAATATGTGCTTAACAGTGGAATTTATAGGCACGTGTCCTTCAAAATTAAAAAAAAAAAAACCACAGCTCCAGAAATCCTTGTGGTTCTCAAGTTCCCATTTTCTCTGCTCCTTTATTTCAGCCACCTGTCTGTAGGCTGGAAGTTAGTTGCTGGCGAGCCTGAGATAGGGATGGTGCAGCCAGTAGGACTGGCAGCTGAAAATCTCATGTATCTCTGGTATATAAAGACACGCTATCCCCTCCCTGAGGCCTACCTAAGTTAGAACATAAAGTGCAAGTACATACAAGTTAAAAATAATGAAACTTCTCCAGTCTCCCGGAGCTACTGAATTTGACTTCTGCGAACAGATATTTCGATGTAAATATTCTCCCAAACCTAACTTTAAACAATCCAGTTCTGTTTGTCTCTGCTAGATGTGTTTTGTTAAAGCCTTTTTTTTTCTTTTACAGTAAAAAATTCTCATTGAAAAAATGATTAATAGATGCAGTTTAGGGAACGAAAAAAACCAAAAAAAACCCCAAAAACCCAAAACCAACAAAAAACCAAAACAGAACAAAATGCACACATACATAGTTTTCACTAATAATAGGGTAATAATTTCCTGGTTTACATTCGGACCCACCCGAGGGCAACCGGCTTGGGGCTGGGGGAGGGGAGCAGAGCTGGGTGATTAAAGGGTTAATATTCAAATGAGAAATTTGCAAGGCCTGCATAATGGAACTGCCACCCTGATAACAATAGGAATTTTTAACAATATCGAGCCTTGTTAGCAAGAGAGTTACAAGCATTGAGGGCAATCAGTGTGTCTTGTCAGTTTCTTTTTATCTACCATCTCCAACCGCCAAGGAACCGAAATGAAGCACTTTGGAATTATCAATTTCAGCCACATTTGCATAACAAAGCCCCCGAGGAAGAGGCATGATAAATGTGAAGGACCCCTCTTGGAAAAGGAACTGTCAACCGCGCCCCGAAAGATTCTCCGACCGAGCGCATTCTCGGGGATTGTAGTCAGCGAAAATAAAATGAAAGCATTAAAGAAAGTCATTCTCTCAGAGAGAAAAATCTCCCCCTCTGCACAGAGAGAACTGGATGAAATGACATTATGCATATGAAAATGTCCAGAAAGATGTTTGATTTATGTATGCATTAGATGCAAATTCCATTACCGCACGCGCGCTGTTGTGTGATTTGGCTCTGAACACATCACTGCCCTGATCAAATCTGATCTCATTAATTCCGACAAGGAGAGAGAGAGGGAATTGAGAAGAATTTATGGCCTGGACACTTGAAAGAAGTAAATTGTAATTCTGTTTAAAGCTGTAGCGAACCTTTTAAACACCTTTTATTATAGAAAAAAGCACTTACTTTTATAACACTGTTAGAACTTACTTAATCTTGTACTTGGAACTTCTAGTCCTCATTTAAAAAAATCTATGACCTTGTTTGGTGGGGGAGTGGGAGGGGAGACAGAGACAGAGAGAGAGATAGCAAAAAATACGCGTGTCTAGGACTGAAATCCAGCAGAAGCATCATAATAATATGATCAAAGAGGACCTATTGACTATCTGAATAATCGTGTGAAAATTCTGCTCTGCTGGTGTATGTTTATTTTTAAACAATCTTTTAATATCCTCAAATCAAATGTCAAATACTTTACAAGTGTTTTTATGAGAGATAGACATTGCATGCTTAAAAATGTTATTAATTGTGATCTAGATTAAAAAAAATGAGCACATGTTTTATAACAATATTCTCAAGCACTGCAGTGGTGTCAGCTAAAACTGATATGTGTTCCATTCTGAGATACAGACAATTTAAAGACAAAAAAAATCCATATCTTTGCTAAAAAGGAAGTATATTACTGTAGGGGGAAAAAAATGTTTCTTACATTAATAAAGATTCTTATCCTTGTTTTGCTCCTGAGAAAGACCTTAATAACTCATTTCCTCCCTTCATGAAAGATAATCACCCTTCATGGGTGAGATATCCTGTATTTACTTGATACCAAGTGTAAAACTGAAATAGTGTCTCAATATGTTATTGCATTGTATAATCAGTGTTCCTCCCCCAACATTCATGAACCCCTAGGGTGCTTCATAGCCTAGAATAGTTTCATTTCTGTTATGCATCTTCCGTTTTAGTGAGATATGATGAAGTACCTCCCCAGCAAAGAAGAGAGAGGAAGAGAGTGAAAGGAAAAAAAAAAAAAAAAACAAGTGCCCCTTGATTCCTAAAATCTTAGTTGCCTATTACGATTCATTTACAGAGAAATGAATGATTTCTGCAGTCTCCCCCATGAAGTCTGCAGCTTTCTTTGATAATCTAATCCAATTGAAGTAACTGTTGAGCAAATGTTACCCAGAGATACAGAAAACTTATAATTTATTGTATATATAAACACAAAACAATAACTTGTAAGTAAACCACCTAAACACAAAACTTGCAGGTAAACCATGAGAATGTATTTTAAGCATCATTCACATTTTCAGTGGTTAATATTGATTTCTTGCAGAGGTTTTTTTCTCAATCTTTCCTCATTCAGAAACTATGTGTTTACATATCCAAACGCAGAAAAATGTTACCCTTTGAAATGTTATTTTAGTATTTTTGGCTACCAAATTCAATCATTAGCTTATAAAAAAGGGAACACAGTCCTGATTTATGTAGAAATTTCAATGGAATCCTAAGTATGCATTCAAAAACCACTTTGCAGAAACATGCAGACATTATAATATATAAATGAGTACAGATATATCCTGTCATTTTATTATTGTGTCCTCACTATGTAGACATTTCTGTAGAAGTATTTGAAAGTGCTTATGTATACATGAAAAATAGCAGAGAAATATATTTTGTAAGCTTATAATAAAGTGGGCATTTGTTAAGGTGAATATGAATGCTGCTTTTTGACTGTACTAAATCGAGTACACCGAAACATGCAGTGTGCATTGTGCTGAGAGCATGAAACAACTTAGCAATTTGTATATCTAAAATATAATTATGTACGATGCAATATTTATCTGACTGAGAATTCTAAAGAATTATTTCTTCTGAATAAGCACTCTTTCCATTATTAACTAGAGTGTGGATAACTTTACGTTATATTTAAGGGGGAAAAAAAAATCACTCAGAATATTCCTTGCGTGTTGACTTTCAGAAAATTAGAACAGTGTGAGAGAAACTGTAATTGCAAAATTTGGTTTGGTGTTTTACATAAGGTTATCTCCCTCCTCCTGCATACCCTTTAGCATATCACTGAATGCATTTTATTAAAATATTCAAGCCACCTGTCCATTTGAAGCTGTTTCAGTTATCACCCAAAAATAAAAGCAATTTTGTACTTCAGAACACAAGAACCCAGAAATAAGTTTCCACTACTGGTGGCTAATTAAGCAGACTGGGCTTGCTGTCCCTTTAAAAAAAAAGACGAAGAAGAAAAAAAAAAAGCCCAAGCCAAACCACAACAACAACAAAAGAAACCACATCCTTTTTGCCACCCTAACCCCTCCTCCTGGTCCCCCCCAAATACACACAGAGACACACAGACTACCCTTCAATGAGTGGTTCAGGCTCCCTGATTAAGGTCATGCCGTTTGTTCATTACTGGCCTGGCTAATGTGATTGAATTGGAACAATACCTTTGAACTCCTTGGCTCTGATCTGCATACTAATTGACTCTCTTGTCCTTGGTAGTGACCTTGACAGGCTTTCCACCACTCTCAGAACGGCTGACCAGTTTCTTATCAAAAGTTCCTAGTAAAAAAAGCCCCAACTCCAAAATACGAATTAGTCATTTGTACTACTTCTCTCTGTATTCATATTTCCTTATATACCATTAGAAAAAGCAAAATTTTTACTCCCTAGCTCCCCCTGGATGCTTATTAATACTTGAAAATCACAGTGTCACTTTAAAGTACGGAAACAGTGACAGCATTGTTTTGAAAGAGTTCATTGTTGCAGCTCAAAACACATTTTACACATATTTTCAGGTGGCTTTTTCCTTGTTACACAGAGTTGCAGTTTAACTCATGGACCTTTACATCATCAAAATTTTTCTTTTCTTTTTTAATACAAAAAAAAAATCTTGGTTGTAGCCTAAGAAAACAGTACAAATTAGTTTCCTTTTCAGAATTTACATTAGCATGTTAACAGTCTGCATTTCAACAGGTTCTATAGTAATAGAAATACTTTGGTTTCAAACAAAACAAAATCAAGCCATGCAGAACACTGCATCTAGAAAATGCCAGGTTTAAGGTAGTGAGCTAAGGATTTTACTTTTCTATCTCTGGCGCTCTAAGAGCAATGTATTTCTCTGGAGAGACAAGATTTCTATACAGAAGACATTATTAAGCACTGCACCAATATTTATGAAAGAAGCAGTACAGGAGAATATTCTTCTGACTGGAAAGGAGAGGTTTACTTCGCTTTTACTGGAGTGGAAATCTACCTTGTGAGACAAGTGTCAGCCACCTATGAACTTTTATTCTTGAAGTAACGAAGTAATAGCTAAATCAAACTAAAATTACGTATCACCAAGAAAAAGAGATGGAAAGTATGCCAATAAAGGTACTTTGTCAGGCGGTCCGTGAAGACCTGCATTAGGAAAATCTATATTTTTTCTTTAATATTCATTCTTATTTAAGATTAAATCTATTGCAGGGAAAACAGCTGGAATTTTAAAATCATTTAATAACACCTTGCACTTCTCTAGGTTCTCAAAGGGTTTTAGAAATATGAAGGAATTAATATGTATTATTACCAGGTGAACTATTACTATGGAACATTAATAATAAACTGCAAATATACAAACGCTAAATCAAACCACAAAAATTTTAGCAAACATTTTTCATGCAATTTCCATTTTTATTCTGCTTGGGTAACCAGATCAGCTGTTTTGAAAAAAGCCTCAAAACAGAGGCTTTCACTACGGAGAAATTATTTTTTTAGTTTTTAAGGCAATAGTATCCAAGTACTTTGACAGAGGAGAGTTAACAAATTTGGCACCCTGTTCAAAGCCGTTATAGAAATAAGCCATAAAATTCAGATCTTGGTCCAAACTTCCTTAAAAATTCAGGATCGTCCTGAATCAATAACTCCAGCATGAATTCCAAAATTTTATTACAAAGGAAGGTGCAGGGCTTGGTTTGGTTCCTACGACTGCTTCTGCTCAATACAGGAGTATGGGGACAGGCTTCTCATGGCCCCACTCGAGGCTGCACACATTATCTGCGCTGTCCTTGCGCTGCTGGGGAAAGCCCAGGCTCTGCCAGGACCCCAGGAGGGGCTGGGACAGGAGAGGCAGCGAGGGCGAGGTGCAGAGTCCAGCATCTGCAGACAATGCAGCAGCAGCAGCAGCAGTGCAGGGAAAGCCTGCAAGCAGGACCCCTGCCACGGCACAGGCTGAGAGGAGGCACGTGCAGGTAGCTGGATCTGTGAGCAAATTAAATCTCCACAGCACCACACAAGTGATGCAGGACAGAAGAACACATTTCTGAAGGTATTTCGGTGCCTAAAACATACAGACAGTTATAGGTGTTGTCAAATTCATCTGGGCCAAATTCTTACTGACTTCAATTTGCCTTGAGAGCCTGCAAACAGCAGCTGAACAGGTGAAGTTAGCATTTATATAAATTACCAATAATTTTTTCTCACCAAAAATAGCACTGATTGTATAAAAATGTAACATTTTTTGGTATTCTGAGACCTTCTTAAAGTATACCATGCACTAAAATATATCAGGTGTCCCTTCAGCAAGAAAGCATGCAGAGGAGGTTTTTTTTTAGCAAGAGCACTTAAAAGCAAAACTGCAAAGGACAGGTTAGCTAGAAAGAGTGCACCCTATGAAATAAGGCTCTGCTCTCTCATAGATTTTAATTTTTTTCTCACAATTTGTCCATCTTTGGTTTTAGGACACAATCGAAAACTGGTATGCCCATCACTGTCACTATTTAATTTTATTTAAGCAGTGAGCACCACCTACTGCAGGGGAAGATTGCAACCTATTTAGTCACTACATCAATCACTTCCTATAATAATTTGTTTTCCTAAAGCTGTTACTGCTGAAGTTCTGACCAGACCTATTTATAGATTTCATATGAGATAGGAGCTGATCACTGCTCAAAATGGAGTTTTTGTGAGCTATCTGTAACACATCTAGGCCTTAGATACTAACCAGCTAAATGAAAATGAAAAAGATCTAATAAATTAACCTAGTGTAAAAAGCCAGGCTCCAAACAAAGGCAGCTAGTGGGAGAAATTTGTTTGTTTTAGTCTCGATACTTGATCTGTGACTAAAACATTAGAGAAACTGTTCACTGACTGGGGTAACAGGTAACAGCTGTTCAACTCCTTAAAATAATAAATCAGTGAGTTCGAGCACTGAGTTTGTTGCACTTCTATATGAGCGATAGATTTGGTTTAGCAAAAGGAAGGAGGGGCACAAAAATCTCTCCCCTTTCCCATATCACAAGACAGGCAGGGGTTCTGACATCACTTATGTGGTGCTCAGGCACCCTCTTCTCACTGCAGATGAAACCCCTCACCTGCTCACCTCTTATCCATTTCCTCACAGCTGCCACTGCCTGCTCACCTAATCTGATTCAATAAAAACTATTTCCTGAACCTGCATCAGTTTGGCTGCCTTGGACTGCAAAGTCATTCTGTGACTCATGGCAGTAGACCCGAGGAAGCAGTAACTTTCAGCAGGAGCCTGGGTGTGAGCTGAGGGGATGCTTAAGCAGGAGAAATCAGGGTACCATCTGCAGCCAGAACAGGCTGTCTGACTGCAGCACAGAGCTGTTGCCAAGCTATGCTAAGTTACTCTGGTCACAGAGGTTCCTCAGTGCTTCTGCCTGTGATGCAAAGACAGAGGAAATCTGAGCTCTGTCAGTCCTGGTCCTGCCATCACAGCCAGGATAAAAGTAAAGACCCTCCCTACTTCTGAGGATGAGGCAAATAAAATGCTCAGTTGAATGCCCTGCTGGGCATTGCACACGCCTGCACAGTGCAACTGCAATGTATGGCTGTTAATATGTCAGAGGACTATTAAAATAAAAATGTAAATATAACCAAAACACCTGCAAAACAATATAGACTTCTGCTTCTAGCACTTATCGTTTTTTACTTGCAGCTGACATGATGCTGGCAGAGCAAGGCAGAAAAAAACCATCCCCTCCAATTTCATCATAACGACCATTATCTTGATTTCTCTCAGAACATTTAGCAATATATATATATATATATGTAGATACATACTGATTATAAAAATGAATCCAAAATTTTCTGTGTGCCTTTCTGTCCAAGAAGAGCACAAGAAAACTAACACGTGACAGCAGTGGAAATGCACAGAACAAGACACACTGCAAGTGTGGTGATGAACAAGGTGTAGTAACCAGAAAGAAAAGAACATAATAAAAGTGAAAATATTAATTATTGATAAGATAAGGGACAGGTAATTACCACACTTCATATCTGCCTACCTGCTATAAGGATAGAGAAGACATTTTTTAGCTAATAGGTAGAGTGGTGGGTGTTTGCTCTTTTGGCTCTATAGGCAGGTTCTCTTCTTCCTTGCTGGCTGGCACTGTCACATACAGGCTACATTATTCCAGGTAATGTCAGAAGTCTATTGAAATCACTTAAATAACAATAATAATAGTAAGGATAACTATTACAGTCAGATCTGATCAGAATACAGGTTAAAACAAAAGTCCAAGACTAAAACACATCCCTCAACTCGGACATTTACTATAAGGATTATAGATAATCACATGAAAAGAGTCCATTATTTTACTTCATATAAAAGCTATAGTGAGAGATTTATAGCCAGCAGCAAACTTTAAAACAATTGAAACCAATGAGAGCGTAAACACAAAACATAATATATGCGAACACTCACATGCAGAACTTAGGATATACATTACATGTCTCATACAGAGTGGGTAAAAAAGCTTAAGTAAATTCTGAACATTTACCTTCTAAACAGAGAGCTGAGGCAGGTCTCATTTGCTTTTGATCTTTTCCAGTTTTATTCCATCCTTTGCTGTATTGCTTTTGTCCACTCATGCAGTAATTTCTTATTTAAGAGGATAATATTTCTTACCATTTTATTTCAATCACCATCCCTAAATGACTACTTCTTTGTTAATTGAATAAAAACTTCTATATTTACCATTTAATCTAAAAGATTAGCATAAAACCATGTGACAGCAATATAACAACAGCAAAGCTGAACCTCAAGGCACAAACTCTATGCTGTTAGTTATCCCTGACACACTGTAATGAGAACATTCATAACAAAATCCTACTTAGTGGTAATGCACCTGTCTTCAGGCTTGCAACATATTTGTTGTCTCCAAGCTATCTTGACAAATGTCAAGTTGGTTTTCATTCCTTTTTGTTTAAAAGTGGTTTTAAGTTGGTAGGTTGATGGAGAAAGCATCAACATAAGGTCCTGCACTCTTTTTTCTGATATGGCAGGATGTGAGCTATCAGCTGGTTAGTAGCCAAGAGATTCTGTACTTCTGGTAGCCCTCTGACTTGTCAGTCTATGGTCAGATATGAATCTGCTGATATTCACACTCATGAGAAATGCCATGTTCATGCCCAAGAAATCAGTGGGCCATTAATGCTGTATAACAAAAGCCCAAGTGCTAAAGCAGTTCAGTGATGCTGTCCTCCAAAGCTTCTCTCAAGATCCACAGCCTGGCTACACCCACCTCTTGCAAACAGCTGAGGAGTGCTGAGCCCGTGTTTGGACTGAAGGACAAGCCAGTCCACCATTCTGGATCTGTGTTTACTTGCTTCAGAAAGTCCCCCTCTCTTTTAGTATCTTTGTGTTGCCCTTTCGCTGAGTGGAGGCACTAGTTTAGCAGTACAAGACAATCCCCAACCTTTCAGGTTATAAAAGGTGCCATTTCTCTAACATTTCTTGCTCCTGTTAGTTCACAAAGCAGAAGACTTAAAGGGCCTTGTGCCATGAGGATATTCATGAGTTCAGTGATTCCCAGACAAGGGATTGTGACCTCTGGTGACATGAAAGAGATTCAAAAATGTAAAATGCAGCAGCTTTCATCTGACAAGCTGCAACTGAACAGGGAAGTAGACTATGATGTTTGCCAATGTGTAGGTGCCAGAAAATGGATGCTGGCAGCTAAATCATTTGCCTACCTGAAACAAATTTGTTTTCCCTGATGTACCCACTGTGAGCATAACTGCCTAAAGATACATACTATAGGCTGAAAGCCTGACCTTTTAGTCACTTTTTAAAAATTGAATTTGGAGGAAAAACAGCCTCAAAAACAGCAGCATGGGGACAATGAAATTAGCAGACAGAGAAACAGCTATCAGATGGGGGCACCACTGTGACAATCTAAACCAGTTCCCTTGACTAGGGTTAGATTAGGCATCTCTGCTCCTCCAACAAAATTCTTTTTCTGGGGATCATCAACCTTCAGCTTGGTTGGCCAGGATGGTCCACAGGCAGTGTCTTAAGGGCACACAGCAGAGCTCAGGAGCTGGGAGACAAAGCACATCTTTGGAGATGTGAAAGGCAGAGGCTCCCACACCTTCCACACTCAACAGGGCTGAGAAACTACAGCTTTGTGCAGAGACATGATACCTCCAAAAAGGTGATTGGCAGCATCTTGTTCTGTGAAAGGCAGTATCTCCCAGCTCTTGCTGAGTTTCAAACAGCATGCTTAACTTCTAATTTGGGAAAGAAAAATACCATCTGGCACCTCAACTTTGAAAAGTTGCCAAACCTTGACTTACTCTCTGAATCTTCCCCAGGAAATCATGGGAACTACCTACCAAGAAAATCATTACAAAGTGTGAACAAGGCTCACACGAGCTAGCTGCATGTAATCTATCACAATGTGTCTTTAAGCAGAAAAATAACTGATTTTTGGGGCAGTTTAGTCAAGCAATCACCTTAAGAGCTAGCTTGAATCTCCAGTTCCGACTCCAGCTGGAAGCTAATGAATCACAACTGCAAATTCTTGGTGGATTTTCAGAAAAAGGGGAAAAAATTTTCTTTTCTAAATTAAGAAATTGAAGATGACAATTTTAGAAGGATGGTTAACAATGAGCACTGCAGGGTCATGCTGGATAGCACTGGACAACATAAGGATTTGATTCATGTTTGTACTCATTAGAGACTTATTTGTGTATTGTTAAGAATACTATTCTTTTTATATAAAACTATTTTAAAATAAAATACATCAGAAGAGTCAGTTTGTCAGAAGAAAATGCATTCATGTCAGTGAAAGGATTTTTAAATTGAAGTCAATAAAGAATGAAGAAGAGAAATCTAAGAAAAGGGAAAGTCTGAGAAGAGAAATACAATTTTTGTTCTTCACTACCTCATTATTTGTAACCAGTGATATGTAAACTTCATATTATAATACAGGATCGATTGAGATGCAAATATCTGAGCCCTAATTGTATACATGGAAGAAAGAAAACAGTGAAAATATTCAAGCATGCTTTATTTTGCTATTTCTATGTCCTCCAAGAAGTACATTCAAAGTTTAAGCAGCAACACATGACCTGGGTAGATTTATACAGAAAAAAGTGAATAAATGCCATTAGAAATATTATGTGCAAATTGAAAACCATAGAAATATGCATTGTACTATAGTCAGACTGTAGCAAATTTGTAATATTATTGGTTCACATTATTTTATGTTAGATGTGTTCTATAGCAATTGTATATATCAAAGTCACTAAGGCATTGAACTCATTCCTATGTTGTTTTACTCAAGTAAAATTTCTTTTGAATTCAAGCATACAAATTCAAGCAATTTGTGGTGTTAAGTCTCATACATGTATCTGTACAGAGATGAAGAATGTATCTATTTATTCTTTAGCAATATGCTGAATAAAGCTCAAGTGTACCAATTTTAGAACAGTCCATTTCTTTAGTCTAATTGTGAAGTCACTTTTCCATGGGGACAGACCTTCTTCTGCTCAAGTCTCTCTCTGTGATTCAATATATGCACAGTTCTCATTATGCTAACTGGGGCTGTGTGTGTAGCTGGGTGCAAAATTCACATCCCTCATGCAAAGCCAGATATCACAGTGTTTGCTACACTGAGTCCTGACGCGAGGTTTTGCAGATATGGAATGCCCTTCCACCATCTGCCTAAGTACCAAAATCCCTGAGTCTCACTTCATTGTATTCCCATCCCTCCTGTTTTTTCAATCAAGTCATATAGTTTGCTTTTATAATAAGGACTCAGGCCAAAGCTCTCCCCAAGTCAAAGGAAAGATTCCCCATGTCTTTGACAGGCTCTGGAACACACTCTATTTTCTTTAGCCGTTCACAGCTCACATTCCTGCAATGCCATGGGAGACTGTGTTATGAAAATTGACCCCACAGTGTAAACAGTGGTACAGAATTTTCTCCTGTGAAGGTTTTTTTCTTCTTTGCCTTGTGTGCAATTATGTGAATTTCAGCATCATTTCAGCATCTGTATAGCATGGAGGGCCCAGTTTCACCCAGATATTATTGATGGCAAAGGAAAATCTCTATCTTAGGCCATAGTTCATTCTCTAAATTCAGTTTCATTTACAGGCATGGTATATATAAGATATATATCGCATGCATACTCAAGATATTTATACAGTTTGGGAAAAGGTTGCACACTTTAAAGGCCAGACTCTATGCAGACATGCACTTGTATGTCCTAACTTCGACAAGAAAGGCCTTGTTGGAGACAGCGCATACAAAGTGGGTCAATCTTCTGTCTATGGGTGATGTCAAAGGTCAGGAACTTTCTGTCTGGTCTGGTAAGTACGGAGGAAGTCAGGATGATGATTTCACTCCAACTCATCACATCCTCCTTCAGTAGAATATTTCTGCTGTGAGAAGGAACTTGACACTCACTCCATGCACAAGTGAACTGGATGGAGGTGGAGAACTCAAAGCGAGGCCTAACCCTGGCTACATCACCTCTGGAAAATCTCTTCTGTGTTTTCACAGTGCTCTCTAGCAGAGCTTAGCTTACCAGCACATTCGCTGCAATACATCACTAAACTGACACATGCCAGTGTGTTCTTCTGGCCACAACACAGCCAGAAGAAGTTGTAGTTAAAAGCCTATGAGAACATATCGTATCCTGCAGCAGCATTATGAAATGTAACATACATCCAAATGTGCAAAACATAGCATAACTGAACTCCCCACATGTATAGGATGCTTTTATTCAGGCAAAAAATAGGATGGAAGGAAAAAAAAATGTAAAAAGTTTCTGACTTTCGTTAACCTTCTCTTGTAGTTCAGGTTATTTCTTTAATGCATTTATCTGCTTTAAAATTGTCTCCTTAGCCTCTCAAGGGAAACCAATATAATACACCATCACATTTCTCACAGGAGAAAAAAGAACACTTACTCTTAATAGGTGGCAATTTTGCCAGATGTTATTGACATAGTAAGTGCGAAATTTCAGTGATACTAAATGCAAAGTGCAGAAGATTAAAGAACAATGGAACAAAGTGCAAAATGAAGTTTAAAAAGCAGCAGTGTCAAAGTCAGAGAAAGTGTGAAAAAATTACATTTTAACAACACTATTAAGAACAAGTTTACTAATTACTGTAACTGGCACAAATTTAAAAGTGCCTTCCTTAGACTCAGTAAAGTTTTTCAAAGTGTGATATTTCTTTTCTTGTCAGCATTTTTTTCTTTTCTTTATGCACTGTGGCAGAGACATAACATTATTGTTACTAAAACAATCACACTTGGAGCTATTTATCTTTCACTTTTTTAACCCTTTCTTACTAAGTAATATTTCTACAAATCCCTCAACCTGAGGAGGGTAGTGAACTATAGAAAATGTTTTGATAACTAGTATAGAGCAGTTTAAAATAAACACTATGGAATTTAATCTGTCATGCTATACGTATCCTCTGACAATAATGAAATTTATAAAATAAAAATTACTTCTCATTAGAAGTTTGGTAAAATCCCATTTTACTGTTACAAAAAGAAAGAAAAAAAATCTATACAATGTGCACAGTTTCCTCATATTCAATTACTCACTAAAATACAATAATAAAATATTGCAGTTGAGGTGCTCCTCTTCTATAAATCAGAGAAGCTCCATTGCTTTCATTGGCATCGTACCAAGCTTGAAGAAGCCCATTCCATTTGAGTTTTTCATACTGTATTGACACACAGGACCCATTTCTCACCTGGGAGCTGTACATGGATGGACCTCTGCTGAATCTGTTGCAGCCCCTCTTTGTTGAGCCATCAGCCCCAATACTGTGGCCCACACAATCTTCTGTGACACTGTAACCAGCAGTAGCACAGCTAAGACCTAAGTATATAATCATAAAAGCCAAAATAGAATGATTTCAAGCACATGAAAGACCAGGTCTGCTTTGGTGTTGTAGAAGGAACTGCTCATTTGTGGCAGTGCTTCAAGGAGTTCGGAAGTCATTGCCCTGAATGGAGACAAAGCCATTCACAGCCATCCATTGCTAGAAAGCAATCTCTAGAGTGGCAGATAATATCCTCACTCTAAACTGTTCCGGATGGTTTTTATACTTTTTGAAGACCTTAAAGTGCCTTAGATATCAAGGACAATTCTTAGGCCAAAATCTAACACAAAAATTGTCTGACATGACTGAGAGTAAAAAAAAAAATCCAGAGTAAATCCTTTACACACTAGTTTTCTATATTTTTTCTCTGCGCTTTCATTGTTCAGTGGATACATCCAGAATGTAATTGGGCAAGTGACATCAGTGTGAAGTTCCCATGATACTTTGATGCAGATAATTCAGACAGAAGCAGCACTAGAACCTGCAGTCCATGGTAGTACCCACCCAAGCCCAGGGTCCTTAAACAACCCCCACCACTGAATACCAAAACTTCATTTCAGCATCTCATAAGTAACATATACAGCAAGAAAATTCCAAATACAGCTCTAGGAGGCAATCCCAAACACCAATTATTTCTCATCTGAGAAAGGTTCTAATTTAAAGTGCATTTGAAAATGCAAGTAGGAAGGCATCAAGATTTGTTAAAATACTACCACTCTCTTGTCTGTGACAAGGGAGAGCTAACTTTGCATAGGATGCAAGTAACATGCACTAATTATGGTTCCATTAGTGGGAGTGCTTCTAGTATATCAATGGCTACCCTTTTCATGGAAATCTGATATTATGCAGCTGAATACATCTGCACAACTTTCTTGAGGCATTTTTCTTCAAAGTGCATTTATCATACTCATCTATCACTACTTTTCCACCTCATGACTGCCCTTGACTCAATCAAATAATTTGCAAACTAGAAATAAATTCCAACAACTTAAAAAATGGTGTACTGTACAATTTGATATAAAGCCTACGGCTCTACCCTCTTGAGGAAGAAAAGATGGGGCATGGTAGATGATTCACTTGCCAAAGGATCTAATTCTGTCTAACAAACAAAACTCAATGTATACAAAGTTATGAAGAAAGCTACTGGGATTTTATGTTTTTTTCCTGTAGAGTTGGGAGGAGGAGGCTGAAGTGGCATCATTTCCCATAAATGTGCTTTTTAAAGCCACAGAAAACAAGTAAAGATCTTGCAAACTGATGTTCAGTTAATACCATGCAGCTTAATATTGTGAGCACTGAAAAATTGTCTATAGCATATTTAAAAGGAAACATGTTTTTCTGCTTGTATTGGGGGTGTAGTTTGCTCATTTCTGCCTCGAGCTGAGTGCAGATGATGGTGTTCACCTTTTTCATTGCTGTTTGACAGAGCTTTTCAGCATTGGCTGTGGCAATGATGTGTGTTGTCTTCCCCTCAGATGTAAGCTTGCAGTGAGTTTGGTATGTCAGGTCTGCAGTGACCAGTAGTTCTTGGTTTCACTGTATCAAACAGTAAATAAATGATTGCCCAGATGACTACAAAGCCCTCAGTTTTGTAACAGCAAGGCCCTGGGTGTCTGGGTGTCCTTGTTCCCTGGTTAGTCACCTCAGCTGTTAGTTTCAAATTTTAAAGCAGTTATTTGTTGTAATAATTATTTTACTTATTTTTCTGTACTTTCCTGCAATTTGTTTATAACGGTTTTGTCACATCTGGGGGTGCCTGTCAAAATCATGCTCTGTAATTGCTATGTCTTATGTTCAAATCCACAGACATCCTTAGCCAAGGGCCTGAAACAAGATGTGCTGGGATCCTGGAGGAAAGTATGCAATGTGAGGCGTGCAGAGAAGGCAGTCCAGCTATCAAGACTTGAGCAAGAAAGCGGGAACTGTTTTAAAGCACTGTCAAAATTTCAGTGTAACTCAAGGTGAATTTCTTTGGCTTCTCAGCACTCTTTATTTCCTTTCATCTTCAGACAAAGAGAATGACCGTATTCTTTGCTCTGTTTCAAAATGTTTTCAGATTTCATTAACAACAAACATGAAAGGCAAAATTTATCCATTTTGAACTATTTCTATAGTAAATTTTAGCGTGGTAGTTTGTAGTGTTTATGTGTTAATCTATGGCCTCAGCTGGACTTTTTACCTACACTCTCCATATGGTTCCAGGATTTTTGAACTGTGGTAATGTTATCTCTTCACTTTTTCATTAAAAAATTGCGACAACAATGCACCTCCAGAAGTCTTTCCCACCACAACTAGTGGAAGAATAGGTGATTTTTTTTTCCATTTTCCCATTATGGGATATTTTGTTTAAATTTTGTTTCAGTAAGTTCAGGGTAAGTTTGCAAACCATGACAAATGTTGAACCATGATGTCAGGAAGGGGGTGGAGGGTCTTTACGTGACTTGATATTTTTGTCTTGACATGTTTGTGCTAAAAGAAAGTTCACTGTCTAGGATTTTATCACATTCAATTATTGCTATCAGCTTGTGTATTCAAGATGTATTTCTAAAAACTGCCATTAGAATAATTTGTTCTGCCTCCTCCTTCTAGACTGGCAATAATTTCCCACCCATCTCCCCCCCCTCTTATCTCCTTCTCACCTATTGAGTCTCTTCCAGCTCCCTAGGGGAGTCTCATCAGAGCTATATAAACCTTTGCTATATATATACATATATTTTGCCTCCTACTGCACTATTAATGGAACTCCTTGATCTCTTGCTAAACTATAGTGGACTTCTCTGAGATAATATTTAATCTTTTTCTGGACTTACAGGTATTCTGTAAGTCAATAAAACTGCCTTTTAAAGTTACAATTCTATAAGGAGTTATCTCTCTATTAATCATTCTGTATGAAGGACAGTATACAGTTTCTTTCTACAGTATACCCAGGTTGTAGTACACCCCCTCATTCTTCTGGAAGTGCTTTCCACACTACTTTGGGGACAGCTGAGGTCACACGTTTTGACTGTGACTTTTTTCTTTTTTTTTTGTAACTCCAGAGAAACTTCTGTAAGAATGACATAAAGATTCTCGTAATTTGTGGCTATTTTAAGAAACTCATAATCCAACTGGCACAGAGATTAATAATCAGCAAATGTAGATGATGGAAATTTAACAACAAATTTCAAAGGAAGCAAGATACCATATCAGCTATGGTAAACATCCTTCATTCAGTAATTCTACTAGTTTGATTTTATACAAATCAATGTCTCTGATTCTTGTTCAGCATAGCTAAAAAAATGCAACATCATTCATTCACATGCAATTGCATCTCAAGATGACAAACACCATGACTAAGACTTTAGAAATTTAGTAGATTGGTGCTGACACCACAGATCTGCAGCTTTCTGAAATCTGGACAATGAGACTCAAACAGTTGCCAAAGCATACCAGAAATCCAGCCACTGCTCTAGAGTCAACATCAGCTGTTAAACTGCAAAGGGTGGTAAAATGCTCAAACCACATAGGAGCAGCTATCATTACCTGTCTTGTGAAAATTATATTAAGCTCTCTATATTATATTGATAATTTCAGTCTGGCTGTTAGCATTCTCCACTATAAGCAGACAATACTTACTGAGAAAGATTGAATGAAATTATGAAAATAGACAAACCCAAATTCCACACTTTCTAACCTTTTGAAGGACATATCTTTCACCTCTCTCACTGATGCATTATAGCAGAGAAGTAAATCACTAAAAATCTAAATAATCATGAAACTCTGATTTTTCTCACCTTTTATTCTACATTCATTTCAAATTCAACAGTGGCTGCATGTTCTGGCTGCATTTTCTGCTTTCATACAATGTTCTCTGGCCATGCCCCCAAAAACCTCAGAGTAGAAGGAGGGGAGCAATAACAGAAGGCTCAGTCTCATATAATCTGTTCAAATAATCAACCACTCTTGTTTAGCCACACGGGTTAGACATCTAAACTTGAGATGACTGATACTTCTGGCCACCAAACATTGATTTAAGGATCCACTTTTAGAACCGTTTGGAAATTAGTGTAAAGATGGATTTCATCATACTTGTGGTGAAACACGGTGTTTCTACATATTGCAAGCATGATATGAGACAATTAATATACACTAGTAAAAGAATGTTGCTTTTATGATTATTAGGTTTGTATATCTTTTACAATCATTACAGCTTTTAAACCTCCCAAGAAAAACTTTTCAATCTATATTTCCCCCCTGAATTTGCATTAAACTGGCACCTTTTTTTTTCTAGAGATCCCCATGAAATTTACACTTTTCCCAAAAGGTAAAAAAAAGTTTTATAAAACTGTTTTGGATGCAGTATTGTTTACTGCAACAAGTTGGTTTGAATGCCTCTTTTTTGATACACTATTGAGGGATATTTTCAGTATGATGAGGAAGTGATAGACTACAGTAATAGTAGAAATTTGCCTTCACTTCTGTGCCTGACAACTTCCTAGAAATCTACCAACAGGTCATTTCTGCATTAACTTCTCTGTGATGTCTTGGAGAGGGGAAGAACAATTTTGAGACAGGAAAGAAAATGATCCGAAAGTTTTTCAAGATGTATTGAAAATGCAATTGACCTGTCTTTAAAACTGTATCTGAATTAATGGTCAGAGGGTAAACAGTGATGAAAGACATGGAAAAAATTCATCTCTCTAAGCCCTCATCATAGTGATTTGAAGGAATATAAAGGGGGTAAAACAAGTGACATTATTTTCCAAAAGAAAGAGTTAATTCTGTTTAGAATCCTGGAGTGTTTTTCTGCAATTTCAAGTGTAAACTTAACTTCTAATTTTTATTTTGATAATTACAGAATTATATCCAGTTATAAAAATTGTTGCATGCTTGTATCTTCAGTCCTGATGAAAAAGTGTTTTTCAGTTAAGTGTTTGCATAGTGGATTGGAACAGTGTGAGAAGTGGATTGGAACAGTGTGAGAGACAAGTCACTGTGGATTGGGTAATTCCTGTGAATTCCTTTTTTCATAATGAAATGTTCTCTGAATGACTGGGATAAAAGAAAAATATATATGCTTCAACATTTACCTACCTGAATGATTTTTGCTGCCTTAAAATCCTAAAAGTATTTTTGCCTTCAAATTGTTAGATGAAATACTCTCAGCTCAAACTTCTGACTGCCATTTTTATTTTAAAAAAAATCTTACTCTAACTAGTTTTTCTGAGTCTGTCCTGCAATGCTGCTTTTCATAAAAACAGGCTGCTACTAGGAGTATGCTGAAGCCTTCAAAAGCAAAGATTAATGGATCAAAAAATACGAAGCCTTATAGGTGTGAAAGGCAACTCAGGCCAAGAGAGTATAAGCAGCATAGCCAGAAATATAATTTTTAAATGTGTTTTATGTTCTGTTTTTCAAAATTAAACAGGACAACAGATACAGGAAATAAATGTACATAAAGGGATGATAGAGGGAAAAATAGGAAAAGAGGAAAAAGATATAAAACTGAAGAGTAAGGAGTTGCATTTAAGGGTAATTGAGGAAAAAGCACAGTGCAATGAGCAATGGACTAGAGGCAGGGTTAGTACAGAAGGGTAATAGAATTTATTAAACCAACTGATTTAGTTAGAAAAGAACAGACGAGCTTTCAGGCGTGCAAGCCCTTCTTCAGATATGAAACAGCAGGGAACACAATGAAACTTTTCAGGTACTGGATCCCACCCACAGACAATGTCAGAACCCTGACTGGCAGAGGAGGCATAGATTAATGACAGGTGACACCATCTGAATTATTCAAAATACTGACACACAGAAAGTATTAAGACACCACCAAGTTTAAGACACGCTACTAAACCTCTTGGGCGAGAACTAAATTGGATTAAAAGAAGGTAAATCTGGGGGCCTGTTCTCGTCCCATTCTTAACTTCTCGCTTTCCTTTTTAACTTTATTTGGGGTTAGCACAAATTCCAGGATTCTCCTGCAGTACTGCTAATGCAGCACAGCTTGCCCTTACACCCACAGCTGAGCCCATAGTCAAGGCAGCACTGTTTCATTCTCTCATTCTGGTGGGAGAAAGAGAAGTGCCCTTAGGTAGACATTGGAGAGCAGCTCCAGCTCCCAGATCAACCAAATATGATCAGGGTGCAGCACCCAATTCTTTAATGAACATCTGAAAAGAGACACAGCAAGATATTCAATATGAGGTAGATCTATTCCATGAGGGGTAGAACAGAAGATTGCATAGAGAAGCACAGCACATACAGTGTGCCACAACATTCTCAGTTTCACTTCAGTATTACTGTTTAGCCATTGCCCCTCTTGAGAGTGATGGTATCATCCCAGTCCAGGTTTGCCACAGATTGGTTTTCACAGATGAACAGATGATCAAGTTCTGTGCCCAATATACGTTAGGGGCATGTGTGCATGAGTGTATTTGAATAGGGGTTGATGGTGAAGGATGACAACCACCTGGAGAACACCTGCATTCATCAGAAACTCAGGGATTTCAGCAACTGCCAGGGTCAGGGATAGTATCTTCCTGAATTCACTGTAACAAGGACACTATCTACCACCAAAGACCAGGACTTGTAGTGCTGTCAAGATGATCCTTCCATTTCACTTTAAACTACCACAGGAACAGCAATGTGTTACAATGACAGAATGTTTCCCAACCACTACTGTTTATCAGAGCAGCTCCTGGAGGACCAGCAGGTCAAGACCTTCTTGTACTTGGTGTTGTTCATGATAAACAGTATGGCATAGTCCCTGTCCCCAAAGCTCCAAAACTAGTAAGCTGACACACACTGTAAGTATTTAATACACTTTCTGTACCAACATAAATACCTCACTTACATTAAGATGCTACAAGATACAAACCAATGTCTCATACTGTAGTAATCTAAAGAGTAGTCTGAATATAAACTAATATTTTTTACAGTTTTCCTTTTATTCTTAAGAGGACTGGATATTGAGGGGCTGAGAGAAGAAACTGCTGTGTGTGCCTCTATTGCTAACAAAAAAGGTTATAACAAATGGCAAACATACTATTGCTGAAGCAAACAAACCTATTGACACACAGGGAAGAATTCTGTACTTAGATATACCCATTCAAAAGATGTGTGTTGACTTCTAGAGACTTTTAGAGAATGGAAGACTATTCTTTCAGGGAATAGAAATGCTATGCCTGAAAGAGTCACTCCTAAAGAATTCTGTGGGAGCAAGGATGGTACATCTGGGACAATAGCTATTTCTGTCATCTAGACAAGTCCGTCTTCTTTCAGAAAAAAAAAAATAAAAATGGGCCAACTTCTCTGAGTCACACGGATGCAAACCCATTAGCACTGTCACATTTTAGAAGTGCTATTATGAGCGCCTCTCACACTGACATCCTTCACTGTGTATAATAAAATCATCACCTTTTCTATTGGGCGGCCCCACAGCTTAATAGGTTCTTTGGTTTCTTTCCTTCCATTTTTCCTCCTATAAGCAGCCTGTGTCCAAATTCTGCCCTTTCTTGTGTCTTCTATAGTCAGGTGGTTTTTATCTGACTGTATCTCTGAAACATCTGGCCAGGCCTTTGTTTTCTTTTACCCTAAATACTCCATCCATTTCAGCTCTTCCTTTCTATCCTCCCACATATACGTATCACCTTGTTCCCTCCACAGTCCTCTACAACTAAGGAACATCTGCCTTGCCCTTCAGTCTGACCTGATGTATCTTTCCCACACCTTGAATTCATCAATCCCCTGATTATGACATTTCCCCCTATTTCAGAGCTTTGCTCTGCTTATTTACTCAAGTTGGCCCTTAATGAACCTCCTCCCCACCACTCTGGCACCAATTCCAGGTTTGACAGCTGACTCCCTATTTTTCTGTCAAACTAATAATGGTCTCCTCTTTGCTACCCTTTTTTTAGACAAATAGCAAGGTCAGTGCCCTATTTTTCTTTTAAACTCCTTGTCAGTACATTCTTCTAATGAAATGCCCAACGTGAAAAAGTGCAGTGAAGGCTGGTAAAAATGCTGGGGTAGGAATTGAGATTGGGGAGTGCTTTTGCCTAAAGCGGTCAGAGCAGAAGCTGCAGGTGCTTCCCCTCGTTCCTGCTCCCTGAGGGTTTGCAGGTCTATGCTTGACCACTCTCCTATTCTGACCAAGCTCACTGCCTGCAGCTTTACAAAATCTATCAGCCAGGACAAAAGTCAGCTCACTCTCCATCTCCACATTGCCCGTCATATTTGAAGCTGAATAGGTTTTAAGTGAGGGCAGAATTTGGCCTGTTTCCTTAATTAAATATGGTCCTGTCAGAAAGCTCTTACATTAGCTGCGGACAAAAAGAAAAGGAGAAGAAAAATTAAATTATGGAGAAAGGGTTTAAATCAGAAAAAGTCATTAAAAAAGACATCATTAAATATATGGGAATTTAAGCAGCTTTTAACAAAGAATGTGGCTGGAAAGAAAGCCCAATTGTATTTTAAAATCTGACAATTATGTTCTGCTTTATAAATCCTAATCTTTAAAAGACAACACTACTGTACATTAAGGAAAGCTAGGGAGAATTTTTCAAGCAAAGTCATTGACAATCCTAAAATTCAAGGATGGATCAGAGGTATGTTTAAGTCATATGTTTATAAAGTGCTACCCATCTACACTTGTATAATATATATTTGCAGAATCCTAAATCATCTAATGGAGTGATAAAATGCATGTTGGCTCAAGAGCCAGCATCAGAATGTTGTAATAAATTAAGTTCTAATATGGAAGCATAGCTGTACTTATCTATGCACAAATACACATTTGCACACATACAGGGAACATGTGACCAAAATCACAAAACAAAACCCTGATTCTATGTCTGTATGATGACAAAAATTCCAGCCATGAAAATGCCCAGTGCAACCACATAGTGCAAACCCCAGTCACACGTCACCTCATACAACATTCTACAATATTCTCCATTAATTCAATTAGAATAGGTACTCCAGCACTAAGTGAATATCACACAAAAATTAGATTAATAACCAGAATCAGAAAATTACTATTACTGGTTTTACCTAAATATTGGCATGACAAAGTTGAAATTATATGGACCTTATATGTATCTCATCAGACTTTCTAATGACTCACACACTGTTAGAGTGGTCACCATTAAAAACTTTAGAGCTTAATTTTTCCAAATACCTAGCATTACTCTGCTTTTATGGTATTTTCTACAGTTAGTGTATAGAATATCTAAAGAATATTAAGATAAAGTTACTGACTTGCAATGTTATGTATAAGACTTTTAATGGAAGTTTCTGTTTTCTGTCTGTTGTAAAATGTGCAGTGTAGAAACTTAACTTGTTTTCTCTGTATTGAATGACTGCTCTAAGAGTTTCCACATATCACCAGTACTTGTAAAGAGACTACTACTGTGAAAACTGAAAAGCACCTCACTGTACTCTAGATCTAACAGCAGTGTATGCTTTTATAACAAAAAATAGCTGGCTAAGGCCAGCACTTTTTCCTCATTTACTTTATATTGATATATGACAATCCTGATAAGAAAGAGATAGACCTGCCATATTTATAATGAATAATTTTATAATCAAATACTGTATATTAACCTGGTCTCTGGCCAATCTAGCACCTGGTTGCCAAGTTCATAATTACACTGTTCTACAGTGAAGGGTGTGAAATAAATTAATTTAATGCTATTTTTGGTCTCATGCTAAAATAAATTTATTAGCTGGCTAGTGTCGACAACAATTAAAGTTTGCTAATTCAGGTCTTGATTTTCCCTATTTAAATTCTTTTTGATGTTTCTTTGCTCCATATTCTCAGGTCCAATCCATTTTTATACTTATTTTGCATGTTCTTTCTTTGCTTAGTGATTTTGTACTTTACAGGCTTGTTCCAGCTTGTTCTTCTGTTCTCTGAGTTCAAAATATATAAATATATATGTATTTACACCAAATCCAACAAGTCTAAAGCTAAAATCAAGAATATGTTTAATATAAAATTACATTTGGATTGCTGATTTCTATGGCACATCCAGCTGTAATGATACTTTACTTATCAATCCCTCATTTTTAATGTCAGACATGCTATGTTAAGCTAGCTTGTTCACGTAATGGATTTACTGATTAGTTCCTGTTTTGGTCTATAATTGTTCAATGATTTCCTCAATATTAGCTTAACCAAAAAGCTTATATATAATTCTTTGCAATATGCTTGACAGAAATACAGAAACATTCATGAGAGAATCACAGTTTAAGTTAATCAATAAAGGCTTTATCAAGAGTTTTTATTTATAGATAATGCAAATGTTAAAAAAATGTTACAGCCATTAATTATTAGCAGTTTTTTTAAAGCACAAAGTAAGAGTTGAATAAATGTACTTTAAGACACTTAAAGCCCAGGCATTCTTTTTAAAATGACTAGCTAAAGAGCCCCTTGGGCTGTCTTTTTACTGCTTTTCAAAGCTCTAATAGCACTTTTTCACCAAAGACACACCCCTTGAATCCTCTGAGAGATACAATAGCATAATTGTTCTTTTAGGTTTTAAGGCCTTGACATATCTGTCACTGAAAGAACAGTGAATAATAATACCAGAACTATTTTATGCAAATTCCACTTAGAGGTTTCAAGATTTTTGTGAGACGCATCTAGCCTCCTTGTTGACAGTTTTATTGTCACATTAGCTTTACATGAGAAAGTGGGAAAGTTTTCTTCTTTGTTAAATAATACCCCATTTTAAAATCTTTTAGATAAAGTTAAAAACAAATACAAAAACAATGATATGGAAACATCAATTTGGAAAGGTATCAAAGGAGAAAATAGTAGTCACTTGTAAGATTTTTCCCACTAGCTTTCATTTTTCAAATTATAAATCACACTCATTATAATGTGTAATATGTACAAAATGAATATTTACTTGCATATATGTGTATATTTACACACACATATAGGGTTATGAATAAAACATACCAGGATGTGTATTCTTAGGCTAGTCAATGAGGAATGGCTCATATCTCAAGGTCACAAAGCTACCAAATACTTTCTGTGTATATATGTTCATAGGCAGGTGATTGTATACAAACCAAATGCATACTAATATATTGCAACTCCTACATTCAGTTGGCAGAGAGGGGATGAGAGAAATATATGCATACAGCTTAGAAGATGCTTTTCATTTTGCAAAAAGTTTTTTGCAAAAATTTCCTGAGATGCAGAGAAGTGATGAAGGTGCAAGAGTGACACGTTTAACCCTTCTCTGCAACTGAGCACCACATGGCCCCTCACTCACTCTCTCCAGGCAGGATGGGAGGGAGGATCAGAAGGGTAAAAGGAGAAAAACACGTGTTGAGGTAACAGCAGCACTGCTCAGCAGTGCCTAAAACGTGTTACCAACATTATTCTCACCCCAAATCCAAAACACAGCACTGTACTCCCCACTAGGAAGGAAATTAACTCTTTCCCCGCTAAAACCCTGACAATATCTAAGACACATTCACAAATACTCATAAATACTGTAGATGGATCCTGCAGCCTGCCTGCTCCAGTAGCAAACTGTATATATAGGTCTCTGCAGAATGTAAAAAGATATCCTTGTGCTAAAAGGTTTTACTTTTCTGCCACACTGAAAACAATTCTGCATTTTTTCCTGACTGTCCATTCACTAAGGAATAACTTTAATCTGAACCAGAAGACTGGGTTTTTTTTATTTACATGTAAAAGTATCCTCAGAATTCTTCAGACCATAGATCTAGAACCAGTCCAGTCTAGACCCAATCTTTGTGACCCACGTTTCTCAAAATGCACTACAACAAGAGTAGCAAAAATGACTATAGAAGCCAAGGTTTAAAGAAGAGATGAAGCATGAACCACACCTCTCTTTTTTGTGAATGCCTGTAGAATAGAGGAAAGAAGTCCATTTTCCTTTCTACAGTGTGATCTCAAGCATATTGGCTTATATAGTCAGAAGTTTAGCCAGCTGAAAGAATGGGACTCCCTCTTAGCCTGGCTTTTAAGGAAGGAATAAGACCAAAAGGAATGGGAGAATATGCCACTACAATCCCAGTATTTAACCCTCAGATTCACTATAATGGGATCACAGAGGCACAGATAATCCTTCCTGGGAATGTGAGAGGAGAAGAAGGAATTCTGTGACATAGTTCCATAACCTGTTCAGGGATGTGTCCAAGGATACAGAACTCCTCTGCATACAAATAGTAGGGAGAGAGACTCAGAATCCAGGAAATTTATGCCGTGCAACTGTTTTTGCAATGGATTTTCCACTCTCCAAATGTACTCTTGTACAAATATCATGCTTCTAATTTGGCTGTTTTCAAAGCTTTTTCTCAACTTATAGACCATCATTTGATTGCACAGGCTTGAGGAACTACCCAGTCCTGATGGAAAAATAGCTCTGCTCAAGGGCATGCTATGAATCTGTATGATTATGAAAATAATCCTGGGATATTTAATATTCATGGGGAGCAAACATGACCTCCAATTTTAAGTTCTTACCTCTGAAAACCCTATTACAGAGTAAACTGCATAGAACTGTAGTATAATGAAAAGTTATTTTGCATAAAGTTGTGCAAAAACTTCTACATGCAATGTAAAATGGATTCATACTATTTTTACACTGAATCCAGCTGCATACATTCTTAGTTCAAGCACCAGGTTCAAGTATACTTAGTTTTCCCTTGAGTTAAACTCATTAGACACAATTCAGATTCAAATTTACCAACTTACAGCTAATTTGCAAAAAATGTGGACATTCACAGGACTCTGAGTTAATAAATACCTCTGATGTGCAAAAATCCACATTTTCATTTCTAAAGGATTGCTATTGACCAGATGGAGTACCTCTTTAGTCCTGGTGGTGAACAGCACCTTTACTGAGAACCTGTAGTATAACCAAGAGAATTATGTGTAAGATTCACTGATCAGCACTGTGTGAGGAATTCAACAGCGTTCTCAGAGGATTCAAAACATACAATGCTAATGAGACAGCTCACACTAAGTCACAGAATTGCAAGTACAAAAAAAAAAATACAAAGTCAATAATGTCTAGGTGACATGGACAAATGCAAATATGGCTGAAAATTTCTTTTCCTGCCCTCACGAAGTTATTTTTTAAGCTGCTCATATAATTCAGATGATAAGTACTTTACCAAATTCCACACTGGGCACAATCCAGCCCAGCCTGGACTGCTGGATGTTACATGGCAGAGAGCCTTTTTCATAGGAACTGTGAGGAAAGAAAAGCCTTTAGAGAAGAAATCTACCCAAAGCAAATTTAGGAAGTGGTATTCCAAGGTATAGAACCACAACAACACAAGGTATTTGTTGATGTGTATCAAACCATGGACAGTTGCTGCTTACATTGGTTATATAACTACAAATTACACCTTACAGTCAACTTCCTTGAGCTGGAATTGGTTTCCAAAATCACTGGGTGAGAAGTGGTTGGATGCCAAAACACTGGAGAGGAAGTATGCAGTATTCAGTAAAGCAGAGCATCTTTTTCATAGTGAGAAGTAGAAGCAAGGAGAGAACATGGATTTTCTGGGAGTGGTGGCACCAGAGGGCAGGATAGAAGGTGCCAGGTTGGTGATTTCTGTCTGGTGCTAGAAACAAGTGAGGGATTTTTAAATGAAGTGGGGGAAAAAATGGGGATAAGACCCAATTTCAAGTCTTCCCACCCTGCTTTTGCCCATGTGGACATATCATCCACTGAAACCACAGCCTATTGATGTGGGAAAGAGGAAACTGGTTTTTGAAGGATTTCTGTGTGAGCCATGGCAATCCTGAAATGAGGAATATCTCCATCACAAGGGGACAGATAGAACAAAGCCCTCACTGGTATCTTACCATAAGACAAAGTGCTGATTGTGTATTTTATCACTTGTTTCAAAACAGAAAGTGCTCCAAAAATGGTGGATATGGGAGGCGGAGCAAAAGCCCTCAGATGACAGAGCATGCATGCCACTGCCTCAGGCAGGAGCAGGGCAGCTGAGGGGGCGCAGAGGGTGGCACCAGCACCCAGAATTTGGCATCTCCCCAGAGACAGAGTCAGTCTGGGCTGGAATGTGGCACACCAGTGGTTTGGTAGGAGCTAGGACTGGGACAGGACATGGCTGTGTGGAGCTGGGGATTGGCATCGTTGTGGCAGGGCTGGGAAGGGATTGCTGGCCTAGGGGGCTTAAATGGGGTCCTGGGCCAAGGGAACAGTGGGGTAGTCCTGGAGGGAAGAGTCCTTCAGTCCCCAATGGGAGGAAAATATTTTGTTTGACCTATTTGGGGGTTTCAAGTGGGAACAACCCATTGCTGAGCAAAGTACATAGTCTGGATCTCAGAGGGATGCACACAAGAATGCTGTAGGTGACTTTCGAGTGCTCCATCTGCATGATCCATAAAGCAGTTCTATTAAACTGCTACAAATTCTGCATTCAGACAAACAGTAATATCATAACCCATACTTCAGGGCTCTGGTTGGTCAGGAAAGATTTATTTCTTCTAAATGCACAAGTGCTCAGCAGCAGGAGAAAACTGACTTGTTCTGAATCAACATAGACTGACTATCACAGGAGACAAGCACACTAGATAATATATATCTAAGGTGAATTTTCATTTACAGATGCCTGATTGATATAGCTTTCTTGAATAACTCAAACTGGTAAGGATACCCAGAATTTTTTTCCTTTTCTTGCAGCTTGAGTAGGTGCAATTCCCTTCATTTTTTTCTCCCTTTCCAGGAGCTTAGGTATTGGTGCACAGTGGCCTTTCAGTTTCTGTGCCTGTTAATCACACAAAATCCTATGGGATGAGGTGCTTGGTTTTAAATAAATTTCTGAGGTAATCATGATTATTCCAAATAATAATGACCTAACACTGTATGACACTCCATGGAAAAAAAACCTTATTCTGAACCCTTTGCCTCTTTGAGCTGAATTTAGACAGAAATATAACATCTACTGTATTAATATCTAACATATCTAATTAACTCAAAAATTAACTGAAATTCTAATTAATTACAAATTCATAGTAGATATAATATCAATTGTATTCAGGCATCATAAGTATATTATGTATAAATATTAAAAATAATTTAATCTTGTTCATATGTTCCCTGAACTAAAAATGGTATGCTAGAGATGCAGACAGTTCAGGAATTGTTCATGGTGAGTCTGTATTGCTGCTTAAAAATTCCAAATATAAAGGAGAATATTTGTCTTTAGAATAACTTGAGAAATTAAAGGAAGGTTTTCCTTTTTTTCCAAAGTCAGCATGATACATGAAGGAGAAAATGAATTTTTAAATACAAGTAAAGTTGTTTGGTTTTTTTTCTGCTTTGCCTTTTAGTCTAGTCATCTCTTCATTTTGTGGATTCTATCTTTAATTTCCTAAATAATCTCAAGCATCAGCTCTAAAGTGAGATAATTCCTTCTTTACATC
Organism: Ammospiza caudacuta; assembly: GCF_027887145.1. Taxonomy (NCBI): domain Eukaryota; kingdom Metazoa; phylum Chordata; class Aves; order Passeriformes; family Passerellidae; genus Ammospiza; species Ammospiza caudacuta. The sequence goes on along the minus strand of NC_080598.1, from coordinate 52,402,190 downwards.
TTCATGTATGCAGATGAAACTTCTCTGCCTGCACAAGTTTATTTCCTTTTGGTTTAGGATGTGCAATTAGATGTCTACATCCAAAACACACCTTTCTATAAATCCTACCTACTGAATAAAACTCATTATCTAAAGATGTTTCTATGGACAAAGGTTATGCTTTTCTGAGCCATATTAATCTCTTTGTCTAAACATCAGAAGCTTAATTGGTTTAGATCAGTGCTATACTGTTTTGAGTAAAAGGGTGTGATTAATGTGAAGTAAATATGGCTGCATCAGCTCAGCATCACTCTGCAGTATACACAAATCCATTATCATTGGAACTGTGAGAGTGCTTGGTAAAAGCCCAGCTTTAAGCCAGGCAATTCCTTGTAAAATCCACCAGAGAAGGTGAGGAGATGAAAGATACCTTAACTGTGCTGAGGGCTTTCTGTCAAAAAGGTGTATTGTGAGCCAAGAACATTTTCACCAGTCAGGAGGGCAGGCTATGACATGAAGGTTTATGCTTCACATTTAGTGTGAAATAAAATAAATAAATAAATAAATAAATAAATAGATAGATAAATAAGAACAAGATCCAAGAGCTGCAGGAGCAGTCTTTTCATTTCCAGGCACATTTGAGCTACTGCTGTGAAAATAAGGAGGGCTGGCAGAGGCTGGGGGAGCTCAGGAGAATGAGGGATGGGAGAAGTCCTGCCCTGCAGAAGTGCTTCCTTGCATATGTCAGCTGCCTCAAAGGGCAGAAGTCACTCTCTCAGTTGACAAAAAAAGCAGAAAAGGCTCTGCTCTGGTGGAACCTTTTACATTGTTCAATTGCTGAGAGAGCAATAGCGACAGCCATTGAGGCAAATGGGGAGACAGGGAAGAGGAAAGTTGAGCAATCTCATAACAGACAGAAAACAGCACAGAGATACTACTGAAGAATTCATCTTAGGACAATAAATAGAAAATAAAAACAGTAACAAAAGACTCCATGGAAGTATAAGGGGAATGGGGAAAGGAACACCAAATGGAGAATGTGAGACATAAGCACAATTGTGCACATCAGTTTCAGAGCTGCTCCACAAGAGAAAGCAGGGACACCTCAGCATGCCTGAAGATGAGCTCCCTCCCACAAGACTTCCAAGCATGGCTCTCTCAGCCCCCTTCCTTTCCATAATTAGGGAGAAAATGCCATAAACATCAATCTCCACCCCACATGAGAGGCACATAGCAAGGTAGGCCTCACCCAAAAACCTCTACAACCCTCCCTTGAAGTGGCATTCCTGGAAAGCACTAAAGAATTTCACACATCACCTTTAATACAATGACGTTTCATTCGTTAACTGCTAATACTACAATTCCCATAGAAATACAGTCATTTTTCCTTATTTTATCTGGTTGTAATGGCAAAACTCATCTTTATCATGGTTATAGGAAATAAAAACAATGAATTTCTGCACTTACAGCACTGGATTTTTTGCAGCCACCCAACAGCATCCCTTCATGGCTGAGCTGCAGGATCTTATGCATCCCCCCATTACAAGTCTATCTCTGTTCAATGTAAAATCTAAGCCTCTCACACACATTTCTTTGCAAATATAAAATAGCTAGAGCTTAATGTGGAGAGAAATAGTTGTTTTCCCCAATTCTTCCCAATCACTGAGAATGTGGACAATATCCACAGCCTTTCCCCAACACAGGCCCATAAAGTCAGAACTCTTCTATACAGTGCCCTCTGTCTATGAGGTTTAAGTGACATTTGCAAGTATATCCAAACTCCCACCTCTCCTTTGAATCGCTGCAACATCCTTTACTCAAATCTTGACAAGAACAGCCAGGCCATGCTCAAATCCATTCACAATTTCTCAAGCACTTAGTATAAATGGAGAAGGGAAGAACTCTGTCTTTGCTGCCTTTTGTCCACTTCTTCCAAGAAATACTACAGGTGTCCTGTTCCAGTTCCTGCTGTTGTTCTCCCTTCTCATCCTTTAGCTTTTGTCATTTTTGGAAGACTTCCAGACAATACCTCTTCTTCTAAATTCCATGTGACTATCCTATATGCGCTTCTGGTCACAATCGGAGCTCAACCTAAATTTCCACTACATTTATTTGGACCCATTCCTAACATATTGATAATTTCTGTAGTGCTGCTTCCTTACCTTTCTTATCAGATATTCTTTTCCAATAGGCTTTCAACTGATTCTGTTCAATATCTAGGGTGTGCCAGGAGCTATAATTCTACCCTCTATTTCACCACTGCTATGTAGTGCAAAGTAAAGCTTCCTCTGGGTAATTCAGACTTTTAGCAACTGAAACAATAACAAAGTATAGCTGTCTAATATGACCAGAAATGCAAATAAAATTAATTTTGTGGACATTATCTAGTAATATGAGTCAGTCCTAAAGTGGGGCAGTGCTTAAAAATGAAAGCCCCCACTAATTTGGATTCTGGGAAAAGTGATAACATTTAAATTTCTGTAGTGTCTTATGTTCTGTGCCTATTATTTTCCTCATGTTGGTCTCTTCATTGCTTGAGGGCCAAAATGCAACTTTAAGAAAAATAATCTCAGAAAATAATCACACAGATGTATAGAAAAGTACATAAAAGCATCCTTGACACAAAAAATGTAAATCACAACACTTATAACTTATTTCATTTTCTTTCTCCTCCCCTTCTTTTTCTAAGGCATAAAAAGAATTATAATAATAATAATAAAAAGTAAAACAAACAACAAAAAAAGGAAGCCCAACATAGTTATCATTCATGTTGATGTCAACAGCCCTGCATAGACAGGTTACAGGAAAATACCACCCCAGGGATCCTATTCATGGTACACAGCAGGGCCCTGTCTGTAATTACTGTGGCCTAGTTATTTCTCGGGGAAAGAAGTCCACCACCAGATCCTTTTTTTTTTTCTTAATAGGTGAAGTTGAACCTAAAGCACTGTAATTTTAATCAAATCTTTCCCATCTGCGTGTAGTGTCTCTAAGAAGTTGAAGATTTAAGTGTATGTTGTAGGGTTTGCTGAATAGTCCCAGAGGGGGGAGAGAGGGCAGAGAGATTGCAATTATGTTACACTTAAAGGTATTTCTGTTGCCAAGAAAGGGATGGGCGGGGGGGGGGGGGGGGGGGGTGGATGGGGGCTGAGTCTTGTGAGGGTTTTTTCCCTTTCTCTCTGTGTCTCCTTTCCCCTTTCCCCTAGTGAGAGTTAAGATGATGTCATGGACAGAAAGGAAATACTGCAATGGAATAGAAGAGAAAGCCAGAGTGAGAAAGGGGGAACAATAAAGCAGCAGTTTATAATGTGCCCATTAATTGTTTTAAAAATAAAAGGTTTAAAAAAGGATTATTAAATAGTTTAACATAGCATTTTCTGCATTGCTTCTTTTCCCCAGGGAAGTCTCCTACTCAGAAACCATAAGACCTTATATTGAATGTTATCTTTAAAATTTTGATTTCTAATCTCTCATCACTCTTTATGAGATTTCATAGTTTACATGAAAAATCTGCTGTTTGTGCCTTTTGAATTGGAAAACACAGTTTCACAATTATGGCAAAATTTATACTGGAGAAGGATCCATTTCCTGTATCAGACGTTTCAGTCTAGCAACTCCTTGGCCATAAAAGATTATTAAGGATGCATGTCCATTAGTACATTTTGGAAATGAACAGAAGTCACAGAACTGACCGGTAATACAAAAATCTTGTCCAGAGAAAGGCTCATTCAGCTGTTATAGTTTTAAAACAACATCACACTGAAAAATCAAGCTGCTATGTGCTTGCATTCTTAAAACAGGAGCTATCAAAATAACATGTTGTTTCTTCAAGTTGCGGTTTTCTGTTTTGATCGGTTGCCACTCTGGTTTCTAGACAATACCAGCATAACAAGGGTGATGCTTAGTGCTCAACTGTTGCTTACAAATGAGTTTTTCTTCCCACTGGTTAAGTTATGTGTATTTTTGGGCAGCCAGCCTGCAGGTCTAGAGCCAGTCAAATGCCATTTCCCATTCCTAAGACATGTCCTGTGAGCAAGAAGGTACATGCACTTATGTAGGTGTTAATAATAACGCAAGTAACTGGATATCTCAAAAGTGCAGTCTAGACAACAGAAAGTGCAGCTGTGGCACCTGCCTTAACAAACTCTCTACCAAGGAAATTGTGATAAGATTCTTTATTTACTGAAAGCAAAATAACCCCCAAATTATTGACTGATTTACTCCAATACTCCAGATTCACTCAGATGGGTTTATTATCTTATCTTTCTGAGAGGGTGCAATGTGAAATACTGGTACCAGTTTGTGTCCACAGATTTCAAATTTCCTTACATACCTGCCTGGGCATGTTTTCTTTAATGTTAGACCAAAATAAATTGTTGGACAGAAATAGGAACATGAACAAGTTATACATCCTGAAGCAATTGTTTCTTCCAGTCTACAATTTACCAGGATGTTCAGGAAGGTCACCTAGATTCTACCTTGCTCATGTGCCACTGAATTGAGAGAAAGTGTCAAAGTTCAAAAGCACAGACCAAATATGTGGTCAACACTTCTCAACTCCAGAAAGGATGGGAGAAATAAAGATATCATTTATTTTAAAAATCATAAAACTGTGAAGTGTAGGAACACCTAGAGACCTTTTGAACGAAAAACATTCTTCCTTTTACTGAAGTCACATTAATTGGGCTTCATTATAATCTCAAAATAAAATCAAGTATCATTAACAACTTTGCTATTAGGAAAAAAATAAGGAAAGAAGGAACACAAGAAAGCTTTTATTTTTCAGTGAAAATTTCAGATAATTTCTACAGTTTTGTGTTCTGACTCACGATTACCTCATGATACATTTCACTTGACACTAATCTCTCTATTCTTTGTATAGGTATACTCTTTAATGTTGTTAATTTAAGTATTTTTTAATTCAAACAAAATAAATAGCGCAGCAAAGTTACATAACATATATGTGTATTTGTATATAAAAAACATAAAACTATAATATTTTCAACGTGTATTCTTCTTGATAAGTTCTTCTAAAACAGTTACGTATTGTCCAAGACAATTTCAGATGGAATAACACATATTAATACAATATTAAGATAGTCAATATCAGAGTGCAAGAATGAAGGTAACAGTTGAAAGAAGTGCATGTTCAATGTCAGTATTTTCTCATTTTATGTTATCCATAAATAGTAATTATGATAAGTAACATGTCTAATAAGAACAATTAAGAGAAATTTTTCACAGAGAGGAAAACTGTGAATTATGTTGGAAGGCTTTTTGTTTAAGATCAGGTTAGATTTGGGTTTGGCTTAGTTCACTTAGCTGCTCTTGATATTAAAATGCCTGTTGGCCTAGATTACTACAATTTAAGAGCCAGAAGAAAGAAAGAACAGTTGAAAGAAAACAAATGCTGCTGGCATTGATAATCAAACATGGATTTTCTGGATTTATCCTGTTGATAATAAGTTGTTCCCTTTCTAGAAACGCAGGGATGATGTGGGTTGAAATGTGTAACTTAATGTTTTGTTAGTGAAAAGTAGTTTTTTCTTTTGGTATATTAGTTAAAGATTGGTTTTATTTTCCCAAAGACCCTCATAATTATATTAGGACTCCTATCCTGCTGAATCAGTTTACAATTAATACAATGGCAGCCTGCTCCTTAGCTTAATGTGTACCTCACTCTTCTGAACGAATATGACTGAACGTATAGCAGTGTCTGAAGGAACAAAATTTCCAGACTGAGTTTTAATGCAATGGATTTCTTTATGGAAACTTGCAGACAACCTGGAAGAAAGTCATAGGATGAAAGCCAATATTCATCAAATATAATATTCACTATTCCCTAAGCTGTATTTCCTGCCCTGTGAGTACTAGGAGTCCTATCTCCCACCCTCTGAGTTTCTGTCAGCAATCAACACCATTTACAACACATGCTGCATAAAGGAAAATTGCATTACAATGATAGTTGATCTCTGTTATGACATGTATCTTCATGGCTACAGAGGGGAAAGATAACTCATCACTGAAATAGCCATGAATGATATATCTGTCTTTCCTGGTAAGAAGTGTCATAATAGATATTGACTCTCGTGTGCTGCCTATTTACAAAATCATTGTTCTTCAGGATTATTAGTTATTCATAAAGACTAAGAAAGTTAAAGCTCAGAAATATAGCTAAAAAGGAATTTTTCAGTCCTATATGACTTAAAGAAGTCTGAATTTTATCATTACATGACATACCTACATCCAACCTACATATAAACAATAACATCTGACAACATATTGTTATATTCATATTTAGAAGTGCACATGCTATATGTAATATACATCAAAATGATATATCAAAATGTTGTCCTTGAAGAAATTTAATTATAGTTAGCCTGTTAATGGGTGAGGCAAGAATATGTTGTCTTCAAAGATTGCACATGAGCTCCAATTCAGCCTTTATAACTTTGTGATCTGTCACATGTTCTACAAAATTAGAAACTGTCTTCAAAATGGCTGGAAAAGATTGCCCTTGGCTGCTTTCTTATGGAATAAGAGAAATCTCTTCCACATACTTGTTGGTCTCTCTGCACCTTTCAAACCACTAGCCAACTGTAGTTACATTTGAAAAAGTAAAACTTTTAAGGACCATTAAATTCCTAGATGTTTTGTGAAATTCAGTAGCTGAAGAAAGAATGTTTCTCATGACTTTCTGTCTGGGAATAGCAGGGTGAGCTTGGCTATTACATGTGCTCAGAGTTGCCACAGAGGTGATCTGAAATCTGGTGGAATGATAGAAGAGAGAACCTGGGGCATCACTGGGGCCCAGTGACATCCAACAGGTGCCTTGGGAAACCTGGCCTTACATGTTCTACTGCTCACAGACACTTCAACTTTTGAAAAATGAAAACGTCTCCTCTGTCACTCCAGGTGTACAGTCAGGGCTTCTCTAAAACCTGCCTTTGTCTTGGGCAAATTTCTTTTTAAGAACTTCAATTCATGGGTTGTATGGTCAGAAGGGAATTTCTAAAAACCTAGAGCTCCTAGCTTGACCTGCATAGCACAAGCCACATAATTTTATCTCCTAGTTCCTGCAGGATTATTCTCCTTTGCCATGTAAGTGACCTATATTGAATTTAATAAACCTACAGAGCAAAAAGATTTAGAGATGAAAGATTATTTTCTTCTCCTGGCTAAGGCTCTTTCCAGAGAAGAGCTCAGGAACTGGAAAAGTCATATGCATTGGGTAATAGTATGTGTCAAATTAAACATGTATTTATGTTTTTCAATGGATCTGAACTAAGCTTATGGATTCCTATGAGATTAGGCAACTGAATTCCTTTCTGATCTTTATAGATGCAGCCTTCTAAAATGCAATGTCTTTAGTCATCAGTCTGAAAAAGTCAACTCATGACATGTTTGTAAAAATGCAGTTTTTCAAACTCCAAAAAGTTATTGATAGACTAGGTTACATAAGATTAGGAAACACTGTCTAAAGAGACAGATAAGAATGTAATTCTCAAAATGCTCTTCTTATACACATTGGGTTTGATTTAGGAATAATGACATATTGTGCTATTTTATTTCACTTGTACCCTGGCATACTGTTGTCATTATAATATACAAATCACAATAAACTGAAATGCATACTTTTCAAGCTGTAAACCTATAGAAACTACTACAAGGTAAATTAAAAACAAAGTAATATATTTATATTTTAATACCTAGCAACTCCCATGATTTCTTAATTAAAAGCATTTTTCCCTGATAAAATATCCATAAAGCCTACATGTGATCTACTTTATTTCCCCTTAACTATACATAAGATTTATAATTTAATATTATATATACAGATGCAAGTATTTAAACTTTACGCTGTATTTTAATATATTAGTAACTAGCCACTTTTGGGTGCACCTACACTTTTGATTTTTCCTAGACAAAAAAGATATTAAGAGAACACAACACAAAATTAATTTTACTAATGTATGGATTCTTCATTTTGCACAAGAAAAAAAAATATCAAGTGCTAACCACACATATAGTGAAAATAATGTCTTAATTTGTCCTCTACAAAACCCAAGCCAAGTCACTAACTTTTTCAGAATTTTTGGGAGTTTTGCTTCTTGCCTCTGCAAGAGTTTAAGAAAAAAATGCCACACTGAACCCGCAGAGACACTTTTTTTATCTCTTGAAATTTATTTGGAATGTTGATTGCACCTTGTGTTGTCCATCCATTTTGATACATACCTGGGGATATATGGGGATAATTAAATGTTTGGGTTAGGAGGCATGCAGAATACACTTATGATATTACAGTATGTCAGTATGGTTCTTAGGCTCTGATGTGTATTATGAGTTAATTAAGGCATGGGAAATAATGTATATGAAAAGATATATCTTCTTTACTTTCAATGAAATAAAAATTTCAAATCAAAAACATCTGTCTTTTTTCATTTATATGTCAAAATATAATTGGCTATGGTTGGGTTTTGTTGCCTTTATTACTTTTAATAGCTGTACAGCCACTGATTGCCCAAGCTGATGGTTAATTTAATTTCTGTCAATACAATATTGGGGCTGTCTGCATATTCAGGCCATGATTAACTGCAGCAGAGTCCATAACAGTAGTGTTATTATTACTGCATTTAACTGCCTCTCGGGAGAAGACAAATTAAATTATGTTGAAAATGCTGTTGATTATCATTACAGACTTATTTGTAGAGCACAATTACTGATCTGTTGTAAAATAAATCAAATTTTTTATCATCGTGGTATAAATTAAATGTAATGTAGGCGAAAGGAGAGTGGTTACTGAAGGAGTTCAGGCAGATTTGTATAAGTCAACTGAGCACTGAATTAAAATAATAATCGCAGATGAATATGATATTATATTTTAATAACAAGCTACTTCATGACCAAGTGTTCATAGATTATGGGACTTCAACAATAAAAAAGCAAACTTAAAATGGTTTATGTGCTGTTGACTTAAACAAAAGACTGAGGCCTTCATATATAAATTATTTTCTACTGCTGCCTCTACACAAACTGAAAACTCACTTCAAGTAACCAATTTGAGGCACCACTTTAAAAATATAATTACACTAATAGCTTACATATGATAATACTTTAGCTCTCCTCCTCCCTCTATGATATATTAATCTCTGCCATACTGTAATAGTGCCTTATGAAATGTGGGCCTTTCCTGATAACTCCAGTGAAAACAAAATATGTGCAACGTACTAGCAGATATTTAATTACACTGAATGCTCACTAATTAAATGCCCCTTAACCCTACATCTTCACAAAGGCCAGGCAGTTATTCACTGATTCATAAAGACAAAATGAGAGCAGGTATACATGGTTTTTACCCTGCTTTCTCCATAGATAAGTGATCCAGCTTCAGTCATGTTTCTTTTGACCATCAACCATGTCAGGAATCGAAGAAGTAATGCCAGGGAGACACAAGCAGAAGCTGCCCCCATTTTCTTTCCACCCCCATTAGCAGAGTTCAGTCTGAATCTTTCTCATGGGAGTAGTTCCTCAGCTGGCACGGACATTGCATCTCCATCAGCTTCACCAAAATTCTGACAATTCACATCAACAAGGGAGCTGTTTATCAGGGACTTGTACCACCTATGTGTCCTTAGAAATTGCACTTGCCCATCAAAACTATTCCTCAACAATCTTTGATGCAAAAAAATGTCTTACTAACTACAATGTATTCCTGAATTCTTTACACAGAAAAAATCCCATTGACATTCATGGACATTTTGCCTACAAAGAAATCACATAAAGTGCCTCAGAAGAAGCTGGTTCAGTAGATGTCCATCAACTCATAGAATTTCAGATTTCTATTTTTAATTTTGCCAGACATTATTACTTTGGTCTACAATCCTCCAATAACTGTCTCAGAGGAAGCCCTTCTCTATCCTTGATACATTTTCAGCAGGAGTCAGGCATCCCCATGAATGAACTACATCAGCACAAAGGGTACTTGAGCCCCACAGTTCCTGGCACACCGACTGAGATTTTGTTCCTGGCACACTGAAGCTCCTGACTGCATTAGGCATGCCTGGAGCTCCATGGCACTCCTTATATGTTAATCACATCCATTACACTCCATGCCTTGCAAAAATTTATATGGAGATCCAGAGTTTACAAGCAAATTACCTCTGTAAAGCACCCTTTGGCCCAGCAAAAATATGATGGGCAGTGAGCCACGAGTTCTAGTCACAGCTCTTCATCTGACGTTAACAATTCTGTGCACCACAGAAACCTTATTATGCAGCAAGGCCTCATTAAGAAAGAGACAAGAATCATTTGCCATATTTTGCAGAAGGATTAACTCAGGGGTTGTCATTTGTTGTGCAGCAGGACTCAAACCCCAGGTTTTTAAGAGAGCAAACCCATGTTGTACACACATAGCCAAGATGCATTTCAAGTCTATGTGCTTGTCTGGGCTTTCCAGAGTTATCAAGCCACATTTCCATATGTAGCCAGAAGACGAACCAAGAATCTGATAAATGTATGAATGCTATTTTACATGACAGCAGTTCTCTTGCTTTGTTTTCTCTTGTTTAAAGACATGAAAAATATCATTATCATACAAATTTCTGTCTTTCAGAAAAAGAGCAATTGAAATCATTTGTAGAAGTATCTTAAGAGATCAGATGATTCCAAGAGTGAAACCCTTGTACAAAACAGAAGAGCAGAGAATGAGGCACGAAGAATTAAAGTTATTATCTTAGTTGAAATCTAGAGGAGCTGAGATCTATTCTCACTCTGCTAGAAACTTTCTTAAATCATGGTGGGCTCCGGCTTCCCAGCTTAAGCCATAACCACCAGTGGGTGTTGTGATAGCTGCATCCATCTGTGGACATGGTGGCCAAGGGCTGTCTGGAATGGTGTCCCAGACGTCTTGCTGGTATGCAAATGTGACCATAAGTCACTCATCTTCCCCTATAAATAGCAGACAGCCCAGGGCCCGTGGAGCTCTCCTGCACGGCAGCGGGCGGCGCGCCAGGATCTCTCCTTGAGCAGGGACACCTCTCAAGGTTACTCCTCCAGGCTGAGAGATCCTGTCCCAAACAGATCCTCACTGAGTGGTTACTGCATGATAAACTTTGGCTTCTTAGCTAAAGGATTCACTGTGCACATCTGATCGTTTAGCCATAGACTATTGACCAAATCTGAGGCAAGAAGTGTATTCAGATGCACCTATCAAGAGCATCTAGTCTGAAACTCATGACTCAACAGGAGATAAAGCTATTTCCCTGACAGTTTTCTCTGACCCTATCCTCTATGCAGTAAAAAATCAAGTGTACCTTGCCAACAAGTCTTGTTAAACCTCTCTCACATTTACCATCAAGGTTTGTTAAATAGCTTGCTTCTATCAATAAACACATTGCTGTTTCTTTCTTATGAGTGAAGCACCTCACTCCATCAGCAAGGTAACACTATCATAATTCAAACTTGTCTTGCTATTATTTATATTAAAAATATATAATTTCATTCCTACTTTCTTTTGGCTTGTTATATTGGCCTAAAAAGCTCACTTTTAGGATTATTTTAAATGTGAATATGTCACACAGCCTGTTCATTTAAACCATGCATTTCAGGATCAAAGCCATCCACTGAATTGCATATAACCAAAAGAGTTTTTAGAAGTCTTTAACCATTTATCACCTCTACTCAACATGAAATTCTTCTTGGCACTTTAGACTACCATAAGAAGGAATAGGCCCTGCCACATGGAATTTATAATACAATTTCAAGTGTGAGACAAAATAAGGGTTAGCAAAACCAGAAGGGTAAGATTTAGCTGTACTTTGAGGAAGAAAAGATGCACCACAGAAGGAAATAGAAAATGTGCAGATATAATCTGTTCTTAAAATATTCTGAGAATCCGCTATGAAGAAGGGTGATAGACTCTGAATGAAAGGAAGTGAGCTTTCCATACTATGTGGGGAACGTTTTTGTTCAGTTTGTGCTACCAGCCAAATGATTTTCCGTTTTCAGAGTAGGACTCATTACTTAGTGTTTCTGCCTTAAAAATAAGGACTGGTAACAAACTGGTTCTGGAAAACCTTAACAGATCATGTGTCTAGAAGCAGCATATATTGTCCTTGGTTTTCCTATGTGCACATTTATGCAGAAGAGGAAAATCACTTAGAAAGTGTTTAACTTCAACTGTTGTTTCTATTCACACACTCAAGTGTGTGAAGTCCCTCATCTCAAAATGGTGTTCTATGTTACAAATGAGGTCAGCTAAGCTACACCAAAGTCAAGGGGTTTTAAAAAAAGTAGTAGAAGGTTTTGCTGTGTGCAGATATGCTCCCACCAGCTCAGTAAAGTGAACTAAAGTTCGCTTCCAATACTGCAAATTAACACAAATTTGAGCCAAATCTACTCATGTGACCTTGACAAAAAAATGTGTGAAATCATACATGTAAAAAAAAATTAATTCAATACACCTATTTTTTGAAAAGATAAACAGTGTAAGCTTTGCAAACACAGGACTCTAAAAGAATGCAGTGTTATTAATATTCCTCTTGATTAAAGATTAAAAATACCCATAAAAAGCACCCCAGACTGCAGTAAATTATACTCCTAACAATTAAGGTTTTGACTGAAACAACATAACTACTTCAATATCTATGCTCAATACAGGTGAAATGCACTCCATAAAGGTGGAACTCTGAAAGGATCCCAATACAGTAGTGCATGGCACTGAGCTTATTTGATGTGACACACTCCATTCATCTTCATGAAAGTTTCAAACTCATGAGATAGATACAAACTGATGTCTATTGTCATTTACTGGGAAACTTTGAGGTGTAAACACTTCACACAGCCCCCTCACAAACATGAGGCAGGATGATAGCTTTGATGGCACTGATGGATGGTATCCTTACAGCCAGGGGAAGGAGACTCACATCAGCACTGACACTGTGGGATCTATCAGCTGTCTTTAAAACAAAGTGGATCACAGGAGAGTACCAGAGCACAAACACATAACAGTGGTAAGACTTTGCTCCTTCTTCAGGAACAAAGCACATGTAATTTGATGACTGTTCACAGAATGCCAGCTGTAAGGTTCAGAGATAAACTGTTCTTCATTATATGATTATGACTTATAATTATGTATTCCCTATATGGTTATTATATTCCATACAAGATAAATCATACTATGGAATGATTATGAACTGATCATATATGACCATAGTACAGTAGGCAGACAAGTCTCTGTCCACACATGGGGGAAATACTACTGTCCCTGAGAAAACAGTTACACACTGCTTGGTGCATCCTTCCATAGAAAACATACCTGACATGCACATCTTTAAGCATCAGAAATAATTATGGATGAGAAATAGGAGGCTTCAGCTTAACTTGGGCAAAAAAGGTAATACAGCTGGGTAGCATAAAACTGCTTCAGTAACCAGCCAAGTTATTGCTCTCATTAATTGTCAAACCCATCTCTCTGCTCTTTTCAAAGCAAAGACACCTAGGAATCTTCCCTGAGCTTGTTCAGCCTCAGGACAGACTTTCAGCTTGAACTCTACAAGTCTTTAGACAACACTTTTAGCTATCTGCATAAGTCTTCACTTGGACCTCTGCATACTCAGACACCACTTCCTTAATTATAGCCTAATAGCTTGCTTAATAATTCCAAGTTCTAAGGAATAACATCACAAAATAGAAGTGGCTTATAATATAATATGTAGCACACTGACAGAACTAAAAGCAACTGCTCAGGAAGGGTATAATTATCCATGTTTCACAGATCTTTAAAGTGAGGTTCAGAGGGGTAACATCTTTCCCTGGACACAGGAAAACTGTGGTAGAGACAGAAGCAGCCATGTAGCCTTTATTCCTATACTATCCTACTGTGTTTTGAAATGTGGAGTAAATGAGACATTATCATAAAATATGCTGTAATCACGGTTTTGATTAAACCCCGGATCAGGTTAAAATACTGGATTAAGCTCAGTGTTTTAAAAACAATTACATCCACTACAGTAATAGAGGGACATGTTGAGCAGTTTGTTTTATTGACTCTTAATTAGAAATATATGCTTCGTTTATCATAGTACTCTCTGTAGGAGATCAAGGTGCAAGAGGTTTCAGTTTGATGTCACCATATGAGCAGGCTGGGAACAAGTACATTTCTATAAATTAAAATTAGTCCTTTAATAGGGCCTAAAAGGTTTTTTTTAAATTGTCTATAGGGATGAGTAAATAATTGCTTTGTCAATACAATTCTTTCTTGGTCTGTGAGCTTTTAGAATTTTACTTTACTTTTTAAGAAATTTTCACCCAGCTCCTAGACAATGTTTTCATCTTCCTTCATTTTATTCCAGGCCCCATGTTAGAATGAAAATTCTGCTTTTCCAGGAAAATCCTGTATAAGTCACTCAAATATCTTCGTTTGTTAAGTCAATAATAAGACTGCTATAATTCTCTGTCACACCAATAGCTCTAGATTCAGTTATACGTGATAGATGAGTTACTAATGCCTGTAAAACTTCTTGTTCAAACAGTATGCTATGCTACTTTTAGAAACCAAACATTTTACCACTTAGATTATGAAAATGTATCTGACCTATCTTGTAAAATAATCAGATACATTTATAGCAAATTTTGTGCACTATGCAGCTAATTAAGAAGACAGTCTTTCTGTAAAACAAATTATTGGACCCGAAGGGTATCCCTGCAACTGCAATATTTCAGGCAAACAAAACAAACCAACAAATCAAGGAATAGCCTTTTCTCATTTCATTCTGAAAAAAAAAAAAGAAAATTCTATATTTTTTAAAAATCGATACATTCATCATATTTCTTATGAAACCACAGCATCAAGAACCAAAACACTTAGAATGTCCATAAGATTGCTGCACAGAATAATTTATTTTTATTGAAAACAAGAAGAAATAAAACCAAACAAATACCCCCATCAAAATTATGTGCAGAAGTTACAATTTCTTGCAAAGTTCTGCGGTCATTCCAGGCTCAATATGAAATAAAAATATAGAGCAGGAATGCTGTTAGCAGCCACTACATACAAAATAATTCATTTTGCCTCTTTTCAGCTTTTAAAAGGTATAATTAGACAATGTTAGTCTAAGGCTTCATCTGAAACCTGGGCCAGTTCTGGCTGAAATTTTAGTAGTTTGCAAAATGTTTTTGGCTTACTTTACACTCATTTTGCAAACATGACTGAAATTTCCCTCAGAAACCTCTCCCATTCTCTCTCACAAGGAAAGCACACATTATGCATGTGTTCAAAAAGCACTACACAGGATCACAAAATATTTATTACCAGATTTATTTGATAGCTTGTCTATCCATCAGCATTAAAAAAAAAATAAAGAAAAGAAAAGAAAAAAGAAAAGAAAAGAAAAGAAAAGAAAAGAAAAGAAAAGAAAAGAAAAGAAAAGAAAAGAAAAGAAAAGAAAAGAAAAGAAAAGAAAAGAAAAGAAAAGAAAAGAAAAGAAAAGAAAAGAAAAGAAAAGAAAAGAAAAGAAAAGAAAAGAAAAGAAAAAAGAAAAGAAAAAAGAAAAGAAAAGAAAAGAAAAGAAAAGAAAAGAAAAGAAAAGAAAAGAAAAGAAAAGAAAAGAAAAGAAAAGAAAAGAAAAGAAAAGAAAAGAAAAGAAAAGAAAAGAAAAGAAAAGAAAAGAAAAGAAAAGAAAAGAAAAGAAAAGAAAAGAAAAGAAAAGAAAAGAAAAAAGGAGAAAAAACCTTAAGACACAAGAAAAAATAATTGTGGAAGCCAGATTAAGAGAACAGTTTAAGATGTTAATTTAAGATGTGTCTGTTCATATGTTATTGTTGTTACTGTTTACTGTTGATGTTACTGTTTTTATTCTTTACTTGTCCACTGATATTTTGAATTATGATCCAGTCCATGAGTATCTCTAGTGTATATGAAAATATATCCACAGAATCATTTTAGTTCCTTAAGGCTATGCTGACAAAAATATATGTTCACCAAAACATACACCAAAGTTTGATTCCCTTGTACTTAATAAATAAGCAACAGACCTGGGAGCAAAATGTTCACATCTCTGATCCAGATCACGGGGCCCTATGTCTGGTTTTCTCCATCAGGTATCTCAAAGAATCAGCACTCAAAATATTCCTATATTTTTTTGTTCTTTTTTCCAATTACAACTTTATGGAATGTTTTCTCCCATATTACTCAGAGTAGCAAAACTCAAGGGAATATATCCCTCTCTATGACCCAGAAAATTAACTATATTTTCTAGCTAAAGCTGAATGGTGATTTTCTGGGCAGTTCCTCTGCAAGGGGCATCTCTATTGCTTTCAGATTTTCCAAGAGAGATTTACCTGAAAGACATACAAACCCACAAAAATCTGAGCAGGGTGAAAAAGCATTGCAAGGGGCAAACAAAGAGGAAAGTAGAGGAAAGCTGCAAGGGCAGCTTGTTTTCTGTGTGGGTGAAGAATGTGACTTTCTTAGCAGCAAGTTCACGTGCCTGACTTGTGATACCATCTGAGCATCCCCTTGACATGAGCTACAGAGGCATTCACCATACCCTGTGCTACAAGGATTTTATTGTCTTGAAACTCATTTTCTTAGTACACTTTTGAACACTTTTTAAATCCTAAATGATATAGTACACTGAAATCAATTGATGAAAAATGCTAAAACCAGACATTTTATTATCAAGGGCACTCAAAATGAGGTTGAGCTGCTTTAAATGCAGGTATGTGTTCCCAGCTAGTCTAATCAATCCCATTTAATACATATAATTGCAACTTTATATCTTATTATTGTCTCCACAGGGGTTTTGTGGAAACAAGATGCTCCACATTACACATTTCCTATGATAACACACAAACATTAAACTATGTTTTTAAAGAACACAAGCATGGAAGCTTTAGTGAAAAGTGGACAGCATTCCTTTTTATGGGAAATCTTATTTGTAGAGATGCAGTCCAAGGACTCTTTTCTGCCAGAATAGCACAGAAAAGTGTCCAACTGCCTTTGATAAAAGAAAAAAATCCACCTTGTAGTCATCCCTGTTAAGCAGAAAAGCATAGACCTAGTGAATGGACTAAATTCAAAGCACTAAATTAGAGAACCAAGCTGAGAAAGGATTCAAACCCAGGAATGTATTTTGGCAAAATTAATCCTTAGTTTAAAATGACACATCTTCCAAAATCTGTTAGGTTTTTTTTTAAACATCTTGCACTTATCATCATCTTGCACCTTCATCAAGGAACTCAAGGAACAAATAATTGTAAGACATTCAGGAAATTCAGCAGGATTCTGGAAAAGAATTTGAAGGTGTTTAGGTGCTGCAACACTTAACTGTAGAAGCTAGGTGTAAATGGTTTCAAGAAACTGCTGGTTCCTTGTTAAAATCCAAGAATTTGTCCCAGATGAAAAACAAATCTAAGAATTTTGTTTCTCATCATATCTGTGCCTCTTTAAATAATTAAAATTAGTATTTTTTTATATATATTTTTGCTCATTTGTTTATCCAGATATTCTGGCACCAATATAAGAAACATTAGGCACACAAGATAAGCATGAATTTTACTGATTTATAAATCAATGGAAGGCCTACACAAACAGAAACTACACCGTGTTCATTAACATAGGTTTCAGTATTTCACTAATGAGATGTGACCTGCTTTGGCATTATAGGCAGTAGTTTGATATTTTAAAGAAAAGAAAATAATCACCTTCTAAGACTACTCTATGATATGGGTTCTGGTTACCACCTTTGCTTCAGATTTTTTCCAATTTAAAAAAAAATTATTTTTTATAGTAATGTATTTTTAATATTCAATTCTACTTGAGCTACACATCTGCTGATCTAGATTCACAGATAATCTTTAGACAAAAATATTTTTCCTTGGTTTATTGTCATCCATAATGAAAATTACTTTGTGATTGAGTACTTTTGCTGCTGAAGAATATGCATTTCCTTGTCATCTTCTGTTCAGCTTCAGCCATTAACAATTACAGGGCTTTTTTGTAGTTGTACACAATAGATCAAGAATTCCTGTCATATTCCCCAAACAGATATCTAAACCAATCTGAAATACTTAAAGATACTTTCCATAGAAGGTGTCTTTCATTATGATAACCAATCTTGTAGTGGTTTTTATTTCAAGTTCTCCATATATCAGTATTCTTTCAAATCAAGAATATCTGGAGTGAACACATTGTTTCAGGAGCTATTGCTTCTGTCTCACATATGAAATGAATGTATTCCATTATTCTAAAACAATCATCTATACTGGCCCCTGAAGGTTCCAAAAACATGTTGAACCATGGCACTTCACTAAGAGTGGAGCACTTAGGAATATTCACAAATAAATCCTCTCTGAAGTTGTTTCTCACACAACTTTGTCCTGCACTTCTTTGTTCCTAGGTACACAAAACTACCTTTGGCCATTGAAATGGATCCTGCACTTAACTTTTACACATGTTTATTTTTCTGTCTGAAGCATATTTCATCAGTAATCTGTCACTCTGCAAATTTCACCAGTTTGATTCTCTCACTTCCATGTCAGCAACCATGCTAAAAATCATATTATATATGCAGATATGTTCCTGAGGGCCTTCTTCACGCACACCCAAATTAAAAATCTGAAATATGCAATTAAAATATTTTATTCTTTCCTTTTTCATCATAGGTAGTTGGCTGACATCTTACAATTGTAGGAGCAAGATATTTTTCTTTTTTTTTCTGGGCCCAAAATCATATTCAGACTTATCTAACAGCCTGAATATAGCTGTATATATTTCTCCCTCCTGAATTCATTTTCTGCTGCATCATACATGAAACTACTTTATTAGCTCTTTAAAGAGCAGGACAATAATTCAACTCTGCCATGTCTGGGCACACAGATTTTCTGGAAAATATCATGTAGGTTGTAATGTTATTGTTGCAGGAGTAAAAATGGGGGAAAAAAAGGTATATACTTCCAGGAGATAATCATAGCAGTTGTGTAGCTACTATGCTTTATTTTCAATATTTTGATATAACATGAGCTATGCATTCTTGCATACAAATCTCTCTCAGATTTTTGGACAATAGGGATTGATTGACCAGAATGTTGCAGAACTCAGCAGAGGTCATCTGACAAAAACTTTTCAAGGAAAAAGCAAAAGATGATGTCAGTAGTACATACAGGAGATATAACTTTAAGTCAAATATTGTTCCTCTTCCCATCACAAAGCACACAATGTAAACAAGGATAAAAGGTGACTGCCAGCCTTATTGGTCCCAAAGGATGTCATTGTCTTCTCAGACCTTCTGATGTCACATCACCACTGACTGCCATGGCTATCATATGAACTGCAATGGCTATCATGTGCTGAAGTCTAATTGTGGAGGGTCTGTCACAAATTCTCTAATTTTTTTTAATATATTTAGTCCATCACTGTGAGGCTTCTGGCAAAAGGCAAGGTCTGAAAAGGTTTGGTCTGGAAACATCTTGAAAACATCCATAAGCCACTCTTTCTTCAGAAAAATTCTGTTTCTTAGACAGCAGTTTTGGTTTTTTGCCACTGCAAACTCTTCGAAAGAGCATGTGTTTTTGTGAAGAGCTCAGTGATACATGTTTCAGGATTCGCTTTAATTATCATGGTTACAAATTGTCTTTTGGGTCATCTCTTGGAATATCCCCTTTTGCATGCCTTCTTCACATAGTTACAGATAGACTTTTGTGAGCTGAAGGGTTGTAAATCACCTTGCTGGCAATAAAAGAATTTTAAAATAGTCAGAAGCCACAGAGACTATTTTTGTTGTATTTGGGATATTTCCTTCAATGTGCTAGCCACTAGGAAGAGAGCATCTGTGTTAGTGGAGCAACAAAAATTTCCAGAAACTTAGTTACTATTAGTTATGTTTCATAAAGACAAAACTGTGCTTTGTTAAGTTTGGACATATAGAAACAGAGGTGGTATATCATGTAAAGAATAATGCATAGGTAGCTAAAATGGCATTCCATTGCTGAAGTTATTAAGAAATTTCACATGTATATAGTTATTGTCATTGAATAACTGGTAAGGACTTAATTTTAAGTAGTGTTATCCATTCTACAACCAACCAGAGTTTAAAATAAACTCTAGACTATCTATTTCCAGCACAAGATGTGAAATGTATGCTACAATATAATGTATTTTCTTCATTTTAGAAGTGGTCAGAAGAACAAAAAAGAAAGCAAAAACTTATTCCTTAATGTTTAAATGAGGATCACATCTTTTGATTTGCAATTAGAAAGAAAAAAATTCAGATTTTAAAAGTTAATAAGTAAAAAGTAAACTACTGAGGAAATATAGTTAAAGTTGAAGGATCAACTCACATTTCCAAACAGAGAAGTTATCTAAATTCAGCTAGTAATAGCCACCAGAAACAAATTACTCTAAATTATGCAATGTATACCAGGAAACTGTAAATGTTAAACAAGGATTAGCTATGAAACAAAAATAGACAAGTAATAAATTAATCTATACAGGATAAAGAACAAAAATTCCTCAGGAAGGACCCTTTCCAACATGACAGCTCATGGAAGATTAAAGGTACCCTCAAAAGACAGCTATAGGTCATAGCTATAACATGTACCCAAAGAATTTCCTTTTGTATTTGTTAAGCAAGGGAAAATAAAGCAAGTACAGAGCAGCACACAAGAGATCATTAAGCAGATGATGAAGACAGACTTTAACTTACCACAGTAGATCTTTTCTTGGAAAAAATTAATTTGGTTGACTCTGTTGCCAGGAGATGTTTGGGAGAGAGCCAAGAGACTTATGGCAATAAATCAATGAGAAATAAAATAAACACGAATTAGAGATATTGTCAGAAAGTTAATGTCTTGCTATCTTGCTTTTCATAATACAAGCTAATTCCTTATAAAGGTTCCAGCTATTTTTGCAAAAGAATTTTTTTAAATGGCACTGATCCTAATGACATTTGAGAGGACTTCAGTCAGTAGAAGCAGAAAAAGGCAACAGAAAAAGATCTTCTTTCTGCTCAATACAGTGTTTTAAGAAAAATCAAATCAAACCAGAGAAAATCAAGCAAACAAACAAGCTAAAGAAAAGCTGCAAACTACCAAAAACATGAATTGAGTGATAATGGGAAGGCTGCAATGTATATCAAGTTTCTCTCCATGGCCAACTGATGCTTGCATAGCATTGAGCACTGTCAGAAAGTGACGTTGGTCAGTTACCAGAAGTTCAGAAGAACACAGGTACTACAAAGGGTACTCATAATGTTATCACTATAATTTGCATTGTCCTTGATACTGGGAGGCAGAAGACCATTAATGGCAGGTTTCAGATCAAATTTGGGAAAGTACTCCAGTACATGCAGGTATCAACAAGTCATGACATTTCACTGTGTAATAGGCATGTATTCAGGAATGCAAGTAATTACATTCTGTCTTCTCTAAAACAGTGTCCCTTTTGTTTCATGCTGAGAAGTCATTCTTTCCTAGTACACACTCTGGTGGAGAAGTACATACAATTTACATTGTGTTATAGCAAAGGAAAATGGGACATTTTTAAAGGAAAGTGGTGACTCCAATATATGTCCAGCTTTTGAAAGATATTCACATCATATGACAAAATTGCCACATAAATATAAGATATAAATTATTATTAAAATCAGAAAATATTTCTTTGTTTGAGAGGATTTTCTTTTTCTGAAACAAACAGAAATATCAAAGAAGCAAACTGCCTGTTATTCCATATCAAGGAAGGTGCATATAAGCAAATGAAATGGGTAATTTAAACTAAAAGCAATACAGAAATCTCACTTCCCCCTTCCCCTCCCTCCTCTACTCATATATACACCACACAAGAGAGGTGAGATGCTCAACAGCATGATAAAATGACCCTCCAATGGCAAACACTTTAAGGAACTGACTTTCAGCATCCCGTCTGTCCTTCAGTTGGTCTTATTGCTTATGTTGTAGAGTCAGAAAGTTATTTAGCTGTACACATTATGTTCTGAGTGAGCTGAGTGCATGTAATTTATGACTGTTGCACTTTAATGCATATTTAATAAAGCTGCAGACATTTATACACCAAATCAACTGTGTCAATTTTGTTTGCTTTGGGAAGATGGAGATGTCCCATGGCAATGCTGACACTCCTAGTGAGATTTAAATTATAAGACATTTCATTTGAGAGGAGAGCACTTTTAATGTACTATAGCTTGATACAGCAAAAATAATCAGCAAGGGCTGACTAACAGATACAGGGAATGAGAACTAGGATAAGTCTTGTAAAGAGTCTCACCTTTTGCTTGCAGACAAAAAGAAGGAAATTAGATACTAGCTGGCTCAGAAAACCCCCAGCAAACAACCAAAGCTGACAATTAAATTATTCAATTTCACCTCGGGTTTTAAGGGGAGTCCATGTAGAACAGGGAAAGAAGGATAATCTTTCTAAATTAGAATTGTCTACAGAAGTTCTGTGTCATTTCCTTTATCCATACGAGAACCACTACGTAAATAGAAGTGACTTTTCTTCTCTGCCATTAAGTTTCACAGCAGAAGCAAACTCTCTCCTGATGCCTTGCAATATTAACTGCAGTTTTAATCTGAGATATTTGTACCAATTACAAGGAAGATAAATTTTCCTTTCATCTCTTCATATGCTTTTCAATCTAATCAATCAAAATGTTAGGGCAAGAGCATCAACTGATTCAATAGTTTCTAAGTTCATAAGCCCTTTAAATAACTGCATGTGGAAGATGTCTCTCATCCATTAAAAAAGTCTGGACTAAGGCTAGCTCCTATTTGAGGGACAGATCTGGACTGCACTCCTTGTTCTGACAGTTTTTCAGATGGATCTGGCTTACCTAGCCAAGCCTCAGTGCTGCTAATAGCCTGGAGGTCTGCAAGGCAGATTTGAGGAGCCCATGCCAAGCTGCACACTGCTGCAGCAATTCAGCCAGCAGCAGCCAAGCAGCCAGCCTGAGGCTGAGTGGAGATGTCAGAGCAGTGATTTCAGGCTAGGTATGTCCACAAATGCCCAGGTTTTTCTCACGTTTCATGATATGAATATTGCTGCTGAGTCAGGTTTTGTATCAGAACTTGAGGATGTGCTTAGGGAATTACTTCTTTTTTTTTTTATAGTAAATATGAACTTCTCTGATGGGTTACAAGCCAGGTAGTGACACATATGAATATATATACAGGAGGAGCCTAAAATCTGAACTAACACAGCTGAGTGTTAAAACCAAAAACTCCTACTTGGAAAAGAGTGCACTGAAACATATTCAATATATATTCTGAAACAATTGATGGCAAAAATATGTGGTCTGAATTGAAGCACTGAACTGCAAATCTCAATGAAAATGTGTCAGAAAATCTATACTTTGTTTGGTAAAAATCTAGAAAATTCAGCCATTTAAATCAGAATACTTAATTCTTTAAAAACTAAGAATAAAAACTCAGGGGACAAAAGAGACTGACTCCATAAGAATCTGTGGGAGTTTCACTGATGTCAACCTGGTAAGAATATTTTGCTCCTACAAATCTGATTGTTATTATTCTTTGTATGCATACTAATGGTGAGATTTTGCAGCGTTCATGTGTATACAGCATGTATTTATTGTTCTCAAAACAATAGGACTGTAGCAGGAAATCTTTATTCGTTAGGTTCTGTTTGCAGATACATTGTCTATCAGTCAGGGAACCAGGCCACTCTGGAGCCCCATAGTTCATAATGGGACAAAAAACACCAGAGCAGGTGTGTATGAGAATGAATATATGTGTCCAGAGAGTAAAATACCCCAATTTTCTAGAATTACATGCTATATCTCTGCTCATTTTTTTTTCTTCTTCAACCAATTTTCAGACTTCTTTCTTGTCCCCCTTATAAATACTTCTTAAAATATTCAGTGATCTGGATTGGACTTTTAGAACTTGTTCTTTTAATCTATTTTCTATTCCTTCCTTGCTAAAGCTAAGGTTTTCCCCCTTTTACACAGAAAGAAAGCATAGTAATACAAACTATATGAGAAAAAAAAAATTACCCTGCATGTAGAGAGCATTTTCTAGCCTGAGAAGCAAAAAGGTGTGACCAAAAAGCAACATCTGGAATAAGGGTTTTTGGGAGACAGGTTATTTTTGCTGTAACATCAGAGTATAATGCAGCAAGCCATGGGCTGCCTGTTCTGGTAGCATGATTTATTCCTGCTCATCTGGTGTCACCAACCCTACCCTCACTGCAGATGATTACAGTACAAAATCATTTAAGGTTACAAAACCCTGCTCAATCAATACTATTCAGTCCAGCAGCTCAAGGGTGTAAAAAATACTCTGTGTCAACTGTTCTCTCTTCTACTGTATATGTTTAAATTGGACCTTGGGATGACCATTTATTACAGTGCATTTTATGGACTCCCAAAAATAAATGACTTTTTGACACAAACTTTCAGGCTTTCTAAATCCAGCTTCCACACTGCTTGAGGCTAGAAATTTCATCTAAAATATTATTGAATTCCAGCACAACATTAGCATGAAGAGATATTTACAATAACACAGCCATTACAACTCAATCAAAAGCTGATTTCAGCCAGAATTATGCAGAATTAAATCTTGCAGGATTCAAATTATTAAAAATCTGAGACTCAATAAAGTGTGGTCTAGAAGCCCCATTTATCAAGGGAGCTGAAATGCTTCTACAGTTATAGTGAGTTTTTAATATATATTCTGCAAGAATTTGCATGAATTTTAAAACATTTGAGTTTAATTCTTATAGAAATCAAGTAACTGTACCATATTTATATGGCAGTAGGAGCCAACTGAGAATAATTTCTTTATGTTTTCGTTTCTACATATCACATTTTAAATACATTAGGTTTTTTTATTTCTGGTTCTCACTGGGTAGAAAAACGTTAATCCAAATTTCAAGAAATGTATATACGCTTGGTTCCAATCAAAACTGAACCAACACACCATTAAAAGTAGCTAGAATGAATCCAAAGCAACAATTAAAAAGAACATTTCTAGGCAGATAATGTACTGAAAATAATCTCTCACTTATTATAGTCGACCAGAGCAATTGTATTCAAAATTCAGTATATTCATTTGGCCTTTTTCCAGCTCATCAATTACAAGCAGGGTCAGAGTCCAGTTCTCAATAGTAAGGCACATCTCACTCCATATGTTCAACTTAGCCCCCTCCTCTTACCACTTCCCACCCCAATCCTCCCAACAAAACATCCCATGATTAATTTCAGTATTTTTCATTGACTTGTTCAATGTGTGATGGATGAAGTCCTGGCACCTGTCTCACTGTGAATCCTTTTCATCACTTGCTTCTTTCCAAACCACAGCACTACACAGATCCGACTCCATGTGTCCTATTTTCACAGAAAAACCCAAAGCCTGTCTTGGCCTTTGTAAGGATAAGTACAGGAATGGATCTTCAGTCAGTAACTTCAACACTCATTTTGCACCAGCTCAACACTTGGTTACAGAACAGCAATACTGGTCTAAAAAGAAAAGGTTTCAATTCCCCTGGTTTTATCCCTCCTCTAGAAATGATGTTGACTGTATTTCTGAGTGAGTTCCAAATTTTTTTTTTATATTAAATAGACGTAGAGGCAATGTCATATACAGAAGCTAACTACTCAGTCTGAACTGAGAGATTACTAAGAATTACCATTGGCAGTGTTGAAATATCAGTTTTCAGTCCTTTGTCCTGGCTCATTTTATGGTACCAAAATGGCCTAAATAACCAAAGACTACATTATGTCAAAAAAAAAAGTCCCAAGCCTCTTCACAAAACTAATTACACTCAATCACAGAGAAATTTCCTAGGGAATTAAAGAACTGAGTTGCTTTCTTCCTAACCCAAGCTTGCCATGAGATCAGGTCACACCAAAAGCTGCAATTTACAGTAAAACCTGTAAGCAGCATCGACAGCTCTGTAGGCAGGACAAGATGAATCACGGACCCCCCTTCCCAAACCCTCCCTTCCAGTCCTGTCCTTTCTCCCACAGCAGACCCTGCTAACAGAGCATCCCCAAGCAATGTCTGAGCACATCCAGCTGTCAGCAGCTGCGCTGCCCTCACGGAAGCAGCTTCTCCAGATCTGTCATCACACAACAGCTCCTTCACACGCAGCGCCACTGCTCTGCAGTTTACGCTCGGTGAAGATCTGAGCTCGGAGTTTCTGCTCTCATGACTAGAGAGGGAGGATTTGGATCCAATTTGCTGTATTCTAGCTTCGATTTCATTCTTATTTAAAATTAATTTCAAATTGACCAATAATTCTTTAAGTAAACTGCTCAAAATTAAAAGGAAATAAGCTCAGTCAGCAGTAAGAACAATCCAACAGCTAAACCACCACTAAGAAGAGGTGTTAAAACACCATCTGTAGATATATTTAAAAAGGGATTATAGGGCACACTGAAGATTAGATGATCTAACATCCCTTCTAGTTTTAATCTCTGATTCCATTGTTCAGTTGGCTTAACAAAGAATACCCATATTAAAAGCAGTCCTAAAACATCCAATAGTGAAGTATTTTTCAGGCAAAATTGTCGTTAACTGTACCAGTCACACACCACTCACCAGCTATTTGAGCATTTTCTTTTCACCAGCCTGAAATTATGTATACTTCACTCAGGTGTACTGAAATCACTTTGATTTTTATATTAAAACTGCATTTTGGTGAACACATAAGAGGAAAAATGTTACACAGTATCAACCAAAATTTGACTTTGATTTGAGATACAGAATACCATTCAAGTTAATGGAAGCTACAGGGGCACATCTAAAGGCAGAATTTTCCCCTACATGATAATATAAAATTATACATCAGAAGAAGGTGAAAAACTAAAATAAGGAATTAAGTAATTTAAAAGTAGAGGTTGCAATTTCTATCAGAATTTGAATGTCTACGATTGCAAATACACTATGTTCTTTGACAGGTCCAAAGAAACGTGATTATTTTCAACTCAGGGAATGTATTTTAATGCCACTTAAAATTTATGCTGTAACAAACTTCATAAATGAGCCTTTTCTCAAAGAAGAGATTGTTTCTTTATATTGAATTTTTTTGTTGTTTTTATTTCCCAGGAGATCTCTTAAATAAAATGGTAACATTACTATGTGTGCATGTAGGTGCATGTGTGTATGTGTCAGGGAGAGGAAATTATTTTCTAGAGTAAATAAAAAGTACTCTAAAATCTTTAAATCACATTTATGAAAGCTAATACTTTTAATAGCTTTTACTATGGTTGGGAAGAAAGTTTCATTCACAAATGGACAGATGAATTAAGACATACTTAAACATAATTAACTTTAATTGCAAGTATACAAAGACATCTAATTCAGATATTCCTTATGCAAGTACCAAGTTGAAAACAATGCATCAAGGAATTATCTCTATTATTTTTGGCCCATTATATTTCTACAATTATCAAATGAATTCTTGAAATAGAATTTATTCATAGAAAGATGTATCTTTTATTGCTATATCTTTCACATCCAGTGTTCCCCAAAGTGCTTTACAAACCAGTATTGCAGGCATATGTGGACACTGGAAATTATTATCACCAGAATTTTGCTTTGAAAATAATAGCTTGGTTTATCATAAGGGGAAAACACTGCCAAGAGGAAAGAAGATACAAATTTCCCTCTCAACACTAAAGAAAAAGAGGGTTTTTTTCTTTATTTGAGACAGTCAGCACTGATGGACTGAATGGGGTATAGCTAAATTTCTGGAAGGCTGAGACCTTTTTATTCCTGTATTGCAGCTTGCAACACCCCAGACTTCAAATGGTGGAAGAATGTAAACTAGTAAACTTGAGATGAGTTCAGTCTTTTTATGATCACTGTGACAACCCTTCCATCCTGGTATAAATATGCTGAATACAGTAAAAAATAGGAAGAGAACATGCCTTTTTCACATTTGCACACCACCTACCACAGAAGTTTTTGAAGATGACTAATGCAAAAAAGGTAAAATTCTCGTTTAAATTGATGGGGAAGAGCTATCTAGAATCAGCCATAATAATTATATTATTATCACATTTTATGCTGGTCCATCTTAACTGAGTTGCTTTCTGGTAGTTAAAAAAAGAGGACAAAAATTGTTCCATAGAATTTTTATTAAACAATTCACGACAAAAAGAAGGACAAAAGTCCTGTTAATAGAAAATGAATAAAAACCTAATGAAAATTCTGTTAAATAAATGCATTAGCTCCACTTAAATAAAATAAGAATATTCTCTGCTAAATACAGAATTGTTAGAAAAATTAATTCATTTCTTAATTTTCAATTTTCCAATATTCTCTTTTGTACCCTTCAAAAGACCAAATTATTTCCTTCTCTTTCAGGAAAAAAAAATAGCTAGAGAGCTTTAGAGTCAATTATCAATACTCATCCTGACTTTGACTACTTTTAAGGACTGTCAAATCGCCAAGCTTCATTTACATCTAGATCATTTTCCTGGACTTTAACCCAGGCCATTCCTAAATGTTATGAAAATTACTCTGTATGATATATTACTTATTTTAATCAAATACAATTTTTTCTAATTGTCAGTGCTATGGCAAACTCACAGGGGATGGTCTGACTTGTGTACATTTCTGACAGTGAAATCGGTAACAACAGCTGCTTTGTGCCAGCCAGCGCATGTACCGTTCCTCTCAAGCCTTGTCATTCACATCTCCCCTAATTACCAAACATCTGCTTTCCATTTCCATTAACACTGCACTACCAGCTTGTCTAGTTTAATACCAATGACTCTTGACCTCCCCCAAGGAAGACACTTTCTGTCAAAATTCCCCCAAAAGAAACCAGCTCGGCACACTAAATTTGTATTGAGAAAAAAAAAAAAAAATCCGAAAAACACTTCCCCAAGGAAAAGCCTCCTGCAATCAGATAAATAAGATTAAAAGTAATCTTGAACAAAGCAAACATCCCTTGCAAATTGTGCTTTATATCCCCAAGTAGCTTAAAATCTTTAAGGCCAGAAACATGAATATTCAAATGTAATATACAAAGCAATGGGTTACATGACAGGTTACAGTAGCAGCCTATAGGTTAGGGTGACTGCATTTCTGGCAAATATAAAACTATTATCTGTGATGATATCTGTCTGCTTAAATAGAGACCATAATGGAAGGTCCCAACTGCCTCTATTATTTTTTTAATTATAGGTTATTATAATGGTGTTAATGTTCACTGGTTAATCCAGGATCCTAAAATTCAAAAGAATTATGACTCCATAACTTAGAGCAATTCTTTTTCTTTATTCCAGGTTGTGATCTCATAAAAATTTATTCCTATTTGGAAATCAGATGGTACTTAAAATATTTAATAGCTTCATTTTGTTTTCAAGTTACAGTATACTATAAAAGTACAAGAATTAAAAAAAATAAAAATAAGGAAATATTTTTAAGTGACTGTATAATATAATCATTGCCAGCAAAATCACAGAACAGTCTACATTTCTCTTAGCCTTGATGACATTTTTACCCTGGAAAAAGACACAATTTAAGACAATGTGTTTCTCAAATTTGAGGGTTATATTGTGAAATTATGGTAACAAATGTAAAGAAAATCAAAGTGCATCTCTCCCAGTTTCACAATTGTGATTTAATATTTCTTTTTCTACTCCAAAGTTTTCCATACAGTTACCTTATTAATTGTGAGGCAAATAACCACAATACAACCAGGCATTTCTTTGCCTCTATAATCCAGTACTGCGATTCCTTAAAATCTTGACAGTAGGTTCATTACCTTTTACAGTACAGATAGTTCCCACTAGGGGAATGGACACTCAAGAGAGATTTGCGCTGCCAAAAACACAATTCTTGAACACGATCCTCAAATCTCCCAGATAGGGAATATTTGAGTTTAGGTTCATTAATAGATAAGAAATATAAATTGTTGATGAAAGGAGAAAGAAAACTAAAGCATAAAATCATTAGGAGATGATAATACAACATCTTGTAATTTGTACCAGTAAGTATGAAAGGATTCAAAGTACTTTACTGCAGAATATCTGCACTGGTATCAGCTTAGTGGCAGAGGATGGCACCATGGACAATGAAACAAAGGAGATTTAAAGAGAGGAGTTTGTCTGGGGGCAGGGGTTGGGGGGAATGTGTTTTCAGTGTGTTTTGGTTGCTTTTTTGATAAGAAAAGAAGGTGACAAGATAAAATGCAGGAAAAATTATGTTAAAACTGCGAGGTTTCAATGTATAGTATCTTCCTAACTGTCAGCCTCCCTGAAGAACCTATCACAGAAAAACAGTTTAACAGAAAGAGAAAAAAAAAATGATCTTTTAATCTCAACAATAAAAGCATTCCAGCCTTTGTATCTGCTGACTTACAAAAAAGTGCTTTCTAACAACAAAAGATGGAGCAGTAATTACATAAATCTCTTCATTCTTGATGAAGACACAATGGAGTATAAGGAAATCAATAGTGTTTCTGCTGTAATTCTCGTTTTTATTATGAGCTGAAAGCAAACTTGTTAAAATTGGATTCTGCTGCTTGTGTGTGTATGCCTGTGTGTATGGAAAAAAAACATTAGGATCCAACAACACCAAAGCAAGAACATGCAGCTTTTAAAAGCATATAATTTTTGTCCTATAATACTTATAAGACTTATGATGCTGTGAAATCTTACATTAGAAAATGGGTATTATAAGAGCAATTTAGCATTTTACATATATCTTGAAAAATTGATAGCAACATAAAAAATACAGTTTTAGTGGCTGTTCTGCAGACAGCCAAAATGCCTAAAGGTTACCAACAAAATTGAAATCCATGTATTAAGTAAACTAAATGCACCCTGAAGTCAAATGTTTCTACCTTATTTTCAATAAATTGGCTGTAATGATTTTATCCCACAACATACATTTATAATACATGCCGCTCAAGAATGAGTAATACTGTTGATTTTCTAAAGAAAAGGTGGAAATTATTGCATTTAAAAATAATTAATAGATGGGTCTGCATACCTTTGAATTAAATTAAAAGAAAAATATTTCTTTTTTGTGGAGATGATTGCATTCATATCCTGTTTGGTGTGAAAAGTAGATTCCAAAAAGCTTTTAACTAATTTGTTCAATTTGTTTCAAAGCCAACATGAATAGGCTTGGTGCAAATTCAGATTCATTAAAACTTAATTAATATGCATCATTATGCAAATGAGGTTGCAGTTAATGAGTTCTTAAAAGAAGCTTTCTTTAATTAGTTCAGTTTTAATGGCATCATCATTTATCTGACTTGTTTTTAAAGCCACATGACATACAAAAAGTGACCATCCTCTACAATGTTGCAGTTTTCTGTTTCCTAATTGTGTTTCATCTTAATTCTTTAATGCTGAAAACTTTGAAAAAGTTAAATGTTTTGATGTTCAGTTCTACTGAATGTTATTTCAATTAAAAATACACTGTTTTGTTTAGACTAGAAATATGTCTCTTCTTTTTAGTTATTTTTGCCTCCTATTATCTAGACACTTGTTTTTCAGTGTACGTACAGAAAAGGCAAGATATGTAACTAGCAGTCTTTAAACTCTGGGATGATTTAGTCTATTCATTATTAGTGGAGTTCACAAGGTTGTATCTATATTGTAAGACTTTACTAAAAGATGAGAGTTTATTGAGAAGTAGTGCTAGGAGGAGAATCAGAGGATTAGTACAGGTGTGAAACAAAACAGGTTAAACAATTGTCATGAGAACTAAAAAGACAAAAGCAATGTAGCTACACTTTTCTGTAGTTTCCAATCTGGAAGCTTCAGAAATATAATAAGTTTTAAAACATCTTCAAATCTACAAAATATTGTGCTACATAATTGCAATTATGTTTTGACAAGCTTTCTTCAGAATGTAAGTTCTGTGTGGGGAAAAATTATAAGTCTTTTACAAAGGTGTCATTTGCAATACAGCAGAGTGATTCTTAAAGAGTGTGAGACTTGCAGCATCTCTGCAATGAGCTAGTCTGGCCACCTGCCTTTGGAGAACGCATGCAATCCTGCAATTTCTTGTTTGAACCTCAAGACCTTTACAGCCTGGGCTCTAGGTAACAGAAATCCTGCTTGCAGTGAGACTAAACTGTGTGGAACAAATTCTTGAAACAGACGTAATTCAGTGCTGGCCTGCAAATAATGGCTCAGTTTGTAAGGAACTGAAGCATTTGAGGTTGACTCAAAAATATGCAGCTATGGCTTGAATTTGTTTACAACTCAGGCTCAGGTAGGCAATCAGATTGGTTGTATCAACATGAATTACCAAATAAGAACTTTGAATGCCCTTTACATTTTGTTTATTCATGTTAATCTAAACCAGAAATAATTTATGCCAACACAAAGACTGCTAATGTTTCCGGTGACCTCTGGATCAGGCTGTTGGAATACCACATTAAAGGAAAATGGGGTTCCACACAGCTGTGATTTTTGTTGAAATCTGTAGAGCTGCTTGCATGAGAAAGGGCAGTTTCCCTCACAAAACTTGTGAGGATGAGGCATGTGATAGAGAATTCATCTTACCTTCATCATTAGCTGCTGATTGCTGGATTTAAGTGGTACCTGTGAGAGAATGGTTACCTTTCTAATACACTCAGCAGGGTTCTTCTTTTCTCACTGCTCCTCATGCAAGAGCAGAACACTGCAGAAGCTGAATAGATGGAATAACAATGGACAACTGACACTTTGGTCATTTGGCTCCAGTGTACATAGCACAGAACCCCATATTGTTAAAATAGGTTGTCATTTGGAAGGATTAATCTGGTGAGATTGTACCACACAGAGACCATCTAGGGAAAGGAACAGACATGATTATGGCACTCTGGTAGAAAATACAGTAAAGGAAGTGGGAGAATATAAGATCAAGGTAGAGGAATGCAAAACATGTAGTACAGGGGACACTAGAATATCACTAGCTGGCACTTGCAAAATATTTGGAATTCAAGTAGTTTAAGTGACAAAAAGGAACTGAGATGCTGCTGTAACACAGGACAGAAGTTCCAGTCTTTTGCCATTTCACCAGGTTTTCCAAATACAGCAAATGGAAATCAGCTCCAGCTTTCCATTATACCTGGACTTGGCTTGGAGAGCAGCAGCTTTATTTTGGGTGTAATTCTCAGACAGCTGGATGGACCCATCAGAAGTGTCCAACTCATCTCTGTCTACTCTATTTTCTAAGAGAAGTCTCCTATGACTTTTTCTTGTCACCCATGCTTCATCTTTTTCTGCCTTCACACTGGGAAAACATTGAAACTAATCAGGAAAGCTGCACTAGTTAACTTCAAACATTTTAAATGCAAAATTCCTAATCAAACACTTTCAGAGATAAATTGGCACAGATGATGATTTACAGATGTTTAGTTTCCTGGACAGCAAGGTTCAGCTATTCAAATCGTGGTACACTACACGATTCATGAGCACTTCCCATGGAATTAGGTAATGAAATCCCTTCTGCAGAAATTTGAGGATGTGTTCTGTTTTACCTGTCATAACCTCCTCTATCTGAGAAGGAAACAGGGGTTAAAAGTTACGAATTTTGTCACTTGAAAGAACAGAGGATTTGACAAATACAGGATTGGTGGACAAAAGCCAACAATTTCCAGGTACCAACTGCTACACTGATTGTATTTCCACTGTTGCAAACTTTTCTGTGTCTATGCCTTTTAAATAATTGCCAAACACTGGTATTAAATTGCAAACATTTTGACAGGGCAAGTTCCCCTTCTCTCTTTTATTACTGTTCTCATACAAATATTGCAACTAATTAGCATCATTTCTATAAGAGGAATAGAGTTCCTTCGCCCACAAGTTGTTCTATCACTTGAAGCTTGGGTCAAATATCTAAAATGTCACACTATCATCATTAAATCGATGTTTTAATCCTCCTTAATATATGACAGAAATGAGCTGTCAATTATGAGAGAAATATTGGCATTTTATTCCTGACATAATTTTCAATGCAAGAAATAAAACACCAATTAAACAACAATTATACACCAAGGTACGACATGTTATATATTTGACATACAGTAAAATAATTTAAAAAATAATTTCTCACTAATAGTAAGGAGACTAGGAGTTTATTAAGAACATCAATTATCTCTTGTCTTGATTCTTTATCTCAGTACACCTTAATACTCCAGTGGGAATTATGGCCCAAAACTACAATACCAGCCTCAATTTAGGAATAGAGGGAAAACATTCAGGAAATGTTAGGGCAGGCAGTGACTGATTTCTGAACGTAGCTCTGGGGAATTCCAAGAAGAATGGAAGTCTTACTGCAGGGACAGAGACAGGAGGAGAAAAAAAAATACAAGCAGAGATTAAAATAAGATGACTAATTTCAAGAAAGTTACTTCCGTGTAAGTAGAGGAAGCCAGTGCTTCCTCTTTGATCATGACTTAAATTAGAGCACCCGTCAATCTGTCCTTGCACATTTAGGAAGTGTTTCCTTAGATGCAAGGAAAATGCTGTACCAGCAAATCACACCATTCCAGGGGATTCATCTATGCTGGATTCCCAGCAGAGCACTGAGAGAGGAATCTGCCATTAGTGCCAGCTGTGTGTATACCACACAATCTCTCTCTAGTGATTGCAGGGAAAAGCCAAGTTCTGGTTGAACTCAGTTCTATCTTTCATTTCAGAGACAGCAAATGGCTATTATGTGTCAGGTCCTTCACCACTTCCAATGCCAGCTCTTTGTGAGAAAGCTTCTTCAGATTGTCTTGAATGAAACCTTTCTTCTGGGGGACTGACTGCAGAATGAAAAAATCTGTCTGTGAACCTAGGGTAGCTAGGATGGCTGCATCCTCCCCAAATCTCACAAACCAATGTGTTTTTTAGAAGATTTTTTTTTGCTGATGTCAAGATAAGAGGTCAGAGGATGGTTTTCTATTTTAAGAGGGTAAAAAAATTAGAATCTATGTTAATTTGCCTTTATAACTTCATCACTGACTTTCACTGAGACCAGAATTAGGTTTATTTTAAAACATCAAATAAAGGTCTTTCCTAAAGGCTGTTATTCTTTAATCATACTTTTATTTTTTATTTTTTGCAGTGGACAATAACAGGAACAATTCCAACTTCAAACTCCACATATCACATAACAGGTCTCAGTTAGAAGGCTGGGAATGTGTTGCAAAATTTATTCAGTAGGATACACCCAACAGACAAAGTCCTGTATTCAGATAACCACACACCACATTGGATGAGTTATATTTATATTCAGCTGGAAGCTTCATTATCTTTCTGAAGGTGGTAGAAAATCTTAATCTGAACTGTAATCAGTCCCTAGACTATCATTAGTGTCTTTCAAGTATGGATAAGAAAGCTTAATTCTGATTTTATGCTCAAGTAAAGAAGAAATAAATCTAGTGGAAACTTGTCTGAAAGCATACAGGCTGAGTTATCAGAGTTCCAAACACTGCCATCCATAAGCTGAGTCCTGGTAACCCATCACTTGTGTACTCCAAACTGTCCCAAATAAAAAAGAAAAGGGTTTTGGTTGGTTGGTTGTTTTTTGATATGCTACTCTGTGAGCAATCAATTACTCATTAATGCACTAACTATTCAACTCCTTTGGACATAGTGACAACATCAGCACACTTCCATTTTTTAATTTGTATTTTTCAGTAAGTCAGCTTCATCTTCAGTAAGTAAGCTTCATCTACATTAAAACAAGAGAGAGCTGGTGTCCCTTGATTGTATACTCAATTTTGTCATCATTTTCCTCTGGTGAAACTGACACATTTGGCAAATATTCTCAGATACCACCTCCTTTACAAACCCTAAAATCCTTTTCCATTGTAATCACTTTCTCTTGGGCTCAAAAGACATCTTGAATAGTGATACCCTGTCTTAGCCTGGATGCTCTCAGGTGATTTCCCTTAGCAAATACCTTTTCGGTTTTTGCCCATAAGCATCCTATTTGTAGGTGTTTCCTCACAACTGACCTGGCAGGCTAGCCAGAAAAAACCCAAAAAAATACAATTTTATTTATGAAGCACCCAAGAAAACTTTGTGTATCTAGTTGCAAAACACTGTAAGTGGTAAGCAGTAAATAGGAAAGAGAACATAAAACTGATGAGCACTTACCCTCTATTCCCTACTGATGCTTCTACTTAGCCCTGCTTAGCATTTCAATCTATATAAAGTCAATGGGCCATATAACCTTCTTCTATATACACTAACCAATTAACATTATTCTTTAATAGGAAGAAGTTTAGGGAATTCTTTTTTCCAGTTTGTTTCAAAGTAGCACTGTTACTAAACAACAGTGGTGAGGAGTGTAAGAAGATGCACTTGCTCTAGGAAGACAACTGATGTCTAAACTACTGGAAAACTTGCATTTATTTTTAATAAGAAACTCTGAGGCAATAGTTTCTTAATAGTAAGTAAATGTTCCATATACTTGTTAAAAAGTTATGCAAAATATTGCACTTCCAGACTACCTAGGGAACCAACAATTTAAAGATTTTAAAAATATACAGGAAAGCATGATAAAGTAAAAGGGAATCAGATTTTACCTTGCTTGTCTTTTTTGTCTTTTTTTTTTCTCTTGTTTCAGCAATATTTTTTTTTTAGTCCACTTTTTTCAGAGGGTGTTTAAAACTCTTTGCTTGCAGTTGCTCAGGCACGAAAATAATGCTTGTTTGCTTGCAAACCCTTCAAAGAAAACAGATTGGACAGTTCTGGAGGTGAGGTTGCACTTGGGGATTTGGAGTGGTTTTCTTTCCTTTCATTTTCTGCTCCCAAGTGTCTAAGGTTGGATTACTTTCAGGGAAATTTATCTTTTGAAGCTCAGATTCAGCAATTTTAGTTCATACAATCTTTTCAACATTCTTTTCATCTTGCTACTTCAATTTGATACTACAATGATTTTAAAATGTGTATTTAATATCACCCAAAACCAGGGCCCAATTTAAATCATCTTTGCTCATTCTAATCATGCTTTTTAAAACTTCACTGCGGAGTCTGTCGGCTATAATATCCTAAAGAAAGACAGTACCTCAACAACGAGAAAGTGACCCAGCATCCTGCAGATCTCAAGCCACACTGTCTGTTCAGCAAGTATTTCTAACATTAGAACATTATCTCATACCAGGGAGATGTTTGCCTGCACCTGCCCTTCAGAAGAAAACACATATGCTTCTCAGGATTCTTCTCCAGAGTTCTTCCCACCTGTCTTTACTTTTAAAGCAGTAAATGGCAAACCTAGCAATAGGGAATAGGTGAGATTTTTCTCTCCTATGGGAAGGATGGCATGTTGAAAAGGAACAAAGTGCTCTGGCTGTCTTCCCATTGCCTTCTTTGGTACAACATGGGCAGCTACACCAATCATTTAGACATGGAGTGGGAGAAATTACAAAGATAATTTAGGTTTGGTGAGGGTTGATGCACTGTTAATGCAGAAAACTGATGAATCAATTTAATGACACAGCAGAGAGGCCAAATTTTATTAATTTTGACCACTAAAACTTGAATAGGAAGATCAAACATTTATTGAAAACTTAGTAAAGAGGAGAAGAAGGAAGTCCCAGGAAAAGTGGCAATAAGGATAGAATCTATTGGATCAACAATGCTGTAGGACATAAACTGTGCAATGTTTCCTGGGAATACAGCACCAAATCCTCTGAGTTTAGATAGAGGTTGTAACGAAGGATAAAGTTAGTTCAGATTTAATTCTGTTTAGTTCCAAATGGGCAAAATAATTTGAAAGTTACTATAAAATGACCGTCTTTAGAAAGACAAAAGAAAAACAGAAAAATTTCTAGAAAAATAGAATTCAAAAAATAAGAATACAGAAAACTGGGATAATTAGTGACTAATACAATGGAAATATGATCAAAAATAAGTGACTACACAGAAGAAAACAACTGATCAAAAAACTCAATCAATTCAATACTTGGAATATTGTCCCTAAGGAGCTTTTTCCAAATCCAATACTTACTTTTAGTGAAGGAGCTTTTTCCAAATCCAATACTTACTTTTAGTGACGGCTTGGATAGCAATAAAGAATAAATTTATAAAATCTGTTAGGAATAGCAAGAAGGAGCCTAAAATTCAAACCAATCTCAGTAATTTAGAATAATGATCCAAAACCAGAGACAGTACTGCTTCATACAGGGATAGAAAAAATGATGTTCAGAAACCTACAGTGAGCAATAATTGGCTGTGTTAGAGCTGCATGCAGTGGTTAGGGGATTATAGTAGATCTCAGACTGAGAATGAACCAATGCTGGAACTGCAACAAATGTCAGTGTCATCCTGGAATTTTTAACAGGAATATCTCAACAGGAAGAGACAGTTTTCTCCTCAACTAGAAATGAAATATCCAAACATAAATTGTGTCTATCTAGGGCACTTGATTTTACCAAGACACAGACCAAATCTGAAGAAGTGTCAGAACCAGTAAGAAGCTTAGAAAACAGGTGCTGTAAAGAAATTGTGAAAGGATTGAATATGTTTAGAATAGAGAAAAATTAAGAAGGAGCATGATGAAAGACTTCTAGTGTATTAAAAATTATTTTGAAGACAGTAAGGGAGACTGCTTTGCCAAAACACATGACAAAAGTGATTTGTTAATTTGCAGTAAAAAACAAAAAGTTTTTA
This sequence comes from Ammospiza caudacuta, assembly GCF_027887145.1. Lineage (NCBI taxonomy): Eukaryota > Metazoa > Chordata > Aves > Passeriformes > Passerellidae > Ammospiza > Ammospiza caudacuta. The sequence goes on along the minus strand of NC_080598.1, from coordinate 52,363,620 downwards.
GATATTAAAAATCTTTCTAGAGACAGGATTTTTTAAAAATGAACCATGTTAACTAAGAAAAGCACTATCTTGGAGCTTAGGTAAACAGCTCTCAATGTGATTATATATACATTTTAAGAGGAGAGATGAGCTGACCATGTTAATTAAAAATGCAACCCTGAGTTAGCCTAAATTGTAAGTTTCCCTATATATCCCCTATAAATAATTTTCATTTAGAAACTAAATTTCTCTGGGGTTTTTCCCCCACTTTTTTTGGCCTTTTTGGAGGCAATTCTAGATTCTCATCATTTTAATGTTCAGAACTTCTTTATATTTCCCCATTTGTCCTCTTGCCACTGCTTCCTCCTAGTTGCTTACTTTCCTTCTACATTTCTCACTGTTATTGCACTTAGGATACAAAATGCAGATGCATGATAATGGTATTAGACTCTTTTACAATCAGTGAAAAAATTAAATTCAGACATTCTTAATTTTAAAAATTAGGAGTTTCAGATAAGACCCTAAAATGGATTGAGTTTTGTGATGTGTGACTACCAAATTATTGAGTGCCAATTTTGAAACTCCAGATGGTTTCTAAACTTTCTCTGTTTTTATGATTTCTATCAGAGCCGCCTCAATCACTGTTCTTTGACTATTGACATGCCATTCAGGTTTTTATCTACAATTTTACTTGTGCTTCTTATCATATGGACAAGAGACTTCTTGCAGCTAATGATTTAAATTCTCTGGTAGCTAAAGCCACATGCAGTAATTTCAGTAGTCTACTGAAATAAGACAAGTCTGTTTCATTTTCCTTCACAAGTTCTTAATGGACCCCATAAGCACATTCAATCATAAGAAAACTCCACAGGCACACTCAAAATAAAGTCTTCCTTTCTGCTTAAAGTCTTGTCTCTGCTTGTGGCACAAAATTGTCGTGAAAGCATATACCTACATTTGTTTCCACAAATTTCTCTCTCTTCTACTAACACCTTAGTATGTGACCTTGGGAATATGCCTTAACATCTCTCAGCTGTTACCAGCTGATATTGACCCTAGTTAATTAATGATTTCAGTTTTGTTGGTATACTTTTTTTATTCAATTTTAGACCTGATAAATTAATGTATTTCAATTAATAATATTTGGTTAATACTATATGTTCACCATTTGTATTACACTAAAGATTGAGAAAGAGTCAGTCTAAAAAACTGTTTCTCTGAACATGGACTAGTGCATATAGTAAAAAATGCAAATAACTTGGGTTGGACATAGTGAGTACCGACTACTACACAGGCATGTACATGGTAAAATGCAAAGTCTCTTCCATCCATTACTATTGTACAGATTCAAATTCCTCTCTCACAGCACAAAAGCAAAAGAAAGATCAAGGTAATTAAACAAAAAAAAATATTTAAACTGATAACAGCAAATACATGAGAAAAAAAACCCCAACTTGTTACCCTGAAAAAGGGTAAAGTAAGTTAATTATAAATGCACATATATAGAACTGTGCTTAATATCAGATTAAATATTCACAATCCAATTAAAATAATCAGTGTACTTCATGAGACTGCTGGTTATAAATCAACAGGAAGGCGTTGTGTTAGTATTGGCTGGTTAGCCTCAGTTAACGTGGGCCAATTAACAGATTACACGTGTTGGCAGAGACAGACATAGGACTAGTTTAGCTTGTCCTGAAGACAAAGTTCAAGTTTGGTTTTCTGCTCTCTAAGCACAAAATTTATGTTGCAGTCTACCTAAGGCCTGACAAATCTTAGATTACAATGCTGTCTTGTGTCTTGGAGTTCCTTATAACCTCTACTGATGCAGCTGCTGCCAGATAGAGAAGGGATATTGGACCAGAGAGATTTGTAAATACTCAGCCTGGCATCCTGGGTAACAAATCTACCAGAGAGCTGCTTATGAAGTCCAGGATTTGAGCCATGCCCATTCAGCATGACCAGCTTTTTCCAGGAGAGCTGTGAGTGCTCAGTCAGGAATAGCAAATAACTCTCTTTCTGTTACCAGCTAAGTTTGTGATGTTCTCCTGAACCTTCACAGTTCTTCTACAAAAACATTTTTATTTCCTAAGATGCACCAGTTTTGAGGGTCGTCACTTAATGGATCAATTTTCTCCATGAATCCCATGGAAATACATAGTGTCAGAATCACTTTTACTCAACAGTAACCAGTGGTTAAGCTACATGATATTCCCATAGTAAAAGAAATTGTACATATTTTCCCCTTGCAAGCTTTTTCTGTGAATAAGATTTATTTTTAAAAGAAAGAGAGCGCATATGAGTCAAAAGGTTCATTTACAAGGCTGTCATGGAGACAGCATTTTAAATAACTACAGCTACATCAAATGATAATCATCAAACCAAACAAACTAAATGCCAAAATACCCTGAAACCTAAAAATAAGAGCCAGGTCTAAATTACTCTAATTTCTAAGGCTTTACCACGTTTCAAAAGGTAAGTCACGTTCTGAGTGTGTACTCTTTGTTTTTCATACTTGAAGAGCAGTGAAGTGGTTTGTGAATCAGGCTTTTAAGACATTTGGTTGTAGCAAAATTGTAATAAAAAATGCATAATATGTACTTAAGAAGGAAAGTAACACCTCAGCCATAAATTGGTTCTTTGAAATATTTAAATTAAAAAGTCTAAAGCATGCTATGCTTGCATAAAATAGAATCAAACAGCATGTAACTTAGATATATGAGTTTCCTCACAGAGATAAATTTAAAATTGGGAATGCTCAAGGAAAAGAAACTTTATTCAAGACAATATAAACAGTGCTAGTGGAATTTTCTCAAATTCAGGGTTTGGGCATCTTTTCATTCTCTGGGAGATCTTTCTTCCCATTGTAATTCAAGGAAATTATCACTAACAATGATAAAATTCATCCTTTGCTTTCATTCCTTTTAGTACAGGTAGAGAAATTTCAGTGAAGAAAATAAAAAAGCCTCCTTTAATGAAAAGTAAAGTATATCTCTATAGTTTAATACCTTGTTCTTCTCCCTAAACACAAAACCTGGAAGTCCTTAGATGCTGTTCCCACTCAGGCATAATTCCCACTCAAGTAAACTGGCATTTTGCCACAATAAAACAAGTAACACGATAAGAATTCAGGCATGAGACTGTATCAGTTTATTGCAATATTTCCCTGCAGACCACAAGCAAAACTGTAGCCTGGATGACAAAGGAGGGCTGCCCAGCACATATGCAGTTACTGGAATTCTGCCAGTCAGGCAATATCCCCTGTATTTCTCCAGAACAGAGCAAGAAACATATTGTGATAGGTAATCAAAGCAGGGCAGAGTCACTTCTGCAACAGGGGCATTTGTCTTTCTGAGTTCCATTTTAATGTATTTGGGGAAATCATCAAATTTAAAACAGAATGCAGAAAAAAGATGTCCTCCAAGTTTAAGAGATTTCATCTAACTTCCAGCAACCAGCTAATTCCAAAAACTGAAAGAAACCTTTGCAAAGAATCACGTTTGTTTACAGTTTGTCTCACCTGAAATTCAAATGGAATGTGGATGGAGATCTAATAACATAAAATACATCTATTAATTCAAGTTCATAATGGCCAGGATACAGTTATCTGAAATTGAAAAGGATAAAGAAAAGTAAAATTAGCTAAAAGGAGCAGCCCCCTTTCCCCCCCACACACATGTGATCCTCTCTTCTAACTTGAGGAGTGTGTCTGTTCCATTCAGTGCGTTTTACATAGAACCCCTGCATCTTTTGATTTGAATTCTTTGTTTTTTCTCTCAGTTTACCCTCTTGGAACCCATGGTTATTACTAAATTGCCAAGGCAAATCCTGATCTGAAATGAGAGCCACCTCTAAAGGCTATAAATACAATACAATTAACTTCAACCATGAACTTGTTGCAAAATGCACCAAACCTCTTTTTTCATATTGACTATGACTTCAGAGGAGAATGTGTATCTGTAAATATATTTTTACTATTGCATTCATTCTGTGTACCATGCTATATATCACATACACAAACAGAATTATTAATGACCTTCCCTCTTCCTTCTCTTTATTTTCAGTGGATAATATTCACCCTATCCATCCTCTATGTTTTTTCTTGTTCAAAGCCACTTCACTATGTGTATGACTCTCAGAACTTATTGAAAAGAGCAATATTTATTAACTGTCTAATTAAATGTATGTATTATATAGTTTCTGTTAGTGACATGATAGTAAGAAGTCTGTCAGCATTTCCCCTAACAAACCCTGTTCTCATAGGTTTAAAAAATTACAGTGTAATTTTGCCTCTCCCACTACAAAGTTTCAGCTTGAGGATAAATGTTTTTTCATAAGGATTTACTTTTAGCTGTCCAACACATAATATTTGAATATGAAATATGGAAACAAAATTTTTATAAATTTTAATTATATCCATGGTATATCAGACTTCTTTTAATTTTTGTGACTTAAACACAGAATTGTGTTAACAACGAAAACAATATGGTTCAAGTTATTAATAATTGTTCCTTTTCCTAAACAGCTCTTTAAAAAAGGCTGCAGATCAAAGGCATCACTTTAAAGTATTACAACTTAAACACTCATTACAAGCTTAATGATAACTTGGTAAGTCTTAGAGTCTTATTGTCTCTTGGCTAAGTTAATTTTTATTTGTCTGCACTGAAAATGTGTGTGGTCATTACTGTTCCACCTTGGCTTGGTCTCTCTCACTACCAAACCTATCAGGCAAAGTAAAAGAAAGGAATAATCTGCCTATGTAAGAAGTGAAAAGGAAGTCTGAATTGGTCACTGGTCACTGCAAGGAGCATCCATAGCTGAGAATATTCCTGTAGCAAGTGTAACACCAGATATTCTGTATGTTCCAGGCACAAATGTAGATCTAACCTGTAACTCTTACTTCTGTATTCATGCAGCTTATATTCCAAGGTAAGAACTTAAATGTGGTTGTTATAAACTGTACTATATAGAAAAAAAATTAACCACTCAGCCTTACTTAGACACATGCACCTTTATGTTCAATGTTTACATTACAGATAAAGATTTTACCAAATGGAATTTATATAACTATATATAAATATATTTCCTACATGTATCCCAGTAACACAGTAATCACTGAAACTCTTAAAATTGCCAAGGCTGTAATGTTTTTTCTAGTTTAATTTTGTTTGAAGCCTATACATTTGAACTTCAAGTGCCTTCATGAAGAAAATTTCTTCTAAAATTTGGCCCAAGTTTGTTTAGGTCTTCCCTTCATACCAAAAGTGTGGCTATGCAGCTGCAAGCTACTAGCAAAGGATGCAAGTAGGTGATCTGTGGTCAGATCTACACTGGCCTGCAGTTACACTTGTTCTTTCCAAATATGTCAAAGTTAAATTTATTCTCGTTCCTCAACCAACACAATCTCACAAAAGCTACTCTGACCTTTGAAACAAGATATTAAACAGTTCCAGGTTAGGAAGACTTCCTTTAGGTCTGACTGGCAGCCCAATTGAGAATGCTCTTAGTGCATCAGAACAGGGCAGTTTAGAAACAAACCCAAACATATTTCTGTGAGATGCAGTTCAGCTGCATCTGATCTGAGGATTTTGATGAAACTCTGAGAAAAATCACAATTTTAGCACAATGTGTTTCACTTTTGCCTTTAACTACCTGTTTCCTGCCTCCATCCTTTTTTTTTCTTTTTCTGAAGGAGTGAAACTTCCAAAGAGGAAAAAACCTCCTTCAGGGTAGCCTATGCCATACACATTTCTCAGAACATGAGTATAATTGTCTATAGATATATAAAGGCATGCTGGCCTTAAAAAAGCAAAACAAAGCAAAAGGGGGGGGGGGCGGAAGAGAGAAGTAAACAACCAACAGCTTAAGTATTCCAGGACATCTTCTCTAATAGTTTTTGGGGATTTTTTATTCTGATAAAGACGTACACAAAAATTCTGCTGGGTGAACACAGAGATTGAGGGAATCAAAGGCCAGAAGAACTCTGGGTAACTAAAAGTGTGTTGCTTCTGCACCACAGTCTAACCTAGATCACCTTGGATTCACCACTTCAGCAGCTTGAGGCTGTACTATAATCTGCTAAACTGTCTTCACACCACAGACTCCAACGTTTCCCTCACTGGGCTCTTTCTGTCCTTGGTACCATCTGGCTGGCAAAGGCGTCCTCAGAAGTCCTCATTCTGTGATGACTCCTGTGCAAAGACCTTCTTCCCAAAGAAATGGCAATTTTAAGACCTCAAAGGATCATTCTAGATTTTCTAACGGGACAGAGCAACATCCAAATTTCATGTTGAATCATTTGTCCTTCTTTGCTGCACACTTGGCTCATGCAATATCAGCTATCAAACTTTAGTGATGTTTTTGCTTGAATCACAGCAGCTGGAATCAAATAATTAACTATTGTACCTCATTTCATTTTAAAAGATAACTAATTACTAGCACTTAGAATTGTTAAGGAAAGTTTAGAAATTTATATTGGGCCTTTTCAAAACAACATATGTCAAATAAAAAAAGAATTTCAAATGTATTACTTTTTTAAATGTTACAAATTTTCAGTCAAAATCCTGATTTTTGCAGGTGCTCAGACTTGGCAATACTATTTAGCCCAGCATTTTTACAATGCATCCGAGATAAGGAGAGATTATCACTCCCTCAGATTTGCCATCAGAACTGCACATGTAGTTGCCCTCTAAACCCTCTCTTGCTAAAGTGATAGGGAGTAGGGCTTTTCAAACACAGCTGATTTTGACTAATGTAAGTCAGGGAGGAACATGCAAAAGAAAAAATTATGCACTGGACAGAATTAGTGGTGACTTCTGTTGTGACAACTATGGCAAAGGCATGAAGGATTTCTTCAGTTTGCTCAGCCATATTCAAGCACTGAAGACCACCAGATTCATTTAAGATAAGGCACACTGGGAGTATAAAAATAATTATTTGAATATCAGTCCAGGTACCTGTATTGTTGACAGCCTCTTAAATAACAAATTTTCTCATAACTTTCAACATGAATTTAAAAATTGTATGTAGTTATTTTTATTTTTAATCATGAATGTCATATTTTATAGAATCAGGAACTGCTGCTGCAGTTAACATATTTAAAAGTACTTTTACACTTTCACCTGTCACAAACAATACGTAGGTTTCACAGAAGATATGCTCACTCACTTTTTTTTTCTCAGGCACTAAACATAGTTAATATTAATTCAGAATTAATGATACATTTCACAGTGGGATTATCTATTGTGACGTTAAAATGAATTTGTAAACATGCATATGAGCAAAACTGCTCTTCTAACTGCAAAAGTTTTCACTCAGATTTTCAGACTATTGACCTTCAGCACAGCTCCCCGTATCACCTGTGAGCAAGAAAGATTATAGCCATTCATAAATCTGATCTTTTTTGATACACCTGGCTTCCCCCTTATTTTCCTTATTCTGTGACTAACAAGTCCATTGAGAATTCAAGCATGCAACTGATGGTCCAGAGGAGATTTTCTGTCATTTCTGAAATTTCACACAAGCATAGCCATGGTCAGAAAGAATCCCAGTTTTCAGTTACAGAGATGAACACTGTCCTTTGGGATCTTAAAGACAAAGAATGGGGAAGGAAAATAAAACCAGGAAAGAGTAATTCTTTATTAAAAATTCATTAAAAATACTTCTATGAAAGTCTATAACTGTATATGTAGACAGAGTGAATTGATTTACTGTATTAACTTCCTTACTACTGAAAGATGTTTTCACCATGGAGTTTTATACAAAGCAGGAACAGGACAGCCTGCAGCTGCTTGCCCAGCCTTCTGGAAAACATTTTCCATGGAATTTGCCACCTTGAACTATTTTATTCAAAAAAATCTGAAGGATTTATTATATGGGGCTTTCCAAACATTTTTTGCCAAAAGTTTTAATGTGTGTCATTAAAGCTGCCAAGCTGTACATAGCATACAGAATGTCTTGCTGGAGTTTATAGAATCTGGCATAAGAAGGTTAAAGAAAACAGAGCACATATATGGAGAGTGACAGCTGATTATTTATTTTTACATATTTTTCAAAGTATCAATAAATCCATCTGAAATTTCATAGGCTTGAGATGTTGTAAGGGCAGCAAACCACAAATTACAATTTAGTTTCATTTGCCTTCTACACAGTTTTCTCCCAGGCCCAAAAGAAATTTACACAGAACATATGTCCAAAATGAACTTTTAATAATCAAATGAATTTCAGCTTTCTGGAAGGCCTAGAAAGGTGTTATCAAAAGAAAATTATAAAGTAATATTCACTTCACAAAACACACAGAATTATTGAAATTTCATTTCTATCTTAATAGTTCACCATGACAATTTAAAGAATAATGTGTTTGATCCACCACAGAACTTAGACACCTACAATTTGCTGCATGATGCAAATCATGCCCTGATTAACAGCTGGTAACATTGGTACCTAGTTCAGAGACCACCTTTAGCCACAATTAAAACTTCTGATTTAAGGTAAGACATCATACAAAGCTGGTCATAAATCTTGCCAAACTTCAGTAATTTGGGTTAAAATTTTCTCTATTTGCCATCTGCTTCACATAGTGAATCATTCAGGGCAGGGACTTACTTTGGTCATTGCAGAACCTCATGGTTCCACTGCAGAAATATTTCTACTTGTGGTCACTTCCGAACCCTTTAGCACAACAGCATTTTGCACATGCTCAACAAAAACCTCTCCAGAGTTTAGCTGCTCCCTAACAAGTTTGCTCAAAATTATTTAAAGGCCATTTCAAACCCAGGATCAAGCTTGTTTTAACAAGTGACTGCCAGAAACAGTTATGAGAACAAAGAATACTGATGGTGACTTGTAGCTGGGTTTTGTTTTTGGGGTTTTTTTTTTGCTTGCTTGTTGTTTGTTTGGGCTTTGGGGTTGTTTTTTGGGGGGTTTCTTGGGGTTGTTTTTGGGGGTTTTTGGGGGGGGGAGGGGGTGTTGGAAGTTTTTTGGATTGTTTTTGGGTTTTTTCTTTGCTTTAGCCAGATCCCTGGAATCCATGCCAGTTAGCTCTGAGGACTCAGAACATGTACAAGGCAGGCTCAGTAGTGCAGGGGGAGGGAAAAGGCTGCTGCTGGTCAGCCATCCCCCTGCATGTCCTCCCCTCCTTCCAGAAGCAGCAAGCATGATTGTCCAGACTTCTCCTCCCTGTCTTACTGTTACTTCTCCCAGCTGAAGAAAAATCCAACTGGGACTACGGCTCCTTATCCCTTTAAATTTTGCCTACAGAACTGAAAAGCTTTGAAGTGGCTCTGAACACAAAGCTGGCTCCAGGACTCTCCCTCCTGTGCTCTCAATGGACCATATGTCTCACAGTCTGCAGGACAATGCAAATAGAGTCAGTTCAAATACTGATTGAACAAATGCTGAGCCTACTGGAAGAGCAAGAAAGAGTCTACGGAATAACCCAGCATTAGATAAAAATTGAGGCTGGAGGCTCCTAAGGAGGGAGAAGAACACAAGGAATGACTTCAAAGTAAATAAGGCCTAGGGCCTTTCCTTGAGACATTTTGAAGCCATTCCTCACCTCCCACTAATAACTTGTGCTTGGAATGCCAAGGGAAACTTGGAGGTGCATTTCTGCTGCAGGGATGTTCTGGAGATCCCAGGATGCAGCTGAAACTGATGTAGCCAAGTCCTATGCTCTGTAAAGGCAGGAATGGCTAGAGGATCTGGACACACAAAAAGGCCTAAATTTCTTTTTAAAATCATTACCAGTATTTCCCGTGCCATAAAACTGACATCTCATCCCAAAACTGAAGTGTAAAGTCTCTTTGTTCATCTGCTACTTGACTTCATCAGAGACCTTTCCAATTATCTTAGTTGCCCCAGTGCATTGACTTTTGTTTCCAAATGCCAAAATTACTTCAATCTCTATGGCTCAGTGCCTATCTTCAACTGGAATCCACAAGAAAGGTACATCTTGCAGAAATCTTCTAATAAGTTTAACCTACCAAGTTAGCTGGTCAATGTAAGGTTATATTTTGCAATATCTTTTCCACACTGTTTAAGCAGAGAATATAATTTCCAGGGCCTCCAGTATACTGCGGTACAGCTCATCACAAAACACAAAATTCCATTAAAAATAAGTATATCAAAAATGAAATCTTTGTTAATTAGTGACACGCTACAAAAAAAAAAAAATTTCTTCCCTATTAAAAAATTTCTGTATATTATATTCCCCTGGAGCCTGGCACTTAAATATAGCTGTTTTCTTTGTTTCCAATAAAATCTCAGCCACAATTACTTAATAAATTATAAATCACAATGCAGTTTCTATGTAAATGCATTTTTGTGTTCAAGCATGGGATTAATGTTTGTGTATGCAAATGAACAAAGGATATTGTCAAAGAGGTTATGGTTCAAACCATGGCAAACTTTAAAATGCTTTACTGTATCAATGGTTGAATAGGACACTGTTCTCTCTCTCTTTTTTCCCCCCTTAACAATTAATAACTTGTTTTAAATGCACCTGTTGCTAATACCTAATTTCTGTTTAGTGCAACCTCAGAGCAAATAGGGTTCTTGATCAGTGTATAGTTCCTGCTTGATGTTGCATATAATTCTTATAATATTCTGAATGGCATGTGCTAATTATTTAACACAATAGCTCATCTTATGGAGCTGTAAGGCTGTAAAAGAAGGGTAGCAATTACTTAGGGTGGGAGCATCTATTTTTCTTGTAAAAACAAAAGTGTTGAAAGAAAAAAAATGAAAAAGAAACAAAAAGAACAAGGAGGAAAGATTAACTAACAGCCAAGAAGTAGTAGAAGGGTTAATGCTTTGAAATTTTTATATTTTGCAAGGCTGAATCTGAAGCTTTCAATTCAGATAGTAAGAGCTCCAATTTCTATGTGCTGTATTGAGGCCAGATTCTGCTCTCCCCAGATGACTGACCAAAGTTCTTAACCCACCACTCTCTTAAAACTTGATTATATGAGCACACCTATACACTTTATGCAGAGGAGATGTATCACTGACAGGTGTTTAAAGCAGTTTCAAAAGGCACGTACAGAAAGTAGCTTAAACTCACACAGAAAAGAAACAAAACAAAATCAAAACAACAAACTAAGCAGTTTACAGAATATATCATAGAATCGCAGAATCATTTAGGTTGGAAGGAAGCTTAGAGATCTAGTTCCAAACCCTGTGCCATGGTCAGGAGCACCTTCCACCAGACCAGGCTGCTCAGAGCCCCATCCAGCCCAGCCTTGGAACGCTTCCAGCAATGGGGCATCCACAGCTTCTCTGGGAAACTTGCTCCAATGATCACCATCCTACAGCAAATTCTTCTGATCTCTAACAAATCTAGACTCATTTGAAAGCCATTACTTCATTACTGTCATTAGATGGCCTTGTAAAAATCACTTTTCACCTTCCTTTGGGTTTTGGAAGATGGACAAAGTTCTCCTTGGAGCCTTTTTCTCTCTTGGAAAAACAACTTCAGCTCTCTCAGCCTGTCTTCATAGGAGAGATGTTTTAGATTTCATGGCCCTCCTCTGGACTCACTCCAACAAGATCACCTTTGTGTGCTGGGGGCCACAGAGCTGAACAGAGCACTCACTATATGCTCTTATATGCTTATGCTAGCCCCAGGTTAACAAAAACGCAACAACATGGATGTGAAAAAAAATTAAATTTATGAAAAGGATGTTATTTATTTTTTAAAGAATTATGCTTCAGGCTAAAACAAAGAGAAATACTGAAAACCTCATTCAGACAAAGATGGAATCATGACTTGGGAGACTAATCCGGAGATTAGGAAAAATTTGATGGAATATGTACAATTTATGTACAGGGTCCAACCCTGTCTATGATGATTGGTCCTGCTTTTTGTCCCACAATCTTGCCAGAAAGGTCACAGAGAGAGGTTGGAAGTTTGAACTAAAACAATGTAGACTAAAAAAATATGCAAGGGATACAAAAACAGACATAAAAACCAGAACACCACAAAGAACACACAGAAGGGAAAGACTCTCAGATAGTATTCTGAAAACTCATTAATTGTGGGGAGAGAATAATGAAAAAAAATTTTATCAATACTCATTTAAATATAGATATAAACACTCTCCATACCTCCTCTCAGAGCAGTCATGCAAGATTTATTAGCTCAAATTTTTGGGGACAGTGGATCTCCAGCCCCTGTGTTCTAAAATTCACTGAGATACAGTTTTTAAAAAAGCACTTTTCAAAATCCTTGCAGCAGAAAGCAAATTACAAGGCCTTAATTTATCCATCTGAAGTACAAACAAGGCCATGAAAATCACATCACCAGTCAAAACTAAGCTACATTTCTGTATATTTGATTAGTTGTTTCAGGTTAAAAAAAATACGGTGGGGAGGACTCCTTAGGAAAAGCTGTTTTCATTAATTTCTAAGAATCTACGAAATGGTGATAAATTGCAATTTACTTCTGAATATTTTTTCTAGAAGAAATGGTAAAGACCATCTAATAAATTAGATTTTAGATGATATTTTACAGAGAGGTTAGGAAGTCAATACATAAGCTGAAAAGGATAAGCCAATATTACCTTAAACTAGATCACGTTCTAGATCATTTTTGAGACAGGCCTCAACATAAAAAGATCCAGCTTAAGCTGAAATTTTACAGGACATTTGAATAGCTGAGACAGACTTCACAACTAACCATATGCTGAGCATTTATCTACATTGGGCTTCCTGCTTCCACTGATGATGTGACTGTTAAATTGCCACTGACTTCTAACAGAACCAAATCAAATACTATAATTATACACTTTGTACTATCTGTGCTGCACTGTATTATTATCTATAATTGATTATTCAACTCAGTAGCTATTGTTCTTTAAAATGCTTTTGACGCGTTGTAGGAAAAGTGCTATATTAAACAAAGTTGATGAGCAGAGAGATTTCGGACTTTCTGCCACATGTAACGATGAAGCTGGTGTAAACCAGACTAGTTCCCTTTCCAGAAAGTCACATCCAAATTTTTGAGACTGTGTTCCACACAGATAACCTTCAGCTGAGAAACAGACCTTGCTATGCTGAATATTGTGCAAATGTATTAAGAGGAAAAAAAAAAAAAAAAAAAAAGCCTGACTGTTTAAAACTTCCACATAGACAAGAAAAATATTTACCTTGGGGGAAGAAAGGTGGAAAAACTGCAGAGCAGTAAATTATTTGCCAGAGAGGTACATCAACCTGAGTTACAAAAGCACAGCCTAGCTCAAGTTTCTGGATTTAACATCTCAAGTCACAGTTACAGAGTCTTTTCAATCAAGTGTGAACCAACAGAGTCACAGGCAGGGAAGGTCTGGGATTCTTGTCTGCCTGCTCCTGCCTCCCATCCTGGGACAACCCACTTATCATCATGTGGCCATGTAGTGGATTGGGCCAAGTAACAGATCCAGAAGTAATGATTTTCCTTTACTGGGTCAGTACTCAGTTTTTGTCCTCAGCACTTAAAAGATTCAAACAGAAGAATTTTAGTTTCTCTTTGAAAATCCAGTAGTCTTTAAATATCTGATAGTTAAGCAGTCAAATCCTGTTCTCAAAACATGAAAACACTGTGACCTATCCCCTTAGATTCCCATATATCAATTTATTTTGCTAAGCACAGAAAGCTGTTTTTGTATTTCCCTTTTTTATATGCCAGTAAAATAAATAAGGGTTGGGTTTATAAGCTATCTAAAACTAGTAGGCTTAGTTCCAAGTAGCCTCAGTATTTACAAGAATGCCAAACTAATGTCTACATTATTTTCAGATTAAGAAAAGAACCCTGAGAAAAAAAATTATTGTCGGAGTGTAACAAGTTTCCTAATCACAAAAATATTTATTTTCATGTCTTCAGAACACATACTATTGCTTCCCATAATTACAAATGAGATTAAATGTTAACCAATTTAAATCTGTCAAAATATTTTAATAAGTGGGGCAGATGTTCTGTTTTGTTAAGTATCACTATTTACTTTATGAGGTAATAATAACCTTACCTTTCCTCTGCAATAGTTAATAGTAAATGGTTAGAGCTTGCCAAAGAGCAAATAAATCATTACACTAAATACAGGTTGTCAGACTAGTTTAGTACCTTGTACACTCCATTTTACTTAGATAAATGGCTTAGAATGGGATTTACCCTCTGTGCAATTTCATAGAAAGATTCTGGCTTTCCTATTGTGTGCAGCTTCATATCAGATTTTAAGGAAGGTACTGTATCAGTATGCAGATTTTACATACACTTACTTGTGTGGGTTGACTTCACATATGTACAAATGTGAGACAAGCTGCTGACCTCCCAGGAATATCATTACAGAGAGTACTTTTGTAGACAGACTCTGTCTTTGGTAAATAAGTAAATACACCAATGCAAAACTCAAGACAGTCGAATAGTGTAAAATCAAGACTGTGAAACACTCCTCAGAGCTGTCTTTGATTAAACCATATTAATATATAATCCATTTGTAGTCACTCTTCATCAAATTTGTAATTGTTCAGCTCCAGTAAAATGCACAGACATGTTTTAAAATTATTGCTGAACATATTAAGGATAGATGCCACTTTTTTCTGGATAGCTGAGACATAATTAAGGCTAAGCATAAGAGGTTCTGACCACTCAGTCCTGAGAAGGTTCCTGTTGGGGCTGTTGCACAACTTAAACCTCAATAAAATCCACCTGTCTGTTAGGAGTTCATTTGCTCTTATAGAGATAGTATCTTCATTCTGCACAACTAGACACATTTGAAATTTTGTATGGAACAATATTTGTACAATTATATATTTTTTTTAGAATCACTATTTCATTTCTTCCCCCACTTCAAAATTCCTACCATCCGAATACTGAAAAGGAATAATTTGGAAAATTATGCAAAGCTAACAGCTAATAATGGTTGAAGGAAAGTGATCACAAGTTCCATTGGCTGACATTTGTATAAAGTATTTGCAGAAATCTTGAGAAAAGCAACTCTGGCCATGGAAAGAAAGATGAGGTTATGAGTGATCTGTGAAAAAGGAAAAGGTCCAATAAATTGGCTCACTTATTCACACTGAATAATTCAAACAGCTTGACTCAACACTAGACATACTCCTTACTCCTTTTAAAGGATTAAAATATTCATGGTTTCTTCTGTCAAATGCCATTATCACTCTGTAATGTCAGGAGCAGTGGCTATCTTCCCAGGGCTGTGAGAGGCTTGGATGTGGATCATCAGCTCCAGCTGTGGGAGCTGCCTGGCAAACACTGCTCCTACCTGTGGTCTCAGACTCAATCTGTGTGTGCTGCTGGTCCTAGCAAAGGCAACTGCAAACACTGTCTCCATCTTAATGCCCATGTTCCAGTGCCACATAAGCACTGCCAGGCTGTGCTGCCTGCCAGCAGTGTGCAGGGACGGCCCAGAAAGAAGGACATCTACTTCCTATCATGGTTGTGACAAGATCATGTTAGACAATCTCCTTACCTTTGTAAAAATAAAAGAAATTCCATTTTCCTGCTCAAATACAAACCTCGCTTTGCCTCTTTGCACAGCCGGGCACACAAAGCCAAATGGGAGCAAGTGATGACAAGGCAGGAGGGGTGCTGAATTGTGTTTTGTGTCAGAGAAAGCCACTACAATGGGTTATACAGAAGCCATTAACTTCCTTAAAGTAGCTATTGGCATCTCTCCTCAAAATAAAAGTACAGGGGACAAGGAGCTAATGTGCTGGAGCATATTTCCAACCAAAATCTTTCGAAGATATTCAGAAGGCAGCTTTTCTTTAGCTGCATCAACATTCCAGTCTACTTCAATTCATGTTTTGCAAGATGGACACACTTTATAAATTCTTTAAGGATTCTCTGTGCATTCGGTAAATTCCTCTTTAATACAATCCAACCTGTTCAGTTTTTCAGTAGATTTTTTTCTCCTTTCTTTTAAAGACATCTTAATTAGTCTAATCCTGACTGGTCTCTTTCCAATGTTCCTGTTGGCACAGTAGGATTTCAATTAACATTCTGCTTTAGCACTGCAAATGCCCTTGCTCAGATTTTTTTTAATGTGCTATTTTGGATGCCATCTCTGTTCTCTTTTCTTCCTCAAAAATTGTTCAGCTTCTAAAAGGTTTTGGAAGCAGAGGTTGTTCTGTCAATTTGTGCTTTCTGAGCTTATCAAGAAATAGCCCACCATTAATTTTTATTTTTTTCCCCACTTGAGGGTTATAGTCCTTGTATGTTCTGACCACATCACTCATCCCCCTTTCAATCCCTTCTGGTTTCAAAACAGCAAGTTCATGCTTCTTGTCCTCAGCTTCAAGGCTCTTCAAAACTCCACCCTTCTTTATTTGTCTGTTCTTGTCTCTAATTGCATTTCTCTTTCTCTTTTTCACACACACATACACACACACTCACACTCTTCCTTCAAATCCACCAACAATAACAATCTTCTCTGCTGTTTGTCAGCTTCTCTCACACAGCTCCACCCTGCCCCTCACACATGGAGTGCCCTCCCTGAACTGAGCTGTCAGGAGATTGTCCTCGCTTCTTTGAAATCTATCCTTAAAAATCCACCTCTGCTGCAACGTCTAAAATAAATCAGCTAATTAATTATGGTTATTTTGAGGGGCAGATGGAATAGCTGACATTTAATTTACAATAATAATTTTTAAAAACTAAAAAAAAAACCCCTTTGTGCAAGTGTGAGTAAGTATCTTAATCTGTTTTAGACTGCTCTTCCAAAGGGACAGCAATATGGATGGAGCAGTGCCTAGATCCTGCAGCCTGTGTACATCATCCCTGGCTGATTTTAGATCATGGGAAACTCTCTTTTTCTCTAGTCTTTACCTGTTTTGCATGTTTAAACTATAAACTCTGCAGGATAGCAACTGTGGATATGTCTACTCTGCATACCATGTAGTAACTGATAACCTTTAAGTGGAATAGGAGAGAGAAGTCCAAGCAGTGTGGACTTAATTTTCTCAAAAGGTATTCTGTATTATGCAATACCTATCCACAGCAATTAACACAATGACAAAATTACCTTCATTTAATTATCTTGGAAATGCATAGCTTAAATAAAAATAACAATGGTGAGTTAAGTACCTTACTACAACTGCAAACACAATATAACCATACTTCTGTTTAACCTGCAAGCCTGTTAACCACAACTATTTAAACATGTGGGCTTGACTTCAAAGGCACTGCTACCAAAAGTATCCATTTATGTTCACTATATTTATAATGCTTACAGGCAAACAAA
This sequence comes from Ammospiza caudacuta, assembly GCF_027887145.1. Lineage (NCBI taxonomy): Eukaryota > Metazoa > Chordata > Aves > Passeriformes > Passerellidae > Ammospiza > Ammospiza caudacuta. The sequence goes on along the minus strand of NC_080598.1, from coordinate 52,346,407 downwards.
TTATTGCTGTGAATCTAAATCTGCAAATTTCAGTTCCAATCCAGACTTCTGTAAAATTCTGCTACTTTAATACAACTAGAAACCTCATTTATTAGGCTAGAAACAGAGACACAAATCTGCAGCTAACCATTCTTTTTCATTGCTCTTGGCTACAGAAATTGGCACACCTTAACCACATGGGCCCAATAAACCAATCAGACTTTTCTGTGCTTACTCATCTTCTCTGGAAAACTAGCTTATGTTTGTGCTGAAAACATCAGCTTTCAGTCACTGAAAGGAGTGCAAAATATCCACTGGTTGAGAAATTTGTTGCAAAACTTAGGTATTTAGAGAAGGGCAGATGAAGAACAGTGGTAAGCCAGGATTGTTGCCATTATAAAACTACTTCAAATTGGAACATATAATCAAGATAGCAATCTGCAGCAAGTGAATGAAAGTTTTCAAGTGTTCCAAAAGATATAATTAAGTACAAAATACCTAGTAAGAAAAAGTTTGTTTCCACCTCTTATATAGTGACTGAATAGTGTTGCTGCTTTGTGTCTTATTACATTCTTCTGCTTCCAAAAACTGCATTATAATCTGTGAAAATAATAATAAATAATTTTTAAAAGCTCCAGGAACATGATACATTTTCAGCTCTGCAGTCTTACAGGAAAGCAACACAAACCATCCTCCCCATGGGCACAGAATGCTGACGTGAATTTTCAATGTTTCACAAGAGATAGGTACAACCATCACCTGAAGAGCCCAAAGGGTCTTCCTATTCCAACTCCACACAGTGTGACCCTGTTCACAGACACCCATTTCATGGCTGCATCAGGATTTTCCATTCCAGAGTAAGCCAGTCATCTGCTATTTAACACCTCCTCATGAGTTTTCATCCAGAGGAGCCTCACCCATGAGTTCTGGGATAAAAGGGAGCACTGCAGGAAACACCCAAGTAAGTTTGCCAGGGTGGAGGAGGAACTAATCTTTCAATTACTCTTTGCTCTGTACAGGGATCAAGGGAACATAATTTGTGCCAAACAGCTCAGACTGACATGGTGCAAAAAATCACAATTAATCTGGTATCATCATCCTGTAATACCACTGGGTTATTAGTTTTACCTGTCAGGAAAATATCAATGTCTTATCATTTCCTTGAGAAAACACATGAAATGAAGTGTTTACACACCTTATATTTTGACCATGCAAATCTATACATATATTTTTTCTTCTTTTTTTTTTTATTAAACTGATGTTTCTAACAGGTAGGGAAGGAATACAGAGCTGGTAGTGGCAAGGAAGTGTGTGGGATCTTCTTTTGAACATAATTCTTCAGTACATTAAATGAGACTAACAAAAGAGAAATTAAACATAATACTGTGCCATAGTACTATGACATACGTGTCAACTTAGAATTTCAAATACAATAATAACAGTCTTCTAATAATTATATAGGTGGCAAACAAGGCTTTAGGGCAAACATATGTGGCAAAAAATTACTAATAGCATTCTAACAGAAAATCAGCTATGACCGACCCTTCCTATGCATCATATTCTGGTAAGGTCAGCTTGGTGGAAAGGTTAAGAGCAGTTAAACACTGACCCATCCCTCCCTAGTCTTTTCCATATTCATAGGAAGCTATCATCCATATTCATGCAACAAGATAAGTACCTTGAACATGCAGAGGTTAAAAAAAAATTCTTTACAATCTTATTCAGTGCCATGACACTAATTCCCAGAGCATGGATCAGGACATAAATTAGTGTGTCTGTAAGGCTGGGCAGGATGGGTGAACAGAAAGCATAGAGCAGCCCCTGGGTGACACTTAAATATTGAAAATATGCATTCTGAAATCCTGTAACAAATCCACAACTCTTGGACATGGGTAGACCACAATGATTTCACAAAATGATGCATACAGTGTCTGCCTTTGCACAGGCCCACCTGCATACCTGTAAATACATGGACATCTGGAACCTGAATTTCCAGCCCTCACAGGTAAGTGGCATGAGAGGCGCAAGGCTGTGACACAAAATCTTAGGCCAGTACCTTCAAACAATAACAGAATCAAAAGGCACATCCTGTTGTCACTGTAATACTGGTGTTACCTCTACTTATTTATTTTTTTTTTACAGGAGAACTATCTAATAAAATCATAGAGTTTTATGTACCTCTTCTTTTGGTCTTCACACTTCTGGTGTGTAACGCTGAATGCAGTTGGAGAGAAGCAAGGCTCAGAAACACCTGGTCCTTTTGAACTTACCTTACATGCATATAATTTTGTCTTTCCTGTGAATTACCTCTCCAAACATAAGTTCTCCTTCAGTATCTCCTTTGTTTCTCTGTCTTCATTTCCATCAGTTAAAAAAAAAATAAATTGTCTAATATTAACTTTATAATGAATTTATATTTCTTTTGCCCTACTTTTTTTGCAGGTGAAAAATATATCCAATTAACTGGTAACCCCCCCCCCAAAGAGAACTTCTTTTCCTGCCCACAGAAACAGAAAATAATAAACCTCACTAGAATAATATATTCATATAGTAAATGCTAGTTTCACTCCCTGCCCATTTCTTTTTACAGGAAAAAGTTACCTTCTTTCTTTCTTTCCATTCCTACAGAAGCATCAGCTCCTTCATTGTATTTCAGTAGGCAAAATGGCTCAATTTCTTTTGCCATTCTACTCATCATTATTATCATAAGAGTGGCAGAGCAATAAGGGAGGCTAGATGCTTAGACTAATAGCTTTCTACTGTACTTATTAGCTACAGATTTATACAGCATCTTTGCAAGCATTAATTTACTGATTTTTAAATGCAGATTATATCTTCCAGCGTTCAATCACAGAAGCCCAGGTTTCTGCACTGGAACTTTGCTGAGGCAGAGGTCTGAAAACTTGTATTTATCCAGACCACATGGAGGTACCTCAGCCTCAAGTGACTAAAAAATAAATAAATTAAAAAGGGAGGGAGGACACAGGTGACCTTGAGTGCTGGTAGGGTGGAGGAGCCCTGCCACTGCGCCTGAGCCCAGCACTGCCATCCCACCCAGTGCTCACAGGGGCAAGGATGCACCCATGGCCAGGGCCAGGCTTCAGGGGAGAGGATGGGATGAGGGTGGCTGAGGCCCTGGCAGCAGAGAGCCCATGAATTGTCCCTGAAGATTAAATGGTTCCCTTAAACTCTCCTCTCCTGTTTGTGACATACAGCTGGGCTGGACGGCCCCTGTAATTCCCAGCCATTGGTGTCACAGCAATACCTATGAGCCTGTGCTGCTGTCACAGCAGCCTTGCATTTCCCTGCCTCACACTCCTTTCTCTCTCCAAGGGTAGGTGGAACGTCTCAGCACCTTGCTGCCTTTAATGGTTTGTATGTTTATGATGCCCTTCTGAATCGAGGGAAGGATCCTGGTCTAAACAGGTGAGAGCTGCCTGAGCTGCTCCTTCACAGCCCCTCAGCCCAGCCAGCCTGAGCCCAGAGCAGGAGAGTTCCTTCACAGCTCTGGACTGGTGTGCTTTGCACCTGGAGCAAATGTTCTTCCCAGCTGTGCTGCAGAGACCTGGCTGCACGTGGGTAACACAAGGCAGCCAAAACTCAACAAGCAACTAAAGCCCAAACCAATTCTGTACCTCCTGAGCTCACATCAGGACTTTTACACTTTTCTCATCTTAGATCTTAAAAGACAAAAAGAAAGAAAAATATTAATATGATATTATACTATGCATTGTCTAATTTGCCACTTTAGTTTGTATGAGTTGCTGAGTTCCATAAAAAGCGCTGAGAAAGTTTATAAATATGTAAGTAAATATTTACTTCCCTTGAGAAACACTTTTTGTCACTAACTGCTGCAAAGGGAGTTTATTATTGATGAAATCAGCTGTCCTGAATGTTATAATTTAATAGTAGCACACACAAAAAAAGTCCTATTTTTATCTGTTATATAAAGGAAATTCTGAGTCTTTTAAAATTTCATAGATTTCTTTTGATGAAGAAGAAACCAGGCAAAAGTAAATGCTGATTAAAAAATATATAATCTTTAAATAATTTGATTTAATCTTTGATTTTATAGCTTTTTTTTTGCTTGTTTGTTAGCACTAAAACTTCACTGTGAAGTGGGTCACTGATAGAAGAATTAGCAGATGACACCACAGCTGATAAAAACTCTAGAAGAAAATAATTTTGAAAGAGATTTAGCTTTTAAAATTCAGCATCTCTTTCTAACTAAATACTTACGTGAGAACATGTTACCCAGAGTTGTCTTTAGACAATAAAAACTGAATGAGAGCCATGGTGAAGGCACACTGTAATGAGAACTGGCTATTTAGGATGGTAGTCTAGGGCATTTTTCCTATCTGACACGTTGGAAGGGTGTGTAGAGAGATCTGAGACAGTGGATCACTACCAGCAGTACAGAATGGTTACACCCATGTACTGAGACTTAGCTGCCCTATTTTTTAGCAGTGTTCACTCACCCCATGCAATGCACTGTGCAGTTCCAGGTCACACATGCCCAGCTCCTGTGTGGTTGCCACCTCAAAATGCTGGCTGTCCAAATTCATGATTTCTGCTAAACACTGTTGCAGATTGCAAAAGGTGGAACATATTTTATATGCATCATTTTTAGCCCTATCTCACCTGAAGAGATTGTTTTACTCTTGTTTTACTGACTGTGTACACTTTGTGACCTCCTCTCAGGACAGATCAAATGGCACACAGAAGCAATGTCAGTGACAGAAGATTGTTTGTGCAGAGAGGAGAACACACCTGCAGAGAATTCCAAAAATAATGGGAGTATAATATGAAGCAGGAGAGAACAGCATGACTCCTAGAACATCTGCCCATTTAGCAGGTCAGAAGTTGTTGATTAGAAGTCCTTCAACAAATATATTTTAAATATTTTTAAGAGAGTCTACCTGCAGAATTCTACAGGTCTATAAGAAGCTTACGCAGAGAAACTATCTAGCACACTTTGTGCTCCCTTGGCAAAAGCATGGGGAAGCTCAGCAGCCTGAGCTATGCATTGTGGAAAAGCTAAGTAGACACACTGAAAGTAGAGCAGTAGTTTAGGTTAAAATATATATTACTGCCTGGGGTTACACATTTTTCTGTGTTTATTTTATGCTTTCATTTGTCAATGTATCTACAGTGTATTCTTTGTGGCCCTGGCACATCACAATGGAGCAGTTCTTCCTCCCCCTAATCTACAGAAATGCTTCAGTTCTTTGACAATAAGAATTATGGAGCCTTTTGCTCAAGTAAATCAGGCATTTCAGGATTCATGTAGATTTAATGCTTCTCAGAGAAGTTGTACTACATAGGCTTACTTGTCCTAGGATTTTGAGAGCCTTTTAAAAGCCTCTTTTGGATAATAACACACCAAATAGTCTTCCTTTCTGTTTGCCTCTGAAACTTCCAGTTTTCCACTTGCTTCCCAAAGTTCAGTGTAAGACACAAGGTTTTAACCTTGTTTGTTACCTTTTCTCCTGAAAAGGCCACAGGCTGGGGGCTCTATTTCTTCTTGATCTCTTGTTCAGCATGGCTGCAGAGGAAGCTTTAGCAATGCTTTGCCCATAGCAGGGAATTTATCAGCAGATGTAGATCCCAGCCTTGTCAGATATCCCAGCTTCCATGGACAGTACAACCTACTGACAGAACACTCCTGCCAGGGAAGGCAAGGACTTTTGGCTTCTGAGTCTGTGAGGTCTGAACATCAGCTCTGGAGTTCACATGTGCCCTGATCTCCACCCACATTATCTTTTATTCTAGAACTCTTTAGTTCTGTAAATAACAAAGCTTTGGATTTTTACCCCAATCTGCTTTGTGCCTTTTTTAGGATAGCACTTTTCAAAAGTCCCACCACCCCCATCTCTTGTAATCAATAGCATGGGATCAATATCTAAGGGTCAAGACCTTTTCTTTTTCCTGTGGCTAAGCTTTTTCCAGCCTTGCATTTTAAATAAAACCTGTGTTCCCAGTCATCTGTAAAAAGGCTAGGAGGAAAAAAGACAGCTGATTAGTATCTCTCTTTTAGGTCTTAGGGTAATGGCTGCTTTTACCTTTCTAGTTTAATTCAGCACATTTACAAAGCATTAAATCTGTCAGTGTGGCATTAACTTCTATCATGTGCATATTAATAGGAATAGTAATCAAAACATCGAGAGAGTTTGGGTGTTAAAACTGGTAATATTTTCTTTAAGTGCTAGTACACATTTGGCTTGGAAGGTGCTCAATATTGCAAGGGATTTTTAAAGTAAGATTTATCTCCTATCCATATAGAAATGTTTTGTGGTAAATCTGCTTATTTGTACCCCAAAGGGTATGACTTTGTCATCATGCTGATGTTTTCATGGAACATATTTCTAAAACACAATTCCTAACTTTTCTTGCTTACATTAAGAAGAATGCTGATTAAGTGGAATCAGCATGTAAGAAAATATTTAGCAGCTGTTCTCTTATTGAAAAATCATAAATACATGGAAAAATAATCACACATACATTTTATGCCAATTAGCAAGTACTTCTTTTAATTAAATCATATTGAACATTACAGCATAGTCTTAATACTACTAAAATCCATATAAAATATAGGGATAGTGGAAGGAGAGAGAAAACATCTCCATCAACATATTAGGAAAGTTTTGTTAATAAGCCAGCTGAATGGGTTCAAGAGATTCCTGTTTTATGTGATTTTTTATAATTTTACCTATATATTTTTATATCATTACAGTGCTCTCATTAAAAAAAAAAAAGGGGGAAAAAAGCTGCTTTCACTTTAAACAGCACAAAGGATAGGAGAACCACTGCCTTACTACAAATTATTTGCAGCTTCAGTGTTGCCAACATGTAACAGCTGTAAATCAAGGATCTATTTTGAAATATCCTAAATCAGTTTTTACAAATCAACACTCTTAGTAACAGCTTTCAAAGAATAAAAGAATACAGCCATGGGAATTTGTATTTATTGCTGAGGGTAAGTATGAATTAAATGTATCTATTTCACTCATATTGCAAAGTGCGATTATTCAATGATCCAAAATAGTATCAATTTATCTGTATTCGCTTTTTATTAGGAAAGAGGCGCAAAACCATGCAGGTTTTAATGATGTAAATAATAATAATCAGGAAAAGAAATGCTCCCCAGTGAGGATTAAAGGAGAGCATGCTACTTTCTCAAAGGTTCAGCACTGTATCTTTGGGAAAAGAAGTATACATGCAAGAACATTGTTCTGGAACACAGCAAAGGAGTTCACTGTCTTTGTCGACTGCAAACTAAAAGCCTTTGCTCTTCCCTCCTCTTGTATCTAATCATTTTTGCCTTGCACACACCACCTACACACCTAACACTTCACTGACAATGGTTTGCCTTTCCCTGTTACCCCGCAAACACAATGGAAAGTTAATTGAATGTTTTATGCTTTAGCAATATCAAAGAAATGAAAAGAACGCAGGTTTCAACTGTATTTCAATAATAAGTGCATTAATTTTTACCTTTTAACTGACACTTGTACTAATTTCCTTAAATGCTCTTTTTTACTCTTTTTTGATCTGTCTGGCTTTGTCGGGTCTGATGATGAGGGCTTACTTCAAATGCAAAAAGATTAGCTCTCTTTCCTTTAATAGCACAATTACAGCTTGTGTGATGTCTAAATCATGAAAGATATCAGGGACAGACTTCTAAAGTCGCATCAGTTTATTAAAAAAATGGTAGTAATCATTTTAATATCAAAATTACTCTCATTTCCTAGTGGCATTTAGGAATTGTTGGGCACAAATACACATACAGACAAAGATTAGTAGCCATTTACTTCTAATTTGATTTAGATAATTGTTATAAATAACACAATGAAATTAAAAGGCTCTGTGTTACATTTTCACCTCTACCCAAGATGTTGTTCAGGCACTAAAAGAATATTGCCACATCAAAGCAAGAACCAAGAGATCTGGTTCGACATTTTAAGATATGCCAGAATCTACATCTCATTTTTGGATTTAGTTCAACATGGGACTTAGCACTGAACATGGAAGAATAAATGTGTCTTCTATAAAGATATGTAATACATTTAATCCCATCAGTGCTTAGTCTACTTTTTAAATCCTGGATTTAATATACTTTACCAAGAGAGGGCAAGATTAAGATACCCTTTCTCATACTGGATCACACCTACCTCCTTAAGATTACCATTAGTTATATTACGACAGCAAGAAAAGTCCCTGCTCAAGATGTGGGTCTGCAAATTATGAAGTAAAATACAAATCTAAAGGGAGAAGGAAGATTTAGCTTACACTCCAAACTGGCTTTGAATCACACCCATTCGTGGAATGGTCATGGCTGGCCAAGATAAAGAGGGATAGCAAAAGTTGGACAAGGTAGCAGCTATCTTCTTCAAGAATATTCCATAAAATACTGAATTTCTGCATTAAAGACTTATAAGCAATACTAATTCCCTAAAACATCCACATAACACGTTGGGTGAGGCAGGTGAAAGAAAAAGGATGTTGCAATGATCTTTTTCAAATATTTTAGGATGTTTTGGCTATTAAACAGTAGTTGCAAAGAAGAGTTTGATAGTTAAATACAGAAGTGAAAATACAAATTGCTTTAGGAAGAGCAAGTACTAGCTTTGATAAATTTTAAGTTCATAACAGATAAAGTGGAACAGTTTGACCCATTGTCAGTCTATTTTAAGATGAACATTTGTTAAATTCTAATGAAAAAATGTAGCACTTAAACTTTGGCAGAAGGACAATTAGTTTTTTTTTTCCCCTGAGTTGAACAAAATCACATGACACTGATTTTTTACTTCAACTACAAGCAATAAATATGAGCTGCAACAGACTCTAACAGCTACTGGCCATATCTACATGGATACAAGCAAAGCTCACTTCAATTTCAAGCACACAAAATTTATGTCTACACCATATAGCTTATCATGCATTAAGCCTGTACATGCAAGAGCCGATTTTCTAGTGTTAAGAACAACTTGCACCTTTTTGATGTGCAGGGCTATAATCAGCCCAGCCAATCAATGCTGCCTCCACTAAGAAAAAAGAAAAAGGCTGAGCAGCTATTATGCACCATCAGCTAACTCCTGAACACTTCAGGCAGTTGAGCCTGAGAACTTTCAGTTTAATTCACATTAAAACATCTACCTTCTGCCACTTATATGCTACATGCATTAGGATTATTTTTTTCTGTTTTGCATTTTCAGAGATTGCTAGTGAAGCATGGTGCTTGGGGAGACACTGTGCCTCCAGAAGACACTTGAGAAAGTTTATAGGCAAACAAGCTCCCAGTTTCCCTACTCACAGTCAGTACATTTACACTTTACTATAATTAGAATGAACAGTAAGCTGTCATTCTTCAGTAGATGCTCTATGGATCTGCCCACGGAGAGAAGATTTTGGAAGTGGATAATCTTTGCATTCTTAGGCTCTGCTTTGAGTATGTCAATTAAAGAAAAAATAACAAAGACAGGCAGACCAAAAGAAACACCAGAGTTCTGGAAAACCTCTGTAAGAAAAGCTGATAGTGTCATATATAAGACTGAGCAAAGTGGGGAAGGGGTTGTCTGCACAAGTTTCACTACTGTGACTAAATATTGCACAAACCAAAATCATTAGAGGAGGCACCAGCTCAGGGCCTTCAGCACTGACACAGCACATTGTGGCATGCACAATCTGAATTCTTATCTTGGATGCTGGCTCACTATCTTAGGGCATAAGCTCCCAGGTTCTAGTTTTAAGCTGGCTGGACACGGAAAACAAAATGGCATTTGTCAGGCTTGAAAGGAAGCACGTTGTCCAGGTGGAGCTACCTTGACTGTTGCTGGCCAAAATTATATTTTTTTCTCCCCAGTAAGGTTCTCAAAATAATCCACTGATAATCATCATATATATTCCAATTCCAGCTCATCAGGGACAAGTTAGGCATGGTTACAAGTATATTAATATAAGTGGTCTCTTTCTAATAACTGAGATGTGTATGCTTGAGAATAACAAGATGAATATTTTATGTTGCTGTTTATTTGAATTTCATTTTATCTTTTAAATACACTAAATTCTTACGTACCACTTTAAAATGATGACTTGGGAGAAAAGTTTTGCCTTTATGGGTTTAGTAAAAAATAATAAAAATTTGCAAAATATTTTCCTATCATTTCAAGAATTATTATAGATGGGAAAAAATTACCCAGCAATAAGAACAAACTTTTTAATTGTCTTAATTAATAAACTCAATAAAAATTAAGATAATTATTTTTCCAGAATTTCCAGAAGACAAATTTTAAGGGAGAGGCCAGGGCATAAATGTGTTCCAGAATGAAAACTTTGGCAGGAGTGTTATCAGTTCTTACTAGAATCTATTGTAATGTTTTATGGTAATTGTGATGAAATATATGGGCAGAAGTCTCTTTTACCCTTTGTATGTCCATGCTTCTCCACATATACTCCTGCCATTAGGATCCAGACTGCTTTTCCCCCTCTTGCCAAGCTTATTGAATTTCTATCTGTCTACATCGTCTACAATTTCCTGCTGAATTAATCTCTTGTAGCCTACTTCTTGAACCTATTAAATCAGATTTTCAGTCTGTACTCCACTGAAACTTAACTGAAACTTGTCTTAAAGGTAGTTCTTTTCTTCTAGTCAAATTCCAGGCTCTGAATCTTTTTACATTTCCCTGTGACATCTCAACAGGTTTTCACATAACCTGCCATCCTTTCTCTATGAAATCTTGTCTTCATAAGTTGGTTTGGGTTTTTTCTTTTTTTCTTCATTTTAAATTGTCTTTCTGTTCTTCTGTCTCTCTAAACAATGCATTCAATGTCTCAGTGCACACTCCTCAACTCCAAATACTACCTCCCACATATATTTAATACAGAAGGTACCATAGGGCCTTTTGTTACTATCTTTTCTACAATGTAATCTATATGAACAAATAAGTATTTATGGTGTAGCAACTATGAAGATAAGAAGAAATCAAAGGTATGTTAGATAAGATGGTATAACTGCTTAAAAATAAATAAAAGTGTTAACTATTTCAATGATAAAGTGAAAAAGGTAAACACAAGGCAAATTTATCCTCTTTCTAAGCTCCAGGGAGGGAAATAATGCAACTTTAATTGTGTCTTGTTGAAATTGTCCATTTGGATGGCTAACCCCTTTTCTGACATGGTTGGTTTTTATATTAATAACTGTTCCAAATGATGCCTTTTCCTATTACACTGACATTCTGTCAGCAGTTTGTGCCTGATGAAAAAAGTGAGGCACTGGAACAAAGCAGTCTTGGCAAAATGGAGAATGTGATATTTGGCATCATCCACGTTACTGTCTCATAAACATCTTCAAAGAATATTTTGTAATTCTTTGAAAATTTTTAATTCTTAGAATTCACATTCCAAAGTAACTGTTTTCTTTCAGTCCATATTTGTTAAAGGAACAGAAGAGTTATCTACACTAAAATAGCATTGCTTTTCCAAGTAAAGGTGTCAAAATATTTGGTGTATATGATCTGGCATTCTAGATATTCCTGGTGGCTGTGTGGTGGGTTGACATGGGCTGGATGCCAGTTGCCCACCAAGCTTCTCTATCACTCCCCTTCTTGGTGGGACAGGCAGGGAAAAATAAGTATGAAATCAACCCTTGCTGGTCAAGATAAACACAGTTTAACCAAACAAGAGGAAAGGTTGAGAATACAGAAGCAAAAAAAAAAAAAAAAAAAAAAAACAAAAATATTTTTAATCTACTTCCAGAAAGCAAGATATGTCCATCAACTTCCAGTGAAGCAGGTCCTCAGTACATGTGGTGCTTGCTCCAGAACACAAATTTCATAAGCAACAAATGCCTCCCTCTTCTCCTCCTCCTAATTAGCCTTTATTGCTGAGCAGACACCATTTTGTATGGAGTATCCCTTTGATCAGTTGGGTTCAGCTGTCCAAATGGTCGCCTCCCAAGATCTTTCCCACTCCCAGACTGCTGGCAAGGGGGTCAGGGGTTGGAATTTTGGAGAGACAGCATTGATGCTGCTGGAGCACTCCTCAGCAGTAGCCAAAACACTGCTGTGTTATCACTTTTTGAGGTACCAGTGCAAAGCACAGCACTGTGAGCACTGCCACAGAAAAATCAACTGCACCTCAGCCAGGCCCAATACACAGGGCTGAAGGCTTGCTCTGCTCTTGGGTGGTTTGCAATGTCTTTCTGTGTGGAGTAAAGGGTCATTATATATATATTATATATATATATATTTTATATATATATATATATATATATATATATATGTATGTATGTATATATGACTTACCTTTTTTTAAGATTTCTAGGGTGGTTTTGTCAATTTTGGATCAAAACAGCTGCTACAACAGATAAAAATAGATGAGACCCAATCACAGAGCAATGACAACGACTCTGCTCAGATTAAATTCAAGAAGAGGAGGTCAATTTTTTTAATTGCAGGTGGCTAATTCACTGATTACTAAAAACTATTCATGAATAATTTATATCTCAAATATTAAACTATGTATGGGATGAGTTACTGGCAAGACTACAAAACCACAAACCTGCAACTCTTCCTTCCTATAAAGCCTATCCTAAGACTTGACCTGTGTAACTTGCACTATTTGTTTTTTTAATTATTGATCTCAAAATATAGAAATATCTGAGTCATTTATATAACTTTTTTGGCTAAAAGTATTCTGAAGTTTTAAGAAGCAATGGTGATTTACAAAATGAACCAATTTTAAAAAAGTTAAATCTCATGGGCCAAATTTTTCATTACTGTCATTTTACATTTACATCATTACGTATCATTTTATCATTATTTCCCTTACACATTGTGATGTGTGGGAGGATTCATCCCAGTTTGAAACAAGCCATGAGAATAGGAAAAGAGTGAGAAGGAAAAGGTTCAGGAGATGAATTTCACAATTAGATTCTTCATCATAGACAACAAATATAAGCACAGCACTCAATTAAATTTTTTATCTTTTGTTTCCTAGCACATCACAAACATTTTCACCCCTTACTACACAGCTGGAAGCCACCATGTGTAAGTATTAGCAGTTCCATTTTACAGACAAGAAATTAATGCATGTTGAAGACTAGGATTTTACAAAATTGAGGCCTCCAGTTTGGGCAAATGTAGGTTTGAGTACTATAAAGTTATGATAAATGGAACTGCAGATCATCAGCTTCTCAAGACCTAGCAAGCAAGCTCTCCTCAAATTTACCAAGTGAGACCAGGGAGCTTTTTTGTGAAAATGCCATCCTAACAGCTCAGTGGACCTTGGTGCTGCATCTCACTGGTGTCTAAACCTTGTTTCCATTCCCCATGTAGCTTTTTGGGGAGATGTGGACGCTGAGGCTAAACGTTGCCCAGGTGCTAAAGACGGTCCCTGCTTCTCTCCTCTGCACAGGACAGGTGTGGAGGTTTCTGCAGTGGCAAAGAAGCCCGGGATGGCCCCCAAACCACCCAGGCTGACCCAGTGCAGGATGCATTCCCACCTGGACACTGGCAAACGCCAGTCCCTGGCTTCCAGCAGTGCCAGACGAGGCTGTGCCGTGTCGCCTCCTCCTGCAGAGCTCCCGCTCCGGCTCCCGAGCGGCACCTGGGCCAGGCTCGGGCTATCCCAGGGGAACAGGGCCACCTGCTGAACCCCCAGCTCCAGGGAATGCTGATCCACGGAATCACCCTGAACCTAATGCTGGCCACAGATTTGGTGTGGAAAACCAAACACACATCATCCCACCGGAAGGAAGTAAAAAGATAGGGCTGGGTCATTGAGCAGGTGTTGCTAAGTGTTAGCAGGCACTGTCGTGCATATGGCAGTGCACGAGAAAATAATGTCTTTTTAATGTCTATTAATGTCTATTTTTATATATACATAAATGTATATTTAAATTTCTATTTAAATGTCTATTAAGTACACTGAATTCTGATAGTCACTCAACTAGAGAAAGGCTAGAGTGAGCTTTCCTCTCAACCATTTACCAATAGGGTTGCTGAAACCCACCACAGAGGGCACAGTAGTTAATCATGTGAAAGTAAAATGCAGAGCTTAAGGACCTCCTGTTTAAAAATACTTTTCTTTCCAGTACTCTTATGGATGCTTTTGTTTTAATCTTGGGACCCATCTGTCTATCTGCACAATTTCATATTATGCAGCTGCTTAGCTTGCACTGCTGAAATACTTCCTCAGTTCTCTCAGTATGTCCTGTTTTATTTACAACCACAATCAAAATCACCTGAAACTGACATTTTTCATGTAGAATGCATTATGTGGCAGAGTGCCATGTTTACACCAATACCTAAAAATATGTACAAGACTTCTTTGGAAAACCTAACTTTTCAGCCCTGCTCAACTTTTGAAATAAAATGGAATTTAGATCTTTATATTTCAATATTTTAACCTCAAAGATTTTCAAAAGATGCTATTAAAAAAAAGAAAAAACAAAACACCAAAACAGAATTGAAATGGTTAAACCTTTTATTATTCACAATGCATTCATAGTAAATTGTGTAATAGTTTTCATGTCTTAATTACTTAAATTTTATATTGAGCTATAGTGATATTATCTCTCTTTTTGTCTCCACACAATTGTATTTTATAATAGCTTTTATTAGGGCCTACATGAATAGAATTTAAAATGAACACATCATTTCTGTTACTTCTGCAGTTGAGAAAAGAGAGCGCTTTTCTGATATTTGGTGTGAAAAGTGCTTTCCTTTGTGTTTTATGACATATAGAAAATTGTATTAGTTAGGGACAGATTTTGAGCAGCAAAGTAGCTAAGAGGAGTACAGGGCACTTCTGTCACTTCTAGTGACTCCACCTCAGACTGAAAGTGGGTACAATGCCCAGCACAAAATGGAATATTCCCCCTAGAAGAGCTTGATCTTCTTCTCATTGAAATAAAAGGCAAAAATTTCCACTGGCTTCCACGGGAGAAACACTGGAGTAGCAGATACATGAGCTAATGGTGTGTTTATACAATCTGCCTCCCTGCCTTTGAAAGCAAGGTCAGCTCCCCCAGCTCCCCAGCTCTGCCTCCTGTGCCAGCAGTGCATCCCTTGATACCATCACGAGGCCCTCCATGGTCTGGGGCTGCTCCCTGCATTTGGGGTGCCTCCTTGAAACCTGGCTGCTAAGCCATTTCCTTCACCTTTATGGAATCCTTCCTAAAATCTCCCGTCTGTCGGCACACCTACACTCAATCTGTGTGTGGGATGTGCAAATAAATTTAAATAAATATTTGTTTTCAATTGTTAACAGAAATAGCAAGGTATGCACATCCAGGGCTTAGGCACACACACAAGATCCCACACGGTAACAAGTTTCTGTTGAGCTGCAAGAATTGCCTGGTTGCACACAGTTCCCCCCACAGCATTGCAAGGTGAGTCAAGTCAGCCTCACACACCTGCACAGTGGGCTGAGCCCCCCAGTCACCCTGCATTTGCTGGAGCCTGAGAGCACACAGGTGGGCACTACCACGCATCAGCTGCTACTCGGTAACCCTTTGGTACAACTTGTTCCTCCAAACTCGTCATTGTTACCCTGCCATTTTTCACAGGTAGTTTTGGAATTGTAAAGTAATAATTTAAAATGTGTGTATAAACACAAACTATGAAATCAAGGAAGTGGGAACCTATTTGTTCTATTTAAAAAACCCTTTCGACACACATGTGCTTATTCTTTCATTATGGCTTAATAAATTATATTTTAAAAGTCTATTTACAAAAGTTTTAGTAACTAAACTAACTAAACATCATGAGATGTATTGTCAACAAGAAAAGAGGGTAGGCTAAGAGTACCATTCCAAAACATTGATAGAAAAATTAAACGTCTGAATTTCACTCATCTCTCTCCAAATGTGTCCTTGTGGGCTCCAGTCTTCCTATTCAGTAGGTGGGTCAGATTCTGCCTTCATTTATCATGCCAGTAAATTTCCACCCAATGCCAAAAAGCTGTGAAATGTCACCTTATTATACACCACAGCTCTTTGTATGGCTGGCTGATTTTGCCCAGAAATTCCATTCAGTCTTTCTATTGCTAAATGAAGTGCCTTCACTGTTGATCTCCAAGAACAGTTGCTCATTCTGAGTGAACACTTTTTATTCTGAAAATGGGTTCCTTTTTTCCTCTCCTTTTTTTTTTATTAACATGTCCATACTGTTGCTAAACATAAAGAGTTTCTCAAGGAGCCAATTTTACCACTTTTGTTTGGGTATTATATGGATGTTCAGAATAGAAATCAAGAGTACAAAAATAGATTTTCTTGATTTATGAGACATTCCTGTTTTCAATTCACCATCAGTATGTGCAGACACGATGCAGTCAAGAAATGAAGCATCTGGTTCTCCCACGTTTCATTTATGAACTTTAGCACCAGATGTAAATCATTCATAAAATCCCAAAGTGTTGGAAGAGTCTCTTCCTTCATTTTAACAAACATATATTCCAAGTACTGTACCCAACACTTCACATCATTTGTTACAAGTGATGGGATCTGAATTTTAATGACTTCCAGAAATAAATTTCAAGAAAGAAGGAAAGAGAAAGAAAAACAGGTAAGTGTGGCATTCCTTGTTTCTGACCATGAATTCACTTTGAAGCCAAAAGATGTCACTTTAAGTTATTATAAACAAACTCTACATGCTATTACCTGCACACAGAATGTTTTGAAGAGAACAAATCTATTACCTTATATCTCTTCTTCTCCCAAATTCTTTCCATTAGTGTCACATTCATGTCAGCAACTGCTGATTCAACTTCAAATCTGAATTGCTTTCCTACTCTCATCCACCAGTCACCTTTCCTCTCCTCCTTCAATCCTCCTTTCAGTCCCATTTGTTCAGAGAGCCTCTCTTGCCTTTCTCTCAGCATATGTAATCCCTTCCTGCTCCCTTCCCACTCCTTTGTTTCACTATGTGCATTGAATTTCATAGGATAACTCACACTTTGGGAATTAAGTACCTGCCAAAATAATTATGGGATCAAGGCCTATTCTTTATGTCAAGGAAACCCGTCTTCTTTGCATACAAGAACCCTTTCAACAATATGCATTAGACAATGCTTTCAACAACAAATCAGTCTTTTCTGGTCCTTTTTAATACTGCATTTCTTACATATTAATTTAGCTGCAGAGTTATCAGGCATGGGTTTCACACTCTGAGGTTGCCTTACAATGTGGCAAGCTGAGGAAGTGCTAAGGAGGTGCACAGCAGATATAGCAAGAAGGTTCTTTTACAAAGGACATCTTGATGGAGAAACCTCTAGATAAGGGAACAGAGAAGGCAAGTGGATTCACAGGATCACAGAT
Source organism: Ammospiza caudacuta (assembly GCF_027887145.1). Taxonomy (NCBI): domain Eukaryota; kingdom Metazoa; phylum Chordata; class Aves; order Passeriformes; family Passerellidae; genus Ammospiza; species Ammospiza caudacuta. The sequence goes on along the minus strand of NC_080598.1, from coordinate 52,329,111 downwards.
CTTCACTTTCTCCTTTGCTGTCATTCAGGGCAGGTCTCTTTGCTATCCTCTATCTCACTGTACAGTTGTTTAACTGCTGAACTTCTGCATGAATGAGTGCAATTAGCCTCAGTGCACAGACACCAGCAGTAGAGAAATAGGGTAATATCCAGTGGTAGCTTCAGTGGTAACAAACCGCTGAAGAAACTTTTTAAAAAGGAATTTTCCTTTTACTTCAGCACTATCTGGCACTTTTTTCACTTTTTTGTTATTGTCTAGAGATCTAGTCACTAGTGTAGGCTGAGCACCTACATAACACCACATTTAGTGCCAAGAACAGACTTGAGACAAGGAAGAACTGTCCCACCAGTGGCCAGGCTGTAGGTGGACTGATGGGGCTGTGGAGAAGTCTCCAGATATCCCCCAGCCTGATGTGCAACACGCTCTGCAAGGACATGCTGAGAACGTAGCAAGTTGCTTCAGTCAGGCTGGGAGCACATCAGGGGCAGATCCAGGGGCTGTAAATCTTGTGCAGAGATCACAGCTGCAATCATAGCCCACAGTTTATAGCACTGGCTGCAGATCAGTTGCTTGGGTGCCTAAAGCCCTTGGGCAGAGATGGATTCTTTCCTGTCTTGCAGCCTTGTTCTCCAGCACAAATACCAACTGTTCATCCCCTGCCCAGGGACAGTTAGTTCCACTTAAGACTTGAGGGGGAAGAAAAAAGAGAGAAAAAAAAAAAAAGGGAAAATGAAAAATATCTTCTCTTGCAGGCAGAACTCAGCAACTTTTGAAGCAAAGCAGATGTTCAAGAGCGTGGGGAGAAAAAGTTGCACTGCACAATTTAAAACACCAAATGAATAATACTGTATCAAATTAAAACTTCAGGGGAGATTTAGGTAGACACACTATGAATGCTGAAGCTGAAATCCAGCCTGAACACGGGGAGTTAACATCTCCATTCCTGAGAAATGTGATACAGGAACTTAGCTGCTAAGCATCTCAGCCTCCTACGTCACCCATTGCCAGGATCACAGCTGACACCCACTGGGACATTGGTTCTGGGAGGCAGAGGGGCCACAAACCAGCAGCACCTCCCCTCTGTGGCCAGGGCATTCCCTGGCAGGTGTTAAAGGTGTCCCAAGGCTTCACCTCACAGCCTCTGGTCCAGTTGCCAAGAAAAACCAGTGTCTGGGCTGGCAGGGTGGGGGGCTGCGTGTGGCTGCAAGTGCCAATGGATTACTATCAGACGTGATCAAGCCAGGAGGAAAGGTACTCCATGGGTGGAAAACAGCATTTTTTTAAATATCATGTTTGGGGCTTTTTTAGCAACAGTTTTAATATAATTTTAAAACAATTTAAGATTGTCTAAAATAAGATAAATGTTGCCTACAAACTTCCAATATTCTTTCAATATTTTTAAGCATGATAAAATTTTAAATTTTAGTAGAAAAACATCAAGACCACTTTTTTTCTTAGAAAAAATAAAAAGAGGATAATTTTCTATGGATCATTTTCTATGTTTCCTATTTTTTCTTCCTTACAACCTAAAATTAATCTAGTTCATTACTATATGTAGACTGATCAGCCTTCAATCATGATTGTCATGTATAAATATAAAAAGGTGATCAATTGCACTACAAGAGGTTTTCCTGTTAAAGATGATCATCCTAAGCCTCATAACTATGTCTTTCTTGCAAAAATTCAAGAGTTTTAACACATTTATTTATAAGGTACTGTCTTTGCTGGCTCCTTTTAACTTGGGTGTTTTTTGGTAATATTCATACGTGTTCTGTAAGCCCTATTCACATGTAAAGGGTGTCTTCTTCCATAAGTAATTCTTGATTACTTCAATAGACCACTTAGGATGCAAAGTTCTTAATTTCAGTGGGAGTATCTGACTATGGCTTCTGTATTCTGAAAGTGACTAGTGGCAAACAGTGAATAATGTAGAAATACATCATCATTAAAGTTTTCTTTTCTTTTTTTACTTGACCTAAACTTTATTTTCAAAATAGGCATAAATATTACACCTTTGTCATATTTTCTCTTTTTCATTTTATCTATAGTGGAAATCCAGCCAAAGGAAAAAAAATATTAGGAACAACATCAGTGCAGGTAAGTCATGCCTGCTATTTGGCAAATAACACCAATTTTATTTTATTCCCCACCTTCATACCATGTCAGAGGCTGCAGCCTCAGCCTTTCAGAACTCTACAAGCACTGCTTATAGTCTCATCTTAGACCCACAGTGCTTGGGTGGTCTGTGTCAAACCAACCGAGGCAGGAATCCCACCTCCTTGATCCGTAATGCGCTCATCCATTTCACTTGTCTGCTCAGACATCCCACGCCAATGATTTATTTGCAGAGGTGGAGCTAGAAAAACCTCCCCCCTTCCAAACACATGTACACATACTTTTATAAACTGGCTGAAATATTCAGTAACTTCCCAGTGGGGAAGGGGGTTTCCCCCTCCCTCTCCTATGTGTTCTATACAGTTTCCATTATTATTTGATAAATGTGTTATGACACACTATTTACCTCGGTCAGCAGCTCTGGGGAGCTTTGTGCAGCTTTGCTCCCCACCTCTGCCACCCACTAGATATTTCAGAAATAAATCACGTTCCCAGATTAAGACAATACAGTTTGGTAGGGGAAAGGGAGGAGAGAGGTAGGATGAAATTTGCTGTAGGAGGCTTTGGTTTCATTTCTCTCTTTCACTTCTGAGTCATGTGGAGCTCGTCCTCAGCCTGTAACAGTGGTGCTGCCTCAGTCTGCTCATTTTTTCTTTCAGGGATAGGAAGGCATTCTCTGTCCAATGTGCTAATTCTCCATGCTTGAGGTTCCCAGAGAAATATTCAGAGCTCAGTTTTCAATACAGGAAGGAGCAAGTCTAAGTATGTCTCTTGTAATGCATATGTTCACAGGTATTAAAACAATCTTTTCCAAGGGCAGGAAGTGAGCCAGGATGTACTGTGAAAGAAGGCTTGCAGTCCTCTTCTGCTGAAAATAAAAAAATATATTGAAAGTGAATTATCACAGAGAGTTTTTTGTGGACTAGCTCAGTAGCATATTACAGGCAAAATTTTTGGGGTGGAGGATGTTACCTTCCAAAGCAATTACCAGATGACATTCCTGCAGCAACTCACATACTCTCAAAATAAAGCTTGTCAGGGAAAACTGAATGTTTTTTTCACATGAATTTGATACCAAAATACCAGGACATCCTGAGTAAGGTCTGCAGACACAGCGAGTGTTTTGGGAAGCATTCTGAAGTCAGTGATGCAGATGTGTGTGCATATATCTGTGTGTCTATCAAACCTGATTAAGCCTGTTTGCCTGAAATAGACTGAAAAGCAGATCTTTCCTAGAATCACAGACTAACCTTCCAAAATCAAACACGACCAAAAGCTCAAATGAAATTTGGTCCAGGAGAAAAAGCAGCCAGCTGTAGAAACTGAAAGTGTTTCAGACAACACCACTGTTGCTAAAGGTCCCTTGCTAATCCTACCAACGCAGAGCACTATCTGTAGAAAAGGCAAAAACACAATCCCAGTATTGTTGATTCCACATTCTAAAAGTATAAATTGATAGTCTCGTTTTCTTTGCCATTGCCATAAATTAAAAATAAAAATAACAAGCCTGACTGAGAATCACAGTATTTTTGTATTTTTTCTTCTGTGTTTTATAGTTGCAATAATTTTTATAAATTAGTACATTATGATAGAAGCATACTAGTATAAGAAAAAAGGTGCTCCCCATCATCACCCTGATGACTTCAGGGTACTCGACAGGGTTCCTCCATAGAGTTAGAGAAGCACCATTGAACTATGCTCAAAGTGAAGTATATCAAGGGCACCAGTGCTGCCTTCTCAACACCTTCACTCTCAGCCAGAGTCCTTGCAATCCTTCTTTCAGCTCATTAACAAAAGCAACATGGGGAGGTCGTCCCTTCAGGACTATGTGGCTCAATGCTTGTGACTTTTCCCCCTTCTCCTGAGCTTTTATAGAAATTTTAAGGGAATTTTACCCAGTATTTCCTCTTACATTCATCAGAGGGTGTGAGAGCTATGTTTTCTCATCAATACTTCCAAGTTAAGTTTCACCCTTCTGTTAAGATAAGTCAGTCTGCAATGAAGTAGAACAGTCACAGACCTTCTGTCCTAGTAGTTCTAAATATCAGACATCTGTGCAGGGATGCAGAAGCTGCTACTGGCTCCTATTCTGTACATCCTAGAATAGAAATCAGTTACAGAACAGGGCCTGCTAACTGAATTTGCAGATGCAACAAAGCCTTCCCATCTCCTACATACCTTTGGAATAGAAAGCCTATCCCTTATGTCCTCTGTGATATTAGGGTGAAAATAAAAGTGCTCACATTTATAAGCAGTAACCTCAATAATACAAAATGTGGGTATTTCCCTATGAACACAGAAGAGTAAAACACCAGTAAAAGCATGCCCCCAAATTTCAATATTAAGGAAGAAATTTGACAATTTTTTTTCACAGGTAATATTTAAAGATCTGAGCTGTGTAATGAATGGAATGCTATATTCTGACAGATTACAATATTACAAGGCATTGAGCAAAAATCACAATATGCTGATGTAAGTGGACATGGCACACTCTACAGATGACAATTCCTGTTTGTGTCAGCAACAATATGAAAAGAAAAGCAAATCACAGGAAAAATCCTACCAAATTATTTAGAGATAAGAATTAGTTACTGGGAAAAAAATTGAATATCAGTTTGATTTGGTAATGCACTCAAATGCCAATATTGGGGTTTCAGCATAACAATTTATATTTCTATAATTATTGAGTCCAGATAGTCATAGTATGTGTGTGCTTGTGTGTCGTTGTTTCTTTTTAAGCCTGTTGAAGACATGAGTAAATTTACAGTGATAAAAAGAAAATCAAATCCACCTCAACATGCTATTATAATGGAATTGCCAGATTTTTGCTTTCTGTTCACGAGTCTGTTAAAATATAATAATAATTAAAGCAAAGCAGGTGAAGGATACATGTTGCTTTCCTAATAAGAAGCAGGGTACTTGTAAAAATCACCAGCCTAAAAAATAACACAGACATTATGGACAGTTATCAAATTTCAAAGATGAATCAATGGGAGAAAAAAAAAGGAAAGAATTATATGCTGAGAAATTTTTTGTAGTTGTTCTTCCCACATGCATATTTTAAAAATGAAAAATTGTGTCAAAGCAGTCATATTATTTCAGCAGAAGACAAATGAAACTCCTATGTCACACAAATGTTTATCCTATATCCTTCATCTTCCCTGTAAGAACAGTGCCCCAGCAAGAGAAAGATAATTCTTGCTATATAGAGAAGGAGAAGGCCGTTTGTCTAGCCAGATAATTTTGGCTTGGTGAGGGATAATTAGCATAAACTGTTTTTCCTAGCCACTTACTAATTTTCATTAAATTTACAGGAATTTAAATAGGGACTTCCATCCCTCAATCAAGTTTGTCAAATCTGGGCCTTGTTTTTGACTGACTGCTCACAGGAGACAAACAGTATTGTTGCACAAACCTTCATTCCTAGGGGAGCTGAAACAGAAGCTTAAGTGCCTCTAGGAAGGGGCATAACCTGGGTACTCAGAATAAGGTTATAAATTAAACTAAAGCAATTTGTTGGACCTAGACAGAACTGAAAGACTTTCACCAGGCAAAGTAAATCCTGGTTTGCGATAGTTTTAAATTGCAATTCCATTTTTTCCACACCTCTTTCTCTCACTGTGTATCATCACCGTGCCAAGTGCAACATCATATAAAGACTCCACTGCCATCTCAGTCTTCTACTTCCTCTGTCAAGTCCCTAAGGATGATCCAGGTGTATAACACCCCCAGATGCTCCTGTGACTGTGGGGCAAGGGGCAGGCTGTGCTGTGCTGTGCTGTGCTGTGCTGTGCTGTGCTGTGCTGTGCTGTGCTGCGCTGAGAGCCCAGCCACGCCAGCCAGTGCAGGTGGGACAGGGGCCAGCACTCCATGGCACATGGAGTAGGTGATGGCTGCATCAGAATTACAGCTCTTTTCTCAGGAAGGTGCAAAAGGTATGTCCCAGCATGGTATAAACATCAACTTTTAGGAAACTACTTAAGAACTTTGTATTTCTGAGACTTCTACTACCTCAACAAATTTTATGGAGAGTGGCCGACAGCTTTCACAGTTAGTGGGGGCAGCAGCTGGTAGGTAAACATCATGATAGCACATGTCTCACTTCCTTAAGAAACAGACAAAAAAGATGGAGAGACTCATGTTCACCTGATTGTAAGTGATTTCCTGCCACTAAGCTGTGTTTCTGTGACCCCAGTCATTTAACATGTTTGCTTTTCCCTATGTTGTCTAATAGTGGTTTGGCAGCCACCCTCCCTGTGACAATGACTCAGTGTGCTGCTTTTCCTGTCTTATTCATTGAAACACACCATTTGATGTGACTAGCACAGCTCATTTTGATGAGTCACAGAGCCAGGAAATAAGAAGAAAATGCAGTTTTCTGAAGGATGAAGTTCAAACAAATGTTAGAAAGATATAGCTTTAAAAAAATTCCTTGTATTAAAATTATGCATATGGTATAGTTCATGTCTACCTACCTACATGGTACAAAGTCCTTTTTCTGTGTTAACATTCATTACAATATGTCTGAACAATCTGGAAGATGGGGAGAGTACATGGAAGGACATTCTCTCTGTCCATGGTACACAGTTAACATCCATTTTCTGACATTCTTGAAGAATCCTCCTAAAACTGAGCCTCACTTTCTATATCTCAATATGTAGTCTGTAATTTCTGCCTTTATTTCAGTTCATGTTTTAAGAAACTTGTATTCTAATTTGAAAGGTCCAATTAAAAAAGCGAACACTTTTTTTTTGTTTGTTTGTGTTTAAAACAAAAACAAAAACCCTATTCCAGACTCTGAATCCATTTTTTCCCTTTTCCAGCCTAGAGCTATAACCACAAAAATGTTCTTCCCCTATATGTGATTACAGATGTTTTTCTTACCTGCATAGGAAGGGAAAACTATATGGATTTTCACATTTCTTCTTATAGGACTCTTCATCATTAGGAAAGAAAGTGGCCAGAGAAAAGGAATTGGTCAACCTTCCTCCTTTCTCTGACCTCAAGCATCTGCGAACCCCTCCAAGAGTAGAACGGGCACTGGAGAAGAACCAGGACAATCAGGACAATAATACTGCTCTTTACACTGCTTCTTGGCATTGTTTCACTGGATTGAAGAAAATTCCCTCTGCTACAGCCACTCCTTCTCTGGAGATGTGGAGAGGTTAGCGATGCTCTGTTACTGTTGAGAATACAGGAAAGTTTTCTCATCATCTCCCTTGAAAAAAGCAACAGCCTGAAGACCAGGAGTGCAATGAAAGCTCTTCCCCTGCCTCCCCTCCAGTACCCCAAGCTGTTTGCATTGCCACACACATCAGGAGATGTGTCACATTTCTCCTCCTTCCTCCTCTCAGGAGATAATGGTGAAATAGGTGTTTTGCAGGTAACACCTGAAAAAATCACTGCTTGTTGCAGAAAGAGAATAGGAGCTCTGTCTATTAAAGCAGAGAACATTTGAGCTGGACACGAGTAAGAGCCAAAACTGACCTGGACAGAAATTCTTTGCAAAAATCTGCAGCTACAAACAGCCAGGCCACCAGTGAGAAATGATGAAATGTAGAGCATGGTCACTTCAGCCTTTTCCTTTCCAGAGGCAGAGAAATAATCAAACTGAGCATCATCACCTCCTCTCCAATTATGACCAAGTGCACACACCACAGAATACTCTTCTGCATAAAAAATAATGTACTTATTTGAAAATAAAGCATGATTTTTTTAAAGGAAATGGCAGAGAACAAAGTGCACAAGGCCAAACTTTCTAATAAATGAGATTTATTGTGGGAAAAAAGTCCAATAATTACATTTTCAGGGGAGAGGTCATTATTACTTAGAGAGAGGTTAATAGAACAATATTAATGGCTTTTTACAGGGCAAAGGAGATAGATGCAGCATTAATATGAATGAAAACAAGAATGAGAATGCTCCCTGTTACCAAAGTTTAGACTGAAAATTCGGAAGGTCAAATTCGTCTTTCATATTCCCCAAAATAAAGAATTAGACAGTATAAAATCTTATCAAGCCTTTTCATTCAATGACTTTAACAGAAAGTAGAGAATGAAAGTGATCAAAAGTTTTAGCCTGAAGCCAACAATTAGAAGCATGGCTCCAGCTCTGTCTTTCTGGGAGACTCTAAGGGAAGATTGTTGAAGATAAAAGTCAACATGAGTCCATCATTGAACTTTTGCTAAAGCAATTGCAGCAATTCTGTCTATTTGGGTCATAATTTAGATTAGACTAATTTTCTAAAGTAATGGGAAATTGCCAGAGATAAAAATAATTTCAATATACATTAATAATAATATTACATTACACATCTGTAATGCTGTCCATGCAAAAGTCTTAAAATACTTCATAAACACTTAATTAAGCCTCCCAACACCCTGAGAAGTAGATGATTTTTTTCTCAACCATTCCTCAGTTGATGAATCTAAGGCATAGAAAATTTAAAGCAAAACATTTGCCTGAAGTTATGTAATGACTAGCACTGGTTACAATCAATCATGTAGGAATGAAGGCATGTGCAACAAATATTGCCAATATCAAATAACTTTTCTGTCAAAACAAAAAATGTCCTGCATACGTTACCAAGTCTGAGCACCCAGAAATCTCTTAAATACATCTAATATTTTTTCCTTGTGAATATCTTTGTGTACATGCATAAATACATATTGTCTACAAATAAATAAATAGGCAAAATAATAAATAAATGAAACATGTTTATTTAAAATACATGTTGCAGAGATATTGCACATCCTCATTGACAAAACTAGTTAAATGATTTAAAAAAAATTACACCCCAAGAATCTTGACTGTTAATCCCCAGCCTTGACCACTAATACTGATTTTTCTTTTTAGGTGGCATTGAGTGAGGAAGAAAAGAGATATCCAAAGGTGATTATAAAGATGGTTATTATCATCTGTCACACACATGTGTGAATTATTAGCATGTTTTAACTACAAGGCTAAGCAGGATCTGTCTAACTAGTAATTCCATCCTGAATACACTCAGCAGTACCACACCAGGACTCACAATTATGTAAGTTTGCTATTAAAATGCAAGTTGGAATCTACTGCTAAATCTCCATAGTCACAAATACACTGAAAAGCTGTCCTACTTTGGAAGATTAAATTGACTTTATTTTTGGTTATTGTATCTAAACACTGTAACTTGCTTATTGTACTCTCACTAATTCAGTTTTACTTTACCAAGCACCTCAGACAAGAGAATTTGCTGGAAGTCACAGTCATGCTGTGAAACATATATATTTAGGACATCCTTTCAGAATACTGTAATTATAAGTATTTGAAGTCAAAACTCATAATTGTGCATGATGAGAGAAAACTGGGGAATCTTTTTTGTTGAGTGGTCTGGCTGTAAATTTCCACCAATCCCACCAGTCTCAGCAAGTTTCAAAGCAGATGTATTTATATTATATGGGATGCACTTTTGTCATGGATTTAAATAAAGAAAATTATTCAACAGCTACAATTCTTATTAAATTCTGACATGAAACTTTCTTTACTATTAGTACTGCATTGTACAGTCATTTGAGGAAGATATTGCTTAATATAATATAACAGGGGAGATTAATGTAAGACATTAACTCTTCAGTCCTTACTCTTAATACCATGTTCTTTATGTACTGATCAGGTAAAAGGATGGATGGTAGCATCTTAAAGGCTTCCTCTTTTGTCTGTTCCTCTGAGGGAAAAACCGATGTCTAGCCTTCCTTGCATCGAATTTATTGGTTTGGTGTATAAGAAAGGGCTTTTGGAAGAAAACCTTTAATAGAAGTCAAAGTAAATTAAATTGAGATAGTGCAAAAAGTGTCATGTGAACGGGATATCACGTGACAACACGTAAGGGCTCGATTTTCCCAATTCTGAGGCAAGACTGGGTGAAATTTAATAAATCACAGCAGCACATGGAGATCAGCATCTTACCCAGACAGAAGTCACAGCTGATGACTGTGCAAAACAAACCCCAAGATCCCTCACAATTAATGAGGTACCCTCTCGCCACAGCTCTTACCAGGCACAACAAAGCACTGCAGAGTAAGAACATTCACGAGTTTTGGCTATCGCAGTGCCTGCAGTCTGCAGAGAATCACACGGGTACTTCAGCTCCCTCAGCTGCTGCCAACAAAAGCAGCCAAGTGAGAAGGACACACAGATCTGGGTTCCCTCCCCAGCTCTGCCACCTCGTCAGGAAATCCTTCTTATTCCTCTGGTTTCTGCCTGGAAAAATGGCTTTCTGCAGGGAGCTTTAAAGAGAACTGGGAGCTTTAAAAAGAGATTTCAGAAACACCCAAGTGCAATTCAGAGCCTGATGATGAAAGTATTTTGTTTTCTAGGTTTTTTTTTTTCCTTTCCTTGCCATCTCCATAGGTAGATAAATCACTCATGCTTTTTTCAGATAGAGATTTTTCTTAAACATTTTCTTGTTCCTGTCCCTAAAACTGACTTTTGCACAGTCAATATTGAAATCTACTTATGTTTCAAACTCTGTGGTATTATGTGATTTTGTTGGACACAGAGATGGATACAAAGGAACAATAGGTGTTGCAAATATTTTTAAAATAAGCTGCTTCAAGCACTTTAATCTTAAAAAGTACTTACTCAATTTAATCACAATCTTCATAAAGTACTCAACTTGTCAGTAAGTCTTAACCCTAAAAGTGTGAATGCAAAGGGATTTTTATGGACTTGCTGGTGGGGGGTTTAACATTTTAATTTTTTTAATTTATAACTGAGTTGTTGGAGAAGGGGAAATGTCTTATAATGGGGCTGTAGCTGAATGCTTAATTAGGAACAGCTAATCACCTCTTCAAGTAAGCTGGAGAGTTACATAACTGTTACCATTCCTACAGATAAAGACAGTTTAACTTGGCTTCCTATGGAAATAAGTTTTATGTAACAGTTTTGTCTGTCTCTCCATCTTTCTTTCCTCTCCCCTTTACTTTCCCTTCAACAAAAGCCTGAACCATTGGCCAGTTTGAAATTGAGGGCTCCAAAATTGTATTCCTACTGTTTTTATGGAGACAGCTGATAAGAAAGACCTAAATCACCGCCCTAGTTTTCTCAAAAAGAAGCAGAGAAAGTTATAGATGAAGTTCAAACTTTATGTGAGATTACTATTTGTAATGCCTGAGCTGACAAACAGGTTGGCTGCTTTAGATCTCATGCGCTCAATTTCCTTGTACAGAGAAATAAATGAGCAATTTTCCGGCCTAACAGAGGCCAGCAGATGATTGTGTTCTCTTGGGTCAGTGCAGGTCACTCTGCCCTTACTCCAGGTTCAAACCATAATCCTTTAGGAAACATGGCCACAATAAAATAAAGTTGAATGGTATAAGTGATCTTCCATTCGTTTGATTACTAATACACTCTATATTGGTTTGTCTTTTCTGTTAACTGAAAGCAATGACAAGAGCGGATATATCATCATGAACTATCATCACCTCATCAGAGGTGTTCATAATCATCTGCTTCAATGTACACTGAGGCAGAGGCAGGTCTATATTGGGAGTGATTTTGCAAATCAGATCCCAGAATGTTAATGATTTATATATTCCTAGATTTACATCTGGACAGGACAACCTTCCTCAGTGGCAAGCCAAGTTACTCTGATATTAATAAATCCTCTGGTTCGATCCTAGTGCTGTTGTCTTCGATTGGAAAATCTAAAGGGGAGAAAATAATTTAAAACAACCATTCTTTTTAGCTGTGAAGTATTCTTTTCATTTTAATGTTTCTCACAGATGTGCGAGACATGCTTTCAACAAAATATAAGCTCAATCAAAAATTCCTGAATTTTCAGAAATATTTGAAAATTACTAGATTTTGAAGCCAACACAAATCCTGTGGATCATTCTTATTTTCACTGGTGTAAAGCAAAAGATTCTCACATTTTGGGAGATTTCATATGAAGATTTAACTTCCATGAACCTACTGACAAAGTGAGCCAGAGATGCAAAATATTTGTTGCCCATAGGAGTGCTTTTCTCGATACTGATTCATTCACTCTGTGCACTGTTTTGCTCTGCTGGTATATGGCTGTGATATTTCTGTCTCCTTTCTGAGTAGCGATGTTCACAACAGACCCATTTTAATTTTATTTCAGATAGGATTAAGCAGAGAACTGTTTCATGCTGATCAAAAACTGAGCATAGAGATTCATCACAATTGTTTCTTTTTAGAGAGAGGCGAGGAAAAAGGTATTAAAGCTTGTGAGATGGCTGAGCCATACATTTGCTGTAGGTAAAAAAATGTTATTTTGGCATACAGTGAAAAAAATCACCATTTCTTTGCCAAAAATAAAATCATTAGAAGACTTACAGAAATACAGATATGTCTGTCTCAGCATTATGGAAAGATTGCACGAATCATAATAAGGTGTATCCTCAGAGCATAGCATTCAAGAATTGGTGTAGAAGATAAATATAGTATAAACAATATAAATGATCTGTCCCTGAAATATCCTCAGGCAATGAAAAATTTAGAAAAATTATAAAGATGAATATAATGCCTCATACATTTGCACATAAAAAAGAGTACTAATGTTTCTTGCATTAGTACAAAATTAATAGTTTCATCAATTTTTTTATCCTGATAAAGATTTTTTCTTATGGCTATAGAAACATCCTGAAGTATTTAAATCACCTGTCAAATGTAAACCTACTTGAGTACTGACACTTAAAAAATATAATGTGAAATCAGATATCATTTATACTTGCTAGAATTTTTCATGCTGACTTGTAACATATGAATGGGGAGGCTAGATGCAGAAACAGTAGATTTTCAATTTTTACCTTTTTTTTCACTAATTTCCAGAATGTAATTCTGCCCCCAGCTGGTTAAGACATAGCTGACATAGGAGATTGAAAGTGAGCGAATATTGAACCTATGAACTCTGCTTCTTCTCAGATGATGACTACAATTTGCATGCAAAGTATCAGCAGCTCTAGTGCTCAGCACAGGTGCTAATAGATTCTAAGTTCTTTATGTAAGTATATACTGCTCCCTCCTCATTACAGCACTAATAGCTCAAAGGTGAAACTGTTTTCAGGAAACAGAGTTCATTGATTACTCCTACAGAACGTTACAATTAATGACATCGGCCTGTGGTTGTCGCTGCACCTGTATCAGATCAAATCAAAAGTAGAAATTTAATACATGCTCCACCAATAGATTCCAGAAAGTTGCATACATCTACTGCCTGGAATGGATTTTTACATGCTTACATGTCTTCCTATTGCTCTTTTTTCATCAGATTCTTATGCTGTCTTTTTGCAAACAGAACACATGTACTGAAAAATTTACGTGACTTTCACTTATTTTTCATGTGTAACTGCAGCCCATTCTTATCTCCCAGGAAGGAAGAAAAATAAAGGAAAATACAGCAATAGAAAAGCAGGAAGATAAGTTGTTATTATTATTACCTTTTGAAACAAAAGCTTTCATTCACCCTTCAACCTCTCTCCACTATCTTCTATCATATTTCAGGACATCTCTTCTGATGTAGCTGGAGAATAGATTACAAATACCTTCAAATTCATCTGACTTACTTTCCATTCCATATATCACCCTTTCATATACAGCAGTTTCTGTCACATCAGCAATCCATCCCCTCAGTAGCAGTGCTGATGCATCCTTTCAGATTCTCAGTATTTGTTTTCAATACCATGAGACAATGCCAGGAAGTTTAGCCCCTGTATTGAGACCCTGTATATTCAAATAAATAAAATGAGTGAGTAAATATGGTATAAGTGGAAATAGTCATTGGAAATAGTTTTCATAGACCAAGACAAAAAGAAAAAAAAAATGTTAAAGGAAAAGAATTATTAAAAAAACCCAAAAAACAGATTTTAGCATCTATGCAAATGTTAGCATAAACACAAAGCATGAACAAAATAAAATGATCCCACTGGCTGACAGAGTCTGGTAACTGCTGCTTTCCATTCTTTTCTGCTGCCCCCATACCCTGGTGTCCCAGGTGGACTCAGAGGAGAGGGCAGCCACAAGATCCCACAGCCCACCTGAGCCCTGCAGAGGCTGAGTGGAACAGTGTATGGTGAAATTTAGCAGAACACTCCAGGAGAATAAATGGTAAATGAACTTAGTGAGTTTACACAGCAGAGAAGTGGAATTACAGGATGGAACAGAACTGCTGAGGGAGCACATGATTGAAGCAATAGGATGTGAATATTCAATCCATTAGGCTTGGCAGAAAATCTCAGGTATAAGTTTGGGAAGAGGCAAGAGGAGGAGGAGGAGTTTTGTTGGGAGGTGAGCAGATCCAAGAGGAGCAAATGGCTGTTAATGAGGAATGCTGCAAACTCACAAAATTACTCTTTGACCAAGCACAGGCCTGACAATGAAGATGCCAAAGAGAAAATTGAACATATTTCTGAAGTAGGAAAGAGCACACCCAGTCAGACACATCAAGAAATTACTGGATATTATACATTTATCAGGAAAAAGAAGTTTGTCTCTAAGGATGTAATTGTGAGGCAGGGCTGACACAGCATTGTGGGAAGGAGGTGGGTATAGTGCCTGACAGGACAGAAAGGTGGAATCCTGGTCAATAAAATTTGTCAACTGAGAGTATAAAACCATCCCCTACCTGGCTCATGAAACTTTTTAAAACTTCCTGCAGTCAATTTTAAAGGTTTAATTTCTCTCTATCATTTACCTAACAGCTCTAGTACTGATTTTTAGCTTGCTCTGGATAAACCTTGTAGCAAGTGAGATTTCACTTATGTTTCATAGCAGCTGGAGTTTCTTTGTTTTCCTCTGCCTTTTGCTTGTCACACACCAGCACTTATGAAAAGTGTCCAATCAAATAAGCACTGGAAAAACTATCTTCTCTTCATTGTCCTTTTTAAAGGTCTCTTCATTGTGCCTTTCATTAGAGATGATCAACAGATGAAGGTAGGGGAGGGGCTGAGCACACCCTAAAGACATTCAGAACAAAATTCATTTGACAAATTGCCAGGCTTTGAACTACTGTGTCTGCAATGAAGAAAAAAAAAAAAAAAAAAAAAAAAAAAAAAAAAGACACACCACAACCAAAATGTAAAAGCAGATAACTTACAGTCCTAAAAAAAAACCGAGAAGTGTTCTCCATCAGGTGTTTTGTTGTGATTATTTTTTGTGGGGCCAATTTCTCTACTTTTTCATCAGAGTGCAACTGCCCTGACCTACACAAATGGAAAATTTAAGTGTGAGCTTAAATTATATTCCTAAATATATTACAAAGTATGTAAACTGCAAAGGCCACTAAAAGCAGCAAGACTCACCTGGGTAATCTGACACATTTCCAGTCTAAGGATTTTTATATGCCTTTGAGCCTTTTAATGTAAAGCCTACCTCCCTATTATAATCCTAGCAGCTCTGGGTCTACAGTTCTCTTTTTCAGTGTTTCCTTGACACAACACCACACCCCCCCACACACCACCCCCAAGTTCTTTTTAAATCCTGGAATAATTTGTGGTCAAAACTAAATCCAAATTAAGTCCATCTGGGGAAAGTGGAAAAACCTGAATTCCATCTTGTTGTCTTGAACATCCTATGGTTGCATAATAACAAAATGCCTTTGTTCTCACAACTAAAGTATGCATCAAGAATCAAAGAAGCAAGAAAAAAAGGGAATGTTCCAAGCTATTACTGTAACAATCCAATTACAATGCCTATCAAACTTAACTTCACAGGTTATAGCTCCTAATTGCCTGACAAAAATTGACACTTCAGTCGCAACAGCATAATATAATCAGAGTCCAAATTAAATTTGATCGTGGGCAGAAAACGATGCTATCATTCGGCGGCATGGAAACAGGAGATCAACTAGCATGATATCAAGGATCAGAAATGAAAATTATTCATTAATGGCAATGGTTTTCTGATAATGGAAATGACACAGTTCAGACGGCTTCGTAAAAACACTATTAATTAAAAAGATGATAGACCTAACAAGGCATAGAAACCAGTGGAACCTTTCTCTGTGCTTGTTAAGGTGAAGGATGACAATGTTTAAGAACAGAAGTTTATGCACTTTTGTGAAAAGTATTCCGCTGATTCTGTAGCAAGTTTACTGGTTCTTGCTTAGTGAAGCATCTTTCTCTAGGGTGCTGTGTTGGAGGGACATAAAAAGTGTCTAAGGCCATAATGTGGCATTGTAATAAGCATGAATACTACCTGCTATAAAAGAGAAGGGTCCAGTTCATAAAAAAATGCACATGGGAATTTTGCATACTCCCAAGAAAATAGTGCAGGGAAACCTATTTTATTTCCCTGTGCAAGCAGATCTGTCTCCAATCCACTTTTGGGAAATGCAGAGGTGCTTTATGCTGGAAGGAGAGCGAGCCAAAAATCCACCCTCAAAAGTTTCCTTGAGCAAGAAAAGACAAGGCTGGTGCCTCAGACTGCTGAGGTTCAGACAATGCCTCTGTTCCTTACACAGAGCTCCAGACATAACCACAGTAAAAACCTCCAATGCTAATGCAATGCCACAGGCATTGTGTTTGAAATAACACTCTGGAAGGGGTGATTGCTGTACCAATGAAGCCACTGGGTGCTTCTGCCATGGCTGGAAAAAGTCAAACTGGGCTCACCCTGGTTTGAGGAAGAAAAAGTCTATTGGCTGCCAAAGATCTCCATGATCTACTCCTGTGCGCTCCCCTGTCTCACCCTGCAGGATGGGTCACTGCCCAACACACAGGGCTAGAACTGCTCTTGAGGACCCTCAACTCTTCCTTCTTCAGTAGCTGAGGGAAGCCAAGAGGCATCCCCTGCTGCAATTCCTTGCTCCACAGGCAGCTGCTTTGGAAATGCACAAGCACAGGCCTCTGAAACTTCTTGATGTGGGAAAGCAAAGATTCAAAAGCCTCAAAAATAAAGGACATTTAGAAAGAGCAGAAGGGAAGAACAGGAAAAGACAGGTGTACCCTTGGGAAAGGACAACTCAAAGCAGATCCTCCTGACCCTAGAATGCAGCTACAGTACATTTCAGCAAATCAGAGAGTCAGTAACTAATCTCATGTCCCTTTGATTGTCTGAGAACCACAATGTGTCATCTCCATCTGCCTCTAAACTATCTTCACCTGATAACCAACACACTTGAAGATCACCTCATTTGTTTAAAAAAAAAAAATACTTAATACTAATCAATTTGGAGCAGCTCCAAAAATTAAAAATATGCAAAAAATGGATATATTTTTTAACTTTCCCTAATTTTTTAAAATTTAATTTAATAGTCTTTTTACAGAATGCACAAAGCTTGCCCAAATTGTCAGCATTATTTTTAAAAATAAAATATTTTGAAAAACTTTTGAAAAATCCCAACTCCTTTTTTTAATAATTTAAAAGGCCAATGATATTATGTAAACAATATATGATCATTGCACTGTAGCTGTAAGAGCTCTAGGGCAGGTCACCCAGTTTCAGTGCATTTTATTGAAATACTCTTTAGCTCTTTGAACACAAGTATTTAAGGCATGTGCAAGGAATGCTAGAATTCAATATGTAAACAGCTCAGGTGGAGACATATATAGTAATATACATGAATGGAGGAAACAGATACCCTATAACATCAGCTAGCATGACATTAAACAATATTGCAGCTACCATATGATTATCTCTTGGTTCAATAACTTGACCTCCTGAGAGGGTGTTAATAGATACATTGAGAAATTTTGAAACACAACATATCAATGTTTTCATGCTTTTTTTCATTGCGTAGCAAAGCTCAGAACGAGGGAGAATGAAAAACAAGGAAAGGAAATAGAGACCAGAGTTTGTGTTGTTTGAGGTTTTCAAATAAATATTTTAATCATATAGTTTGTTATGTATTCTGAGCAATGATGTAAGAGTGGCACCATTCAGCAGCTAAAGTGGGTGTACTTATCCCCACAGCAGGGACTTTAACACAGAGGCAGCCAAAACCCAGATCCATTGTGACCATTAATCCTGCAGGGTAAAGTTATAGACTGAGTCATCTAATGGATAAATTCCCCCTCTAAATTCCAGAAAATTAAATCCCGTACATGCCCTTTAAGCATTCCAGGGTTAGATCCACACCCACAAACTCTCAGGCTTAATGGGAATTTTCTGACAAAAGCAGTTACAGGAAATGTCAGCTGATGTGTTTTGACTGGGCACGGTCTGGCAAAGGTGGTATTTCAGGCAAAAAGAAGAGAGAACTAGAACATCTGGAGTAACAAACAGGTCAGCAGTGAGGATGCTTAGCAAAGTAACAGAAGAGATCCACACCCTTGTCTCTGCAAGGTCTCAATCAATCTCACTGTTGATTCCAGGTTACTGAGTCACCTTTTACTTCATCACCTGCCTGTTCATCACATCTCTCTCTGCTGTGAAAACTTTGTGATCTTGAGTTCATGCTACGGACAGCTTAATATCCCACATGAAGCAAAAGCCATTTCTACCTTATTTCTGCTAACAGTGTAAAATCAAAATAATCACCATTCTTTAGTTCAAATCTGTCCAGAGGAGAATCACTGTAAAAAGAGATTCACCCCTCTGCATCCCACTGCCATCGACCTTGAGGGCTCAACAGCAGGAAAACACCTTGCTCAGGTAGGGCTGCTGTGGCTGAGAGCCCTCCCACAGCCCATTGCAGATTGCAGCTCCTGCTATGTACAACCTGAAATTCCTCAGTTTTCCAGCAGCGCTCACTGAGACAGGGAGTGCACAGCATTAGGAGGAAAATAAATAATGAAATTAAGCTTTACAGGGTTGCTGGCCCATTTTCAGGTCCCCCATTCTAAAACTTGCAAGTATCACCATTAGGCAGATGTCCAAGTCTGTTTCCCTGGTGAATTCAGGCTCATGCACCACTCGAGAGGAGTCTGTTAATGACTACAAAGATCCACAGCTGTTTACACTTTAGGCTCAGTGGTGGACCAGGCAATAAGCTTGATCCAACAATGAAGTTGTTGGACTCTCACAGCAAGCAGAGACATCGTGTCAACTCGCTCAGAGCCCGAGTGAGAACCAGGACAGCTTAGCAGGGCTCAGGGAGCAGGGAAAGGAGCAGGTATGGGTTGGAGAGAAGCTGTGCAGGGCCCTGAAAATGAAAGATGTGTACAAAGGAAACCAAGCCTAAATAGCAGGCAGAAACGTAGATAAAGTAACAAATGAATAGGCCAGGGAAGCTCTTTAACACATATGAAAAGGGATACCAACTATTCAGAAAAATATTTCATAATCAGATTTACTGTAAACCTTTTTTTTCTTTTATTTCTTTTTTTTTTTTTTTCTTTTTTTGTTAGTTGCTTGCCATGGGGAAATTTCTTTCCGAAATTTTGGGTGGTTTAATGAGTAAATAAATGAAAGAAACAGATTTTCACAGTAGGGTTTGGTCTTCAGGAAAATGATAGCAAGAAACAGATTATCAAAAACCTGCAAAAATGTAAGATGTTTGAGGTAAAAAGAAAATGGGAGAAGAAGAGAGAAAAATAAAAAAATATTTTATCAGAGGATAGAATCTTTCAACAACATAGCAAAGTAAGAATCATCTCTTCAAGCCATTCTCTGACTACAAGTCCAAACTGTCTACAGATTAGGAATGGATGTAATAATAGATGTTAAAACAAACTAAAAAGCATTCTTCAAGGAAGAATTCCTAGACACCAAGACCAGCAGCTCTGAAAGAAGGCTTCAAACATTAAAAATTGATGGAACTAGAAAATTTGCCAAAGAGACACCTCTGTCAATGCTAGATTTTAAAGCATGACCTGACAATGTGCACTGGTCCAAATTCACTTCACTTAGAAGTAGTGCATTTCTCATTAAAGCAGTGTTTCCTCTCCTTTCAGTTAAGATGGTTCCCAGAACTTCCACAACTGGTGCCAAGGTGTTGTTATTAAGATTATAGAAAGCCTTAAGGACATATCTGTGTGGGTGGGCAGCTGATCCAGTCATTTATTGATTGACCAGCTAGTATTAAGAAAAAAAAATTCAAAGAGCAAGGATGAAAATATTTCTGGTAAGGTGAAACCCCCCATATTTACCGAATAGATTATCCACAACAGGAAATACTTACTTGATGGCTTGGTTGCAAAGTCAGGCAGGTCCTCAGCCTCACTGACTTCACTGCAGTGCTGACAATTTACCAACGGAAGATCTGTGCCCCCAAGATAGTTTCTTAATGCAATGGCAAGCTCTTAAATTTATAAAAAGCAGGACGTAGGAAACACAAACATGAAATATCTTTTATTCAGTCACTTTTCTCACATACAGGGTTTTCTAATATACACAGCTCCAAAAAGCAGGAAGAGGAAGCAGCAGAAATGTTTAAACCCATGACATTCAGTTTCAAACTGAACTCTCATTTTTGACTCATATATGAAGTACACCTACAGTATAAAAAGGGGAGCAGAATTGCTACTGAAAAGCAACCTCCTTAAAGGGCACAACTGTGCTGCAACTTTCCTTGACTTTCTGCCTGAGCCCTTAAACATGCAAGATTTGCAGCACAATTTTAGACTCAGAGCCCTGCCCACCCTCAGCTTTCAAAATATCCTTTTCATGTAAGAAGGTTAAAACTGGATGCCCAATCTCCAGAGTGTGCCTGTGAACTGCCCTCCAAAAATGTACTACTCTACTCTGTGCCACTGATGCTAAAAAGAGCTGTCACCAGAGAAGATAAAGGGATTTCTGTGATCACACAGCTTTTCCAGATTCAAGCTCACATCAGAGAGTGAAGGAATGTCTTTGCATGGCACCTGCTTACATATTTTCTGGAGTGACTGCAATCTAAATATTGGCAGCTGATAAGAACAGGAATACTATTCTGTGCCATATAACAGTGTTCAGCAGGACTGTCTGCTGTTATTCAGCAGGAGGTCAGAAAGCAGAGGGCAAAAATCTGTACCATAAATGTATAATTTTGGTGATTCCAGGCCTCATAGACCAAAATATCCCATGACTACAGAGTTTCTGTCTGTTCCTGCACCCTCATTTTGCATTCAATTTCCTCCATGGTTCAGAAAAGTCTTTCAGTATCAAGTAAGTGAGATCAAAGTAAACGCATAATATGCATGAACAGGTCCACTTTGTATAACATTAACAATGTAATTTCTGTCAGAAAAAATGAAATTAAGAATGTAAAAAAAATTTAAGAGTGATTAAAAGCAATGAGGCAGCAAGAAAAGCAAAGGATGTCTGTACTTGGGGGGAGGCAGGGGTTACTGTAACACACAAAGCTTTTTGTCATCCCACTCAGCCTTCTCTATAGCTTATTGCTACAATAACACCTTGGATTGCAGATACTGCTCTCTATTGATAGAGAGGGGCAAAGCCTTTAGATGACACCCATTGCAAAATATTTTTATTTCCCATCCATTTAAGATGTCCATTTATACTCCCTCAAGAAATGGAAACAGCTTTTTTTGCAGACTCTTATCTCAGGTTTGGTTAAAGTCTGAATCATAGCACTTACATCCTTTTCCCCCCACCTATTTTCACCCCTACATATAAAAGTAGAAGAAGCTACTGCAGCGAGTGCATGCCAGTGTGTCAGGTTGTGGGATCTATGATCTAAAACAACCTGCTAAAAAAGTAAATGTGCCATGATTCATCAATTAGGTAGTGATATTTTTTAAATTTTATTAAAATATGAATAGGTACTTCCCCATGGATAAGATTTCATTATATAATGCATAGGAGTTTGCTGCTATCTGCAGGTAAAATACTCTATTACTGAGTAAAGAGCTGAAAAGGAAGGCAAGCATTTATCTCCTGGTTTTCATTGCAGCTTCACACAATTCCATGTGAAAATCCCAGATCTAGACAAGATGAATGAAAATACAGATCCCTGACATGGGTGTGAGAGGAATGTTTTCTCTCTAATACGATAAGCTGGAGGCACACCACTCAGGATATTTTGCTTCCAGGATCTGCTGGTAACCATGGGCAGGGTCAAGCTTTCTCACAGCTCTCCAAAGCAGCCCTGGCACCCTCAAGCTATTGCAGAAGCAAAGAATTCTTAGGATCTAAGAGTATTCTTCTGATGCTCAGTAGCCCTCAGATGTGACAGGCTGCCAGATGCATGGGACACAGAGCTGGTTCCACAAACACCCAAGTTTTCAGAAAGTCTGTAAACTATATCAGGAAAGGCAGTTCAAAAGGCAGTTCTTTGTTATAGACAAATAGTCTATATATAGTTCTTTGTTATTGTAATTTGTCCCTCAGCCCACATGGCAGGCCTAGAAACCCAGATGTCACACAGACTGTCCTTCACAATCCTCCCTTCCCTCCTTCCACTACATGGCCACTACTGTTTGCTTTGTTTTCTTTTTTAAACTATTATTTCATTTTTGTTTTTACCCCTCAACTTGTTCTACAAGCATACAATGGACTGAAATACATTCAACACTCTGAAGGACAATTGTTGCTGAATTTTCCTCACTTTCAAAGTCATAAGCAGATTAAAAATTCTGTGTGTGCTTTACATAGCTCACTAAATGAGAATACTAGCCTCAAAATGTAAAATACATTGCAAATAATTTCTAGATTTATAGGTGCACTGCTACAGGACTTTAGCTGTTACAAAAAGTGTCCCAGGAATATTAGCTTAATTCCTGGGAAATACTAAGGCTGACACTCTTTTTCTGTCTTGAGCCTGAAATATACTGTTTGAGATTTGTTCCAGACACTGCAAGACAGCCTTAACTACTGTGTGGATAGAAATATGAAGATGATAGAAGTCCTTAAACAACACTTAATCAAGCACGATCGTATTGGAGGAGTCATTACAGGAAATATTGGCTACAGGAAATGACATGCCCCACATTATCTCATCAAGCTTAGATAGTCATCTTGCAGATTTGCACTGCAGAGCTATAATACAGCTCTCTAGCTTGCTATCAAATGCACATCCTCAAGGCTCTGATCAAAAATTAAAGAGTCATTGGTGTTAAACTTTTCCTACCCTTTTTTTTTTTTTAACGTGGCCTCAATTTGTGAAAAGTTGACATAACTTTGGGGTTGTTTTCAAAAAAGAGTTTCAATAGGAGCTGATTTCAGCTTGTGGGTAAGAGATGGGCAACAGAATCACTTAGCACAAAGAGAATACATAACACATGAGAAAGAAAAACACAAAATATCCATCACCAAAGTTTCTCCTTTTAACCTTTAAGTGTAGTCAAAACCTAATGACTTGCTAATTATCAGGAGTTTAATGATGCCTCTAAGCAGAGGTTGTACTGCCGAGCACAGTGTCCATGAACCTCTAGGATCTGGGGTTACCTCATGCCTTCAGCCTGCAGTGAATTCTCCTCTTCTCCAATTCTGCTTCTAAGAAAGCTTTCAACCCACCACCCCCCTCCTCATTGTTGCTACCAACAGTGAAGGAAACAATTTTGAACTCTGGCGTAGGCTGGTCTCCAGATGGCTGCCAGCTTTTTAAGCACTGAGTTGACTAACCTTGCTCAAAGCAGGTCTATTGAACACAGTGCTTCAAATATCAGTGTCTGCTGGGATTGCATCTCTATATGTGGAGCCCCACCGCTCCCATCACTAGTGTAGTTGAATGAGTGAATCAGGAGCAAGAAGGATAAAATTGAGGAAAATGCATGAGACTTCTCCCCTCTGATGTTGAATCAGCCCATTAAACAGCAGGGAGTAGCTGAGCATAGATTTTCCCTGAGCTTGCTGACCACTAAAAGCAAATTAATATAACCCAGCTGAGCCTGAGGCTGGGAAAGACCAAGAGGTTGACTTGCACGTGGAGATTAAAAGGACTGTCCTTAATTCAGGTCAGGTAACAGAAGTGGCTCAGGAAGGAGCAAAGTTAGTTCTCATTAGAGTCCTTGTGAGAACAGAAATCATGGGGCAATTACTATAATTCAATTACTTGATTATGATTTATAATATTCTTATGGATTGACAATGACATCATCAGCCAAACCATCCTGGAAAGGAGTCACCCACTTTCTGAGAATAAAATTTATGGGGACAGTTTGATGCTGTTTCCCTGGAGCCTGTCAGTCTGACCTCAGCCACAAATAAAGCCTTTTCAAATGTAAGGAAACAGTTCTGGGATATGTAATATCTGATGTAAAAGAAGAAGCACCATTGCTAGCCACAGGAAAGCCTGTTTTCTTTGGTTCTTGGCCCATATGAGAGCTAGTGCATGAAATATAAATTGCTGCTCAACATTTAAGCTTGGCAGAGCCAATTAACACGGCCTTCTCAACACGGGCTTGGAGGTTATTTCTATTAAATACTTTGTACAAAAGCTGTTGCTGCACACAGGATTTCTTGGTATTTCTGAAAGGCTGTCCTTGGTGGGTAGTTTAAGCTCTTCAGTGCATTCATCTCTCCCTTTGATTACAGCAACCTCAGTTCTCCCCTTACTTATCTGATATCTGTGTCCCCCTCATGGAGGCCATCTGAGAACTGCTGCCAAAGTGATGACCTGCACCTCTCTCACTTTAGATCACTGTTCTGAGCAGCTCTCTTGGTCAGTTCCCAGTGATCCATCTTACTTCATATTTTTATTCTGTTCCTCCAGGCTTATCTCTTCCATTTTTGGCAAAACTAACTTCTACTCTGAGAGTCTACAGAGTTTTTGAAGGATAGCTGTCTAATGTTCCAACAAGTAGAGAGAAATTTTGTACATGAAAAAGCAGAATAAAACAGGAGTCATTCAGGAGGCCACAGGGCTGAAACTATTTCCTCCATACTTTTTTAAGGCTCCTAAAGTCATGATGCTTGAGCTAGCTCCTCAAGACAGCACGGAAAACAAGGACTTAATACTCTGCCAACACTGGAAAATCTTGAACTCAGAGTAAATCACACCTTATTTTTAACTTCCTCTAAAGGCTCATCACTTCTGCAAAGTCCACAGAAGTCATCCTTGTTCTGATTTCCCTTACATTTACTGTTTAGTTAGAGGAAGCTGTTTCTACTGGGGAAAATAAATTACATTCATGTCAGGATGCAACTCTGACTTTCATCTCCTGGTTGTCCTGCTGACTTCCACTGTGAGCTTGGGCACATTGCCTATCAGCCTGTGCTCCATGTCTCCAGCAGTGCTACAGGGATAGCTGTGTTTCCCTGTCTCTCACGAGCTGTGTGAGGAGGAATTCACTTTTGATGATATGGTATTAAGCTCTAAAAAGGCAGTAAGGAACTACCAAAACCAACACCCATAGACAGAATACTTCACATAAACCATCAATAATGTATGAGGTATCATTGTGTACTGAAGGTAACACCTTTGATTGAGACACATCAGCTCTGCCCCATGTAACATGATTAATTTCTCTGCAATGCTTAGATGGATGGTGGAAAATCTGATACCCTGTTCAGAGCCCTCAAATCAAGCCTAGATAGACAAAAAAAGGTGTGTCTGGGGAAAATTGTCAAGCAATTTACAGCCCAGTAAATATGAAATTATAATCTTTGGTGCATCTGGCATGCATGGGACACGAGGTTCTGAACATCATCAGTGTGTGTTACCAAGCATCTCCTGGTGAGATGGATCTACATCTCTTAAAGGCACCTTCAGACAGTCCACTAGACAATTTTGAGACTAAAGTTGGAATGATCAGACTTTGGCTGTTAAGGTGGGTTTTTAGGTCTCAGATTTAGAAATTTTTTTGATTGCTTGTCTCTTGAACTGCTTTTCATTGTAAGGGCATCTTCATTTCTTTGAAAATGCAGAAGATAGTTTTAGGAGACTGTTTATTCAGCACCACCTTGAACTTCCTTTGCAAGATGAAATCACCATCAAATTAGGGAGCTCTATGCAATCTTTATGACGGTGATTCTGCAAACCCATTTTGCAGAGTTGTAAGTGAATTTACATGTTTCAAGACAAAACATTTTCTTTCTCTTTGTCTTGATTTTTCTTTTTTTACCTCACCAGTCTATTTTTCTCTTAAATACGAGAATAAGTGTGACCACTGGAGATGTGAGTTTGGTGAGGTATAGATATTGTGCCTTAAACAAAGATAATACTAATGAATTCACATTCAACCTTTTCAGCCGGGCGATAGAAAAAGATTTTCAGTCACTTTAGCCTGAGCTACATTTGCACTCAGGGTCACCTAAAGAAAAGGACAACACATTCATCTTTATCCTCCTTGAGTTGTGGAACCACTCAGATAATCTATAGTGAGTTGCAAAGTGAAATTAAATACCTTAAAATGCCATCTATCTGATCCCCAATTAAAACATAATCTTTTTAAAGCTGTCAATAGCTGCTGACCAGAATCAATAAGGAGAAGATTATGACTGGCACTTCTCCAGTGATCTTCAGGCTGACAGAAAATGCACTGTTGTAGTCAGGTCAGCAGGAAAAGAGGAAAACTGGACCTCAAGCAGAACTTCATCACAGACAAGTGAAATCTGAGATCCCCTGCAATGATATTGCTGGGCAGTTTTGGGGTTTACTGGGGAAAGGAGAAATTTTGTTGTTTTGTTTTGTTTTGTTTTGTTTTGGGCATTTTTAACTATGAGGAGAAAGAATATGATACATGAAAATGTTTTAAAGAGTAATGCTGGAGTCTTAACATTATGAATCTTGTAGAAAAGTTTTATTTGATCTTCTATACATACACACTGAAATTCCTGAGTCAGATTCAGCCGGTGTCTTAAGAATTTGAGGTATACTGCTTTTTATTTGCATTTAAGGAATATAAGCTTACATTTATCTAAGTAGATCCTGGATATTTCTCATCACTGCTACAGGAGTTAAAGTTTTATCTAAATCTAGTGTTTGACATCAGTGACGGGAATGATCCCTCCTACAGCATGTAAGCTTAGGGTAAGAGGCCTAAACCACTTCTTTTTCTCCTGACCTACATTGGGATTGCTTTTATTTCTAGGCCAGAATGAAAAGTTCAGCATGAAAAAATTGTTTCCTGGTGTGCAGAGGGCTTAGTAGCCTTTCTACCCACAAGCTGTTGCTTTCCTCCAGCCTTCCACAGTACAGATTGTGGCACAAATGCTCCAACCTGCCTGTGAAGTTGTAGCAGTCAGAGCCATACACTTATTGTACTGACAAAAATCACCAGAGCATTACCTCTTCCAACGCAATCCATGATTGGTGTTAAGTTGTCCAGCAGTCCTTACAACTCCATGCTGAAGAGTGGCTCATACATGTGAATTTTCCTTCTCCTGCTGCAAAAGCCATGAAGTAAGCTCTAGATCCAGAGAGAAAGGACCTCCAATGGTTCACCTACACCTTTGGACTGGTGATCTCAAGCACTTGCCCTGACAGAGTGTCTGTGGAACACTGACTCTTTTCGTCTCTGTGCATCACTTCCCATCTGAAGAAAAGTGGATGACAAACCTTCCATGCCTCTGCTGACTGGGGGAGAAGTACAAGAATCTTTCAAAATGTGGACTTGATAAGCACCTAAAATCAACAGAAGCAAAGCTGGGATCTGAAACTGTTTAAGTGACAAAACGCTTGAGGGATTGTAGCACAGACGTAATATGCTGAAACAGCATTTTAGCTGCTGTTTGCATTTAAGTGGGTTGAAGAATGATATATCTGACTTTTCTCACTGTTATCCATTATTTAAATATAAGCTTTTAAATGGCTACTTTTATTATAAACCTTTGTATATTTTACAAATAATTTGGGTAAGAAAATCCCTTTGCAAGTAAAACAGCCCATTCTAAAGTTACTTTCTCAAAAAAACATAGAGCTCTTGTATTTTCCTGATCAAATGAAAGCTAATACAGAAGAAGGCATGGCATATAAAAACACAACTGCAAACATGCCAGCATAAAATTTCTGGAATCAGTTTGGCCCTGCTGTTTTTACAGGGGTGATTTAAACTCCTGCACGTTTGTACATTCTCGTGCAGATTTCTTCAATATTGGTCACTTCTAAAACCTATTGGATGGGATTATGACAGCTCTGCCTTGTTCAGAGCACAACTTTTCTGTCTCGTTAGAATAGCAGAGACAAAGCTGCCTATAAAATGACTGTGGTACATTGACATTTTGAAGCACCTTGAGTAGTTCATTGGCACTAAGGAAAACACTGCTGAAATCACAAAAAACTGGGTCTGGACAAGGCCAGTTTCAAAAGAAACTCATTCTACTCATAAACCACAAGCAAATAATCTAGTTACTGCAAAGTTAGAGTTGTCAGCACTCAACTAGCAGAACATATAACACTATGATTGCTACCTACCCTACTTCACCCAAAACCTACAAAAGAAGGGGAAAAAACTGCTGAATGTTTTTCAATATTGTGTTTAATAGTTTCAGTCTTGGCTTTGTTTTTTACTGCTTTCTTTGCCAAATTTTGCATTCAAAAGTAAGGCTCCATCCCCTGAGATTGAAGTCCCTTACATGGAGGCAATAGCTTCCAAAATATTTTGTCCTTATAAGACTGGTACATAATGAGAAATCATCACTGAAATCACAATGGAGCTAGGCAAAGTAACTAGAAAAAGATTTTGCATGTAGAATGTTTCTAAATGTTTCCCCCTAAAAGAGGGGAAAAAATATTTCTCATTTTACTGATCAACGAAAATAATGAAAAGAAGAAAAATAATAATGTTCCTAAATGGTTCCAAAATTGTCTTATGAGTTACAGAAAAGTGATATTCATAAGAGTAGAGCAGAAAAGATCCAAAACAAGCCTAATTCCATGAAAGTAGAGTGGCCTAGTGAAGAGAAAAATCATTCCTAGTGAAGAGAAAAACAAGGAAGTTGCTTCCAGATTATTTTTGGAGTCTAAATTTAGCCAGCCAGGTTTGAAAGCATTGGCATGTGCATGATGGGAACTCTTGTCCTGTGTTTGAACGTGGGATATCTCACTGTGTGTTTCAAACAGTGTTTTAATGGTTCTGCAATACATTATTAATTGCAACAAACAACCACAAATAAATAAAAGAAATGAAAGTAAAAAATATACCAGCTGTAAACACCTGCAACCTCTTGTTCTCCTTAATCATTTAATTCCATGCACCTATATTGAAATTTCACACTATGCCTTAGCAGGGCATTGTCACAGCAAAACACTAGAATGCTGATATTGTGCTAGGTCAAGAGTTAAGTAAGTTCATTCCACCCCTGCTATTTTGTGTTTTAAAGCAGTCCTTAGTCTAGGCAGACTCTCTCTGTTATTATTACTTCTTGAATGATAAGAGCTGGGATTGACCTTCAAAAGAGATTTAAATGGCCTTATCCGAAAAACAGTCTGTGAACATCTATAAACTAATGTGCTGCCTTTACACTTCCTTTCTCAGAGAGGAGGTGTAAAGGCAGCACATCAAAGTCAGCAAGGAACTTACAATAATGGATTTCAAAGTCAAAAATCTAATGCAAATCTAAGTATTTGCTTATAGACTCTTTGAAGTCTTGACAGATTAAGTTTAGAAGTATTTTCTTAGATGGTATCTACATAATCTAATAGAGATGATTTCAGGAACTGAGTAGATGTTTCCAGTAGATGTTTCGATTATGGAACACATTCTCACAATAACATTAATAAAGAATATATTTTTGTTTAATTTTCTTTTAAGTTTATAGCACAATACTGAGCAGTTATAAATGATATTCGGCATCTGTGGAAATGTTTTTATCTCAGGAGGAGAAACTGACAGATGCAGAGGATAAAGGAGTACCATCTCTGCTATGCTTATATAATATAATTGACTTTGTTAAAGGACATTTAGGTGTTGTTTGATTTACATCCTATGTCAGCTTAATGCATCAACCACGTAAGGTTCCACTTGTTTAAATATTTCATTTTAAAAGGGGCAGTAAGCTCATAACTTCACCAACATCCACTCTTCCCTGACTAAAATGGATTCTGCAGTTTAATCTATTGCACTAGAAGTAAATGAAGACTTCACCCTTTCCCTTGACAGAGGAACTCAGGCTGTCATTACTCATTACCATAAAAGTTGAAGGAGGTGCTAGAAAAAGTGTGACAGTAATTATATGGTATTTTTCCTTTTTAAAAACAAAATGTGTAAAATAAGATTTGAAACAACAAAAAAAAAGAAATTTAAAAAATAACAATACTTGTATTGCTTATTGAAACCATTCTTTATTGCTACTTCTGATGTCAGAATTTTTCTTTTATGCAAAAAAATAAAAAAGAAGAAAGTTTTTGGGTTTTTTCCCAGGTTCAATTTGATTTATATTTATTTGTTGACATATAATCAGAACAATATTTTACAAATTAGATACACTTAGAGCTGCTGGAATTACCTAAAGTGTGTTTGTAGACATAGCCTGCACCTGAAAAGTTTTCCTGGTCCTAACATGCCAGAAATAAAGCTCCTGATATGTGCACAGTTCAATATCTAGACAGAAGGAAATTTTTGCTTGTACATTTTTATTTTGTTAGAGCTTTTGCTGGCAATATTAAAATTAATAAATAATCTCAGCCAGCCTAAATTTTCAAGAAATCATTTGCATAAGCTGAACTTATTTATATGTATTCTCTCTAAGATTTTAGAGGATTTCTGTCCCCCCCACCACAAAACACACGAGGATATCTACTATAAATTACAAATCAGCCCTAAGTAGTACTAGGTATTTTAAAACAAACTTTGGAGCCTTAACTCTCAAATATTTTTAGGAAGAGCCAATATGTCATCCACCTTTCTGAGTATAGGTAAGCTGAGGGTCTGAGATTGTGTGAGGTGCATAAAATAATACAGGGACTCCACAGAAAAGAATGAGATAATCTGGAATTTGGTAGAATTTTCTTCAGTCTACAGATGGGTAAAACTACACAAGACACAGGACTCTGCAAATTCATCTGCTCAGTCTCTTGAATGCAAGCTATCAGACAACACAGTCATGCTGCCTTTCTTTGAGCTTTACATGGAATTTTTCTCACATAATCAGGAAAAATGGGGCAGGGAAATGGGCTGTAGTCTTTTGCATGTCTCACAATTATAAAGTTACTTAAAATCTGGAGAGGTTGGGAAGTGTAAAGTGCCCAATATTATCAGAAGTGGTCTTGAACAGAAATATCTGCAATAAACTATATATACCCATGGAGCTGGACTGCTTCCTGTAACAAATCATAGAGAGCAAGACTATAAAACTGAAGTGATGCTAAAATCTGATTATTTTTTTTTTTCAGACAGGTCATTATCCAGTCTAAGGGATTAAACTACCTAAACAAGAAGGCAAGCTACCTTGCCTTCCTAATTGCAAAATTTTCTTGACTAAACTCCAGCCACAAGGAGAGAATTTACTTTGTTCATTACGCTGCCTGCTCCTTTGAGAGCAGAATATTGCAAACCAGAATATATATGAATATACTTTCCCTCTTTCTTCTCTAGTAGATATTTATAAGACAGCAACAGATTGAAACAGAGACTTTTACCTTTCACCATCTGGATGACCTGAATAAACTATTTCATATGTCCCTTCTCTAATTTTCTGTATTTCAAATGGAAATGATGACACCAGGTTATGCAACTCTGCAACTCACGGATGATTGTCCATGTAAGTCGGTATTATTCTATTTTCTTTCTCAATACCTTGGTTCTTTTTTTCCCATTGGCTCTGATTTCCAGCTGTTTGATGAGTTCTGTGTCAGGTTACATGACTGCCAGCCTGCGCAGAGCGCACTAGCGAGGCTGTGCTCTGTTCACAGGAGCTGCCAGGTAGGCAAAGGTTCACAGCCACCCCCATCTCCCCCCAGGATCAAGGGGAGCTGCAGGCTCAGGCCAGTGCCCCGAGTGGAGTCACATTCACCCTTCATGTGGGGCTGAGCGGTTTGGAACACCACAAAGTGTTTGGTACTGTTGCCCTAGAGTGCTTGTTTTTCTTTAATGAATTCATCCTTTTGAGCTATTTTGGGGGGAAAAGAACCTTTCTTCTTCATGCTTGTGTTTGTTTTACTTTTGAGGTGTGATCAAAGTAAGTCCTGGACGTGTAATCATTTAATGCATTTTGGCTGCAGTTTCAGCCTTCTTTGAAATTTATCCCTTTTCTCTTGCCTGTGACAACCAAACTTTACCTCCAGGTAGTAAAGGAGGCTTACAAACTCTTTTATATCTCACATCTGCTTTCAGCCCATTAATCACCCAGATGGTAGACAGTTTCTTCCTTCTCTTGTAGAGTGTGACTTTGTCTAGACTAGAAATTAAAGAGTGAATTTTAACGTGGTCCAGCTAACATGTTTAAATGTGGGCCAGGCTGTGTATCCATTAAGTTATGTTCAGCCTGGTAAGTTAAACACTTAGGGATAAATTATGCATCAACATGACAAGGTTAACACATGCCAAAATATGATCTCCCTTGTTTAAATTACAGTAAAATCTTGGCCCTTACAAAGTCAACATAAAATTGATAATGATTTCAAATCACCCAGAATTTCCCATGTAATTTTGAGAATGCATTAATCAGAATGACTTGAGTCAGAGCACCTACTTGCTACAGATCTGATACAGGAGCTAAGATTTACACCGTGATTCCACATCTTTAGGGACTCAACTCCTTTGCCATTGTGGCCCAGCTGCACAGTGATGATTCAGTGAACCACAGCTTCTCTCTGTAGAAGTTCAATTTAAAAGAGTAACCAGCCCATCAAGCATAATTTTACAAATAACAGCCAATTGATCTTTTCAGATTCATTGCGGAGGCTCTACCAGTTTTACTGTCCTCACACTCCTGGCTGCCAAAATCCACCTTTCTCCAAAGATTTCCGTTCAGCTGGGACACAAGTCCTCTTCTTCATCACGAGCAGTTCTGCTGTCAGAGGTTTCTCCCCAGCCTCGAGTGCCCATTCCTTGTCCCAGCCTGACACTCAGCTGTCATGAAGAGGACTGAAACAGTGACTTGCAGTGCTATGCTCTCACTTGGGGTCCTGAAACCTCCAGCAGGGGAAAGCTGATTTGGGTTCTTTGTATTTCTCAAATCAGTTAGTTCTTGGGCACACAAAGCATAGTTAACACTGTTCATTTATTCACCAGATATTTGACAGAGATATAGAAAAAAGTTAGCAGTAAATGGAAGACCAAGGAAAGAGGAAGAAAACTGTGATGGTGGAGATGGGCAGGCTTTTGTATGTGGTGACTTTCTCACCAAGAGCACACAAAGCCCTTGAATCAGATTCACATGCAACCAGGGACAGTGAATTAGTATGGGGATGTTCCTGGAGTCTGAACTTTTAAAAGTGAGTAACAAGTGATGGAGAGCTGCCTCCTGCCAGCCTTCACCTCATAGCAGAGAAAAGGCCAGCATTGCCTCTGTTCTCTGATTTTGGGAGAAAGCATTTTGTTTTAAAGTATCCATTTGATTAATAAGCTTTGTATAAATGATTAATAAGCCATCGAAGTCTTTAATATCATTTTAACTTGGGTTTTGTTTACTCTCTATTTGCCTTCTAAAAAATGTTTATGCAACATTATGAGGCAATGCATATTTATCAAAGACTGCAGGTTAATGGAGGATGATCAGGAAAGCAGAGAGAAAACATGATTTGCCTATTAAGTTGAATTAGGAGAATTTGGAGGCAAAATGCATGGTAACTGTTACTCAGTGTCTGCCAAAACTTAAATCATCATCTTTTATCAATGCAATGCCTCCCCTCCCAGAGTACATTGCAAATTATGATAGAATCATTTCACATTACCTTCAAAACTCATCTACCTCTTGAGAAGTATATTGTCTCTATGCAGCAGTCTCACACAATATTTTTGGCTATTAAAATGAACTCAAAAACAGAGTGAAACGTCAGACAGAACAGTGTAAGGCAGAGTACTGCTACAGATGGAACATTGTGTACTAGTATTTTTTTAAATTACATTATTTTTAATGCCCTACAACTGGACAAGTTGTGAACACAGGGGACATAATTAGAATCAGTACAGAAAAGCCACATTGCATGCTCACAAATGCACTCCCTTGTCTTGCATTCTACACTTTCGACTTTGTCTCACAGGTGCTGTGGCAGAGCTGGGTACAGATACACCAGCAATAACCGGGAATAGGTTATATAACTGGTATTCCTTGCCAAGTGGGAGCTGCAGGCTCTCTTTTTGTTTTTTTTTTTTATTTTATTTAGCACATATAATGAATTTCACAGCAGGTTATAT
Source organism: Ammospiza caudacuta (assembly GCF_027887145.1). NCBI lineage: Eukaryota > Metazoa > Chordata > Aves > Passeriformes > Passerellidae > Ammospiza > Ammospiza caudacuta. Next base: position 52,294,936 of record NC_080598.1, on the reverse strand, counting down.
CTGCTTTTCAGATAACAGGTCTTCACTGAAGAAAGTGACAATAAAACTACGTTAATGTGACCTTGAAACTACAAAGCTTTATTCTGGGGAATATCAGACTTGCAAGCATTGTGTCCATCATTTTATGAATTCACCTTGATGATAAATTAATGAAATTATAATCTTTCCATATAAGACTGATCCATGATGTCAACACAGACAAAATGCATGCTTTCTGATTACCTCTTTCTGCTTTTAAGATGTATCAGAGAAGGAACTTTCCTACAGTTTACATATGACTATCAAACCATCATGGTCTAACAGCTCCAGAAATCCAGAGATCGACCTCTGAGATTGTGCTAAAACTCCATAGTGACTTGACCCTGAACTTTGGCACAAGCCTGCCCTTTCCTGCTCTGTTCCTTCTCACCCACCCAGAACACATGCATCAAATTAACAAGGAATGGAGCATTTCATTAGTTTCATTCATTCATTTAGTCTGTGGCTTAACAAATTTTATATATGTTGCTGGACTGGGAGGATCAAATTTTACCATATTCTGCAGTCTCAGTCTGTATGAAAGCATAATTGTTCTATTCATTCTCATGGAATAAAGACTGACACAAAATAAGCACTCGGAAGGTTTCAAGGGAGGATTTGTTTACAGGTCAAATGGGTCCCCAAAGTTTTGCTCCTAAAGCCTATAGTCCTTGGGCGTGTTTCAGCATCATGGTTGGTGGCCACAACAGGAACTTTCTGCTCTAGTGTGCTCCCACATGAAGTGAAGAATCCAGTTTGAAAGGAAACCAGGTGCAGTACATGAAAAGAAAGTCTGACATGCTCAGTACAAAGTTTACTTTTACATTAATAGAAGCAGGAAGCAAGAATTTTGTGTGTTAGGTTATGCTCTGGAACTCACAGGGCAATTGCAACAAACTCAATGGCCTCAGCTACTACAGACAGAAAATGAAGACTGCAGACAGAAATGGGAGATTTCAATGTCAGTTGGAATTATTTTGGATTTAGTATGGAGTAAAACACTCAGAAATCTATTCCACTGAACCTATTTGGGAAACAAGTTTGAGGAAACCAGAAGAGGATACAAAATATATTCTGACTAAATCAAAGTCTTACTCTTCTAGGACAAAGATTAATGTATCTTCAAATCAATTTATTTTTTCTAATGAAAAAATGTATTATGTTTGGCTAAAATGTTATCATTTTATTTTCTGCTCGTTTCCACTGAGAGGGTGCTCAGAAATCTTTTTTCCAGCAATACAACAGCCAAAAACTCAAGCACATTAAGAAACCACACAACTGGAACACACTAACAACAAAAATATACCTTTTTTATTGGGTTTGACCTACCTTAAGTTTTAAATCAAACTGAAGCAATCAAATTTTTAAAGTCTGATCAGCTGAGAAATAAGGATATTAAATATGATTAAATGTGATTGCATTTGAGTGTGAGGACTGTTCTTCCATTACTGCTTTGATTAAAAAAAGCAATCTGAGCTGTGAGGTAGAAAAGTTAAATGCAGCAAGAGAAAAATAAAAGGGCTTGAAGTTTCTTTCCTTTCTTTTTCAAAATATATTATTTCTTGTGTGAAAAAAATAGTATGATTTTAAGTATGTGCTTTTGCAAACCAAAAGCTCATTGGCAAAGTTTCTGTAACATAATATTCCTTCATGCTTCTTAATTATAGAAAATATGAAGATGAAAAAAAGGAAGAATAAAAAGTTGTTCTTATGGGACTTCTGAGAACAAGAATAGGAGACACATTTTGAAATGAAAAATGGACTGGAAACCTTGGTTCTTAAGCTGGAATTTAATTGGTGCAATATTGGAGTTTAAAGAGTAATAAAGTTTTTGTCCTCAGGTTATGAGAAGAAAATTACCCATAACAATTTTTTGGATTATAATATCTTAGCTGCTTCACCAGTCTATCTTCTGATATTATCATCATTACTGCTCTGATAATTTTCTGTGTTTCATACCTTTACCTCCAAGCACTTGGATGATGCTGAGAACCCCTGTGAACTTTTCAGATATGGGGTGGAGATCAGACACTGATCAAAATTAACTTGAACTGCAGTCTTCAGAGGTGTTTTCAGAAAGGCAAAATGTGCCGCTCCTCAGAGATGAGATAAATAGCAAAACCAGCACAGATCACTCACTCTCACCTCTTAATTGAAAAGTTGGCTGCTGATTAGGAGCTGGCAGTGACCAGCTCAAGCCATCAGGATCCCAATATATATTTTTGACCTTAGTTCTGCACCTCAGAACAGATCAATCACAAATGAATGCTATATTAGTGAAAGTAAGGACTTTTATTGAAGAGAGAAATCTATTAAAAATATCACTCAATGAAATAGTGAAAAACAACTTAGAGAGAGAAAGCTAACCTAGATCGGCAGTGGAACTGTGTGTTTACACAGTACAAGTAGGATAATATGACAACTGGTATATGAAAGGTTCATTTTCTTTTTTGGTTTTTTTTTTTTTTTTAATGCAGCAGAAGTTGCAATGACTTTTCTTGCTGAAATATCTGAAAAATATTCTAGTTTGCCACAAAGTAATATCTACACAGGAATACTTTACATTGTCATTGTTCCAAACCACTGAATGCAAGAAAAAATCCTCAAAAGGATTCTCAAAAGGCACATTAGGATGAGTCTGAGGTAGGAAACTTCTTTTTTAAACCTGTTTGAATAGGTAAAACTATGAGAACCACACAGCTGAAGCATTAGTCTCTGCATTTCTTATTCCATGCTCTTCTCTCATTTTAAGAATGTTGAATGCAAATGCACTGGACACTAGTGTAACAATATAGAGTGAATCCTGGATGTGGACCTTGGGTGGATGTACATGCCTGAATTCTCACTGTTGGTGCATCAATCCTGTCTGCACCTGTTCATCACAGAACCAAGCCTTAAAAGGGGACTGACACCAAGAAAATGTATTGGTGTGGCCCAAGGACTAATTTTCAAGCTTGGATCAAGTAAAAGTGATCCAAGTGCTTATGCAGTTAAGAATTGGATTTACATGTCTGGAAAGCTTTAGAGCCAGACTTCCAAGCTAAACATTTGTGTAAACCACTCATAAGACAGGAGAGTCTCTCCAAGCTTGACAGTTGTGTTTTACCTTGGTAAGAAATGTAAGGAAACTGAAAATAACCCCTCTCTGCTCATTCACACACATGTGCACATACTTGCAGTTCCTACCTTGAACTGAAAAGATACCTAGGCAGAGGAGACAAAACGAAACCATATTTTACAGGCTGGTGTACTGAGGGCACTGCCTGATAAACTCTGGTGATTTATAGCAAGTATCAGCAAGAGGTTATTGTTCCTACCTGCCTACCATCTTTAATGTGTTAAAATGTCTGTCCTTTAGCTACTGCCTCTGTTTTATGGGGGCACAGACTGGCCCTGTGGTCTATGGTGCTTTCAGAGGAGGCACAGTGACCCTTCAGCTTTTCCCACCATGGCATCAGGGGCTTCACTCCCCTCAACAAGCACCACCAGAGCTCATGAGTCAGAGTCAAGACACAGAAAGGCTTTGCTGAAGAAACACCTGCTGAGCTCATTGGTGCAAAAGTACAGCAAGACAATCTGTCAGAATGACAAATATAAGATCAGTTTTCTAATTCTAAGTCCAGCACCTATCAAAATGCACATTTTCCATTACAAGAATGAAAAGATAGATGTACGATGACACCTCCAGAGACACAGATATGAAAGAGACATTAAATTTATACAACTTTCATTCTTAGAACTAAGGCTAAACCTTTCCAAAATGAAGAGTAAGAAAAAAAAACAAACAAAAAAACAAACAAACAAAAAAACACAAAACACCAAAAAAAAAAAAAGGCACTCTAGATAGAGCATACCAGCATTTTCTTCAGCAAGGAAAAAAAGTTTATAATGGAGGCACTGAAATAAGTTTAATTATAGAAACATGAATGGCATCCCTATAATAAAATAAACCAACAAGTCAAATCAATGTCCTTGCCCTTTATTACAAAGTTGTGTGCTTTTCTTCTCTGATATGGCAGCTATGGAAGCTTGCCTCCCTACTACTGGTTCTTCTTACACTATACTGGGGTTTAGAAAAAATGTAAAGCTCAGAAGCACAATGCTCTTGTAAAACTGAAGAGCATTTATTTCTTATATGTAAGACTTGGTTTGCCAGGACAGTCTCACAAGATAAATAGTCTTGTTTTCATAAGGGCCTTGGTACAGCAGGAATTATATTTATTCTAAATTTCACTGTCATCATGCTAGCATTTCACATGAAGCAGAAAGTGCTTCCTCGTATATCAGTATGAAAATGTGAAAGACACCCTGGCTTAATGTTATTTTAAGAGATCAGAATTCATCTTTCAGCATGTGTATCACTCTCTCAGTAGTATAACAGAGTAAAATTATGTTATTGTTCTGTGCCCAGGGAAATAAAAAAGACATTGCCTTTTTACCATCTAGAGTAAATTCTGATTGAATCTTATGATTTAGCTAGAGCATGATGCAAAATCTGCTGAAATCAATGGGATCCCGTGTATTGATTTCAGAGGGCTTTCAAACATGCACTGTTAGGAAGACATTTGTGAATTGTTCGCTATTAACTTGAGTTTGTTATCAAACACTAAATCACTTAAGGATCTTACAGATTTTATAAACCTCTATTTGGTTGCAATGGACTTTACATTGCTCCAAATCTCACCATAATTTATTCAATAAACTGGATAGATGTGATCCAGGTCGGAAAAGTATGTATGCTAGCATTTAGAACTCGAGCCAAATCTCCTTTTACTTTATTATGTTTTACCATTTCTTTAACATAACAAAAAAAATATTTCTACTTTGTTTGAAACAGTTGAGAAATATCTCTTCCAAATAACATGCCAAGCTTTCAAAGACCACCTTCATCAAGAAGCATGGTCACTAAACATTCATTTATGCAGTAACTGGAAAGTGCTATTTAGGATTGGCGTTCCTTTGGTTCTATAAGAGCAAAAAGTCTTACTTTCAGATATCCATAGCCTCAGAAAATGGTGATTCACAACTAATCATAGCAAGGCAGAGGTTTTTGGGCCAAAATCAGAGGAGTTAGAAAGACAAGTTGCTCTAGAGGAATCCAAGAAGCTCCTATAACAGCCCTGGCTCCATGCAGTGGCATCACCCCATGGCAATAATGCTTCTAAAGGGTCCCTATTTCATTTCTGGTAACATCCTGAGTAAGTCTTTGCCCTTTAGTTCACCTTGAACATTCCTCCATGGGCCAAAAATAATATGACCCTTAGCAGAACTATGTCTCCCTGATTGAGGCTGTAACACAAATGGACCAAAGCCAGGAAATTTAAAATTAAGCTGACACTTTGTCCTTTAATTCTAGCTGTCAGAGAGAAGAAGAAAAAAGAAAATCAGTTTCACAGAACAAATTCTCCAGACTTAAGTTTTAATGAAGTTACAGTGTCCTGTTTTTTATGGGTTATGTCCCAAGCCTATCTTTATTCAGTGGGTTGATTTTTTTTTATTTTTTTTTTAACATTTAACTTCTTCACCTTTTAAAGTAAAAAGAAGAAAGGAAGAAGTCTTTAATAGAAAGTTCTCCAATGCATATTAATTATCTAAGACATCAGAATGACTGCTTCAGTTAAATACATATTTATAAATATTTTTAAATGTACATTATTTATGAATAGACTGGAACTGTTATAAAGGCATCCATTCCTGTCTGAGAAGGTAAATATATCTTTACTATTTTTAATTAAGTGACATTATTTGAGAAAGAGCAACTCTGATAAAAGTCCTCAGTGTGTAGTTCTGACTTCCCTGTTCAAAGAATTCACCCACAGACATAGGGAATTGGTCCCCTCAGGCAAAATACACACTGCTCAAGAGTCACAAAAAATGTTGTACACAGGGAGTCCCTACTTCACAAATATTTAGGGGAGAACCTCCTTTTCTCATCTGCCACAAAAGATCTGTGGCTTTAGGTTTATGACTTTCACTTGGTACTGCAACACATCCTGGTTTCAGTTCTTAGGCCAGCAGGCAATTTGTAATATTTACACTTTATACTCCTCAGGCTCTTTTCTGAATAGCGGCTGACCAGGATGGAAAAAAGGCTGATTCCAGTCGGTTGTGTTGTGAGAGGAGAATGTTTGCTGTCTACAACTCAATCATTTGGTTCACGTCATTCCTCCATCTTCTAAACTTCCATTTATCTGAGGCTCAAGCTTTGCATTCAAAACATGCAGATATGCTGGTGCCATTCAAAAGTGTAGGCATTGCTTCTCACTGATTGTTTTGTTTAATTCACGTGCCTTCCATGACAGCATAACTACGGCATTAAGCACTAATAGAATAATAATAATCCTTTTAGTCTAGAGAAAAAAGTTTTGAATTTTCCTTCAAAAGTTTGCTACTGAGTCAAATTCTACATTAACCTCTCCTGAATTCATTTCCAGATTCAAACTGCAAACTACTAGAGGCTTTTGCATAACTTCAGATTTTCTTATGAAGAGCTTACACAGCTCTAATCTGCACATGAAACTCAGACTGACGTCAATGGCTGGTTTATGCAGGGATCAAGGGCACAATATGCAGTCAAGATCCCCTCTGCAGATAACCCAAAAGCAGAGCTTTGACCTTATAGCTCAGCAGAGAAAGCTAGATGCCAGTTGAGATACTGGCAGTCTAAAAATATTCACATTCAAACCTCAAACAAATGTTTGAAACACAGAATAAACCAAATATTCTTGCTTGGAGTTTGTATTCATTTTACTTCTCTGTGCTATCATGAAATTTTATATTTTATTATGGAAACAGGTTTAAGATACAACATTTTGGAATTTAAAACAGACTCTCAACCTGTTTTCCGTCTTTAGCAATTTCAGCCTGCAAATAATTGTGGCAGCTCATTCCATGTCTGCAGTTTTAGGAACAAGTGGGATACCTTTGGCCATGACTGCCCTGAAGCAACAGCAGTGTATCCAAAACCACAGGCTTTCAAAGACATTCTGAAGCATAACTTCACTTTTTAGTGTCCTCTTCAAGAAAGAGTGATTCTCAGGTTTAAGGCCTGAACACTGGAGAGAAGATGAAGTTATTTTAGACTAATATTCTTTGTTCAGTCTCATTTTCTTTTGCTGGAAGCAGAGATAATACTCGTATGCACTTCTAAAATTGTGCTGTTGAAATACTGTGTTCTGCCTGACAGAACATGCAGCCCATTTCCCAGAAATACAGTGTCTTCTCTGCCCTTAGAAAATAGGGACCAGCTGATGAGTTAATTTTAAACTGTCAGCCCCAACCAAAATCCAAGATGCAATCGCACCTTTCCTTTGGTGAAGGCAGGAACGAGGGTCCAGGCTTAGAGATGGCTCACAGATAGTCTCTACAATAAACTGAAAGTTACAAAGAAGAGGGGATCAAGGTGGGCACAGACTGGGAAAAAACTCTTATCTGAAAATGAACTTCACTTCAGGTCCTCTCTCACACTAACTGGGTCCTGATGATGTACAAAGCAGAACTGCTTCAGGGTTTTACTCACCAAACACTTTGTGAGATAACTTTGTTAACAATTTTATTTTAGGGAAAATATGGTTGGGAATAAGGGAACAGTCCAAACAGATATTAAAATAATCAGTGCCCTATGCTTTTAAAGAAAGAGCAAAAACCCTGTGGTGCATTTCCATTAAATATGCATTAGGCTTTTTTGTGAAGGAAGTTCATTACAACCTGGTCACTGTGGTGTCAAATTAGACTATACAGCATGATTGCAACCTTTCTATTGTTGCCAGAAATATTCTTCCTGAGTCAAAATTACATTTATGAAAAGTCAAAAGGCTTTTCAGTGAGAGAGAAATAAGTTCTCTGTTTCCAAAAGAAAAAAGTATGTGAAATTTAATATTATTAACATTAGTTTCCATTAATATTTTGCACTGCAATGTTTTCTTGAACAAAACAATTACATGTGGCAATCTGAAGCAAAGGCTTAATATCTATTATACAAACTTACATGCAAATTAGAATCTGATCAGCATTACTGGCATTTTGAGTGTGATATGCTATGAAATATTTCATTTGCTTCAATGCAAATGACTGCATAGGATATGGAAGGTTATTTATAACTGACCACATGTATTGCCATGTCTACATGCAAGGGGCATATTTAAAGTTGTTTAACAATGCTGAATAATGTTTGTTGAATTTTTTTGGTTGGGTGAGTGGGTAGGTGAGTTTTTGGGGCGGTTTTTTTCTGTATTCTCAGGTGTTAAACAGTAATATTCCCCTAATTATTTTTGTCATAGTTACAAATTTTTTATCAGCATTTTACTGGAATTTTTGGAATAGATTTCAGTGTATTAAAATGTTGTCATTGGCAGATAAATTCGTACAGAATAGAATCATAGAATGGTTTGGAAGGGACCTAGTTCCAATCCCACTGCTGTGGCCAGGATACCTTCCACTAGGTTGGGTTACTCAGAGCCTCATCCAGCCTGGCCTTGAACATTTCCAGGGATGAGGAGTTCACAACCTCTCTGGATAACCTGTTCCAACTCCCTCACCACCCTCACTGTAAAGAATTTCTTCCTAATATTGAATCTAAGCCTACCCTCCCTTACATTAAGACCATTCCCCTTTGTCCTATTTTCTCTACCTGACCTTGTAAAAAGCCTCTCCAGCCCCTTTAGTTACTGGAAGGGGCTGTAAGGTCTCATCAGAGCCTTCTCCTCTCCAGGCTGAGCAGCCCCAACTCTCCCAGCCCGTTTTCACAGCAGAGATGCTCCAGCCCTCTGATCAACTCAGTGGCTTTCCTTGGGACTCATTCCAATGGGTCCAGGGTTTCCTTGTGTGTAGAGCCCAGATCTGGATGCGCTATTCCAGGTGGGATAAGATGGATACAAATTACAAAATGAAGACAGTGTGCTGGACTCATTGAAGTGGTGCTTCTCTCTGTAAATCCTACTTCATACCAATCAGTCTAGGCATGATCACTTTGCCTACTTGCACTGCAGAGAATAAGCCCAGGACTCAGCTCAGTAAGCCACTTTCCCTAACCACTTTGTCGGGTCAGAAAACCATTCACTTCACAGCAAACTTATTCTGCCCTCTCTCCCTCCCTCAACTCATACACAAGCACAAGGAACATCTCTCCTTGAGTGCACGTTTTACAAGCTTAGCAAAAAGCCCTACACAAACTGTCCAAAGCATGCAATTTCTAAAGGGTCATAATTCAGTCAACTGAAAACTGACTTTTTCACCTGCAGAAGTGCACCTCACCCGTTACAGCTTTTTTTTCTGCAGCTTTCCACCACTAGCCTTGCCTAGAAGGCTATTCATAATGAAAAGAGTCACAAGGACTTCGTGTGAATACACAGAAAGCTATTTCTCTCCCCATTTTTCTCAAAGAAACTCAAATTTCACCTCTGCCCCTAAGCAACATTTTTCTTTTAAACCATTTCAGTATAGGAAAGATTTGGCCCAAGTGGTGCCATTTTCAGAAACCTACATATGACTGAAAAGAAGCAGGGACTAAACAGAGAATATCAGCATTGGTATTTTGTTAGCTGTGACTTGACCTGACTTGACAGATTTATATTTTAATGTGGATTTCCTCCCACCAGGGAGATTGTTATGCCCCATAAATCCAATATTCACAGAACTCCAGTATTAGGTAGTACTGAGGGATGTAAAATACTAGTGACAAACAGTTTTCCTAGGGTATCAAAAAGAGAAACTGAAGTCTCTGGCTTTGGAAAGGATCCAGCCATCCTCTCCACACAAGGAAACAACTGTGTCTCCCAGCCACAAATTCCCAGCAGCATCTGAGGCTAAAAAGCACATTTAAAATTGACAGGGTAAAGAAATCTGGAAGCCACAGGTAGGGGTTGTTATCCACGCTTCTGTGGTTAGCAGGCTATTACACCTCTGCAATAGCTTAAGACTGCCAGAATTGAATTTGCTTGGGTTCTCCACTTCCTGGAAGATTCAAGCTCCAGTCTCTTTCTCAAGAGCAAGGTATAAAGAGATTACTAGCAACATCATCCTATACCTTCTCCTCTCCAACCTTGTAAATCTGAGGCTGCCCCTGGTTTAAAAGCACTGATGTTAAAGTACCAACAGTGTTTCTCTCCTTGTGTCTTTCCCACTCTTCACTTTTCTTTGCAGATTTCAAGGTGATGACAAAAGAGAGAACAGTCTTAGCATTTGTTAATACCCACTTGACCCACAAAAGAAATTCACTAGCATTCGCAGCTTCTAATTTAAAAACCATTAGACCGTTCCGCTTGGCGGACCAGATCTAAATATTCTTAAAGGGGTGGTTTAATTTAATCATTACCTTAACAAGCCCCCTTTTAAAATGATGATCCGCCAAATTCAGAGGATTTGTTTTGGAATCTGATCCAATAACTGGCTTTGTACAAAGAGAAGCATAGCCGCATCTGATTTGGTTCAGAACGGGGTGATAATCATGAAAATTACTTTGCATATTTAATCACTGTGAAAACATGAGTACAAACTACTTTCTAGAGATTACCTTAAAAAAAAAAAGCTTCAGGCTTTGCAGCAAGCATGCCAAGTACTTTGATTTACAGAGAATTATTTGGATTTTATAGAAAGCTCAGTGTTTCAAAGACTTCAAGCTAGTCAGCCACTGGCAAAGAAAAATTACTAAATAGTACAAGGAAAACTTTTTATTGGAAAAAAATTATGTTAACACCAATTGTGGAGATTTATGTTTGTGGGATTTTTTAAAGTTTGTGTCACTTAGCAATCTAGATTTGAAGCAAATTCCTTACTCAAAATCTCTCTGATCTTGTCAAGAGGGCAGAGACACTCTTCAGATTTGACCTGGCATGTTTCCTCACTGCCAGGGGTGAGTCAGGAGCTGGCAAGTCACAACTGTGCTGTGACCAGGGCTTTGACAAAGTTTGAACTGGAGAGTTTGCATCAGGACTGCTCTCTGGTACCTGTACACAGGGTTTATGGTGGGAAAAAATCTGTCCAGCAAGGCACAGAACTGTCATCATGTCGTAACTTCAGATTTTTATCTAGGTATCGTTAGTTGAGGTTCAGCTACACACAGAGAATTTGGAGACAAATTCCTAGAGAAATTAATTTTTCTCACCTAGATCAGACAGATAAGTAAAAATACACTGACTAGTAGTTAGCAAAAAAAGACACATACATATATATGACTTGCAAATATTTCCCTAAGCTGAAGCAACTGGATGCCAGATGAGTATTCCATGGTATGTAAAACTAAATTTGCTGCTGAGATAAACAGGTATAACTCCACTAAATCTGTCTGAGTTGCCTCTGCTTAACACTTCAAGTGAATTAGGCTCTACCTTTACTGTCAGCTGCTTTTAAATCCTTGCACTGTGATACAGCAATGTTTGTAAATAGCCCAGTATCTGAGAGCTATGGTGTAGGCAGAATATCTGAGGGATAATAGTCACAGGCATCTTAGATTATGAAGCCTGCTCTAACAAATATTTGTAGGAACCATCTCAGAGATGTCTGCCTGTTTGTAACTACCATGCTGTACAAAATTCATTAAAAAGTGTGGAAAATTTTCTGTGGAAACTGGTGTAATATGTACATATACTTATGAAATATGCATATATCATACAGATTGCTCTATTATAGAGACACATTTTTATATGTTATATACACACATATATATACACACCTGTATATTTTTGAATACTCTTATATAGTACATATTCCTCTAAGCATTACATGTTCCACAGCTTCAGCAGACTAGAGGTTAATGAACAGGCTTTTTCTCACATATGCACAGAACAGATAATTTTCTTTACTGTTCACGATAAGTTGAAGGAGCATTTGAGTGACAGACCAATTTGTCAATCAACTACAAAGTGTTGAGGAAGCTCCCTCTGCATAATTTTACACGCAGAGATCAAATGTGACCTCTGATTGTACAGTGGGTATGGACAGTCAAGGTCACGAAGTCCAAAGGAGTCATGCAAATCACTTACCTTTCCTGAGTGCTTTGACTTCCTAGGGTTATCTGTGCACTAAAATAATCACAGGATTTTAAGAGAAAGATGAAAAATAATTCTTTATTATTTTAAGTGTGTGTATGCATGTGTGAGGAGGGTGTATGTGTAGCTTAAATGTATGTGTTTTTACTTTATAGCACGAATTATTTTTTAAGGTCTCAACACAGAGCCCCTGGTTCTGACATCTCATGCAGTTTCTCTTGAAAGCTATATTTTAATAGCAGCTCTGTTCATTTAATGTTAGCCACTTCAGATGATTTCTTTGCTAAAACCTGAATTATGAAAATCACTTGTCAATTACCCTGGGTAGCTGTGTAAAAGAATTATTGCACATTCACAGTGAAAAGAAAACTTTATTTTCACCACTTTCCAGTAAAAGCTAATTCAGAGTAACTCCATTTAACAGTTATTTTATGCTGAAATTCTGAATACCTCAGGGAGTCTTTTAGGGATTTTAAAGTCTCTTTATTTATAAATGATTCATGCTGCATTTTCAGAAAAACCTACAATTAGTGTGGGAAGCACAGAGACTCCTTTGGGAAAGGTAAAAAAACCCAACAAAATATACATGCATTATATACAGTCTTTTTATCTATTGTTGTTTTGCAGTGGACTATAAAAAGAAAAGAACTGGAAAAAATGACTAGGAGATATTTTATCTAACCTTTTAAATATATGCCTCAGTGGACAGTATTTTGTGAAGTAGTTACCCTTATGATTTGTACAGCCCTCAAAATTCTTTTAATGCAGATTCCATTTTGGCTTGCACCTTCCAACCCCAGCTGTAAATGAGCAAGCTATCCAAGGGGGGAAGCCTTCTGTGGTGACACAGGAGGAGAAACCATTCCCTCCACCTGCCCCCTGTGAGAGTGATGGTCACTAACACTTCCATATTGTTTGCTGCCTGGGTGGTGCTATAACTACAAGGTCTTTGAAATGTTCACACCAGCAGGCATCAAAGATCACACAAGCTCATTTGACTTCATGGGGAATCTTTCTGCTCACTCAAGCCCAACAACAGACACATATTGCTCCACCTGCCAGCCCTGCAGGAGTTAGTGCAACCCCTGTCCTTGTCACACGGGTGGGAGGAATGAGCAGACAAAGGTTATGAGCAGATCAAGACCCTCAGCACACACGCCCAAGGCTCCCATGGCTTCACCCTTGATATGGCTGCCCTTGCTGGAGCCCTGGATTAGCCTGGACTCCTGCTTCATGTGTTGGTGTTAGGGTTAGGGTTAGGGTTAGAAACACACTGAATGGCATCATGTTAAGGGTCATGCCCCACCATGTCTGTTTGCCTTACTGAAATTACACTCAGGAGCACATCACCAAGTGGCAGAGTGGCACTAGGGTTACCATTTATAGCTCCCCTTATCTTCTCTCAAATGAAACCCGATGAAAACCCATTCTTAAATATTCATTCAATCAGACCTTCTCTGTGTGGATGAAATGTTCTTGACTTTACATTAGTGATGGAAAAATCACCATCTCTCCTCTGTGGCATAGTTGCGCTCCTATGAGTTACAAAGAGTGAAAAAGCAAAACCAAACATATTGGCTTCAAAGAGACAAGATCTACTTAAATATATTTTCCCCACCTCCATGCTGAATTTGCACTGGTGCCAAAAAAATGCAAACATAATTTCCTGGGGGTCAGAAAGGTCACCCATAGTTGTTTTACAATTACACCAGCATTTGTAGTGTGAAACTTTCAGGGAGGTGAAAACATAACCATCTGAACCTGCTCACTGACCAGTACCCAGAGAACCTGCCATGAGACACACAGAAGAGATGGCAAGAAGAGCACCATCAGATACTCCTTCTCATTGACAAGATGTGCAGATATCATGGGGAAGAGGTGGTGGTTTGTTATTTTTATGGGAAATCTCAGACTCATTGACTTAAACCTAGAGATGTACAGAATCTGCATCATGTACTTACTGACTTGAACTTATTTGATGGTTTCTTAAACTGCTATAGTAAACATTGTACTAAAATAAAGAGAAACTCATAGCTTGCAGTTAGATGGTATTCTAATTTTCTTTTTAGTCAAGCTCAGTGAATAATACAAATGAAGTAGCAGACTGCACACATACCAGGACTTGCTTTGGCACTGCCCCAATTGCTTGGACATCAGCAGGTGGAATGCAAAAAAAATCCAACTTGAATAAATGGGAATACCTGCAATTAATAGATTGCAGATAAATCAGAATACCATTACTGAGATATTCTCTGTGTGTCAGGCTACTAGAAATGAAAACAAGACCCATAAGTAGTATGACTTTCTTAACATGCTGTTCTATATTTATTAATCCTTTATATAATATTGCAAGACAGTGATATAAAACTGAAAAGGTGGATCTTTTTCAATATAATTTTCAATGTAGTATCTACTAAGAAGTTCCCCATTCTCTTGCACACTGGGTTTTCTATCACATCTACCAAACAAACAGAAAATACACAGGCCTATTCCTTCTACTGTTGAAACAAAAAATAGCTAAGTATATCTAGCACTCAAAGCATCCTTCAGGCAATAGGTCTGATTACACCTTCACAATTAGGATTAAATTATCTGCAGGGCTCTTCAGAGCTGGATGAACCAGTAAGTTTTATCAGCATGAAAAGAAGTAAGGGAAAATGGGAAAATAAAGGGAAAAGGAAAAAATGTGTTTTGTTTTAAAAACAATCTCCAAAGTTAATACATTCCAGGTAGGTTTTCCCTACTCTGAGATAAAATATGATAGTTTTTAATTTCCTTAATGCTGTGGACCTAAGAAACATCACAATTTCTATAGGACAGAAGATAGTTCATTGTTCCATTTATATTGCCACAGAACTTACCCCAAGCAACAGCAGTGGTGCATCAAGGTTTGTTTGATTTTCAAGTCATGGACACTTCTTGAGATTTTTTTTCTCATTTCTAAAGATTTTTCATTCTGAAAAAGAATGAGAAGAGACCCTGTAAGTTGTAACAGTTGAATCAGCAAAGTGAGATAAGGCAGAGTGTTGGAGCCAACTGCATATCCCGGTAAAGGTAAATTTTAGGCTTATTTTTCAAAACAAAATATGGCATTCATAAATAAGAGCAATGTACTTCATATTGCCGAGGCAAAACAAAACTTAATTGTGAATCAGCTATGATCTCCACCCCATATGAGATCCTTTGGTCCCTTGGATGACCAAAGCTTTGGGTATCTCACTGCCCAGTTCTCTTGTATTTGTGCAGATCCCACAAATCGCATTGCTTTCACACAATGCTAGTGAACTATTGGCATGTCAGGAAAAACTCGAAATATTGCTATAAAATCAGAATAATGCTACTATGTGAAGTGATGTAGACGTAATGTTGAGTTAAAACTAAACTGACATTTCCTCTTGGACAAGTGCCATCATGGCTTCCACAACTACAAAAAAAAAAACCACCCTGTATTTCTTCATTCATCTTTCTTATTTTTAAAGTGAAGTGCAAGACATTTTCTGAGTTATGAATGTAACATGAGATGGCAGTGTAAAAAATTAAGAAATAACACTTTGTAAAAAATCCTCAGAAATATGTAACATAAGAGGAATCTTTTTGTTGTTTGCTTCTTCCCTATAAATAGGATATGATGATTATGGTACAAAAATTGGCTTTTTACTTGAGCATGTGGAATCCCTGAAGATACTTTTAATAAATAATAATAATAATAATAATAATAATAATAATAATAATAATAATAAGTTTCACAATGGTATCTCAGGAGGAAAATATTCATTTTTTAAGGGTTTCTCTATTCTATTTTTTTGCCAGATATTATAAATAATGCTTCAGCAATGAAAGTGCAAACCATATACTAACAGCAAGTTATACCTCTTTTAAGATGTTAACTGGTATCAAAATGCAACATTGTACATTTCAGCTTCTGAAACAATAGCATTCACAGTAAACCACACCAAATAATTTCATTGACTAAAATGTGTTTTAAGTTAGATGCCAAGTAAAATTCAGGAAGCAGCCTGGGACTAGCTGGTGGACACTCTGAACAAGATGGGAAAGGCTCAGGATGCAGTTAGGCAATGCCAGTTAAAAGCACAGGTCAGTCATTCCATTGCCAGGCTTTCCACCCCCTCAGAAACAAATAAACAAATATTTTAAGCAAATAAACAAATAAACAAACCAACAAACCCTCAAAACTCTGATTCCTGTTTGCAAAGGAGGCCCTTCAAGGAAGCTTGGTTCATTGGCCTTCAAGTTCTCTATAAAGCTTCCGTACTTTTCAGGCCATGGGATTAATGACAAATCCAGTAAAGCATACGACTAACTTTAAGCCTGTGTGTAATCTCAGTTAAGTCAATTAGTCTGCCTGCATGCTCAAAGGTAAGCAGATCCTGAAGTACTTTGCTGGTCTGGTATGATTATCCCTAGTGATGTGTAGACACAGTAACTGCTAACCCGTTCATTGAGGAAACCTGGCTTCTGCCTCAGCTCAGAAACACATCTTTCCATGGGTCTGCTCTATATACCATCAGTTCTACTGTAAACCACTGAAGTCTTGAGGAAAGATAAAAAAAGAAATAAATAAGTGATGTTCCTGTACAATATATAATAGGGATGTTAGTTGTACACCTTAATTGTATTGCAGGTGACTAATATTCTCCTTCAGTGTCTGTCTTTAAATTCCAAAACAAATTTTCACTTGTGATTGCTAATTCATTTCTGTGCAGAGCTATTGTTGGGTCACCCATGTTGTATTAACACAGTTCCTGTACGTGGCACAAGCATATAAAGATTTAACTCAAAAGAAGCTCAATCTAGGTGCATTACAGGTAAAGCTGGTGAGTTCCTTGCATGCAGCTTGAAAGTGTTGCCATGCCTAGAGATAGTAAAATAAGTCATGAATGCCACAACTAATCAGTTTCAAAATCTCCAGGAACATTTATATGAGCAGATTATGGTCTCCTAAAATCTGGCTCTCAAAGCCCTTGTGTTCGTTTCTTTGTCTCTGGAGCTGTTACTAAATTACCAGAGATCCTTGCACGGCTTGAGTCTGCCTTGACCTCAAACAGGCAGAGCTTCTTGAAGAATGAACCCAGTCTGAGGTGGAAATACGCTTTCTCTGCAGTACATTGCAGGTTCTGAAAACCTTACCCAAAAATTGTTCAAGAGCTCCTGAGTGACTCATGTAAATCTGTCATGTAAATATGCACTTATGGGGTTTTTAGAGTTTGGATAACTGCCACACAGACAGCTTCCTATCTCTGAATATATATTTAAGGTCTTTAAAAATACAAAGTTTTGACCTGATCTGTTGCCATATATCTCATCACTGCTCCAGTGCTTGTGCAGGTGGATGATGGCATTCCTGCATTTTTCAGTTCCACATGCCCATGTGTAGTCAATCCAGTCCTTACAAACAATGCAGGATTGTGAACAGGGCAAGGCTACTTCTTGAAAGGGAGCAGTGTTTGCTCAGGAGAAAAGGCTACTGCATCTCCTAGAACATGCCAGCTTTGGGCTGACAGAGTTTGCCTGCCAGAGAAATAAGCTCTTTTTGGTACCACTGTTCTTCAGGGGGACCAGGGGACCTGGCACAACATCATGGCCTGACACACCAGTATTTGTCTCCTGGATCTCTTGCACTGTGCAACTTCAGGTTAAAATTATCTTGCTGACAGCCCAGCAGGGAAACAAACATCCTTGTGGGGTTTCATGTACATCTGCTCTTATTAACAGCAAAAGGGAAAGATATCTTAATGCTTTGCAGCTTTCCTTCCACCTTTTTTGTTGTAAAAGGCAGTGGAGTCACATGGATTTTCTCACCTCTACATACTAAGTGGAATTTGAACTTGGTGAGATTTTATGCTATCCTGTGGAATCCTCTTGGTGTTGTGAGAGTTTCCAACATGATTATAGGTGAAACTATGTGCTTTTTCCCAAGGGAAAGATTAGAGCAGTAGTACTATACCCTAGAAGCAGGGTCCATCACAGAGCAGGATGATATATATTCAGGTCTATTTCCTGATTTAAACTTGTTTTCAAACATAGACCCAGTTATTAGACCTCAATTCATCCTGAGATACATGTTTTCATGGACTGTGTTTTGGTATCTCAGAATTATCTGCTTTTTGCAGATACTCCAACCAGCTAATTAATAACATGAATTCATAACATGAGTTTCTGGCTGAAATAACAGCTACAGGTAGATAAGAAAAGAGCTTCTATATCTTTAATTTTAAACTTTATTTTTTTTATAAACTGCATGCAGTAGTTCTGCTATGTCATATATTGTGACATGATAAAGGATGACATGATGTAGCCATTAACTTGGCATAACCAAATGCAAAATTATTCATTCTGACTAAGCATATAATGATTTTCTTATTATTTTTCTTAAGTCATACATTCTACCTTACCCTTAAACTTGTTAATTCTATTCAGGAATCAGAGGCAAGAGTGTGGGAAGCAGAGCTGCCCATGTACTATCAGTAGCAATATGATATATAGATATGCAGAAACATAGATATTATGCTGAAGTGATGCTAAGGCTGCCTCTAAACTAACACCCAAATTCTGTGTTGGGAGCTCTAAAGGCATGTTCTACAGAACAGAAAAGATGTTCAGAGGTTTTACACATGATCATGGTATGAAACATGCTTTCACTTTTCTATGTAGGCATCTTTGATATCAGCTGGAACTGTGCAGCAACCAGAAAAAGCTCTGGAGAGAAAATATTAGGAAGATGATGACATGAAATACAGAAATTTAAGGCTGTGAATCTTTATAAGTCTGTCATGGTCTAACATACTAAAGTGCTCATTATCAATATAATGCATCAACTCTCCAGTCTGATGGTTGTAAAGGTCAGTTATCCTGTATAACAGTCCACAAAATGAGCATTCTCCAATTAACTGTAAAAGCTGGTATTATAATTCTACCTTCCACACTTCATCATGACTAACAGGTGACATGAGTAAATGACAGACTGTACAGATACCTCTTAGTCATATTAATAGTCAGGCACAGTAACAAGGGTTAAGGACAGAGTGTCAGGTTTAACTTCCCCTCATTACCATTCAGAAAACTATCATTTAATATTAAGTTAATTGTAACACAAAGATATGAGTCATGCCCTTGTGTTACAATTACCTTTAATATTAAATAACAGTTTTTGTAATGGTAATTTCCTTTGGGGATGTTTCATTTTACATTAGGCAGTTCTGACTGATGTCTGTCTTTGCAGATACCTCTATCAGCCACTAAAAGCTCTTCTATGAGTACATATCCATAATCTACAGGAATTCGAGACCATGAATATTGTTCCATTGAAGTCACAGTCCTTTATACTAGATGTTTCTAATCTATTGACAGTTTGACTATTTGATTGTGCCATAACTGTGATTTTCCTTTTGAAATCTCCACAG
Source organism: Ammospiza caudacuta (assembly GCF_027887145.1). Classification (NCBI taxonomy): domain Eukaryota; kingdom Metazoa; phylum Chordata; class Aves; order Passeriformes; family Passerellidae; genus Ammospiza; species Ammospiza caudacuta. Next base: position 52,275,513 of record NC_080598.1, on the reverse strand, counting down.
AAGTGCACTCCTCTTGCTCTGCTGGGATAGGACTTCATCCACAACTCCAGCTGCCTTGTTACATGGTCTATACATGAGCTGTGCAGTCTAAAGGATGCATAGGGTTTGACTGCTATAACCATGGTGTATTAGCTATCTGAGAGAGCAGTGGATTCTAGGAGCTGGACAAAAGTAGTGAGAAGAGTTTGAATTAGGCTTTTAATGAAGAACAGTGTTGTGTGAGCTCAGAAACCACAGGAGCTATTGTAAGTAGTAAACCTAGTTTTGCCTGCCCCATGAGCAGAGTTTGTCTGTCAATGGTTACAACCATACAAAGCTGTGCATTGAATTAAAAGTTGTTTGCAGAAAAGAGAAAAGGATAGACACTAAAAACTACAGGATTGACTATGACGGGAAAGGTACGGTCAGTAAGGCCTCTGTATGCTCTCTGAGGCTTTGAGAACACTATGGAAATCCTTTCACTTAAATAAATCCTCCTGCACTCAAGAATCATAGCATGAAGGCATAAGGCTCTTTAGAAGGAGTGTGGCTGTCCATCTCTAAAGAAGGTATGAAGAACACTAACTGCTGCTGATACATAAGAATTCTTTTGCCAGTGGCAGGGAACAACACAAGTACAACAGCAACATCCTGGGGGAAAATTTGTACTCTACTGCCCATGGCAATTTTTTAAGGTCAACATAGGGAAAATATCAGGATGAGGTTTGAGGCCAGCTGGTTCCACAAAACATCCCAAACTGATAATAAGTGGACAAACAGGTCCCCCTACTTCTCTCCATCTTGGTCCTCACAGCCCTACCAAATGAACTGTACAGAAAGGGGCAATGTTGAACTCCCTGGTACCCACCAGACAGCTCAGAGAGTTCTGTGGTGGGACTATATTATAAGCCTAATTGCCTATACAATTTTTGAAAAGTTCTGAAGTTGCAAATTTCCTTTTCTGATTAGGATCTGGGACTGAATGTCAAGTTTGCTCTCACCAGTGGAAGACGTATATATATATAGCAGGTATAAATTCTGGTGAAATTAAGTCTCATAAAGGAAATTCTATTTGAAATGACCATAACTTTAGTGTAGAAGTAGTTTAAAGAGCTCTGAATTTTATCTTCAATATTTTTTGCCCTTGTCAGTGACAGCTCAGCCAACAATCACTGCTCTCTCTTTCAAAAGTTGAAGCACAGCTAATGGCTGAGACCACATTCTCAGTGTGGTTATCACTTAGAAACCTTCTACTCCATGCAAGCTTTATACAGCCTCTGTACATTTGAATAACACAGGTTATGAAATATTGGTGCTCCAGATCATTAGTCAGGTAATTACAATTTTTGTTTGTTTGGCTTTAATTAAAATTAGTCTCAGAATGCATCCATTACAAGAAGAGGTCCTCACTGAACAACTGATACACAACAATTCTCGATTAGCTAATAAAGAACATCCATTCTTATCCCCAGCTAAAGAAATAAACAACTCCCTGACTGCTCAACACTTCTTGACTTAGAGATTTCAAGTCACTGGTGAATGGAGGGCAGTACCATTCTCTCCTTCAACCACAAGCATCTTGGTCAGGGGACAAGAAAGAAAAGAAACTCCATTTTGTGACTCATGCCTAGCCATTATCCACCCTAGATATCCCACAAAGACATTCAACAGTATTGTAGTAGTAACATGCATTCACCTACTTAAGGGCAAACGCCTTTTGCAATTCTGCACAGCTTCACTGAATTTAACAGTTTTGTATACACTTGGACCAGGTCCTTGTTTTTTTTTTTCAGATGCAAACCATTGCATTTAGATGAGTTTGCTTTCCTCAAGAGCCATCCTGTATGTATTTGTGGCAGAGAAACTGTACAACAGCAAACACATTCATCTTTAGTCTGATGAATGCCTCACCACATGCTAGGGTGTGTGTTTCAAAGTATATTGTCTGAGAGATCTGTTCTCAGAAACCGTGGTGTGGGGGTTTTCAAAGAGGCAGATGTAGAAATGCTTACATGTTCTGACTCAAAGCTGATTGGCCCAAGTACATGAAACTGTGCAAATCTAAAACTGAGACTAGCACAGACTTAATGATGCAAATTTCCATACATCAGTTTTATAATCCCCACCAATTTCCAGGAAACAAAGTAACATAGTAGAATTAGGGGGAAACAAAGGATTTCTCAGTTTATTAGGTATATGATCCAAATCCTGTGAAATTCAGAGGGAGCCTTTGCATAGAGAATAATAGACCTTGGAGTAGGCTTTGTGCAAAGGAGTAATTTCTGGCTGTAGAAGCAAAAATGCCCACAGCCACAGAGCCCCAGATATGTATTTTGTATGCAAAAATAGAATTCCTTGGTGAGAACTCTATACATTATGCTTATAGGTAAAAGTTAAATAAAGCATCCGTCTGCTACTGTTGTTTTTCTTATTAAGCAGAAAGGAATGAATGCAATATGCAATTCAAAAATAAATTTGGAGAGAAGGAAAAGAGTGGGGGTAGGTGAATAAATATATGTAAAATCACAACATGATACTAATGTTCAATTACAAAAACTTTACAGAAGTCTATTTATTTATTTATTTATTCTAATTCTAAATCCCTACCACTACACAACAATGTCACATTTTAATGTAATATCATGTCCAATGCATATTCATGAAATAAAAATCTTGGCAGTGGCACAAGAAAAGTGGGATGAAGTGTGTTTGGCGGAGTGCGTCACGTTTCCAGACCAGCGGATTTTTTGATTAAAGTCCCTTATCCGTTTTATCATGCATATCCACTCTCTGATTAAAGTGATCTGGAGCTGACACTCACAATGTCAGTATGCACTGAGACCCTTCACACAAAACATGGTTGGAATTTATATGCTTTAAAAAAAGGGGGGAGGGGGGGGATGAGAAATAGACCAACCAAAGCTGCTGCATTAAATTAAGTATATAAGTATATATCTATGTACTGAAAAAACACACTTGCACTTGCTTGTTTTAATCTTACATATTTCTTTTCAAGATTGCCAGGCTACAAATACCACATGTTTTGCTCCTATTTCAAAAAGTATCTGTTGTGTAAGTTCTTTATCTCTGTTGCACTGGGCTTTTGATCAAAATGCTTCCACACTGAGGTGAAAAACACAGCTGAGGTCTCCTACAGTCACAAATAAATTACAAATTTCTCCAAATCTACATACACAATTCTACCTTCTTTATTTTCTCCCAAAAACTCAATTAATGTACCACATCTCAACCACAGGTTATCTGTTAAGAAAACAGACTCTGCCACAGCAGAAGTACATGGATGTTGCAAGGGCAGGTTTACCACAGATCCACAGACCTTTTCTCCAGGTCCCATGCTCAGAAGCAGCCAAGTATGTGTAGGTTATCTGAAAATGTATTTTCAAGCCTCACAACATTTAAGAGGATGCAGATTGCCTGAGGTAAGTGTCATATTCATGAATATGGTAGCCACTTTTCTGGCTTTCTGTGAGTGGTTAAATTTTCCTTGAATTTAAAAAGCTTGTGGTCAGGTTCTTCACCTTAATTCCAGAAAGTGCTTAAGCATAAGCTTAACTTTAAGCATAAAAACAATGAAATTTAAGTACTTCAAGTGTTTGTCTTACCTGCAAATAAAGGGATTTTAACAGATCATTTAATAATGGTGCTGTAAATGTTCATTCTCTCTAGCAATATAATAGTATTTTTCACTTCCAAATGCTGGTCTCCAATCATTAAATACTTATGAAAAGGCATCCTTGGTTTTCAGAGATTCCCAGATCTCCCAGGTCTGCAGTGTTCTTCCAAACCTGCCTTTAAATTGAAGAATTCTGGATCTTCTGGTAAGTTTTAGCTGGTTAGTAAGATTTCAGTGGCTTCTGTTTGTTCAATTTATCCAGTATATCTTTCCATATTTAATAAATAGCTTACATAAAATTCAAATGTGTCTCAACTCCTAGGGACCTTTTTATTTTTAATTTTTTATTTTTACAAAACTTTAGGAAATTTTAACTAGGAATTTTTTTTTGCTGAGAACAGCTGGACCAGTACCATGTGTAGGGACCAGTGCTGTCCCTCCCCTCTTCTGAGATCCTTCTCAGTTATGTCTCTTAATGTCAAAGTGCCATTCCAATGCAGGGCTTTTTCTGAGCAGATGATGCCAGTCATGCTGAACTGTTGCTATACTGCAGCTTTGACAGACATTGAATTGGAATTAGTGAAGAACTGTCAAATTAATTTAATTTGTGAATTAAGCTTCTCCTTTCTACATAAACCTTTGTATAAGAAATAGAGTGAGATTCTAAGGTAACACATTAGTTTCTTTTGTTTTTTGAGGGAGAGGTTTGAATATATACAGACTTCCTGCATTTAACACTAAAAAGGCAGAGGCTTCCTGAACTACTTCTTTCTCCACATCATAATTCTGCAAGGAGAACAGTCATAACTTGAGAACAGTCATAACTTGAGAACAAAAAAGAAAATAAGTGGTGATATTTGGAAAAGCATCCTGGAAAAACTTCACCAGGAATAAAGTGTGTTTTCATCAGCATGAACATAAACCACTGGACAGTTTCACAGTGAATCACCCAGAAGTAGCGTTTCCACGTTTGCAATCATTTCTAGCCCTTTTCATCATTCCCATGTTTACTCACCACTACAGGTGGCACAAGAGCCATCCCAGAAAGGGAAGATAAGAAAAACAGCCACATCCACAGCTGAGGCTCCAGCTACACTGAGAGGCAGTTGCAAAATCCTTCACTGACTTTTTATTGTCTCAATATCAAGCATGGGCTGGAAATGAAGAGCTGCATCTGCATGTGGTACCCAGCTGAGCACCATTTGTCCTGTGTGAGGACACCAGGGACTTGGATGGCTGAAACCAAAGTTATAGCTGCGCTATGGAGGATTTTTATAGATTACACAAAACCTGGCTTATATGAAATGCACATGCTTTCAAGTAGCTGTTTACAGTTTACAAGCCAGTTATTACCCCTAAACAAAATTTGTAGACACGTCCAGACATCAGCTGCATCTGTCCAGACATCAGCTGAATCTGAAAATCTAGGATTCTGCTCATGGGCCCCAACACCAAAGGGCAAATAAAAGATTATTTTTAAAAATATAAACTTTTGCATGGATTAACCATTTAAAATTGTTATTATTACCTATGGTCATTATTAATCTATATGCTGCCTAATTTGCACCCAAAATGGCTGCCTTTCAGACCCTTCTGGTCCAAGACTGAGCAGAAGCAATGCTGCAGTAAGATCTTGTATCACTTAATGTCTCATATTACAATTTCCTTACATTTATCTTCTATACAGCAATAGTCAGTAGTACATGAGACATTATGAATAACAAATAGCTGGCTACATTTTAATTGCCAAAGTAAATGAATGAAACACATTCTCTGTTCCAGTATCCTTGCTTTTAAAGAGTGTGTTCTCTTACTGGAGAGAGGAATGAAAACAAATGTTTGTGAAAGATGCAACAGCAAGAGTAGAAAGAAACAAGAAAGAAGCAAGAATGGAAGAAAGAAACAAGAAAAACCATAAATTAATCCACAGGTCTAATCACACAAGTGAGAAGAGCAACAAGATGATAAGTTCAAATTGAATCTGATGGGAAAGAAAAGAAAAAAATAGTGCAAGATGATAAAGATTTGCAAGCCAATTTACAGTGCCCAGAGGGGCAACACTGCGACCAGAAAACCTCCTTGCTTCTGTATTTGGGCAACGGAATATTCTCTGACCTTAGTGGTCTTCTGAGACCTTCCCATTAAAAGAGAAACCACCACAAGCCCATATCCAAGTACACCTTAGTTTATTGTTAAGGCAGAACAATAGTTCAGACCATTTAAAACAAATGGGTTTAAGTATGAACAGCCAAATCTTTCATTTTGTTTCTAGGTAAAATTTAGATAGAGTGAGACTTTTCCTTGGCTGAAGTCACCTCTCTGTTTGCACTCTTCAGAAGCAGAAGGCCACTCCTACTTATCACATCTGAAAGCAGGACCTGGAGATAGGTGTCTTAAATTCATGTCAAAATGCAATGAAGGGAGCATATCCTGCAGCTGTTAACCACTTGTGACAAGCAGAGGTGGTCCCTCCCTAATTAATTTGTCCAGGTGGTTATTATTAATTTCTGTCAGAATGTAGACAGGAAGGCAAGGGTGCAGGCTGGAGAGGAGAGCTGGGCTGGGTGATACCTACTGCAGCACAGAGGGGAAGGAGGCAATGGAAAAGGCAGCAGCAATCACAGGAGAACCCCAATCTTTGCAATGAAAAAGGCAGCAGCAATCACAGGAGAACCCCAATCTTTGCAATGGAAAAGGCAGCAGCAATCACAGGAGAACCTCAGCCTTTGCTGCCACTCAGAAGCCCAGAGCAGGACCTTGCCAGGAGCTGCTGGTCTCAGTGGGTTTCCAAAGCTGCTCACCCACGCCTCAAGCCAGACCTGCTGCGCCAGCCCACAAGCAGGTGTGAGGCAGCCTCTTGGCAATACCTTGGGTTGTGTCTTCTCTGCAGCATTGATCAGAGTGGAAAAACACAAACTTTAGAATAAAATTTTAACCTTAAAATTTAACCTATTCTAGACCTTGAGGATTAAATTAGTGGATCTCAGAGTATATGTTTTTGGTTCCATGAAGGACTGAGTGTTAATGAAACAGGGATTTGCATGTAGCAACATATTTGTGGTAGAGCAGAGAGGATTGATTCTGCTTGAACCATGGTCCATCTCTCTCTCCAACTCTCAGGTTTTTAATGCAGTTGCTGTTCTGGGTGTCTGCTCCACACACTAAGAGTTACAATAGAAATCCAGAACATTGCCCAAGAGCAGGGCCATTAGCCCCCATTAAAACTGAATGCTGTACACTAGACAGTCTGCATAATGGATACATGTTATGAATACAAACAAAATACACTGTTTCCAATTAATGGGATTTAGGGCTGGGGCTTTTTAACTTAACTCCTATGGTTTCCTTTTGAAACTTCTGTATATATTTTCTATTTTTGAGGGGGGGGGTTATAAATCCCGTTTTAAGGTTTTGCTGTTTATGCAAATTTCCAAATATAAAGGCATATGGTGGCAAAGTGGCACTAACTATCTGCTTTTCAGCACACATTCCTCTGCTATTACAAGAAAAGAAGGCCTGATGGAAAAGGAAGAAAAAAAAAAAAAAAAAGAAAGAAAGCAGTATACAAACAGACCCGGTATAAGCATAGCATTGATTCACATTTCTTAGCTTTATTCTTGACCTCTGATTCACTAATTGCTTTACTGGCTCCTGCAGGGCAGCTGTGGATGCTCCTTCATTTCATAAGGTAGAGTGGGTGCTCAAGTTTGTAATTATAGTTTTAAACTAGCAGAGAAAATGAGAATAATAAAGGAGAACTTTTTTTGAGTCAGAGGTTCCCCCTCACACTGGCAGCCTCACTGCATGGGTTCCATGTATCCAGTTTGCATTTTGCCTGATAACATAGAAGGCACATCATGCCATTCTAAAACAGCAGGATTATTTTCTCCATTCTAATTGATGAACAGCTGTGCTGTAATAGACTACAAAGCACAGCATCACTGATCTCTCCTCAGGCCACCCTAGGAACTGAATACTCCACAGGGAGGCAGAAAAGAATGAATGCTAAAAAAAAAAAAAAAAAAAAAAGGAGAATAAGAAAAAAAAAAGAGACAGAGAAAAGAAAAAAAGAACAAACAACAAACATTTCAATGCATTGTCCTTCAGATTCCTATTATTATTTGGCATCTCATTCAGCAGTAATTAATGCCAATTTTCCCTGCAGCAGTTCTGATATGTGACATGACCCTAAAACATTCATACCTTATAAATGCTAAATATCAACATTTTTAAAAGAGAAATTTTGGAGTTCAGAATGTTTGTCACTGACCATCAGTGTTCACAACATTCAAGTCACTCCTGGGGTCACATGTTCCCTGAACTGTTGTTTGTCCCAGGAATCCCACATTATCCATTCATTTTTCTGATGGAATTCATTATTTTTCCCTTCATTCTACTGTATCAAAGTTTGGGTTTTTTTGTTATTATTATTATGTGCCTCAGTATGGAATTTCAATGCCTGCTTGAAAGATTTTGATCCCAAAGGTTGGACGCCTCAGGGGTCACTGGAAATACTTGTGTGTTTTTCCATGGGTGGAGACTTTATAAACACAGCAGTATTCCTCAACTTGCTATTTTCTTGTGCTCCTAGAAATGGCTGCTCCACTTGCCTTCAGAGTGAAATAAGAGAGTCTCCTTTATATTTTGGAGATAGTTTAGAACTAAAGAGGAAGAATCAACCTGATGACTTTTAAGACAGATATGTTTCTCATCCTTTCCCTCACCAGATTCAGTGGGGTAAGGAAAGAGTTGTAATCCTCATTTAAGACCTTTTCTGCCATTACTATGTTTTCTGTGGGCATGAAAGTGTAAGAAATAGTTAAATGATGTTTCTTGTTCTATCAGTAAACCTGTTCCAAAAGCACAGACTCAGTTCAATCAAAATTTGTGACAAGAAAGCAATCTTCCCATTCTGCTCAGCAACGGAAAAGTTTTGTTCTTTTTATTTTGTGTTATTGGAAGTGACTTGCTGCATCTTACCTATTGGTAAGCCCTGTGCTTATGTGTTCTTTTGTCTAGATAAGTGTTATCCTGTAAAATGAACACAATAAGACTTCTGTTTACCTTAATGCTAGTTAAAAAAAAAAAAATCTCACAGATATAAGAAATCAATAACCATCCACAACAATTTACCAAGGATTCAGTCTGGGTAGAAAAATTCAAATTGCATTGATTTTCTTGGAGAGGAGAAAAAGCCACTCAACAATAAGCTTCAACTAAAAGAAAATGCCATGTGTACACAACTAGAAGAGACTCAGAAAGCCAGCTACTTAAAATCCAAGCTGCTGATTATGACAGGTAAGGCAGGTTTTAAAACAAAATCAGGCCCTGGACACTGGCACATTACTTAGTTGTCCATACCTTAGTTGGCCATTAATAACAGAAAGGCAATAAAGAGAATTTTGAAAGGTACATCCCAAAGAGGAATGTCATTTAGTGCAGAATGCCACCACACATAAGCTCTTCTGGTCCAAAAAACATGTAATAAATATGCTTACCAGGATAATTGGGCTGCCATGATCATTTTGGGTATGACTCCAGGTGTTGATTTTAATTCACCAAGGCCTTTAAAGACTATTCCAAAACACACCTTTTTTCTCACTTTTCTAACTATTAAAATTTGCTAAAGGACACAAAGTAAAAGCCCACACACTTACAAGTCAGTTGTCTGCCAGATGAGAACCACTGGTGAAGAGATTGCTCACAGCACCACTTGTCTGAAAGCGCTCAGTTCACCAAGCAGGCTGAAAGATGTACTAGATATGTATAAGATCAACCCCTAAGTAGATTTAGGGGTTTGGGGGGGGTTTCATGCTTTAGTTTTGCCTTTGTTTTAATGGCAAATTGCAAATTTGATTATTGGCAGGCACATGGTCAGCTTGTTAATTATTTTTACATGCATTGTTAATTTATACTGCTTTGTTCTCACTCACACTATAATATCATAAGCACATTTTTAAAAAATATTTTTGAAAGAGTAATAGCAACATGTGTGTTGTGTGAAAGCAAAGCACAAGACATTTCCCACACTTATTCTTTCAGTTTTCTGTTCAGCTCCATCTCTATTTACTCAGCCCATTTCCCATCCCAACTGCATAAAAAGTTCAAATAAACTCTGCACACACCTTAGTGGGTTACATCCTTCGTTTTCAACAAACACACAAAGCAGCCTTTGAACACCTCATAGCCCTTACAAAATCTTCACATTGCCTGATCAGATACGCCATGCCTGAAGCTAAGAGGCTTGGTGAAGGATATTAAAACAAAACCTGCTTTCTAGGTCTGAGCTTGCAATGGGAAAACTTTCACACCCATTATGTCAAGTGGTGGAAGTGGTCTGGGCTGGAACTGACAGCCAGAGGAAAGAGCAGGCTCGCCAGGACACATCAGCAAAAGGTCACAACAATGTGACCAAGTGACAGCAGCTGGCTGTCAAAAAGGGGAAATGACAACACAATATGATCTTGGTGAAATATAGGAGCAGACTAATCTTGACCTCCTAGCAAGAGAGTTATTTAACCCTGCTGAGGGGCATCAGTGGGCTGGATCACAAGAGGAGACTGAGGTCCAGAGCAATGTTGGTCAGATTTTGCCTTTGGCTACTCTGTCAACATACACAGAAGAAGCATTCTTGAGCACTTACTAGAAATTGTAAACAAGAAAAGATTCATACACACTCTTTATTACAGCAGTTTGATCAGATTTGTGAATGAGATAGCAAAATCAGGTTTGTTCTGTTTTTTAGGTTTCCAGTAAGGACTGCAGGGACTCCAACCAGCCAGCCCACAGCTAGTAAACAGAGACTGAGGCACCTGCCAGGCCTCACTGAGATTTGATGATCTCCCTTAATTTAATTTTAGAATTTAACTAGATATGGTTTATTCCTAAATACAAAGAAGCCATTTTCCAAGTTTGTCAAACCTCCCACATCTTGGCTGAATATGGAAGAGTAACAGCATTGAAGACAAATACTTCCTTTTAAATTTCTAGAGTCAGAAGCCAAAACAAAGTTTTGTACACAGATAATTCATCTGATTTATTTTCAAAGGGGTCCCTGAAGTGGGAGTCATGTCCACAGGTCTATATAGAATACAATCTTTTTTTGTGGGTTCATGCTCCTCTTCTGTGCTGGGTCAGAATCAAAAAAGTGGGACTTTATAAAATAGCTGGTCTATAAATCATCTCTACTAAAATTCTGAATAAAGCACATACACTTCCTCAGAAAATCCCTGCTCACAAGAGAGAAAGGGAGAGATTTCTCAGAGAAGTGAGCCGACTCATGTCCTTGTAGTTATGTCCAATATTTTGACAGTGGAGTAGTAATTAACCTTGCACTCTGCTCAGTATCACTGCATTTCTGCTGTGACCACTATGAAGTGCTTTTTTGTGAAAGGAAAGAATGAATCTAAGTGGGAAAATTACTGGAATAAGAGAGGAGCTTTAATGGCAACCTTGGCATCCTGCAATTTCACACATTAAAATATATTAAAAAAAAAAACAACCTACTACAGCGCTTGTTGCATAAGGCTAAGCTTTCTACTCTTCAAACTATTAATAAGGGCTTCCCATCGAGAAGACAAATACATGCTTGATGCATTTTTAATTCTGTGCCAATACATTTGACTAAAGCTGTTTGCTGTTTCAATGACAGGATTTAACTTGCCCTTCTGTATTCAACATTTCTGATTATTAATGACATTTGAAAAACACAGACAGAGGCTGTAAAAGTTATATTCTGGTCAATTTTTTCAAAAAAGTAAAAAGATTAGCAGTTGAAGGTCCAAATCCTTCTTCTACACTAAATTTAATCATTCAATAAAATAAAATAAAATATAATAATTTAATAGGTGCAGTGGAATCTCCACCATAGCACAGAAAAGTATCATATTGACCACTGTTATCAATCCCTGATGGCAACTGAAGGCAAAAAATTGCAGCTTTCCCAAGTCAGATGTAAATGCTATATAGATAATCTGTATATGTACAAGTCCAATAGCCTTTTCAAGATATGTGCCTCTTAGTCAAAAAGCATTCTTGTCTGTATTTTCTACTGTGAATACATCCCATGTTGAAATTAAATCAGGAATAATTCAGAGGACATTGCTGAAATCTAAACTTTTTTTTCTTTCTGAACATCTCTGTAGTTCCAAGCAGTTTCTCTCCTAAGTTTTCCAGGAGTGTTTCTTTGAAGGAAAGCAGGATGGAATTAGTACCAGAATTGAGACCAATATAGGGACAACATTGAGTTAATTTTTTACTGCAAGAAATGGAAAAAGAATTTCCCTTCCCCACAGACTGATTATTATTTTGTTATTTAAGTGATAATGTAAACCTAAGGTTAAAATGAAATTATATATACTGATGATCTCCTAGTGACCTCCATTGTGCTGTTCCATTACAGCACACAGTAATAATACACTAAGTGCACACACTTATGGTACTGTCAGGTACCAATGCAAATGAAGCATCACAGGAGGCACATTACTTTTGTTTTAACCATTAAAGGCTCTAAGAAATGCAATATGACAGCCAGAAGAAAGAAGGCTTGGATTTTCTAAAGGTACCCAGGAGTGGCACTGAGTTGTGTTTTCTTTGGTATCCCTTTTAAAAGGCCTTTAGCTGTGCCAATATAATAGATTCAAATCCTGACCTTTCTCAACACAATGAAGATACTCTGTATATCTTACCATATAACACAGGGAATCAATACTGTATTTTACTAAATGTGAGTTAATTTTACCCAGGGAAGGAAATTACTGCTCTTAATAGTAGAACATTTTTTTTTTCTCCTCCAAGTCAGTGAGTTTCGGGTTTGCCAAACCCTATCACTGTTTAAAAAAGGGTTTGAGAGATTTTAATAGCTAATAATAGGAGGAAACATAAAAGGACAAATCCAATTTAAGTGAAAGGGTTCCTGTGTAAGCATTACTTGTCAGTCTTTGGTCGTACTGTATAGGGACCAGCTACGGAGCAGTGGCAGCAAAGAAATATAAAGTCCAGATTTAATTCTGATACAGAGAAATACAATTTCAAAACCGGACGTCTTATCATAGGCATGTCCCATTGGAGAACTCATTTCCCTAGCAAAAGGCTGTCACTGCCATTATGTTGTACAAGGAACCAATTTACTACTACAGCTAAACAGGGTTACTGTTGCTGTTGGAACTTAAGCATTTGAAGTTATCACTATAAAAAAAATAGCATTTCAAATGTCAGTGAAATGGGAAGGTATAATTGAAAAGTATCAATCAGAGAAGCAAAAGGGTTTAGAAGGCTAAGACTGCAGTTTTAGTACTGCCTTCCCCCTCCCCTCATCCTCTTTTTATTTTTTAAGCTTCTTTCTCTTTTTCCTTTTCCCTTTCACACGCAACTTCAGATCTAGTATTGTAAAATAAAAAATTTTAGCTTCATATTTGTCCTATGTCAAACAGGAAATAAATTTTGATGATTTTCTTCTACAGTCTAAGTGACCACAGTTTCATGACACAGAACTCTCGTCTCACCCTGTATCCAGAGCTGCCAATCTGGAAAATATCTAAATGAAATTAAAAAAGCTGAGCTGAATTTTAGTCGCTTTGTTTGTGTCTTTTTTCTCCCCTCCTCCTGGAAGAAAACCCATTCACTTTAACCTTTTTTATATAACAGAATCTTTTCCCCCATCCCAGGCTGATCCTGCAGAGAATTAGAGAGTGAATAAACCTTTGAGCTTTCAGGACTTGAAAGTAAAGAGAAATGGTCTGTAAAATAAATTTAATTAATTTGGTTTCAAAATATCCTAATCATTCCACTATTGCTAAATTCATTATGCCTCCACATAGAACAAGAGGGACTTTTTAAAACTGTCTCATTTTGCTGCATTTTACCCTGAATCAATGTGTGGCAATATTAGGAGCGTGTTTAGCTAATATCGGAATCAGAAGGCTGGATTTACGCAATCTGCTGCTCAGATGTAGAATATCAAGCTTTCTTTCATTATTACTTTCCTTTGCTGTGCATAATGGCTCCAGGGGCTTTGGAAAAAAACAGATTTTAGTCAAATAGCAATTAGTAAAACAGAGCTGGTGTATAATCATGCTAAAACTTGCTTATTTTACCCCTTAAATAGGTTGCCAAATTGCATCTAGCAATTTGTCCTTTCAGCCCAACATCAGTGCCTGGGTCCCAGGGACATGGGTTACTCTGAAATACCAGCACTGCTTCTGGCATGCACACACAAAGCAAATTTATCCCTTGCTCGCTACAACTCCACGAAAGCAAAGCTGCAAAAGAAATTCCAATTCACGGCATTGACCCTTATTCATATTTTGAACCTGTTAATATGAGGTAAAAAGGTAATGTTAGAAAGTTTTGCTGTAGTAGTGTAATGTATTAGAGCATATCGGTTTACAGAGGAAAACATGAGCCCTGTGCTCCACAGCAAAGAGATGAGACCTGCAAAAAGAGTCAGGCTGGAGCTCTATGGTGATGAGCAACACAGCCCCCATATATGGCCTCTCCTCTTTACACAAAATAATTCCTATGTTAAGGAAAAAATGTACCATGTATTTCTAATGGAGTTAGATTTTTCTATTAAAAAAACCACATCAATATGGTGTACAAAAAAATTTTTTTTTTTTTTCAGTGGCTGAAGAGTTTCAGAAAATTCTTGGTCAGGAATGAACCCAGGCTGTAGAAACAGAATTTTTTGTTTAAAGTTTTTTTTTCAGGATCTGGTTGGAAAAAACCTGAAAGTTTGAGCTGAGGCTGGGAGAAATGCACCCCCAAGATAAAGTTACATGTCTTCTTTAGAGTTTCTTTAAACTTCTCCTATTTCAGAAGTAATTTTACCTGACACAGAAGATCCTTTATCCACATTAGAGTGCAGATATATTCCTCCTCCACCACCCTTTTGATGAATTTCAATTTCAAATAACTTAACGGCTAACAGCTCGCAATTGTTCTTTATATTAATAGAAATACATGGTCTCTTTTGAAGTTCAGGTAGTAATTCAGTTCTTAAAATTCTTCTGCTGTATATAAATGATTCGAACAGGGATGTCATAGCTTTTGATGCACCATTGCAACCCCTGTTCAACTACATTCTCTTATTTAAATGGAAGCAACTTTTATATGCTTTGGAATCAAATTAAATGTGGTGCTAACTGGAACCACTGAGTTGTAAATTACATTTATTTTGGACCACGGGTGCATGTTATTAGTTATATCATGTGTCCACCTTAGGAAATTAATGAGAATGATTGTGAGAAATCAGATTTTTGACTTAAAAAACATTCAGAGGAATTTTTTGTGTGTGCTGGAATGTATGAGATTTTAAGGATAATGCCTCACTCTCAAACATTCTCCAAATTTCATTTCATTAAAACAGCTGCAACAAATTGGTAGACTGGGAAATTTTAGTGGAAAAAAATTCAACAAAACAAAAAATTCAAACAATTCAAAAAATCAAAAAATATGAGATAGAGGGAAAGTTGCAATGAGGTGCAGTCTTGCAAATTTTACAATGAGGTGCAGTTCTGCAAAAAACTTTTTGATAGACTTCTGGCATAAAAACTCCATTCCACTACAGACTTAGTTCATTTAGTTCATTCTACCATTTCCTAGAGTGCCTTGATTCTGCCACTGTAGGAACAAGGTAAGTCCAAGTGACTTAACTGAAATGAGTCATTGCTGCCAGAACTGAAGGGAAGGAGGGATTGCTTATTTCATCAGCTAATATTGTGGAATACTGCAACTTCTACTTGGGGTGAGTGTGATAATTTCATAGCTGTGATTATGTTTCATGAATAATTGTAGATTGTTCAGAGTTGTTTGCCCACAACCACCTCAGTCATGCAGGCAATGAGGGGCAGATGTCCCATGCCATGGCATCTTATGAACACAGCTTATAAAGATTAGCCAGATTCTGGTTTTCAGAACAGTTAACAAGAGCCCCAAAATTAAATAGAGCCACCAGGAGGCTATTAATAAAGAGACAAAAATAGAGGGAGACTAGACTGTTCACTGACAATTTCCAAACAAGAAAAGGAGTTAATTTATGAGTAATTTTAAACAGTCCATCCAAATCTGAGCTCAGAATAAGGATGTTTCGTAAATACAGTGCGCAGACAGTTGGTAAGGCAAAGCCTGTGATTCTCTGATGATAATGAAGGGAGAGGGAAAGAAGGCAGGCAGAGGGAGACAGAATAGTAATAATACTTAAGGAATGTTTCTGTACCTTTAAAGAAGAGAAAATGTCTCCAGTAAAGGAATATCTCTTCATTTTATCAATTCTCTAGCCATTTCTTGTCACTAGGTGAATACTAGAGTGTCTACTACAAAAGACAAAAAAGAAATATACATGCATTATATACAATAATTCATTAAAGATAGAAAAGAGATGCCTAGGTTTTTTTCCTGGGATAAAAGGAACCAACTAGTTTTTAAATCAAAACTGGAAGAGAGGGAAATTAAGAAAAAAGCCAGAGGGAAAAACCAATGGGATTAATATTGATGCAGCTATGGCAAAAGCAAACAGACAGGCAGGGACAAGATTGCATCCAACCTCCAAAACACATGTAAAGTTGGAGCTAAAATGTCATATGCGTATGTAATTTATATGCAAAAATCTTTTACATAAAGATACTAACTGCCAAGTCTTCTTTCACAACTTTTTCAAGGCTTGCAGTAACTCTGGGATTTTATATTCTCCCTCCGTCACCTTACTGAAGGCACGACTGTCTGTGAAGAACACGGAAACTTTCTTAAGGCCATGGTATTAAATTCTTTCTTACATTGCTGGGCTGGTGGCTCAGCAGGAAGACCTATTTTTGCTTGTGTTCAAGCAACTTCCCTGGCAGTTATTGCCTGCAACAGACTGTAGGGAAGTTGCCAACATTTAGAATCTCTGATGATGTGAGCCAACCTTAGACTAATAATTTTTTTATCTCAATATAAGTGGAAGAATTACATAAAAATAGACAATTTTTAACAGTATGATATTCTGTTATGAGAGAAGGCTAAATAACACGGGTGCCATATGAACATCTTTCTCCTATCTACAGCACCTAACTTTAGCATAGTCCATATGTCTATTTGTCTGATAGCTGAACTTATTGAAATAACATGAGGTTACAAAAAAGAGTTCTAAATCTTAGTGTCCCCAAACCTTTCAAGGTGAGACACCCATCAGTAGTAAACACTTTTTTTTTTGCATAACATTCAAAATCAAAACCAATTACCGAGCGCACTGGGATTTTATGTGGAAAACACAGACACATTTTTAGGAGTCCAGAAACTGGGATGAATGCTGCAGTCATTTACTACCATCCTGTGCCCCTATCCTGATACATGCAAGAGCTTCTGCTACAATCTCTTGGGAAGGTTCAGGGTGGCAGCTTAGGCTGGAGAAGCAAGCCCCCAGAAAATTCAATCTGCACACACAAGTGAGTCAGTGGTCAGCAGTGGGCATGGCATACAGAGGAACTGGAAACAATTATTTCATTTCCAAGTTATTTTAAACTCAGAGCAGTTTCCTTCAGACAAGAATGATGGGCAAAGCCTCCAGAAGGAGACAAGCAATGGTGTTACAAATTTCACTTTCATTTCTCATCTCTGTGGCTATTGTACATTGTCAGACTGTTTCGTGAGCATTTCCAGAGCAGAGGCTTTGACATATCTGCTCCCAGCAAACAGTTTAAATGTTGGCTTTAAATTCCTTAACAGATTCCAGGCCATCATCTTTTTTAATTAAATGCAAAAAACTATGTTAATGCAACGTTAATGTTGAGATTGTCATTGGACAGATGTCAAGAAATTCAAAGTTATGGTTCCCACAGCAACCATAATTTAGCAACCCCCTCCCCCACTTCCACAACCACCCTCCTGAAGTATATTGGTCTCCAACTGTACAATAGAGTGAGGGGAAGCTGTGAGGGACAGAAATTGTGCACGGGACCTCTTGGAGGTGCTGCAGATGGGGTGGAGGCCAGTCCTGTTTCCAGAGGAGAAAGCGCTGCTAGCGGCAGCCCTGGGACAGAACGGCTCACAGTGGTTATACAGTGGTTGTACCCTTGGGCAGCTGGGGCAAACTGGGAACTCATTTCCCCCCATCAGCAGCACATCCACCAGCACAAACCAGCTGCACTGTGCAGTTACAAAAATGACCCCTATAGTCCATGTTAGGGTATTGAGTCAAATGCTGAAAGGAGCCAGCTAATGCCACAGCACAGCCAGAAATGCAAAGGCACCAGCGTAGCCACCACAGTTAACACTGAACAACAAAACTCTCCTTTATTCATCTGAGAATATAATAGACTTCATCACTATGCACCAGAGTGAACACTGAAACACACAAAGCACAGAAACAATAATTTCCAGGGAGATAACATTTTTCACAGTACAGCTTTTCAGACTCTGATCTCTCAGGCTTTGTATGTAAAGGAAAACTACAAATTGCTTCAAAAAAAAAGAGCCTGTAAACTTAAAATATAATCCAATACAGTGCTGGAAATCATGAGTTTGGAAGCAGAACTGGTTTTCTGACATTTATAAATTTTCCTATTTGCCATCCAAGCTAACTCCTCAAAATTCAGTACATTAAAAAAAATCCATTCACCCAGCCATATCATGACCTCTCTCTGGCTAAATCACCTAGTGCACTACAGTTCCCAACAGCCCTTCTTCTAAATTGTCTAATTGGAGTTAACCTAATTAAGTTTGCAAAAAAAATTACCCTCAATATCTACTTTCAAGTTTTCTGTGTAATCTTCAGACCTGTAAAAGCACTTACATTCATGAAAGTACACCTCTTTTTTCCAACTTTATTAGTTTTCTTACACCTCTCCCTCCAAACCAATTTGGAGGTATTTTGGAGGACTGTTACACCTACATGCACTAATCTTCTATCATTTTCTGCATGCCTTTTTTAAGATCTGAAGCTTTTGAATGACTCTACATTTAAAAGTCAGTGAGTTACATCAGTCCATCATTATAATAGTTACTACATCCTATGTTACCAGGTCCTCACCTGAGTAGAAATTATACATTTCTAATTAAAACACTATGAGAAAAGAATGCTTTTACTGTTGCTGTTTCCTGACCATGTAAGCTAGTGTTGGGGGGAGCAGAATTTCCATGCTTCACATCATTTCAAAAAAGATGAGGATTGATGCTATTGGTGGATTTTTTCTTACCAGGTTTAAAACTGACATGGAAGAGAAAGTTGCTTGCAAGAAAGTGTTTGCACCTGTTACCTCTGTGTCCAGAGTCCCCATTCACTTTTCTAGCTTTAGGAAGCTTGCTAAAGGATTGCTTCCTAGGTTTTTTCCTAAGAAGCACATGATGTGTGTATGGAAAAGGAAAAGAAAGTGACAGGGAGAGGGGAGAAGGCAATCATAACCTTAGGACACCCATCAAGTGATTTAAGTCCATATATACGACTGCAGTTCTGTCTTTGAAAGACGAATCAAGTAATGCTGCTGACACTTTCCTTTCAGACACTTGTGTTATTCTCAAGCCTGTTGATAGCTTAAAAGTTACATTATATCTTCTCCAGTGTTAGAGCAGCAGTTTTCCATTTGATTTCATATTCAGTTTGTATTTGTGGAAGCAGGAGTAGCTCTTTACTTTACTTGATAAATGGTAACATCTGGCTTTGTGATGGGCCATCACCAGCATGTTTAAAGAGCTGCTGACGCTTCAGGGAAAACTTGGTAAAACATTTCATTTAGAGGCAATTCTAGTTATTTATTCTATTTTCTGCATTCCTCGTCCCCCACTTTATGCTGGGGACATTTGCATGAAAACAGACCACAGCTCCTCATCTTCACATAGCATTTTTTTTGTCTGATGCCCTAATCACTAATCGTGTTTGTGTCACAGCAATCATATTCATAGCAACCACTTATGATGTCATAGAAAATTAGGGTTTCTGGGAAGGGCAATGAATAGGGTATAATGACATTAAAAGGCCAAACTCCATATTACACTACAGCAGTGAAAATTTGTTAGAACTCTGTAACAGAAAAGTGAATTGGGCTATTGCTCTTACATAAGCACACACAGGACTTGACCTTTTGCTTTGGTTACAGAAATACAATGAGCTAAACATTCCTGGAAATCACAACATTTTATAAATATTTTAACCTGTCTATATAGAGAGACTTTTAGCAATTGAAAAAAATGAACAGACAGTTTCTCAAATAACATTTTTGCACATTCCCTCAGGAAGCTTCTTTCCTTGAAGGAGGAGCAGGTCAAATATAGCCAAAGGTGTAGACATTGTACAAACAAGGCTTCTCCAAAAGCCAAAATATATTTTTGACTCTTATATAGATTCTTTAAGTTTTGTGCAGTTCTGGGCTGGATATTTGTAAGCAAATAATATTACCCATTTCTTAAGCTTGTGTTCAGCAGCTTAGTCATAGCTGGAAATCACAAATAACAAGCAGAAACATAATACAAGGATGGAGATCTGGCCCAAGCTTTAGAATGGGTATTTATTTATATTCTGTGTTTAGATACTGAGCAAAATTAGGCAAAGCACTTCATGTCTGCTTTGTACTTCATCCATCAAAACATCCATCAAAAAGGTGGGAGCAAAAAACCTTTTCCTTAAGTGATTGTTAGAAAATATATATTGTAGAAACTCCACTTCTGGCAATTGAACAAACATACTGAGATACAAGGGCAGACAAACTAAGGATCTTAATGGTGGAAGAACTAAGCTGTGAACTTGTGACCTCTTAGGTATTTCCCAGGAAGTGCTGCAGGGATAGAAAAGCTGTTAATGTGTCCTACACTCTGAGCAGCCATTCTGCACCTTGTCATTGCCCAGGTAGCAGAGTCCATGAACACATCAGGTGCAGTTCTTCCCTGACCCTCAGTTCCATAGCCTCACACAGTGGAGGAAAACAAAACTGCAGCCATAGGGGACCCCTCTTTTCACCATTTTCCCAAAAGTAAATATTACTGCAGCTGAGCCCTGCCTGAAGTTTGATACATACTGCGGCTCTTTTCATCTCTGCTCCTGACTGCACCGTCTGGAAATGTCCATTTGTGCACTTATATATGTTATCATAATGTGCAAAAACTTGGAATTGAAAAGAAAGTAAATAGTGTATCTTTATGCTATGTTACATTTTCTAGAAGGGCAATTGAGGTATCAATCATTCCATTCTGGCTGCATTGATCGGTAATTTTCATTTTGTAATTTCAAATAAAGCTTCCCTCCGCAGCAGCAACGGCAGCACTTTCCACCATATAACTTCACCTCATTTTAGCTTCATGAGTTAAAGATCCTCTCTACTCATCATTCTTGCACATCCTCTAAGTGGTAATTCCACTTTTCCAGTTAAATTGCTGGAACATGCCAAGTAAACAGTCACCTTTTCCTAGAGTCACAACATCTAACTAACAAGAAAATTTAGTCCAAACAACAGCTTGGGCTGAATCCCTACACTCTCATTGCAGCTCCAGCATTTAGAATGTGGATTTTTGCATATAGATAAATTGAACTTTAGACAGTACTAATGATGAGAGTGATTGTTCAATTTACATTGATTTTCCCAAAAAAGGACTTGTGAAAAAAATAATGTTAAGTAAGTAAGATGCACACACACAAAGGAAAGAAAGAAAATACTGTAGAAAAAAAAGAAAATACTGTAAGTGGATGAAGCCAGAAGTCAGACATGATCAAATCCTTATTTACCACATAGCCCCAGGCAAGTAACTTCTCTCTGTCCCTCAGTTTGCTCATCAGTAAAATGGGCATCATAATCATTTAATTCAACAGGCTGTTGCAATGACATACAAATTCATTGCTCTTTCATAAGCTGTGAGCTCTTCTAATGAAGGGTTCCTCCGAGATACAAAGAATTCATAGTTGGAAATTATTAAGTAGTTCATTTTCATTTAAGTAACATTTCATTTAAGTGACATTTCATTTAAGTAACTCATTTTCATTAGTTCTGACCAACAGTTTTCTGTGATAGCAGGTTTGGTTTAGACACAAAAGCAGAAAATTCTTAGAAAAATTACTAGAAAACTGACTGAAGGAGAAAGGGAGTGAGAGTGCCATTGTCAGGATCAGTATTCTATTTTTATGAATTATTCCTATTGTATTTAAATACCATGTACCAAAATACTTCAGGCTCATCAGAAATATTCAAAACAAAGAGGTGTCAGAGAAGCTTTGCAAATGACAGTAAAGCTGAATTAAGAAACCAGGACAATATTACTTAAAAGCTCCATGAATCCTGCATAAGAGACCATGTTATAAAGTAATTATAATACTTATGCCAAATTTTACATATAATTTATGCTACAAGAGCATTTTGGCATGAAACTATGATTCAGGCCACACAAGGCTGTAAAGCAAACATTGCAGGAGAGCCATATTTGGGGTGGACAAAGTGGAGAAAGGGGTAAGGCGCAGAGGGAGCTGGTGTGACTCATGAATCATCACACCTTAGCAGAAGCCAGGCAGCTTGGGCTTCCAACCCATCTGGTTAGAAGGTCATGCACACACATTGACACCCTCTTTAACAATGTGCTCTGACAATGGTTGCATGCCCTCTTATATTCTTTTTCAATACATATTCACAAAAAAAAAATGTTCAGTTCCAAAAACACCAAGCAAAAATAAAAAGTTATGGGCTATATATTTATGGGAAAAAAAGGAGAGTCCAGCACGTGTTTTGTAAGACCTGAATTAGCACGGGGACCATTGTGTTTTCACAGATCAAATCCACATAAACAAAGGATAAGTCTGTCCTTTGAGGCCAGAGTCCAGCAGCTGATGGCAAGGCAGACCACACTGTCTGGAAGAGTCACAGCCACAGCCAGGATCTTTCAGCAGAGTTTTCTCACAGAGGCAGCAGAGGGCAGGAAAGGAGACCCAGTCCCAGCTCTGCCACCGCCTTTCTGATGGTTCTGCTCACAGCACTTCATGGCAATCACTGCTCCTTCCCCAGCCTTTGTGCTTGTGCAATCTATTCAGGTTACACACTCCACAGGGTCTGCTGGGACTGCCCAGCACCAATCTGATACCACCACTATCATCATTTCCTGCCACTGCACAAGATGAGAGGCAACACCATCCAGAGGCAGAGTCCCAAACACCTACATCCATGAGAGACTTGCATGAACCAGATGGAGCCTCCCCTTTTTTTGCGCAAAATTTCCTTCAGTTTTGTCATAGCTAGCAGCATCCAAATGACAAAATCTACTGCTTCCCTCAGCTGAAACAACAACAAATGTTTATCTACTTAACACACAAAGAAACAGGAAACACTGAGAAGCTGAGTAGTTTTGCAGGCTACAGCACAATTTTATTGAAAGAACTTTACAAAACCAGCTCCTCTGCAACCAAGACTTAATGACAAGACTACACACATTTATCATTTTTTTTAATCTAAGCTTTGGCATATATGAAATATTGAAATAAACTGAGCTAAGAAACAAATAAAATATGCGCAGAGCCACAAATGGGCCTTGTTTTGTTTGTTTTCTTGATTTTTTTTCCTTACTTCCCACCTCTGCAGTGTCTGCCTGCAATGATTAAGTTGACAAATGAAGTTCTGACTACTAATTAAATTGAAAATAGCAGATATACTGTGACAGTGATCTTTCTCTCCCTCATACATCACCAGTAACAGTGACTGTGCCTGGTTTTCCCTGCTCAGCCATCCCTGAGCCCAGTGGCACAAAGCACAGCAGGTGACCCACATCGAGTTGGGAAGGAAGGAAGGGAAGGAAGGGAAGGGAGGGAGGGAGGGAGGGAGGGAGGGAGGGAGGGAGGGAGGGAGGGAGGAAGGAAGGAAGGAAGGAAGGAAGGAAGGAAGGAAGGAAGGAAGGAAGGAAGGAAGGAAGGAAGGAAGGAAGGAAGGAAGGAAGGAAGGAAGGAAGGAAGGAAGGAAGGAAGGAAGGAAGGAAGGAAGGAAGGAAGGAAGGAAGGAAGGAAGGAAGGAAGGAAGGAAGGAAGGAAGGAAGGAAGGAAGGAAGGAAGGAAGGAAGGAAGGAAGGAAGGAAGGAAGGAAGGAAGGAAGGAAGGAAGGAAGGAAGGAAGGAAGGAAGGAAGGAAGGAAGGAAGGAAGGAAGGAAGGAAGGAAGGAAGGAAGGAAGGAAGGAAGGAAGGAAGGAAGGAAGGAAGGAAGGAAGGAAGGAAGGAAGGAAGGAAGGAAGGAAGGAAGGAAGGAAGGAAGGAAGGAAGGAAGGAAGGAAGGAAGGACCCATCACTCTGCTGGTGCAAGCCCTGAGACACCTCTCCTTTGGCTTGTCCTTTTGTTAGCCTGGCACAGGCTGTTTCGTCTTCCAGGAGACAGCTCGCGGCTCAGGTGGCTGGGGATCAGTGCGATGCTCTGTGCATCCCTATGCATGCATTTCTCATGTCAGCCTTGCAAACCTGCTCCTGACACCCCACGGATTCCAGCAGTTCCATTTTGGGCAAAAGGCATCAGTACAAGGGGAAGTAATGGCAGGAAATCCCTGTCATCCATTGGGATAGCAGTGAAGAGATCACTTGCCCTCCAAGAGCACAAAGGAAGGAAAGACAGATCTGGGCTGCAGTCATCCCTGCTTCCACCACCTAACCTTAATGGCCTTTTCTAACAATTGTAACCTTCCTCAGACTATCTGCTGTCCTAATGATTCTTCTCATTCTGTGATGTTTTATTTCTACTCCCTTGGTGCAGTCCTTTTCATCTCTATAACAGCAAAAATTTGAAAGCCACCCTGAATGCTTTGATTTTTTAAAAAATGCTTGATGTAGATGAGCTGTGAAAATTCTAATCGAAATAATCTCTGGAGTTTATGATTTAATAGTCAAAGAAAAATTTGGTCAATTGTTCTCATTGCACCACCTGCTTTTCTGGGATGGTCTGTGGGTTTTCTTTCAATATGCTTGCAGGAGATGGCTCTCACAAACTAAAAAAGCAAGTATTTGAAGTAAAAATGTCAACATGTTGATTTACCTATATAGAATATACAAATGTATAAAAATAAAAAGATATTTTATGAATGGTAATACAATTTGTGTTTCCATTTGAGTTAGCTGAGGTTTTCATTTTTTCATTTTGGGTTAGTTCATTTGATTTTGTTATTTAAGTATTCTCTTACAGAATTGTATTTCTGGTTTCTTTTTCATTCTCAATGAGCCACCCATACATTTCTTTCCTCGTGAGAGAAAATACTTCAACAATGTTTTCCAGGATTTTTGAAAGGAAGAAAAATGTGACTAGCCAAGCTCATTTTGATTGTAGTACGTTGACAACACCAAGAACAGTGACAGAATAAGAATCTCTTACCAAAATATCCAACTACCTCTGGTTGGTGTTAATTTTGTCTTGCAAAATTTCCTCTTCATTTTGGAAAATGTAAGGAGTAACCAGCTTGTTTTTTGCAAAATACAATTTACGTTTATTTCCAGAAGGTCTCATCTAACTGAAGCTTTAAGTGAAGCTTTGTAAGTATTTAGGCATTCTAAACAAATGAAGGTGCAGAATGACATACAATCACTCTGACTGGAACTTCTTTGGGTCAACAATTATTTTTTCACACAGTGTTCAACCAGAGCTCCACACAACAGCAGCTGTGGTGGGCAACCAAAGCAGAATCCTAATGGCTGACTTAATCCAAACCTCTTTTAGGAAAATACCAAGTGAAAGCCTATTGTTCGCCCTTCTTTCAGTCTCACAAGAATGATGGACTCCTTTCACTCTAGGGAAACTTTTGCTGATATACAGGATGGGGAGTTGATGAGACAGCTGGACCCATCCATGAAAAGTTAGAGAAGTGTCCATGCTATAAAATTCCCTCAATTTTCCTCACACTTCTTTCTAACCAATTTGGTTTGCCTCACTCCTATGCATAGAAATATACTTTGCCCTTTAGTCATGCAATTTCAAGGTTATACTCAAACACATACTGGAAGATAAAAGCTTTAAATAATGTACATTCTCTCATTGTCCTTTTCATCGAGATCACAGGTGCATGACCTCGTCCCCCAGCACAAAAAGCTGTTGTCATGGAAACAGCTCAGGATGCCAACTTGACAACAACTGACATTCAAACCAGGAGGGACACCTTGTCTCCTGCCCTCCCCCACCAAAACACCGTGTTACAGCAGGGGCCAAATCTGCAGTGCTTCTTCCTTGGCAGGCTGGGATGTGCTCTGCTGTGAGGAGAAGGTGCACTTGGCTCCAGCCCCACATGGCACCACTGCACCCCAAAAACTGCCTTGGTTAAACAGCATCTGACACTACAGCTAAGAAGGGTATCCTTTGCTTTCAATGCTTACTGAGACCACCTTTTTTAATGGTCAGAACAGAGAATCTCTCACAGTGCCACTAAATCCGTTCATTTCAGAGTGCCAACAGATCACTGTCTTCCTAGAGGAAAAATCACTTCAGCACTCTGCATTTCCGTTTCCTGCATGTAAAATGGGGATAACTGTACCTATGGCAAGCCTCAGATAAAGAGCTTTCAGCAATCAGTATTATAATCCTTTTTTTTTTTCTTATTCTATTTCCAGCTGTATCGATACTATGGTAATTATTCACCATTTATCTCTTCTAATTGAGTAATAAATAGTCCAGGAAGCAGGAGATAGACTTCTGGGCAAACATGTTGAGAAAGTGGATGCACATTCCAGAGAGAAATAAACTCAAAGGAAAGGTATCTTATGTATATTTTGTCCCCCAGAAGATTTAATTGGAATGAACTATATAGTTAAAACGCACCCATACTCTTTGCCTCCTCCATACCTAAGCATTGCAAAATGTGTGAAATGTGGTATCCAATGTTAAAGCAAAAAATAAACACTTTTGTGTATACATATATATCTACTCACAAATATACATACATAAATAAATAAATATGTATCATTGTAGCTGGGGGGAAGGGAAACAAAACACATACAACAGCATTTACTTTCCTGGAGGCTTGTGCATAATCTTGTGCCTGAATGCTGTCTTGTGATCTCTACATAACCTTTGAAACACAAGTGCATATTTCACCCTTGCAGACTAGCACAACCATTTTTTTGTCATTCCAATTTCATTTCCAGTGCGGTGTGGACTGCGGGCTCAGCAGTCACTGGAGTCTGAAGTGACTCTTGGGACCTCCTCACTGTTCTATATGCAAATGGCCCTGCACCTGGGCAGCCGAGCGGGCTTGCCGACAGTTTAGTTATGCAAATCTGATTGATCGAGAGCATATTGCAGAAGAACACACGCAGGCCTGAGACACTGGCAGCTATATTTCACTGGCTAAATTCCCGAAGAAAGAAAAAAAAATTAAATGCCAAGCATTTTGATGCATATTCCTATCAACCCCTGAAGTGCTCTAGCGTTTATTTCGGTATGTTTTCAACACTTTGCTTAAATGTTGTTAATGCAATTTCTTGTGCTGTTGCTGAATTCAAAGAAGGGCTTGTTTTCTGTGGTTTTGGGGTTTTTTTGTTGTTTTTTTTTAAACAACCCTCAAAAAGACCCAACAACAAAGGGACAAAGAAAGACCCGAAACAACAACAAAAAATAGTTGCTATGATGTCGCAACACAATAGGTCTGTCAGTTTATTTGAAATAATTCTCCAGGAAAATGGAGTAAATGTAGTGTTAAAATATAATTAGGTCTTACAGTACAGAGGAGTGCAAAGAAACTGATGTACTAGCACAAGTTTTCCAGACTTTATTCTTTCTGCAACAAAAGGTAAAACAAACAGAGGGAATGTAGATTACATACTGTCACCCAATGTCGAAAGCACTTCTTTATTTACTAAACACATTGTATAAAAATGCAGGGAAGGAAAAGAAAAAAAAAGACAGAAAATAAAAGAATCATCTGGGATCAGCTTAAAATAATAAATTCATTTTTTATTTAACAGAAAAAGAAGAAAATAAAAGAAAATATGACAACCCACCTATGTGTGAGCATGTGGAAACCTCTAATAGAGAACACGCTTCAGGCATCAAGTTAATCTCAGTTTATTGCATACAACTGATTTATCTTCATTTATAAATGAGTGGTGAGCCCTGGTTCTAATATTTGCATTTCTTGTAGTTGTGTTTATGTACTTTAATGCCTTGGGGAGCCATTCATGGTGTTGAAATAACATGATTTTTTATTTTCTTTTCCCAGTTTTTCCAGCAGCAGATACAGACTATTTCAATGTTTGAACACTGTTAAAGCCACTGGGAAGAGACATTAAATGAGACTTTTCAATCACTCATTTTATCTTTTCCAGGTCACATTGCAATAGAGGTTTTCAACAAAAGGGCTAATCAGACTAAATTCAGAATATACATTTTTATTGATTTGATGTTGGAGTTTTTGCTTGTTTGTTTGCTTGCTTGTTTGAAACAGTCTCTTCTTTGGGTAAGTTTAAGGGTTGGTGGTTCCACAGCTATAGACTTACAGTTGCACAGATCCCAAAGCAGAGAAGAGAAGCTGTCTCCAATGGTATGCCTAAAATGACTAATGCAGCAGAGTCAGGTCTCAGTTGGAGCCACAAAGCATTCCAAAAAACAAATTTTTAAAATAGGCCACTAGACAAACACCTATTAGTCTGGTCCTACAGAATATGAATCCACAGAAACTCTCCCAAAAAATTATATTTCCATTGTGAATTAGTGCTTAAAGTTCTATACCTCAGAATACTTTTACCTAAACATGCAATTAAAACACATATTATCTGATTTAACTGGAAAAAAATAAGTATTTGATTTTTAATCTCAGGGTTAAATCTGCCTTAATCACAAGAGGACTGTGCACAGAACAAAATTCCTTGGTAACAGAAGATTGTCCAAAAGCACTCCTAGAAATCCCCCTGAGAAATATAGTTAAAATTTCCAGAGAGAAGCCCAAGTTATCTAAAGGACTTGAAAAGCCAAGCAACCCTGCTGGAGCAATGTAAGAGCACATCTTATTGAATAGAAAACATTTCTCTGCACGTTAAGTTGTATTGCCTTTGGCAGAAACTCTTCAGCTGCAAATTTGTCCAAGGAATGACATACAGTACACATCAGAGGAGTAATGAAGGAAAGAGGCTTAGATGGGCACTTTGCAGCTGACGGGGAGCTGTTATTGAGCCTTGTCTGCTGCATTCAGCAAAAGGGGGAAGAAAAACCCAACCGAAATAGAGGCACCATCTTTGTGTGTCCCCAACTCTTACTACCATCCCTTTAAAATAAATAATTAAATAAATAGCTTTTAAAAATAGCCATCTGACAAGCAAAGCCTAGCCAGAGGGTCAAAAATGAAGATCCTGGGAAAGGTCAAGTTTAATCTCTACCCACGATGCCCTAGTGCATCCCTCACAACAGCTGACTAACAAAAGGGGCTCAGCACTGTGACTGACAGAATTCTTAATTGTATCCACTCATTCATGACAATTTGATTAAAATATTACGCCAAAGTCTCACCCCCTGTTTGCTTCGATCCTCCAAATCTAATTTTGAATTTTCAGAAAGGAGATTACCTCCACAAGCATGACTGGGATGCTATTAACTTCTACTTAATCTTTATTACTGATGTGAATTTAACATATGTATGGCTTCGTCTCGCTCCTGTTGTTTTCTCTCTAAAGTAACGTCTAGGCAATATACAAGTGGCGGACATTAATTTTCACTTTGATATTCTGTCATACCAAAGCTCATACTTTCATATGAAAATTTAAAGATGTACTGTCTTAATACCATGCTACAATTAGAGTGCATTTAAAAAAAAAACACCAAACACAGACTTGCTTCCTCTAGTCCCCACCAAAGAAAAGAACAAAGCCCTGCTGAACATACTTCAAAGTATTATAACTTTTCACTGTTATCTCCAGCTATATCGCCTTCATTATAGGAGCTGTTCAAAGGATTGACAAGAGCTGGTAAATTCTACTTAATGCCAATGATGCAGTTGTGAAGAAGTCAAGGAAGCAGTCAAAATTTCTAACTAATTTGGATTATTCCCAAATTTATGAAATTACTAATTGAATATGGCCATTGTTACCTGTGTCCTCATTTCAAAATATATTTGAATAAAAGATATGATTTAATCTTCAAGATATTTACTCTACTCCCACACTCCTTTTCTCCCAAGTAACACAACAAATTGACACAACCAGCTGCAATTATGTTTATAGGAATATTCACAAACCTATTGAACATGAAACATTTCTAATAAACATCCTGGTCTGGAAAAGAATTCCACCACAAATGTTATTTTATTTTCTTCCCTTTCCCCAAGAGGATGAGAAAAATATATTTTGATATCTTCTTTTGCAAAATATTTTTTGTCATTTCTGTCTGTGTCTACTTACTGTTATTGTATAAAGAGAAACAATAAATTAATCTTCCTAAATTAAGATGCTGTGACTTCCTAATTTGCCTGTCCAACTGCTGCTTCCATCAGCAGGGGAGTACTTGGACTTGATACAAACTTGAGGGAGGATATCACCTCTGGTCATTTAACATGTATCCCACTTACAAGAAGTTGTGGAACTACCCTAAGTGTCTCAAATTCCATTCTACCTGGACAATGAGTGACAGGCTGATATCTAGGAGTAGTGTCTGCAAGCGGCTTCTCAGAATCCTTTTCCACATTTCATACATTTTGCTCAAATAAGTATCTGGAGTACTGGAAAATAATCTGTATTTCTGTATTAAAACCCTTTTCAGCATTTCCCCAGGACTGAAAGTACACTCACACTCAAGGTATTTAAGACACTTCTTCCACCCAAGTGTATGGGATTGCATGCATATTTTCTCTATCTTGCTCTTTCTGTTGCTAACAGTGTCATGAGACTTAAGAACCTCTATGTCAGGGAACAGCAGAACAGTAGAGAGCTTCCATGTCTTGCAACACATTTCAAGTTTTCCAAAGTATTACAACTACAGCTGTAGAAATACAAAAATTGTCTGAAGTTGCATCATGACTGTGACAATACTAATGAGCACTGAAAATATGAATCTCACTGGTCGCTCCCAGAGAAATCCCTACTTCAACTGATTTCACCACAGCTTTTAGAGGACTGATACATAAAGCACCATGTCACAACAAGAAAAAGAAATGTGCAACAGATCTGCCAATCTCATCCTCAAAAAGGACCCTCCTCCCCACTTCCAAATCTCAAGATTTGTTTAATTCTTTGAATGACAATACAACCTATCCACACTTGAAGACTTCTCAATGACATCAGGAGTACAGATGAAACAGACTGAGCATGTCATGGGTTTGCTACCCAGCAAATCTTGTGACCCAGGAAAGGGTGAATTAAAATGTGACAGTGAGCTCTGCTTCTCCCTTGCAAAAGAGTAGAACTCTTGTACCTTCAAAGACCAGAAAGTCAGTTAGAAGTGCAGGAAATGAAAATGTACAGATTTCATTCTCTGAGGACACAATGTTTTCTGGGAGCTTTCTGGATGATACAGACCAAAAGCTGAGCAACACAGCTGTACTGCAAAGGCAGACCTTACAGGACAGGTTTAATAGATAGTAGCTTTGCTTTGTTCAAGGTCACATTACTTGCTTACACAGAGATATCACTAGAGGTTCCTCGTTCTTTTGCCAGATTTTTAACAGCTGTAGAATAATCCATTTTCCTAGTTGTCTGTCCCCCAGTTTTCAGCAAATCACTGCTAGGAAGATGTGCACTGTCTGTGCAGGCAGAGCAACACAGAGATCTCCCCCATATTGCATAAGCATAGGGTGACTTAGCACACTTAATGACACTAACAAATACTTGCTTTGACTTCCTCTCTCCAAGAAAACGCATCCCCAGCCACCCATCCTAACTTCCTACACAAGTTTTCTGCTGCATAAAAGTCAGCAAAGCAGTTCCTCTGTTGCCACGGGAGCAAAGTATCTAGACCCAAACTTAGCTCCTGGGTTTGAGCCAGTGTGGTTGCACGAGGGCAGGGTGACAAAATCACCAGGCACTGTCTCAAGAATTCAGGTAGAAGGGAGAAAAAATACTTACTGTCTCTGAGGAAAGGGATCCCTCACCACACATGGCCCTCGAGGCCAGAGGGTCTGCCTCAGTACTCCCAAGTGAATAATCCCTCCAATAACAAAATTAGGTACCTCATATTGTTTCACCCTAATTTTGACACAAGCAGTGGTTCTGTCTTTAAGTTAAATCTGTGTGCAACACAAAACTAAGTGTGGAGGGACAAATGGCCACTTGCAGCTTGTCAAACCTCATTTCTCTGACTGTGGTAAATCTCCATGGAAGGCTGCCACTTTGTGGTTATCTGTCCACAGTCCTGGATATTAAACTGGAAGCTGCTTCCAGCAACTCCAGTCTGCTGAATGCCGAATGGAATGTCCACATCACCTGAGATATGCCTCTGGAGAACTGTAGCCAAAGGGTCACAAGATCTGGTTCTTCACCCACCCATCTTTAAAATCAGAAGGGGATTTTTTCCTTGCTGTAATCTTTGCTGTTTTCTTCCTCATCTCCTAAGGTCATGGAATATTACAGGACTTGTGGAATTACAGCAACAAAAACACAGATAAATACTTGGTCATGCTGAGCCTCGCTGCAGCCAGCAACCACATTAATACAATGCTTGCTCCAACATGCCTCAGCTCCCCACAAGGTTTCTCCACTGGACAACTGATGGTGAGAGAGAAAATAGTCAAAAGGCTAATGGGAGCAGAAATAAATAAATATATAACAGCAGATTGAAGAACCTAAGGCTTAAATAAAGAGGTAGAGCATCCTCCTATATGGTCCAAAGACAGAGAGTGGAAGCTAAATATACCATGGTTGTAAATTTATAGATGATTATTTCTAAATAGGCATGGCAGTTGTTTGAAAATTCGTTTTTATCAGTGTATACACAGAAAAACTTCACTGATTTTCTGAACTGCAGGGGATCATTGCCTCTTTCCATACCTGGAGGTTACATACCCTTATAGGAAGAATTTCAGGTGTTAACTCTTTTATGGGGTTTACTTGAAACATGGAAATAAAAACCAAACAAACGACCTCTTCCTCCCCACACATATCTCTAGATGTCCATTCCCAGTGCAGAGGCAGGATCTTTGTTAGGAGTTTCTGTGTCTTTGAAGGGTAACACTAAGCAACTATTGTTTTTCTAAATATACTCAGAGTTTTCAGTTTATTGCTCTGGTATCCAAAGAACTGAATCAAACTTGGGGGGGAAGAGAATAGGACACCCCACAAACACTCCAAGCTCCAGAGCAAACTTGACAGCTCCTTAGGAATTCAACCATCGTTTGAATAAAACCAGCCTGTTTGAATAAAACCAGCCTGTTCACTGCATGGCAATTGGTTTCCTGTCATTTCCAGTAGGATTTTTTCTTTTTTTTTTTTTTTTTCCAGTTCACAACTGCCTTCTATTGTCAGTGTTTTGAATAGCCAACAACAATTTAAAGTGGTGGGCTCCTATCAGCATTGTTCTCCTGTTCAGAGGCACAGAGAAAAAGAATACATCTATGTTTTCCATACAGTGTAGAAAAATGTAATTCTCTGTTTAGTGTCATATCGACAGCTCGTGTCCCAATTCACCGCCATGGGCAATGAATGACAGACTGTGCTGTCCATCTTGACAATGTGACCAAGATATCTGTGGTCGAGACTGCCATATCAGTTTTCCCCTTTCCAAAAAATGTTGCCAGAGAAATCTATTTTTTGTTCCTTTATTTGTGTCTTTATCTAAATACAAAGTAGAGATAAAAATGAAATTGAGTTCATTAAACAAGCTGCAAATAATGTCTTGATAGCACAGGAAATGTTTCATTCCCCGCAATTTAACATTGCAGCATGTGCTCTCAATGGAGCACGGATTTCTTTATAATACTAATAAAAATAGCTGTAGTCCCATTCTTTCAACAAAAGCTTCCCCCCACCCCAGCAGTTCGGTAGAATATATCTTATTTTCTAGTATAAAAAAGGAGCCTTTTTTTCTTTATAGGTAGCAGGCACATCACAGTTAACAATATGTAGCTGAAGGGTGATTAACTCCTGGTACCATAGGTCTGGAACTGGCAATAAAGAGGTAGCTTGGAGCTGTGCAGTGGAAACAGCACTTATTCAAGAGAAGAGGAGAAATGAAACAAAAGTTTGACAATGTTAGAAAAGAAATGTAAGAAATGGGTTGAGGCAGCTATGGCACAGCAATGATTTACATGCCGTTAATGTACAGTGGCTGTATGTTGTGCTCAGGACAATATTTAAATAAAAGCAGCATTAGCCTTGGCAGCCTGCGTATTAACACACTGAATTTATGTTGTCTCCAAGGTAAAGAGCATCTTCTTATTGTAACATATACAGGAATTACAGTGTCAAGAGCATCTTTGGCAGCATATTCTACCTTAAGAAGAGCTTACTGGATTTCTTTCAATTTATTTTTATTTTTCCATCATTTCTTGAGTGTTTTCATTTGTTTGTAAGTTGTTGAGTGTGATGATAATTTTTTCTTTCTACTGCTTCAGACTTAAAAGCATTTCCAGCAGAGGAAAAAAGTAAATTTACACAGGTGACAAAGGAAAGTAGAGGTTTTAGCTTAATAGATGGTTGGAGTTGATGGAGTAGGGAAGCTGATGGAGTAGGAGCACCCAGGCTGCAGACCTGTGGCCCAAGAGTTTTCCTATCATGCCATGGTTACCTTTATATGAGCAGCAGTCTGGTGCTGTGGAGAGCAGAGATGACAGTGATATCTCTGAACAGGCCTTTGACACTCTGCCAGCATCAGTGTCATCTCTGTCTTGATCCTCCTTTGCTTTTTACATTGCTCCCCCAAAACTATCTGAGCTGCCAGGTAATGTTGGTCATAGGGGGATCTTAGCAGCTGGCTGTTTTGTGACAAATGACACAGAATCAGCAACAGTACATGACCTTTATGGATTCTGGCTGTCTCTTAGAAGAATGTGAAATATTCACAATGAAATACAAAACCTACTTGAAATTCAAGTTGCTCCTCAGACAATTACTATGGAACCAAAAGACCTAACTGCCCTGTATTGGTAAGATATTTATATTTCTACTGCCCCCATAAAGTTCTCTGCCTTGTGCATCATTATAGAAAATAACAAGAAGTCAGAGCTTTTTTAAGTACAAGGCCAGTCCTAGATGGCTGTCTGAAGTACAGATGAATGACAGTGAAAAAAGCAATCCCAATGGTAGCAATATGATCTGGAGGCACAGCCTTGGAGCAGAGGTGTGAAACCTTCAGACTCAGCCAAAATAAACCACTGCTACTGTGGGGAAGGGATGTGGGGAAAAGGCACATAAAATTCAGGCATTAGTTCAGAAAAGCAACTGCAGCATTTGCTACAAACTTCTGAGCAAAGCCCACTGAATCAGCAATATAAGTAAATCACAACATCTTCTGCCTCCCAGAGCAAAAAAGCTAATCATGTTAAGTCCCTCTGAATATCTGTCATCCTCCACAGTATGGAAAAGGTGAGTTTTAGATCAACAGACTCCAACTCTGTCAGATGAACTATAAGGAACTCAGTGACATACTTCAAGGGCCTCTTTTTTCTTTTCTTTCTTCTGACATGCCCCCTTCCAATTTAATTGAGAGTAGGTTTCCCTGCCCAAATTCCTTAGGCTATTATTTAGCATCACATGCAGAGAATATAATTCTGGGCATTAAAAGGTTGTTGTAGGGAAATTAACAATCCCACAAGGTTTAGGACCTCTCCATGTGCTCTTGGTGGTCAGAATGTAAAAAGTTGGTAGCTTAAAAGACTGGAAAAAAGAATCCTGTGTTACTGCCAGAGCTGAAAGGTATGAGTACTGAGTTTAGCAAGGAGAATGATAATGGAGGGCTTCTGTCAAATTATAGGTAGGCATAAAGGAAAAAGACTTCTGATTGTAAAAGTAGCCTAAATCAGTAAACAAAAAATGGTATCAGATGCCAGGCAGAATATTTATCTACACTTATAAATGTAGAATAAGACACAGATTTTGAAAGCAATAAAATATTGAAGCATCCTGCTTTATGACAAGCATCATGATAAGCCTCAAAACAAGTATAACCAGACAGTTTTGCTGAAGCATATCTTTGATTCAGGAATCATCCAATAAAGCTTTGCAACTCATGCTACGTATAACCAGTAGGATGCTAGACTAAGTTGTCACAACAGTCCTTCCTAGACTTAAAATTCTTTAAGAATTTAGAATTATCACAGTATCCATCCTCCTCTCTCCACCTGATGGTTATTCTGTGGGAGAATGACATAACACATTTCTGAGAGTTACCAAAAGCTAATGCCCGGTCACAAAAATCTGTGTAAAGGTAAGGCAAAATCTGGGCCGATAAAGTAACCTCCAGAGAGAAACACAAGTATAAAAAGTATTTTCAGGTGAACTGATGCAAGTGCACAAATCAGTGCACAAGCACAAAGTGCATGCTGATCATAATATGGTATGATTTAAAATATTCCTTCAGGTAAGGTTTTAAAAATACTTTAAAAGCCCTGACAGCTCCCTGTCAAGGTATCTCCATGTTATTAATTTGTAAAGCAACTGTCTTGCTCACAAAAGAATCCAAACTGGAAAACACATGGTGGACAAAGGCAAGGACAGCAGCAGAAATCAGTGCTGAGCCTTGGTCTGGTGATGTGTTGAGATGTGCCTCCTAAGAACCTGCATTAGCTTTGACGAGTCACATCTTCATGCAATTCATTTTCATCACACTGAAAGATGAACAAATAAATACCAGGCAAATAGAAACTCTGCAAGGAGGAGGCAAAACTGACAAGAGCATCACTGGGACAAATTTCCCAAGTCACTCCCAGAGCTGAACACTAGAGCTGCAGTAAGTGAGAGACAAGATGACGATCTGTAAAAACCTTCTGTCGCTATGTCAAGTGAATGCAGTGGGACCATTTCATGCCTGCACTCCAGCCAGTGTTTGGGCTTTTCTCCACCATTCTCTGAGGCAAATCCTGTGTTCTTCTATAACTTCCTGTTTCTCCTCATCCATACATCATTCACATCCTTTCATCTGATCTTAACCTGATACTAATCTATTATTTCTTTTCCAGGAACTTCATCGTAGTCATGGATTGATTTTATTTTTTGTACTCTGCAATTCTGTTCTCCATTCTTCTGTTGTTTCACACACTCCCCATCTTGTCACTATACATCCCAGCCTTCTGGTTTTCTTTCTTGCACTTCAGCTCTGTATTGTAGATACAATTCATTTTGCTTTCAGCACCTTCTCTTAGGACCATTGTGATGTTTGCTACATATTTTTTTTTACTTTTCCAGCTTGGTGTGTTCAAAAATCTTAAATTATGCAGCCTTGTGTTTTCTCTGGCAAACTGGCCAAGCTTCTTAAGATTACACTAAATTTGTCCCAGCCAGTCAGAACAAAAACCTGACTTTACTGCTACTGAGTTCCTGGTTCACCTGTATATAATTAATTTCATTACAGCCTATGAATATGGTTATTTTCTAAAGTTTCTCTCACATCTGCTTTGATGGGATAGCATAATGCTTGAGACCCTTCAATGTGTTTAGACTGAAAGTTTTTCTTGAAAGTCTATCTATCTCCTTCACAAATACTTACCATTTACATCTGGCCCTGGTCACAAAGTGCTTTATTAAAAACTCCCTAAAACTAAAAAAATATCCATGGACTTTAAGCACTTCCCAATTTTGAAATGAATCACAGATTGAGGAGCACACTGACAGACCTCAAGACTGCTTGCATTAGACCACTCAGCCCTCCTTGCTGCTATGTCCAGATTATATGGTACATGTTTAAAGTCCACAAGTTGCACAGCCTGAGTTGGGAGACAACAATCCCCTAACTTGCTACAAAAAACTGAATAATCATGTCAGGATTCAAAGTGAATGGAGCATGTAATGTTTCCCTCATGTTCCTGTCAATTTTTTGTCTTTTGTCTGAAAATTCAGGCAAGTTTGAAGCCCCATTGCTCTGACTACTCCATGTAACTACCTCGTGTGATCCAAGGAGGATCACAAGCAGCAGAAGTCCAAGCCTCTTCCAAGTCCTGTTTTAAATTATGAGACAACTTCTGTGTGCCTTGCTGCCTGCAGGGCAATATCCCTCGCTGCAGCACTACATCTCAAGCCCCAGGATGCTTTCTCACACACCTTTATTCTCTCCTTCCCAGTTCCCAGGATGTTACAGAGCAAGATGCTGGTTACTGTTGAGAGCTAAGGGGTTGGAGGGGGAAAAGGGCTACACATTATACTGCCAAAGTTCAGCAGCTGTAGTGAGAGAGAAAAGACAGCTGAGGTAATAAAAGCTTAGCCAAAATTTCTGCACATACAATTGGTAACCTATTTACTTTTAAAGGTTAACAACAACAAAAAAGACTCTAAAGAGGTAAAACTGGGAAGATGGATATATGTCTTCAATAACAAGTGGACTGGTATGACCCTGGCAACATCAAGCTCCCTACAGTAGCTCTTTCTCTGTCATCTTGGATATCACTTATTTTAATAACACATTTACTGATGAGAGTAAAACTAATGTAGCATGCAGAGAAGGATGGAATGGAAGGTATCTTATTTGTCAATACATCGTCACTGTCAGCCTGCTTTGGTAATAAGGTGAGATATGAAGAGCAGTCTGATTTTCAAAAACACCATGCACCAGCATGTCTCTTCATTTTCATCAGGAAGTGAGGGAGATCAGAAGTGTTGAAAAAAGTTGTCATTTATTGCTTTTTTTCCTCCCATAACTTATATACTTGTTGTCAAGGACTTTATCCATTTGAGATTAATTTTAGAGTTTATTAAAATAAAATATTTATGTATTAAATATCCTATTCTCATGATTCTGCCATTATATTGATATTTTTAGGTACTTTATAGTACAGCTCATGCTAATAAGGTGACTATTATTTTTCAGAAAGCACAAACTCTCCAGTTGGAAAAAAGAGTTTGAAAATACAGCCTTTGAGAACATGTACGACAATAGTTTGCTTCATGTCTTGGGGGTAAAGAGATTTGACTTATGATTTTTGAAAATCTGAGGTCAGGAACAATTTGCAGATTGTTTTACTAAACCACAAAGTAATAATAATAATCAAAATCTTAGACAAAAGTTATTCTGTTGTTGCTACTGAGGAGAGATTTACCTCTATTTCCCAGGGATTACCAATATAATAGTCTTTAATAACCTGCAATTGTCAGAAGCATGTTTTATTCCTGCACTTTAACAATAGCCCAAAAGTGCCAAAAGCATTTGCATTTATCTTTAGCCAGAGAAGTAGATGGCAAGACCAGAAGGAGCTTTATCTAACAATAGCTCTGATGCCTTACAATTGTCTCAAATATTTCAACAAAGAGATACCTCAGCATATTTCCCTGGCTACCAATGATTTGCCAAAGGTCAATAACTTTAGCTTTAAAGCCCAACTGATTTCTAAAGCTTTTCTTGCAGTTGGGAGATTAATCCAGCCTCTTATAAACATATTTATAAAATAAGAGCAAGGGACTTTAGCCTAGCAGTTTGGAATGTAACACCATTTTGTATCTATATTATTTTTGGGATTAGAAACCATTAATTTCTAAAATTGTGCTGTGGAGCAGAAGTGGCAACAGCTGCAGCTATCTGTTTGCTGTCTTTCCACATGGGCTATTTTCTGTGCAAGATATGCATGAAGAACACAAATAAATGGGGTGCTACCTCTTTAGACAGGGCCTGGCAAATTTAAAGTAAAAACTAAAAAGCATGAACCATGTTTGCCTTAAAATGATGAACTTAGGTGTTAATAAAAATGGCATCTTAAGGCAAGTCCTTACACACTTCCTGTTTCTGTAATCAATTCTTCTTCATGCACAAACTAATACAATGCCTCTTCTTATTATGTCACTACTGTACATGAAACATTTCATGCATAAAATATTAATCCCAGACACAGGTCTCTGAGACAATGATTGCACTGGCTAAAGAAAGAGAGAGAGAGGGGTTTCTGAATATAGCTCCAGTAATGCTTTCCAGTCCCAAAACAAAAGTGCAACTGTATTTAAGCCCATGGCTTTTCAATAGCACATAAAAGCAAATCTTTGGACAGTTTAATGATGTGGACAAGACGACTGAGGGAATCGGAATGAGACACACCATGTGTCCCATTCAAATTTGATCTATAAAAACCCAAAATAAACCAAAACTCAGTTACCTGGGTAGTCTTTGTACTTTACTTCTCACAAAACTTACCTTTCTAAAGAATTCATTCCAAAGTGAATCTGGGAAAAGTAAGTTTTGATTCTTGCCCTCTAAGAGGGGGTGCAAGATTGGGGTGAGGAAAGAGGGGGGAAAAAAGAGGAAAGAAATAACCTCAATAAAGGCAACCTTAAAGTCTTCAAAAGATTTTTATTGTTAAGAATTGTCACTCCTTATTTCACACGGTCAGAATACTGCACTGTCAGTAAACTATTCATTGAAATATAAATATCTAGCAATTTAATTAGGAGAATCAGGCATGTCTCTATTTCTGTTCATTTTTGATAGTACTATGGACTGTGTGAACTGTGCCCATGACAGGCCCTTGCTGCCCCTTGCACCCAGATCCAGACCTTGGCTGGATCACACTTTTCCCCTGTGGTTCACAATTCCTTGGCAATTGAATCCACAGCGCAGGGGGCAGAAAAGGTAAAATTATTTCTTGCCAAAATACCAAGGTTGAACATGGCTAAGGTTTTACAGTATTAGAACAATTTCAACTCTGTCCTAACCTCAGATCTGCTGTTTAAGAAAGGGACCCATGAAAGTCTTCTGTCTTCCACAAAAAGACCATCCTCCAGAATTAATTACTCACGGTTTCATCCAAACCATTACTAAATATTTTCCCTACTGGAACCTCATTTTCTTTTCTTGCCAGAGATTTTGCAGTCTAAGAGGCCTACATAGAAAACAATGTCAAGAAATCTTTTCAAAGAAGTAGTCCATCTGTGTCCAGGGGCGTAGTTCACCTGAATGAAGAGTTATAAACACAATAGAGTTGAACAATAGAATATGTTTTTCAGTAGATACAGCTCTGCTAGACTGATCTGCAATCATTCCAGATAGTCCCTCTGTGGTGGGTTGACCCTGGCTGGATGCCAGGTGCCCACCAAAGCTGGTCTCTCACTGCCCTCCTCAGCTGGACAGAGGTTTCCTTGGTCAAGACTGGGACAGGGACCCTGATCCAGCACAGGTTTCATACAGGGTCACAGCCTCCTTTGGGCACCCACCTGCTCCATTGTGGGCTCCTCCAAGGGCTGCTGGTGTATCTCTGCTCCCCTGTGGTCCTCCAGGGGCTGCAGGGGCAGCTGCCTCACCATGGGCATCACCATTTCCAGAGCACCTCTTCCCTCTTTCTCTGCACTGACCTGAGTGTCTGCAAAGCTGTTCCTCTTACACATTCTCACTACTCTCTCCAGCTGTGCAGCGAGGCGGTGGTCTTAGGCTGAGAGTGCGACTAGCAGGAGGGGCGACCAACAGCCCACTGCAACTAGATGAGCACCCCTTGGCGTCAGTGTCCTTGGGCTGTGCTCACTGCGGACAGATTCGCTGCTATGCTGACGAGATAGAAGAGTCTGGACACTCACTGCAGACTGTCAGATTTATCGTAGAACCCAACGTGTCAACCAGGGAGTGACCCCGAACAAGGGGTGCAACAGGGTTATAAAGGGGGGAGGTATTCAAGGGAGGGGTTTACAGAGGACCAATAGGGGAAGGTAAGGGAGTGAACCTAAGATAATAGACATTAAGGGAAAACCAATAGATACAATGTAAGGGAGGGGCCCCGGAGCCCTAGCCAATCATGCCTCCCCGAGAGGAGAAGATTCTGGTAAACTAGGAGGAGTGGGGGGTGATTGACTGGGCCCAGGGAGGAGAAACAAGTCTACTTAAAAGGGAATGAGGGGAGGAGAAATTATATAACTTAAGGGATTGACAGTAACAATGGCGGGAGTTACTAGGGCAACCGAATAATTGACAAAACAATGGCGGGAAAAACTGGTGAGGGCAGAACCATTACAGAAAATGGGGGAACAATACAGAAAATAGGGGAGCTATTAAACAAACTAACAGAACACACTACAACACAGCTGAAGTTGCAGCTGTGCCAAAATTTCTTCCTCTTCTTAAGTATGTTATCTGAGAGGTACTACCAACATCAACGGATGGGTTCAGCCAGCATCAGGTCCAGCTGGCACTGGCTGCCCTGGGCATGGGGGAAGCAGCTCACAGCTTCCCACAGATGCCAGTAGCCCCCTTACTACCAGAAGCTGGCCACACACACCCAATATACTCCCTTTGGAATATGCCAGCTAGTTATTATCTTGTCTCATTGCCCACAGTCTCCAGATCCTTCTAGATATTTATTTTCCTCTTTTGTCTTTATGAGTGATTCTCTCCATCTTCTGCTTTCCACTTCTATTATCCTCCACTTACTGACCTCTGAGGTCACACAGTGGAGTTCCAGAATGGTTTGTGGTGTAGTAGTTGTGGTTTCACCTCTGTGCTTTGCACACACAGGCCACAGAAAATCACATATTAAATAGAAATTAAAGGCTGCTCTACAATATGAATAACCTTACATTGAGAAGAGGCATGTGCTGCTGGAACAAAAAAACCCCACTTGTGCTCAGTATTGGGTGGGAACAATGTCCAATTGTCCAATTGCTTCTCTTGCAAAACAAATTAGAACTTCACAGGGGGTATCAACTAATTATCTTGCAGAAAAAAAGGTATTTCATTTGATATCAGTTAGCCTAAAGGAATATTTAGCTCCATCATTTCTGTATGAAATGACATTATAAGTCCTGTAGTATCAAGAGGCTAAATGCTTAAATAGCCATGCTCACACACAGTAAACTTGCTACCTTTTGCCATTTGGAATAATGCATGGAAAATTGCCAAAGCTGTACCGCAGGATTAATTACAGA
The DNA here is from genome assembly GCF_027887145.1 of Ammospiza caudacuta. NCBI lineage: Eukaryota > Metazoa > Chordata > Aves > Passeriformes > Passerellidae > Ammospiza > Ammospiza caudacuta. Next base: position 52,233,046 of record NC_080598.1, on the reverse strand, counting down.
CTCATCAAAAAATTCTAAAACCACAATACTTAGGCAGTTAAGTAAGAGTAGCTGTCTAATAGACTTAATCAACTGTAGGGTAAACCCTGAAAGTAGTAGATGTGATATAAAAAAAAAGATCAATGAATTTGAGTAGGCTATGATTCTAGTCAGCAGCTTTTTTCTTGGTGAAGAAAAGCACTGATTTATTACATGCATTCCCCAACAATAGTCTAAATAAAGTGTTTAAGTATAATTTAAAACTATTTAAAAGTGACAGAATTCATGCTTCCTTTATATTAAAGACGGAAAAAAATAGTTTCTTAACCTACTAAAGGTGATCTTCGTTGCCAGAAGGACTCCTACCAGGAAATGCAAGGGCAGCTTATCTGAAGGTTTTCTAACTGTTAGATGCTATAAATGTCACTCCTTACTGCTGGCACCAGGCTGCCATTTAGTTCTCAGTACAGAGAATAGGGAGTGCCCTTTCCTAAATTTGTTTAAGTGTCTAAGAATATTACCTTGGGCTCTTGGTCTCTCTCACACATAGTACCTTATTTTATAGCACAAACAAGTACACTAGCAGAGCCAAACCCTCTTAAAACCAATTAAAAATAAATAGGACCTGACCATACTCACTGTCAGTTAGCAATTAACTGGTTATTTTGATAATCACATTACAGAAGGGGCATCCACAGAAATTCAATAACTCCAAACATTAGTAGTATACCAAAGGCTAAGGACACATAGACAAAGCAGTTCTGGAGCACAGGAAAGTTAATTTTCTCTCCCTCTCAACACCTACTCCCCTCCCTCAAAAAGGGAGATAGAACCAGGCCATTTCTCCCTCTAACATGCTAAAGCTTTCAAATAGCTCCCAGGCATTTTAGAAGCAGTTGTAGAGTGTTTGCTTGCCACTTTCAATTAAACATGGTACAGCAGTCTGATGTCACTGGGATCTACTAATAGGAAGAGTTTATTTAAGAGTGTTAAAACTCCAAACAAAGAACTGTCCACAGAGGTCTGCATTTTCTGGATAAACACTGAGGCATTTTACAGAGACAAGAACAGAGGGAACAACACAAGGCACTACTACTCTGCTATAAACTCTCCCAATATTTGATAAATGCAGATCATTTACTGCATGTCATCAAAATAATTGACTTGTGGGATTCAATAAAATTGCAGATAGCTTTGTAAATCTCCTTGGAAGCAGTAGATATCTTGAAAAGAAAAGTTATTAGAAGTATTTTAGCTTCTAATAGATTCTATCACCATTACATTTAACCAAGTTTGTTTCTCCATATGCTTTGATTAAATGGAAGCTTTTCTGGTTGGCCACCCTCCCGTTTGAACATTGTGTTTTCAACTATTTTAATACACCTGAAGGCATTAAAAGTAGACAAAAATCCAAGTTGTTTCTGGGCCTATCTAAAGAGGCAGAGTGAGCAGCTTCAAGGTGGCAATAGAGATCAGAGAAAAAGTGGGTAAGAGGAAAAGAAACACAACTTGATTGGGAAAATGGTATGGAAGGAAGGAGATGATAAAAGTAGAATGGAAGGGCTTGATAACTAGAAAGAAGCTGTCAGGGGAAAGGGTTCATAAAAGTCTTTGTTTTTTAAACCAAGGGTACAATTAACTCTGACTGTGAGATCTGAACTCCAATTCCTTTCAAGCACCTTGAAAGTACATTAAGGTTCTCACTAGAGTCAAGTATGAATACTTAACAGAGCTGTTACTTAACTAGGTATTTATCATGTGCAGCCATAAAGTTTGGTCCCAGCATCACATACCTTGATTTATTGGATGCTGCTGCTTTGACTTGTAAGTTGTTTCAGGATTAACTTAACAGCAACATTATGAAGACCAAGCAGCTAACACATCTGGAAGACCTCCAAACCCTCTTGATGAGCCCCAGATAGAATTTCTAATCAGTTCCCTCCCTGTCCAAATAGTGCCTTCAATAATCTAAAGAATTGAAGGCCAAAAATTGTTCTGAATTTTTCAAATGCACTAGGACTAGAAAATATAAAGTGATAACAACATAAAGACTAGTAATCTCATTTTTATATTAAAAAATGAAACATCTCAGTTTTATTCAAAAGGCATAAGATTATCAAAACAAAGTCACATCTCCCCATTCTATTTAATGTTTTTATATAACTCAAAGACTGAAGGAAGGACAGATCAATCTCACTTTTATTGATTGTGCCTCCTTCTAATCAGGTTCCCTGCCTCTTTTTCATACATGAATATACAGTGATGTCTGAGTAACAAATAATGCAGAGCAATACTGCATCTTTAAAATTAAGATTCCTCTGGACTTTTTTAATGTCATGGATGTTTTTCTATTGCTGCCAGGCTTTATACATCATTGATTTACAAAACCTCTGGTTTGATATTAGATCGACTTGACAGTGTCTCACATAATGAGTAAAATAAAAAAAAACAGCAAAAGATTATACTCTTGGCATGCAGACCCTTGCTTGACTGGAGGCTGGAAAGAGAGAGGTGCTTCCCTTCCATGTAACTGTGGCCTCTTGGGGTGTTTCAGACATGGGTCTACTCAGAAAAGCCAGTAAGGGACACTACTCACTGTGTGTAGCTACTGTCACTTCTGCTTCACAGAGGTAAAAATCCAGTCTTCTGCATTGATTTCTGGTGGTGGCAGAGGATTTGCACAGAGGTAACTAAAGCTTGCAAAATTTTAGACTTGACAAGGCCCAGGAAATAACTCAGCTAGGGACTCAGATGAAATTGGACAGGTCTCTAGTGCTCCTTAAACAAGGCATTTAATTTAAGAAATGTGCCTATTTGATAAAAGGCTTTGAGAGACAATAGGAAGCCAAGATCCAAAAACATATTTACAAGGTGTATAATCTGAATATTTTATGTAAAGAGTTTTGGGGCTCAGCCCACAGCCTTTCTCTGATACAACTCTCTCATGTCCCAGAAAATTGCTTCCTATTTCACAGATATTCAACTGCTTCTCATTTTATTTATTAATACTTCCAAATACCAAATTTTAAACTATAAATTATTCTAATATTGGCCCAAATATATATTTGTCTAAACACTATGAAATTCCAATAATAGATATGTTATGTGAACCTAGGCAAAGAGAATTCTATATCTGAGAGCACTAAACAGTCTCAGTGCAAAAAGAATGAAAGGAAAAAGGAAGAATTAGGAAGTGGATACACGCACAACATCTTTCCCAAAGTTATTCATGGACAATAGCAAGTAACATATGTGTGATTCAACTCAGCAAGAAATTGCTTACTCCACTGCATAAAATACAGCTGCCCTAGGAATGCAGCCCAAACCTGTTCTGCCTGCATGGAAAGGACAACCTCCCTAAGGTCCTGGCTGCTTCTGCACACAACCAGAATAACCTTAAAAAGACAAGTGGAGAAGACACACACTTTATACCTGACCATGGATAAGAATAGCAGAATTTCTGACTGCAACTCATGTTTCCTGACATTGCCCACATTTGGTCTGCAATTTTTGAATAACCAAAACGTTCTTTGAAAATTTATGTTTTCTCCCAAATGGGTAGGTATGTTTCCATTGTAGAAACAGAAAAGCAAAGTTTAACTCCCTACCTTTTTTGTGGGCTGATTTGCCTTCATGACTTTGTAGTCAATCCATGCACCAACTCTGATTTAGGCAAGAAGCTGAAACAGCGTTAGAACCACCTTTTTTTCACCCTTCCACAAAAACCCTACAGCAAGTATGCACAGCCCCAAGCAGTTGCATTACAGAAACTGAAACTCAGCTGTGAACCCAATATATGGATCTAACTGAGGCATCCCACATCCAAACTGGAATTCTAATAAGATTCTCAGCAGATGCAGTTTAATGGTGAAAATAATTGAAAATATAAAAATCAAACACTCTACCTTCTGCAAAGACAACATTTTTGAAAGTTTTATTTCCCCAATGCTTTTATGTTTTATTATTCTTATGCGTATATATCTTTTGTGGGAACAAAACTCAAATTTTAATCATTTTTGGCTTTCTAGGTACCTCAGCATGCTGAATTTCTGAATGGCATTCAGAAAATTTAAGTTTACATGCAGAATATTTTTTGTGAAATTGTCTGCTCTCCATCAGCTGTACCAGAATGTTTGCGCCAGCTTTTACTTTGAGTTTTATTACTTCTTTCTGGATAACTCTCAAGTTTCTTTTTCTCCAAAGATTAACATATCTCTTGTGAAATTATAGTATCCCAAAGGGGGTGATTTAATTACCTGCAATTCTACCTTTTTTTTGGGGGGGGGGATTTCATTAACAAGCTTTTCTTTTTCATTCACAGCTCCTCCAAACTAAAATAAAAGTAGTTAAGTAAGTAGTCATGATGTTTTGGTTCCAAAACTGATTTGTTGGAGGCTATAGTGGTTCTGTTCTGTTGCCTTTCTTTTAGTATTAATTCTAAATAATCTACTGTGAAAAACTCTCACAATTTATCACACTTTCTGCCTGTGGCATTTCCTTTTAGTCCAAGGATAAATCTTTCTAACTCTGGCAAATGTCAGGAATGCTCCTGTGATACAAGTGATCCTACAATAATAAAAATCAACAGCTAAAAGCAGACTTTATTGTATTCATTATGATACTTATAGCCTGATATAAATTTTCATCTCATTCTTATTTAACAAAGGCTATATATTACTGTCCTCTATATCACTGTGACCAAAAGCAGACCATCTTGAGTTATGATATGCTATATATATAATCATTTTTACAGTAAAGCTAAATGAATAAGTTATCATATTGAAATCATACTTAAAGCAGTGAAAACAGTGTTAATATTTTTTAATTTCATTTCAAGTATTTATACCACAACAGAGACAAAAGAAAACTAAAGTCTTTAACCATACTTAGATCATTAAATATCAGAATTCAAGAGCCTATTAACTAAATATTTGTACAAATACCTCAACAATCTGGAACCCACCTCAGCTTTGCCAGAATCAGAGCCATTATCATCCTGACAGCCACCAGCAGCACTGTCTTTTCAGTTTCCCAGGTTACTGGCAATGATTTTGTTGAAGTCTGTCACAGCCAGGTTGCCAATGTGTAAAGTTTGTCTCTTGTCTGTAACGTGCTCAACAAAACTTCAGCACACAGGGACATTGTGAGGTCACATAGCACACAGAGTGCCAGGCTAAGGAATATTGAAAATGAACACTTCTCATCTTCCCAGTATCTTAGTGTATATATCTTTGTTATACAAGTGAGTATATCTTGTACTCTTTTTGCTGGGCAGAAATAACATTATTTTAGTTTCATGAAAATTACATTAAAATAGCCACACTCTCATGTTTCTATATCCTACCCACCCCCCACATATAAACAAGATCCAAAGCTTTCCTTTGAAAACAGAGAGCTGATCCCAAACATGTTTCTCAGGACAATCACCAATCGTGTCAAGCATTGTCCAGAATGCCAAGGAGGAATAACTTATTTTGTTTCCCATCCCTTAGAAAACATTGCCTTTCCCTTTGCATCAAGGAAACTCTTATTTACAATTGCAGCTCTGTTGATTTCTCTCACTACAAGGTTTATATATGAGAGGAGTAGCTTAGCCCACTACTTCTGTCACTAACATGCACTTTTCCAAGAACACAGACTATGGAAACAAAGCTTTGCATAGAAGAGCTTTCTTTGATTTTTGTCATCTTTGAGCCAGTGCTTAACCATCATCACATTTTTAGATCTGTCACTGGATACTTCTGAAGTACAGAAATAACTGCATTTTCCAAGTTGTTGTGTGTGCAATGTGTTGACTCCAGACTGGAAAACCACCCTGCCAGAACAACTCCAATGGGAGTATGCAAATCCTTTTTAGTAACACTGTTCACCATAAAACATCAAAACACTATCTGAATACATCTGGGAGATGAACAATAATTTTGTTCTGGTCAGGCTAATATCTAGTCTTTAATATAAACTCACAGCTACAGAAGTGAGATGAGAAATAGAGTATGCAATGAATAAAAAGAATTTCAATGAGTGTGAGTGTTTTAGAGGTCCTTATATTTTGCCATTAAAATCACCCTTGACAGACACACAGTTTAGAGGAAAATTTTTAATTTTTCCCATAACACTTTAATCAGAAGATCACAGTTTAAATCAAAGCTACTCTTAGAAGCACAAATTTTACACTTCTTATTCCACAGCAAAAAAAAAAAAAAGGGGCATAAGAACAGTGACTTCAGAAATCTTCCCAGTTCTGGAGTTCAACCAAAAATTAGAAAAATTGATGATTACTTAAAGGAACCTTTTTTTTTAATCTAATGGTGGTCAAATATTTCAGGGCAAGTTTCTCTAGAATCCAAATATGATTAAAATTGCAAATCTATTTAAGAACATCAAATAACTCAACTTGGCAATTAAGACAAATGGATATTGCACTCAGCACACTTCATCTAATGAGAATTCAGCCACGAGGTTTACTTCACAGCACACTTCCAGGTTATATCTTTTTCCCACAACTGACATTTGACTTGGACATCACCAGACCAGCAACCAGGAATGCTGAATGTTTTTCCAGTTATTTCAACACCACAAGCCCCCACCAAAGATACATTTTCTTACCAGTTATGTCATTGTCCCATTGCCAAATATTAACCCTAAGAGCTCCTGGAACCACTTTGTCTCTATTGTCATTAAGAGCTTGCCTGTGTGGAAGCCATACACACATCTCAGTGACAGCACACTAGATCTTTCCTATTCCCACAACAGACTTCCTATGAGTAAAGCAATTACAAAATCATTTGTCCATCCTGAGCATTTACCAATAACCCCCTCCTGTTGATTCTTTCAATATTTCAAGTACAGACTCCCTCTCTTACCAAAAGTCTTAGGATACAGCATCCTGCAACTGGAAAAGGCCAGGTCCAGTTCCCAGGTCTCTCAAGTGACCTCAAGGAAGTCACTTGTCCTAAAAAATGGCCAGTGACTCAGGAATGTCAAACGTGGTATTTCTTCAGTATAGTTTTCAGAAACCATTCATTTAATTCAGCAATACAGATACGGTGTCTACCATCTGGGCAGGAAAACAGAGAGCAGCCCCTGGGGAAGAGGAAAGGTAGAAAGTCCTGGGTGCCTCGAGCCAGGCCCTCCAAAACCAGTTCTGAGGCTCCAAATCTCTTTGTCATTCTCCTCAATCTATAAAATGGAGACAAGGACATTTTCCTTCTGCCCAGGGATTGTATGGATAAATACATCCCTGTTTGTGAGGCACTTAGATAAGATAGCTAAGGGAGCTATGTAAGTTGATAGATTCCTTGATCTTAAGGAACTGTACTCTTGAAAGAAGCAGCTTGACTGAGTTATAAATGTCCATATTATTCACAATATGAAACTGCCAAAAGATAAAAAACATTCTAATGATATTTGAGAGCAGGAACTCCCCTTCGCCCCCTCATACTTTGAGGACTCTGTCCCTTTGGAAATGGTATGCTTTTCAGTGAGGAGGATTCCCTATTGTTTTCTTCCCTATTCTTTATAATGTAAATGTAACCTCATTTATTTATTTATTTTGTCTCCCAGGCCTCTTTTCATCTGGCGAGATGGTGGGGGAGGGGGGGAGGGAAGAGGAGCTGAAGGAGGGGGGCTATTTAATAATGTCCTATTAATCGCAGTGCACTATCAGCAGGCTTTAACCCTGTTCCAATTCTTTGATTGCTTTTTAGGGATTAGAGCAAACTTCATTGTCATCCATTGCATTGCAAATAGGTAAATTTGAGTGATATGTACACAAAATATAGATAGGTGGATAGTACCTCAATATATGTGCAGAGTATATACATGCATTTATATGGCTTGTACACACACACACACACACACACACACACTTATAAAAATAAGCTACATCTCCCTGTATGCCTAAGAGAAAAATCAAATCAAGGCACGGAGAAACTGAAAAAAAAACCCTACATGTATCATTCACCTGATTTCAATTGTGACTCCCTTTGAACCTCGGCCAAATCATTTTGTACATTAAAAATTGGTCAAGGATGATAAGATTCCATTTTCATGGTTGGTAATGCAGAACCGGTGAAAGAATACAATTACAGACCCCTGAGTAAACTCTGCGAATGTCAACTTGATGTAAATGATCAAGTGTCGACAAAGGGCTGGGGGGGCTGGGGGGCGGTGGGCAGGCAGAAATGGAGGGGAAAGAGAAGCAGAGGGAGAGAGAAAAAAAGGCTTCAACTTCTTCAGCAGCCTCACCCAGTCCCAGCCTCTTCCCCATCCCAGCCATTTGGGACCCGACCTGTCCAAGCCAACGAGGGGCCCCCAGTCTCCCACGGCTGCCACCTCCTCTGCCACCTCCACGCTGGGTCGGGGCTGTGACACAAGTGACCTGCCCCTGCCTCCAGCAGGCCAACAAAAGCGAGCAGCCAGCACAAAGAATGCTTGCAAAACAATAGCATGCCTCCACGAAAATCCTGACTGTCAGACCCTGACCCCTGCACAGAGTGGCTGCATGGCTGCAGGTGCTCGTCCCCAGTGTCACCCTGAGCCACCCCCTGGCTGCCCTCCCACCCTGGCCCCACCACCTCCAGGGCCCCAGACAGCCCTGCTTGCTTTTCCCTGCCTTCTCTGTGAGCACTAAGATGATGCCATAGCAACTTCTCTTTTCATATTGAGCTGACATAAGAATCTGAGGGCGAATGTTGTGGTCAAAGGACTGAAGGAGGGGAAAGGAGGCAGAGGTGCTCATCACTCAGCAGGGAGAGCAATGGTTTAAAAGTTGCCAGAGCATGATCTCTGTATTCCTTATACTTCATGATTCCCCAAGGGAGAAGACAAACCCCTTCACTTACAAGCAGGTAAACTGAGGCACAGAGAAAGTAAGGCACTGACATAACTATGTTCCCAAAATGCATCTTGAGCTGAGGGCTGACTGCCAGGGGCCTGTTTCCCCCAGCTTCAGGCTGACAGCCTTTCAAGGGGCTTCATGCTGGCCCTTGGGGATAAGGAGAGTTCATATCTAGGTCATGGCCACACCTCGTCTGGTCCCACACTGCAGTGAGAAGAACAAGACTGCAGTGAACTTCTGGGAGGGGGATACATAGCCAAAAGTCTTTTGCCATTCATGAGCTGAAAGCAGGAGTCATATTTCCATTTATTTTAGAATTATCACCTGAGCTGATTAAAGTGGTTACCAACTTCAGTTGTTCTTTACATGTCGTTTTTGTTTCACATTTCCAATGTTTTCCCTGTGTACGCTGCATAAATTATTGAAACATTATTTTATTTATCCATCGCCTTGTGACAGAAATAGGTTCTCTGAAAGCAAATCTTGTCCTAATCAGTTTTGTTTTTCTTGGTTTCTCTCCTCAGTATTGCCACAGCTTTTGGGTTACTGAACACTAGTTTGCTTTTGTGGAGAACAAAAAGCACTGTGGGCTGATAAAGACAGGCTGCTAAATTAAAGGTTATTCCAAAGTACATCATTGGCTAGGAAACAATAGGCTTGTAAAACTTTTAGCAAGCTGGGTGGTAAAAGAAGATAATACACTGAAGATAGGCAGGATGGGGATTGTCTAGAGCCCAGCAGCCCTGCTTCCCATTGAGACCTAACCTCAGCACAAAAGTTTCTTGGTTCACAACTACCTCCAGAATTGGCCATCAAGAATATGAGAAAGTGAAATAAGCAAACCCCAGGGTGCTGAAATATGGGCTTAGGTTTATATCTCATATAAAAACAGCAGACTGGTACTGTCCGTTCCTACCCTGTACTCAATTCTTTTTATACACTAATACATCAATACAAAGCACTGTTACAGAAGCACACACTTAAAATGTTGCACTTTCTTCTCTTTTTGAGTGCTGTGTTTGCCATCCCAATTATAAGCAAAATAAAATTAAGCAATGATAAGCACATGATTTCCTACTAAAAACAAATATCACAAATATCATAATCAAGTTTGATGTCAACGTGATACAAGTTTTTTAGCTGATAAGAGGTCTAAACTCTAGCTAACTACCTGTACTTAAAATTAGCTCTGCTCAAAATATCCCTAGAAATACTAGTAAAGACTCAAGTGATGTTTAGATTGTTAGCAGGACCGTTCTGGTTTTGAAGCACAGTTTCAAATAAAATGAATTTTAAACAGTTCAAAACGTTGCAATTTCTCACCTGCACATATGGCTCATGACAAATTTGAATACTGAGTGTTATCTGAATCTTAAACTCTGAACCAGTGTACACAAATACAGTTGGGGGGGTTGGGCACTGCACTCAAATCTATTTGCTTCTCAGGCTAAAAGTATTTGAACAGTTATTATGATTTCCCTTTCCTTCCCTTGATTCCACATTCATGGCTCCTTTAAATGACACAAAATTATATTGCATAATATAATATTGAATATTGTATTCTTGAATTTTTTCCTCCCCATTACAAAAAATAGACTGGAGTGAACCTGTTAACTGGGAAAGTTAAGTCAAAGCACATCATCCTTTTTGACAAACATTATTACATGTTGTCGGTCTTTGCAGATAATTACAGAAACTTAAACGTAGTTTGTCTTTACTGAATGCAAGGAAATGAAAACATTTTTTCTTTGTCCTACTCATATAATGAGAAAGAACTCAGTTACCAGGGATTAAATCTACATAGCATTCTTATAATATACAGCACAATCTATTTCAGCAAATGCAGAAATGACCATTTATATCTACCATTGCTGAAGCACTCCAGATTTGACATAAAAAAGACACAGCTCTAATATTAGATTTAAATACTGCAAATTACAGCACATGTTAAATAACTATTCCCTTGTGTATTTATAGCTTTAGGTTCTGAACTTGCTGTCTTGCATATTTCTTCAGACTGAAATTTTTAAAAGTTTTCAGTCCTTCATATAATTATTATTAATTATAGGTTAATTATTATTGATAATAATTAACATATAGTCTTTGCCATGCTAAAGATGATTTACAAATATTGTTTTGCTAATAAATGGAGTGGAATGGTTTATTCTTTCAAGGTACTTGTATGGCAAATATTTTTTCAACTGTTCCTTTTGGCAATTCAAATAATTTTTTTCATTTTTTTAGTTTGTTTTTTTTTTTTAAATACCCATTCTTAATTTAGAAAGCAAAAAGCTAAATTAAAACTATTTGTAGAAAAATTAGGATATTCTTCCAGTCTGATTTGCCAATTACATTTTACCACAGCTTTGTAAGTAGTTGATATCCTTTTTATTTGAACAATTCTGAGGCACGTTTTTTAGGGAATAAAAGCATTTCATGCAGACGAGTGGTAGACCTAGGAACAGAAACACAGCAGCAAAACTCAGTAGTCAGAGCCAGTCCAGGACAGGGCCACAAAGTTGATTAGGGGGTTAGAGCACCTCTCCTATGAGGAAAGGCTGAGAGAATTGGGAGTGTTCAGCCTGGAGAAGAGAAGGCTTCAGGGTGACCCAATTCCAGCCTTGCAGCAGCTAAAGGGAGCCTGCAGGAAAAACAGAACCTATTTACAAGAGCATCTAAATACAGTACAAGAGGGAACGGCTTCAAACTGCAAGAAGGCAGGTTTAGATCAGATGTTAGGAAGAAATTCTTTACTCTGAGGGTGATAAGGCACTGGAACAGGTTTTCCAGAGAAGTTGCAATTGCCTTGTCCCTGGAAGTGTTCAAGGCCAGGCTAGATGGAGCTTTGAGCAACTGGCCTAGTGGAAAATGGGGGTTGGAATGAGATGATCTTTGATATTCCTTCCAACTCAGGCCATTCTATCATTTGTGTTCTCACCCTGCCCACTACAGCCAGAAAAATATCAATTAAAACCAGTAAGCAATAATTGCCTACACAAAAGAAAGTGACAAGCCAGGCTGAAACTTTACAGATATGACAATATCTGGGGAATAATGTACAAGGTTCTGTATCTTTGGGCAAGGACTGTCTGAAATGTCAGTGACTTTTGATTATTTTGACTTTAGGAAAAATATAATAAATAAGTTTGAGGTTTTCTACAGCAACAAAAATCTTGCTTTTGCCCCTCATCTACATTTCCATTTGAGACAGAGCTTTCAGAATCTTGATTAGAGCAGTCAATCAGTAACGATAAAATAGTTTTAAAATTATCTTAAAGTAGTATTGTTATAGAAGTACATTTAGGCATCAAGTCTTCAGTAATCTATATCTGGCAGTACTAAATACAATATCTTCTACTTTCCCTTATGGATGGACAAGTTTCTCTAGCTGGTTTTAGTAGGGAAGCAATTTTTGTATATACACCTCTGCAGCTGAATACAGGAGCAACATAACAATACAAGCGGATGGGTTACACATCCCGCTGATCTTTTTTATTATTAACAATTCAGGACTCAGAGTCAATTTTCAGTGGTAAATCATCCTAAATCTTTTTTACATTAATAATGTATGGATTTTTTTTCCAGGCAAAATATTCCCCACTATTAAGAAAACTTAGTAGATGAGTAACAGGTGACTTCCATGAAAGGATAGTCAAGCAGCCCTGTCTCACTGCCTGCAAGCCAACAGCCCTGGTGTCCTGGTGTTGGTCTTCAGCCCCTCAAAAGTAGAGCAGTGCAACACATCTTGAAGGAAGAAACACCAGCAGAACAATCTCTGTCACTTCCCAAATAATAGAAATATATAAAGGGAATATAATGTATTTAACTTTCTACAAAAAGCCTGCCTCATTTGGAATACCTACAGTGAACCACACAGTGAAACATTTGTAATAGTCAAACACAGAGGCTTAAGGTATAGGGAAAGGAAATGGTCCATGAAAGACTGGTCTACAGAGTTAAATCCCTACACCAGGCTCACCTTGCAGCCAATTTTGAAAACAGATTTCAGGTCAGGAAGTGGTAGGGAATGAGTTTAAGTGAATGTCAAACCAGCTAACCCTTCTCCACAAGGAGAAAAAGTAATTCATGAAATCAGCAAAGGATTAAGGCAATTCAGGTACTCTACAATGCTAAAGAAAAGCTCAGAAAAGTTCAGAATGTGCCCTTGGGCACTAGAACCCCAATAGCCCACATTCATTGATAATTATCTCACCTTTGGGTTTTGTTTTAGACCCTCATCTTTCTCTTCAGGAAGCAAGTATTGCCTGAATCTCAGTATAATCCCCTACATGGACCACTCCCCGAGAGAAAGATGTCCAAGACCATCTCAAGATTGAGCATTTCCTGTCCTACAAAGTCCACCAGAAGCACTCTGAGAAGGTTCCTGCCTCAAAAGTCTCTTTATATCCTTTAGTTGTACTGGTCCTCCTCAGCCAGAAGTACATACAGAGCTGTCCCTGCTGGTCCATCAGTCTCTTCGAAGATGCTCAATAGAAAATAAATCATAACCTCTGTCACAAAGGCTTGGAGGTCAGTCTGTGTGTGCAAGTGCCCCTCTCCAGAGCAGAATGTCCCCCATCTTCCCATGTCTCCCTCATCACAAAACCCTGGGCTGCTGTAGCTGTTGAGAAAACCAAGCAGTGAAACAGGGCAGATACAGAGTCGCCATCAGAAAGGTTCTATTCTCCAATTGCAGAAGATATATGAGGTTGGCTTTAAATTTCTCTCTTATCTTAAATGACCATTGAAGGCTATGGCTTCACTCAAGAATTAAAACTTTTAAATTTTGTTTGTTCTTCTGGAGTCACCCATACTCACATAGGAGCATTGCCATACTGCCAGGTTACACCCAAACAGATACATGAACTAGTTCAATACCCTTGTGCTATCACTGCTCTCTCCCAAACAGGCACTAAAAGGAAAGGGCATTTCCCAGATAGGATCTCTCACTTCAAACACATTTGATTTTTTGATTCAAAACAACCTTCAGGTGTCAGTGCAAAACCACTTTTTTCTGTGTAGCTCATTGGCAAAAGATGAGCAAAGAAATGGCTGGAAGGAACTCTGGTGGTGATTTGTTAATAATTTTGATTAAATTTATTGTAGTCACATGGTTGCTGTTGCATTTTTATCCACAGATAATTATGGAGTCTGCTCATTTTATGAGATGTATTTTTAAGAGTTTATCAGTGGCTTGGGATGAGTGCTCTTTTGTTTAGTGATGTATAAATTTGAATAATAATAAATAACAAAGTGGAAGAGAACGAGGGAAGGGAGAAGACTGAAGTCTGGGAAGATGCTGCGCTATGGATGTCTAGTGCATTTGATCACAGCATAGATGATACAGCAGTGGGCATTATAGAGAGCCCTAGTATAAATCAGATTAGATAAATATTAATTGCCATGTACTAACTGTGCACTTTACTGGAGTATATTGATGTTTTCAGTCAAAGACTCATGTTATTAGCATACATTTAATAATCAGTCACTTGCCTTTACGCCGCTGCAATGTTTTGCCGAGCAGACACCAGCAAACAAGGCTGTGCTGGTGCTCGGTGACACTGCCTCACAGCCACATGTGGGTTCATGCTGGCTCTCCCCAGTGCTGCACCCTGCCAGCCTCACACTGTGGGGCAGCCCAAGATACAGACACCCTCCAGACTGACACTTCTCAATCAAAGACTGTGCAGGAGGATCTTGTTATTGAGGATGTATATAATATATACATAATATATATATGTATATAATATATACATATACATATACAGATACAGATACATATAATTTCAGTACTATCGCAGCAGCTAAATAGTTATCATTTTGTCCTTGCTGCACTAATTGTGGTGTTGAGGAACTCTACGACTTATTGGACAACTATTAGCTTCACCTATGCACTTGCAAGGATTTGCACTCACCTTCATAAAAAGACAGAGACAGGATTTCGTCTCTCACACATTAAATAAAAAGTATTAATTAAAATGTTGTTCCTACTCAGAATCAAACAACTGCATTCACCACAAAGTTAAATTTGGGGGGAAATTTGCGGTTAACCATCAACGTTGAAATAATACTGATTTGGACAATTTTGATGTGTTAAAAAACCTTCTTAATCATACAAAATTTCAAGGAAAAGAAGGCATGCAAAAACGAAAAAAGCCTAATTGATTGGTTAACATTGAAAAAACCACAAGAAACCTACCCCCTCATCTGTCAAAATGTCATTAAACCAAGACATTACTATGGAAAAGTTTGATTTTGACAAAGCTGCACTTTCCACTAGTAAAAGATCATGTAAGGAATTTTTCTCATGATTAATACAAATAAGTAACAAGGTGTTCTCTTTCAAATGATTTTGGTAGATTTGAGGAAAGTTGTATTACTTTTAGGACTGAATAAGACAAAGTGTTTTTCAGCTGTGCGTACACCACAATTAAATCACGAAGCAATGAGTGCACATGTCAGGCATTTAATTGGGGTCTTTTACGAACTTGTGCTGTGGGTCTGTATTTTGTACCAGAGGAGTGAAAGCTGTGTTTTGATGCTGGTTCCTGCACTGCTTGTTTGGCTGTAGGTGCTCATGCCTGCTTTGGGGTGGGCGTGCAGCTGTGGTGAGAGCACTGCGCTGTCTGTGTGCTGAGCACAGCCTGCTCTGCTTCCCTGTACAAACGTGGAACATGCCACCACACTCGGTGGCTGTGCTGAACGCCTTTGATACATGTTATGACAGCGCTGCATTGTGCTCAGCATCACTGCTGCTCGCTCTGTACGGCAGGCATGGATTTAGCTGTGTGATTATGCTCTAATATCACTGGGCTCCACGCTGCCCAGTTGTGCCAGGCTCACACCGTGTGCTGTGTGTTACAACGATGCTGACAGGGCTGGATGGCAGTGCTGGGCACTTTGCAGTTCTGCTGGGCTCCTGCAAGGTGGAGCAGGGGCTTTGTGCGGTGCCAGGCTGGGCGAGGGCAGCGGGGACGGCTCCTCGCCTGCCTTGTGGGGATGTGCAGAATTAGTTATGTAATCTGCACGCTGTGGGTTTTTTGCATTAATGTTGTGTGCATGATTGTGGGGTATTAATGTCAAAATCTTCCATGATCTACTGCCAAGTGGTTGTGGTGGAGACTCTGATAAAATCGTGGCTTTTCTTAATAATGCAGGATTTTAAGAGACAACAAAATGTATAGGAATTGTTCTATATTAAAAATGCAGCATAATTGTATAATTACAATATTTGCATCATGCTAAACAGATTGGCTGGGTTATTTCAGATTCTTTAAAGTCGGGATGGCATCAGGCCTACAGTATTTCTAAACTGTTTTGCCCGTCTGCAGTTGTATAATGAAACACCACAAATTTTACCCGGCAATACTTGTGCTTTCTAAGTGCTGCATTATGAGCATAAAATTACCAAATGTACTGAACACACTTACCAGCACTGAACTAAAATCCCTTATCTCTCACCCACAAATTAAGTCTCCACAGATCCTTTTTTACAATTCTGAAGTAATAAATACATATATATTTATTTCTACAACCATTTTAAGAAATTATAAGGAAACCCACACAGTAGTTTAGCAGTTAATTTACAACAGTACAGCCTCTCGAGCAAGTATGTAAAACAAACACACATCATTTATTTCCCTCATTTGAAATCCCAGCTCCCTGACAAACAGACAGACAGACTCATACACACAGATCACTACAGCCCAAATTGGACATCAGAGAAGAAACTAGGACTTCTTTGCTATCATCCGTGATTGCCCTGAGGGTTGAGGAGTGGCCAATTTACAGCATGAATATAGTCTGGGGATACATGAATCATGAATCATGTTTGATGTATGGAAAGGCACAGTCACTCTGAAAGGCTGCAAATGCAGTCATCTGCTTTTTAAGTGAAGAAAAAAATGCTTGCAAAACAACAACAAAACTGGAGAGATTAAATACCTGGGAAATATTATTTAAAAGACACCATCTTTTCTTTTTTTTTTTTTTTTAATTGGGTTGGAAGGGGTTACTTCATTATGCAGCAAATTAGAAAATTCATAATTTATCATTGCACCCAGTCGAAATGCCACCCAACTGAGTCGCACCCCTGTGAAAACCATCACATAGTAACAAACTGTCAAAGCCTGCTGCAGCCGACGGGCAAAATTAATATGCAAATGTATGCAAGAAATTAAAAAGCAGAATTACCCAGGCAAATGAGGTAGCTATACTTGAATTGTTAGAATTATGAATAATTACTGCGAATTTTCTGCTCCTAATATAACTTGTTTTTTGATAAACAAAGACTTAATTATCGAGATGCGCTGGAGAATTTCCGTGGCGCTCATTAATCTTGCAAAAAAAACAAGTCCCTGGTGCCCAAACCGTAATGAAGAGCGCGTGCCCTGAATCTTCAGAAAGATCAGAGGCACCAGGGTGCCAGGGCTAGAGAAAAAAAATGACAGTGCCAATGTCCCCTCCTGTACCCTGGAGTGTCATAACGTCTTCCACTAACTATCAAAGGGACTTATTTATGCCAGCAGCTGAGCTATAAGTCCAATTTACGATGCCTTAAGCAGTGGTGAAATGATCTGTTGATGTGCTATGGAAATGCCATCTTGCAGTAGCTCGATTTGGTCCCAGTGATACCAACACGATGAGGACCCTCTGCTCCTCTGTTAATGGATGCAGCATGACAGACCATAATACACAAGAGGGACAATCTTTTAGGACCAGTCTCAATGGTCCTCCATTAATCTTGGTTCTGCAGCGCTGTGGTGTCCATGGGAACAAGAGCATTATCATAAGCACTGGTTTTAAATGTTCCCATTAGGGACTGCAATACAGGGGAGAGATGCATGGGGCGAGAGGGCTAGGGGAGACAGTCCACTATTAGTTTACACTATTTTTTATGACCTGGATTTGAACTATAATGGGTGGCTCAGAGAATTTTCTCTTCCAAAATAACATAAAGAAAACAGCAAAGGAGGAAGCAGCTAAGTGTACAGCATGGTGCAGTGCTGCATGTTTGTCTTCTCTGTTTTTACAGCAAGGAAATCAGCATGGCCCTGGTGGGCTGAGATAATTTACCATGAGAAAGCAAAGGGAAAATAACCCCAGGTACTCTCAGCACAGACCAAATCGAACCCGCTGTGAGCTTATTATTACTTAAAAACTGGCATCTAAGTGGAAATGACTGACTCTCTGTCAT
The DNA here is from genome assembly GCF_027887145.1 of Ammospiza caudacuta. Lineage (NCBI taxonomy): Eukaryota > Metazoa > Chordata > Aves > Passeriformes > Passerellidae > Ammospiza > Ammospiza caudacuta. Next base: position 52,215,032 of record NC_080598.1, on the reverse strand, counting down.
TATCCCTATTACCACCATGATAAACCCAAGCAGATGATAAGGCAAAATTACAAAACATCCGTTCTGGAGCTCAGAGGCTACTTCAGAAGCTCAAGGCAGACTGTGTTTTCAAATGCTTCCTTCTCTACACTCAAGTCCCCAAATTTCCTGATGCCTTGACAGAACCATTTCACTGCATAGGCAAATTGTCACCTTTTAAACCAGGGCATCTGTCATTTTTATACAAGGGTCTTCCACTCAGTCATTCTCCCGCTTAATCCTCCAATTTCTCTACACATACAGAGCGGCTACAGCACTGCAATGTTTGAAATTTCATTCTTACAGCCTGCATTACACTCAGAGAGGGGAAGGATGGGGTGACAACTGCCTCACAACTGACAGAAAGGACACCCCTCCTGACCACTGGGCTATATTTTTTTAATCAGCTGGAAGAGCAGCTTGCCTGGGGAGGAATGGAATTTCAGAGTGAGAAGAGGGGCACCAGCAAAGATTACAAAAAGTTTTTCCAATATCTTCTGCCATCCTCTCACCCTTCACGTTACTGTGGCCAAGAGAATGAATTTTCCCCACATATTCCTTCTGTCTCCTTCCTCAGCCTCTCCCTACAGAGGGGCGGCTGGCACTTCAGCATGGAATGCTAACTTCTCCAGCAGCTTCTCCCTGGTGCAACAGAGCTAGAGAGAACCCAGAAAACAAAGCATTGCCTAGGTCTGAGTAAGTTACATCTGGCTTAGCAGGCTGATAATTCACTTCACTGGTTGTCTGTAAAAAGGGGTTATTACAAAAGGAGCAGTAATTGTGTCTGACATGGTTGCCTACCCCCATGCTGCTCAGCAACCAGGACAGCTGCTGAAGTTCTTACCAATAAAAACTTTCCTTTTCTCCCTAGGGATGGGGGAGTTTAATGTTCCAGTCCTGCTAGTGCCCAGGCAAGGTTCCTAGAAAGCATTCCTCAGTTACAAGTAGTGGTGTCACAGCCCTCATGACTGACTGTTACCACCCTGGGCTGAGCCATGTGCCCAGATCCCACCACCTGATGATGTGGGGCTATGAAGGTAGCTGTCATCTTCTATTTCAGATTTTAGGAAAAGCAGGATCATGCAATTGTTGTCACTAAAACCTGCTTCTCAGTTAATGGCCACAGTGTAAGTCTCAGCATTTCACGGTGATGAAACCTCAGGAGCAATAATCCCATATGGTACCAGCTTTTGAAAAAGCTTTCAAGAAATAAAATTTCTTTCAAGACTGGTTTCTTTTTTTACCAGAACACTTCAGTACAGATCAGAGTCTTTCCATCACCTTCATGCACATGCATGGGGAAGAGATCCAAGTGTGCAAGATAGAAATTATTATTATCAGTGGCCAAAAAATGCACAGTTTAGATTCTTAACAATCAGTCTTTGCTCTTAGTGAACTGGAAAGGGCTATAAAATATCCTCTGCAGAGGCTGGAGCACCAGTTACAGAGAACTCCCATCCTCTTTCCCATAATTACCAAATCTAGGCAGCACACCAGAAAAAGATCTATATATATAAATATATATATGTATATATGTACATGTGTGTGTGTGTGTGTATGTATTTATGTAAATATATATCAATGTATGTATGCTCCTGACAGATATGGGTGCATAAAGAAGGTGGGCATGCAAGATAGGACTTCTCAAAATGCTTTTTTCAAGCTATTGCAACAGGACCTGGCAAAAAAAAAAAAAAAAAAATCAGAGAAATTACTTTCCAGTAGAAGAGACTGACATTGTGAAAAGACAAGCAAGGAGTCCTGGTCCACTCAGGTTTGTACAACTCTAAGCCTCTCAATGAAATGTAAATGTTTTCAATCCAGGTCAGTGTGCTACCGTGGCAGAACTGCACACACACCATGTGCACCTTTCTGACACAACAGTTGTTCAGCTTGCTACACAAATCCCTAAGGAGACTAACAATTTAATGCATTTAAATAACAAATATTTTAGGGTAGAAGAGCTGTGCTTCTAGTTGTCAGCTTGAGGGTCTTTACAGTGATGAAAAGGGGGGGAAATATACTTAGATTATTCCTGGTGACCCACATACAGCAAAACATCTGCTGACAACATGGTTGGCTTTCTGCCCAAGTTCAACTATGAGCTGTCTCCAGCTGATCATCTTTGCCCTCACCATAATCCATAGAGCCCACAGCAAGCAAAGGAGATAGTCAGGGATGTAAAAAACAATTTGACCAGTTGAATAAGCACAAACCTCCATGAACATGAACACACATACTTCTAACATAAACGTCATCTTAAAAAAAGGTGTTACCATCATACACAAAGTTCAGATTATGATTCTTTAGGTAAGAACTCACTTGTGTTTAGCATGGACCTTCATGTTTGCAAAACTTACACTGTTAGAAATTTCAGGTCTTAGAGAAATGCATGTGCAATAGGATTAGAGAAAACACTGGAAACAAATAAAAAGCCCCAATAAATATTTTTTGTACTGTCAAATTCCACTGCTGTATTTAGTAAAGAATTAATCTGTTTGTAGGGACATTATCTATAAGCATTTGTGTTCCATCCTTTTATTTACATCTGAAATGGTGTTAGCCTGTCATGCAAACACATTGATGTTACTTGACTGCCAACCTCACCTTTCACCGTTTGTGGTTATTTCCTTTTTTGCTATTATTTTTTATTCAAATCATTAATTACTCCCAAGTTCCAGGCTTCTTGTGCTTTATTTGCCAGCTAGGGAAGGCTCCTGGCTGGACCTGTGGATTGTGAACAGAGAAGGGCTGGTGGGTTATGTGGTGGCTGAAGTGCATAATGATCACAAAATTAAAAAAGGTTTTTCATTCTTGGAGAAAAAGGAAAGGGGGTCAGTAGAACTGCTACCTTGGACTTCTAGAGGGCAGACTTTGATCTGGGTAGAAGGCTGGTTGAGGGAGTCCCTTAAGATTCAGTCCTGAAGCACAAAGGATCCAGGAAGGCTGTACATTCTTCAAGAAGGAAATGCTAAAGGCACAAGATCAGGCCATCCTCATGTGCCAAAAGACCAGTTAGCATGGAAGAAAACCTGCCTGAATGAACAGAGAGACACAGCTGGAGCTCAGGAAAGAAAGGAGAGTTTATGTCCTTTAGAAGGGGCAGACCGTTCAGGAGGACTACAGGGATATTGTGAAGTTATGCAGAGTGAAAATTAGAAGAACTAAAGCCTAGCTACACCTTAGGCTGCCTACTGCCATAAAAGACAATTAAGAATGTTTCTATAAATAACTCAGGGCTAAATAAAAGGAGGGCTAAGAAAAATCCCTATCCTTTATTGGATGTGAGGGGAATGTGAAGATGAGGGAAAAGCTCTGGTAATTAATGAATTCTTTGCCTCAGTCTTTAATAGTAAGACCAGTTAGGAGGGTTCCAAGCTCCCTGAGCTGGAAGACAGGGATGGGGAGCAGAATGAAGCACCTAAATTGAAGGAAAAATGGTCAGTGAGTTGCTACACCACTTAGACACTCGCAAGTCCATGGGGCCAGAAGGGATCCACCCAAGGTTACTGACAAAGCTGGTGGAAGTGCTTGCTGAGCCACTTTCCATCATTTACCAGCATTCCTGGTCAACTGGGGAGGCCTGAGGTGGCTGAAAATTGGCAAACATGACACCCATTTACACAAAGGCCAGAAGGAGGATCCAGGGAACTACAGGCCTATCAATCTGATCTTGGTGCCAGGAGTAGATCATCTTTGGTTCCATCACACAAGACATAGAGGACAACAGAGGATCAGGCCCAGCCAGCATGGCAAAGGAAATACAGGTCCTGCTTGACCAGCCTGATGTCCTTCTGTGACAAGGTGACCTGCTTAGTGGATGAGGGAAGATGTGTGCATGTTTTCTACCTGGACTTTAGTAAAGTCTTTGGCACCCTTTTCCACACCATTCTCCTAGAGAAACCAGCTTTTCATGGATTGGATGGCATAGCTTTTGTTAGATAAAAAACAGTCTGGCCCAGAGAGGGGTGGTGGTTGGTGCTACTTCCACCTGGTGCCTGGTCACCACTGGTGTTCCCAAGGGCTCAGGCCTGCTTAATATCTTTACTGATGGTATGGACAAGGAGATTGAGGGCACCCTCAATGAGTTTGCAGATGACATCAAGCTGGGCTGGAATATTGTTCTGCTGGAGGGTAGGAAGGCTCTGCAGAAGGATCTATACAGGCTGGATTAATGGGACAAAACCAATGGTGGGACTCCTTGGCCCAAGTGCCATGTCCTGCCCATGCGTCAACAATCCCTACAGCTCTACAGGCTGGGGCCAGAACAGATGGAAAGCTTCTTGATGGAAAACAGCCTGAGAGTGCTGGTCAGCAGCAGCTGAACAGGAGCCAGCTGTGCCCAGGTGGCCAAGAAGGCCAATGGCATCCTGGCCTGTGCCAGCAATGGTGTGGCCAGCAGGACCAGGGCAGGGATTGTCCCCATGATTGTCAGCACTGGTGAGGCCACACCTCAAATCCTGTGCTCAGTTCTGGTCCCTTCAGGACAGGACAGGAAAGAAATCTAGGTGCTGGTGCATGTCCAGAGAAGGGCAATGGAGCTGGTGAAGGGTCCAACCTAAATGATTCCAGCCTATTCTATTCTATTCTATTCTATTCTATTCTATTCTATTCTATTCTATCCTATCCTATCCTATCCTATTCTATTCCTTGTTCCTACACTCAGGTACTCATTATTCTCCTTTTTAAACTCATCGGACCGCTTAGAGCACAGCCATAACCATACCTGATTTTGTTCAAATTAGTAATCACTAATTTGTGACCATAAGGGAATTTTTTGCAGCTTGTATTGAAGATGTTAGTAGTGTTGCCATGCAGTTCAGAAAACCGTGCAGCAGTCTCTTATTTTAGTGCTACCAACAGGGAGTACTGCTTATTTTGTTGTACTTTTTATTAGTATCAGTAAGAATATTGTTTCTTTTCAATAAAGGCCAAAGGATACTGTGATTCAATGGGAGGAGAGGCTGCTCAGCCACCTCTCACTACAATCTTTTCTGGCCCAGCAGAAAGCCTTGAACTGTCCCCTAAAATTCCTAAACCAGTGCCTGTACTTGAGTGAGGTCTTGTAATACACAAACTGTTTAGACAATTTGAAATACAAGTATATAGAAATGTAACAGGAAAATGTAACAGCAAGCGACAGAAAACATGATCCCTTAGGTGCTGTAGCTGGAGGCTTAGTGGCAGATGATGCAGCAAAATGGCTTCAAGGTGGGATATTTACAAAATTGCTTTATGAGAATTTTACACTGCTAATCACAAGGCTCTAATAATAAGTCTTGCCTTACTAATAGAAATCTAAGCACTAGCTTGCATTTTCAGATATTGCCTCTGCTAAACTGTGTTGGAAACTTGTAATATTCCTTTTTCATTTCCAAACACAATTTCATATCTGACAATTTTAGAATTGCCTTAGCCCTTCTGAATGTACTAGAAACAGAACTCCTCATTTGATTAATTCTAATAATTTTTAGTCATTATTACTTTTTAACATATATTGGTATAGCAGATTAAATATTATTTATAGTCTTAATTTGTGTCCTGTTTGGATTGTACAATCACAGGACTAACTTGGCTATCACTATTATCATATTGTTTTATGCTGCTCCTAAAATTAAAATCCATTCTTGTCTTTAAGTGTTTTATTGTACTTGTCTTTCTTGCTTTGCATTGCATAGTCCATGATTAATTCTGTTAGCCAAGTGCATATGGCCTGCTTGGCTATCATCCATTATCTTCATCATTGTTGCCTCAAAATGAGCACTTTATTATTACTTTTTTCATCTTTCCAATTACCAGATGTGCTTTTGCATTCCCTTACTTTTCCTACTAGACTGAGATCTACATTTAGAGTAAAAGTCCCAGCTCATTAGTCATTGAAGATTAAGTGATTTTTCCCTGGCTAACTACAGAAAATTTGAGGGTCAGTTCCAGTATTATAGAAATAAGTAACTTCTGAAAAACAGAAGCAAGAATGTCTGGCTGTTCCTCTAGGAAAAAGGCTTCAGTTGTTGTCAGAAAATTGGTAGTTTGGTAGATTATTTAGATAAAAGAAGAATTCCCTCTGGAAATCTTGTAACTACATTTGATTCTAGTATCTTTCTGAAGTCTCACAAGTTTTATCTATGCTGAGTTTTGCCCATACCTGCCTGTCATATAACTGATTTCCTGGAATGCATCCCGTCAATACCCTCAATTAAAAAGAAAAAAAAAAAATAGCCCACACAACCTGAAAAGGTTGTGAAAAAAGTCTATAACAGCATTATTCACTGGGAAAAGCCTTTTGCAAGGTTTCCAGCCCATATTTTCAGGTTCAGACAACATAGTGGGGTTCAGCATGCCAACACCTGAACACTTCTCTGACTGCATTAAAACCCCTAACCATGCAATGTTCATTTAGCCAGCAGGTTAGCTGTACTAAATGTGACACACAGTAAAACACCTTGACAAAGTAAGGGTAGCTTTTTTGTTGTTTTTGTTCATTCCATTCATATAATTAAAAAAATATAACTTCTTATGCACAAAACACCTCAGTCCACTCCAGTATTATTTCTCTAAGTGTCTTAAATACAATTAGGGTATTAATTTTTTATTGTTGTTGATATTTTATAGTCCCATTATTGAACATTTTAAAAAATCACTAGATAAACATTTCATATAATGCCACCACAAACTCTTCTTATGACATAGATATTTCCAAATGCCCATGATTTTTTCTATATAAGGTCTTTTGATTAAATAAAAAATTAAATAAGGGAATATCCATCTCTCAAACCTTTGTACTGTAAATCTGTTTCTAGGCAAGGACTCATTGCCTCACAAAGCAATGCTGGAACCAGACCTGTGCATGACCCGGGGATACATAAGGGAAATGTTATAAGATAAGTAAGGGAGGAAGCTGGCAGACAAAAACACTCTAGCTTCTGTTTTCTGACCTAAGTATGCTGCTCTGGGCATTTCAGAAAAATCTGTTAATAATCACTTTGAAGGAGGAAGAAAACATTACAACAGGAAAAAATCCCATAAAGGGGTGAGAGAATGTAGGCTGAAATGTTCAGAAGTGATTAGGGTGACAAGTTTCAAACCTCCCCCAGTATTCTGATTTTCAGGAGAAAGGCATGTAGTTCCCAAAGCTTGGGTGCCTGAATAAAGCAAACAGAGCACTGAGTTGTGCAGTCCAGGGCAGGTCAGAGGAACTGCTGAAGTGCTGCCACTTACAAGAAAATTTGCAAGATTCTTTCGTGCTCTAGCACTTAGCCCAAGCTTTCAAAAATATTTTGGGGGACTTATTTGTTCAAGTAGCACTGTATAATTAGCTTGCCTTATGCTGACCACAGCCTCTGAAAATCACGTTCTTTAAACTGTCCCTTTTTGAGCCTCTCAGAACTGAGGCTACCTTCTTCCCCTAAAGAAAAAGCTTTGCTCCTCAGGCAAATTCTTCCCCTTGATCTCTCTAGATCTGATGTTAATACCTTCATGCCTCTCTATAGCCTCTCACTCCAGGCATAGTGACATTTACTTCAACAGAGCTCTGCCCAAGAGTTGTGCCATAGTGACATATCCAGACTTGGTTCTTCTGTGCCTGCAGAAGTAAAAGATGTCCCATATGTATTAAGATGACAGGGCAATGTGTTGAAAACTTCTACATATGAGGAATCTTAAGAAATCAGATGAAAAGAGATTGCAGAAATGATAAATGTCATTTATACGCTGGCAGGTTAATATCGTGGCAATGTCTGGATATTCATCTAAACATCACCGGGAATAGTTTGACAAGTCTGGGACAGTATGGCATGACTATTTCTCTCATTTGGGCTGGTATTTGCTTGATCTGATTTTACCTTAATAAGTTTGCTCTGAGCAGAAGAGCAACTCTGCATCTTCCCTGGTGGTGAAAGATACACAAAATGCCTTTTTATCTCAATGAACAGTTTGCATTCTTCTGCAGGAATTCAGAAACTTGCCATTGCTGAAATATCCTCTCTATCTTCTGGTACTGTGGTTGTACTAACAATGGTAGATTGCCTTTGGTAACCCTTTGTTCTGAAGTTTTAGTAACAAAGTGTCTGGATACAAAACTTTGTCATATTATGTTTTGAAGATTTTGTAGCAGCCGAAAGTGGAGTGTGTCTGTGAGCATTTGTAATGGAGAAAAGCTAAGTGATAAAGTGCACCTTTAACATAATGACAGTAATTTAGTCTCAGACAGTGAATGCTATTATACCTTCTTTTAAAGACTAAAATCAGTCAATTGAAATGACAATTATGATAATCCTCATGTAATGAAGATTATTTTGAAACAAAAATCTTTTTTGTTATGTGTGCCTGTGAGTGTGTGTGCATTTACTGGACCCAAGTACAATCTCAAAATTCTCCTTGTCTGGAAATTCTATACAAATATAACAGTATTTCCTAACCATTCTGTTGCTTTCAGTTGATATTTAGTGCAAATTGACTTCTTTAAAAAAAATCATAGAATCATTAAGGTTGGAAAATATCTCAAAGATAATCTATAGAGATGCTTTGATCAAATGCTCTGAACATAGAGCTTGGAGAAATGGCCAGCCTTAACAGGAGTGGTTAGCTTGATGAATCTTAGAATATGACATGATACAACCTTCCCAAAGCACCCCATGTAGGTACCCTGTGTTTTAACTTAACTTTCTAAGGGAAGCTGCTGTGAGCTTCTAATGCACCACATAGGTAATTAACAGTGAGGAGTAATTCCAGAAAATATTGTTCTACCTAGGAGTCAGTCTGTGATGGGTGGCTTGTCAGAGTCATCTGAGTTCAGGAGAGAACATACCCACCATCTGAATTTAGTTCTTATAGGGGCTAAATTTTCAGGGTCTAAGGGAAGTCTAATCCTACAAAACTACAACTAAATTTATAATTTTTCTCATGTTCCTTTGAAAAACTTATTCTGTTTTAATGAATTAAGGCACTCAGAAACAGAAATTGTACAGCAGAAATAAAATGGCACGAGAGCCTCAACAAAGACATGCACATACAGGGAGCTCAAATGAAAAGGAAGATAAAGAAAAGATTTTCTGGGGCAAAAGGGGTAATAAAGGGAATAAGGACAAGATGACCATAGGCCTCCATGGTCTGATGTGAATGTTATATAGAGCTCTTGCACTATGAAACAGCTCTGACCCAAAATACAGCAAATATTATTATTATGAAGATTACAAAACATTGGAGAGATACAGGTATAATTTAGTCAAACAAAGACGTTTGTGAGCAAATGTAGCTAAACATTTTGTAAACTACTGGCTGCTTCATTTTTCTCAATCTCCTAAAGGTACTTCTCACTCTACAAAATACTTTTTTAGGAAAATTGATATGTAAATACTGGTAAATGTTCTTTTGTTCAAGATTTTCTATTTTCCATTGCTCAGTTGATTTAAAAGTAGAGAACTAATGATGAACCTCACAGAGAATGCCCCAGAGACTTCCTTAAGCCAGGTGACAGTTTACCTGTAGTGTTTAGCAATGATATAGGATGCATCCCTTCTTTGTTGAGGGGTGGTAATTAAAATCAGGTTATCTTGCATTTTTTTTATTAGCAGAGCTTTATTCATGTGAACTACCCTAAAAGTGAAGTTCATATTAATAAAGCTGGTTATTTCTGGTTAACAAAGCTGGTTATTTCTTCTTAGACCTGACCTAGTTCTAATAATTTGCCATTCAAAAGATGCAGAACTTAGATCTTTGCAGGAAGTTGTTACAATTCACTGTGAACAGTGGCCTAAAAGGGTTGCTGTATGCAGTCAAATACATTGGCACAGTAGGGAAATGTGATCTTTTCTAAGGCTATTATTCTAATCATTTCATCTAGTCCCTTGTCCAAATATGATATGCACTAGCACAAAGTTAATTTAATTTTTTTTAATCCCTGCAACAGTACAAAAACCCATGACAAAGCAGGGTGTCAAACATATGCTTTTAGGAAGTCCTTCATTGCCTGTTAATTGTGGATTGCAATTGTGTCAAAGTGATCTAGATGACATTGCTCTGCTGACTGTTTTGTGGTGATGTTTAATAGCTGGAAGGCCAAATGCAGTACCTGGCATTCACTTTAAATATGCCTTAGTACTGAGTACAGCTTCACACCATGAAACACATCTCAGTCATGAACAGCTGATTGTACCCTTACATACACTCTTTTTTCCTGTTTTTTTAATAATGTCTTGGCCCTGATCATGACAACAAAGTTCACCCTGGCTCTGCATGAGTCCTTAATGCAGCAGTGAGGAGTTCAGCTGGAAATCTTGCCAGGGTGCCTTCTCAGGCTTGAATCCACTGCAGCACAATGGCCCCAGAACTACCTAATGAGATTGCTGGGCAGATTCTAAAAGTATTGTCTAAATCCTCCAGGCCAAACTCAGCCCTGGTCTCACATCAGCAACCACAGAAGAGAATTCAGCTGGCTGTCCTCTCCTTCCTCTGCTGCTGCTCGTGAAGAAAAGGAACAAAACCTTAGTCTTCTAGCCTCTCCAGAAAGCTGCATCATACCTGAAGGTCTGAAATAAGAGACCCACAGAAGCAGGTTGAACCAATTCTCCTCTTTTTCCATTCTCAGCTGGTCACTAACACCAATGCTGAGAGCCCCAGGGACGTGCATGTGCTCAGCAGCCATTTCAGTGGGAATCAGGCACTCAAAGACACCAGCAGTCCAGGCCCATGAACTCACACAGCATTGCCTTCAAGGCTCCTTGCAAACTCCTCACAAAATTCCTGACAGGTATCCCTGCCTGCATTGTCCTGAAGGGAAAACTAAAGGAGGTAATTAGAGCCTTGTAATGAAGTAACATCTGATGACCTGCAGCCCAATCTGCTATCTGGGTCAATAGATAGATTAAGTCCTTAGACTGACTAATTGTAGGCACCTAATTGTATTAACACAAAAGCAGTGAGTCATGCAGTGGCAAAGAAGTGTTCACCCAGCAGTCCTTCCCTCTTGGAAAATTACGTCACCCCAGGGCTCTGATTCATGATCCCTGTCAAATTTAACTGTGCCAGCTCAAGAAATGACTGCTGCTCCTGTCACAGCTAAGTCTAAACACCCCTACTAAGGAATGAGACAGCAAATATTCTCCCTTATTAAGGACAAAATATAGCATTGCACATTATCTTGGAAAAACACTGTAGCCCAAGACTGAAAATAGGTAATATGTTACTTTCATTATGTGCAAGAAGATGAAACCAATCACTGCCCATTTCTGCCTCAGTTTCTCTCTTTATTGAAGAAATTGTTAAAATAGGACTTAAATGATCAAATAAATGTCCAACCCCATCCTGAGTTGGTGGACTGAACATTGATTGGCTGATCACACAGAACAGCTTGGGAATTCCAGCCTTGAAGTCAATAAATGTTTGCGGGAAAAGGAAACTCCACTATCATGCTTCAGACTTACTACTGTGAAAACTGGTCTAAATAACTTCAGCTCAGATAAGCAGATTTTAATTTAGGGATTCTGTCAGCGTTTATTTCTTTGCTGATATTTTTAGCCAAAAACATATCTAGTTTATGAATGGAAAAGCTCTAATATTTTTGTGGCAAATGTCGACAAATTAAAATTTTGGCCAAATGAGAAGGTTCTGAAATTGAAGTCCACAGAAATGTGTATTCTGATTTTTTTGAATCATTGTGTTGTGTGGAGAAAGATTGCAGTTGCCTGAAGGACTAAATTTCACCAAATAATTCTTGACAATAACTAAATGCATTCTCCTATAGGGAAGATTGGTTCCATTACTATACACTTAATGCTGGAAAAAATCTTTTCAACCTCTAGTGTTTAGGATTTAGCTTTTTTAATTATTTCCCCTTCCTGCCCAACATATTATTGCTGTCTCAGAAGTCCATGTGTCTTTTATTGACTTTGAAACTATGTTTAGGGACACTAAGGAATAAAAAATCACCCACCAAAACAAAACCAAACCTCAGGTATCACTATCTGTCTCATAGGCTGAAATGCAAAGCAATAGCGTTGCATCAGGAATGCATGCTTTCCCTCCTCTATTACAGGCACTCCTCAGAATAAAAATTCTATTTGAAAATTTAGACAAGCACTACATTCTGTAGACCTGAGTTTTAACAGAGTAACACGATGAATTTCAGAAGCATCAGCATAAATATGAGTGCAGATTGCCTGGGTTTCTATGCAGCTACATCCATCCTTCAAACTTTTTTTTTAACCTACCTTGTGGCTAATGACCTCAGGTGGGAATATGAGAGTATTGCATTTAAAATCCAGGAAACTTACAGGCACAAGCCAAATATAGGTTTTCTGCAGTTTTATATGCTCTGAAGAGACACACCAAAATCAGAAACTTAATCACAACACCTTCCACTTATTTTTGCTGGAGCTGAAGTCAGCAGAACAATTGCATTTTTGATTTTCCATCACAGAAGACTGACAAAAGCAAAATACACTGTTGGACACTGACTTCTAAAACACTGTAGAGGCTGAGCACTCTGCAGTTGATCTTTGCTTTTAGAGAGGGCTTTGACACCACAACCCTGGGAGAGACAACTGGAGAGGGATCTATACTCTGCTTGAGCAACACATTTCATCCCAGGGGCTCACAGCCACTCCAGCCTCAGGAGGACCTGGAGCCTCTGAAGAATACCAGCTCCCACCAGGAAACTCATGGCCAACAGCTATTAATGAACAGATTCATCAAGGGTTTTTTCTGCTAAACTTTGCCAGCCCAAGAAATAATGGTTTTCAGGCTGCTTTGAGACCAAATATCTTTAAGCACTGGGAAATAATTCTCTGACTGAGAGTTCACCATTAAAGATAGTAAATTGATATTATATTAAAAATAGTAAAGTAAAAATAAAAGCCCCTTACATAATTTTGCATTTTAATATGCTTAAAGAATGTCAATTTATTGAAAAAAAATAATAATAACAGTCCACTTACACCCAGCAGAGTGAGCCAATAATAATGATGTATTTTACAATGTATGAACTTTGCCATGTGCTGTAGAGGTATCAAAAAATCAATACAACTAAATTGACAAGTTTGTCAATGATTGAAATTAATTTCCTTTTTTGTGGTACTTCACTAAACTGAATTCCACAGTGTCATATTAATTAACATCCCACTCAGATGGTCTGTCTAGATGGAAAATGACTAGGTTATCTCTGGGCAATTTCAGTGAAAAGTTTGTATTATAAGCAGAATAAAACAGTGGAAGATATTCACATAGAGGCACAAATCATTTATTTATTAATGTAATTGCTAAGGTAATTGAAGCAATCAAGGTTAAAATTTCTAGAAGATGCCAGTCATTTTCAGCTGGACTCTAAGGACCCAGTGTTTTCTGAAAATGTTTATTTATGACAGTCCAGAAAATCCATGTCTATCTGAGGCAGAATCACAGTCTTTGACCAGAAGAAGGCCATAAGACCCAGTAATTAATTTCTAAAGTTACCAGCACACTGACTAAACTGGGTGCCTGTGTCTCATGGAACTCAGAGAATTAAAAAACAAACAAACAAACCAAAAAAAACCCTCAAAACAGAAACAAAACTTAAACAGGGTCACAGAGGAAAGCCTTTTGCAGTTTCTGAATATAAACTTGTGGAGGTATTCAATTTAATATTAAAAATGTGTAAGATGAAGTTTAGAGGGCTGGACTGCAATTGTTATGAAATCCTATGAAGATAAAAGGGATCAGAACTCTCATCTGTGATATGCAGTTCTAGTTTTGTTTTAGGGAATTTGGAGAATTTAATTTAAAAGACCCTTTGGTTTCCCTCTTTTTGTTTTTCCTATTTACATTCCAGGCAACAAGAAGTATGGGGGTTTTTTTCAGAGTAAATATTTTGTTAGTTGCAGTTATGTTTCTGCAGCTGAAGTCAAGCAGCTGGATTAGAGTTCCTCTGAGACAGATGCTAAGGACCATGTTTTTCACCTTGGTCTTTTGGGCCATGCCCTTAATTGGAGCTTAGTGTCCCATTAATGGTTATGCCTCCTGGGATTTTTATGACCATTTCAGAAGTGCAGTTTCTGCCTAATGTACTGCTGCACAACAAAGAGTCCTTGTAGTCATATCCCAAAGGCCCCCCTATTAAATATACAGCAGTTCTCAACTAACCTGGCGTTTAAAACCACAATAGCTCTAAAGGCTATCTGCTGTGCAAAGCCCCTGGTCTAAACTGATAGCATTTAATTTTCCCCTAATGCAATTCTGTCCATATGCAAAGACCAACTTGCATGTGACACTAATATTTGACTTTGTGCTCTGTTGTGACCAGGAGAAGGGATTTCTGTATCCATGAGTATCAGTTTCGGGGCATTAGGATACTGAAATTAACCTTGATTGTATCTCAGAGTTCAAAGTAGCTGCAGGTTTAGAGAGTAGCCACAAGTTCCTATGAAGTTTAAGCCACTGCAAGAACTGTGTAACAGCTCTTTCTGAGAGATCAGGGGGGTGGATTTTAGAAAGAAGGTGATATATTCAGCATTATATACTAATTTCAGCAACAGTGTGAATGAAAAGACAGAGCTGAAATTATTCCTTTTTCAAGAAAATGAATTCTACTTTCTGAAACACCTGTGACAAGCCAAATCTTAACCAATTATTTAACCACAAAAATACACAGACAACTATGTTAAAAAGTCAGCTTCCCAAATAAAAGTAGATTTTAAGTAAGTGAACTTTTCAAGCTGTTATTATTTTTACATGCTCAAAAAATGTGTTTTCTAAGCTTTCTAATACACTTGCTCCAACTTCAGTTTCAAAAAGGTCTGATGACATAGCCACAAAGAAGTGTATTTAGCTGCTGATCCTCTGAATTTACTGAAGCAAGTAGAGATAAAATACATAAAGTCTGCACAGGCTCAAAGTAAATGGCTCAGCAACAGATATATATTTGCAATGTCTAGGACAGGAAATTAAACTCTCCCTTGTTTCTTACCTGAATTTCTGAGATTTAGGTCCCTAGAATGCTCCTGGAATGCTTCTAGGATACCTTCCTTGCTGACTGATTCACTATTTCAACTGGAAAACCATACTGGTGGGAAGAAAAATCTGGTTTCCTGCAAAAAAGCAAAGCAATGTTGGCAAAGTTATGGGAAAGGAAAAAAAAACACAAAGAAAAAAACAGACATGAAAGCAAACAGTGTGCCCATTCTTCATCTACAGTCCCATCATTCAGCAGCATCTGAGATTTCTCTCTACCTGCTGCTGAAATACTTCTCCTGCGCTTTCAAAAAATCAAAGTAAAATTTTAAAAACAGGAAGTTTAATAAAAAACAAGCCAAAGAAGCAAAACAAAACAAAAATCTTTGAAAATTATTCTGTAATAATGTAATTTGTTTCCAGAGAGAAAGCTTTTAGCAAAAGGAAAACAACTCCCAAGTACTCTGCCAGGGAGAGACAGGCGTAGTGGCCTCAGCACTGTATTAAGTCTCTGGAGATACCAGTTCAGAGCAACAGGTTTTTTTGTGTGAGCCCAATGTCAAAAACACCAGCTACTAGAAGAACATGAAGATCAGAGACTTTGATTTCCTTAAATATCTAAATTTAGTTCCTGCTACTAAAGTATAAGTTTAAAGGAATATGCTAAGGGAAGCAGATATTGGAAGGGGTGAGAGGGAGCAGAAATTACATTAGTTTGGGGCTGTGATTTGCTACATTTCTATGAATAGATTAACTCTGAAATTTGTTCCACTAAATAATTCCCTCCAGCCAATAGCTTTTAGGTTCTGATTCATCATCCCAAAACTATAATAAATGATAAGGCTAATTTGAGGTCCTTCTCCATAAATAAGGTCCAGCTGAGCACAGAGAGGTACAATTTGTTGTAGAGAAGGAAAGATTGAGGCTGACCATACAGAATGGAATGTTACTCATCACTGATGGCTGGAAAGTGCCTCCTTATGAGAAGGGGAGTCTAGGTAAAGGTTATCAACATCTTCAAGATCTTAAGAATACATTGCTCTGGTTCTTAACACTTTTGTTCTGGCTCCTTAACTGTTCTTTGAGAGCTGCTCAAAATAAGCCCAGCCAAACAAAAACAGCCCAAAACCACAAACACTGCCCTCTTTTTCTTTTGACACTCCTTCTCCTACAAGTCATCTAACATTTTTCTATATGTTTCCAGCTTGCTGATTTAATTAATCAACCCGGCAAGGAGATGTGCCATTTAACATCTTTGTTGGTGACATGGACAGTGGGATCAAATGCACCTGTAGCAAGTTTACCAATGACACCAAGCTGTGGTGCCATTGATACAATGGAGAGAAGGGATTCCAGCCAGAGGGACCTGGACAGGCTGGAGAGCTGGGCCTGTGCAAACCTCATGAAGTCCAACAAGGCTGAGTGCAAGATCTTGAACCTGAGTCAGGGCAACCCCAAGCACAAACACAGGCTGGGCAGCAGTGGATTGAGAGCAGTCCCAAGGAGAACAACTCGATGGTGGATGAGAGGCTGGACATGACCCAGCAATGTGTGCTTGGAGCCCAGAAAGACAATTGTACCCGGGGCTGCAGCAACATGAGCATGACCAGCAGGTCCAGGCAGGTGATTCTTCCCCTCTACTCCTCCTTTGAGGCCCCATCTGAAGTGCTGCATCTGTCTCTGGAGCCCCAACATAAGAAGGAGGTGGACCTGTTGGAGTGAGTCCAGAGAAGCACCAACTCAGCAGAGAAATACCTAGTTTGTTGTTTTTGTTGTTGATGTTATTGTTGTTTTAATTTCTGGCCTAGTTTCTGAATTTGATTGAGCTAAATTGACTACGTCAAACACCCAAACACCTGAGCCAAACCCATCACAAATCAAGGAACAAATGCGCAGTTCTGAGCCGGACCAGGAGTTAGGGTACAGGAGAGTTAAGCTCCACTCCTTGACCATGATGATCTAATGCATTGGCTCAGATGCCCTGAAAATATACCTTGCAACACACAAAACTGAAATGACTCCAAGGTAATTCCAGTGAAAATTTTGGTGAAGTTATACCTCACCATCATCAAAAGGAGATCCCACTAAGCCAACTAATTTGATGAATCAACAAGGGGCAAATAATGAGAAGAAAAATGGCTTTACTTAGCATAAAGAGATGACTTAGCACAACAAAATTAAGAATAATTGTCACGTTAGTCCATGGGAGAGGACTAGAGTACACAGCATGAAAAAAAGAGGTGACAAAAAAAGCACAAGTGGCTAGTCATGATTTAGAGATTCAGCTGGTGCTTTCATGCTCACCCACCTCTTATCTGAATGCCTGCAGCCACCTCAATGCATTTCATTAACTTCTCTGTGAAGTAGCTAAGATTTCCCATGACTTGCAGATGGTGAATCGAAACAGAGTACCCAAAAAAAGAAACAATACAGGTCTTCCTGGAATGTGAACTAAAGATCCACCACATTTGCTGGTTTTAACAAATAAGAACAAGTTTCTCCTGGTTCTGATGGCAAAAAATGAAGGAGATAAATAATAGAACTTACATCAAAAATCCACACTCACCACACTCCCTCACAGAAGCCTTGATTATTCAAGGCATACTGTGTTCCTTCACAATGTTTGTATTATTAAACAAAATTTGTAATGTTAAAGATGTTAAAGAAAAAAACTTCAGTTAAGTACATTGAGAAAGCAGCAAAAGCACTTCAAGCAGAAAGCTGCCTTTATCATTATAATAATAGTATGGAAGAGCTTTATGGGAAAAAAAAAATAAAAAATCAAGTGTACAAATTATCCGACATTCATTCCATGACATCCTGAGAGCTATGTTAGCCCTGATAAAAATATCCAGGAGGATGGCACATTGCAGATGGCACTTCATAATGCGCTCACTTAAAAGCAGTCATTCCCTACCTCAGAGAGAGCGCAGCTTGATGAAGGCCATAGGACACTTGGTTCAGCCAGTAAAAGCTGCTTGATGAGGCATCTTTAGTTAGTTAGTTAGTAACTTATTCATTCATTCATCTTATGCAGAAAATTCTGATGAAACTTGAAGAAAAAATCATAGCCTTGCACCTTCTTTGTGAAATTCAGAATCCAGAATCTTGTTCAAATAATGTCTGCTTCTCTGAAAATTACAAGTGTGAAAAATGGGTTAAATTGCCCTAGTCTTTCACCTCTGGAAACATGAGCTCAAACCTGACTTCCTATAGGCTACCATTGGAATGATTGACTATTTGTTAGTGCCACAAAGCCAATAAATTACTGGGCAACCTGATAGGATTGATTGTCAAAAGATGCCCAGGAATGGAATATCCTGTCCAGGATGAGATGCCTAAGCAAAACCGTGTAAGTGACCTTCAGGAGCAGTCCATCTCACAGCCCACCCTGCTCTCATCTCCTTTCTGCTTTTCCAAAAACCAGTTTGCCTACAATATCACACAGAAGAAGATGTTAATAAATACCAAGTAAAGAATATAATTTTCTTTGTAAACACGATGTCAACTAACAGCACAAATGTCATATTTACATTCATCTTATTAAGATTTATACAATTTAATGTTGGGCTTTAAGAATTACACTATAAATGGAATATAATTTTCATATAAAAGGGACAGTATATTTTTAAATCAAGCCTGTAGAAACTCACTCATCAGTGGTTTATGAAACTTGAGTACACTGATGCTTCAGTACTCAATTAATGTCAGGCAATATGGATTTCAATCTGGCTTGAAATATATTTAAACAAATGAAGTAGATACAAATGTTGGCTCTTTGGCCAGCCAGAGCTAAAAATCCATTTTCTACCCCATTTATAATAAGAAGTAATCTGAATGTAATTTATCTAAAGCACAATATGTTTCCCTAATTTTTACATGTAACCATTACTTATAGTTTAAGTAATAGTTATATCCACAGATCTTAATGCACTTAATTGAAAATGCATGGTATTAAAACATAAGGCTCCATCCTTCAAAAATAAAAGCATTATCCTAAGCAATAATTGAAGTGGGGGAGCAGGGGCTGGGAAAAGGCAAAGGAAGGGAACCTTAACAAAAATCCTTAAATGAAAACATTTCTTCCCATTTATGTTATATTAGGATTGTTTTTGAATAAAATTAGTCTCTCTCAGCCCCATATTTCAGTTTAGATTACAAAATCCTCTCATCTGATTGTCACATTTTACGCTGCAGTCAAATCCTTCTGCAGCAGAGTGACATGTCAAGGGTGACAATGACAAATTGTCACTAAGTAAGGAATAACACATGACAGGGCGTTCGGCCATAATGAGATATATGCATGCCTCGAGAGCATCTGCAGGCATGAGGCTGAAGGGCGATTGCTCCCAGCACTCATCATGTTGCTAGGTCTCATTAAGACTTTACATGCACTGGAATAGATTTCCAGTGATTAAAAGAAAAAAAAATATTTATGAATGAGTAAATCATGGCGGCCAGTTTTGGTTTTATTCATACTTCCCAAGAAGTGTATATGGTTTATAAGGCCAGGTTGAAAAAGGAGAAAAGGCCTTTTTACCTTCCTTTAAATTTTTAATGTTACTGTCCATCATGGCAACACACAAGTTCCATCCCCTCTAAGTGAATAGCAACAGTGAAATCTTTGTCCTAATGGACTTGATGGTGCTCCCTGACACGTATTCATTTGTAGCCATAAACTTCACATGGGCTAGGTGTTGCTCTTCAAATATATAATGATTTTATTAATGTCTCTTTTTGTTGGTGTGGGTTTAGATGTAATACAGGGGCATGTCAAAGTTCACAGAAAGGTTTTTAACTTATCCTTTGTGATTTGATTTCTAATGACTTTTTAAACTTAGTACCTCTTAATTAATAATAAGCACAACCAGTAAATCCTGACAAGATTATCATAACATAGAAACTTTTATGAAGAAGGTCAGACCTGTGGTTAAAAGGACATAGGAAGTCATATATTCAGCTCAGTCTGTGTCTCTCACCACCAGAGAAGGAAGATGAGATGTTCTTATGGGGTTTATTGCAATCCTCACACTATAGATCTGTTTGACCCAGGATTCAGGACAAGATGTAGGACATTGTTTGTACAGAAAAAAAAAAAATTAAGTCAGATAACAAGAATTGTGTAGCACTTATGGTTCCCCCACTGTCAAGAGCAGGTTGACTGACCCTTCCATGACCCATTTTCCTTGATTAAAAAAGGCTGCCATGAAATCTAAGTTCTCCACCATCTGTAGAACACACAGAGCTTTTGGAACTAAGAATAGCCCCAATTCAGATTTCAAAACCTCTTGGTATTAATTTATGAGAAGTTTGTCACCATAAGCAATAGCAGTCAGTGATTTTCTCCCACTCAAGAAGAAAAAAACCCAATTTTTTTCTAAATGTGAAAACCAAAGTCTCATTCCATTCTCTCCTGAAATACTGTTGTCTCATTTTATTTTAAAAAAATGAAGATATACAAGCAACTTTGTGAATACATGTCAGATGTCTCAATATTTACAAAACTGAAGTATTACTCTCAGATTCTACCACTGAAGTAAGCAAGTTGTTGATGGTATGTTGTACCTTTTATGGTATCCAATCTATGCAACATTAGGAGCATCTTATTCTAAACAGAACTTCATCTGTCTGAAAGAAAGGAAAAGCTATCATGACAGCCAGTAAAATGGAAGAAAAGGTGACTGCTTTGGAAGAGAGAAAACAAAGTCAGCCCCAGCGTCCAGATGCTGAGATTGTGTCCATGCTTTGATGCCTCACACAGGAGCACAGCCTTGTTAAAACAAACCTTTCTGTCAAATAATTTAGTCACAGTAATAGTATTTCCATAATATCCCTCACTTGAGAGCTTCACAGACCCTTCACAGAAAAAACTCTTTACATTTTGCTACCAGATACGCCTCTTCACAAGTTCTAGGGTAGTATGACCTCAGCTCAATCCAAGACAGCAGCAAGAGGCAAAACAGATCTCCTAGATGTAAGGAATTTTTCTAGCATGAAATTCTTCTTGGTATCCCAAACTTGCTTCCCAAATCTCAGTCACAATAATGCATGAAACCAGAACTGACCTTGAAAGCCTTTTATTTTGGATTTGAAATAGAAAAGAATCTGTGGGTGCTACCACACTGCTAGGAATGAGGTAAATCAGAGATTTTCCATTTGAGAAAACAGAGCCTATCAGATTGGCCTCAGGCCTTGGATTCAAACCCCTACCCACTTACATCACTCCTGCTGAGGTATTTTTCTTCCTGCCAAGGAGACCAGTTTGTGCCCTTTCCTCTCATCCAGCATGTCCCCAGCCATACATTCCAGCCTCCAAACAGCAGTGCCAGCCACCAGCCCCAGCTCTCCCATTCAAGCAATAAAGTCACAGGCCTCTTGGATCAGGGAACAGCCCCTATGGCTGGAGCTCACAACCTTGGATTCGCTGCTCTCACGGCAATAAATGAGTTATGCAAGTACATAAATTTCAATTACTCACTGCTTTGGAAAGGGATTTCTGGATTGTGTTATCTGTGGTGATATCCTTGGCAGTGGGGCCACCCAGGCATTTGTCGAACAAGAGCGACACCTGGGTTGTAGCATTCCCTGGAATGGGCTGGTTTATGCTTGCAACCCTTAACTGTCCCACAGAAATATGTTTCACAGATGGGATGGTCATTGAAACAAACTGGGAAGTGAACATGATGATGGCAGTTTTATGCATTGGCAACTTGTCTGTTTTAATTTTAGACTTTCTTGATGGCTGTGTTGGCCCTTGACAGCCATGGCCCCTGGATATTGCAGAACAGATTTTTATTTTTTTTAAGTGTTCCCTCTTATACTTATTATATTCTAGCCTTTTACAAAATAATGTAATTGCTGCTGCTATTTATGGAGAAAAATGACAACAACGAGCCTAATTTTCAATTTTCACCCATGAACTCTAATCTGCATTAATATATTGACATTGTTGTTTGCATGAGGCCCATTCCAGAGCAAACACACAAGGAGCAATCCATGTTGAGCACAATGGGGACATGCCCCAGAGACACTCACTCAAGTGTTAGGGTGTTACACCTTTCTGACCAGCACACTCCTCTCCCTACAAGGGCAATATCTTTCTTTGCACCATAAGAAGCACAGTAGGCTCTAGGAATTGTCCAGATTCTTTGAGAAGACACATTAAGGTCCAAGAGAAATGTTGTGGGCAGAGTGGATATAGGAAACATGCCCAGCTTGGGTTCAGAAGTGAAAAGAAGGATCTCCCAAGAACTTTCCAGTTTCAGAAGTGTGGGACCTGGTGGATCCTCAAAGGGAAACATTAATACTGGATGTGGGAAGCCAAGTGCTCCTTGAGGTCCAATCTGCTCACTATTTACCTCAAAAAACCCAAGAATATTAACCAAAGCCTCAGGGAGCTATTTGGACTTAAATAAATGAAGCTGCAGTAGCCAGGGAATTTTGAAACCAAGGAAGGTGTGAATCTCTTCTCAAGAGAATGAGCAGAGAGGAAAACAGAGGAGAAGAGGGAAAATGAAATTACAGCAGGAACCTCTATGTAGGACCTTAAACCATGTATAGATTATCATATTTTGAACACATTTGGATATGAAAATATACTGAGCAAGTGAAGTTTGGTTTTGATTATTTACATTCCTTCATGTTGCCAAATATAATGAAGGCTTTTTCCTCTTCAAGCAGCAGGTACAGACATGGGTCTTAGTTAAGGTAGGTGCTATAAATAGCTAATCAAAAAGAAAGTGGAAAAGACCAAGATTCTGAAATGAAAATGTTTTCTTCTTCTGAGTGACTTTAAAACATGTCTGGAAAGTAGATCCTAGACTCTTTCCACCTAGTGTTAGAGTTTTCCACTTCTGTAGTCTATGGTAATTGTGTAAAGCTTACACTGAGGTGAGAAAAGGCTCACAGAAATGCTCAAAAAGTTTCTAATGGCTATTTTCTACACTCACTCCATCCCTGTTCCCTGAATTGGGTACAGCTACCTGGGAGAGTGGGTAAGGAAAAGTCCTGTCTGCATAAATGATTTTTCCAGTCTTGTAACTGAAGTTTGAAGAGAAAAAACTTTTGTACTACAGCAGTGCAGAACACTGTGGATGTCTAAAGAAGGAGGCCTGTGGGGCTGTGCTGCGCCTCGTCCATCCACTGCCACCAGAACCTGCCTGTCGCTCTGCCCAGGGGTTGCTAGTTCAGCATAGAAAAGCAAACAGTGAGGGGAAAAAGGAGCACAGCAAAGGATCCTGCAGACCAGACAGTGCCACATTTGAGCCCTGAAGTTGAGCAGTACTCAGGGAGCTGCAGCATTCCTTGTGACAGACAGGAGGAAGCCCACAGCCCTGTTACAGCAGTAGTTTCAGCCAGGTCAAGTCCAGGGAACAGGAAAAATGGGATGAAGTGATTTTCCCAGCACCTCCAGCCAAGCTTAAAATTTTGTTTAAATGGGAATTCAGTCCTGAGCCTTCAGACAGAAACCTCTTTGAGCTGAGAGTGAACCAGAAACAGTTCTAGGGTTGTCTCTTTTTTTCAGTTTGGATGTGTTACTAACACAGTATAACGCTACAGTCAGCTACACATCATCCCAACTGTAAAAATTAAGAAGAGCTGTTGAATGTCAAGTGATGAAGCACAAAGTGTCACAACTTCAAAAGTCCTGTTTTTCTGGCAATATTTACTTATTCACATGACACGTTAACATATGTAATAAGTACATAAAAGAACGAATGTCATATGGAGAAGTCAATGTGTACTCATACTGAAGAGTTTTAGGAAAACCTTAGATAGTTTTAATTTCATGATTTATATACCTGAAAAATAATTCCAATGCTGCAATATCAGCCTTTCCACCTGTGACTGTAGAGAACTTTGCACTGTCAGAGTCCATGACTATTGCTCCTCTTTTCTGCCTGAACATACCTATAGAAAAGAGTTTCCTTTTCACTGAATTTCTAAAGGAGTTATGGGGATGAAAAAAAAGTAGAGTTATAAAGAAGAGCTGTTCTTGAGGAAGTTATTTTAAGTATTTTTAGCTCTAGCTTTGCTAGCAAAGGCTCATCCCATCAGTCTTTAACTTATATAAACCCTGCACTTTACTAAACCCTGAGGTTGACACAGAATTATTGTGTAAGATTATGACCAGATCTTGAAAGTTCATTTTGTCTCAGCCCATTCATTGGCACACACTTAGCTGCTTTGCTTGCTTCCAAATTATGTCTAATGTCCATTGCATGTGTCATATGGCAAACATCAGCTAGCTCTGCAAAAGCTGTTTCTAAACATGTTTGGTTTGATTGTTTTTAAGGCAAGTTCATTTCCTCTGCCAAATTTGAAGAATAGACAGCCTGACATGTATGCAGCATTTCAGCTTCACGGTCAATAGTCTTCATTCATTATTCGGGTGCGAAAATAAAGTGTAAGAAATGAAATGCTGCCACAGGCTTCCCTACATCTGATACTAGTAATCAGTTTCTCCAACGAGAATATTTTGGGCTTGGTGCATATGCAAAGAAAATAGAAACATAAAGGCAAATGATGCAAATATATGAGCCAGGTAAAAATAAAACAAAAAATTTAAATTAATTGTAGTATATTTTAGTCTGGTTCATCTTAAATCTGAACTCTTCTCCTTCAAAAGAATAAAGATTTTATTCCTATTCATTCTTTCTAAATTACAACAGATACATTTGCCATATTAAACTTCTAAGGAGAGTGGAGATCCTTGGTGACTAAATCTCCCAATTCTTAAACTAGCAGAACAGTAGCAAAGATGCTGACTATGTGGTATTCGTTAAATAAACTAATACATTTCACAACTGAACTGAGGCACTCTCTGTTACCCTCAGCCTTGAACTTCGACTTGACCTAATCCCATATCAACTGATAACAGTTTGCCATCTGTCCTTGGTCAGCCCAATGGAAGACTTCAAAGGATAGAATTAATAGCATATAGTTTGGCCTTGACATACAGATTGTGTCTGTTCTTACTTAAAGAACAATAAGACTTTGTATTTAATTTCTTTCTTTTTTTTTCTTTCTTCTTTTTTTTTTTTTTTAACAGATGGAGGGCTGGTGTCTTATTCCATTCTGTCACCCCATCTGGATGCCTTAAATGTGATACTAAGGGAAGCATGGGGTGAGCCCACCAAAAGCTCAATTCAAGTTGAGATACAGTAAGAAAGGAAAGAAAATAGACTGATACCAATCTTGCATCATGGCAAAATAAAGGCACGTAAGGCTGCCACAGGGGAATGTGGAGAAGAAATCAGCACTGACTCCTGAACATAACAGTGCAGGATTGGAGTTCATTTTAAGTTCTCAAAGAAGTATGGATGCTTCATCAGCAACACCAAATAGAAAATAAACATTTCAGTCCATCAATTTATGTGTCACATTGTAAAGCAGCAAACCACAGGCCCAAACATCACAGGAATCATTTCCTGCTTACTATTCCTCCTGAAGCCTCACCACAGGAAAACCTGCCTTGGGGAGTTCAAAGAATATGTTTTACTCTCACTGCAAAATTAACTGGTTTGCTGTTTTCTATATCATCTCTTCATCATAATCTAGAGTTCAAAAGGTGTTTTGATTTAGTTTTTTTGTGAAATACTCCAATGCTTTACTACAACAATGGCATTTTTTTAACTCAAGAGTGGTAGATTTAGGTAACATTCTTTAAGGGATCAAGGGACCCTAAAAGGAAGGACTGAAAGATTATCTGCTTAACATAGGGCAAAGGACTGAACATAGTAATTCCTACAGGAGAATATATTTTCCTTACTATGAAAATGTAGCAGAGCACTGCATGATTATAAATATCCTACCAGTGCTTGCTGACTCCTTAGTCTGCAAATGTTCTGCACAGACAACTAAGATGTCTTCTCTTTCCACAACTCTAAGTAGCTACCATATGCAGCTATAAAATAATAAATAGCAAATGGGTTTATTTTTAGTGGTTGTTCAGAGTTTACATTGGTCCTTTGCATAGGTGGACCCCAAAGTTCCCTTGAATTGCAGAACAGTGAAAAAAACCTCATTAATGGTGGGATACTTTCATGTTAAAGTGATGTCCCTGCTCCTAGAAGCAAGAGCTTCAGTCCCAGTTACCTCTAAAATAATTCTTTCATTCCAGTATGTCCTGACATTAGGAAACTTGGTGGAAGAAATGAAGGATGGCAGGATAATACAAAGGCAAATTATTAACAAGTATTAGGAATTTAACTCTATCCTTTCCTGGTGTCTGCATCCATCTGTAGATATGTAAAAAATAATATCATTCCCTTTCATACTAGCAAAGGGTGTTGGCTTATTCACCATGGACAAAAATTCTTCATAAACTTGTCATGTTAATCAAAGCTTTGACAGACAATGCCAAGTCCAGTGATCAAAGCACTGTAAAAGTATGAACAGGTTTCTGCTCAATTAATATCTGCATAGACCCCTACAAGCATATTTTAGAATATTTCTCACTAAAATAAAAGAAGAAAATAAAATTTATCCAGCCAAAAAATATTTTTGTGTTTTGTGTGACAAAAATAAAACCCTTGTATTTTATTTGGATTGAAAATAATTATTTGTGTAGCTTTTGGGGTTTTTTTTTTAAGAGAAAATGCAAATCTAAATTGTTTCAAAGCTGCTGATGTCCACTTTTCCTTTTTTCACCTCTGACTTTTATTCACAAATTTCCATGTTTATGGACATCACTTGGAACAGAACAGCCCTATTTTCAGTCTCCCAGGACAGCACCCCAGCCCCGAAGCAATATTTGAAGTATGAATATTTCCTATTGACACTGTTCCACTTTGGGAAATAAGCATTTCTTAGATCAAAGACAGAAACTTGAGTGCATATCTTAAACACAAGGCTGTACAATTACTTTATATAAAATATATCTAGCTTGAAAGCTCCAATGTAATCTCAGCTTCAAAATGCACTCTGGCTGGGGAGTTATGTACTCTTTTGACATACAGGAAGGGCTTGATTTAAATCCCTGTCATCAGTTCCTCTGTGAGAGACTACAGGATAGCGCTTCTATGGAGAGCAGCCCCAAGGAGACAATTTTTCAGGAAATAATAAATGAACGTGCATCTGTGTATGTTCTGCAACTTCTGTGAAGTCAAGAACTAGGAAAGGAGGATTTGGATGTGAAAATATCCATCCTCTGACAGCACCTTGGGCACTCAGCATGAGGCAGACCAGCCAGCACCTAAACACACAAGTCTCCAATCCCCCACTGAACCACGTGGGAAGAGCGCCTGCCAGCATCACTGCAAAGTGGAAATCTTCAGAAATGGTTTTGTTCACTGGTGCAGGGTGTTTGTCCCTTCTTCCCTCTAATGGACACTTCTCCTGTTCACCAGCAAGCCTATCTGCTTTGAGAGAGCACCTGCAATGATGCTGGGAACAGCACCAGCCTGGGTGGGAGGAAGAATTTTACAGCCCTTTACCAAAGCCTCTGTTTGTCCCAGACTCAGTCTGCATCTCTTCCAAAGGAGCCAGGCCGGGGAATCTGTTTGAGGCACCAATAACAGAGCGGTCCTGCTTCCTTAATGATCTGTCCTTTCTCAACTGCAGAGGAAAAGCAAGTCAAGTGTGTCCTTATACACCACTTTAGTAAAATGGATGTGCAGTACACACTTCATTACAACCACCGAGGGAATTAAAAGTAACTTGAGCAAATGGCCCCAGCTCCATGTAATTATCTTTTGAAGATACTCGAAGACAAAAGGAAAAACCTGGCCGAACCAGCTCAAGAGCAGCAGAGTTTGCCGAGGGACGGGCGAGCGCTGAGGCTGACCGCGGGCTCGGCCTTGGCGCCGGGGCTCCTGCAGTGTCTCTGATGGGACAGCAGGTCCCAGGCTGATGGCCGGGACAGCAGGTCCCACGGCACCGGGAGTGTGCAGGGTTCTCAGAGGAGAAGCCCTTGCAGGGATGTGTGCAGGACAGGGCTGAAAGGCGCCGGGCCGTGTGTCTGAGCAATGCTGCCCTCCCATGGCACTTGCTCGGCCGCTCTCTGCTGAACCCGCACCCCTCAAAGGCCTCAGCAGGCCTGACCCCACCGCAAGGACAACAGCGGGAGGGGTGATGAGCCCCTGTTACTCTTTCAGGTTCTGAAACTCTATTCCCTTGTGACTGATCCAGCTGGCAATGCCCACACTCAATCCAGCCTCTTGTAATGGACCACAGCCCTTCCCAGCCTTCAGGTCCCTTTTTCTCATCGGTCTCCAGGCTTTGTAGCTCATTCTCATGTTAACTCTTTCAGAGGTGATGCAAGAGAGAAGCAAGAAGCAGAGAAGTCTGACTGAGAGCATAAATATTCTTTCAAAAACGAGCCTTCAAATAATGACAAGTACAAGGCTGTGAGAGGTTCCTGTAGTGACATAAAGGGGGACTGCAGCCCAAGCCCAGGCCTTGGGCAAGCCCAGCACTGAGCTTCCTTCTTCTGATGGAACAGTGAGACCTCCCTTCCTTGAAGGACAATTTTCTTTTGAAAATAGTTTCTAGCTCCTTTTTCACCTACTTACTTCTTTGTTGCTACAGAGTGGCTGAAAATGCCTGTAGTTCTAAGTGGCTGCAAGTCCTGGCTGTAAAACCTGAATATGTGTTAAGATTTTTTTAAATAAACACACCACTTGTCCAAAATGGGGCACAGAAGGCTCAAAGGCCAGTAAGTAGTTCAGTAACAGCAGAGGCAGCCACAGCTGAAATGTATTTATGTGGACAAAAGCCCACAGCTACATTTTTGTGACTGCTCTTTGTGGAGAAGGCAGCTTGAGCTGGGTTTAGCTCACAGGTTTACAAGCAGCTGCAGAACATGAAAGTATAAGGAAACAGAATATGTAAATTGAAGAGATTTAGCATGGCAGGAGAAAATGACAATCCATTGACTCTGCTCAGATCCAGTTGTACCCTAGATGACAACTGCATATTTTGTGCACTTAGTGTAGTTGGCTCCATAAGGCAGTCAGAGGCACAGAGATGCTTTTAGCTAAAGGGGAACACTACCTCTCCCTCAAATCCCTGGGAAATCACTTCTCCAGCACAGAAATAGGTCTGCCTTAAGCCACACCAGCCAGCTTTCCAAATCCACTGTGGTCAGAGCTCTGCAGTTCTAAAGCAAACCAGTAGCTTCCATGTTATATAAAAGTTACTGACTTTGTGTTTACCACGTGCCTTCTCAGATGCTTCTTGAATCTGGATTGTTTCCAGCATACATATATAGTTTATATATGTTTATTACTTTATAAAGTTTTAAAAGCTTTGGCAGTCTGTCAGCCAGAGCTGTGGTGTAGGTCTAGTGTGTTTATGGAGCATGAGCTGGGAACTTTCAAGCGTCTTTATGGACTTGCAGGTGGAGGTAAGTCAAAGCTGGGTCCCACATGAAGAGGATTTCTTCTGTGTATTAAAAACAAAGTTTTCCTCCAGCCACAAATTCCTGACTGAGCTTCACTATAATAATTCAAATCACCAGATCCCAGAAGAGCACTCCTCCTGGGGACCTGCAGAGCCCCATAGCTGTCTGACTGCACACACAGGCTGTCACCCCTGAGTGCCACCCCAGGTCTCACAAACCCCTGGCCTTCCTGCAGCCCACACTGCCTTGCACATGATGACAAACCTGAGCTGCAGGCTTGGCCCACCCTCCAACTTCCAGCATGCCTTGTGTGCCATGGCCATGGTCTTCCTCTTCCAGGCAGGATAGCCAGGGCATCACTTAACTCTGGCCTTGCTGTGCATGAATTGTGCCAAAACCCACTGAGGAGTTGAGAATGGAACACCAGAAAGTCCACTACTACCTTTGGATGAAGAATTTATCCTTAGTTTCAGTCTTTCACCCCACATCCCACCCCCTTAAACTTCCCTGGGCTTCTCCTCATGAGTCCTCCCGCTCCCAGCTTTGCTCTGTCCTTGAGCAAAACTATAGGCAGGGATACGCCCCAATCTGTGAGTACCTGGCAGCTGGATCTCAGATGCCAATTTCTGAAAAAAAATTATTCTCACCTGGCGTGATTGCCCCTTTCTATGGGCTACCACACAGAGTAATATGTGGCTCCACTGGTTTTACCACCCCACTCTGACATGCCCTTGAAACCTGATACACAGGTTTTGATGGTAGGCCACAGCTGGCTTCCAGCAGGCTACCCCACAAGCAGTGGAGATTTTGCATATAAAACTATTAAAACACAAGGTAATGTGAAGTGTCAACTTCCTTCTGGGCTGCTGTAGCAAGTACTAAGAAGAGGAAGACAGAACACATTTCTGTAATGACCCAATTACACTCAATACAAAAAAGCATGGAATGTCATCTTGGAGAGGCTGTATTCAACAAAAATGGATCTAGGAATGCTGGACTCTCTTGTGTGGGTTCCTTACATTACCTGAGCATCTGTTTCAAACCATCTACTGACAAAGTAATTTCCCCCCCAAAATTTCAGAAGGTAGGGGCACCACTTTTGTCTCTCCTCATTATCCTCAGAAAGTGAAGCACAGCTATTTTTACTAACATTACAAAACACCTTACATTTAACCCAAACTTGTAAAAACAGTGGAAGACTTTTACTGCTCTAATACACTAGGTTGTTATTTCCTTTTCTGAGAAAATACCCTCTATGAATATATATTTAGAATTCTTCCTACAAAATGGTGACCTGATTGCAATCATGGAATTACTACAAAAATGAGAAATTGTAAATAATTATTTCAAAAGGAAAATATACCTGTTCTTTTACTAATGATGCTTACTTTAAAAATAGTATCTACCATTTTGAAAAGATCAGATCCTCAAAATGCAAAGAAAGTTATGCTTGTTCAGTGTGCCCACTTGTATGAAGTGGAAGGTTTCAGGAAAGTAGTGGGAGAGTTCATACAACATGTTGCAAATACTCTAGCAATCAGAATTTGCTTTTGAATATGATTTTTTTTTTGTTTATAAAATGCAAAGAACTTCTCAGAAGCAGGCTATGAGTTTTATTATTTCTTAAAGAGAGGTGAGAAAGGCTCAAAGACCAATCCAGTCTCAGCAACAGAGACAGGCACTGAACCCAGCAGCAAGTTGACTTCCCTGCTGGAAGCATTAGGAAGTTTCCCTCAGATAAAAAGGCAGAAATGTGCTAACTTCTGCCCTCCACAACACTTTATAATTATGTTGATGATATAACCTATCCAGTCAACCATCTCATGTCCACATAGGTAATTATGTTTTAACTGCTAAAGGGCTTTGGGAAATTGGCAGTCACATGAATGTTGGTAGGTGCAGCACATACATTTGCCATCTTAAGGTGATTAATGTGATTCCCAGCCCAGGACTGGCCAGATGATTGGTTCAGTGCTATCCTTCATATTTAAAAGCAAACGGACAAGAGAAACAATCCAGAACATACACTACTCTTTGTTGTGACTTATAAAGGAGTTTAGAGAAGAACTTGTATAGTTTCCTCTGCAGATAGATAGCTCCTTGAATTTGACTGAATAGACTGAGGCTGGTTTACTTCACAAGGCCTCCACAGGACATTAACATTGGACCTAAATAATTTAGCTTGACAATTAATCAAGAACAAACATTTTTCAGGGCTTGTATGAACTACCAGGAGATGAAGTGACATGGGCTGTCTGGGAATTCTATATGCAATTTAGTACCTGACTTAGAGTGTGATGCTGAGCAAGCTGAACCGTGGTTCTGGTCCCCTGTTTCCCTTTAAAGGGAAGAGGTTACCTAGTTCCTAGATATGAGCTTCTCCTGCTGATGCTCCGTTTTTGTAGAATAACTTATCATCTTTGGAAAAAAGATGTACAAAAACATTATTGATCCCAAATGTTTAGCATACTCTGTTGTTGCACTCAATGAAACAATCAAATATAGAACATGTTCCTGCAAAGCCAGCATGCAGAAAATTCTCTATTGTCTCTTTCTGCTTTATCAAGCAGCCCACGGAATTCTTTAGAGGCCCTAGTCAATACTATTTAAAACATCAAGACTCATTTTACACTCCACGTTCTTTGTAATTTCTCTTTCTCTCAAACAGGTAATATACTACTGGGAAGAATGCCTTCCCTTTATAATTACACCACACAAAGCTTCAGACATGCACATTTCAGGTGAGTGCCTGAAATTTTGAAGGCTCTCATTATCCTTCTAATACAAAGGGACTTTCTGGGGGCCATTGCTTTTGGGAGAAAGGATGTGTGTTTTGTTTCCACTCGATGTTACAGTGAAATATAATGTCATGACCACCTCATAGACTTACTGGTAATCCATTTTGTGAAAAATCAAATCCACCTATTGTATATGGATGGCTTTATGATAATGCAACAACCCATACAGGATAGCCTGGCAGCAACTGGTTCCAGCTTGTCCCTGCCAATCATTCAGCTTCCACTGCAGTCACAGGGCTAGCATGTGCCTCTTGACAGCCCTGGAAATTACTCTAAACCATTTCATCACGTTCCAAACCAACACTTATTGTGATTACAAAGTTAATAGCTTGAAATGGACATTCTAGAATTAACCCTGTGACCTGCTAGATTGGTGACAATGAGACAGCAAAATGTGATGCAGGCACCAGGCTGAGTGACAATGCCTGGTGATGCCTGAGGCTCCACTACTAGAAGCAATGTTGGAAAATAGAGGTAATTGTAGATTTTTCATTTCTTCTTTGGCATCCAAAAGTTTGTTTTTCACAATTGACTTTGACATGTGACATAATGTGTGACTTAATGTGACTTAATGCATGATATATATATTCTATGAGAATTTATATATATATATATATATCTTATTCCCAATAAGAAAATATCAGTGATGAGGCATGGTGATGTAGCTTGATTGGACACTTAGCTAATTCTCCACTGCTTGAAGGTAAAAGGGAATTTCTCAGGAAGGTGTGTGGAACTCTTGGGACAGTACAGGTATTTAGAGCTGTTCAACAACTACTTTTGGCCAGTACCTGAATGATTAACATTGAGCCCAGTAATGGATGATATTAAAGTATTATGAGGCAGGGAAATAGAATTATTTCTTAGTTTAAAAGGGACTTTAAACTCTACTTCTAAAAACAAATGAAGAAAAGTCCCAAGCCCTATTTTAACAAAGGGTTGTACCCCCAGCAGGTTTAGGTAGTTCACTGCAATAAGCAACAATATTAGCACTGCAAAGGGGGCAGGAACACATAATCAGGGAACAGCAAAAGAAAATGGGACTGTGCTACTGACCACAGGTGCCCACTGGCTTGGCTTAGTTGAAATGTGAATCTATTCTGTGATTGATATCAAGCCTATCTATAGAAACATGTAAGACAGGAATGAACCAAATGAGTCTCATTCTGTAAGACTTAACAGTTCTGAATGTGAATTTTAAATGTCTGTACAAGAAGAAAAGAGATTCTGGTGATGGGAACGTTGCAGAACAAAAATGTTCTAACCTGAATCCACACAGTATAAAGCATTAAGGACATGTTTTATCTTTGGAAATTATTTTACAGTTAACTGACTAAAAACTCTGAAAAGAAAGCCTCTTTTAATTCTCTCTCCTTGGATGTGCTATGGGAAGGATTTAAAGAACTATATTTGATCCATTAGGTTGAAGTACTCACAGTACTGTACATTGTTTTAGTGTACTAAATTTAGTTGACTTCTGTCTCTTTCAATTACCCTTCTAAAAAGGGTAGGTGAAAAATAATGTATCTCTTTATATAATTTGGTTTGCTGTTGATTAATTTTCCTTTTCTAGTGCTTGCTTATATTTTGCAGGGTAGGAAGGACAAAATAGCTTAAGGGGGGGAAAAAAGCTCTTTTTCTGAGTTTGAGCTTGTAGATTCTTCCCCTTTATATTTTTATCTCATCAATATAATGTCAGGATCATTGATAAGGACAAAAAAGTCTAACAGAGAATGGTCTGAATCTTAACCTTGGTAAAATAGACCAACAGTAAGAAATCTTGAAAGTAAAAATAAATTTCTACACATGCTATCCTCATAATTAGTATGAAGAAAAACTTAATACAAGTTTTATATAAATAATCCACTTACTAGTCTTCTTTTGGCACAGCAAAGGACTGTGGAGGAATAACATGCCCTAATTCTTAAAAGAACCATGCTCTGCATCAGAGGTACTTCTCAACATTTCAGAAATAGTTCAATTCCATTTGGTGTCACTTATGTGTATGCCCTCTGGAAGCTATGTACAACTCTTAACACCACTCAACCTCTCAAAAGGAGGTAGAAACCAGGCATGAATACTGGGGCAGGTCTTGAACTCAGCTGCTGCTTTGCAAAGGATGCAGCAGTGAGAGCCAAAGGGTTTCTGACTGTGATGTCCTCCAGCCATCAAACAGTAATCAAATACTTTGATGAGGAGGAAGCAAAAAAAAAAAGATTAATGTATCTTAGTGATCCGTTAAAATTTCAAAAATAGTAATTGCTGAACTTGACTGCTCTAAAAACCTTTGTTCTGAAAACAGAACTAGGCAGCAATGACTTGCCCTGAATTTCTGCAGAGTCTGAATGATCAAAGATCTGTTGAAGTTTTATTCACCCACCTTGTTTCAGTGTTTAGACTGGGCTGATAGTCTACAAATACAAAAAAATACCCCAGGCCTTCAAAAAGGAAGGAAATGCTCAATTCAGAGAGACGCTAATTCTATCTAATCTTCTTTTCTAACTTTTCCAACCTTCTCATTGGGCTTATAAAAGTCTCCCTTACTATATTTGATAGTGCTTCATTAATTGCCAAGATTAATCTACCACTAAAATTAAATGCAGAAAATCAGCAGTCATCACATATGCTTGATTGTTTCCTTCATAGAAACACAAAGCAAAAAATCCAGATCCTGGAAGAAGACCTGGAAGAACTTATGACAGAATGGAAAATCTTTCTAGAGCATCCTGTGACAATAAATGACAGCAAATTGGGTAATACACTATGGTATTAAAGGCAGAAGTGATGATTTTAAAGTGTACATGGAACTGGGACTTATGATTTCCTGGACACAAGTGTCTCTGGAGCAGTTTCCTAAAATTCCTCCTTCCCATCCATCCATCAGATGTTCCCTACCCTTTCTCTTGACAAATGTCTCCTCCAGATATATGGATGTCACCAGGAGGAGAGGAAGAACAGACCACACCTCCACCATAGCTTGTACAAACACAGTTAACTGGCAATGCTCACAAATTATGTTATAAGGTGTGTAGTTATGTAAGTTTGATAGTCTTTTGTGGGCTGATGGCTTAAATAATTTGCCAGCAGATCATACACTAGAAACGTGTCACTGCTTGTGATACAAGAGCAGGTGTGTTCTTGCCCATTACTGGAATGCAGCTACTGGGGCAGGGTTTGAAATTTACCAGTTCAGACAAAGATATCGTCTTTAGGTTGCAACAAAGGAAATAAAAGAATGAAAATGTCTTAGTAGACATGAATTTTTTAAATTATGGATATTTATTTAATGAATGCTGTTCCTGTTAAAGTTCCACTTTTTGAACAGGCAGCCATTCCTAAGACAGAAAATTATGTCATGCCCTTTGCCACCAGAGGTTTGGATCACTGTTCGACTGGTGTTCTACTAGAATGGTCAGCTGTTGGGCACATAATATCCCCTGGCACTTCTCTGAAGAAACCCTGCAGTAGTAATGTAACTTGCAATTTTTAGCTGGACACTGCATTGCTTGCTGCTGACCTATATGGACTATCCATACATTCAGGCAGGTTTCCTCAGGGGAAAAAACTCCCAGTGGAATGTGATATGAGTTACAAAATTCTTTGTCCATCTTTCATTCTAGATACTTGAGACTTCAAGAGATAAGTAGGGTCTTTCCCTTGGGGGCTATTAATATCTTAAGAAATTCAAGCACTCCTGAGAAGCCATACCTACCTGAGACATGTACACAGAAAACGAGTAAAGGAATACTCTGGAGGCTGAACGTCATACAATTGGATAAAACTGTTTTCTAGAAGAAATTACTTCCCTGGTACATTTCATTCCCAGTTTGATGGTCTTTCAGAAAAACTAATAGGATTGTCAAAGGTAAAATGATCATGTGGAAATGCAGTGAGTGTAGGCTTCTCTGACGAGTCATCAGATGTTTCTGTAGGAGAGTAGAGTGAAAATGGATGGAAGGGAGAGAACAACATCTGTAGAACTTATAAAGATCTGAGAAGACATTAAAGTGAAGAAAAGAAATAAAAGGAGAGTGTTTAGAGCCCCTGCCAAGCTGTGAAACTCAGGTGAGCCACAGTGATCTAGTGGGTTCCCTAGTAGCTGTGCAGGGCTCAGACTTCTGGTCCCAGGGCTCTGAACACTGCAAGAGTGATTGATTAGAACAGTGCAGCAGATGGCATTGTCTGTGCTGAAATGGGGAAGAAATCAGAGGCATAAGATTGAAAGAGACAGCTGAAAGAAAGACCCAAGGCAGATGGCTCTGTCCTGCTTTTTCCAGGCAGATGTGATGAGGGAGAAGCAGCAAGGCAGCCCCGCTTGTAAGCAAAGCCCACATCTTGACTCATCAGCCTGGGGCAAGAGAGCCTGTCCAGAGCAGCAATTCCATTTCCTCAGCTTTAAACACAATGTTGTGCTCTGGCCTACTCCAATGCCTACCAGTGCCCCAGGTCTTCCGCATCTCCCCTCATTTTCTGTACTCTTCAGGGCAACATGAATTTCATTAGGGCTAATAATTAATCTAATGAGGCTAAATAATTAGTCTAATAAAGCTAACATACTTGTTGAATAATCAGAATACTCCCTTGAAAGGCAGAAGGAAGAAGCATATTGCCATGAAATAAACAAAATAGCTAATAAAGGAAATTTATTTTATCACAGACACTCAACTTCTCACATTCTAGTGCAGCAGGTATGCAGAGGGGTAAGAAGACAACCACATCTTGAAAGATCTTATAAGAGACATTATGGGAAAAACCTGTGAAGAATGCAGCAAAAAAACATACACATTTAAATACTTTTTTTCTCACTCCTCCGGCTCCTCATTACCTTGGACACAGTACCTGTAGTTAATCAAGGAATGTCAAGTTCAAGCACAATTTCTGTGGTTCAGTTCAAGTTACTGGTTTGCAGTATGCAATTTCACTTCTGAATTACTCATTCCTTGTTAGGGTCTCTCTTGCAATTTTGCCCCTACCCCTAATCTTATAGATAATTCAGCAGTGTGCTTGACAGCCAAAAATGTCATTATCTTCCTAGCAGGCAAAGGATATACTTTGAGAGGAATATAAACTTGATTTTCAGTGATAGTAGTTACCTGCAGCCCTTACTGGCTTCCAATAATATTTTGGGCACTACTACCTCTGAAAGCTTTTAATATAAACAGCTGGAATTCACTCCCAAAACAGAATAGTTTCCATGCACTGAAAGAAAAGTCTTCTGGTCAGATTTAGAGAAAATCTTGGGCAGTG
Organism: Ammospiza caudacuta; assembly: GCF_027887145.1. NCBI lineage: Eukaryota > Metazoa > Chordata > Aves > Passeriformes > Passerellidae > Ammospiza > Ammospiza caudacuta. The sequence goes on along the minus strand of NC_080598.1, from coordinate 52,177,706 downwards.
CTTTCACCAGAAATGGATGACAAATTTCAAAATTGTTTTTAAGAGGGTTTTGCCGTGAGGGAGGGAAACAAGTAATCAGTGACACAACCCATTGCCACACAGAAACCATCTCACATATGAGAATAATAAAGGCAAAAACTGTTGTCAATCTCCAAAGAGATTTATCAGGTGATACCTCGTCTAGATAAGAGATATTTTCAAATTCTGCCTCCTTCCACATTTGACCACACCAATTAAAAAGCCCAAAGCCTACAAATTACTGATGATCAGCTCTCTCAGTGACAGAGGAAACCAGTTGTTACATCACACCCAGATGTTTTCAGCACTATATTGTCTTCTAAATGTGGTGCTCTTTGCTGTATATTTTTTGCTGTGGCTATCACCAAGTATTGTTAGAAGTGAGTCAGGGACTGCACATTTGCTACTGCAGATCCACTCTCACCAATCCAAAGGAAACAGCTCCACAATGAGAGATTAGTGAGAATGTAAGAATGAAGGCATTATTATTTTTTTATAGATATATCTCTTTTCAGAAATGAATTCAATTTATTACTTACAGTGTTTTTGTTCAGGTTTAGCAGCAGATAGACAAAATTAGCTGGAGGGTTACTTACTTTCAAGTAGATCCAATGTTCCATTCCTCTCCTGGCAGAAAGAGAAAGTACCTTCAGGTTTTCAAGGCACAGATCATGTATTAGTTGTGGTACGAAGTAATTTCTTTTAACATTAAGCTGTGCAATTCACCAATTCCCAGAACTGCATGTTAGAGTTTGCATTCTGAACAAAGCTAAGTACCGTCCCTGCCAGGGCTCTTTTGTCTTTTAAATGCATCCTCCTTGGTTGTATTTCATGTTATTGTGTTCTCACTGCTTCTGTATAAATGAACATATTAATCCTTAATTTCCTGGGTTTCTAGCTCCATTTGCCAAGGAAGAATTTTTCTTCTCTCAGAAGCTGCAGATGCAGATTCCCACTGTGCCAACTTCTTCCTGTCTGGAGTGGTCTGGCAAAAGGAATTAGTTCAGGAAAGTTCATAAAAATGTATTTTTTTCTTTTTACTCTTACTGTACTTCACAGCTGTCTCACTGTGTTCTCATCACTTTTCTTTTGAGAATACTTATGAAAACCCATCACAGCAGCTGAGGTCTGCAGGGTTGGAAAGCTGACCTTCCACGACAAGGGGTAGAAATATGGGAGCCAATCTTTCTGCTATCAAATGACAGCTCATCCACAGCTCTGTTACTCTTAGGGGTACTCCTGAGAAAATGCAAAACCTCAATTTTGACTTGTTGCAGCATTCTCAATGGGGGAGAAAAAGCTTTACATATAGCAGCTTAGGAAGCTGTGAAACTTGAGGGCCATTTCACAATTTCAGGTATTTGTATGCAGAACAAATGCAAGGGCATTAAAATCTGGCATGGAAGACTACATGGGCAAGATATGCAACAGTCTGAGAGAAGACAGGTTTTGGTAGGATAAGATGAAACACAGACTCCAGAATGAAGTACCAGTGCAATACTGTTTGTGATTTCATATTTAAAAACATGGCACATCCATGTAGAGAAAAATAGTTGAATTGTAGCAGCCAGTTAGAGCTCTTGCATGTTTCTAAATCCCAAACTGGTGCTATAGAGGTACCATTCCACAGAGATAAAGAACTTAGCATCAAAAGAAGCATCAAATTTATGGAATCAACTTTCTAAATCTTCAGCTGCTGAATCTTGATAATATGAGTGAATAAAACTGCAATGCCTATGAGTTAGCATGCAGTTGCATAAAGCTATCTGAGGTCCCAACTAGGACTTCAACTTTTCAAAAAAGTCGATCCCACCACATCTGCTTTCTCTCTGCCTTTGAGAAGGGACATAATAAAAATCACTTCTCACAAAGAACAGATTCCTTCTCCCTCTGAGTAACTCATCATTGTAAAGAGCCCAGCAGCCCCAAAAACAACATGGGAGGTAAAGGAATTGATATTTACTCCCACAGAGCTTTCCCAGTCAGTTTGATGTTGCAGTGCCACTATAGGCAATGGGATTTGACTCTTGCTCAAAGAGCACCAGCTCTGTGTTCTGTTCTACAGCAGAACTGGTAAAACTTGGAAACTCTAATTGAGATGTCCCACTACATATGCTGGCAAAAGCAGATATATACTGGTTATTAAGACACAATCTGGAGTCTGCCTCACACCTCCTACAATGAAGCTGCTGATACTCACCTATCATCACCTATACAGGGCACTGCAAACCATCCCTGAAACAGCTCATCAGCAACTGGTAGACTCTCTGTTAAAGCCATAGCAGCATTAATATCTGATGTCTTCCCAAAAGTAAAGATTTTTTTTTCAAGAAAAGTCTGAGAAAGGCATTATTAGTCACAGGATGAACCAGTTAATATCCTGTCTACACCTTAAGAAAGAAAAGAAGAGAAAAAGTTAATTTAGACAAATGCTACTAGGGATAAAAAAAATCAGACTGATGCTACATTAAATTACATAGGAGACTGAGGTATCCAGCCATGATCTTCAGTAAAAAAGAAAATTATAGGGTCTATCAATTAGAGAAGTGGTGCTCTGAGCCTATGTGCTGGCATGCTTACAGATTTTTTTAATGTCTGGCAGGACGTTTTACAAACTAAACTCAGCAAGATGACAATTCCACCAGAAGGTGCTTCAGATGGTTTTGCTAATAATTTTGATCAGCTGAAATGGAGAAAAACATCATTTCATTTATTTGGCTTTTCCAGAACCGGTCAAATCTGAGCAGAACCATTAATTGCCCTCTTCTATATCTCCCCCTGTCATCTTTCCCACCTTCTTCCAGTAAGGACACACTTCAATTTATTTACTTTTCCTACAAGTATTCTGCAGCCTTTGTTGCCAAAACAAACTCTGGTCATTCTTCGTGCACTTCCTTTCTAGAAGGAAGCGCCATTTCTTGAGAATATTCATTGGAGGCTGGTACTGCTACTGCTGCAAAGATCTAAGTGCTAACCACCATATATTGGCTTTTGTTTTAATAGCCTTTTAACCAACTTTGTTAATGGACTGAATGCAATTTAGATATGGAACTTGGCTAAAATGTAGCTTCAATTGGCTATTAAAATTTAAGAGCCAACTAAGATAGCTAATTACAAAAAAGCTCCAGTGATAATGCTAAGCAGAATTAGTAATAGCAAATGACAGTCTGTCTAGTCTTATTCCCAAAGGGAAAGAAACTCTTAACTGAGAAGTCAACCAGACAACGTGCAGAAAACCTAATTGCATTACTGGTATTATGGCATCCCAAATCTGGCAGCTCACTGGGACAAAACAGTGAGAAAAGTCTGTCAAACTACTCAGGAAAGCAACTGACCCCCTTCTTAATGCTAGCTGCAGCAAATATTGGGAGTTATTATTTTATATTAACTTATTGGAAAATAATCCTGTAAAAATTATCAAACAATCACCATCTAAAAAATATGTTATATTCATCCTGAATTTGACTGTCTCTCCAGATATATTAGGGGAAAATATAAACAATCTGTCTGCAAAACCTTCAAGCACTAAAAGAAGCATTCTGTGCTTCATTATCAATATCCTCATTACACCATCAGCTGAAGTGCTGACTAGTTCTCCTGTGAAGATTTATCATGTATGGTGGCCACTTTGAAACATAGGTAGCGGAGTCTTTAACATTCCCTTCTCAAGCGTCTCCCTGCTGTGCCTGTAAATGTCAGTCCAGTTTTTTCACGGCTGCACGCACAGATTAGAAACAGCAGGAGAGCTTGGGAGTATGACTACAATACTAGTAAGGACACTTGTCTTCATGGCACTGCTCAAGTGATTCTTGGAATGCAGGACCCTGCTGTTTTCTAATATTTACACACAACTGGAGTCATCAAGAGCAGTAAATGCAGTCTAAAGGCAGCGTGCTTCTTTTGTGTTAGGGGCTTTACTTTCAAACGGGGATGTCAACAAAATCCAACTGCACCCTCCGCCTCTCGTGGAGTGCTGCATTTCCCCATCAGCGCTCTGCAAAGCAGAGGGAACACGTGTGTGCAAGCAGCACTGTATGTGATCCATACGGCAGCGCTGCGGGTATGATCACAGCCTTCCTGCGCTCCTCCTGCCCGTCCCACGCCTTAAACACCACTGCAGTTACAGCCAGCTGGAGCCTGGCGCTTTGCAGTGCCTGGTGAGCAGAGACAAGCCCTGAAACAACATTCACCTTGAATAAAAAAAGCACCCTTTTCCTTCACAGAACACCTGCCAGGACATCTTTTCCCGGGACATCTTTGGGGTGGGAGGAGGTAAGGGTGGCTTATGAAATTCGTACCTCAAAACATTCTTTTCAAATATATGGAAATAACTGTTTGTTCCATTTGGCTTTGGTGGTGTCAAAAGAAAACACACTGCTTGAAAACTTGGAAAGTAATCAAAGGAAGTTTACTGGTAAATAAGTTACTAAAAAAACCAAAATGTCAGACAACTGAAATACAAAAGAATGACATTAACTTTGAGTATGTAACAAGGAAGAGAATACAGTATGCCTTCCTGACAATAGCTATTCAGAACAGTGTAACACACTTTCTGAACAAAATGATTAAACGAAGTCATTAAAATGGTAGTTTGATTTGAGGAGTTTTAAACATGAGAGAGGCTTTAGCAAACCTATTTTTACATCTGAAATGAAGAGAATGCTACACTTAAAGTTGTCAGCCACACTTTGCTAACACCCAGGAAGACAAGCCTAACAGTCAACAGAAATGAGAAAGCACCTCTTAAATATGCTATTCCAGTTTTATTTCAAAAAAACAGATTCCCTTGTTTCAAAAAATAACTTCATCATTCATTCATTCAACACTTCATGCTACAACATATTTATTTAATCTCATGAGTAGCTATTCAGACATTATACAATCAAGCAAGCTGGACATCCACACGAATACACTCTCACTGGCTCATATGGATTCCTTTTGGTTTGCCAAACTTTCGGTTGGCCTGATAAGAATGATGTTCATGCCTTATCATGTTTATGTTGCAGTATATATATGAAAAGTAGCAGTGTTTCACACTGGAATCCAACACTAATTTTTAACTAACAACTCTGAAGAGAGGACTCAAAGCTAACCAAGGAAGTACATGTACAAAAGGATTTGGAAGATTAAATGCTCCTCAAGTAAAGGTAAACCATTACTGCTGAGAGAAGCAGACGTGAGACAATATTTCATGGGAACTAGATCCTGCACAAAGTTACTCACAATTATATTTTAGTCTTTTACCTAATATAAAAAGAAAACCTGAGGGGTGGTTGAGAATAGGCATTGTTTTTTAGTTGGTTCTTTTCTTTGCCCTGGGCCCTTTGTCTGAAATTCTGGTCTCTTTCTTTCCAGAGAAACTGTGAATAATTGGAAAAGTGATAGAAACACAAATACTATGCAAAAAATGGCTATAATTCAGTACCTGTCTTCCAAAGAATTAAATGCATTTTATATAAACTACAATGGAAGGACTTGATTTTTGCCTTATGTTCTGTTTTTAATTCAAACACTTGTAACATATTTAAAAGTTATTTATGCTTTTTCAGATTTCATCTCAGTGTGCATTTAAGTGACCACCAATATGACTTTACTCAGAACTGTGAGAAATCAGATGCAACACTGCTGTTTCTTATACAGTATCCATAATGAAACTAGTAAAAAAGGCTTCATCTCTACATTACAAAGCAGGGAAAAAACACTCTTTTTTAGTTTGCCTTAAAGACATGAATTCATGTATATAAAGAATAAAAATGCATCCCCACTTCACAAGTTGGTAAAATTTTGCATTAGTATTTACATGTATATAAATTATGCAAATATTTTAATAAAACATTTATTCTTCAAAAACAGGTACAAACAGCAGTCCATGTTTTTACAGAACTCATCATTTCAAAAGGAAAGAAAAAGATTCCAGTGCTACCAACAACAACAAAAAAAAATTCAGAAATGAGCCACAGAGCAACTTAATTTGTTGCTCCATATATTATTTACTTCTTGACTCTCTTTCTGGTTGCTGTGCTTTTCTTTGGTGAGGTCATCTTCTCGGTTCTGGCAGCAATTGCATCTGCAATTCAAACAAAAACTGTGTGTTAAATAAAATAACAAAAATAAAATAACAAAAACAGATCACAAGAAAAAAACTTTAGTCTTTAAAAGTATAGGTCAAATCAAATAATTTATTGAGCTTTAAGTGGGGATGGGAACATGCCACGGACAGAGGAGAAATCTTCAACTATTTCTGGACACTGACCCTCTCCTAAAAAACATGTTGTTTGGCTCAACTTCTCCAAGAGTATCATCACATGGAGTTGAGACTTTTTTTTAGCTCATCTTCACCAAAAGAATTAGATCCTCTGCAAAATCTAGACCCCTCCTTCCTCCCCATGTGCCAACTTTTATAATGCTTTCCAGTACTAAGTTATTTTTTGGACCTTGTGCTAAGCTCATTCAGCTCTGGGATCACAATTTAACCCCAGACAGTAACTACCCATCATGCAGAGTTCATTCACTCACTCCCCCTCCCTTCCCAGTGGAAAGTGGAAGAGAATTGGAAAAAGGAGAAAAATCCCATAGATTGAAATAGGAACAGTTTAATAATTACAATAAAGTAATATGTAATAATAAAAAAGTAAAGAGATTAATTATCACACATGTAAAAAAGCCCAACCCCCAAGTGATGCACAATACCAGAGCTCATCACTCACTGACTGATGCCCAGCTGAACCCCAGCAGTAACAGCAGTAACTGGCCCCTGCAGCCAACTCCCCCACTTTATATACTGGGAATAACACTCCATGGTATGGAATATCCCTCTGGCCAGTCTGGATCAGCTGGCCTGGCTGTGCTCCCTCCTGGCTTCTTGTGCTTCTTCTCACTGGCAGAGCACAGGGAACTGGAAACTCCTTGACTTAGGGCAAGCACTGCTCAGCAACAGCCAAAACATCTGTGTTATTCTCATACTGAATCCAAAACACAGCACTGCACCAGCTATTACAAAGACAACTAACTCTATCCCAGCTGAAACTAGGACACTTAGCAATAAAATTTGGTCTGGTATTCTCACAGTTTAGTGAAATGCAGCATCTTAGAGCATTCTGAGTGGAGCTCATACAAGGCGAAGTAGAAGAAAAAGAGGTGAAAAAGAAAGGAAGATTTCTATTTGGCCATGTCAGCTGTTAAATCAACTCAGCTACCAGTGCAACTGTGCCTACAGACTGAAGCCATCACTTGACAATATTTTATTAACAAAGGTAAGGAATAATCCCACCTAAATAAGATTCCTAGTAAAACAGGCAGGCAGGTTGTTCAAAGAGACCATACCTAAAAGCAATAATAAAAACCTCCCTGCACTTTGATTCATGCCTGCCTACTGCCAGGGAAAAGGAAGGAAAAAAACATCACTGCTCATTTCTGTGAATCACATTCAACTGTAGTCACATTGACAAAAAAATATTACACACAATAAAAATTTCTACCTTTTTGCATGTACAGTAACAATGAAGTATTTTTTATCTCCTAGTCATGTAATGATATTTTTTTTTCTTCTTAATCCTAAATTCCTCCTTGAAGACAGCATGCCTAACTACTTCAGTTCTTGCTTGCAAAACTATCTATAATTCCACAATCCATGTCAAGTGTACAGGTAAAGAAAAGCAAAACTGAATTTCATGGAAGACCTGAAGAAAGAAGCTGCTTGCTTAAGACAACAGCCTTTGAGCAGTCACTGATCATTGAAGCTCAATCAGTAAACTTGGGTGAATCAAGGAGGCAGAGAACAATGCAAAACAAAGTTTTACAAAAGAAACCCAGCAGTACTATGTGTAGTTCTAGGCTCTGTCCTACAAGAGGTCTGAGAACAATAGGGAGAAAAAGTGGTTTCCCATTCTCTAACAAAAACAAGAAGAAAACATTGAATTTAACTAGTTTATCTGAAGAAAGTAAAAAAATAAAAATGGGAGACATATGATGTGCAAAAGGTTGCTGCATGAATGTGATTTTCATGCCCACAGTGGCTAGAACAACTACTAAGCTTAAAGGAAATTCATATTAGGTAATAAAAATATTAAAATACTCCCCCTTATTAAATCCATTGTAATAGTAAGGACAGTTAAGTATTACAAGTGGTGTTGACCAGGGAAGTTTTAGAATAATCATACAGCATTAGCATCTATCAGGATTAATACAAACATAAATTGATTAGACTCGTGCATAGAGCAGATCTCTTCTTGATGTCCCTTCTCATCTGCCAATTCTACGTACACTGTTTTAGAACCACACAAGGCTTACAACTAAGAAATAAAACTGTGCTCAAGTAAAAAAATTAAAATTTTTATAAAATTACAGAAGTTCCTTTGGTAAAAACAAAACCACTACTTTCCTGTATAAATTGTCTCCTTTGATGAAAAGGAGGACAGTGTGAGATTAGGAAACATGAAAACACCGCAACTGAGCAGATAAAATCAGGTAGGATTTAGGTGACTTCTACGTTACATCACAGGTTAGAATATCTGAAAACAGAGCAAACATCAAATGGGAACTTAGGCCAGGAGGCAGCATTTAATGAGTTAAACACCAACATTCTCTAATCACTTTGGGCAGTTTGAATATGGAGCCAATGAAGAGATACTTTTCTTTTAAAGAAGATAAAAGACAAAATCTTCTTTTAAGAAGACTGTAAGAAGATGAAGTCTTCTTTTAAGAAAACTCCTCCTTCCTTTAAGGAAGAGTCCTCTGACAAGCTCTTTCCCAGTTCAGCCAGGGAACCCCTGCAGAACTGAAAACACCTGGTGAATAACACTTCTCAGACCAGCATTCTTCAGTGCTCTGAAGCTGCTGAAGAAATTACAAGGGCAAAAAATAGTAGTTGTGGTTAGTTGGCTTTTTCTGTTTTCATAGCAGCTCTTTTTCTACAAGAATTCAGAAATACAACTCAGAAAAAAAAAGAAGCCAGAAGAATGCAAACATGGACTTGAATTCCAGTAAATACATGACTGTGGGGTGGGGATGAGAGAGAAAAGTCAGTGAAATTGTGGGATGGAGCTTAGCTTTAGCTACTCTGTTCTGCCAAGTACTCCCTTTCCTGCAACAAATAAAGCAAATACTTTTCATATTCTCATAAGGAAAAACATCAGAACGCAAGAATCTATTATTTATGACTTTAGGCCTCTGTATTTCTTACAGATAACATCAAATATATGAGTGTTCTTTAAAAAATTTTCATATAAAATTGTTCCAAATGAAACTGAAACTGGTTTACTTCTATTTGCAAAAATTGCTTCACTGAAGATATTTCAAAACACAATTGTACATAAACAGAAATCATTTGTCCCATGCAGCATGTGTCTGAAATTAACCTTCCTCTTTGCCACACAGCAATTTGCAGGAGGAAGGCAGTTTAATTCAAAACATTACTTGCAATCTTGCAAAAGGTTAGTTCCCTGTAAAAATCTGACTCACTGCAGTATGATTTTTCTTTCCTGTAGAAAAATTTCACTTGCAAATTTTATATCTGAGTTTGAATTGCAATACTTGTTCAACATACTGCAATTCATCTTCAGGTCACAGAAAAACAACCAAAAAAGCAGACAAAACTTTTTTTCTTAAATTATTTAGTTCTACATGTAAAGTCATTATAAAAAACCTTACATATGGAAAATTTTCATTTTTTGATGTTTTGTTTTAATACTTCTTATTAGCAGCAAACACAAGAAAGTCCCATTAAATGTAAAAAGGGAACATAAATTACTTACATTTTATATGTGTTTAAGTGCTAGAAATGATCTGAAAATATTGTACAGAAACAAGCTTAAAATATAAAGGTGGATTTTAATAAAGAACTGTGTTCCAAGCACACACAGAAGTACACAATAACACTCCAATATTTTATATGTTGGACACTAATTTTTCTCTTTATTATGATTAGTGACACATTTTCAAAGCAATTCTCACTGAATTTGTCACTTGCAAATAGCAGAAAAATACCCTACAATTCATGAAGAACCACAAAGAAATTAAATGTAAACCAAATCTATTTTAACCTCCCTATCTACAGTATTTAAAATTCTTTAACATTAAAAGCACCTCCTACCACACCTTTTCTAAGTTAAATAGCTTTTGAAGATCCTAAAAAAATTCTTCCTCCTCCTACAAGTCTGAGGGCTCCCCAGCCCCAGCAGACTTCAATACTGGCAGACTTCCTATGGCCACTGAGCACCTTTGGGTACTCAAAATGCCACAGAGCTGATCAGGATCTTTTGGACAGGACAAGACAAACTGCACAGTCAGATGTGGTTAATGCTGATGAGCTGAACAGCAAGAGAAGAGGCTGCCAAGCTCTTGCCACTGCTTTCTGTTGAAGCGTTTATGAGATGTTGTTTGAATACCTGAAGAGCGACCACCATTCCACGATATTTATGCCCCTTAGAAACAAATAATACAGAATTTCAACAACTTTTAAAGCATTGCTGTATGACTCAACCTCAAATTGTGCAACTAAGAGGCATCAAGAAAATATCCATTTTACTGAACTTCGGGGTTTTTTTTTTTTTAAGCTACAGGAAAAACCATTTAATGGAGAAACAAGTCCATGGTAACACAAAACTAGTCAGATTTGGAAACACAGTTTTAAGTATTTCTATAATAATCAGACCTTTTCAAACTATAAAAGCATCAGGATCAGAAACTATTATGAAACAGTTGCTCTTTCCTTCAACACAGGTTTATGAATCATGTAATAGTTGCTAAAGTTTTTAATGCCAAATTTGGAGAGAATCAAATGAGTAAGTACATGTATCACATTTCACCTGAAAGCATTTTATATACTCCCTCTACTTGGTATTCATTAAATTGAGTAGTGTAAAAAGGTGAAATTAGAGCCATTTCATCTGTAACTTTATTGAACTAGCAAGTTTTTCTCATTTAAGCTTATGTTGAAAATCTATACAGCCTCCCAAATACCTTTACTTAGTGTCAAAAAACCTCATTGTTTACAAAAAGCTGAAGTTACCACCTGGATTGCAATTCTTCAAGTTCTTTTCCATCTCCTTCTATAAGAATTTCAATCTACAATCCCAGGAAAAACTAGTATAGTATAAGAAAAGAAAGTATGTTCTGCACATGTGTATCAAACCACAACCAGAAAATAGTCAAATGTTTTAAGTATTTCGTTAAAAAGTCTTAAATTATATCTAAAATGCTGAAACTGTGTCAGCATCATATAAGCATAAAAGCTAAAACTGTCAGCATCATTCTATTGCTTTGAAAGAAAGCATAATCCAATTAATACTTTTTCAGCCACTGACAGACTAGAGAATTTCTAATAAATTGAAATCAATAAGTAAATACACATTCAAAAACCAGAAATAATCACTGGCCTTAATGATTAAAATTCTATAATATGAACAGCTGAAAATGACCAAAGCAGAGTCACCTCCTGGAATAACATTAGCTTCATTCCTTGTACTTTGTTCCATACAGTTTGAGTAAGTATACCAGGGTAAATCCAGAACTCACCAATATGATTACTGGCTTTGAAAGCTTACAGTTTCCGATCATGCAATACCCCATCAAACCATTTTTAAACAAGGACATTTGTTTTGGGGTAGACTTCAGTCCTACTGCTTTATTTTTAGACTATTTGACCACAGACAACATCTGGTATTTTACTTAAAATTATACATCAAAAATTCTTTAGGAAAAACATCTTTGCTATTCAGTTCACATAAAGCAGTTTAACTGGACACTCACCACCAGCTTTCCCTATACAAATCTATCGAAGATTTCTCACATTGGATTTTCAATAATCCTACTTTATCTGTCCATGACTTTTTCCATACTGCACTGAAACTATGCCAAATTATGTTGAAATAATAGCTTCAGCATTTTCTATCCTTATAGATAATCCTTTCCTTGACTTTAAACACGCTTGCTTTTGGAAGCTGCTGCTGTTAGCCCTTGGCTTTAACACTCTGTGCAGAGGAATCCTGAGGAGTCAGCATGTTCTAACAGTGAACTGGACAAGACAGGAGGACAAAAATGAGAATGAGCAGAGAATGAACGATGGCAAAATGAAAAAAATTTGTTCACCTACCAATTTTTATCACCAGCAATTCCACCAGCTTTGGGCACTACTTAACTGGAGCATAGTCCTTTCTTACATAGAAAGTTGAAATATTTTAACTTTACTTAACAAAGTTAATCTAAAAAGAAATTGCAAAATATCAAAAGCACTTGAACTGCTAAAGGTTCTATTGGGTATTTTATGTGGCTGGGTTTTGGTAAGCTGAGGTCAGCTTCAGAGCTAGCCTCTGTGGGGAGAGGCCAGCTGCTCTCCTGTGCCTGACACAGCCCTTTCCAGCTGGCTCCAGTACAAACCCACTGCAGGCCAAAGCCTCAAAATAAGCCCATTGTAGGCCAAAGTTGAGCCACACTTGTTTGTGGCACCTCTGTGGAAAGATTTAAGAAAGGATAAAAAAAAAAAATCACTGAACAGGTAGAAAGGGAGTAGCAGTGCAGGGAGAAGAGTGGGAAACAGCAGACAGATCACCAAAGTTACAGGTGGAAGTGGTATTCCAATTCCTCAGAGCACATATTTCCTGTAGCTCAGGAAGGACCCAGAATGGAGGCTATCTCCCCTGCAACTCATGTGAGAGCCCAACCTGGAAAAAATGGATATTCCCTGAAAAAATTGGACGACCTTTTTTTACCCCTGAAAGACTGCAACCCAAAAGAGAGAGCCCACACTGGAGCAAGGGGAAAATGTAAGGATGAAGGAGCAACAGAGACCACAGCACACCTCCCCTTCAGGACCCCTGCACTAAACAAAAAGAGTGGTAGAGTTCAGGGTGAAATAGGTTGAGCTTGGAGGAAGGGGAAGGAAAGGTGTTGTTTTAGAGTTTATCACTACCCAAATTTATTTTAAATTTGCAATATATTACATTTATTTTTCCCAAGTTGAGTCTGGTTTGCCCAAAACAGTAAACAGTAGAAGATTTCTTCATCTTTGTTTTAATTAATGGGTTTTCTCATCCTATTTTCTCCACTGGGAAGGGGAGCAAGTGCTCTGTGAGGGTCTGGACTTTAACCAAGGTATCCTGCCACACGAGTACATGTGACTGTCAGAACAATCTTTTGACTTACTTGAAATAGCAGCTTTCTTCTTCTTTGGACTTTCTGTCTCTTCCATTTTTGCCTCAGTGCTCTCACTCGCTGCAGCTGCTGCCACTGCCTTTCTTCTTTTCTGTAAAAAAAAAAAAAAAAAAAAAAACACCAAAAATTAGCAGTTGAACTCAAGAGCAAGAAAGATCATGTAAAGCAGACAATATCCTCACAAGGTATTCCCTTATTTTATATTATATATTCTAAAATGTCTTCAGTCATAGAAAAGATGTATTCCTGTACTAACACAAGAATACTAGTACTAATCTATACACAATTTGAAACAACAGTTCCCCAGTCTGCAGATCACTTTAACAGTTGAAATTTTGATTTAAGAAAACACGAGGTGTTGTGATCATAACCTGGGTTTTTTTAATCTTACACTGAATAAATGTTACAAAAGGAACAATCTGAAAAACTTAAAAGAACACTTAACATTTTATCTCAAGTTCTTATTAATTGGATTTTCTAAAGAAATTACACCACATTAAAGCCAAGTTTGTTTGGATCCTTGCTTTTCAAGGCTTTCTTTGCACAGCTCAAAAGCAGCTAATACTCACTGACAGTACTTTTGTTTTAAAATACCAACCATGGGTTCTGTTCCAAAGAGAGGTATTTGGAAAATCTGAACTCTATTCAAGGTACATTATCTTAAAACCCCTAAATGGATAGAACTCTTATTATCTGTGTATTACAATTAATCTTACTATTGCAAGTATTCCTGAACTAGTTATGGAAAATCATTGCTTTAAAACCATGATTTTTGCAAAAGATGAAGTGACCTGCATTGAGCATACATGAAAAGCATTGAACACTGAAGGAGTTTTACTTTTCCTTCTTCTTAATTTATTTATTTTTTAATTGTGTGCGACTAGAGCTTTACTAATACAGCTTTAAAAGTGGCTACAACTTCACACAGCTCACAGGAGAAGGGGAGAGTGCATTACATCTTTCCTTTCCAAAGTGTTGCTTCATGATTACCATCTAAACCCTGCTGGGCTGAACAGATTGGTTCGATAATTACATACAATAACTGCAGTGGGCAGGTAACCCTCAGCTGGCACAGGGCAGCTCCCCTGTGAGAACTTCCATATGCAAACTGCACTGATGGAGTGCATTAGGTACATCTTTCCTGCCGGTGCACAGGCCTGATTACCGCCAGCCAAGACTCCAAGGTTAGCATGTCAGCAGATTTGTGATGCATTAGGCAGGAATAAACACAGACACTTTTGTTCATTCTGACCAAAATTAAGGAGGACTATTTCAGCACTGTACTGCTTTTATATGAGAGATAATGCATTCCTCCCAATTGTACTAGGAAACATTTAAAATGCTCATCAGAAAAACAGATATTCAATACATATTACAGAAAAGCAAAATACATTTATCTTGTTTCCAAGCTTATTTAATAAAAAGCGGTTTCTTAATCTTGATGCAGGTGAATTACATAGCAGTAGAAATCAGGCAGCATTCATCTGACAAAAGCAACACCTGCACATCTGAACCTGAACATTAGAAGGAACTACAAATCACTAAGATCTGTATTTTTCCAAGCTACTTCACTCCCAATATTTCCCAGACACTCTTCGGCACTGAACAACAGTAAAATGTGGTCTTGCTCTAAATTATTTAGTAGAGAGCTTGAAATACTTCCTTCAATAAATGGTACTGCTAGCTTCTTGCTTGTCTAGAACTACTAGAGAATTCCACACTCACAAACTAGTATGCTTACTATAAAGAAAAAAAGAAAAGAAAAAAAAAAGGGAAAAACCTCAAGCACATCTGTGGACTATGTTTCATTTACTCATACATCTGGGGAAACTTGAGACATGATATAGAAAATAAAATGCTAACTTTTAATACAGCAGACATCTGTGACTTTTACCCAGATACCAATACTGGAGAATGACAGATTCCAGAACAACCATGTTTATATGTAACATGTAAATGCCCACCATGGCTCAATTAGCTGATAGCACAGGAGAATCCTACAGTCTAAGAGGGTATTTACACAGATGCTAGAAATATTATCTCCTAACTATGGAACACCATAACTTAAGAATGTCAAATAACACTGTTTTAAGAAAATATTATGGTAGATTGCCCCAAAAGCAATGAAGAATAAGTGTGTTAGGACCTGCTGTGATTAAAAGATAGTAGAACCAAAATGTCATAAATATTTTGTGTTAGAGGTCACAATATTCTCAAGGGTGGATGCCAGACTGCATTTTTCTTTTTCAAATTAGGCATTAAGTACCTCAAACAAAATTCAGCATGTGATAGAAGATTCTGGCTTTCAGAGGCAAAATGCTACTGATCAATGGCAAATATATTTATGGAGAATAGTTTTTAATGAAGTTTGGAATTTGGAGCTTATTTTTAAAACACTAAGTCATCTTCTACCATAGCCTATACTGCAGCTGTCACAAGGCCTACAAAACTCCACACAGAAGGAAGAGTCATCTGTTCTGGTGTTTGGTCAAAAGCAAGAATGTTATGATGCCCACCAATCTTATTCTGTCCAGACACCAGCAGTAACTGGCATGAAGTAGCATCAAGTCCACTGAAATATGAAGCTGACAGCTGAAAACACTTACTCAAGTGAGCCAGTAGCACTCCCTGTTTTATCTAAGTGCTTCATATTTGTGACAATTGAGTAAGCTGACCATGCACATGGTTCTCAAACTATATAAAAACAGGAGAAACCCAATGAAAAGGCTTACTTCTTTTTGCTTGGAGGTAAGAACGTATGGAAAAGGGTTATCCCACCCTTTGGAAATGGTTTTGACTGATACAGGCTAAAAAACCAAGATTTTTGAAGTTTTTATTCTATTGCAAATGTGCACCAGACATCTCTGCTGGACAAGGACATTAAAGGTCACAGATGTTGGCTCTGCAGCAGGCCAACTTACTCAGCAAAGAAACCAGCCAACCATTAAAGACAGATTATTTTTTCCCCAAAATACAGGTCACAAGCCACATCAAACCACAAGGGGAACAGAACTTATGCTGTCAAACTCTCCTTTTGGAGGGACCTTTACACTCAGTTCAGTAGGAAATATTAGTATACAGATCACAGCTGTATGATTTTAGCCAAAATAATTACTGGGCAAAAAAATCTAAGAAATGCTGAACATGTATCTTCAGAAGACTTTAGAATCCTACAGGTTTTTTATTTCCTGCTTTTCCCCTATCTTTAATACACTGCTGATCATGCCAGTAAGCAATGCAACATACTTGTACTATTATCCTGTATAATAATTCTCAGTTCCCTGCTTCATGCTAAAGGAATCAGCAAACTGCCAACCTGCTATTAACAAATGTAAATAAAGAAGTAATAAATGCAGTTTGAAGTAGAAGATGATAATTACTGTCCCATTATGTGACCACTTTTTTATGGGTATAAGGTGTTTAAATATACACTTTCCCTAAAGCTTAAAAAGTCCTTAATGACATATTCAAATTGGAATTCAAGTCTAGAGTTTAAGGTTTCTTAAATACAAGGAAGAAAACACCCCTAGCCTACCAATACAGTTAAGACTCAAAAATAACATATTAGATTAGTGAAATCAATATGTGAATTCCAGAATCAAATACTTGATATAAAAATGTATACTTAAAACTAAGCTTTGAACTAGTCAAGGAAAGGAAATTAATACAAAACAAAAACTAGACTAATCTTACATATACTTTGAATCATCAGGAGTTTTACCAATTTAAAGAAGTAAGTAAATTAACCAAAATAATGTTCAAACATCATTATATCTAAGTATACAAATTTTGTTATCCAAGGTACTATCTACTATAAAAGTACCTCTATAAACATCACTCTGTATAAAGTTTTATTAACAATTAGTTAAGTTTAATTAGAAAAATAATGTGTGCAACTAGGACTTAAACATTTCACTATTTAATTATTTGCTACTGGATTAAGTTATGACACCTACTTCCAACATCACTAACTCTTACTCAACCAAATGCAATAAAAGATGACATGAATTTTGAGAGTAAAACCTTTTGTGCGGGATTTCTGTCAAAGTCTCCATTCTCTGCCAAGCCAAAGTCAAGCAAACCATCATCTTTTTGTCCAATGGCCTTGAGACCTTGCAGAAGTATTTCTCGGAAATGCTGATAAACAGGTTTCTCTTCATAGCTGAGTACCTTCACCTTTTCCATGTATTTGGCTATTTCATCTAAAGAAATGGCACCTCCAATTAATTTCTATTTGAAGACATTTTAATCATTCACTTTTACTACAAAAGAGACAGAAATTATGCATGCACTACTTATGCTATTCTTGAAATGGTTATTTATAAACTCATAATAATTATGTCTTTACTACACATTTTAGAAAAAAATTATACCAAGGTTCATTACCCAGTGATGACAGCATCACTGTTTTTTACATGTTTATTGCAATGAAGAAAACAGTCAGTCGTAAAAAACCCTAATAGGCCAATTTTCACCAATGAATGGTTATTTACATAGTATTTCTTATGTCTATATTTAAAAATGTGGAAAAGGAAATTCAATGTTATCTCAGAACTTCATCAGTTCAAGACTGAAACATATACTAAATAATACATGAAACATTAGACCCCTGAAAAACAAACAAGTCACACTTGAATGAGACAACTCTTCTGATCACCAGGAGTGGCTAAAAATAACTAAATAGTAAGATCCCAGGAAAGTGTATTTCTAATAGAGTCAGTTTAAAAATAATAAATAATGTACTCAGCAAATCACCTGTGCCAAATAGGAACAATGTATACTTCAAGGCTGCACTGCTTCTTACATTTCCATATCTAAAATTCAGTGGTGAAAAATCAATTTGCACATCTCATGTTTGAAATGAATACTGGGCTACACCAGAAACAACACAGTGTCTGTAGTGTACAAAACTGCAGCCAAAATGAAGTCTAGACTTCTCTTAAGCAACAATCTAATTCATGCCACTTTGTTGTTCCTGATTGAAAGGAATAATTAAAATAGGTAAAAAGTTCAGTAAACAAGTATTTTAAAATAGCTCCTCTTACCTGGTTTATTTTTCCCAGGAAAGCATTTGTCCATCAAAATGGAAATATTATCTCTACATCTGAAAAACAAAATTAGTCAAAACTACTGTTTCTTTTGAATTTTCAATCTTGTCCTGTTCTGATAAACTATTTAACTACCCAGTTTGGGCCACTGTCAGACACAAGAAACACTACTGTTTCATAAGCCTCTGTTATGACTTAGCACAGCCATTTGTAGGTGTGCAGCACATTTCAGAACCTGATGAATGCCAGATGTGCCATCTGAAACAGCTTTTGATTCTCAAAAGCAAGTAGAAGACTGAAAAAAAAGAACTGGTCCATTTTCAACCTTCACATACTGATGCTAAGGAAGCCAAATAACAAATATTTGTTAATGAGACAGAAACTGCTGCACTGGAACAGCTCTCTTCATATTAAATATGTGACAAGAGAAGGCTGATCTGGGCTGAGGGGAAGATGAAGGTACGTTGACATTGAGGCTGAAGAACAAAATGAAAAATATTTTTAAAATCCCATAACAGTAGTGCTCTAGCTGGAATGATGCTCAAAGACGTTGAAGACTCCCCTTTAGCCTTCACTTCTGCCACATGCATGAGAGCATGGGGTTAGAGACTCACACTCCACACTTCTCTTCCTGTAAAGCACAACTGATGGTTACCTGCATCCTGCTAAGAGTGCCTTTGGCTTCACCATGGTAATTCTAAAGTGCCAATACTGCAGTGGAAAAATAAACATCTCAGACACGCAAAAGAAGCCAGCAGAACAGTACAAGTGACATTTAATTACATGTCAAGGATACATGAGACATAACAGGAAAATTGGAGGTATATACAATAAGAGCAGCTTACCAAAAGGGAACATACTCAAAGTACAAAGCATTTCTACAGAAAGACATTTTCATTTTCAAAAGAGAATGAAAACAAACAGCTTCTCACCTGATTTTTGAGTCCCTGACAAAATTTGGATCTTTCAAATTATCTTCCCATGGTAGATGGCCACTAAGCCAATGAATCATACAGTAACCCAAGATCTCCAGATCACCACGTCTCGATGGTGCTAAATATAGATGCACATACAAAAAAAACAACCATAACATTAGTTAATAAAGCACACACAGTTTAACAACAGTAAAAATTTATACATTTTTATGTTAAGACAATGCTAACACTACTTTATCTGTTACTTATGTCTTTATTTTAGCATGAAAGCTAGGAAGGAAAAAAATATTGTTCCTACATCTGGAAGGATCACTTCTTTTTCAAGCCCTTTATCAACCTCTCCTATTCAAAGACATGACATGCTGCAGTTATCCAAATTTGGGAAGCTTTTTAAGTGCTC
This sequence comes from Ammospiza caudacuta, assembly GCF_027887145.1. Taxonomy (NCBI): domain Eukaryota; kingdom Metazoa; phylum Chordata; class Aves; order Passeriformes; family Passerellidae; genus Ammospiza; species Ammospiza caudacuta. Next base: position 52,158,156 of record NC_080598.1, on the reverse strand, counting down.
AGGTTGTGGAAAAAATAGAACAAGTTAGTGAAGTGATTGACTTTCAGTTCAAAATAGTTTTTACTTCCCTTCATCTATAAAAAGGTGAAAGTGCTGAAACCCCCACCTCCCCCAAAAAATATTCAACAATGCTGAATTATTTTATGTGGCCTGAAAACTGAACAAAGGACTGTATGAGATCAGATCCCAAAGCCTTCACAAAAAAACCCACCTGAAAATAAACAACCACAAAAAAAAAAACACCAAAACAATTGACATACACAGTGACCACAGACTACACTAGAAATATAAATCAGCAGATCAAGTTGTCTTTGGTTATGTTCAGCTTTAAGTATCCTCAAGTATATAGTAATTTTCAACAACTGTTATTTTTGTAGAAAACACTCTTATGCTAATAAAGCAAAATTTAAGAAGTAAGAAAATGAAATTGATTTTTACAATAAATCCTCAGTGATTAATCAGACATAAACCTGTCCTTTACATATTCAACCTTTTCTCACTTCTTGCTTTTTGATGTTCAGTGACTATGGGCATAAGTAATTAATTAAATGACATTTTTTTGAGTTAAAATAAAAAATACTTTCCCATCGATAACAGCAACTATTTTTCTCCTAAAAGCAGGACCTATTTTTCTATCAAGATCTACCAAGCACTATTCCATTTATACTTGGTTAATAAAAAGCAACATGCTGAACCTCTTATCTTTATAAATTAAGGAGCTCTTAACAAAGTTAACATTAAAATACAATTAGTAAAATTTAGTAAATAGAAAAAAAGAAAAATGCCAGCATAGCACATAAAGAACAAAAATTTAAAAAAAGGAAAAGCATGTTTTTTAGAATCACAAACCTGGTTTGTTAATTTGCTGCACTGAGTTTTATAAGTCCTTTCTTTATAAAAAGGGATATGCAAATGCCTATTACAGAGTTTTACATCCTTACCCACACCCTTGTGTGCATCAATACTGGTATATTCCACAGTTCCATCATGGCACCTTTTAGGATTTTCTTTATATACTTTGTGAACTCCTTCAGGACAGTACCGGTGGGCAAGTCCATAATCCACCAGGTACACCTAGCAATTCCCACAAAGCATTAGAAGGTTAAAGAACCATAAAAACAAAAAATACACAAATAACAAACACAACTCCCAACCATTCTCACAACTTCTTTGAAAGTATTAAGAATGGCAAGTTGTTCAACTGTGAATAATTCTCAGTACTTTATTAAACTTAACACATATGATTTGAAAACAATGTGTCAGTTAGGTTTCATTGTTTTCCACAAAGCAGTCTGATCTGGAAGTCATTTCTTGCTTGCTACAGAAGGCAAGTACAGTACAGTAGTTATTACCAGTAAAATGAGATTTTAGAAAAGAAAAACAAACCCAAGTAACAAGCAAAAAAAAAAGTCATGTCCATAGAGTTATAAACACATTCACTGTGCTACCCTCTTTAAAGTCAGCTGACCCATTTGAATAATACTGCATACTACTACTTCTCAATAACAACACAGTTACTTTAGGAGAACTGAAATTACTATTTTACATCTTTCACAAGCTAAAACATTTGAGCAAGAACAAATCCATAATTTGAAACTCTAATATGCATTGTTTGAATAGTAAAGAGATTTAAAAATGCAGAAAAATGAAAGACTTCCATAAATCAAGTGGAACAATCAACACTGTAAAGACCAATTTTTCCAAGTAACAGAACACTTATCTGATGGATTTCTTGAACAAAGCAGAGGTAACAATGCAGACAGGCAAGCATAATTTACCAGTGTGCTACATAATTTTAGGCTTCCACCTGCAAATACCTATTTGTGAGTCAATTTTTTAATCTCAAGAATTTCTCTGGAATACTAGTTAGGCCAAATAGTCAACTGATAACTGTCCAGAAAAATGCATTAAAAAATCATAGAATATTAACTAGATATAAATGTCAAGCAGAAACAATGTTACCATATACATTCTTAATAATGAGCTTCTGCTAGATTTCACAGGTTCAAAACACTTTCATTGTTGTCAAATAGAAGGTTTAAAACATGAGGAGTAAAATTCATTATAAATACCTGATTAGGGTTCTTGTAACTCAGAAGGAGGTTTGAGGCCTTGATGTCTGCATGCACATATTCATGCTCATGGACATATTCCAGAATATCAAGCTAACAAAACAAAAGTCATTTAAATGCAGTACCCAGGTCTGCCCACCAGAGGACCTGGACTCGGCACAAAAGTGGGAATGAACAGAGACATTTAAACAGGGAAGATAGATGGAGAAAACAAAATGCATTTTTTAAACTTACTACTCTCAGGCCTAATTGTAGTACAGTTTTATGGGGAAATTGTTTTGCATTCTCTTCATACATCTTCTGAAGATCTCTGCCAAATCGGTCCATTATCATAAATCGATAGCTAAATTCAAGGAGGAAAAAAAAAATCAAAGCCAAAAAAACAGCAATTTTTATTTCTGTGTTACCTGTACTAACCAGTGATTGAATATGTCTCTCTCAAAAGAAACTGTGGGGAATACTTGAAATACAGCATTTTTTTTAACACTGTACATCAATTCTTACCTTTTTCACATCAGCTACTCAAATGTTCATCCATCAAAAGAACTGCTCTATATTCTAGTTATGCAACAAAATAACAAGTGCTCACAGAGGAAAGCATCCCTACTGTAACTCACTGTAGGCAAAACCAAGCATCATCTACTTACAAAAATACATTTCTTAGATTTTTAAATAGCTAAGTGATTTAACATGTTCATGTATAATGTTCCTTTACTGAAATCTGTTGCAAACTTTTTTTGACCTACTGTTAAGAAAAAAACATCTCACTTGCCAGAGGTGTTCTGATATTCATTGCTATAGCCAAACTGGTTCTAGAACTAGGAGAGTTCATAGTGATTATATTAAAGAAATTCATGCACTAAACACTGAATGCAAAGTCACTTTTATTTGCAGGATTAAAAAAATGCTACATTTACTTTTGCTATCAAAATGAATTTTGTTTTTACATTAGGTTAGTTTTACAATTGAGGATCTACTGAAACTGGTATTTCTGACACTGACTGCTTTATGCAGTGAGCCACACAAAGCAGCCTGACCTAGTGTAAGCTGCCAGAGAACTACGAAAACTCCTCTGCAGCACAGCTGTTTAAAGAAGGGCCACCAGGAACAAGGACTATTACATAAGCAAGCATTAGCATCAAAAGCCAAGTAACAAAAACCTTTCTTGGCATGGAACAATACTAAAAACTATCCTTAGACTTAAAACATATTTAACATGAGACTAGCAGTTATTCCAGCTCATAGATTAAGCCAGAAAAAGCTCCATCCCTATGGAAAATAGAAGAGATTTGAGAGAGTATTAAGTCCTTAATATCTGTGAGTGAAAATACACTGTAAGTGCACACAACAAGAAGAACTTTAGTCATATTATTCCAGGACTTGTACATTAGAAATTCACTTTCTTTTAATTACAATATAAAAAGGTTCTAATCCACATATACATAAAGACCATCATTATTTTACAGCAGTGTTCACAACAAATGAAATCTCAATTATAAACACTGTAACAAACACAAATATGAGTTACAAACAGAATACAAACAAAATATACCTATTTATATAGTCCCTAAACACACCCTTGCCATGCACATGAAAATTTGTAGCAGAAGTTAACAACATGAAGATAAGCAGAAAATAGACCTTGTAAAATAACTTAGGCTGAAAGAGATAATGTTTGTGGATGAAATAAATTCCAATATATGTCAACAAAAGATATATTCACCTGTTTCCATCTCTTTCATGCAAGCCAGAACCCCAATATCTTGGTACACCTAAATATTTCAGTTTATGGGACTTAGTCCACTTCTGAACTGAAAATACAAATAAAGTTAAGTTCATGAATTTGCATGAGTAAAGACTTACATAAAAAGGGAGTAGTCACATCACTTACAGTTTCTGCATACCTGTGAGCTGCTTATTTAATGGAAATGTATATGAAAAGTATGCAGGAAAGTAAATCACATATCCATTGTAAGGATAGAGATGCAACTCAAGTTTAAATTTAGACAATACTACCAACAGAATTACAAAGAACTTTTTATCAAAACCCTCTAATTTACTCTATATCTGAATTCAATTTCAATAATTTAAAAATTATCTTAAAATTACCTAAAAGTATACTCAAAGTTTAACCTTACTTTTACAGGCTCTATTTTCATATACGGCTGTAGGTCATTAAAAACATTTTAACAGACTGCTTACTTTCATTTGGCTTAGCAGCTCGCATGTAGAACCTTAACTCAGTAAAAAGAGGTCCACTCTCGCTGGGTTCCTTTAAGACAATTAAAAATTCATTAAAGACTGCTGTGTTAATGCCTAATAATTATTAAAAGCTGAAGCATTCACCCTATAAAAACATACTCTTCCTCAAATGCTCTACCTGATGCTGATAAACTCACTAGAATATCTTCTTATTATAAAAGAAATTTAGCTCCAAAAGCTGTTTTTATTATAACTGGCTTAACATTAAGGGTATCAAAAAATACTGTCCCACAGCAAAAGACTAAAGAAATTAACTGAAATGTATAGAAATATTAATAATTATTGGCAGAAGTTTAGCAGAGAACGTTAAACAACGTTATCTCAGATTCTCCAGATTACAGCTGGATTGCATCAGTTGTAGTAGCCTTTAGTGATTTTAAAATAACACATGAAATCATTTAATGAAAAAAATCTTAACAAAAGTTAAACTCTTATTGAACATAAGGCATTTTGTTCCCTTCATACATTAGTTTACCAAGATAAAAATAACAGAGGATTTCAAAATTTCTCTAAATTATAAGAACTACACCTATTTTGATTTCAGAAATACCTTGTATTAGTACATTTCAGTTCCATTTTTAAGGGACAAAACTACAGGAACCATGTATTACAAGTAAAGTTCAAGAGAGAAATTCCTATGAAAACACCAAAGATTTTAAATACTGCAAGAACAGCGGATGGGCAAGTATCTTGATTCTACACTTCCAGAACATAGTAAAGAAAAAAGTAAAAAAGACTTATCTCAATTCTTGTAATTTTTGAGTAACTTATTTTGAGATGAGCTTAAGCAATTAATTTTTGTCTAGTTACTCATAGATACTCAAATTCATTATATCTCTGTGAAAATAGCTGTTTTGGAATATCCTACACTTAAAAAATAAAACATATGCAATTACTGGCAAAGAAACTCAAGAATAATACAATCACATGACCTTAGATACACACCAATCTTACATGGGTTTAATTTTAACTTTTAAATGCAGATGTGATCCAGCCAATTGCTACGGGCCAGAGTGTAACATGGAGCTAAGAGAGGCTCACTGCTGTCCAGTGGCACTGGAGCAATGCAGAGCTCAAAGTGCCCTGACCATGGGCTCTGGAACATGGGATACTCTGGGAGCAGACACCCCCAGCTGGACCTTGGGAGGACACGCTGGGAGCAGACACCCTCAGCTGGAACACACTGGGAGCAAATAACCCCAGCTGGAACACAGGAGGACACACCGGGAGCAGATACCCCCAGCTGGGACATGGGACACACTGGGAGCAGATACCCCCAGCTGGGACACAGGACACACTGGGAGCAGATACCCCCAGCTGGGACATGGGACACACTGGGAGCAGATACCCCCAGCTGGGACACAGGACACACTGGGAGCAGATACCCCCAGCTGGGACACAGGAGGACACACTGGGAGCAGATACCCCCAGCTGGGACACAGGAGGACACACTGGGAGCAGATACCCCCAGCTGGGACATGGGACACACTGGGAGCAGATAACCCCAGCTGGGACACAGGAGGACACACTGGGAGCAGATACCCCCAGCTGGGACACGGGACACACTGGGAGCAGATACCCCCAGCTGGGACACGGGACACACTGGGAGCAGATACCCCAGCTGGGACATGGGACACACTGGGAGCAGATACCCCAGCTGGGACACAGGACACACTGGGAGCAGATACCCCCAGCTGGGACACAGGAGGACACACTGGGAGCAGATACCCCCAGCTGGGACACAGGAGGACACACTGGGAGCAGATACCCCCAGCTGGGACATGGGACACACTGGGAGCAGATACCCCAGCTGGGACACAGGAGGACACACTGGGAGCAGATACCCCAGTTGGGACATGGGACACACTGGGAGCAGATACCCCAGCTGGGACATGGGACACACTGGGAGCAGATAACCCCAGCTGGGACACAGGAGGACACACTGGGAGCAGATACCCCCAGCTGGGACACGGGACACACTGGGAGCAGATAACCCCAGCTGGGACACAGGAGGACACACTGGGAGCAGATACCCCCAGCTGGGACACAGGAGGACACACTGGGAGCAGATACCCCCAAGCCTGGGCACCACTCCTAGGCCTGGACACTTGATTACAAAGCTACTGCCTGTCTCCACCTCCCTTTCTCCAGCAGCACTGCACTGATAAACAATGGAGCCAAGACAGCTTTCTGGCCTCTCCTTGTGAGGAAGAACCAGAAAAAACCCAAAACCAAAGACCAGACAGTTTGTGTGATCAACACACACAAACTTTGCTACCTGCAAATTTACTTTCACAGTTAGTATATTTATCCACAATGGATAACAAATTAGTAATACAGAGATTATATATGCAGAGAAGAAGGGTAAAATAGATTCTTCTATTTATTTTTTTGTACTTGATTCTGTGTAACATTATCTATCAATACCCTAACTTATTACAATATGAATTCTCATATATAATTTTCACTTAATTTACATGGATTTCAACAATGTTGCTTTCCTACTAAAATACAGAAAAAAAAAAGTAGGTGTTAAAAGTCCTTACATTATTTATCCATAAATAAATTATTCCCAAAAAAATTATGCCTCAGTGCTGAAAATTTATATCTTTCTCTGGTCAAAAAGAAAAATCTGCCATCTTTTCATGCTTGGAGAATGGATACATGATTCAACCACAGACCAGATCTTTATGTTGACCATGAAGGTGTTTTCCCACAATACCATTAATTCTACCTACAGATAAAGAAATGCATATATGATGCTAAAAAAAAGCTTACACAGCATCCAGTATTTGCCATAATAGCTCAGAAGGAGTGCAAACACAAATTTCTACAGCTTTATGCCCAGGGTCATTCTAAATACATGACTTATAAAACTGAAATTAAAGTCTTATTCAAAAAGATAACAAAATGAAAGACTAAGGAGTACGTGTCAAAACCTAACAATTTTCAAGTAGTGTTTTAAGAATTCTGATCTTTTTCAGTCAGCAATGTAATGAAGTGTAATTAAACCCTGCATCCACTCCTGAACAATGACATCTGAAAAGTCCACATGTTAAAAAGCATTTCTTTTTTAATAAAAACTGTGATTCATTTCATACGGCTCAGACATCAATACTATGAGGATATGTCAAAGACTAAGACAATTTCCATCCTGCTCTAATAGCTTAATTTGAAGAACGTTACTATAGAAGCACATATTTTGTTAAACACTAGTAATTGTTCAAAGCTGTTAAGCACATTGCTTCAGCTGATGGAAAAACCAGAATCCACCCAGGCATCAGAAAATGGGCTCTTATCTGAAGTTGTGTTATACCAGACTGTAGAGGCATAATATGTTATGGGTCATTTGTGAGGCTAGCATAAAGACTGGGGCTACTCTTTATTGCCATAAAGACAAAATTATGAAAGTCAAATTAAAATTGAGTAGTCGTCGGGGATATTAGCAATGGAGGTATTTACAAAATGCTGCAACAAAGTGAATCTAGCACAGGAGCAACCCAAAAGTTGGGGCAACTCTTATTTTAAGAGCCCAAAGAGAAGAAGATGGATGGGCTTCAAACTCAGGAAAAGAGGGTAACAGCAATTACACACAGCATAAAGAAATGCATATCTGATGGTTTTCCCAGCAAGTCAAACCAGATTCTTCCATGGGAATGAGACAGTGCCCTGCTTCCTGATCAGTCCAGACTCAGCAGGAGCCAGTAATTAGAAGCCACTGCCTCTCCCAGGCAAGCCACTGCTGTTATCTGCCTCTAGAACAGATGCACAATGGACACCCCCACCCTCAAGAGGACAGGCTGGCCACCACACCACTGCAGGCTGGGGCTCCTGCTCTGTCTGCAATTCCTGCCCACAAACACCTAAGGCAGCAGCAGCAGCAGCAGATCAATGTTGAAAGTGTGGCAGTCTGACATTTGCTTAGCAAGCACTGCTTTTTTCAGCAAAGGAAAACATTTCTGAGGGAGGGTCATCACAAACTGTACCTTTGATCTGCCTGAACAGAGCAAAAGCAGTATTCTACTATTTCCCTTTAGTCAGCAGATGTAAATACCAAGATTAAAGGCACATACTAACCAAAATGTATTTTACTCTAATTTAACCTAACCTTATAGTTTCAGGAACAAATGTTAAAAGCACTAACATGTACACAAAGTGGTTGGCTACTGTAGCAAGGTATTTCAGAATCATCACATAGCTTAATAAATAAAACGTTAAAACAGTGCAGTTCTGAACTGCACTGAAAAACTAATCTTCTACGCTGTGAGGTTCTTGTACAGTTCTCTGGTATTTACTTTTATTGCAGGAACAGAATCACCACCAAGAAAACGAAGGATTCTGGATCTACTATGACTATTGCCATAGTCCTTGTTTTTTACTAAGACTGTCTAAGATCTTACCATATCTAGGCACTCTGGCAAAATTTAAGAAAAAATACTTAATACCTTAGGAAGAGCAATAGCCAAATCCAAATAAATAATTCTCTTTTTTTTTTGCCTAAAACCATAAGAAAATTTCAAGTAATAAAAAGATTTTGATTATTTGCTACAATGAGATAAAAATAAACAATCAACAGTGCTTTTTCTTCTCTGTAATCATTAGGGTTAAAAATTATGTCAATGTTATTTTGGTTCAATACAAATTAGAAGATGTATGTGGTTTATGAAAAAACATTTTTATGAGAAAACTTTTTGGAGACCTCAGGAATTAAAGTTTTGCTGTTTCTTTCTTTCTTGTCGTGAGCCATCTGTCAGTTTATCAACATCCAGTGGTGAGCAACAGTTCACAGAGACTCACTGGTGAATCACAGAAATTCTCCAAAAGCTAGACAGATTTCATTCATTTGGTGATATCTGTGTTGTTTATAGGAAGCAAATGAAACAGAATCTGATCCATTTCACGGATCCTTTTCAACTCCACTGATGTGCTATCATGATGTTCCTCACACACAGGAGTCCCAATTCTCAGCAGCATTCCTCTGTATCCCCACACTTTTATTTCAAACAGCACTTTGCAATTGCATCATTTTCAGAAGATGTTTTAAATTACACATTCCATTCTAGAACAAATATTTTCAAGTTGAGAAGTAAAGATTCAAATGCTCTTACCACTTTTGCAACATAAGGGGCATCGCTGCCAACCGACTTTGAAGAATTAACATCAGCTGTTAAAAAGGAAGCTTTTATTAGTAGTAGGAGAGGACAGCATACACTCACTTGTTATGCAGGATGGACAAACACACAACAAAGTAACTAGTGCTGACATGAACACAGAGCAGTACCTTAGCCTTTGGTAAGACAATCACAGTATATGTGAATGCTACTGTCTACAGATATTGCATTCTTCCATTCTTCCTTCTTTTTGAGGAGTACAGGCTGTTTATTAAATGAAGGCTTTTTTGTTTTTTAATCCAGTAACTTTTTCCTATTCAACAGTGATTCTTTTGCTTTCTAGGACTATTATAAACATACAAATTTGTGAACATAAAGAAGAAAAATAAATTCCATGCTGCCAGGTCACATATCCAAAAGTGACCTTCTGTTGCTACTAAGTTGTTGGTATTTATGACAGAAGATACAGACATGAAGAACATCAAGTTAGGCAAGTAAAAAGTACAGGAACAGTCAGGGTCACAGCTTTGTGCAAATAATGGGGAAGCAGAGCAAGCTTTGGCTTGAACAAAGCAGGAATTCGAGTTGGAACTCTAGTAAATTTAGTAGCTCATTGAGTGAGGCTGAGTAAGAAGTTGAAAGCTTCTTTGGCAAAAAGCCACCCACTGGTCCTGTTTTTTTCTCCTTAACCCACTTATGCTGCAGTCTGTTCATTTTAAAAGCAGGACAGATTTTTTCCTGTTTTCCAACTCAGTATGAATCCAGCAGAACCTTTTGCCCAAGATGAGGAAGACTATATTATAATGACCATATTAACTTTCATCCCTTCAGAAATGTTTGAAAAATGACTAGAGTAAATTAAGCAGAAAAGTCTCAAGACCTCTCTTATCTGTTCATCTGTCCAAGTGAAAGAGCTACTAAGTATGGAACACTATTTCACTTTTAGAAGTTTTCCTTGCAACAGAATTGCAAAACAAGACCTGAACTGAGGCTCTGAACTGTAAAGTTCAACACTTCAATTTGTTTTTAGCACTGATTACATTAAAAAAAAAAGTATATGGCATGCTAGAAGTTCAGAAGGCAATGAAAAAATAAAAGCAATACCAAAGTCAAAACCAGTCCAAGTATTGGCTGACCAGTAGCCTCCAGATATATGCACTGATAGTTTCAGTTCAGAATTCATCATTATAAAGACAATCATGCAAAAATCCAGTCTTTCAGACAGACCAAAATTCAAATTGAAATAAATACTAAACTATCCTTTCCATGGCTAAAAAGTAATAAAGATTTTGATTTTTAAAAAGAATGAACTACCACTGAAAACTCACAAAACTAGTGCTTAAAGCAACCATTTGTCTATTTCCATCTTTTTTTTCCAACACCATGACCCAAGCTAAGGTTCTAGCAGAAAAGTTCATGTGAAGATACCATTCTATATCCATATTTCTAACTTGGGGTCAACTTTTCATTGTTTTGAATGGGGAAAAACATCTACTCTCCATTTTAAAGAATTATCAAAGGTAGCTGCACTTACCAAGGTATAGGCGTCCAAAGCCTCCCTCCCCTACAGGGACACCTAATTTCCATTCTTTTTTTGCTGTGTCTGCTAGAACCTCCCCCAGACTAAACAATTCAGCAAGTTTCGTTTTGGAAGGGGCTTTTCCAGCTGTTTTCTTCTTGGGCATTTTCCCTAGAGAGAGTGAAAATTGAAAAAAAATTTTAAAAAAAGGTTACATGTTGATCCAACTTATTTTACATAGAAATCTGTTAGAAATACAAAAAAGAATGGGTTGTTTAAGCACTGATTTGTTACTACAAAGATACTTGAAAAGAAATGCAATAAGCAGTTTCATCAGCATGAATTAAAAGTGAGAAACAACTACTTTTTCCAGGCATCACAAAAAAATTTGACAGCAAAAATCTTCACAAGAGAAACTTATTACAAGACCTTGTATAATACATGCTAAAAAGATCTCAGAATCTATCACACTCAATCAATCACAAAACTCACAGGTCTAAACTTAGAAAAAAGTAAATTTATGAAATAAAGCTCATCAGTTTTCCCAAGTTAAACCTGCATACTGAAAAACTGCAAGTCTTCAGTGGTAATATGAGGAATTCCTCTTAGCTGTAAAGAAACACATACTACAGAGACCAGGAATGAGAATTGCATCAGTACCATGACTGAACTGTGCATTGCAATTGCTTATTTTGCCAAGTGAAACTTACCAGTTGTATTGTTTTCATTTATATATTTTATATCACTCTCCTAATTCAGAAATCTCACATAGCATCAATTATCTTCAAAGAAGTAAATTTGATTTCAAATGTTATATCCTTTATAAATAAAACATCTAAAAGAGCCTAGTCAGAGAATAATGGACTCTGGCAGCAAGTCTGGAGACATCAGAGTCACTCAATATATGCATAAAAACAGAAAAGAAGGTGCATCATTCCAGGCCAAAGTTCTTCTTTTTTAGGGTCCTTGGTAATTTGAGAAGAGTGAATACATTACTTATATCTAAATGAGAAACTTTTATCAAATACTCACATCACAGACAGATATTGGTATTTATCAATACCTACATTGCATAAGCTTCATCATTATCACAAAACAGGATGTTTTGATTCTGCATTACTTTTCCGTATTTCCACTTCCATACAGTAACATTCTTCCCTGCTATCAAGACACACCTTACACATAAATTTAAAGACTAGCTATACCCACATCATTATCCACAGTCTCTTCAAGAAACTCCTCTCTACATCCCTTTGTCTTTTTTTTTTTATTCTTCAAGGTGATACATAGTTTACTGTCTTGGAGAAAGATCTTTCATCCAGATTTTCTACAGGAGAAAAATGAGACTTTCAAGCACCAACGACAATTCCAGCCAGCTCAGATAAGACATACCAATGAGAAAGCAATGGTGTCAAAGTGTCAGAAAGAACAGAGCAGTAGAAAAGCCTACATATCACTTACAAGAGCAGGCCAGAAAGATCACTGCAGACCTTTAGGCAGCTTCACAGGACATCTAAATCAGGAAATGGATTAAAACAAAGGGCAGACTGAAATTATTAGAAGCGCTAATGAAATAAACCAGAAGCCTGGAGCCCCAAAGCTGACTCAGATAAGGCAACAAAAAATGCTGCAAAAATCAGCAGCATTGCCCAGTGACTCAGATGTGGGACAAGATTACACAGGCTGTCATCTAAAGGATACCAAAACATATCCAAAATGAGCACACTCATCCTCAGGCTAAGAAATAACTTATTGTCAATATAAGAGCCATGCAGAGGGCTTGAAGGATTGCAGCCCCTTGATCTCTGAGTTATTACAAATAATTTGGGCAAGACTTGGACAGATGCACTTAGGTGCTTAAATGCTGGACAGATTGTTGTCAGTAAAAGAAAAATTTGTGGCCTCTCTTACAATAAGGCTAGCAAGCCTGTGAAACAAAGCTATTGATACACTCCACATCTTTGACATTCACAGCGAGACTCTTGATAGCAGCCTTGCTTAAAAAGGAATTAAATTTACTTAAAATAGCTCCTCAAGAGTATCAAAGGAAGAGCTGGTGCTTCCCTCTTCTTCCACACCCCCGCTTATTTTGTTTAACATGGTCAATAATTGTATGCCTGGAGGTATTTATTTTTTTTAAAAAAATAGTTAATGACAACTTTCCTTTATCCATAAAAGCAAAAATTCAAAATGGACATAAGTTTGAACGTCCCCAGCTGGGAACCCTGCCCTTAACAAATACACTAGATACACATACATGGTTTCTTGGCTGTCTGTATTCATACCCATCTGTTAACATGGCACTGTGCCTACTTACAAGTTGGTCAAACTATCAGCAGGCCATAGGTGCCAAACACTGATCGCTTGCAATGGGCAGCATGCACAATGCTGAGCACTCAAGCTCTTGCAAAAAAGCTGTTACCCAAGGAAATATTTAAGCAACGGCTGCACATGCTTTCACATGTATTTGGATAAATCCATTCAAATGTCTTCGATTGACTGACACCAAAGACACCTGGACACAGCAGAAATTCTCTACATGAAAAGATAGAACTAGAAAAAAACCACAATAAAAAAAATTACAGACAACTTAAATTGAGTGCAAATTCTATCATTCTATATGCTTTTCAAATCATAATACAGTAAACACAAGGGGTTTGTGAAGAAACTTATGCACCAACAAACATGACATAGAGCTGTCTACTGTACACTCCAGAACTGGAATAAAGCCATCTACTTCTCCCTAAAATCACTTCTAAAAATTCACCACCACCATCCCTTCAAAAAGAAAAGAAAAAAAAATCATAAACTTTCCTCTCAATACTTCTTTCCATCAACAAAGGAAATATTTTCTATCCACAGGTATTGTGAAGTTAAATTCATTAGTTCCTGCAATCATGCTGAAGTCCTTGGAAACAGTGCCATGGATGTCAAGTACTGTACTATCATTCAAGTGTCAGACCTGACCCTACTTAGCTAAGGTGCCTGACAAGAACAATATTCAAGGTGCATGATTGTAAACAGCAGCATTTTATGTTGCTACAATGTGCTCAAAACAAAGATTTTCCTACTAACAAGTATGAGTAACAGAAGTCTATTTGTCTAAACTCTCTCCAGAAGCCTCTTAGTAAGTACTACAAAGGCTTCCACCTAATAAAACACCTTGGAAGAAACAGAATGCACTGTACTTGAGATAGCACCACTGCCTGCATATCAGTGGTGTTATCTTTACAAATGTTGCCTGCCACAATTGCTACTTAAGCGATACTTGAACTCTTGGAATAAATATGAATAGCCACTTCTCAATTCTTGTTGCCATTCATTATCAACAAAACTCTGAAATGAATACAAAACAAATTTATTTTGAAGGAATTTCTGCTGTGTGTCAAGTCATACTGGTTATTTCCTGATCTTCCTCTTTTATTTTCTGGAAATTGTAAGTTTTACAGTTGTTTATCTTAGGAGGATGTATTTTCATTGTCAACCCTGATGGAGCTGGTGACCTGTGCTCCTAGAGGAGCAGGTAGTTCCAGCAAGACCTGAAATCTATGTATCATTAAAACTGCTCATTAGTCAAAGCAAGAAATCCATGTCCGCCTGAAAAAAAAAAAAATTAAGACAAGGAGAAAACAAAACTAAGTTTTTGCTCAAGGAATTGGGAAGAAAGAACATGACACTTAAAGACTCCTGATTCATGGGAGGATAAACACAAAAAATAACTGATGTGTCAGTGACTTGTCACACCAGTGAACAAAGATTTTCTTGCATAAATTCAGACATTTTGTGACTGGCTGATCCCTGTCTGTGAAAACCTCTCCAATCAAAGTTCCTGATTAAGATACTGGACAGTTAATGGCACTCACACAAGAAGGGCACTGCAGTTCTCTCTCAAAAAATTTTTTTAAAAAATCTTTTTTGACAAAATCAATAAATACCACAATTGTGGACCACAATTACTGAGAAATATGTAATCACAACAGCAGCACAGTTGACCAAGGAAATGCCTTTTTTCCTTTTTTGCTAAACAAACCAAGATGACTTAATATTTCAGAATGCAGCTTGTTCAGAGGTAGGATATAGTCATTTACAAGTGGAATTACTGTGCTACTAATTTTAAATTGCTTTCTCAAGAATACATTACTTTTTTTAAAGTTTCTTCTAAGGTTATTTAAGGCTCTTCTGAAAATTTTAATCATCACTCATTTGCTGCAATAAAAACCAGTATTTTAAGGTACCAAATCATGTCACTCCAAATCACCTCACCTCTATACCAACTGCAAAATGTGAGTGAGACACTTAAAGGCTTTTTGATAATTTAGCACACTGTATAAAAATCATCAGCTCTGAAATTCACCAGGAATCCTGCAATCCTACCTCACTTAGGGATTTTCCCCAAGAATTTAGTGGGCAGCTTGTTCCTACAGATGAGGGCACAAGACCTTTGACACAGTAAGTTACAGGAAGCTTCACAACAGCTCTTGTATTTTTCTTAGCCATAAAAAGGGTCCATGGATTCCCTACAAATTAATAAAAGCCTACAGTTCTTAGAGTGCTTAAGCATAAATTGAAAACTAAAGAGAACAATAGAGTTCGCCCTGTGTGCAACTGCTGAAGTCTCGAACAAGGAAGTCAAAAAGAAATAGGAACTGAAGAAAAACCACAACCAATGATAGAAACCAGCTTAACCCAATTCTTACACACCAGGCCTTCCCTGATCCTAAAATCGCAGATTTTTGTGATTTGTAGGCCTGTGTTTAAAAAAAAAAAAGTTTACTTTAAAGCAAAACTCAGGAATGCCTCCCAGCCAAGGTGATGCCACACCGAGACAATCCCGAAGGTGACGAACCTCTGAAGTGGCACAGAGCAGAGCTTTTACTCAGCCTCCTCCGCCTACCTTTAGTGCTAAAAAAACAAAACACAGGAAGCAAAACAACTCAGGCCGCGGCCACCGAAGGAGCTTTAGAGCCCACAGCCGGCAAAGGCGGGGCCCAAAGCCCACGGGTGGAACTGAGCGAGCGCTGCGGGTTGGGCCGGGAGAGGGAAGGGAAGGGAAGGGAAGGGAAGGGAAGGGAAGGGAAGGGAAGGGAAGGGAAGGGAAGGGAAGGGAAGGGAAGGGAAGGGAAGGGAAGGGAAGGGAAGGGAAGGGAAGGGACCTTCCCTGCCCTTGCGGAGGAGCAAGGCTCGGGCGGGCCCCGCGGTCCCACCGGCCTCCTCCGCGAGGGAAGCGGGGAAAACCGCCCGCAAGCCGCCAGAAAGGCCGGGGATGCTCGGCACGGCGAAACGGATGAGAAATAGTGCCCCAGAACTCGCCTCCAAAAAAAACCCCAAACGTCTGCGGCCCAGAGGCAGCCGCTGGCTCCAAGTACCTCTGGGTGAGCGGGCCCGGCGCCGCTCCTTCCTCCCGGTCCGAAATTCCCGCACTGCCCGCGGCCCCGGCGGCCCGCCCGCCCCGGCGCCACCTCCCAGCATCGCCCGCGCCCATTGGGCCGCCGAGCGCGGCCCTCCGCCTCCGTCCAGCCCTGGTCGCGATGCCTACTGGGAAATGTAGTCCGCAGCCGCAGCAAGTGGCCGCAGGAGGGCCCGACATGGACTACAGTTCCCAACAGGCACCGCGGCCCGAGATGGGCCAAGAGCTGAAGTCTTTTGCGGTCATGGGGTCGTTTGGGTTGGAGAAGACCCTTAAAACCCCTGTTCACCGCAAAACCGTGCCTAAGTGCCACATCTTCAAGTTTGTGGAACATTTCCAGGGGTGGTGACTCCACTACTGCCCTTGGCAGCCTGTTCTAGTGCTTCACAGCTCCTTTCAGTGAAACAATTTTGAGAGTTATGAGAAGCGTTGGTTTCTTATGGTGCAACGAGTTTGGGAAGGCCTTTGTCAAGCTGGTACCACAGGATCAATAAGGTTAGAAAAGATCATCGAGTCCAGAGCGAACACCACCAGGGGAACGAGAGCAGGGCACTGAGCCCAGCCCTTCCTTAAACACTTCCAGGGACGGTGATTCCTCCTCCTTCCTCTGTCGGGTACAAATGTCCGCACATCCACCCCTGATTCTGCCCAGCTGGGAAGTGAGAGAGGAGCAAGCCAGGGAATTTAGGGGATGAGGCAGGAAAATAACAGGACAATCATTTTGTTTTGTTATTTTACTGGGTGTTTCAAACTCTTAAAATGCATTATGATTTCATGGCCACTGTCCTGACATGCTGCAGTTTTAGAGGTACTAAATAGTACCAAGGTATTATCTTTGTTCAAACAAAGAAGTATCATTCTGTGGTATGTTCATCATGAGAATACATAGATTTCCTTGACCACCTGGTCCACATTAAGAATACTAGAAATTTATTTTTTAAATATTAGGTGCTACTAGAGATGTTCAAGAATCTGAACTGTTCTGTACGTTCTAGGGTATTACTATTCACAGGAAAGACCAAAAGTTTGTTTGGACTGAGTGAAGAACACGAATATGGTGGTGTTTGCAGGGGTCCCAGGACGAGGGAAGGGACGAGAATCTTGACTCCATGTTTCAGAAGGCTGATTTATTATTTTATATATATTATATTAAAAGAAAATTATACATTAAAACTACACTAAAAGAATAGAAGAAAAGATTTCATCAGAAGACTAGCAAGGAATTGAAAGGAATGGAATGAAAATAAAATCCTGTGACTGACCAGAGAGTCTGAGACAGCTGGACTTTGATTGGCCATTAATTAAAAACAACCACATGAGACCAATCAAAGATGCACCTGTTGCATTCCACAGCAGCAGATAATTATTGTTTTTCTTTTCCTCTGAGGCTTCTCAGGAGAGAAGTCCTGGCAAAGGGATTTTTCAGAAAATATCATGGTGACACACTACCAGACACGATAGCATTTCACTTGCAGTACCATCCTCTTTAGTATTGAATTATTGGGATCATGAAACCATTTTAAGATGCTGATAGAGAAAATTGAATGAGAAATTTAATAAATATTCCACTTCTGTGGATCACATGTGAATCATATTTTTATTTAATAGAATGTAGTACTCGAGTTCTAAAGTAAATGTTCTTCACATTTCCATTCTTCCAAAATTTATAGAATTTAATGTCTTATAATTCCAGTATGTGTTCTCTTTCTGCAATCTTATTTTTCTACTTTGCAACATGAGAAGAAAAATGCATATACATTGCTCAAGCACCATGTCATACTACACACAGCGCATTAAAACCATAAAAAATAATTTAAAAAAATTAGTAGACGATTCCCAAATGAATGGGGAGACTGTGCCACCCCAGATACTTGATAAAAGAGTACACATGCACTGCACTCAGCTGTCCTAACTGGGGATTGAGGACCGCAGATGGGAGTAGACATTACTGTATCAAAAATAATCACAGTATTTTCTTCAAATTGCAGATCTCATGAATGGCTAGACCACAGAAGATTTTCTTAAAAACCTTGTGGCCAGAGTCCATAAACAGTCTGAAAAAGAGCTGTAGTATGATCACTTTCCAAGGAGCAAGTTTTTGATTCAGAACCTTTTGTTGCCATGCACCCACTGTGCACCTACTCTGATGTAGAAGGAATTATACTTCCCATCACACCCCCTTGTTACCCTGAGTGGGAATATACTGACACTAAGGGAAAAATGTGTTCACTGCAAACTCACTTTTTGTCCTCCCATTCACATTTCACACTATTTTCCTCAGAGGAAAGAGGTTATATAAATTAAATTAAGGCTGTGCCTTTTTTCATCTAATGTGCTTTTATTAAGCTTTAAAAGAGTAATCACTATTCTCTAAGAATATCAGTGTGGCACTCCAGAGTTGTCTTGTTTATCCATTAATATACATTTCAAGAGAATTTAAAGTGATCTACCCAGTAACCTCAGAGCTTGTGTGTATTTTAGGAGACCAGTACAACATCTGATTGTGTCTGAGTGCTGTTAAAGGGTAGATAGGAACAAAACTGGTTTTGCCAATCTCTCCAGGTGTCTTTAAAAATTCTACTAACTTTTGTATTTTTGGAAAGGAATATAAATTTTTGTTTATTAATTCCTTCAGAATGCAGTGAATAAGAAACTGTTTGAATACTTTATCAATTTGATGAGACTATCTATTTACTCAGTGAAATTACTACACATCTGTCTAAAATGTTCCCCATGAGATAAGACCATCATCTAAGTGTTCCTCACCAAATAAAGGTACAATATTGACTTTTGTTAGGGTCAACTTCCTAAAGAACTTAACAAAGAATCACTGCAGCAAAATAAATACTTACCCCTTATTACAAATGAAGAATCAGACATAGAGATGCTAGGTAAAGTTTGCTTAGCTTGAAGTGATAAAGGAAATTTTTAACAAATCTCAAAGTAGGACCTGGTTTACTTTACTCTTAATTCTCTATTATGAATTAAAAAGACATTATTAATTATACTTTTCAAAACATTTTAAATTCAAAATGAAGGTGCTGAGGCAGGAAAAATACTTTTAAATCTTGCAGCTCTTAAAATATCATCTGTATTCATTCCCCAAGTAGTTAATTTGTAAAAGAGGAATGGAATATGGGGTAGAAGAGATCCAGTCTAAACAGTACCCAATAATTCAATGGAAAGGAGATGAAGTATTAGAAGACTTAATGAAAACACTGTGAAAGAAAAGCTACTCAGTGAGATCCATTGGAAGTTTCACTTTTTTCCTGGCAGTTTTGATGCTAACAGACACATGATTTTAAGGGAAATAATTTTAAATAAGTTGAAGCTTCTAAGATGAGAGCTGTTTGAAGTGCATTAAATTAATCCAAATTAGAGGACTTTTATGAGTTTCTAAAGCATTTCTATGTTTCCTTTGGTCAAGGTCCAAACTCATATGCATAGGCAGTTTTCCTCTACTTAAATGACTGAATTGTCTTGACTGTGAAGTGTCTCCCCCCATCCCAGTTAGAGTGATATTTATAGGTACAAATGCAATTTATCTGGGGGCAGTGTATATCCTACACTGTAGATACATGCACACAAACAGCAGTGCATAGGATCCAACTGTAACAATGCAAAGAACTTCTGTTTATCATCAAACATTTCATATATTCCATTACATGTGAAAGAATTATTATCTGTCCTGCTGCAGTGCAATGCTTTTTCCTGTAATGGAATTTTACTCTGCAAATTTATTTTGGTATTAAAAGGTTCCACTTTATAATGTCTATGGTTCAATCAGTGATCTAAAAGGCACTTAAATACTTTGAACAAGATACATAAAACGCTTTTATTGCAAAGCTCTGCTGTATCTACCAATTTTACCATTGATCTCTTTCCATGTAAGGCAGTTCTGGAAGCTGCCCATGCTGTATAAAATCACATGGTGGCTTTTGATCTCCAGCTGGTGATTAAAGCACATTATGGAGGTTTGAAATTTTCTTGTGGTCATTAGCATACCTCCAAACACTTCTCTGCTAAATAGTAGTGTTGTCACTATATGCTATTTAAATTAGAAACCAGAATTCCATAAACTTATTATTTGCTATTCTTTGTAGCTAAGAGGATCCAGATCTCTTGAATGAGGTGAGCTTATACTTAGCTGTGGACTTCCTGATCAAATAGCGATTTCTTAAGGTGATTTGGCTCTAGAAAAATGCACAAAAGAATGAGGTTATATTTTTTAAAACCCTGTTTTGATGCAAACAGGGAGAGCTCTGTGCCTTGTATTCCCTATCTACAGTTCCCTATTTCCCACTGCTTAAAAACATCACTATCACTTCCAAGGTCACCAAGCTGTCATATGTTTTCTACAGTGGATTTTTAAACAACACAGTATTAACTCTTTTGCTTGAAAGTGGAAGAAATAGTATCTCTCTGCTACTTTTTGAAAATGCATTTGTGTGTTGGGAAAAATACAGAATCACCATGTACTTGTTACTTCCTCTAGCAATCTCTTCAGTTCTTTTCACAGAAAACAAATGAGTGTGCCAGCTTTATATATTTTTTATCTTTCACTTTATTACATTAGATTGCATTTTATTTGTATATTTTACCAACTATACCTTGCCAAGAAGCAAAGCTTATTGAATGTTACCCAGATACAGAGGAAAACATAGCACATGTTCAAGGATATTACAGTCAGTAAATACCAAATAAATTCAAAAGCCTTGTTAGTTATGCTACCCTGTCTCCTGACTCCCCAAAATAGAACAAATATAGGTAACCTGGTTTCTGACAAGTCAGTGGTTCCAGATGGTTAAAAGGGAATAAAATCTGGGTCAAGGGAAAAATATTGGCCTGGAATGGATTTTGCAGTTGTAAGGGAGACATTTGAAAGGACAGTAAAACTTGTGGAAGAGATGTGCAGGCAAAATATCAAGGTTAGCAGTTATCAGCAGACCTATGAAGAACACAGTTTTGAGTCAATTATACTGTGTGGCACCTTGAATTATTTAAATCTAGGAAATAATAATTTCTTGTCTCTGCATTTATCCATCAGTTTCATGAGAGACAGCACTAGAAATTTATCATTTAGGTAATATTTTTACTTACAAACTGCATGCTAAAACAGCTAAGATCTTTTATAAGATTTGGAGACAGCAGTTTTTGTCTGAGGAGCATGTTGTTCAGAGAAAAAAAAACAAAAAGCTAATGAAAATTAGCATATTTCATCCTTTTTAATATCAAAAGTTAATCCATATTCATATAAATAGTTTTTTTGGTGAATTAATTTTCTCATACAAACTTTCTTTGTAAAGTAAAAGAGGCAGAAATCTTTGACTGTTTCCTTGGAAGGAAATGTAATACAATGAAAATTAAAAATAAACCACTGCAATTCATTATAATTCATACTTGTCTGTCTTCTGGCAAGCTTTATTATAGAGAAATAGCTGTCTGGAGAAGAAAAAGTACTTACAGATCTGCTATTCTATACTTGAGCATGGCATGGAATCCTTCCTGTCATGCTACTGCACTGCATGGTGTTGGTGTTCATGTCCATGCTAGTCTACATCATATTTACATGACATGTAACAAAATATATGATTTGGGTAAGAACTGGTTTTCTCCAGTCTCTAATGGCACTAAAAAACTCTAAAAAAGTGTTACCACTAGGTGTC
Organism: Ammospiza caudacuta; assembly: GCF_027887145.1. NCBI lineage: Eukaryota > Metazoa > Chordata > Aves > Passeriformes > Passerellidae > Ammospiza > Ammospiza caudacuta. The sequence goes on along the minus strand of NC_080598.1, from coordinate 52,136,119 downwards.
TCATTTGGTTTCAATGTACTACAACCCAAGAGCAAGAAATGCTCCACAAAATTTGACAAAAATACAATTGATTACCACTGACATCCTCTCCTTCATTACACTAGCACACCCTCAATTTAGTCACATGCATTATTGTAATCAAGCTGTCAATCAGATTTTGGAGTATTTCATTTTTTGACATAATTACAGCAGAATCCCTACAGTCTAGAACATGGGTATGGCAAGATTGATATTGTGTTACAAAATGTGATCTGACAAAAAAAGAAACGATGCTTCTGTGCAAAAATTAAAGAAACACTGAACTGCTAATGTATTTACCCTGGAAATGTGTTGCATAAGGTAGATTTTCAAGAGTCAATATAACTGCCTGCCCATTCATTGTTCTTGTGCTTTAAATGTTTAAATGTTGTTGGTGTCATTTTTATTTTTGCTTACAAATATATAGCTTTAATTTTCTTAATTGGAACCAACTGTACGGAGAACTTTTTTGCTCTTAGGCTTACAGCAAAAGATTTAGAGAAACAATCAGAGGAGAAAGGGGATGCCAAGGAGAGACTTGGGCTGATGTTGATATTCCTCTGAGACAACCCCATCTATGAAGAACCACAAAGCCAATGGGCTGTTTCATTGGCATTTCTAAACAGCTCATTGATAAGACATTTAGAGTATATATTGATACCTTTTTCAAGAATTTCACATTCCTGGTTTTTGATGTATAGTAGAGAAAGTAATTTTTATTGTTAATAATTCAAAACATGAGAGGTGCAAGTAGAGGTGGAAGGCTCTTTAGATGGAGATCCATCTGTCAGCAATTACAAGGGTTCCCCTGAACACATATGTTACAAACTTCAGCCTGGCTCAGGTGAGCGTTAGCCAGATAGAGGCCCTCTCACTTTTGGGACAGCAGTTTGTCTTTTAACCAAGAAGGTAATTTTTACCATCTGATGACTATTTCATGTCCTCTGTGAATGAGTTTGCAGACCCCAGCATCATTTTATGTAGACAGATGTCCCCCTTCACGAAAACAACTGTCACAATTGGCAATGGTTATCCCACGTGCTGGCAGCAGCACAGGCTCAGGATGAATGGAAGGGAGACAGGAGAGCATCCTCTGGCTGCAGGGAGGCAGGAGAGGATGGTGGATGTTTGCAGTCCCTGTGGCTGCAGGGAAGCAGGAGAGGATGGTGGATGTTTGCAGTCCCTGTGGCTGCAGGGAGGCAGGAGAGGATGGTGGATGTTTGCAGTCCCTGTGGCTGCAGGGAGGCAGGAGAGGATGGTGGATGTCTGCAGTCCCTGTGGCTGCAGGGAGGCAGGAGAGGATGGTGGATGTTTGCAGTCCCTGTGGCTGCAGGGAGGCAGGAGAGGATGGTGGATGTTTGCAGTCCCACTGACCGTGCTGCATTTCAGTGTGCAGGACTGGTAGTGCAGGGAACTCCTGTGTGACCGGTGCTCTTTGCTTTAAAGGCCACTTGTTTGGATATTTGTAGACACATATTCCACTAGAATAGCTTGATGCAAATGTGTGTAGATAGCTTAGGACAGCTTCTTGTCTGATAATAAATTAATAATTGCTTTCTTTCTGATGGTAGGTGGGGAAAACTGCAAACACATTTTTCACTGAAGAGTTATGCATGGCTTTAAGAAACTGCAGAAACACACATGTAGCTTCACATACAGTCTCAGCACTTTTCCAACCTCGACTTCAGGAGACACACTGTAACTCTGCTCCTTCTCTCCATCTTCTTTCTGTCCTCAGGGTCTCATTTGCTTATTTTCCATATCACAGGCACTGGCCCTGTTATTCAGAGAACTACTGTTTTACTTGAGTATTATCTCACCTCCTAAGACCTCTGTTTTTAAGATCTGTTTTTTCAAGTTGAGTTGCTGTATTTTCATGCAGACATCTGCTGAAAGCATTGAATTAATTAATATAGTAGTAGCAGCTAGGAAAACATGATAATCAGTTTTGTCCTCTGCCACAGTGAAATTACCAGGGCAGAGAAAAATTGTGTAGAATCTGATGAGCTCTCTGTTTTTTGATTTGTTACTGGGACAATAGGTTAAATTTCTGGCTTTTCCTTCCATTCCTCCACCTCCTTTCCCTTCAAATGCTTGAACCTGACTCCATCCACCCATACAAAAGATGACCTTGCATATCTCATGGTGGAGGTGGTGAGTTCCACATTCCCTGCAGACTGGCTGCTTTTTGACAGGAGATGCTAAGTCTTGTCCCTCTCCAGCTGCCTGTAGCTCATATTTTGTTGAATTATACTAGGAAGAAAGTGTTTATTGTTAAAACAGCTAATTTTTTTCAGTAATGATGTGCCTTTGAAGATATTTAAATGGTATGAAACCTACATCAATGATATAAATAAAGAAGCAAGTTCAACAGTTTTTATGACACTGTATACTGACAGTATTCTAAACTGTCCACTAAACATTTTTCATTCTCCCTGGAATATCAGCATACTAACTGCAATATTTCCATCAATGTTCTTTTACTTGCTAATAATCAAATTGAAGCCATCAACCTTTTCATTTAGAACTACTTGCTCCAAAAAGTAAGCACAGCCATTTGAAACAATTTTGTAGCTATGTCAGATAGAATGTTAGTTTTAAATTGTTGAATTGTAAGACTGCCACCTCGTAAACATATTATAATGTATATTGGTCTATTTTGGTGAACAGCTGAATAATAATGTACTTTAAAAACAGTTTGAAATGCATCTTCTAAGATATAAAGCAGAGAGGATGACTAATATGAGAACATGGCATTTCACAGCAAACTTAATGAAAGCTTGTGAAAACTACAGTATCTCATCACCACACTGGCTGCATTGGCTGCAATACAGTCAATACTATATTGACTGCTAGAAAGGCTATAAGTATAAAGCATTCCATCTCTCCTGATGAAAGTAACTTAGCTGGGTCAAGATTGATGGGTAAAAGAGTAAATATTCCAGCTTCATGAATTTTATATAACTTATTCTTGAATATTTTTTAGAATTGTGTCCCGTCTCCTTGACCAAAGTAAACTTTGCTTTTCCTTCATTTTCAAAGAGCCTTTTGAGAATGATCATTAAAGTAGGAGCATATTTTTAATACATAATTTATCTGCAGAGCCCCAAAATAGAGCCTGTTTTGCCTGCATTTCTAGTTATAAAAACTTGAGAGGGTACAACTACTTTTAAAAGTAGATTGCCTGATGAGGTGTTTTAGCCTTTTTATTAAGTTATTTATTTAAAGTTGCAAATGTTTCCTGAGTGCTGCTCTTTACTTGGCTTTATATTGTTTGTGTGTGAGGCAGCCTCCTAGCAGAGGGCAGTTCTGGCTCAGGCATGAAATCATTGGTGCTGTTTGCTCGACCCTGCATGCAGACAGAGTTAAATTATCCCAAAGTGCACATGCTGTCTCTCTCTCTCCTGCTTGTGTAGATGTTATTCAAGCTCTTGTTTGGGGATGAAAAGCTCCCTTCCTGTAGTCAGCTACCATGGAGTACCTATTCAACATAGATTCTACATTGCCACTCACTCTTAATCAAGACCCCATGGTATGGCACACAGCGCTCACACTCCAGGCATCAAAAAAAACCAAAAACCTACATACTTTCCAAAATCTTTAAAAACTCCAAACAATATAACCTATATAACCAGAAACAATACAGTCCTATATAACCAGCTAAAGATACACTTGCTGCCACTTCAGCACTGATATCTTTGTTCTGTTGTTTAGATTAAGCTCAAAATGTAATTGTTTAGTGACTAATTTTTGTGTCATATGAAAGAGAGAAAGGCTATGTTTGGGAATGTTCAGAATGTGATGCAAGAAAATTTTCTCATATAAGAAAATTGAAAGGGGAAATCGTATGCATGGAAGTTTGCAATTGGTCAGATAGGCCACATAACCTTTTCCTGCAAATGTTGTTTGTCACATCTCTGAATTGGCAGAGCATCTGCTGGAAATAAAAAAACTATTATGTCATCCTAGAATCACAAAGGTGAATGGAAGGAAGAGGTATGCATGTGTAGGTGTGTACCTTCCTAGGGATATCCTGAAAAACATTTGTACCTGGTCTTTAGAACAAGCCACTTGTGAACAATTAATTCACATTACAGGTGTAATATACTGGGTAGAAGTATTTGAAGTTTTATTACTGATTAAGATTCTAATTTATTATGTATAATAATCTTTAGTTACTAAACACTCAAAAGATGGAAAGCATAAAAGACTGGAAGGACATATGGATAATTTTCTTCATAGAATGACATATTTAACTCACACACAGCCTCAAGATTGTTGGTTTATTTTTCCCCCAATGGAAAGCTAAGCATAAGGTAAGGGGTGCAGGTTATTATAAAGCATCTGAAAAGTTCCTTGTAAAACACCATTTTTAGATGAAGGGATTTTTTTTTCAAATTAACAACATAGCATAATGCAAATCAACCTATCTGCCCTTGTGTGGTCATTTTTACCAGGGCAATATGATCCTGGATTGAACATGAATCCTTAAAGGTGTGGTCTTATAGTGTTTTATTCACTTTTGATGTGTTGTGAATTCATGTTTCACATCAATAATGAGCTGCAAAAACTTTCAGGGTACTAATAAACAAAATAGAGCATTGAAATAGTCTGTGCCCTACTAACAGAGGAAATAACACAAAAAAAAAATCAAAACTATCATGAGAAATATGCACACAGAAATATTCAGAAAACCCATAGGAGATGTTCCAAGAAAGAACCAGAAGGGACATTTGCCTAGGAATAGAAGAAGCCTGGGGATTTAACAGATGAGTGACAGAGATGACAGCAGGTAGGAGTGGGCAGCTGAGGGGTTTGGTCTGGTGGCAAGGAGAAAAGAATTGCACCTGGTGTTCTGGGCACAAAAGTTGTTGGGAAATAGACAAAGCACAAAGAGGACAGACAGTCCAGACAGAAGAGGGCAAGGAGAACAAAACTGGAGTTACTGGAGAGAAGACATGGCCAACTGGAAAGCCTTTTCAAATCAGCACAGATTGTAGAGCAAAGGACAAGCAGAGGCAGGAGGAGGAAAAAGAAAATATGGCTCTTGCAAAGATCTCCACTACTCTAGTAAGATTTTTCCAGCTGAGGAAAGAGGGAAACTGAAGCAGACAAGGCAGCGGGTAGAAGATACTTGCCAACTTCAAGTTTCCCAGCCAAGTTTCTTTAGTATGGTCACACATGCTACTCTTGGCACCTGCCAAGTTGACCATTTATTTGTAATGGTTCAAAATTTTACTTGTTCCCTTTTCACTGCTTGAAATGATCCTGGGTGACTTGCATCAAAATCTAGTTTAGGATGTTATATGATGGGTGTCTGGAAAAATGTGAATTGTACAATTACACTGTATTAAGGAGCAGCTTTTTGCCTCTTACAATGCAGCTCTGCCAATGCACTTCAGGCTTAACTTGCAATACCCTGCATAAAAATCAGTGCTGTCTCTCTTCAGAGCAGTGACTCAGTCATGCTGAACTATGCCACCTCTGTGGCAGAATATAGTCTATTGTATCTGTTTTATAACCTTTATGACTCAGAATCCAACACAGTTATCACAAAAAACAGAGCAGTTCCAAAAGTGTATTTGTAATGCAGACAATTTAATACATCATCATTCAAAGAGCAGTTGAAATTTCAGGCTGGTAACAGCAAAATATGTCTTAAATAAAGACTTGCATTATTAACAAGCTGCATCATGTTTTTCAAGATCCATGGAAGAAGACAGGAAAGGGTGAGTTTGGTTCCTTTTTCCTGACCTCATTACTAACCAAAACACATTGGACTGGACAACTCAGGGACCTGAAACATGGGTAGTTTTAGTTTCTAATCTTGTGCTGGATTTGAAGTATTGACCTGTATCAAGTCTGGTAAAAAAAAAGATTGCCAACTTATGTAAACAACTGCAAAGAGTTTAGTTGTTTCAGTACATTTCCTAGAGAAAAACAGGGTACAAATAACAAAAACAGCCTTATCTGCCTGTTTTGAAGTCAGTATTGCAGACTGAAGAGCAGCAAACTGTTAGGGAACTGTTCTGAAGTGTGTCTCTGTGGTTTCATGTCACACACAGACACAAGCTCCAACATTTACCTGACTTGGTTCCTGTTTAAGCCATGGTAAGGTGCAGCCATAACAACATTTCTTACCATGAATAGGCAAATTTTGAGCCACCAGGTTAGTGTTTACCTACTCTTCTTGATTCCTTAGTATCAAAAAGGAAACTCAGCTGCCAAAAGCTTTTTTTGCCCCCCACAGAGAAAATTTATATCCGTCTTTTACAGGAGGTTTTGAAAATGGTATTACAGAACTGTAGATAAAAGAAACTTCACAGTTTGCTATAACATGGCCATCATGGCTGCTCTGATCTTCATACCTTTAGCAAAATAGATTCTGATCCTCCTTGAGAAGTAGCTTCTTCACAAACTGAATAACTGAGTTTAACTTACACTGCTAACAGAGATTTCTTTTGTGACACATTGAGCCATCCAGTGGCACAGGCTGAAAAGACTACTGCATGTACTTGTTAATTTCTCCAGTGCCTTTCTCTATATCAGAGATGTATCAGTGGTTACAAAAAAAAACAAACATAAAAAAACAAAGCAACACACTCCCCCTCCCTCCCCTCCCAAAAAAACAAGAAAGCAAACACACAAAAAAAAAGCAACAAGACAATATCAAATCTCTGTTTAGTGATAACTGCAAAGAACTAAAGGTAATGAGCATTTCTATTCATTTAAAGTCAGACAGAAGTAGTTTCTTGACATTGATTTCATAGAGAAAGGAGATAGGGAAAAAAGAAAGAAGCAATGAAAAATTTCAAAAAGGAAAAGGTTAAAATTCCAGGTTGAGGCTGCATATCTGCCCTTAAGTCACTTCTTTACACATCTATGCTTTTCCAAGTTGAATAGTTAAAATTAGATCTCAGTCTTTGGCCACCTGCATATTCTTGTCATACCAGTTTGAGTTCATTAATTTACCCCACATCACCTCACTTTTGTCAATGCCAGAATCTTGTGACTGAAAAACAATACTTTAGTGTTTGAAATAGGTAGAGATAAGTATCTGAACACAGGAGAGAACCAATCATTGAGGGCTTAAATGAGCAACTAATTAAATATAGTGTGATTTTTAATTTTTTTTAAGATTGTAAGAAATTAAATGCTGAAGAATGGTGCTATAGCAGTAGTTGGTAGAGCTTGGCTCAGTGTGGGCAATGAAGAAAGATCATTAACAAATAAAATAGGGAGCACCTCAGGGGACACGCCTACAGACAGTCTGTCACCCACTGGTTTTAACATTTCATTTCAAAATTTAATTAGATATCAATTTCTGAATGCCTAAATGAAACCAGCCTCTCTCCATTGCACTAACATGCATCAGTTTTTAGTGATAAATTTAGGGCTGTAACAAAGTTCCTTGTCCTAAATTTTGAGGGGAAAGAATAACAACAGAAAAGCCAGAAATGACATTCTGGGTTCTAGCAACCAACAAACCATCCAACAAAAGTAAACAATTTTAATACCAATATTTAACTCATTACTGATGCACTGGAAGCAGTAGCAAGGCCTTATAAAAATAATATTTCTCACTAACTTCAGAAAGGGTAGGACTGGTGTCCCTGGTTAATAAGGAAATGCTTCATTGATCACAAAAGCAATGTGAGTCTTCCATCATTCTAGTAAAATTTATGACATGTAAGTCAGTAAGAACTATTGTAGACTGCATGAGACTCCCTACTGTCAAATAGATCATTGCAGAATCTGGCTGCAGCTACTTTAGGATGTCATAAAGAATGAAAAGTGTTCTATTTTGGAAACAAACTAAGCACTAGTCAATGTTTCCCTTTCTAAAGTAAGCAAGTCAGTTCAATGTCCAGATGATGGAGCAGGTGTACTCCATGTCACAATGTAGAGTCTTGATGTCTGCTTTCTTACTGAGACAATCAGTGTTTGGAAGAGACCAGTAGCATAGATCACCTCAAGATTTCAAGTTTTTGTTTGCCAAAAAATAACACAGCTACATTTTTTTGAAGTAATTGTTAGCTAGTGGGAAATATGAACTGTTGTGCAAACATGAGAGCTGCCTTCATTACTGCTGTCATTTTCACTGGGGGTTTTTTGGACCAGCAGTTCCTATGCTTCACAAATAACACAGTTGTAGTAGGCTTAGCTGTGTTCTGCAGCAGGTGGGCAGGATGAGACTGTAAACCATCTGTCCATTCATCTATCTTAACACATATCTCCCCTATTTCAATTATACTCAGAAATCATTTCATTAGATGACTGATAAATTCATTTCCATTTATACATGGGAATGAAAGGCCTGGGGTGCTTCCATCTTTCCTTCAGACTGGGGCTCAAGTCTGTAGTGTCCATTCTTTTTGCAATAGTGCTCCACTCACTGGACAGTCTTCCTTCATCCTCTCCAGCATCTTTCCCTATCTGAGGCTCCCTATTTACCCCTTTGTATGGGCTGTAAAGAGTGAGTCAGTTTACAGAATTTGCCTCTTCATGTTAATTCACTTTATTCTGGATATTCAGCATATGAGGTATTCATAGGTACCTTAATGTAAATGGACTGATCCAGTCTTCAAGTTTCATAGCTGCACTATTCCCATTTCAGTGCAATCCTACCATTTCTCTGAGTATTGCAGTGAACTGTACTGAAGTAGCATACAGTATCCTGGGGTGATGTTAACTGTGGACTGTGTCTATCTAAAGTGAAACATCAGGGGGTTCATGTTCCCTCCAGCATGGGAAAGGACAATTTTACACAGGGTTGTTGAGCTCCTGTCAAAGAGCAGGTAGCTGTGCCAGCACTGGCAGGAGTGGCTGCATGGAGGAGACCCAAGGGTGGGCAAATGCTCCCTGGGGCTGCAGAATCTGAGACTGGGGCTGGGGCACTCTTGTACTGCAAGGGCAGGTGGAGGCTGCCCTGTGTGGAGGCTGCTGGCTCAAACAGCCCTGAAGGCTGTGTCTGTGCAGCCTGTGCCTCTCCCACGCCTCTGCAGAAGAGAGTTTCTACGGGCTAAGAATCATATGTCCTTTTTTTATTATTATTACTTTAAATTATCACCAATATTCATTACCTGGTTTGAAAGCGGGCAACACCTGGGCAAAAGGAGAATCTTTTCAGTAATGCTTACTGTCGAGTACATATTCATACAAATAGCAAAATTTTCACATGGAGCCAAACATGTTTGGACAAGGTCTTACGGGGAGGGCATCCCGTCTGCAGGCAGCTGACTGTGCAATTGGAACTGGAGCAGTCAGCTGAGAAGCTGCACCTCCTCTGATCAGTATTGCCCAAGATGACCCTGTTCCTGAGCAGATCAGCAGTGCACCTCGTGTCTCTGCCTTTCCCATAGACACTGTTGAAGTGCTAATGCGAGGAACATGGATGTCTTATTTGCTAGAAACCCTGCAAACAGAGAAATGATTAAACTGCAGAGGATAGGCACTAAGCTCAGCCCCACAACCCTGTTAATTGCTTAATATGGCATCGTGTGTAACAGATTCTCTCTGCCATGGTAAGGGGCTCTTTGTTGGGCACTTAGCCCAGTAGCAAACACAAGCTGGTTCAGCTTTGCAGGGCCCGTGGTACAGTGCAGGGGGGCTTCAAAGTCTTCCCAGAGATTGCTTCCAAACAAAGTTTCTGCCTGTACTCTGAACCAGGGGGAGGTTTCTGATGGAAATTCCTGTGCATAGAAGGGGCTGCATGTTCTCAAATCGACAGTGGACAGCAATAGCCCAGTCATGCTCTGCAACAGCACTTGTGGTTGCAGCACTGAATTGATCTCTAAATTGTGAGACACTCTGAAGGTGCAAATCCTCCCACAGGCAGCACCTGGGGCCACTTCAAGGCCTCTGTTTTACTTAAACCTGAGCAACCTGCTAATGCATGGTAAGACCTGACACCTGGCCTTAGACTATTACCACATTTCCTTGATGTTTTCCTTAGCCATTGCCCTCACGATACATGCAGAAATTGAGGTACCTTCCCTCAGTGTGAAACCCCTTTATTCTGGCACAACAACAACAACAAAGCTTTTTTGTTCTTCAAAGCAGCACAAACACATCACGATAGTGAGAAGCCAGCCAAGTGTCTCCCGGGCCGACAGTGCATCCCGAGCTGCGTTCCCTGCAGGTCAGCGGGGCTCTCCGAGAGGTGCGAACCCCCACACCCCCAGAGCCAGTGAGCGCACGGGAGAAGCGGGGCGAGGAAGAGGAAGAGGAGGGTGCGTGCCCCGACGCCGCCAGCGCTGCCCTGCAAGCCCCGGCTGCATTGCTGCAAACACCGCATCCTCCTGCTGGGAGCGGGCTGCTTCTGCTGCCAGCCTCGGGACTGGAGCGAAATGAAATTAAACTCTGCTCCCAGCGAGCGGGAAGGTGAGGCGAACTTGGAGGAGCCGGGTATCATGCACGGCTCCTGCTTGCGGATGTGTTACGCACAGGCACACGCAGGCAAAGTCACACTCACCTGGGGGTCACGCAGCAGTGACAGCCACACTCCATCTGCTCACCAAGAAAGCCAACATAGTGTTAAAAAGCAGCCAGGATGCTCAGACCAGATTGGACTTTAGACAGGAAATTATCTTTTCAAATTTTGGTTGAACGATAAGAAGCTTTTAAAACTAAAGAAATGAATGATGTATGCAAAGCTGTACTTGAAATGATTCTGGTGTTGCAAATTGCCACGCTCTTACTGTGGAGCTGATGAAAATAAATGAAGCTCTGCGTTGCTGGGCTTTTTCCTCCCCCTTCTAATAAATGAAATGAAAAAGCCCCATTATTGAGCCACCTGCTTCAAATTCCTAATTGTGGTAACTGAATTCTGAAATTATTTGTTAGCTGTGTAATATCACACGCATTAAAAATACTGAGAGGCTATTAAGTTCTTTAAAACCCAGCACTGGATAAAAAGGTGCAGCTATCTTCAGATTTTTATTTCCATGAAATAACTTTTCCAGTAGAGAAATATGTTCAAATCCTACAAGTGCATCCTGAAAAAACCCTGTTAATTTACCAGTTAGAGAAGCTGCAAAGTAAAGACCCAGGAGAGGTCCATTGACATATTTAAATATTTTTAAATAGTGCTGTACGCCATGCTGTTCATATTTTTCTAGCATATAAATATAAATGTTTCAGAAGACAATAGAAGTCACATGAAATATAAATGTAATATTTCTAATGAACAGGTGAGTGTATGTACATGTCTCTGAAGTGTCTTGCAGTATGCCTGAACTATTGCTGCATGTGTGTATAAAGCATCTCATTTAATTCCTAACAGTTTCTCATTTTAATAATGTTCCAACTTAGATTTCTATGTATATAGTTTTTATAAATTAAAAAAAAAGATAATTATCAGGACAAGCTAGAAAGAGTTGTTCTTGAAATATTTTTTTAATCAAAATAATGTTTCTAGTTGAAACTCATTGTTTTGATTTTTTTAATGTGAAAGGACTGGGATCTGTTAAAAAGATCTTCTGCAAAAAGTTGTTCCACACACATCCTATATGGTCTTTTTTTTTTCTCCCCACAAATACAAATATGGATAATACAAATATATATGCACACACAAATTTCTAGACAAGATGCAACCGTTTCTCTTAAATTAACTTCTTACACATAAAATCTCAGCACAGAAATGAGTAAAGGGTTAAAATAACAATCTCAGAATTCAACTCAGCTGTGACAACATCCAGCACATTGAACTGCTGAAATCTACATGGAATTAGACATCCTTTTGCCCATCGAACCAAATTAACTGGTTTGCTGTTACCTTGCACAAGCAGTATTTTCGAGGACGGGGCAGAGGAGGAAAAGGGATTCTATTGCCTATCACAGGCAGCTCTCGCAGAGCTCGCCCTCTTGCTGCCTTCCCCACTTCCAGCCTGGAGCCAGGAGTTCCCGAGCAGCCCAAGACCAAACCCCAGTGACAACAGTTCCCTCTCAGCTTTACACTGGCACACAAAGGTGTCCTGTTGGCAGCAAAACCTGGCTTCCTCAAACAAGAGGCTATTTCAAACACGAGTACAAACACTTGGAATCTGAATATTTTTAAAAGAAACAACGGAGTGAGAGGAAGGGAACAACCAAAGGGCTTTGTCGAGAAAGTGAATTTAACAAAAAAAGTTAATTGTAAATTGATTAAAACAGAGTAATTGCAAGTGGAATATAGCAGATGCTATTTAAATAACATTGTAAAAACGCTGCAAACAAGGAACAAATACAGATCTTGTGGGGATTAAGAGGAAAGAAAAAGTTACACATTCTCAGTTAATTTATTTGATTATTTTACCTCTTTGTCATATACAGATTGACAAATTCAAAGTTGTGTTTTGATTGAAATTTAAAATGATATGATGATTAATTTGTACGTACATATTTTAGCTCTTGACTTGCTTGCAAACTAGTTATTACAATTGCTGATTTGATTATGTGCTGGTTGTACTTCACAAAGAGCCTGAACCAAGGTGCTGGCAAATCATGCCTGCCTTGGAAGCTGTGCTGCCACATTGCATGCTTGGCCACCTAGGCCATATGCTGTTATTCCTGCCCCTCAGTTGGATAATGTTCTCCACCACAAAGAACTCCCAAAATGGCCACACAAAGATCTGTGCACTTTGACTTGCTGGAGATGAAGATTTCCGTGTATGCACATCTAGAAACATCGCGTTATATTAATTTCCGAGCAACATTTTCAAACAAAAATTTGGTGAGAAAGTATTTGTGAAAAATGTACAGAAGAGGGCAAAAATGTGAGTGATCCTAGTCTTGTGGCTCTTACACAAACAAATGTTTGTGAGTATTTCTGCAAAACTAACCACATCTTGTTTATAATACACTGCATGACATTAGAAAGGGAATATTTAAAAATACAGGCTCACATCTGCAGAAAGAGCAGTGCTAATTATGAGAAAAGACAGAAAATGGACATAAAATGCAGTAATATATGCAGAGGGTTTTTTTAACTCTTCTAAAAGTAAAAGGAATGAAAACCTGGTAAAAGGGGAATAAACCAAGCATTAAATATAAACATGCGTGACTATCTGTCCACAGTATCTTATTTAGATATTTCAGCTATTTATTGTCTGTTAATATCCTGTGTTCCTGTTCTTCTATTGAAGTATCAAACACCAAAGCACAAACCTTCAAACTGCTGCTGCATGTTTAATAAATACATACACACACACACACACACTTTCTGTGTGCTTAGTTAGACACTGAGAGTATGTGCTATATGTCCTGAAATACTTACATTTTTAGAGAGTGGCTAACACAAATCAGAAGTCTTTTTAATTCATCTCATGTAAAAGCCAAACTTTTCCTAACATGATTCCCTTTCAGTCTTTTGTAATGAACTTCAACAGAAAGCTGTAGGTAGCAAGTTTCATCTATATATCTAAGGCTCAATATGATTTTTTGTATTAAAAATAAAGGGAAAAGCAGGGGAAATATTTTGAAAGTCAATTAAAATTTTGTGTACGTTTTCATTTTTTAATGATAAATTAAGTTACTAATTTTGTCCGTGCTCTTTGTAGACACTGCAGGTTTAATTGCTAATTGTTAACTGCGAATGAATACATTTGCATATTAATTAGCTCCCAATTTACATTTTTAATTTGCTTCCTTCAAAAGGTGCAAGATAAAAGGTCGTGTTATTTTAAATAATTTATGCTTTATTGCATGAAATACGCTAATATGAAATGTGCCTACTAATTTTAACCCCTTTTCTAAGAAGCAAAGTGAAGAACATTAAAAAGAAAGACAAATCTGGGGGTGTTTTGAAAATCAACATTATGCCATGTTGTTCTTCTGTATTAGAACTTGCTTTTTTCCTGAAGCCCAATCTGGTTGAAAATTAATGCATTCTTTCCTTCACCATCAGTTTAGAAAGTGATAGGATATTTGAAGAACAAAACAGCTGCCAAAGGGGGATTGATTGTTGTGGTTTCCTGCAGAGGATTAACAAAAAAGGTTCTCTCTCTCTCCCTCCCCCCCACACCATTCCTTACCCCAATATATTTTCCAAGGAAAGGAAAACATTCAGTAAAAGGATAATTTCCCAAAAGTGTCTTGCTTATGAGGAAAAACTCCACATTTTTAAATAGCATGTGTACTTAACATGTCAGGCTTTTGATTTTAATAGTCTAGGATAATCAAACAGGAGAAGGATGTCCCACCTTCCATGATCACAACAAGATAAGCTTAAGGAAGAAAAGTCTGTCTGTTTATTTGTTTGTTTATTTTATGTGACCTCAAGCGTCTTCTTAGAGGGGAGTTTCAACATGCTGTTCTATACATATCAATACAAATATGGCCAGGCAAAGATGTTATTACAAGTGATCCTACTGTTTCATAAGAAAGTGTCAAATAGAAGCCTAAAAACACAGAGGCACAGAGCTGATCACATATTACCCCTGATTACATAAATATCTTCCTTTATTTTGATTTCCTTTTGTGTGCTACAGCAAATTCACTCTGAAGAGGGCTGTGCTTAGTAAGGCTTTTGTTCCCATAATTGTTGTACAAGTACAAAAGAATACTATTACTTGTATAATGTCAGAGAAAAATATATATATGTATACTTGGCTTGAGAAATAATTTTTCTTGTTAGGAAAAAAGCAGGTATACAGCCTGAACACTGTAATGCCTTTGACAGGAGGACTAGACCTGAAAAGAAGTTGTGTGTTGTGCTTTCTGCTGAACCACTATTAAATACTCATAACTGTGACCACTATATACATGAGAGATATTTGTGTCCTACATGGCAGAGGAAAATATAAGAAGCCTTAGGAACAAAATTTGCAACACAATGGAAAAACACCTGTTTCCCTCAGCCTCCTAACCTGAATCCCTTTTCCTTTCTAGATTAAAAAGGGTATGCTCTTCCAGCCATATTCAGTAAAGTAGCTTTGATTAGATTTCCAGTAGCATATCAACTGCATTAGAGAATTTTAAACAGAACTTGTGGTTTTTGTTGCTTGACAAGTATAAAAAAAAATCTCCATAGTTCTACCACACAGAGAACACTGGGAGAAATAACAGCAATGAAGTATTATTCCCTCTAGATGTGTCAGCTGCATAATCAGATCTTCAACTGTATTAGTACAATTCTTGGATTTGTGGAGCTCTCTTTCCTTATATCTACACCAGGAAAAGTAAAGCACTGCCAATTTGTCCATTTAGAGCAATCAAGGTAACTATGAAACAGTCTCAATATTTTTAATTTCAAATTACACTGACATTACATGAAACCAACCAAGACCATCAAACTCCATCAGATTCTAGTAATGATAACTGCTAAAGGTAAGATTCTAATAACAAAATGGAGATAGCTGGAAAGAAATTGTCTTTAATAAGGAAGGGGGGAAAGAAATAAGAGAAAGGGAAGAAAAGACATGAGAGTTGTATTAACATATCAGTTACTTGGATACAGCTGATAGGGACTTTTCATAATGTACATGAAGCATGTAGTGAAGTTAGGAGCACTGTGATTTAAGAAAATCTCAGAGAACATCATCCTTTTATATGTCTTGTTCTTATCCTATCAGTATGATTGATGCTTCAGTGCATTGTACATAACACAATGCTTCCAAAAATCAAAGACTAACTGTAATTCTTTTAGATTTTTTTTTCTTTTACCTTGATCATAGGGTACAAAAAAATTCTGAAAAGCAGAAAAATGTGCAAAACTATAACTGCGGAAAAATAGCGCAGTGCTCTTTGCCACTGTTTACTTTTGAAGTTTTCCCAAACAAGCACGGAAATTTAGCAGTCAACTTCAGTTAATAAAGCTACTTATAAACAGCATAAAACATGCAGCTATGGATTTGTGCATGCAAGGATAATCTATGACATCCATCCTGATTTTGCTTAGAGTAGTAGTCAAAACATTTTTGCTTCTTGTAGGTCATGCTGGTCTGTGGCATAATTTGAATTCTCAAGCTGTTATCCATACATCATTCCCAACAACTTTCCAAAATAGAAAATAATTTCCACTTCTTTAATTAAAACAGGGAGCTACAGCGTGCATTTGGCTGGGTCCTGAGTTGCTGCTGGGGAGAGCCTTGAGTTTAGGAGCAAGATCCTCAGCTGAGATAAACTGGTGAGGCTCAGCTGGAATTAACAGGGCTATCCCAGTTTATCCTGGATTTAGTCGTTCTGTATTTCTAGCATCAAGCACTGCCAACTGTTTTCAAATACACCTGAAGTGCCTGAATGTCATTATTGCTAATTGGTATCTATACAGCACCTTTGATGCAGATGGCTATAAAGCTCTTTACATATTTTTTATGCCAGATTCCACCCACAGGAAAACTAGATTAAATCAGGAGGAATGCCACCAAAAAAAAGCAGACTGAAGAGAGGGAGCAGCACATCTTGAAGCAGAAAGTGCATCTGGCTCTTAGCAGAGTGATTTTTTGCACACTGTTTGCAAATATAACCAGTTCTAGGGTAGAACAAGGCAGCAGTTCAACTGTATCCATGTACAACTAAACAAGTTGTGCATGGTAATAATTCCTTGATTTTACTTATGACAAACAGTAATTAGCTCATGATTATGTAAATATATTCTTATCCAGGTAACATTTTTCACTGCTTGTATTGCAGACAGGAGCTCTGCAGCTAAGAAATGTGCACAATTAGTAGGGAAAGAAAGTTTATAAATTATGATAAAGAGCTTCTAAGATTTACTGTGTCACAAAACCTCCCAGTGTTTCTCCCAGTTTCTTGCTACCTGTATAGTTAATCAAGCAATAATTGATCTGTAAAAAAGCACAAGGCATGCTGCAGTAGGATCAGAGTGAGACTTTCTGCTGAGGAAGACTGTTCTGTCCTGGGATAGAGGTTCTTCATCATAACCCGGAATGGTTATGTCCATTTCCCACTCAATTCATCCAGGGAGCAGTTGGCTGTATGAGTGAAGAGGTGCATGGAACAAAGAGGTGCTTCTTCACATAGAGGAGCATTAATCAGTTGAGGATTTACAAATCAAAGCCTGAGCTGATGCCAGCCACAGTCCTAGAGAAAAGAGTGGCTGTACAGAGCCCTGCTACACGTTCCACACTTGTTCTGGTGGAGACCGGGCCACTGTGCTCTGCAGTGCCACAATCTCTGTGCCGCTACTTCAGTTAGCTTTGCATGCAGTGAATCAAAGTTATCCACTTCAGATTTGACAGACTAGATTCAGTGGCCATATCCTCATCCATGGTGGAAGAGGTGCAGCCTTTTGGCAATGTTTTGGGTATGTCTGTATGGCACAAGTGCTGCTGCCCTGTGGGCACTCACATCAGCACAGTCCTGCACATGAGCCAAGGGACTACAGCAAAGAATACAGTATAGTGCTTGTGTAGATATAGATAGATATAGATATAGATATAGATATAGATATAGATATAGATACAAATTAGATATAGATACAAATTAGATATAGATATAGATTAGATATAGATATAGATATAGATATAGATATAGATATAGATATAGATATAGATATAGATATGTATATGTGCCAGGAATAGTTCAGAGCTGTAATCACAGGAGTCCGCAGAAGCATTTGGCCAGACACCCTGCATGGAGGGTCTGGTCTTTGTTCCCATAATTGTTGTACAAGTACAAAAGAATACTATTACTTGTATAATGTCACCGAAAAAAAAAAATATATATATATTTGGCTTGAGAAATAACCTTTCTTGTTAGGAAAAAAGCATGTATACACCCTGAACAGTGTAATGCCTTTGACAGGAAGACAAGATCTGAAAAGAAGTTGTTGGTTAACCCTCCAGAGTTCTTCCACCTTGGCTAGCTGCATAAACAGATTAGCAGCACTTTGTGGCCAGCTTGGTAGAAGGTGCAGAGATGGAGCAAAGTAGTACAAGTGTCTGAGAGTTGACATTTGTACTACAACTAGAAGACAGAGATCAAGAAGTGACAAACATGCAACAGTCAAGAAAAGCTTGGGACCAGAGCAGAGCAGAGAAGGAGCTGCAAGAGGTGGACTGAAAGTTATTTCAAAGCTGATATTTCTAGTGCTATTTTATTTTTGTGAGGTATAAATGGAGCCTGGCATTTTAGAATACACTGTGACAGAGACAGGTTGTCAGAGTAGGCAGCTGACTATTCTCAATCTATCAGACCCCTGTAGCATCTGTGACTAGTTTAAAAGGCCTGTTGTAGTGTGTAAATGTGGGACATTGTGATGAATGTGTGTCACTTATGAAATGGTGGACTAGCCCTGAGAAATTATTTCATAGCAGAGGCTTGTGCCAAAGAATCACTGATGAATAAAGGGTTGCTTTCTTTGTTGAGCTGTCACTTGCTCCAGCATGCTTCTGGGACACAGAGGCAAGTTTGCCTCCTTATGAAATAGCCTTTTTTCAAGTACTTCCCAGAACTCATAAAGAGCATTACTTTTAACAAAATGCTCAATGATATTGAAAGTAGGAAGCCTGATTCTCCTTATGCTGGGTTGAGCCTTAGGACTAAAGCAACAACACAAAACAATTTGTCTGGTTTGTAAACTGAGAACATTTTCCATGTGACTGACTGGAACAGGAAGCACATGTTGAGAGCCCCCAAGTACCATTTCCGCAGAAGGATTCTGTTCACTGCAATGAGACCTTTAAGAAATATCCAAGATGTGAAAAGATATTTGAGAAATTTTCATGAAGAATTTTTAGTACCCTCTGCTGTAATAAGCAGAAGGTGTTTAATAAACATGATATGCAGCAGTTGCTAAGCAGAATCTGATTTATGTACAGTAGCAGCTAGAAGCATCTACACATCAGGGTTGTACACTTTATTTGACTGTGAATTCTGATTTTCTGATGGAAGCAATTCTGCTGAACTTTATTTATAATCAGCTTACAACATGGGTAGCAGTATTATAAATGCTTCTCGAATTACATAGCAAATCTTGTTGTCTTCTTGGGTAAATAATCATGAGCTTTAATTGTAATACAGGTCATTGTCAAGGGTATAACACTTTCCAAACCCTTCTGATAGTTGAAATCATGCAGCATTTTTAAACAGAATGCATGTCAACTCAGTGTACCTGAGATGGCATGGCATCTGCTCAGTATACATATATTTCAAAACAAATTGTTCCTAATTTTTAATTCCTCCCATTAAATTAATTATTAAAATGTAATGGATTCCTGTATGGATCATTTGGGTTTGTGCAAGTGAAGAAGAGGGAGCCAGGAGCCCTGGTCTCTGCTCCATGAGTGTAAACAGAGCGCAGTTTCCACACCAACATAAACCTGTTATCTGTGTATCAGGGAAGCAGAGATCAGAGCCTGACCCAGAGAGAGAGCAAGGGACAGAAGTACAGGTTCAGTTCATGGTGTTCAAGAATCAAACATGGGTTTTGTCTGCAGACAGAACAGAGATGAGGATGTAAGCTGTGCCTCATATGGCATTATATGATTGCAGTGCTCTATCTTTATCTTACTAGAAGTCAATAAAATCAACAGAATAATGTTTACTTGCATCAGATGAACAACTTGACAAAGAGAAAGCAGACATAATATAGGGAAGTCTCCAAACCTCTCTTCCCCTTCCACTTCTCTTTCCAATTCCCTTTTCCTTTCTCAATATATTAGCATTTTTTAAATGAGACTTAATAGAGCTCCACAATGAATTTTCAGTGCCAGCAAGTGAATAATGACATTCATATCACTCAAGTCAAACAGATAAAAAAATCCTGCTTTAGAATGGTTCCTAAACCCAGTGAAAACATTTCTGGGCATGAATCTGTCTGCCTATTGGAGGGAAAGAAGCAACAGCACCTTGTCAAGGAATAAGCTTTACTTTTATCTGATTTAATTTGAAGTTATCAGATGGCTAGCATAATAATATTATATATAAGTATATATATACATGCTTTTTTACCCTTCTAGACAGTCTGATTTTTTTTTTTTTGTTTCTTTCAATTCATAAGATTCCCCAAAATTTCTAAGTAGGACACTCCTCTAAGCCATTTGATGCACAGACCCTAGCATGCCAAACTCCCCCACTGAGGGACTATTCAAAGAGCAATAGTTCTTTGCTCTATTCTGCAGCAGAACACTGCACACTGCTATTTCTCAGGGTCACAACATCATATGCACAGAAATAAAAATGAAGGGGCTTCAGGAGACAGAACAAGAGGGAGTGGAAAGGATTCTTGCCTGGAGTGAGGTGGGGTTGGATCTTACGTCCTTGGCCAATGTTCTGTTCTCCTCTGTAGATGCAAAAACTTAAATGTTCCCTGCATTGTGCAGGTTCCAGGAAAATCTGTTGTGGTGCAGTGTCATGAATAAACACATCCTCAGCCATGGGAGAAGAGCACTCCAGTGTAAACCCAGCCAGACCTAACTCTGGCACGTGCAAAGGTATCACACAGCCCTCTCTGACAAAGCTACCTGAGGTGCACCAGTGCTGCCACACTGAACAGGAGCCAGACAGGGATCTGGCCCCATATTTTTCCTGAATTAGAGGATGTTTATTTCTCGAGAAAAAAATTTTCCTATATCAAAATCTGCAGAATGACCATGGATGAGGACACCTCCTCCTTGCACATGCAAGATGTGCTGGTGCTCCACCTGTGCACACACAGTGGATTCCTCTCTTGGTGTCGCACACCAAGACAGATCCTGCACTATAGTGGTAGCACAATAACCTTCAAAGTCCACTTTGTTTACAGTGTTAATGTGTTATGTCAAGCTAAGTTCTCACCTTTTTTTCTACAAGCCTGGTCTGTGAGGTTTGTATTTCCCTCTCTCAATCAATAATTGCTTAAGTAGCAAATAGAGTTCCCATCCCCCAGCACTAATAGACTCTCATGCAGTCAGGAAGCATCAAGATGAACCCTCAGTTACCACTGTGCACCCTGTTTAATGTATGCATTTTTATGGCCTCTGATGTATATGGTTCCATTACTGTCTATGAATTCAGAGTGCTGGAGCTAGTTAATGTATTATTTATTTTATTACCCCTTTGTATAAGCTGGTATTTGCAATTTGGAATTTTATATACTTTGGTTCTATAATGGTTTCATAATGTGTACACAGCTCAATAATTAAAAAAATATATCTTACCACCTCACCTCCAGAGCCAAGTGTGTTTGGGCTGCTAACTGCACGTTCTGGCCAGCACCAGTCCTGCCAGTCCCTCTGCTCCTGGCCCCAAAAACCTTGCCAGTCCCACTGTCAGGACACAGCCCTCACCCCACCCTGAGAAATGCAGCACCATTTTGTTCTTCCTCTTTGGGAAGTTTTTCAGAATTTTAGAATTTTCAGAATTTTAGACCTAATATGTGGCTGTCTGGCATGTCCCCTTCATTTCCAAGGATGGAGCCCCATGGGCACAAGGGCTGCCTCTGCCCCAGGCTCAGCCCATGCAGGATTTCACCTGAGCAGCAGCACAGGCAGTTTCCCTCACCAACAAAGCAAGTTCCTGCCAGTACAAGCCATCACTGGGCAACAGGAGGGACTGAAAAGAAGAGGTGATTTCTCTCTCCTGAAAGGGCAATCAGCATGTCCTACATCCAGCTCCAGATGCCCACTGCTAGCCTGGTGTCCTGCAGCACTGCTGATTCTCCTGCCAGCTCGTGATGAGGAGCTTGTCACTCCTCCAAATGGCTGGAAGTTCACTTTCAAAAGTTTACAGCCATATTCCTTGAGATATCACGGCCTTGCTGCCCAACTGTGGTTATGAATTTATTAAGTACTTTTTGCCTGGTTCAAATTTTCAAGCTAAATTATGACGTGTCCAAACACATACGTATAAGAAAGAACAGCACGCTATTCTTTTCTATCTTCCTCCTCATGGATGTCAGCCAAACCACATGGCACTTGCACAGAAACCCTCTGGCTTCAGTACTGGGTCTGCAAAATGCCACTCTGCCACCACAAAGGGTCTCTACCAGTTCCTTGGCTGGTAAAGGTCCTGCCCTTAAACCAGCTTGTCCACTGGACAGGAAGATAAATATTGGGGATTGTTTGATTGTGGTTCTTTGCAGCAGCACAAGCACGTGTTGGTTTTGGCTGAAAAGGCACCAGTAATTCACTGTCTGCAGAGGATTGTGCCTTACTGCTGCTGGGAGGGATTGGAGGCATTGTGAAGCTCTGGGAGAACATATTTAGGAAGGAGAGAAAAAAAAGAGAAGTTATTGTGACCAGAGAAGAGAGGAGTAAGAATATACGAGAGGAGCAGCTCTGCAGGCACTCAGGTCAATGAAGAAGCAGTGGGAGGAAGGGCTCCAGGTGCTGCAGTGGGCTTCCCCTGCAGTGAAGACCATGGTGAAGCAGCTGTGCCCCTGCAGCTCATGAAGGTCCACAGAGATCCACCCACAGCCCCTGCAGGATCCCCACTCCAGAGCAGGTGGATGCCTAAAGGAAAGCTGTGATCCCAAGGGAAAGCCATGCTGGAGCGGCCTGTTCCAGAAGGACTGCACAGAGGGGGAAAAAGAGACCATGCTGAAGAGCTGTAGCCTGTGGGAAGGACTCACACTGGAGAAGTTTGTGGAGGACTCTCCTGTGTGAGGAAGCCCACACTGGAGCAGGGGAAAGACTCCTGAGGAGGAAGCAGCTGCAGAAAAAACATGTGATGAGCTGACCATGACCTCTATTCCCTGCACCATTGAGAGGGGAGAAGGCAGAGAATTGGGAATAAAGTTAACTCTGAGAAGGAGGGAGGGGCAGGGGGAAGGTGTTTTTAATAACCATTTTACTTCTCATTATCCTGCTCTGATTTGATTGGTAATAAATTCAATTAAGTCAAGTCTGTTTTGTCCATGATGGTAATCAGTGAGTGATTTCTCCCTGTCCTTATCTCAGCCCATGAGCCATTCATGAAATTTTCTCTCCCCTCTCCAGCTGAGGAGTGGAGTGGTTGAGCAGCTTTTGTGGGCAACTGGTCCAACCACAACAGATACAATCCTAAAAACACCAAATGACACAGAAAGGATTAAGGCAGGATCAGGCAGCCCAACACAGACAGGTCTTTGCACCCAGGTGTGGGAACCCAGGAAATTCCTCTGGCTGCCCTGGAGAACACGAGACCCTGTCAGGGGGCTAAATCAAAGGACCTCTGTGCCTTTGATTTAGCCCTTGGAAAAAACAATTACCAATGTTTATATGAAGAATTACAAGCCATGAAAGTTTAAGTAGAATGATACTGAATTTATCACAGGGTGAAAAATAGATTTTTTTGGGGTTTTTAGAACGGGGGTCAGGGAGCAAGATGGAGGAATATGGGTGTGTCCAGCCTTTCTCCTTCTTCTTCTTAGCCTCCATCTTCTGCTGTGATGTCAGCACTTTTAGATTGGTTTAGAGTAGAAGCTCACTGTCTAACATAGGTGATAGGTATTGGAAAGTAATTGTAAATATTATACACGCAGTTTTTAGTATAAAAAGATAACACTGCCCTGGGGGCAGGCAGAGTGCCTCTGTCTGTCCTGCTGAGCTGACCTCAGCAGGCTAGGAGAAAGAATTTTATAGATAAGATACAATAAACAACCTTGAGACCAAGAAATGAAGAGCTCTGACTCCTTCTTCAAGCGCTGGGCTGGGAAAAGAGACTTTTAACCTATCTCAGGGTCACTCTGACCAGCAGAGACCCCTGACCCAGGGGCCACCTTGCCCCAACAGAGACATCTGGCAGTGACCCTGTGCATGTAGACATGGGGAGCAGGGGCCAGAGGAGGGAGCTGAGGTGCTCAGAGCACAGTTCAAATCTGGGGAAGAACTGTGGGCCAGTAATGAGACCTGGGAAAGATTGAAATGAAGAAGCCTTAATCGTGTCATGTTCAGCACACAAAGGAGTGAGAATGCTCTCACTTTTTTCTCTCCATTTAATAAAATATCAAAGCTAACAGTATGAATAGAGAAAGAAAAAAAAAACCAAACCAAACTTTATTATGCAGGTGTTTAGGAGAAAGGAAAAACAAATGTGGGGTGAGGAGAGTTGCAGGCTATATGGCACCAAAACAGGGAAAAATATGGATCCAGACCCCACAACCCAGAGACAAAGACTGACAACACCTGGTAGAGAGGGTTAGACACCAGAAAGGATAATACTCTTCCATGACTATCAGCATTTGTATTCAAAATATTTGTGTCAGAGTATTAGATGGGAAGAGGACTGGATGACTCGTGGGTCTCCCCTGGGTAGGAAGGAGATGTGGGTTCAGTTTCAGTGTCTCTGTCACCTTCCTTGGTGAGCTGGCCGCATTCTCTCTCTGGCTCAGGTGCTGAGCACCACACCACAGAGGTTGCCTTGCTGGGTGTGTTTAAGTCCTCCTGGCACAGCCCACTGTGCTCCCAGGTGGGGACAGCAAGCACAACTCAAAGAAGTATTTCCAGTCATAAATTGTTTTATACCAGCTTCTACCCCACGAAACTGAGCTGATATAAATAACCAGTGCTAGTAACAGGTGATAGAAGCAGCAGAGTGTTTCAGAAAGAAAGCAGCTTTCCCTGTTTAATTTAACCAAGTACACACACACACACATGCAAACGAGACAGTTTTTCAAAAATGAGGATGCAGATGAGAGACTCAAGGACAGTTCTAACTTGCCCTCTGTCAATTTACAAGAGAATTTATTCCAGACTATTCATACATGAATATTTAGCGTGGCAACAATTACATCCAATGACACCCATGAGATACATAGTACTGAAGACCCTCTCCAAGGAACATGCACAATGCTTTAACTGGACTGAACATTTGATTTTTAAGTATTTTTTTTTTCTTTAGACCTTTCAATAATATTTCCTTTAATTATTATATTAATTTTATATCTATTGCTGCCATATTTTATAAATGAGAGGTATGATTGATTCACATGAGTAGAAATGGATACGTGACAGGAAGTAAAGGGGAGAGACAGTGGCTGCTGAGGCATGTTAAAATAGCCTGTGGTCAATCTTATTCTTAATGCAAAGACCTTGTTTTTGTTGTATAAAGGAAAAAGGAGGGGGAAGGGAGAGAGTCAGGAGCAATCACTCAGGGCTTAAATAGCATAAACCTAAAGACATATAAAAAAGAAAAGGCGCTTCAAGTCCATAAATAAGATTTAACACCAAAACCACAAAATAGCAAACATAAGGTCTATATATGGCTAGGCAGAATGCTTTTCTGTATGGATAATTCATTTATTCTCAATATGAAGCTCTCTGGTTATCATACCCTATTATAAGCTCTTGCTGTGGAACACATTATTAGTTAGGGAGGAGAAAAAAAAAGGCAATGAATATTCATGCTAACATTCCAGATACAAACCTCTGACAATTCCAGTAAAATGGAAACCAGGGAATACTGAGGTCACAACACATGCAACTAGAGTTGTGATGACTTATCTTGAGAGCTTATTTAATTCAGGGTCTACATTACACTGGACATCATTCCAAAGAGGATGTTTACCCAGGTTTGAGATGTCCTTTGCTGACCATGGAGCGTGCTTCCAAAGCAGGCAGTGCAGTGTCTGTGATCTTCAATTCACATGGATGCTGACTCCACTGCAGAAATAAATGCAACAGGCAAAGCACCAAACCAGCACCTGGAATCAGCTTTTTGGCTAAAGTAGAACCTTCCTCACTTCCAACAGCCTGCTAGTGCCTTCTAGCCCTCAAAATGCCATCCAGAGCCTGGATGATCACCCATCTCTTCTGCATTGTGCCAGGGAGAAAATCTTTTGCCAAAGTGGATTTTAGCAGTTTTACTAAGCGTTCTGACATGCAGTGAAAGAGGCATCTTAGCAGGTTAGTTTTCTGCTGGCCCACATTACTCAGTAAAAGACATTTATGGTAGTCCACTTACCACACTCTGTGTTTTCCACAAAACACAGAAAACCATATAACAATAATCCTTGGTTTAGAACAATGAAATTTCATTAAACAATAATGAGGTTTTACAGCCTGCTGAAAATGTGTTCTTTAGGAGAATGACAAGTTGCTTTACCTAAAAAAGTGGTCCTGGAAATCTTCCACAAGGCATGGGAGTGTATCTGCATCTGTGGCCTGAGAAGTACAATCCTCAGAGAAATCCACTCCAAACTCCACCTGCCATTGCATGGTTGAATTTGATAGAATAAACCCCAGACACTATGGGACTGTCTTCTAGGCAAAAGTATTAGGTTGCAGCACATTATTCACTGAGTTAGAAAAGAACAAACATTTAATTATTGCAAATTTAAAAGCAAAATTCTGTAGGACTGGGATAAGGAGATAAATCATTAAGGGATTAGATACTGCTGAACAGAGTAACGCAACGAGGTCAGGAGATGAAACTAAGCCTTTGGCTCATCAGCTTTCCCCTAAAAAAGCAATGGCACTTCCTCTCTGAAATTAATTTAGCCCTGTCCACACCACCCCTTAGACATTGTGGGAGAAGTCAGATATTTGCCTCTGTTCACTCATTTCTAAAAGAGTTTGTTTGGTAAAAAGTCTGCATCTCTGTCCTGTCCATCTGAGAACTATGACATTGGTGGCACCGTTTACCAAATTTATTCAGTAACATTTTCTTCACACATTGCAGCCAGTTTCTTGTTTTCCCACTAATAGTCCAGATGGTGACTGCTCTTTGTAAGAGGACTGTTTCTTAGTTTCCTACAGGCAAAGGTTTCTTCTGTGGTGGACATTTGAATTTGGGACTATGCCTCCTGTAGACTGTTTACCACTTACAGTTTAGCCAAGGCAGCAGAGACGAACATGAATATTTCAGGATTAGATTTGTCTCCTGTCTTGAGCATAGGCCTCCCCAAAACCCTGATAACTTATCCTACTGTATGCAAGCCTTAATATCTTTAAAAATAGTGCAGCAATAATCAGGAGCAGCTGAAGTCTCAGTTCTTATTGGGACAATACTATGAAGTCATACCATGAGGCAAAGGAGCAGCTGAAGCTGATTTGGACTCAACAGCAGCACCATCGCCCTTTCCCAATCAGGCTAATAACAGTGTTGATAAGGTCAGAATTCAGAGATAGAAAATTGTATAAATTTAAGGAATTCCTATCTGAATGAGAATTATCCAATTCTGCTCACTTTCTGTAAGCTCCATCTAAAATAGTTGCTGTTTTCTTGAGCAGGCATTAATCCAAGATTCAAAAAAGTACAAAATGAAGTTTATTTTCAATGTTTATGTTTTTCTATCAGTCAAACAAGTTTCCTCTCAGGTGAGACTTTATTAACACTTGCATTCTTTTTGAGGTGCTGTGACAAGCCGTGTGCATTGTGGCTTCTGATATCCTGAAGGATATTCCAGAGAGGATTTTAGGCACTTTGAGCCACATTGAAACTTTTATAGAGAAGCCTAAAATAAGACTAGAGCCTACACCTGGCTCAGTCTGGGCTGTCAAGGGAGGGGAGAAACCCTCCCAAATGTAATTTATCCCTTGAGATCTCAGCCACTCTATAGAAGTGTGTGTCTATTTTCACTTGGTTACTTAGGGTGCCTTTGGCAATTAGGCTCTTGCTGTAACTCAGATGTGTAAATGTGGGGACCAACTCAAGGCTTTGTGCCTTAGGGAAGAAGGTTAATGTATGCAAATGAGATTTACTTGAACTGTTTTGTCACTGTATTGCCAGAATTTTCATTTGGGCAATCATAGTATAATAAGGTTTTACTGGGCACTTAAGTTACAATTCCAGGACGTTTACAACTGCTCGAATATAGAGAAATATTTACGTATTTGTGCTATTATGGCATACAGAAGCTTTCTGATTTTGTTGCATAACCCTGACCCTGTGACACCATTTTCAGGTTTTATCTCTCTGCTCAGCATTTCCTCGTCTCATGGAGTGTTATCACTCTTGATTCATCGCCCTCAGTGACAGCTCACTCTGCTCAGTACAATCCCTGGTCTTGTACACTTTCTATTGCCTCTTCTTTCTTAACAGAAATTTTCTATTTAGTTCTAATACTAAATAAATTTGAAATAACTTAAGCTATCCTGGACAAATAAACAATGAAATCTTTAAAAATCAAATAAAACCTTCTTAATCTTTCCATCTATTACTGTAAGTAAAGTGAGATTTTTTTACTTTAATTTTTGGAGCTGCAGTCTGAGAAGAAAATAATTTTGTGCTGTGCTGACAATCATCGTTCTCAATGATGTTTGAAATACTGATTTCCTTGACTATAATCTGTAAGCCACAGATTCAGATCCTATTGAATTCACTTAGAGGAGTGGCTGAGGGAACCATTTGGTGCAGTGCCTTTTGTGACTTATGCCAGGTCACCCTCCTTCCAAGTTGTAACCACAATCCTGCAACCACTTCAGAAAGCTCCTTAATCTTCATGAAAGCTCACTGAAGACCAGTTTTCAAACGAAGAATTTTCCTGTGCACTGCTGTTTGTAATATTGGGGCCACTGTGAAGCCCAGCAAGTCCTATTCCCTCTCTGTGCTTCAGAATTTCCTGGATTTATGTTATCAGATAGAGAACAGCTTCTCAAGTGCAGCTCTTGTATGTTGAAATTACACACACATACACAAAGCCATCACTCATACAATGAATTCAGGAAAATGATGATTTAAAAAAACTCCTCTTGAAAGCATTTTGAATATGCAATAAAATAACAATACCACTGGTAAAAGAAAGGTCATAAAACAGGGCAGGGATTCAAGGCAAGAGTCAAGAAGAAATTGTACAGTTAAATTCAGAGGTTTACATTTGTGCCTGTGAATGCAAAAATTTGCATCCAAATATTTTTTTTAAATACAGCATGCTGACAAGAACAGCTATTTCGAGGAGCACATCAGCCTCTTTCTCCTCCTTTTCTTAAGTAACCTTTCAATTCAGGGACATTGCACAAAAGTTCTTACCCATGAAAATAATCCACTCACACCCAAATAGCTGCTATGGAATCAGAAAGGTAAGGTAATTTTCCTTTGGCTCACCTCCCTCTGAAGGTCCTTCCATTCCCACAAAAGGCCCCTCAGTTTCCATCTCACTTCTCAGCAAATCCACATCCACAGTCACTCCAGAGCAGCACCATCCTGCCTTCATCCCTAGCATGAAGTTCCTGTCCAATTGCTGTAATTGGACATACTCTCCCTCCCTTATTTAAAAAAATAAAAAAGCCCTCCAAAAGCACACACGCTCTGCTTTCTTTGGGTCAGGTGGACAACTGAAGGTTTGCTGATGGTATTTCCAGCAATTCTCCCCCGCTATACTGTGAAAACAATGACAAGTGAACAAGAGGTACCAACCAGCTCACACTGAAACCTGTGATTCATGCAAAGAGCGTCCTTCCAGAAGTCTGTGGACTTTAAAAGCACACGTGCAGTGATTCAATAGAGCCATGCTGTGAATAGCTGGCATTGTAAATATGGAATTTATGGCCTTTCTAGCTATGATTTTTCTAACAAGCCTTTAGCAATGGTTGCTCATTCTTTCTTTGCATCTTTCAGTCTGGATTTATCTCAATGGCAGAAAAAGGCTGGGAAAATTAAAATCTGGGGCAGTGCTAGACAGCCTCTCATAAGACCACAGGTTGGAAAGCCAGGTGCAAAGGCAGGGGGTGGAAGCATCTGCTGTGTGAGAGGATAAAGCAGCTCAGCATGGCAGAGGTGGGGATGTCCCCACTACCACGAGTGGCAAATGTCCCAATAATGAGAAGTGAGGCAGAGATACAGAGTGCTATTTCTTGCCCTGTCCTTTGTATGAGGCAGGTAGAAAAATTAGTTCTTGCAGATATATTTGTGCCAAATATGTTTCTCTTTCCTTCTGGCAGGAGTCCCTGGCAGCAAGAGGAATTCCCCTGGCTCAGAGGGGCAGCAAGCAGCAAGCACTGCTCCGAGAGGCCTGGGTGTGCCCCCTCTGCCTCCTTACCTGGCTGGAGACCTGGGTCAGGCAGGTTCTGCTTTCCTGCACATCTGGAGACCTGGGTCAGGCAGGTTCTGCTTTCCTGCACGTCTGGAGACCTGGGTCAGGCGGGTTCTGCTTTCCTGCACGTCTGGAGACCTGGGTCAGGCAGGTTCTGCTTTCCTGCACACCATCCTGCCCTGAGCTGGGAGCTTGGAGGACCCACCAGGAGTTCAGGCCACCTTCTTGGTGTATTCTGCCAGAGGTCTTGCTGTGTACAGCATGACAGTATCCAGGCAGCATGTGGCACCTCCAGCTTCACCCCAGTCCCCTAGATACTCATCCAAATCTCAATGCCCATTAAGTTCTCTGATTGCCCACCTCTTTGCTCTCTACCTCTTTTCACCATCACTAATTTTGCTCCCATTTCTGCCAGAATTATGTCAGAAAGGGAAGGAGACAAGATTTCTGAGCCCCTCAAATATCCCAGTTATTGATGCTGCAAAAATAATATTAAAAATAAAAATGTTTATTGCACATACATTCCAAATATTGCCCAGCACTGGATCAATGTAAGTATATTTTTCCCTATTAAAATTATTGGGAAAAGAAGAGCCTTTTATTGGAGCTCTGATGATTTACACCAACTGATGTCCTGTCGCTTTATGCTCTTCTTATTTTCAGAACAGCAGGGAAAATTTCACTATTATAGAAAAACCCCACAGATGCTGTTATTAATTTCCTGTAAGTTTTGGAAGCTAGTAGTTGTGTTTGCTTCTCTTTTGCTCTCTCACTCTCTCTCTCTCTCAAGAACAATCAGAATAATAGAAAAATATACAATGTTGTTATGATTACATCTTTTTTTCCTGCCTTGGTCTAATTTTTCCTACACTTTTGTTTATACTCTTCTGGAAGAAGGAATTCTTTGAGCAAGAATCCTTACAAAGAGAAATTATAGTCATCTTAGACCTAATGTATCACTGAAGAAGAAAGAGGATTTATTATCCTTCAAGTATCTTTTCATGAAGAATTTATCTCAGCAGGTGGACTCAATCTATGTAGGGTAGGTAAGCATAAAATATGGTCCACAGATTTTAGAACTACTTTAAAACAGCTATTTATGCTGGTACCTTTACTAATAAGTGTTTCACTTTATACTGAAAGAGATTAAATTGAAGTTCCTCTACTCCTTGATGAAGTATACAATGGCAAATAAGTGTTAAAACTGTTCTGTGGCTGGAAAGGCTTATTTTCTTACACAAAACTAATAAATTAAAAAGTATTTATCTCTTTTGTGTTTCATTTGCTTCCTCTGTTCCATCATCTTTCCTTTCCTTCCTCTTACATTCTCCCCTGCCCTAATTTTCACACGCACTCTATTACTTCACATTTTTTAGATTATCCTCTATGAGCAGAAGTAGCTTACGTGTTTGCAATACTGGTCAAGGATAACATTCATACCCTTGACAAGAGACTCTCTCAGCTATAATCTACTTCAATTCTAATTGCTGAGTTACTAAAGCCAGAGACCCTCTTGTGCTCTGTCAGTTCCTACCTTGCTGCTGAAACACCAGCAGTGATGGCAGTGCTGCTGCCAGCTTTGGGTTGCATCACATCTGCCTTGGAATTGTTTGGGAAGGGTCAGCAATTTCACATGAGCATGAAGAGATTCCCTTTACTTGAACCAGTTAGGGGAAAAATTCTATGTCTTACAAACAGTGTGGCTGTTATGAAGCTGTTGCAAAATATTAAGTACTCTTCAGCTACCAAAAAAAATATTTAAAAAACCCTCTTATAAGAAAAATTGAGCTAGCTACTTAGTTGAGCTATTAAATAGCCTCCTTGTTGATATGAAAGTGCCTGACAGTAAACATGACCATGTGAGGATAGACACTGTCTTTCTCATATCCCAGCAATACTCAGGTGGGTGCAGAATTGCAGCCTTTGGGGCATGGTCAAACCTGGTTTTCATAACCAGAAGAGCCATTTCTCGTTGTGCTCTTGCACGTGCCCTGGGGTAAAGCCAGGCTGGAAGGAAGCCAAGGGGCTGAGGTGGGCCATGGTTGCATGGGCCACTCCTGCTGCCTGCTCCTAAAGGCTGCTGTGAGTGTGCAGCATCTCCGCTGCTCTGTCTTCATCGTTGGCAACTGATCTCAAACAACTGAGACCAGCCAGTGTCATTTGTTTGCCTGGTGCCTGACTTTCAGTCCCTTCTGCGGCCATTCATGGTAGCTGGAACAGCAGTGAAAGTTATCACAGTGTGTGTGATATCACATCATCTGTAAGCTTTGTAGGAAATGCATTTGTGCCATGGTATTATGTGGCAAGGGCATTCTCACCACCCTGGTGACCTTTTCAAGTGTAAATCAAAATTACCTTAGTCTTAGCAAAGCCAATGTTGTTATTGCAAAGGCTGTTTTATGCTTATTGTTTCTATGTTTAGGGGGTTTTTTAAGTTTTTTTGGGTTTTTGGTTTTTTGGTTTTTTAGGTTTTTTTTGTTGGCCTTAGCACCAGAAAACCCCTTTTTTTTTAATGAAGCCTATAATTTGAGCCTAATTTGACCTGACAGAGTCAACTGACCATGCAGTTACTTGGCACCTGCTGAATGCCTCCCCGTTAAGCCAAATTTACATTAATAAACAGCAGTCATCACCATTCACTGTCACTGGCATAAATGAGTTACCTGAGACACCTCCCAGTCAGCACAAATCTTGATGAGGTGCATTCCAGTTTACAGCCAAATTCTCCCTTCTCATCCCTTTTCACTGCTCACACCTTTGAATCCGAGTGCCCAGCAGGCCCTGGGGGCTCTGTGGCTCCTCTCCCGTGGTGGCCAAGGGCAGGATGGGCTGTGTGCTGCTGTGCTGCTGGCACACCCTGACAGCAAACAGGGCTGGCTTCCTGGCAACCTCCTCTGTGCTGCCCTGCAGCCTGGCAAACACACCGCAGGCTCTTATTTTTCCCATCCCCACCATGTGCAGAAGAAAAATGGGATCAATTGGAGACCTAGCTGAAGCCTTTCTCCTTCTCCTTCTCCTTCTCCTTCTCCTTCTCCTTCTCCTTCGTTTTTAACTTGTTCTTATTTTGTATAGAAGCGTTTTGAGTTCATTTAGCTTTCCAAAAGTTCTGAAACATACCTGCTCACACTACTGTAACATTTTGTTTCATTTTAAGAATATTTTTGCATGACTTTAGGACATGCCAGAAGTAGTAATGCATAATATGATTTATACAGTTCAAAGCTGTTGTGCTGTACTCTGTCCTGACATGATACAATTGTTAAATTGTTGACATAATTTATTTTATAGTTTATTGGTTTTAGCTTAGTGTAAGAATAAATAAGTCTAACTACTGCATAGTACAGTTTGAAATTCTGTCATTTGTAGATGAAGATGTGCCTTATTGGATGGCAATGACATTGTCTGACTATTTGCTTATATTCTGTTTTGGATGTGTTCTGTTTACATTGAAGTTAAATGAAGTTGAATGGTTTGGAGAATAAGTTAATGTAAAATGTTTATTTCAACACAAAACTTGTTGTAGGAAAGAAATATCTATATAGGTATTATATAATTTAAGTTGCCTTAAATTATTTAAAAAATAAAATAGAGCAAAATATAATATAAAGCAGCAGAATGTTCAGCTATCTTCAAGTTAATATTCTATCAGAATTAGCAAGGAACAACTATGACTCAACAAAGTGACAATAAATTTTAGTGGGGTTTTTCCGATAACACTAAGTCCTGTGAGAGGAAAAAAAATTGAAAACCTTAGCTTAGGTGCAGAACTTTGTTGAAAGTGATTCCACACACTCAGAAAATACACATTTTCCAAAACACTTCTTCCAATCAAAGTTTTACAGGTTCCTCCAAAACATTTCCCTTACATCATCATCTGAATAGCTCACATGGAGATAAAAAGAGGCTTTTTATTCTTAGTCTTTACTAATAATCTTATATTTTGGCACAGACATCCAGTGGTACAGGCCCACATCTCCCTCCTGTGTTGGAGTGTTGGAGTTTGCACCATCTATCCCTATCCCATCAGCAGCTCAATGAACTGGTTTGGGTTGAAAACACTCATTTTTCAATCACATACAGCTGGGGAGGTGGTTCACTGAGGTGGGAGAAAGCAGCTGGAGTCAAGTACCCATAAATTGCTCATGTGTGTGCAGGAGGGGCTTTGCTGGGCCACAGAGACACAGTGACAAGCATTAAACATGTCGTCTCTGTTGCCAGGAGAAATCCTTGGAAAGAGTCACTGAAAGCTTTGGACTGGAAGGAACCTTCAAAGGTCACCTAGTCCAATCCCCCTGATAAGAGCTGGGACACCTTTCACTAGATCATATTTCTCAAAGTCCCATCCAATCTGATCTTGAACACTTCTGGCTATGGCACATCCACAGATCCTCTGGGCAACCCATTTCAGCGTCTCACCATCCTCATTGTAAAAAATTTCTCCTTAAATCCAGTCTAAATTTACTCTCATTTTTAAACTGTTATCCCTTGTGTCCTACAGGCAGAAGTATAAAATCCCTCTCCATCAATCCTGTAAGCCTTCTTTAAGTCTTGGAAGGTCACAAGAAGTGTTCCACAGCACTTTACCAGGTGTTAAAGACCTCAGCTCTCTCAGCCTTCATCTCAGACAAGATGTTCCAGCCTTCTAACAGTCATCATCAAATCTGCATCTCTGCAAGTTAGAGACAAGACTGTGGGGAACATATTAAAGGCCCTGCAGAAGCCAAATTAGATGACATCAGTAGCTCTTCCTTTGTCCAATGATGCAGTCATTCAATTCCTATGCAAGGCATGGAAAAAACAAACCCCAAGTTCTTTGTCTTTGTCAATATGGATTTCAGGTATGTGGGAGATTTTTTTTTATCTTGAGTTTGAGGAGTTTTTCCCACCTATCCAAGAATTCCTACGGGCTAGCAGAGGCATAGGTGTTGTGCATTCATTAAAAAAGTGCAACACCTCTAGAAACACTGAACCTAGTGATGTGGCATGGGCACGTTTCATTCCCAAGAAATCTTTGATGTAAATATGGAGGCCTTGGTACATGCACGTTTCTAGTGTCAGTCATCATGTTTCTCCAGGTAACCAAGAAGTTTGAAATGACAGACTAAGCCTCTTCCCCAATGACCCAATTAGCACACAGGACCACAATAATCCCACAGCTAAACACAGCACCACTTGTATGCACAAATTTAAATCCTTTCAATATTAGCAATAGTACCTGGCTCCTAGGACATCAGATCTCTGAATGCTTTACAAAGGAGCAGTATCCATCTCACAGCTGCTTTTTAGATGGTGAAACAAAGGTATCTCAGGGCAAGATGACTTGTCCCAATTCACCCTCAAGGCCAGCAGCAGAGCTGGGAACAACAATTCAAGTCTTTCTGATGCTAAAATTCCCACCTTCTCAAATAAAGCCAATGACCTCATTGCCATTTGTGATGAATAACCCATTTATTGTATACAATGAATGGAGCATTACAGCAATACAAATCTGTCATTTTCCTCTGTAGTGGATTCCTCTTGGGCTGTCATGAAGTGTCGCTTGAAACTGCTTTTTTTTTCTTACCCAAATGTGTACCCAGGGTTAAAATTCTCTGTATGCAGATGTTTATTTTTAGGTATCATCTGTATTGGTTGCTAGTGAATGCTTAACTTTCACAAAGGGTCAGAAAAGGTCATCACTATAGTAAAGCTTTGTATAAACTAACAACAACTGTCTTGGTTTCTTATTTAAGGGGAATAATATATTGCACAAAAAATACTCTGAAAATGTTCTATTGCAAAAAGAGATGAAAAATCTATGTTTATTCAAGCCTGCAGCACGCCATAAAAATTTGGGAATTTTGAATATGCTGTATGACATACACCAATAGACAGATGATTTATGCATTGTGTAATGGGAGCAATAATAATATCACATCCTCACAAAAGAAACTTTTTTAAAGCAAAGTTAAGTTCATGCATGCATCACAATTAAACTAAAGAGCAAACCTGGCTCTGGTTCTAAAAAGAAAACATTGTCAGACATGGAAATTCCCTGTTTATGCCCAATTCAAATTTTTAACATTGGAAAGTCAGGCAGGTCATTCTTTAAGTCCTGCAATCAACGAGTGCCTTCCTGCCTGGCACTGATCTCCAGCAGCCATTTAGCTCACTGTAGGCAGAGGCCACTCCTTGGCTTTGCAAATCCAGAGTATCACAATCCCACATGAACCTGATTCCCAGTAACTGCCTGCTTGTTACCTGATATTCTTACAATCCCAGCAGCAGGATGTCCTGAACTGCTTGGGCCATTTTGTTACCATATCCTCTTCCAGCATGTTTGGAGAAGGAATTTGCAACTCTCTTTAGAAAATAAATGGAAATGCCATTTGTGAGCAAGCTTATTTGGTACCTGCAGGTCCTGAGTCTCTTCTTCTAGAAAAGGACCCTGTACTGACCTGGAGTTTTCTATTCTCTGCTCTTCTATAAGTGTGTATTGGGCTTTCTAGAGCATCCTGGATCTTGAGGTTGTAGGCTTCAAGTTTCCAAATTACCTGCTCAGATATCTGTGCACACTGTAGCTGCATGCAGTGACATTCTGAAGGATAAAAAGTCAATTATTAGTAGCACCTTAAGTCACAACAGCAACTAAAATATGAACAAACATTCGTGGTCCTTGTATGAGATGAAGCAGGAGAGAATATGGTTCTGTGTTCTGGATGATGGTTATTTGGAATAAGTGGGAAAAAATCATGGTGATTCAGGATTAGGCAATCCCTGGAGTTCAGTCCTTACTTATATTTGCAGGTTTAATACTGCTGTTCTTGTTCAGGGCATTGCTTTTGAAGAGGCTTGAATGACTAAGAAGTTCCGTTTGGGTGACATTTGGCTGAGCAGTGCTCTGTCAGCTTGGAAGGAGCAGGGACAAAGGCACAGAAAGTCAAACCAAGTCACCATTTGGTGTAGGGCATCATTTGCACTTGAGTTACTCAGATGGAAGGAACTTCTGGAATTACATCCAGTCCTATTCTAGTTCCTCAGATTTCCCCACTCGGAAGTGTTTTACACTGCTGCAGCTGAATGCTTTTCAGAGTAATCAGACAATTTTGGACACAGTTGGACAAAGTCATTTTCTGGTTTGTGTTTCTGTACAAGAGCACATGGAATGTACATGACTTAGAAGAAAGCATTACCATTGTTCAGTGTTCCCTTTGAGGAAGGGAGGAAGAAAAATAAATCTTATCAGTGCTGAGGATTTTAAAACACTTAGATTTAACAGAAAAAAGAAGTTATTTTTAAATGTTGCCTTTTGTGAAATCTCTAGCTTTTCTTCACACTGTGTCAAGTGGCATAATAAAGTTGCCTCAGACATGAGAGGTTGTAGCAATTTCCCCTAGCCTTTCTTTTCCTTTCTATGGCAGCCCTGGGCACTGTCAGTTGTGCTCATTTTGTAGCAAACCTTGCAGTGGGAGGGAAATTGTGGGAGATCACTTGTGGAACGAGAAAATTAAAATAACAATGGAGTCATGTTGTGAGGTGCAGCCTTCTGGCACTGACTCACCACGTCCTTTTACATGTGGGTGATGGTCTGCATGACCTGTACTGACCTGGTTGACTCAATCAAAAAATTTGGAATAAAATGGTAATAACAACTATGGGATTTCAAGGGTTATTTAAATTGCCTACAAAAATCTTGGGCACATGGAGCAGGAAAAGGAAGGAAATTAATGTAGAAGCAGGATGTGAAAGGGGAATTCAACACAGAATTGTAGAATAAGTATGAATACTGCTTAGTATTTCTAATTTTAAAAAATTAGAAATACTCGTTAGAGCTACACAAAAACTGGTTAGAACTCATAATTTTAGTATGGTTCAACATGTGAAATTTTTTACTAAGGATTAGGTTCTTCAGTTGCCTTTAAACTTTAGCAGAAAGAATGGGGCAATGGATACCTTTGCTCCACACCAATGAACAGCAGAAAAAAAAAGTTGGGGGAACATCTGAGATGCTAGGACTGCTAAGAAGGGATGTGTTGTTAACAAAAGACAACAAACAAGCACATGGTATAGGGAAAAACCCTCCATGAGTTTGAAAACACGGTGAAACAAAGCAGCAGGAGACTATTGGTTTTGGAATAGTCTTCTTATCCTGCCTCCTTCAGCATTCAGATTTTGTCTTTGTCTCTCTCAGTCCTTCTATTACAGTGCTGTGTTGGTCTGGCCTTATCAGGAGGCACAGAGAGAGGCAAAGAGGGGAGTGTACCCTGTTCTGTGAAACCAGACATTCATCTGTCAATGGTCCAGAGAAACCCACAGTCCAGTGCACTGCAACAAACCTAAATTGTATTGGGAAAAAAGATGGAAATTATGCTTCCCTAGTGTCCCAAAGGAAGTGTGGGTTGGCATGGCTACACCCTGTGTAGGGTATGAGTAGAGCAGAGGGTGCTCAGCCACCATCCCATACAGGCATATTTGGTGTTCTGGGAGAGGGAGCAGGGTTAGGAGGAGGGAGCACAGTGACAGCTGTGAGTTTTCCATCAGCTTTGCTCCTCTGCAGCCCTGGCTGTGTGAGCAGGAGGGCTGGGCCATGGCTGGAGGCACACAGAGAGCTGGGCAACCCAGCCCTTCCAGGTGCTGCCACACTGAGACCTGTCCTCCACCTGCCTTTGAGAGCAGCCCACCTCCTCATTCCATGGGCAAGATGATGCCAGGTCCTGCTGTGCCTCTGCTCACTGGGGGTGAGGACTGAAATCCTTAGGCATTGCACAGGGCAGTATTAGCCAGAAGAGAGAATTTTTAATTGCACCTGTCTTCCAAAAACTTCCTAGTTTGCCTTGAGGAAATTGTCTATAGAAGCATGCACAGTACATACATACATGTCTCCTTGTTCAGAGAGAATTTGTGGGGAAGGATGTAGGATTTGTGGGAAAGGGGAAGGAAAACATCAGTATGACTTTAGTAGCATGACTGTAAAGGGAACAAAGTTGGATTAAATATAAAAATTATTCAGGTAAGGGAGAAATGTACCTTTCACCAAACTTAGACTATTGTTAGCTGTGCTTAGACTCAATTCTTAGTTTGGTTGGTGTGTGTGAAAACACAGAGAGATAGAGGGTGTGTCCTGAGTTCTGTTTGTAAGGTTTCATTGCAGCTGCTAGGATCGGATGTTTCTTTTTTTCTTTTTCATTTTTTTTCTTTTCTTTATTTTTATTTTTTTTTTTTTTGGTAAGGAAAAGAGAAACACTGTGAAAATTACTAGGCTTCTAAGGAAGTGCAGCTAGTGGAATACAGTTATCAGCAGATTGCATGCTTTGATTTGGTCTGAATAAGTTAGGTGCATGAAAAAAAGTGATTTACAGATTTCTCTGCAGTTTGCCTCTTTTGTGAGGTTGACTCACGTGCAGCAGATTAGATTGGTTTGGAATAATCACTGTGGAAAAACAAGTTGCATCTTCAAATGGTCTCCCTTTGAAAAAACACTGTACAATGCACAAGTTGGAACTGAATAAAATGTTCATTCTGAGTAAATAATTCTTGATTATGTGTATCCTTTAGTTTTGTGGATTAGTGACCCACAGAAGGCCATTTCTCTTCATACCATTTTTTGTTAAGCTTCCCTTTTTTGCAAGTGTATTTCAATCTTGATTTTACTTCACTGATATCATTGCTGTTAGGAAGCATTTTATATCTGCAGCTCTAAATTCTAAATTGGTCTGTCAGAGGCTCAGGCTATTGTTTTTATTCCCTAAATGCAAAACAGTGCATTTAAAACTGACCTAGTATTCTGTAACATTCATACCCTTCCCTATTCTGCATCCTTGTATAAAATGGATTATTATTTGTATAAAATGGATATTATATATAAAATACATTTCAGTATTTCAGACTTTTATATGTCCTGTGGTCCTTCCAGCCATTTGGCCCTCTGTGTTGAATGGCCGAACAATTGCATTTATTTTCCAATTATTTTTGTTGCAATGGCCAATTCTTAGACAGAGACACCAAGTATAAACAGGGGCCTCCAGGATTAAATGAACTGGTTCAGCATATGGCTGAGAGCTCAGACCTTGCCAATTCCCATCCTCTGCAGATCTCAACAAGGCATTCAGTTCACCAGAGGGTTTAATTTTCTCTCATCCCACTTTCAATATCATTATTCTTGGATATATCTTCATTGTCTCTGGAAATACATGTGGTCTGTTTCTATTAGCAGGAGCCTTGCACCACAGGTGCCTTCCACCACATCTGCCCTTGTGTATTTCTGTGGTGAATTGACCCTGGCTGCATGCCAGATGCCCACCAAAGCAACTCTGTCAGCTAGAAAGCTTCTTCTTCAGTTGGATAGGGAAGAGAAAATATAAGGAAATTATGATGATTGAGATAAGAACAGGGAGAGATCATTCACCCCTTACTGTCCCAGGGAAAGCAGACTCAACTCAGGGAAATCAGACTAATTTATCAACATTCAAATCTGGATAAGGTAATGAGAAAACCAAATCTTAAAAGCAACTTATTCCCACCTCTTCCTTCTTCCTGTGCTTAACTTCACTCCCAAATCCACTTCTTTCTCTGCACCAGGGGAGCCAGGACTGGGGGCTGTGGTCAGTTCTTCACATGGTCTGTTCCTCAAATGGGACAGTCCTACTCCAGCATGGGAGCCCTCCTACAGGAGACAATTCTCCACAAACTGGCATGGGTCCTTCCACAGGATGCAGCCCTTCAGGCCCATCCTGCTCCATTGTGGTCCCTCCCACAGGATGCAGCCCTTCAGGCTGCTCCATTGTGGTCCCTCCCACAGGATGCAGTCCTTCAGGCTGCTCCAGCTTGGGTCCCCCACATGATCCCAAGTCCAGGCACCAAACCTGCTCTAGAGTGGGCTCCTCTCTCCGTGGGTGTGCAGGTCCTGCCCAGAGCCTGCTCCAGTGTGGGCTCCCCATGGGGTCACAGCCTCCTTTAGACATCCACCTGCTCTGGTGTGGGGTCCTGCATAGGCTGCAGGTGGATCTCTGCATCCTGTGGACCTCCATGGGCTGCAGGGGCACAGCTGTCTCACCATGGGCTGCAGGGGAATCTCAACTCTGGTGCCTGGAGCAGCTCCTGCCTCTTCTTCTCCACTGACCTGAGTGTGCATGTTTCTCTCACAGATTCTCACTACTCTCTTCTGCTGCAGCTGTGCAATGTTTTTCCCCTCTTTTTAACTAAATTATCCCAGAGACACTACTGGTGTCACTGAGGGGCTCAGCATTGACCAATGGCAGGTCCATCTTCTCTGGCACAGAAGCCACTCCTGTAGTCCGTAAAACCTTGTCATGCAAACCAAATAGAATTTGGCATGACAGCAATCTAATGAAGCATTTGAGTGTGGTTGGAGTCTGGGGGTGCTGGTCAGCAGCAGCTGAACGTGAGCCAGTGTGGGCCCAGGTGACCAAACAGGCCAAGGCCACCCTGGCCTGTGTCAGCCATGGTGTGGCCAGAAGGACCAGGGCAGGGATTGTCCCCCTGTACTCAGCACTGGTGAGGCCACACCTTGAACCTCTGGGTACATTCTGCTGTCCACCCTGGGCCATGAAATGTGTCCAGAGAAGGGCAGTGGAGCTGGTGAAGGGTCTGGAGTTCCTTACGAGGAGCAGCTGAGGGAGCTGGGGGCGTTTCTCCTGGAGAAAAGGAGGCCCAGGGGGTACCTTATCTCTGTCCTCAACCACCTGAAAGCAGACTGTAGCCAGATGGGGATTGGTCTCATCCCCCACTTAACAAGCAATAGGACAAGAGGAGATGGCCTCAGATTACACATGTGGAGGTTTAAATTGCATATTAAGAAAAAATTCTTCACTGAGAGGGTTGTCAAGCATTAGAGCAGGCTGCCCAGGGAAATGGTGGAATCACCATCCCTAGAGGTATTAGAAAGATGCATGGCTCTTAGGGTGCTTAGGGACATGGTTTAGCGTTGGACTTGGCAGTGCTGGGTTAATGGTTGCATTTGATGGTCCTAAAAAGTTCTTTTCCAATCAAAAAGATTCTATGAGTCTATTCTATATGTGATTGCATGATTTCCTGGTTGTCTCTTAAAGAAGAGAAAATGATGAGATATTTTTCTAAGACAAGATTCACCCTTTGTGCCAGAAGGTGAAAGCTGACCTTTGGATGCTAGAAACTTCATCCACAAATAACATTCATATTGTATTTGCCCATGAGCAGGTTTTCCCTATTTGGAAAAAAAAATCTATCTCAGTATTTTCTGAATTTATACAGTTCTTTTGTTAATGTAAAAGCTTTAGCAGGGGCTCACACACTCTAGTGTAAACACTCAGTGCAAGTGAGGACCAGAGGTGTATGCTTCTGTGAAACTGCCCTCTTCAGTTTTCACTTTATCAAATAAATTAAAGGTGCTTCATCTATACTTATAAGTACATCATTACTTCTAAGTGCTATATTATTATTATCGAAGTGTTCTTACACTGTCACAGGAAGACCTTGACATGCTGTAAATAACTTTGCCTCTCGCTTTGATACAGCACAGACTCCTGCAATTGTGTTTATTGTCTGCAGGCATTATGGAAACCTAATATGAAAGAACTGGAGAGCTCACACTCAAAATGAATGGATATACATTCTCTTTCTATTTAAGCTCATTTGCTACCTCAAGGAATGTTTGATACATCATCTTGGGCTTTGGGACTGAAAAGGTAGAAAGGGAAAGGAAAAAACCCATAAACTGAGACTTTCAGAGCTTATTTTTCTTCAGCACTCCTTCAGTAAAAGAAGGAGAGGCAAAGTATTATGGAGGTAGCAGTGCTGAACTTCAAAAGCTTCTTAGGTACAGGGTGGATGTTTAATTATCCACTCTTGTGGACAAAACCCTCTGATCACTAAACTCTCATATGATTTTTGATAGTTGCTGTCTTAAGCTAGGCAAGACAGCCTGCAAAAAACATTTCAAATATAGCAGTAATTTAGAATTTTGTCATCCAGGAGCAGAGCAGAGAGACAAATAAGCAGAAATCACACCACACAAATGGTACAATAATGGATCAAACTGCAAGATACATTAAATATCAATTTTTAATCTGTGAATATGGTGTCTTTAGCTCTAAACAAAATCTCTGGTAGCAGAAGAAAGAATGCTCATAACCATGAGTGTCTAACTAGGGAATAA
Source organism: Ammospiza caudacuta (assembly GCF_027887145.1). Taxonomy (NCBI): domain Eukaryota; kingdom Metazoa; phylum Chordata; class Aves; order Passeriformes; family Passerellidae; genus Ammospiza; species Ammospiza caudacuta. The sequence continues at coordinate 52,093,157 of NC_080598.1, read as the reverse complement.
AATATGGACAAATTCATAGCCACATCACCTTCCACAAAAGTCTGAAAACTTTTCTTGGTGAAAGAACTTCTTCCTAGCATTGAAACTTGCACCTATTTACACAACTGCAGCCAGAGACTTGATGAAGTCTGTAAGAGCCTTTATCGTACTGCATGCTCTTTGCAAATGAGACAGATCTATGGGAGAACAATGACATCAAAGCCCTGGAAAGAGAGTTTGCATTATTTCCAGCAACCAGAAAATTCTTACAGGATATTCTATAATAACCTGTACATTAAAATGGAATCACTTTTCAGCTATGCAGTAATCAGATATTTATACAGAGTGACAAAAATCCTTGAACCTGTTTCTTTCACCAGCCATTGCAGCTATCTCTTCCTATTAATGGCTGAGTTTCTGTTTTAACCATTCCTGTATTTCAGCTTCCATATAAACCAGATGTTGAGAGAAAAAGACTGAAAATAACAACAGCAATGGATGTAAGAGAAATACACATTCTGGCTTTGTATATAAGGCCACCCTCCCCACTACATCAAGAAAAAGCTACATTTACAACTGGCAGTGATTAAAATACCCAAATGGATATGTAAAGAATATGAAAGAAGTTGCTTATAGTGACTTCTAGCTGCCAGCTCTAGAATAACTTTCCAGTATAAGAATCATGTACAAAACCTCCAGGCAATTAGTTTTCTAATGAAGCTTGATAAATACAAGAACAGGATTATAGAGCTTCACTGCCTGTAACTGGGGGCCTGTGGATGACCTGAAGGGTCCCTTCTGGTGCTGTATCCTAATTTGCAACTAGGTTTGTTTCTGCTCAGATAGCAGAGCCAACCCAGGGCTTGAAAAGTTGGCTGGTTCAGATCTGCTTTCCTTTATCAAACAGCAGTTGCGGAATTTTTGTTGTTACTGAGATGTGAGCCAGAAGAAAGTCCCCTTAGGAAAAAGAAAAAGGCCACTGTGCTTTTACTTCTGTTTTACTTACTGTGTCTGGGAGAGAAAGCTGCTCCTAGAATATTCTATATTGAAATGCACTGATTTATGAGATTATGTATTGGATTGAAGTTTAAGAAGCATAATTATTTTAATCCCTGTGTATCCACCTTTAAATTCTGTGCCCATCACAAGGGTATCTGCACACTTTGGTAACTGAGTTGCAAGACAGAAATCATCATGAAAAATGCTGACTTTGACTTGTCACTCCAAAAGATGCCAGCAGTTTATTAGGATGTTTTTCTCAGGAAAACCTGAGTGACATCATTCAAATTTGTTATCTCTCCTACTGATTAATACAGAGAACAAAACTTTATTTTTATGTGAATAGAGGATCATTTGTTTTCAAAAGTAAATATGCCTGAAAATTGCTGTAATTTGTGGTCACATCAGACAGAAAAAATTATGCTGCTCAGAGGTATATTGATCGCACTAAACAAATATCTAAAATATTGCCTTTTTCAGAGCAAAAGTTTTAATTTCATGCGTTAATGAGGTACAAATCTCTGTTCCAAAAGACTGTAATGACTTCTTCTTTAATTCCTCCTGGGTGGTGGGTTTTTTCAGGGCATTGAACGAGGTAGAGTGCAAACCTCTGCATGGCCTTCATAGGTCTATGGAAAATAATTTCAAATTTCAATGGCAATGCACATTATATGAGCACTACCACCTAGGCAATGACATTAGTTGCCATAGTAACCTCAGGTTGCATCACTAAGAATTTTAAATGTTGACAGTTGGGAAGCATAGCTTGAAACACTGGGAGAAGAGCAGGAAAGAGGCAGGTTTGACAGAAGTGTACAAAGTAATCAGGGGCATGAGTGCTTTCTGTTGTGCCAAGCCTGGATAGGGAACAATGGAGGACACCAATGGCATGGATATATCAAGTGTCTTCTTTCTTTCTTCCCAGATCATTGAAACAGAGGGGGAAAAAAGCTGTTTCCCACCTTTCTTATTTCTGTTTCTAAAAAAAAAACCCAGAAAGGCAACATGTCCACTTGAAACTGGTTTCTGATGATCTCATTTTGCATTTTAGACAAGCTAGAAGTACAAGTGTGTCTTGGCTGCACATGTACATGTACATCAGGGGAACCACATCTGGCTTCTCTGGACATGGTGTCGTTTTTTAGAACTTGGTTATTCTCATTCCCAGATCATTTGCACTGGTGTTGTTGTGTTGATTCTGATCATTAATGCATTAAACTCTCCTTTAACCAAAGCATTTACACCATTCCCTTTGCCACAGCATAACGTGGGCTAGTAAGTGTCAGGAATATCCAACTGTCATTTATAATAAACCATCTCTCCATCAAATCTCTCTTCAGCCACTAATTCACACAGGCAACTCAGCTTTTAGAAATACATTCCATCTAAACTTATATGAGCAGATCGAAGGAATTAGTGATTTCTTTTTGGACATATTCCCATTTAGTCCCTCATTCCAAAACTCTGCTTTTCCCAGTGGTTTTGTGGTGAAAGTAGGGGAATGCCAGGATGAGAGCCAGAGGAGCTGAATGAGGAGCTGGTGTTGCACTGCTATACCCTTACTATACCCTGTCCTTCCTGGGGTTTTTTTCTGTAGAACTCAACAGCTGTTAGTGACAGACTGACTTTGGAAAAGTATACTGGGACTTGAGTGTTTGTCCAGGAAAACCTTGAAAGAGGTCAAGTGTCAAGTGCAGCAGGAAAGTTTCATGTTTTCATTCTTAAGTTACTTGGCAAACATGATTGTGATTATATTTGAATGCTATAATAAACATTTGAAGGAATGTCCAAGTTCCAAACACAATTTCTGGATTAATTATGAGCAGCTGTCATCGTTTTCTGGGCCATGTTGTACAGAATGAACTTCTTCCTTTCTTTTTTTTTCTTTTTCTTTTTTTTTTTTTTTTTAATTTCTCCATCTCTTTTTTTGATCTGTGTTCCAAGTATCTGTCTGTGCTGGTGAGTCATCAACAGGTTCAAAAATCCCAGGCCCCACAGCTGTATTGGCTACAATAAAATACCTAGTATTCAAAATATATCAACAAAATGTCTTCCATGAAGCCTCCTGGTATAACATTACCTTCTGTGTCAGAGAATGAAGTGCCCTGGTGTCAAGAGCAGCTGTTTTAGGTGCAGATGTCAAACTCCCATGATGTGTCCCCAGCTCACAGCAGAGGCAAAGCTCTCTGAGTGCATCAGTGGAGTCTGGATGCCTCCAGGAAGATTTCAGCACTCTGCCACCCTTGCTCAGAACTGACTCTAGCCCATTAAGGTGAACTAGTTTTAAGCAGACTTTTGTCTTGGCTTGAGCAAAACAGTGCTCACATTTCTTCACTAACTCCCATAAAAACTGGGCACTTCTGGTAAAGATTTATGGTGAAAGACAGACCCTCCCCTGAGATACCTGCACAAGTGTTTCCTGTAACCACCACTAGTCATTTGTAGTCATTCACACAGCTCAAGTCACACTTAATTTTGATGCTTTAGGATTATAAAATATAAATTTCCACCCTTGATTTATCACTAATTTGTGATATCAGAATCCAAATGGGACATTAGACAAGCATATTAGGGCAAAGCCTAGCTGCTATGAAATGGCTATTAGAGATTACCTTTAAAATATATTTTACAGCAGCTATACTCATCTTGTTGTTGAATAATCAATGGCTGCACCTCTGTGTTAAATTTATTAGCATACCTACAAGGTGCAAGTGAGCTTTCATTATAGAAAAATGTACTGATGGCTATTTTCAAATTAAGAATAATCACATGGTGAGATATATTAAGCAGAATGGAATTGATATCAGCACTAATGTGTCACATACACTGATATTGGGTTTTCCACTAGAAAGTATATTTCTTTGCTGTTGGTTGAGATTTTTTTTAAACCCACTAAATTGGCTGACAAGCATATGCATTTCTGTGGGTCCTAATAAATGATAAAATCTCCCCTAGGCAAAGTAATTCTTCACTTTGGTTGTTTGCAAATAAACTATACACAACTGAATCAGAAAATCAGGAATTTTGTGCTATTGCTGACAGACAAGCATGTATTGTGACTAAGTCAACATATTCTACCATAGGCACAAATGTGCAAGTTCACTTTAATAATTGAGGGCTTAATTGAAATTGTTCATAAGGAATAAAGCAATCCTGTCAATTGTTTGCTGTTAATAATGACTAATGTTTACCATGGTAGTGTAACACACTGAATGGAGACGTGTTTCTCATCAGATTCTGCTTAAAAACTCTACCAGTCTCTTGCAAGAAAGTGCTTATAAAGAATGGCCACACCAGTGTGTCTCTTGTCCCATTCTAGCAACCCCCTGGGCTGTGCATGGCATCCTTCTGTGTGCATTCCATGCCTGTCATGTCCAGGAATTGGATAGTGTGGCTCACATGCCAGCACTGTCCCAAACATGGTTTCCAACAGCCATATCCAAAGGCCATGGAAAGGGGTCCCTCAGCTGGCTGTGTTGAGCCCTGCACAGGCAGGCAGCCTTACCTCACTCACCCTGGACCCCTGGCAGGGCAGGGCTCTGGACATGAATCCCAGGATCCATGGATCCATTTAACAACCTGGCCGTGGTGTCTGAGTTGCCTTGGTGGCCAGACAAGGACATGTCCTTTCTGGTCCCTTCAAGCAGCTAGGATAAGGACGCATCCTAGAGGAACTCCCAGATACGTTTTCACATCAATAGGCAGGTTTGTCAGTGGGCTTAGTAAGGAACAGCTTTGTGATGTGTGTCAGAGCTGGTCTGAAGGGATGCAAATAACTGTTGATGGTCTACACATCAGAATCCTCATTCCCAGTTTTGTTGCAAGGCAGTGGTTCTTCCACACTTGGAGGAAGTGTGGACTAGACTTCAGAGTCCACTCTCTGACAGCAACCACTCTCCCTTGCTGCTTGCAAGTGACAACAGGAAAGCAGTAGCAAAGTAGTGGGCTGTGGGATGGGTCTTTTGGGGGGTTGGGAGGATATAGTATGATATCTATATTAGTGCTATTCATAGGACCTCTAAAACCCATAAGAACACCACTTCCAGGACCTTCTGTACATGTTTCCTACTTGTACAGATTAAAGATGTCTTTCTTTGGTGTTTTTACAGCATCTAGAACCATGAGGTCTCACTTCATGGACCATGACCCCAGGTCTGTGGACATGTAACTCAAGGATATGCTGATCCTTGAGCTGAGGTTCATGCACAGTGCTGTCACTTGCACCATTTCCATTGCAGGGACCATGAACTGAGAGCCTGAAGGCATTCCATCTAGAAAGACTCTGCTTGTCAGTCCTGTATGATGGCTACCATGACATTTTCTACTGTAGTCAGTGATGCCAAGCTGATCTTCACAAAAAACCTTTCACTGAGAGCATTCAAAAGACACAGGAAGACATGCAACTCCTTGTGGGCACTTTGGTTGCTGAGATAATGCTGGATACGGGATTCATCAGGAGACAAGCTCTGCTGGCAATTTCTCTGGCCTGTGGATGTCAGTGTTATATAGTGGGGGGAGGAAGATGTCAACATATCCCAAGGAACATTGAGAGAATGTCAAAATATCTCGAGACATTGCAGAAGCCAGAAGCCTCGTGCACACACATCTGTCATGGCTGCATGAGTGCCAAGATCATGGAGAGTGACAAAGGAGAGCAAGGAGTGTTCATGGTGACCCATGCAATCAGGCTGAAGACCAGGAAGCTCCTGTAGGGGAGCATCTTGTGAAGCCATGCCCCATTAATGCACAGTGGGTGTAACAGGGCACAGTGTTCTGAAATCTGAGATGGAGTTTGTGGTAGAAGGAATGATGTAGGAGAATGGTGGCATTCCAGAACTTTTTTGTACAGGCCACCCTGTGGATGGTCTTGCAAAAGGCCATCCCTGGGAGTGATCTAACAGAGAAGTATAGAGGTACCAGCAGCATCTGAGTTCTCAGAACAGACTTGGTGTTGTGCCTGACACAAGGACCAGAGAGCTGGTTCAGTGCTCAAGTACAAAGGGCTCTAATATCAATATAAAAATGCTGTGGTGGGAGAATAAATGTTATCTGAGGGGTATGGCTGACCCTGCCCTGTCAGGCACTCCTGAAACCATCTCTGCAGGCAGGAGAACTCTTGTACTTGGCTCTGCCTTGGGAAGACAGTTCATTTCTCACACTATTTTTTTTTAGTCTGTTAATGAAAGTGCTTTCCTAGTGTGCAAGAAGTACAAGGCAACAGGACATAATAACATGTATTAGCAGTCTCTGATATTAATAGTACAGATTGTCACATGATATGACAGTGATTAAAGTGGGCATGGATGGAGGTCTCCCTTTCTTCTGGGAGGCACTGTTCCTCTTTGCAAACAGAAAATAAACACAGCCCTTCCAGAGCATAAATGCCAATAACTGTGAAATTTTGATTAAATAATAGATATGTGTTCAGAAGGACTTTTTATAGTATGTGATTAAGAAAGATAACTAGACATCCTTACAGCTATAATGATAATAATTACTGCAATGTATAAAGTGCAGAATATGACACTGGAAAGGCCACTATTAACCTTTCCAAGGGTTATTTTTGTTGTGCTTTTGACACCATGGACAGCAGTGTTCAGAGAACTAAATAAAACTATAGCTGTGACAGTTCTTTCCAGGCATTCTCTGGTATGTTAAAAAGGAGGTGTAGAGGGGAGTGAAATACCTTCTATTCAAAACAGATGTTTGTTTAATATCTAACATCTATGTAGTCTTAGAAAAATTGTTTTGCTGAGATTTATGCAACTCTTGGTAGTTCAGAAAACTGACAACAGTGTTTCCCTGTTTAAAATAAGCTATAAATAACAGCTCCATGCTCCAGACCAAAGGCTTTTTTACTCCTAGCAAGCAAATTTGCTGTCTCTAAAGTGTGATGTCACGTTGTCCAGCAGATCACATCCATTATCGGGTAATGCTAATCTGTGAATTCCATGTTATGACATCTCTGTGCCTTGCAGCTCTGGTGGAGAATTACAGGCCAAACACCACTGTTCATAAAAACTGAATTGCTATTTTAGATCTTACCAGAATTACTTGGTGTGGAATGGCTGGGTAAGTAGGTTGGGAAAGGCAGAAGAGATTGTCTGTGATGGCATCAGGTTTTCCAGTAATAAAAGTGGATAAATTCCAGGAGCCTAAACATGAGTCAAAGCAGAATGTGAATGGAATAAATGAGTAATATCGGTACAAATCCCCTCAAAATTCTTGTAACTGGAAAAAGGGGAGCTGGCTCTGGAGCTTTGTAATTCACCTATCTGTAATAGAGTCTGGTCTCTGTACATCAGTCAAGCTTGCAAACACGTCACTGATATTCAGTTCTGCCTTCTACATTATAAAAAAGTCCCTATTAGTCAGAGTCTCCACAGCTGCAAAAATTATTTTGTATGAAGGCAAGAGGATGCCATTATTTTAAATGATGGCATTGCAGTGTAATAGAGGGTGTGAAAGGAGGCTGTAAATTCTGGGTCACTGCTCTCTGTGGAGGCCCGCAAAAACATAAGCAATCCAGTCGTCCAAGCTGCTCAGGATGCTGTTTTTTTAAACACATTAATTAAATCATATTGAAGTAAATTCAGCTAAGCCAAGATTTCTTCAACAATTTATTATTGAAAACACAATTAGCTGGAGGCATTTGGAGGAGTTTTGTGAAATCAAAGGCTGCACTGCAACTGAGAGTAAGTTCTCCAACCATCAAGTCATTAATAGCAGAAAATGGACGTGCTGCTGCAAGGCACCAAATCAGAAGTAAATATATGGAACTTATTTCTGTGATTTCAAGAACAAATTCTGTATGTTAGAATATTTTCAAGCTGCTGTTACCACTTCCCTAACTTCATTCTTAAAGCTGAAACTCAGGCCCCTTATACCCAAAATTTTTGGTCTTTGGGTTCAATTAAAATGCTCATGGGTACAGCTATTGGGTTCAAAATCTCTTTTGGCCACAGAACTGATTTTTCAGGATCAGTTTCCTGACTAATTTCTCTCAATTTCATGCTTTCTTATGTAACTCACATTCTTCATTTTGCTGGATGCATCAAAAATAACTGTTACTGAAATAACAGCATGTTATCCAAACTCAGACCATGAGAAAGAAACCTCCATGCCACCCTGGGAACCATGTACTCTGGCAGCATGACTTCTCTGTGAAAGGAGCTGAGAGTTCAGTCCACAATAGCTGCGGAAGGGAGCAAATAGCAGAGGCAGCAAAATGTTCTTTAACCAGCAGAGCAGGGCCTGACACTCTCTGCAGGAGAGAGTAGCTGCATAGGCACAAAGGAAAAGCAGTTTTACATTAAATATCTGTGGGTAGTGAGGACTGAAGCCACCATTCCCATGTTAAGGCTGTAAGAGTGCTCCAAATATCCATAGTCCCATCAAACTTTTGTCCTAGTAGGAAAAAAAAATTAAACTCAACTGACCCCAAGTATCCAAACCTAATTTCTTCCATTCATACAGCTGATAATGTAAAGGAAATCTTGTACATATAGACATGGATCCTACTTCATTTAAAGTTGTGGATTCTCTTCTGTGCTGCTTCCTTTCCTGCATTACATTGAAAATAGAGGTAACAGGATTAAGGAATTTTGCCTTCCCACCTTCAGAAGCTCTTAAATGAATCAACCCAGAAGAAAAACATGTTCAGTACTTTACTTGCAAGTCCTACTGACTTTCACTGCTATTTGCTTTCAAAATAGATGTAGAAATGTTAATGTAATTTAAGGAACTCATAAGACTGCCTCAAATGCTTGAGTAGGAAGTACTAGGAAGTCACACGCAAGGCCTGATAAAGCTACATTTATTTAATTATTTTGTTGATGTGCTAAGTTCTGTTATTGAATCCCAGCTTAGCATCAGCTTTGGGGTCATAACATTGCAGGATTTATCTTAATCTGATTTGCCCAGGAAATTTAAGTTAAGATGTTCTACAAATTTCTGTTTGAGGGCTCATTCCTCTTTATGACATGGCAACTTAGTGGTCAGTTTCAAGAAAAAGTACTTAAAAGGTCCTATCAAGTATACTAACTCTCAATGAGTTCTGTGGAAACAGTTGATCAGAGGGAGGAACAACACTCTATATTCCAATAGGACATCACAGAACAGTGCCCCCACCAAAGGACAGATGCTTTTTGCCATGAGTGTGTGGGCTCCCTTGGCTGGTTTGGGTTATGCTGTGGGAATCTCTGACACTCTCAATTCTCAGGTTAGGTGGTTTATCACATTTAGCAGCCCCCTGCTACTGCCCAGGGCTCCAGGTACTTCCCTGTAATTTATACATGGCATCAGGATGAAGCAGGCAAAGACATCAATATCTGAAAGTACAGATCCTGTTACCAAGTAAGGGAAAAGGATATATTAACCTTTAAAAATCAAAAAAATAAATATTATATACTTATTATAATAAGACCAAAAAGGATATATTAACCTTTAAAAGTCTTGCAGAAACATGGGATCCTATAGGATTCACCATGGATGTGGAAAGTTATGAATTACATATTTTAGCACACACACATATATATAACTTATTTTGCAATCACTGATGGTGATAATTACATTAGGCACTTATGAAATGGCCCTCACCAAACCATCCATGCCCATTTGCAGAGGAGCCTCACAGCCCTCAGACAATACCAGGCACGTTTAGGAGCCAGCTGAAGTAAGCTGAACAAGCTGGATGTATGGCAAGGTTTGGTTACAGAGCTCTTCTGAATTTCACTGCTCCCATAAGGTGCCTGACAAAGCATTTTTGATATTTCACAATGGATGGATCACTTTTCATACATATAATAAGCACATGGAGACTGCTCTGATCTCTGAGAGTGAAACATCCAATAAGTAGTTCAGAAACTTCTAAGAGCACATATATAAACTTTAGGCAGCCCCATAAAAAGCAAAGCCTGAGCAATAAAGAGTAAAAATTAGTCTGGAATTATTTTCATGTCCTCACTGGTCTCAATTGTGACCCCCTGGAAGCTGCTAGGAATATTGTCACTGGCAGTACTGAAACATGAGGAGACCTCAAGCTGCTCTTGAAATATTACTACTGATTTCCTGATGTGAACTCCCTGACTTCACAGACAGCAGTGGAATTTGATCATGTGTGTTTAAGCTGCATTTAATATTTCTAAATGTGAGACACATCTAGAAAACAATACATCCACATATGTACATACAGGTATGGATCTCAATTAGTAATGGAAAAATTTGGCTTTTGGCAAAGTTCAGCATGGTGAGACTTTTCTGTCTCCTTTATCAAATGCTAAAATGTCCACATAAAATACATCAGTTTAAGCCAGGATGTGGCATTCCCAAGACATTATACAGGTATTTTCCCTGGGCAAAAAATGGGGTGGAAGAGCAGCCATGCCTATTCTTTGCTACTCCTCAGGTCAAATTTCAAGCCCTGAGTGTGTTGTGCTGACAGCACTGTTGTTAGAAAGACAACTGTAACAGGATTTCCATGTTTACTGGAAAAGCTTTCTGTTATCTAATTCCAAAAGTTTAAGACCTCAAGATCCAAATAACCAGATGAGCACTAGTGTGTATGAAGCATGTACATGATATGTAAAATAATTTGGGCAATATGTTATTGCTAGAAAAGTGTTGTGGTTTAAACCCAACAGGCAAAAAAAGCATCACACAGCTGCTTGCTCACCTACCCTCATCCTGCTGGGAGGAAAAGTGAGAAAACTCAGGGATTGAAATAAGAGCAATTAAAGAATAGAAATAAATAATTATAATAGCAATAAAAACAATATTAACCATAATAATAATAATTAATTATACAATATAATAAAATAATGATATCATTAATAATAAAGTAATAGTAATGAAAAGGAAAATAAGACAGAGAGAAATAAAACCCAAGAAAGACAAGTGATGCACAGGAAAACAATTGGTCATCACCAACAGGCTGATGCCCAGACAGATCCTCAATAGTAGCCCCCAGATAACCTTCCCTACAGTTTTGTTACTGAGCATGGCATCACTTGGTGTGGGACATTCTTGTGGCCAGTTTGGGTCAGCCATCCCAGCTGTGTCCCCTCCCAAATCCCTGTGCACCCCTAGCCCACTTGCTGGGGGGATGACAGAGAGAAAAGTCCTTGGCCCTGTGCAATCTCTGCTCAGTGAGAACTAAAACATCCCCATATTATCAACAGTTTCCAGCATAAATCCATAGCACAGCCCCATGCCAGCATCTGTGAAGAAAATTAACTCTACCTCAGCCAAAACCATCACAAAAAGCAGCCTGAATTTCACAATTCCCTTTTGTGAACTCTAACAAAAATGTTAAGACACTATATTGTTGTAAAAAAGGCCATAACTGTTCATGAGTTGTGAGCTTGCCAGCTTCAGGTCCCGAAGCCATGGATAGGACACCTGTCCCCTGCACACAGACACCACAGCACCCTGAGATCACAGCTGCTCTGGTACCCATGGCTTCCTTCTCACCCAACACACTCTGGAAGGACACTTTGCACAGGTGCTCACAGGGTAGATGTGATATTAGACAGGATTTTTTAATGTATGTACAGGATATATTTCCTAATGTGTAGAGGAGAGTGAGCGCTCTCCCTTATGCTCACGGTTTGCATTTCTGATATCAGACAGTGAGCACTGCCTGGGTGTACTGATGCAGCTTTTTAACAAAACTCAAACTGAAAACATCCAGTTCTGACAGAACTGAACAGAACTCCAGAACCACAGTTCTGAGTTAGTTGGGATACAGGCAGACCCCCAGAGCACTTGGGTGTTTGCTCAGAACAGTCCTGGACACTTGACTGTGTAACTCCAAAAATATCACATAGCATCAAACTGACTTAAAATTTCCATTGGGGACCTACTGCTCCCTTGTCTAAGATATTCATAACAAAACAACAACATCAACAACAACAAAACCCAACCCAAAAAAAGTCCTGCAGGGATGACTAAGTTGCATTACTTCTCCCAGAGGTATAACGTATACAAATCAAATCAAAATATAAATCATTCCACCCTGTTGTGGGGTTTATGCACAGTTTCTTTTAATAAAATATGCAAATATTTTGCAGTAAATTGATTTCCCAGTTTCAGTTCTCTTATCTCCATATTTATTATTCATGATTCTTCTACTCCCCTACTTGAGTAGATAAAAAAGAGGAAAAAAAGGGGGGGAAAAAGCTGTGTAGAGTTCACTTTCTTTTAGGAACTAGCTTTATTATTGTTATTATTAGCACAATTTTATACTCCTAGGAGTGAAAGATAAATGTAGATATTACTTCTAATCTCAACCAAAGCTAAGAGGTAATACAATGACACTCTTTAATGCAAATCACTGCAATAAATGACTACATAGCCCAAGTGTTCTGCTGCATTACAAATTGTAATGAAAGTTTGAATTGCTGAGCAAAATGACTGTTGTTTAACCTGTGACCAAGCTGGATGGTATCAGCTCTGTTGTTAAAGGTGTATACACCATGACTGTACAGGAAATAAACCCAAATATTTCAGATATCCAAAGTTGTTGCCACATAGGCTTTCTGATTTAAAAAAAAAAAAAAAAGTGAATTGCTGGTCAGTTTTCTATTGCATTAGGTGATGTTTTCTATTGCATTAGCTGATGTATTCAATTGCTGTTTTCCATCACTCTGTGGTTAACAAGTTCTGCAGCACAGAATCAAAACTGATCAAACGTGGGTCCACCCCTCTGGGTGCTGGAGGGGATGAAGGGCAGAGAGATGGGGAATCAGCAAAGGTCAGGGCAGCAGAGCAGGCACAACTCTTCTCATGCCAAGAGAAGGTCAAAGACAAAGTCAAGCAAAGGAAAAATGAGACTCCAAAAGCAATGTTGGGTTTCACTCCTGTATGGAGAAGATTCTGTCACAGTACAGGTATAAATTATTACAAGCATATGCTCCAAGTAAGCTCCATTTTCCTGCTACTTTCAATTTAATTAGGTATAATGATTTCTTTCCATTAAGATCCTCAGTGGATTACAGGTCTCATTTTTAAAAATGTGTCTGAGATTTAGCAATCCAATTGCTTTTTGAAGGATTTAAAGGTTTTATTACTTTAGGAATGAAGAATCAGACCTGTAAATATTCCAATAGGAATTACCGTTGAGTAACAAGCCTTCGAGGAAAATAGAGATTTTTTTTACAGATATTCTAGGTTTGTTGGACTGGCTGAAGAATTAAACTACATTTTGTTCTGATAGTACATTGCTTTACAGGAGTTTGGGTGACTATAACCATGAATTTTGATCTTTGTAGAAGCAACATATTCATCTGAAAATTCCTCAGAAGAAAAATTCCCAGCAAAACCCTAAGGTGGGCTATTTGTGAGAAGAGGGTTCTGCAAGGTTTGGCCCAAAGCACTGAAGATCAAATTCTCTCTCAAGTCAAAGAAATTGTGTCAGCACAGAATCTGGCCTTAGGTACAAGCAGTGAAAAGAGCCTGCATTGCAACTGCATTGGCATTGCAAATCAGATGGGGAAAGAAGGAAGGAAAATTCACAGAAAGACCTTAGATTTCTTTCTAATTAATCCATTTCTTCTCTGAAAAAAAAAAAAAAAAAAGAAAAAAAAAGAAAAAAAACAAAAGGAAAAAAAGATTTGGTTTGTCTCTGCACTTCAGTATCACTTTTCACCTGGCATAAATCACTGCTTTAAATGTAATAACAACATTAAACTAACACGATGACGTGAAAAGTTTCCCTCCTGTCTCCAGAAAAGACTTTCAGGTTTATTCAACAGTAGAAAAATCCTATTTGTAGGCTGAAAACAAGTTATTTTCTGTGGGCAGGTTTTTCAATGTTTACTTTCTTGACAAGCAAATAAGATGGTTTTTCATCAGAGAACCTGACACATTATTAGAAATTATGATTGGCCATCTGCTTGCTCTCTTCAGTCTCACTCACAATGCTCCCAAGGTTTGTCTTCTCTGCTTTGGTGCACGCCAGGACCCAAAGCAGAGGTCAGGCATGGCAGTGGGTCAGGGTGGGAGGGGGCACAGACTGCTGCATTTCTTACTGCAGTCAGCTATTGCTCACTGCTGCTTGCTTACATCCAGTACAGTACGTTTTTTATTATTATTTTATTAAGATGTAAATTAAATCCAAAAAACTCCGAGAAAGAAAAGTATGCTTGAAAAAGTTTGTTCATGTTGCAGAGTATTATCTGTGAGTCCTCCAGCTAGGCTAAAAGCCTATCCCACTGCTCCTTGGGATTTCTAGTGAATTAATAATGTCACTGATGAATATTCAAAAGTAGGCAGCTATTGTGCCTCCAAGCACATAATTAATTATTCATTACACATTTTTATTCACTGAATTAAAAAACACAGGGTGCTATGGGAAATGAAGTGTAGTTCACTGCAGGGGCATGAAATTCTACACTGCCCCTTTAAGGATTATTACTCTGTATTTATAGTTGCCAGGGCAACATAAATGCTGGGCAATTAGATCATGGGTTGTCCCCGAAGACTGATGGGATAATAAGCAGTAGTCAAGTATTAAGTTGACCCAGTAAATGTCCCACATGAATAAACCTGGGCTAGGACCACAGCTGGCATCTTTCAAATAAAACTTTTACATTAATATAGTTTAAAAGGTGCATTTATCCGGGAATTGAGCATGCATCCACAGTGGGAAGGCTGCAGAGAGGACTAATACCACTTCCCAGTGGTGGTCCACGGGCTTTGTTCCTTGGGCTGGGCTTTGTGCAAAGTTAGGAGCATATTCAGCCTCTCAAAAGCTCAGGAGTGGGGAGAGCCCCACATTTACCCCCTAAGAGCCAATGTTTTGTGTTGGTGGAAGGTATTTTATTCCTTACTTATTCTACAAAACTTACTAGCAGGGGAGAAAACCAGTTTGGTTCTGAGCTTTAAAAAACAGGTATTAAAATTTCATCAAAAAAATCTGAAAAAACAACCCTACAACTATTTAACCGAGTATGATTTTGCCTTAAAAACAGTTTAACTGAAACATAGCATCAAGATAACCCCTGTAAATTATTACCTGTGAGATGTGTTACCAGGGGCATTTTCCAGACAGTAAAGAGCAATCTAAAAATATGAAATTAAAAGGATCAGAGAGATTCCCCTAAACTACTCTTTTTTTTTTCCTCATTTTTTCACAAATATAAGCTTCAAATTCTTGCTGGCAACTGGCCATCCCTTTTTTCACTGAATTAATTTTCTGTGAATCCTTCTCCATAAGCTCAGAAATTTATCTTTCTCTCAAAACTATTTTCAAGTTAAAAAAAAAAAAACAGAAATGGTGGAGAACCCACACACATATATTATTCAATTTTTTTCCCATTAATACTTGTTATATTAATATTTTTTTAAACTTAATTCTTTCCACTATTCCCACTGGTGACACGAGGTGATGGTTTTATTGCGCTTTTAGATCACTAATTTTGTGGAGAAAAATGGGAAATCATAGCTTATCTCTGCCTGCAGACACTTGGCCATGCTAAAGCATGAAATAGTTCTCAGTCAGAGATACAGCAATGCTTTCTATACTTTTGTAATACGGGGGGGGGGAAAATTCCCAGGAAGTATTATACATCCCTCAGTGTAAGAGAAAAGACACATCTTATCAGTGAGTGTGTGTGTGCATAGATTTATCCTAACATACAGATACACATCACACTGCCCCAGAGAGCTGAATGCATTTGGTCATTCATTAAACTTATGGTTAAATATAATGAAATTACTAGCTTTGTAGAGAAAATATTTTGAGGAAGAAAGTAAATGCTTAGACACAATTTTTCTATGATAGTATTATTTGTCATAGATTTCAGCAGGCTATGCTTTTTTACACCTAATTATTTTGGGCATAATTCTGGCTGGCAAGAAGGGGAAAGGAGAAAAGATGACATCCTAAACGAGACAAGGATGGACACCATAAAGAGCTGAGGGGACAAACATGCACAGACTGCTTGGTCAGACACTGGGCAATGTGGGTTTGAGACAGGAGGCTTACATGCTTAAAATTAAGCATCTGCTTAATTATTTTTATGGCATCAGATCCTGAGAGCTGAACAGCTCATCAGCTCCCTCAGCCTGGTCACAGGTGTGGGTCACCTGTGTCATTTGGGATGGGAACACCATTGTGGTGCTCAGGTGGGAATTAGCTCAGGAGATGTGGCAGGATTGCTCCCAGCACAGCCCAAACCCTGAGCTGCAGGTTCAGGACTCTCCTTCAAGGGCATTCACCCTGTCAGGGCTCCCCTTCAGCACATTACACATCTGTGGGGAGAGCAAACCCTGGGAGATCACCTCTGCTGCTTCTTCCACTCACTCTTGAGTACTGAGTGCATTTCTCAATGACAAGTCAAAAGGTACGTGGGAATATTTCTAGGTACAAAATATATTCATTTTCATACTTATAAATATGGATGTGGTTATATTTTATATATATGTGTACAGACACTAAAATGGGAAATGTCTAGTGCAAATTAATTCTTTTGCATTTGTGGATTTGAAATATCAGCAAAATATCATTTCTAGCAATTATTTTTAACTACAGGTAAATGATAGAGGACTGGCTGCTTCAGCAGCTTGTATCTGTTTATTAATTACAATAATGCAAAATATTGACAAAAACAATTGAGATTTCTTTCATGGCATTGTGAATCTCAGGACAATATCCTGCAGAATTAGTCAGTAATTCTCCACTTGGACGTAGTCCATGAGAAACCTGACAAAAATCAGCTGCAATGGATGCTTCTGCAGCATTCTGCTCTGGCCTGCCATTGCAGGGACACACAAAACAATAACAAGTTCATGGGAAATCTCTGTCTTAATTAATATTTAGAAAAATTAGGAACTGTCCTAGCCTGCAAGACCTAGCAAGAAAAACAGCACGATCAAATAGAGATGTTTATTTTACTAGAAGGAGCACACTATCTAAAGTTCAAAGTAGGCTCATGTGGAGATCATCAATCTATATTATAGCAGCACCACAGAGATGTGATTTACAAGGCTGCAGCTTTGGCCAGAGAGGTTAAAACGAGTGATTTCCCAAAAGTTATTACATTTTAGCCTCATGACCTGGCAGATCTCACCACAAAGTCCTAACAAGTCGAGCCCCAAACAAGGAGACATTTTCACCACTATTTCTAGATCTCCTCAAAGAAGGGATGGGTTCTATGGATAACACTTCACTGCTGGTGAAACACATCAATGGACGTTGAGTTCCCTTGGTAACTCAGCTCAAGACAAATTCCTTGGCATTCACATTTTGTGCATCAGAAAGAAAATCCTCTTTTAAGGCTGACATATCCATTCTTTGGTCCTCCTCCTACAGCAGTACACCTGTATTTATGGCAAAGTAAATGTTTATAATGCAAAAAATATGACAAACTCATTGAGGAAACAAGGAGCCTCCTTTGTTTTGTGTCCCTGCTTTCCTGGTGTTTTGTCACTAAGTTTGTCAGCTGTATGACACCTGGAGCAAAAGTTCCTTAAGACAGTCAGGCTGTCTTTGGTTTCTCTAGGAAGTACTGGGCACACATGAAGAGCTGTCTATCAGGGTTAAAAGGAGAAGAACAGCACTATCAAACTAACACACTAAATTGAAATTTCTAGTACTCAGGTTTTATTCCTAGAAGAGGAAAATTACCAACACTTACTGGAAGTGTCTGTGTAGTAATTAGCTCTCAGTGGCACAGTGCTAAAGGAGCTGGAGCCTTTGCAAGGTGCTGCACTTCAGTGTGGACACAGGAGCACACCTGGAGATACCAGCACCATGGGCCACTGCACAGCATCAACCTGACTCAAAGGATTCCTCAAAGGTCATGGGGGACAAAAGGGACAAAGCCAGGTTGGGAAACACAGATTTCATAAATTCTGGTCCTGTGTTTAATTCCTCTGTCCCTTGAAGGAGTTTGAGAATTTAAATGGACAGGTTATTGTGGGGTGATGTGTGGGCAGATTTGCTCCATTGAAGATAATTTTGATTTATGAAGGAGTTGTTGACACTGAGAAAATCACATCCCACAGTCACTGTGTTATATGGGTTAAAGCAAAAATGCTTCTGGAGATGCACATTTTCCTTCTAGGGCATCCACAGGGCAGCATAAAGGGGGCAGAGGAGAGAAGGAGCAGGAGGAAAGACTGAACTAAGAAACAGGTAAATTGTGCTCTACTAAAACAGCATTACAAAAATTATCAGGAAGGTATATCTATATTCCAGGCAATGCAGAGCAGTCAACTTAGTTCATATAGTTGAACAGGATCACTTGATTAAATATTCCACAGAAGTGTCTATTATATGATTTAACAGATCTGGTTGTGTACAATCTTATATCTAAATATATAGAGATATAGGTGTGCATGTATCTCTACAGAGAGAATAATAAAAGAAATTTTTTACCATCTGTTTCAAGCAATGCATCTGTATTAGACACTAGCAAAATGAAGGGGGAGAGAACAAAAGAATGGGAAAAGAAATTTTTATCTCCCTCAACTCCCAATCTTTAATTACAATACACAGGTAAATAAGGAGACAGGCAGACGAGCAGGCAGAAGGGCACAGATAAAAGGCCATGTATGTTCAAAGGAAACATAATTACCTGCTATTCCCTTGCTCTCTGGAAAAAAGTTCAGAGTTTCAATACTGACAGAAGCTAAAAATTGATCCACAGAAAAATGTTCACTTCACTAGAGGCTGCAAAAGAGCCTTAGCAAATGACACAGAGGAAAGTTGTTCTGAATTCCTTCAGGCAGGTTGGAAGGCAGCTCCGACTTGAATAACGCAAGAGGCCTTTGAGGCATACAGATGCCCTCCTTTCTGAAAAGTTTTTCTTGGAAAGCAAACTTCCTCCTCTCAACTCACACTTGGCAGAGAGGATTGCAGTCCAGACTTGCTATGCACATTATTTCCTTCCAGTATCAGTGGACACAGCTCAACAAAAGTTAACAGCTCTTTCCTGCTTAGAGCTTTTTATACCAAACACAAGTAGTCATCCAACCTGCCCCTTCTCCCCTGCCATTCTTCTATATCTCTATTTTCTGGCCATGCTAACTAAATTTTCCTTCTCTACTTTGCCTTCAGATGAACTCAGCCTGGGAAAATCAAATATTTATTCCTTTCCAAGACCTGTCCCCTTGTAACGTGAAGGATGCAATACATCTGGAGGTGAACAGACCGCAAACTTTCATCTCTGCAGTGTAACATGTGGTATTAATCCTTCTGTCCCCTCCCCTTAAATATCTCTATGGGGCAGAGAATAGCTATTTCCCCATGTTTCAACAATGCCCAGCAAGATGAAATCCCTAATGAATCTTTGGGCATTAATGGACCCAGGCTTGGGACAGAGCGTGCAGTCAGCAGGGCTCTGCTAGCCTTGCATGTGCTCCTGCTGCTCCTCCTCTGCTCCAGCTCAGCACCAAGCTTCTCCTACTCATTTTCAATGTTCAGGGACAACTTCCACAAGGCAGTATTAGAGATTCTTCTCCATCATCATCTTCAGCCATGTCCATATTTTCTTTAGAGCAATAATTAAAACAACATATTCAGCAGCTGGGTTATTTTTTTCCTAGATTTAATCTGTTCAGGCTCTGATTTACATATTAAAAGCACTAATTAGCCCCTCAGAGTGTCTGAGCACGGATAGTGCAATAACTGGTCATGTAGTCACTAGAGACCACTCCCTAGTGCTTTTGGTAAGATTTCATGTATACAGCCTGAGTCTCTGGATGGCAGGAATGGCCATGTGTAGAGGGTTGTCTGCTTTGTTTCACAGCATTGAGGGACCGGAGTGCCGGATTGCTTCATTCTTGCATTTTTTCTTCTCTTTGAAGTGTTGTGTTTGATCTGTCTGCCTGTCTGTCAGGTTTTCCCCCTCCCCCATTCCCCGTTGCGTCATGTGCGAGAGCACGGACCGCCTTTGGCCAATGCTGGTGCAGAAAATTCCAATCCAATCAAAGGCACAATGGCCTTTTCTCTCTGCTCAGATGCAGCATTCAAATAAACAAGAACTGCGCATTCAAAAAGAAAAAAAATTCAATAACCCTCTGAGCCATTCTTCTGGCTAAGGATATTCGAAGGAATCGTTTAATTTTCTTTGCATGTTTAAAAGTCACCTACAAAATTGCTCAGTGGTCTGGAAGCAATGTTGCATAGCCCCAGGTGAGAGGCCTGAGACTGAATCCTGACTGAGCTTGTTTCCAAAGCTGCCAGAAGCTATGAAGCCTCCAGGGTGGGAAGAAAGTCTCTCCAAACCCAACTAAACAGTTTTGATACTCAGCTTCTTCCTGGAAATGTGTAAAGGCAAGAGGAGCACCTCAACCCCAGCAATGACTGTGAATAGCCCATGTTTTGGGAGATGCAGAAGGTCCCATCACTATGGAAAAGGTACAGGGCTTTTTCCTCACATGCAACACCATGAAATGAACTTGATGCTTTTTGTTTGGGCACTGGGAGCTGGTGTCACCACACAGCACTGAGCTGCATTGCCTTGCAGCACCTGGCCCCTTGGAGGGATGTTTGCACCGTGTTCCATCAGTAAATTCCTTTGGGAAACACAACAGAGCAATTGGGCACCAGGCAGGGGCACTTCCCCCTCTTCTGAAGAAGCTATGCCATGGATCAAAGTGATTTTTTGAACCAAAGCTGGGGAGGAAACAAGAATGAACCACCTAAACCAGTGCCAAGGGGCTCAAGTGGAGATGAAATTCTCTCCATTGCTCCACTCATGCATCTTAAATAATCTTACATCAGTATCCTAACTCCATCACCAGGCAAACCAGGCAAATGGTTTTCAGAGCAAGAAACATTTGAACATCCATTTGAACAAGATTCATAGAACCATTAAGGTTGTACATGGCCTCCAAGATCATTGAGTCCAACTAGGAAAGGGATTACTGGACAATATTCTCCTTGCTCTCTTTGCTAGCTAACCAGAGAAATCCAGTGTTACTGTTGTGGCCCCCTGAAGGAGTTCAGTCAATGTGAGTGGGACTCTTGGGCACAAGCACCACATGAGCGCTCAGAACAGCAATTTAGGTAGGTGGAAACAAGCCTGGGAAGAAGAGAACAGGAAAAATGAGTATTCCTTGAAGTTGTTGTCCTGAATGAAACTTAGGGCTGTTATTCAAGTAAGATTTTTGTGCAGTTATGTTTCTTTGCCTAAAAGAACCTAAAGCCTAGGAAGAGTTGCAATACCAGAGAGAAAAGATGCAGATGGCATCTACATAAGTACCAGAGGGTTTGGCCAAAAACCAAGGGGAAATTGTCTTGGATGTGCCACCATCTTTGCTAACTCTTTGCTCCATAGCAGCACTATACTTTTCCAAGACTCCTATTTCAGAACAGTTTTTTTTTAAAGCTTGGATTCCAGTTACCAGGAGCCAAAGCTGCAAGAGAGCCCAGGAGACTGTATAACTATAGCTTCTAAAACTGTTGACTTCTCTTCAAGTTAAAGATAGGAAATCACAGAGTGGGATGTAGGTCTGGTGACACAACTGTGTAAACCACCCCCTGCTTCCAGCAGAGGCAGATGCCTCTGACATATTTAGAAACTTCATGCAAAGAAAAGGAGTCAACAAAATCCATTTGATTTAAACTGCAGGCTCCCTGAGGCTATCAGAACAGACCCTCTGTCTGCTGAGGGGAGGGAGCTGCTTGACTAATGCCAGCTCTTGTGAGATGCCTCTCCAACCTTTAAATGGGTTGGGAATGCTCACAGACACACTGTTCTGATTAGTAGCTTTGAAATTACAACTGACTATGCCAACGCCATAATCCACAGTGCGTGTCTCAGTGATTTCAGTGAGAAAGTCCCAGTCACAGCTGGCCATAGCCCACAAAGAAGAAGAGAATGGCTGTATTTAGGAACTCCTTCTTCAGGACAGAGCAAATATTGTCTTGGATAGATGAGAGCTGATGAGGGTTTTCCAAGAAAAACCTACAGTTTTGCTGTCAAATCTTTGTAAAGCAGTAGCTCAGAGACCTCTAGAGGAGGGAAGACCTTCAGTCCTCAAAGGACATAATTTCTTCTCCAAACTTCCTTTTAAAGACTGTCTCAAGAATTGTTTGTCAGCTCCTCTGATAATCCAGGCAGCTAATTTTTCTCAGACTTCCCAATAATTGAAGCCATATGTTTTATTTTGATGCAAATTCTATCGCATAAAAAGATTTCTCAAGAAACATCATTATAGCCAATATTAATATTTATCTAGCTGTTGACTAGAGAACAGCTCAAAGTCAGAATTTTTAGTATGTGCATTCAAGTTTGTCTAGGTCTGCTAGAGTAGCAGATTGGAGTGCCCTGTGTAGCCAATGTCATTTGCTGGTACAGAAACTCCAGGAAGCAGAATCACAGCATCATAGAATGGTTTGGGTAGGAAGAGACTTGAAAGATCATCTAGTTCCAATCCCATTGCCATAGGCAAGGACACCTTCCGCTTGACCAGGTGTCTCAGGGCTCCATCCAATAAAAATTTTCTTTTTCTTAAAAAAAGCACCTTTGTGCTTCTCTGATGCACCTGCCTTAGAAGCTCATAGTCTTGTTCTTCCTCCTTAATCTCCCTAATCTCATGCTTTTTTCACCTCCAGCTGTCAAATGAGATATCCCCTCTATTCACAGCCCACTTAAATACCTTCTCCACTGCTTCCCTGCTCTTTAGATCTTTCTGCTGTCACTCTACCAATATCTTCTTTCCTCTGATTTCACACATAGAACATATCTGGACTTCCTCTTGTTTCTCTGTTCCAAGTCTCTGCAATCTCAGTGCTCATTTTCAGCGTCCAGATGCTTTGTGAGACTCGGTATTTTATGCCGAGCCTTTTTTATTTCAGTCTTCATAAAAGCTGGACTTTGGAGACAATAAAATAAACAGAAAAGCACATTCTATTTCCCATTGCCAAGGTGTCACAGCAGGCTCTCCTTTTGTGCTGTGCACCAGGTCATCATTCTTGGGGCACTGTTGTCTGTAAGCACATTATGGGTGTGTAACTTTGACAGGGGTAGGGGACAGAGGTTCATTAATGGCTTCTGTGCTTCTTGTGGTGCCCAGTACAAAAGTGGCAACCATCAAGTTCCATTTTATAGCCATCCTTTCAGTCTCCTTGCACTGGCAAAGCAAAACTCAGCTGCCACCATCAAAACCACACAAATTCTTGCTTTAAAACACAACGGTGCAAATTCTCAGCTGACTCACAAACTGCATCAATGAGACTTACTGCAAAGTATCCTCATCAGCCACCACTGTCTTGGCAGGGCTGGCCTGACTGTGATGTTTGTGGTTAAGTCAGACCAGCTGAGCAGCCTGTGATGTGAACTGTGCTGGGAATATTTACCCAACAAATCAGCTCTATGGTCTCACAACCTTCTCTAGATCTCAAGAACTGTTTCTCCATGAAATTTTCTCTTTGCTGTGTTGGAAATCCATGTCCATGTTGCTGTAATGGAAATCCATGTGTATCCAAAACTGGGATAAGTGAGACCTGTTTGTAGCCTCATCCTGAAGAATGCCAGGCTTTCCTTCAACTTCTTACGACAGTTACACGCAGCATACATGGAATTTGCTCAAAATAAAATTTGAACTTAATCACTACCACTGCTAACTGCTGGTTGAGACAGAGCCTTGTGCTGATGACCAGGGAAAGCATCCTGCTCTCCATGCTGTGCAGGCCTGTTTCAAGTCTGCAGTCTGGAGTGTGCTCATCAGTGAGCTCACAGTGTGTTTCTTACCAAGCAGGCCAAAGTCCACACTGACACATTTTGGTAACAGAAAGATGTTGCTGAAAATAATTGGGCCTGGCAGCACTTAATTGTTTTCCAAAACCAGTCCATTAGTTCCAAAGCTCACTGAGTGTTTGGTTGCTCTGTAAACCAGCCACATGCCTAGATATTGTGCCCAATTCATCTGGAATGAGTTTGATTTAACAATGTGTATTTGCAACAAGCTGCTTCTGTTTAAAAAAAAAATCCTTTGTTTTATCCCAGTTACACCTTTTTCCCTTTCTCTCAGCTGTGTGGCTGCCAGTGCCCACAGGTATTCCTCAGGGATGTGGCAGGAGACAACAGAACAACTGGCTTCTTGACAAGGGAGAGGTGGCTTGCCAACTGCTACCCATTGAGTGGAGTGTGTGCTTGGCTCTGGGAGGCAAACACTGTTGCAATATGCTCTCCCTGGAGAAATCCATCCTCAAAAATCATGACTTTTGCTGAAATATTCAGAGATCTCACTACGCTTTTAAAGCATGGAAGTTGAGCAGCAGAAGAACCAGATAAAAAGTATTCATTTTAGTTGTTGGAAGCAGTTATACTGTGCTTCCTCCCAACACCATTTCTGCGGGTTTTGAGTTGTTTTTCTCTGCACTGAATCCCCCATCACCAAAAACTGCACAGATAAGACAAATCCAGAGTCCAGGTGAATGCTGTCTCCTGCTTGGATTTAAAACATACTCTCCTTGGAGGAATTAAGATTCTCCACTCAAACAAGTTTGCAGATATGTGGCAATGCAACCTTTTTACTGTTTCTTTGCTGGATGCCTCCTGCCCATAAGTTCAGTCACCTGTAAATCAGCTCTGTTAGCATTACACATCCACCCAGACTCAAGATGTGCAATCAGGCACATCCTCTCCCACTTGGAACATGGAATTAATGGTGTTAGAGATGTCTGATTTAGTCCAGTCACCACATTCATTAGGCTGTGGGCAGCACAGACACCCTGATGTAACTGCAAGCTCACCACTCGACTGGATGTAGAGAAATCCAAGCTAGTTACTAATTTGAGTTGTTTCTCTAGAAGGACCTTATGGTTACAATGATCCCTAATAGCCTCCAGCGTTGAGACAGACAGAATCTACCCACATGAAAGGGCTTGAAGAATGCCAGAACACAAACACTGGGTAGCATTCTTGCATCTCAAGTGCACTGTGTTTCAGCAGCAGGGATGCACAGGCTTTACTCATCGCCTCTGTGACCTTGAGAACAAAACAGAGGAAATGAGATTTAGTTTCTCACTCAAGAGGACACTAAATTCAGTCTCTATTTTTCCCTAGCCTACTTCACCTTGCACTTTTAGATGGAAGTATTGGTCAGAAAAAAAGCAAGAATATTGCATTAGTGAGAGCATAAAAGAATTAAATTACTTAATGCGTTATGCCTCATGAGACATCAGCAACTTTTAATCAGCATGTGAGTTATTTCTTTGCACTTGCTAACTAGATGGGAGGGAGGAAGCTGGATTTAAATACAACTGTCCAAGTTCAGCCTGCCCAGCCTTAACTTCTGAGCAGTGTTACCAACCCCTCAATGCTCAAGGAGTTTTGCTAAATTGGCTGCTTCCACATCCTACATCCTCCAAACAGCCCCCACTTTCCTTCCAGCAGTCTGGAGTGGGGAGTTTGCTTCTGTCATTTGGCTTACACAGCAGCCAAAAGAGACAGTACAGAGCACACACCACCTCCAGGCAGCAAAAGTCCCCTTCTCTATGCAACATGGGACTGGAGCTGAAAGGGGTTGGCTTTTGCATGATTTCCAGACCAAAATTTCCTTGTGAGGGAGGGGGACGACAGTGCTGGCACACAGTTACCCTCTTGGAGCACTTTATCCCTTCACAAAGCCCTCCCCAGGCTGTGCATGATCCAGCCCTCCAGGACAGCTCACATTTCTGACCAGATTGTGCACAAGGTTCCAGCAACCGCCTGGAAAGTCACTCCAGCAATTAAGTGTTGGTAGATTTTTTTTTTTTACTGCGAAGGATATGGCCCACTGTGCAGGGTATTGTAGCCACCCTCCCTGTCAGGCCGTTTCACAGTAGTATTGTGGCGCCATGGAGAGGAGCTAATTGGATTTGTTGTCACCTCCCAAAGCTGCCAGGAGCTCACGTCTGCTCTGGTTACAGATGAAGACATCACGGTGACAGGCTTAGAGATGGCTCAGCTGGCATCCTAGGGCCACTAATAGAGCCATGTTGATTTAATGTCCGAGTGGAGAGGTGCAGACAAGCTGTTCAAGTTTTCTATTCCAAACAAAGCAGAGATCTGTTATCAGTTGTCTGTGGATCAGTAAATAAACTTCCATGTGGCTCTCACAGCACCTAACCATTGCTACAGAAGAATGACAAAGTATTTTAACATTGAGATGGTACTTTTAAATGAGAGCGCTGTCTCTATGGTTTATATTGCCCTCAGGGAAATCAGTTAATTCCTTCATACATAAATTTTACTTAACTATGTAATTATGGATGAATCCTATTAGTCTTTAAATTGCTCACTAGTTAAAAGGTGTGTGTGTGTTTTCTACAGCTCTCTTTTGTGGAATGTACAGATCATCTGCACTTATGAAGATTAAAAGTCTATTTGGGGATTTTTGTTTGGTTGGTTGATTTTTCTGCTTTTAAGTAAAAGTATAAAATTTATTAGAAGACTCAAGCATTTTTTTTTTTTGCCTTTTCTGTGTGGTACTATCTACTCAGAGCACAAAACTGGGCTCAGGCAGCATTCCCTTTATCCTCAGCACTCCCAGTATCTCTGTCAGCACTCACCCTGGCCCCTGGCTGCCTTCACGTGGTATCACCCACCTCTCTGCTGTGCTCCATATTAAATGATCGCTCGTGCCAGTGTGATGAGCGTGTGAAAGACAGCTCAGACACAACAGCGTCCTCTGATACCCATTTTCACAGCTCTGAGCCACGGCTCAAGTACAGCTCTGAGTCACATTTTCTACTTCTCAGCACCCAATGCCATATCAGGCTTTCTCCCTGCAGCACTCGGGTCCTGTTCATACATTTCAGGCTTAGGTTTCTTGAGAGCACCAGAAGTCCTGCTCTTCCCACAGCCACATTTGCAGCCAGAGTTTCAAAGGAGCTCAGCATCTCCCATCTTAGTGCCAAAATGAGAACTTTTCCCTGATGACTTGAGGCTACTGGAACACTTTGAATAATTCACTCCTGCCTAAATCTGCAGGCATGTATGAAACAGGTCTGTGGTTGTTAACATTTCTGGGACTTCCATTGGTCCTGTTCTTTCATTGCACATGAAAGAACAGGACCAATGGAGCTGTTCTTGTTGTCATATGGAATATCTCTTTGGTCAGTTTGGGTCACCTGTCCTGGCTGTGTCCCCTCCCAGGCACCCCCAGTCTCCTCCCCAGCATCACAGTACAAAAAGCAAAATAGGTCTTGGCCCTGTGTAAGCCCTGCTCAGCAATTACAAAACCAGCTCTTTGTCATCAACCCTGTGTGCAGCACAAACATGAAACACAGCCCCGTACCAGCCACTGTGAAGAAAATCACTCCAGCCAAAACCAGCAGAATATTTAATTTAGTGCCGCTCAGACCACAGTCCATAGACCCCAGTCAGACTGAGGAACCAGTGGAAAATTGAAGAACCTCAGAGAAGCAAACACAGGGGAGTAAATGGTCACCAAATGAGGGCAAGCACCCCTTGGCAATGAGGATATGCCTCTTTGCAGGCAATTACTCATCCAATAGACATGTGGAGATAATGGAGGAAGAAGCCCACTGGAAAATCATTCTTAAAATTTGCATCTGACCTTAAAACATGGTTGTCCTCTGCATTTTGTCTTCTGAGGTTGGAGGTTCCACCATAGCACAATGAAGACAAAGGAAAGCCTTTGACTAACTGACTGTAAGTCCATGCCAGAAGCCATTTCAAGAATGGTTTTAAGGACATGAGCACAAGTAGGCTTTGATGGCTTTGAAAACTCAGCTGTGTTCCTTCATTTCTAAGGAATGCAGATTGAGATTTTCTGTGGAAATCTCACTTAAGATTTGGGTCATGAGGATAGGACAAGCTTAGA
The DNA here is from genome assembly GCF_027887145.1 of Ammospiza caudacuta. NCBI lineage: Eukaryota > Metazoa > Chordata > Aves > Passeriformes > Passerellidae > Ammospiza > Ammospiza caudacuta. Next base: position 52,065,395 of record NC_080598.1, on the reverse strand, counting down.
CTGAATGCTCCTCACCCAGTGGGCAGCTGCTGTCTGAAAGCCTGTGGAAAGTCATCCCCTCCCTCCAGCTGATGTCTTACACTTCCAAACTGCCCTTTTCATGCAGTATTAGAGACATCTTTTTTTGTCCAGGCAATAAATTTTCGTCCTGAACAGATCTTCATTTTTCTGGCACAGCAGAAACTGTGCTTAGAGAAGTCATCCAAAGAAGGGACACCACTTCTTTTTTTTCTAAAGGGAAACCTCCTATGTAGTTACCATAGTCAGTAATTTCCACTGACAGCGATAGTCTGGAGAATTTGGACAGATTTTCCTTCTCTTCCCTCCAGGCTCCAGTTCTAGTTCTTTTTGATAATCTCCCCCAAAGCTGTTAGGACAAATGATTCCAGCTTCCTCTACATTGCCTCATATTAAATGAGCTAATTTGTGTACTGTAGAGTCACTGAGCAGATTAAACAAAGCCACCCGGCTGGAGATGTGGTGCACTCTCCAGATTTTTCAGGCTAACCACTTCTTCTGGAAAAATAATTCCAAGGGATTTGGACTGAGATCTGGACTAGCTGAATTAAGATAATTCTGTCTCCCTAGGGCTCTATGGGATGTTTCCTTTTCTCTTCAGGTATAAGGCAAAAAAGGGTGTTGAAAAGAAAATGTTATGAAAACTACAGTTCTAGATACAGCACACAGGAAGAAGGGCAATAGATAGGGCAGGTAAAACTACTGTTTCAGCATCTGCCTGCTGGTCTCCACACCAGATGTAGACTTAGCTGAGAGAACAGTCATCAGCATAAACCTTGGCTAAGAGGGCAATACACCCCACAGTGCTTGGTAAGTAGCAGACTTCAAATTCCCTCATTTGGAACGGCCAGAGTGAAAAAACCTCACAAGCGATCTCTGAGAGCAGGTCTCTCATACACCTGTGTGGGAGCTGCAATCACATTTCCAGGGCTGCAGTACACATGCCAGCCCTACACAAGTGACCAGCACAGTCCCTCACCACAGGGCACACCTTGCTCTCCTTTCATTTGTGTCCACGAAACCCCAAAAATACTAACAGGGAGCAATTAATACCCAGACAGTAAATGCTCATATGTGTGCTGGCACAGCCTGCACTGGCTGTGACTGGAACTTGGTCTAAAGTTGAGTAACCAGAAGAAAATTTCATCAGTGAGAAGGCAGGACAAGAGGAACACTGAATGAACAAAATGATCCAAAATCTTTCCTCATGCTACAGGACAGCACTTCTACATATTGCTAGGGAAGGTGAACCCAGCTCATTTCCAGCCTCCCACCCTTCATTCTATTAATAAAGCAGTGAAACAAAAGACCATGTGGGCTCCTTTCCTAGCTATGATGACTATTTCATGTTTATCTAGATTAATTTGCTTTTATTTCCAGTGATGTCTGGTTCCAGAGCTCTGCTGCATAATGCTGCACCATTGTTCCTCCCTCCTCCTGGGGATTTATCACTCAGGCTCTTCTAAATTTCTCTTTCCTGCTACCACAAAGGGCAGGCACGCTTTGCCAAAACTAGGAAAAGTCTAAAAAGAGACTGTTTCTTTTCTACACAGGTGGTTCAAACAAGGGGGTTAAGATTTAACCACAGGAATAGCCAAACACATTTCATGCATTTACTCCTGCAAGTTCACTCTAGAGCCAGAAACAACAAAAAGCTGCTTCTCTTAAGCAAAAAATAAGTTTTCAGCTCCCTAAATGCTTTTTCTCAGATTTAGCAATTAATTCAGTGTTCACTAGGATAAGGTCCCAGTAGCTCCAGCAGCCACTGACTCGTTGCTCTCCAGCTGCCTCTCCAAAGAAGTCAGACCTTTCTGAAAGAGCCATAAATGAAGTAACCCAGGGCTCACTGCAGCAGGCAGCACACACGGCGTGCAGGAAGCAGGCTGGGGCAGCTGATCAAAGCACATCACTAAGTGCAAGTGATCATGTGCTGAACTCTTGAATAACAATTACCAATATGAAAATCATGGGAAAAAGTATCCAGAAAGGCCTTAAAAGTGGTGGCAGAACAACAGTGCTGTGTTATGCACCCCATTACATTGTTCAAGTGTAGGTTGGTAGATTTTCTTACAATAACAGGTGACATTAAAATTTCATCTTTAGCCAAACCATGCTCAATAAAGTGAAGTTCAATTTTAAACACTTGCAATTCATCCATCACTGAAATGAAATCATTAGTGCCAATGAAGATCAATGTCCAAACAAGGCAAAGCAACACAATTCAGCAGCATGCCACAGAACCCAGGGAATGCTGCATGCAGGAAGAAAACAGGAGTGTGATTTACCCGTGCTCATCATGGTTACCTCAATCAGTGGCCAGGAGGAGGAGGCAGCAAAAGTCCCTGTTCTTACAAGTAATGCCATAAGCTGTCAGTGCCAAAGACCCTGGCTGTGCCTCACACAGACACCAGACACTGAGTCCTTTCTGCCATGAGGGAGAATTACAGGCTTCTGAATGGGAAGAGTGCCCTTGTTAAGCACCAAAGCCAGTGGATATTGCCCTGGGAGCCTTCTTTTGTCTTGCCACAGGGATTTGATCAGGTCACAACCCGAGCTGTCACAGCACCAGTCAGTTCCAGCTCAGATTTTCTGTGCCACAAATGCTCTAACCCTGCCATTGTTGATTACCATCTTCATAGAATGGCAGAAATATGCATATATTTTTCATATTTGGAGACATTAATTCTAAATGAGTCATCAAATAGTTTATGGCTAAAATAAAAATGTTAGAGGTAGTAACACAGAAGGTGTAAAATAAACTAGAATCCTACTCTGTTATTTAAAGATAAAGCTCTTATTTATCTTTAGAGAGCTTTTAAGCAAAGTTCATTCATGACATTTCATAGTCAGACCTCTGTGCAAGCATTCACATGCTCACCTCCAAGTCAGGAGTTGTTTTGTATCAGACCCAGCACTGACACTGCAGTGAAATATTAGAAAAATTCTGCCCTTCACCTTCCCAGGCACAACCTGGACCTCTCCAAAAGTCAGAAACATTGTGTGTTTCTCTGCAGAGAAGGACACCTGACTCCAAGTCCTGCTGCTCTGAGAACACCTCAGTAACTCTGGGAAGGGGGTACAGCAGGGCCCTCTGTGGCTGGGAGAGATCTGGCTGTAGCAGCTCCAGCTGAGCTGAACTTCTCTTTAGCTTAGAAGAGAACAATACTGGGAAAGGGCAAGGGCAGCCTGGCTTTCCCTCTGATTTTCAGCTGGCTCCCTTCCCTGGAAGCTGAGCAGCACCTGGGACTTTTTGTTTCTCAGGTTCCAAGGTGTCCAGCACAGACCTGCCCTTGGCCCTGGTGCTTCCCACCCAGCCTGTGCCCTGCTGGGAGCAGCAGGATAAGCTCCTGCATGCACCAAGGTCACAGATGTGCCTGCACAGACCTCAGCTCATCTTCTTTCACCACGCCCAGCTTTGGTGAAGCTTGCAGAGACACGAAGGATATCATAACTACATTTTGTTTCTCAGTCAAAACAAGGTGAATTTCAGCTCCCTACATCGCAGTCTCTCCCACTTCACTCTGCTCTGCACCTGCAGAATGGGCAAAAAACATCCCCTATCAAGTTGAAAGGGAGGCCCTAAGGAAGTGCTCAGGTTAGTCCTGGCCAGTGTGAGAGGCTGTTCTTGATGTCCAGGCTTTAGGACAAAATCCTTATACCTGATACTTGACCCAAATCGCCACTTAAATGTGACTATGACAGTGTCACTTCAGTAATGCCAGTGCCCTGAGCCTTCTGGTGGTTATTTTGAAGAAAATACTCTCATACTTTTATAAATGTATATATGTGTGTATACTTCCTAATATGTCCACTTTTTCTAAGTGCTAAAAAGAGAAACTTTTGAAACTCAGCTCTAACAACATGGCTATGTGAGACCTAAAAGACAGACCCTGAATTCATATGCTGACATTTGTATCTGTAACTGCAGCCAGTTAGAAGTAACAGCACACACATAAAATACCATGCTGTTCTTTCATGTCACCAAAGGCTCCCAGTAACCTCATTTACCTCAACTTTCATTTTACTGCTCCTCTCATCCCCCCTTCATATCCACAAGTGATGTGGCATCACGCTGTTCAGTGCCTCCATTTCCCCTCTGCAATGTTGCAGTGTCCAGAGCAATCATTAGAAACCTTTGAGCTGTTGAGCAAACAAAGAGGAGTCCAATGCAAAAGCTTTCTGATGTCTTTACTCTTCAGTGGGTTTCCCTCAGCTCCAGAAAGTGAGTTTGCTTTCAGTAGTACAGATATCCCTGGCAAAGCTCCTTTTTCTGTGCTTTGCTGAACTCCTGAACACAGATGTCCCATTTGTGTTTCATTAGTACATCAGGCTCTCTGAGGCTTTCGACCTCTGCACCAGGCAATAATTACCTGGCACAGCCCCATTCCCTCGCCAGCTGGCCTGGGAGCTGCTCTGCTCAGACCAGGGCTCTCTCTGCTGTCAGCCCTTTCCAGTCAACTGGACAGCTCAATCAGCAGAAAATATCAAATATGGTTGTTGTTTAAGCCCAGCCAGCGTTATTTCTACTTGATCTGACAATGCCTCTCCAAAGGAGGATTACGCTTCCCAAGGTCCAGCCATGAGACAGCAGAGTTAAGATGTCTGACAGAGTTTGATGAGCTTAGAAGCCCTTTTGGCAGCAGTTTGGGCTGACCATGTCCTCCCCTTCCTGCAGGAGGGGTTGTAGATGCCTCCCTCTCCCAGGCCCAATGACTATTTAATTATTTGTACAAGGTGGAGCAGCTCTGAGGAGAGCAAGAGGGGGAGGATGAGCCTGACTTTAGTCTGGGGCTGAGGGCACTGCCTGGGATGTAAATGGGCAGTTTGCCCCTGCTCCACATTTTTGTCCCCTTCCACATGGGTTTTCAGGGTGATGGGCATCATTTTGCTTTTTCAAGGGAGTTTCAGCCTTGCCTCATCACAGAAATCAAAATCTTGGAGTTGATCCCAAACAATCCTTCCCTGCTCCACCAGAAACTACCCAAACTACCAAAGCAAAGGGAAATCCTGAGCCCAAACCAGAGCATTGCTGGCCCCCTGTCATGCTCATAGCACAGCAGCCCTCATTTTAAGGATTCTGCTACATGTACCCAAGGAACTTGTAGGATTCAGGATTAAGGATCAGTTGTTATTCAACAGTCATCATGTTTTCTGCCACAGGATAGTGCAGATTAAGAGACAGGAACAGATGAAATGATGGAGTAGCTGACACAGAGTCACAGACAAATCCAAATTCCCAAGATGTGCTCCCAGTACATTTTAGAGCATATGAGACTGAGCAGCACCCAAAACCAGAATGAGAACCATGGCTGAAAGGGGAAAAGGTAAACAAGAGAAAAAGCAGTGGGACTGACTGGAGACTCCTCAAAGAGTAGTCAGACACATCATCAGCTCAGTTAAAAGGAATAACAAGGCATGGTACTGCCTGACTTTCACAACACCAGCACTGCAGGAAGAGTTTCTGGGTGAGCTGAAACGTTCTGGGGAATTCCTACTTCTGGTTTCATTCAGCAAATCCACTGCCATCCATAAAAGTAAAGGAAGGTTTCATGGAATTGAAATAACTGCTAAAAGAAGGCAAAAAATATAGTTCATGGTGGTGATCCAACAGGAGAGAGGTATTGGAAGCCAAGTGGTCAAGTGACTTCTGCTGAGGGTTCTGCTGTGTTCAGTAGGTAATGCCACAGACTTTAAAGAAGATTTTACTTCAGTTAAAGTATCAGGAACTATCACCTTGCTCAGAGACTGCTGTGTACTCTAAATTTTAATATTGAAAAAGATGGAAGCATTCTAAAACAAAAAGTGAATCCTTTATTTATAGGAATATATGGTGTTTATGTGTCTATTCTCAAAAGCAGGAAGGTAGAAATAAGCCAGAGGAACAAGAGGGTAGAGTGAGTGATGGATAAAATGATCTAGTCAAATTAATTGAAAAATGGTAGGGTGAGATTTATAATTGAAATACCGATATTGATGAGTTCAATCTGCACAGGATAAGAACAATAATAATATTTAGCAATGATGCAGCACTTTTCATCTTTAGAGCTCATTAACTAATTAATCTTCACAACACCCCTGAGAGGCAGGTAAGTATTATTATTATTAGACCATAAGAAAGATAAATCCACAACAGAAGCAGAGGAAAGTGGAATTAAGAGCTAGAAGTGACTTTGTAAGAGGGGAGAGGGTGGAAAATAACTCCCTTGCTCAGTCACAGCAAGGGGCAATTCCATTACCAGACAAAGGTGGCCTGGCACAGGAAATATTCATATAGGAGATCCATCCTTTATTCCACACCAGAGTAAAAGGCACAAAAGATGAGGCAGGAACTCGATCAGTGAAGTAAAATTCATAAGGGGAAAGTGAAGTGAGTCCAAAGGCAGCAGAATGAGTTAATGCAAGCTAAGAATGGCAACCTTGAAACCTAACACCAAAGCAGTGCTATTTCATGCTGGAACTGAGCTATTGGACTGTATTTGAGTAGGAAAAATAATAACAAGGACTGTGTTTGTAGACGCTGAAGAATTAGCAAAGGCCTTGTTGATAAAGCCAGTGATAAAACACAGGAACTTGGCTATGCTGAATGGCAGGCTGGCAGCAGGCTCCCATCACAGAAATCCCACATATTAAAATGAGATAATTCCTGACATTTAATTCTTATTCTCTCCTCTTCTGTGTGAGAGAAAATAGAAATATTGAAGGGAAAAAAATAGGAAAAAGGCATAAGAGTAATCTCCCAAAGAAAGTAGGAGCTTGTGTGGGGAAGATTGGAAGAGCCCTGGATCCGACTGTTTGAGATTTGTGTAAATTTTTTTGTGTTGAGGGCCTTGTATTTTAGAAGTCAGAGCAAGCACAGATACAGTTGGAAGTAACAAATATGTCCATTGCATAGAAATTTTGCCTGAGATTTAACTGCCCGATTTTGTCAGTTAAAAAAAAACAAAAGAAAAAAAATTGCTAAATTGTTTGGCCAATTTGAAGAAGTTCTTCCTATTATTCCTCTGCACTTTTCTGTCAGTAAAATGGACATAGATCCAAATCTAACTTGAAGTTTAACTTCAAATTACTAAGTGTGAAGTGTTACTAAGGTGTTCCTGTGTGCCTACAAATTACCAGTCATATTATTTTAAAACACAGAGATTCTCAGACTGGCCAATGAGTATTTGTTGAGGCCAGGATTTCTGTTATGAACAAACCAGAGAGACTGAAGGCTAACAAATGACCATAATGATAAGAGGAAATCTAATGAGATAATAGCAGCTCTCTGCAAAGCTTGACAGCATTTAGTCTGTAGGTCAAAACAAACTGTGTAATTCCTTAAGTTTTTCTGTCAAAGCAGGAAAAGAGTGTGGCTATGATGAGGAATTCCACAATTACTTATGGAGACAGGAGAGACCTGGGACACTGCAGATTCTCCTTCACATCAGCATCAGGACTGGATTTTTCCACATCCTTTTTATAGGTTTTCCATTTTAAACCTAGCTGAAGCCTTATATTTAGTTTTTTGAAAATGTGGTTAACAAAAAAGAGAAAAAAAATTTTGCACTTTTTTTCTCCAGAGAAAATCCTAGGCATATTTAATTGACATGCAAAACTAATTTCTTGCCACTCTGCTCCATTCACTCAGGGTCCACCTAAGAATTTCTAAGAAAGCAAACGCATCCCAAAGAAAAAGGCCTGGTTGGGACCAGAGGCATATATAACATACAGCCTTGCTGGAAAAGGGAAACCCAGCAATTTTTTTCCTTTAGATGTTAGAATGCAGCTCTTGCACTCTTTTAGCTTTTCATATATATATATATATATATATATATATATAATTTTTTTTTTTTTAAGGAAAAAGTGAGATGCTCTTTTGTTTTGAAGTATTCCCCATTCACAGGGGAATCACAGCTGGAGCCAGCTGTGATTAGAGGCCTCCATGAAAGCTGGAGCCTTCTGCACCTTAAAGGTGTGCCACCAGGACGCCCACAGTGTGCTCCCAATCCACGTGTTTTCATGGCTCTGTCAGAGATGTTATAAACCTTGACATGTGACTTATGCAGCAATATCACAACTTCACACCCAGTCTGGTCACCCAGGGTGAGAACAGCACTCCTGCCCTCGAAATTGTGCTGCTTTAAAGGTTCATGGAACTCTCACCACTGCCTGCTTCTCCTGGGGGTGTCATTGTTCTGCCCTTGTTTCTTTGAAAGATAAAAAATGCTTAAAAGAAGGTTTGTGTTTCTCCTTGCAGGAGCCAGGCTGTGGAAGTGAATTTGTCATTAGGAGCACTTTGGCACCCTCACTACAGGGCTGATCCCGGCACGTTGCAGCCTCGCTGTGCCATGACACCTGCAGAGCAGCTGGAATAGGTTTCTGCTGCAGCAAGGAGCTGTACAACTCACAGAATACGTAATTTCCACAAAGCCTGCTTTTAAAGGGGGGAGAAAAAAAGGAAAAACACTATTCTGTGTGCTTTGGTCCTCTGTGGGACACATGGTTTGTCTATTCCTCAACCAAGGAAGGCAAAGAAATCTTTCTGCCTTATTCAGGAATTTCCATTCCATTCGTTTCTTACTCATTATGAGAATGACTTTTCATTTAATAAACTCTTTTGCCCTGCAACAGAAATCTTTCTCCTAAAGAAGGAGGAGTGGGGGGAGGCATTTTTTATGCTTTTTATTGAGTAAGCCACATGTAAAAAGATCTGAATAATCTTTGGAGGGAAAAAAAATACAGGACATGAATTTCAGAGCATGTGCTTTTGTGTTATTCAATATGACTGATAGAGAAGGATAAGGTTGAAGTTCAAGGCAAGTATGGAAAGTAATTTCTCTCTGCACAGTCACAAATAAAATGAGTCACGGCTCTATAGGATTAAATTAATTAAAGATGGATGTTGTGCTTGATGCTAGTTTGATAGAACTAGAGTTTGTAGTGGTTGTATCATGAACATAAGTGGGTATCTCTAGTGGGTAGCTAGTATTTTCTTTATGCTCACGAGTGTTTACTGTGGCACACAAATGCTAACCGGTTTTATCACACAGTCATTATCATATCTCCTTCCCTTTCTCTCTACTCTTCAGGTGTTGCTGCTACAAAATGATTTCATATCAATTAGGAATTCCATTTCCTTCAAGGAGCTACTGAAGGAACAGCCACCTGTAATGCAGGCTGCTAGGCTTCAGGTGCTCTCTTTCCCTACATCAAGATCAGTGTTTTTAAAATCCATGCAAGCATTAGCAGAGCATTTTTCCTAGTAAAAAGAAAAAGAAAAAAATTTACACTTTCTTCGGAAAATTTAGTTATTAGGACACTCAATATGTGTAGCAACAAAAATCTAAGTGACTTTAAAAATAAAAAGTTAAAAATATATCAGACTTTTCATTCAAAGTGAAACAATAGCAGCAAAGTGCACCGAAGTTTCTGCATTGCTGTTGAAAGCAAAGGAATTTAATTAAGCACTGTGTAAAGATGACAACTGCTTATCTAGGGGACAGTGATAAGAAACCAAACCCAAACAAAGAATTCTCAAACTTTTTAGGGGGGGACCACTAGTTTCTGTGCAATTTCATGGAAAAAAACAATTTTTTTTTCTTCACAGATGTAAAAAAATCCATTTGAGAACAAGCATTCCAAGTGTACCTTAGCACCAATTCCTAAGTAACATTAAGGAGATCTGGCATTTGGAAGGTTAATTTTCTTATCAAAACTATACAAAATCCTAATTTTGCAGAGTAGCAATTTGGAAAAAAAATCAGCAATGGGAAAATGTTGGTTATGCAGCACTAGACATTCAGTACTCAGGGGATCAATTATAAAAACACTCATTCAGCTATTTCTATTCAAATGAACACCTGAAGAGGAGGTCTCAATGGTTTTAAAAGTGTGTGGATATTAGTGGATAAATGTTAGTCCAATAAAAGAGATCATCATCTGCTATTTGTGTGCATTTAAGTTGACACTAAAAAGATCTTTGTGGAATATTGCTGCTTCTTTTTCTTTTTGTGTGTGTGCATCTTTTATCTCATATTCCCTTAACACTTTGTGAACTGAAGAAAATAGACCAAATGAGCTGTTCTTTAAGATTAAAGGGGTAGCATTTAGTTGAACACACCTGAATGTGGAAGGAGTCTATTTTCCTCACACTTATGAATATGTAATGATGTGCTTGGAGGCACAGTCACGAACCCCTAATAAGAATGCACGAGTCTGTGTTTGAAAACAGACATTTGCATTTGCCCTCTGGTCACAGTACATGGGTCATTCTTATTCAAAAATTTATTTGCTTTATTTTTCTATTCCCCCTCCTTTTCCTGCCCACCTCAAAATATTTTTTCATTTCTAGGTTTTGTTTAGAGAAAAATTAAAAATGGAGGGCTAAATCCCTCCAGAATGGTCAGGATTCAATTAGAGTGAGCTTACTCAGTGATATATACATTTATTTGTGCAACTGAAAAACTCCATTGTCTGCTTTGAGGAAGGAGTGTTTTCCAGTCTCACAAATATGTTTGCTTTAGCAACAGATTTTGGCAGGATTCAAGAAGAAACAAAAAAAAAGAAATCCCACATAGGTGCATAACACAACATTTTAAAAAGTGAAAATTGGGAATAAGGTAATAGAAATAAAGTGATCTGGACAAGGGATATATTTCATAAATTGCACAAATACTTCAGGAAAGCTACCACCAAGAAAGAAACAACAAAGCCTCGTAAATGTTAATACAGGGAGCAATCAATGTCATGCTCCAGGCTGCCAGGGTTGAAGGCAGGGTATCCAGGAGGGGAAGAACAGGCTGTAGAGATTGGTACTTAATGAGAATATTGCATTTCTCTTAAAATTTCGTTTAAAAAGCTATTGAGGAGCTACTCCAAAACACACTCAGAATTGTTGCGAGTTTTTTGCTGCTTTCGGAACAATACAGTAGTTTCAAATTAGGCACCAAAGAAGACTTCGCTGAGAGTTTATAAGTCCCTTTCTTCAGTTCTTTCTCACTCTTTTTTTTTTTCTTCAAAGAAGAGCAAAGGAAAAAAAGGAAAACTAATTAAAAAAGAGAGAGTAAACTTGCAGCAGTTTATTCATCACCTGAATAAAAATGCTGGAGGGATAAGGCCTGTTCGCTCAAAAACAAAAAAAGAAAAAGAAATACACAGACAAAAAATCACCAAGAAGTCCAAGCAAATTCATTTGCAGAAAACGAAATTACTGAGCTACTGCAAATCACAGTGAACCATTTCAGCTGCTGGCTATATTAAAGATTCCATCATGCCTTTGCTAGGGGACAGAGAAGTGAAATGCCCGTCCTGAAGCAGGGAAGGCGCTGCAAACATTGGGAACAGGAGCTGCGAGTGCCATGTGCAGGTGTTGGAGCTCGGGGGTGTGCGGGCAGCGCTGCCGGCCCGCTGGAGCCGGGCACGGCCCCTCGGTGCGCACACCGACACCCGCACCGGCCGGAGCCCATCACTCCTCACTGCACATTTCCTCATTTTACACTGCTCTCACAAGGGACACTTCGGCAAGAAAAGCCAGCCTATTGTGGCTGCAGCCGCCGAGCAGCCCATTATTTGAGATCTAACAGTGACACCTGCAGCTGAGCCCCGCTCACTGACACACACATCTCCCTTAGAGAAGCAGAGCCTGGTTCCGAACCGCACACATCTCCTGCTTAATTATCCTCGGGTACCTCCAGTTTGCCTCTCCCACTGGCAGCACAATCAGCTTCCACACCAGCATGAATCAGCTTTTCCATTGAGAAAGCAAGAGCCTGCCATAAAGTACAGAAATAGCCCAGAAAATCTTCCTTGAGCTGGTGGAAGTAGAGCTGCCCCTGCATACACCCACAGAGATCTCCTCACAAACAGGTGTTTCAGGAGAACCACCTGCATGTCTGAAAGGCTCACCTCCATGTTGCAAAGATTTAATCACTTTTCTGCTAATTACAATATAAAACTTTACATTTGATATGAATAAAGACCAGATAACCTAGCACTTTGGATAAATCCCCTTTGTCGTCGCTGCTCCCTCCTTGGTTTTGGTTACCAACTGGTGAGCATCTGTAAAACGGTTATTCTGTCTCCCTTCACTCCCAGATAATCCATGAGTTTTCACAGTTTCACGATTATGTACAGCACTTTGTTTTGTTCTGTTTGTTTGTTTGCTTTAAGAGAAGCAATGTTGTCATTTAACTGCTACTCTGAAGGCTACTTTGAAAGGCCTGACTCTCCAGTTAAAACAAATAATATGTAAAGTTCTATATTTCATTTTTTTCATTTCCACTATTCTCACAATTTACTGCTCCATCACCTTCCTGCAATATACTAGAAAACAAACTCCTCTTTCTCTCTTAAAAGCAGAAACTATAACTATAATGCCTCCTTTGCTGTAAGATTATTTTTTTGTATCACCAAATCTTTTTACTCAGTACAACAGTTTCTAACCAATATCAGTACTGGTATTTCATACAAGCACAGTATGAATTTGGTTTTAATTTACAACTCTTGGAGGTACTTCTTTTGTCATGTAAGCTTTTAGACCTCAGATATAAACATGTGTTCACTTGAAAAAAAAGATTTCTTTATAACTTTTGTCAATATTCTGCTGATTGCTAGTTCAGTACCAGATGTGCTATGCTTAATGGTGCATATACAAGAAGCATTCCCTAATCCCTAAATGAACTCCTTATCTCTAAATATATACAGGATAAGCTATCTAAACTCAATTTAGCAACTATGCTATTAAATCTACCAGAACCAAAGAGTGAAAGAATATTGTCAAAGCCAAGTGCCTGTTAGCAAAAACCAAAAAAATCCTCCTGAAACAAAACGTGGCTAACCATAGATCAAAATCAATCAGACATAGATTAATTTCTCCTATTAGGGCATCTTGAACCCCCACATCTTCATTTCACAAGTGCAAAACCCAGTTTTAAATGCCTCCCATTTTGTTACCACCACACTCTGTCAGTCACAATTTGCTGCACAGAAATGAGTTGTCATCAGATCAGACTTTTTAACTGCATATGAATGCAGATGGATCCATTATGGGATTTAAGAGAAGTGCACCAAAAAAAAAAAAAAGTGTCATCTGCTGGCTGGATTACAGCACCTGGAAGCATTGCAACACCAATTCCCTTTGTTCCCAATTTCCCAATTCCCAATTCTAGGTTGATACAGCACCTGGATACCTTCATTGATGAAACTACATCACATTCAGAGCCAGACACTCCAGCCTGGCCCATCAACTCCTCAGCAATAACCCCTCCTGCTCCTGGACTGTGCAGAGGGGAAGGCAGGGGATACTTGGGACAAGAGGAAGAATGCAGTTCTGATGTCTCTGACATCCCTAATTTAATGATTTCCTGACCCCAAAAAGACTGGACACATCTATTTTATTCCACACAAGGTTTCTTAAAATAGTTCACTATCTCTGAAGGCAACAAAAGCAAGAAACTAACAGGAAGCAACAAGGGGCAAGTTACACTCAGGCCCACAAAGGAGATGACTCCTGATGTTTTCTGCCTATTGGATGTTACATGCTGTGGTGGATAAATCCATGACAGTCCACAGGGTTCTCTTCTACTTTCCCTGAACCACATTAACCCCTCTTATTTCTCCTTCCCTCAGCACGAAAGGTGCCCACTACCAGTTGTATGCAAGAGACCTTAAAAATCCACTTTTTCAACCTTTGGGACTGAAAAGGAGCACAAGAACTTTAAGGTTTGCAGAGTTTGGTCTAAAGTACAACAAAATGCTACGCAAAATGGCTGGCTGTCTTCTCAGAAAAAGTTGCACTTTTCCAGGTGCAACAGAACAAGATTCTGTTCTGCAAGAACAGAATTCCACATCAGTACAAGAGGAGAGTTCTGGGTTGGAATGAGAGAAATGGATGGAAAGTTGTCACAGAGGTGTACATTCAGTATGCATTTTGTGGCATCTGCCTATGTTTTCCTCCACTTTTGTTCATGCTATTGTCTTATTACCTTGGGAGAAGTGTTAAAAAATCACCACATCTAAAAAAAAAAAAAGAAAAAAAAAAGAAAAAGAAAGAAAGAGAGAAAGAGAGAAAAGAGAGGGGTGAAAAAAAATAGGGAGAAAAAACCAAGGAAAAATATAATTTTAAAAGAAAAGGCTATGCATATGCAAAGTTGATTCAAATGCTTTCAGATTGCGCCATAGAAAAGCTGTGGCCTAGTTTTGGAAATACATATTTCACTTTATTTTGCACACAGCTGGGTTTATATTGGCACTCACACTAATATGCAAAATGCAGTATCTTATATTCATGAATGACTCTTTATAAAATGCCAGGAGGGCACCTGCTTTCTTTTCTTTAAGTCTATATCATGACAAAGAAGCAGCCTGTATAAATGGCCAGCTTCCAGCTCTGACCACAGCCTGGAGGGATTTATGCCAGCTGTACACAGGTTTGGAAGTAAACAACATGCCCCGGTCAAAAGGAGTTCCTTACACTCCACGGAAAGAGACTGCTAATGAGATGCAACGGACGGAGGAGGGAGCGCCCGGCGGCCCAGGCTGTGCAGGGAGCTCTCACAACACAAACGAGCCCGTGAGCTCTCACATGCGCTGCATCCTGGTCCCCTCCACGGAGCAAGGCCGCATCTTGTGTGCATCACCCAGACCTTGCAGCACAGGCTGTATCTTGGGTGCATCACCCAGTCCTTGCAGCACAGGCCATCTCTTGTGTGCATCACCCAGTCCTTGCAGCACAGGCCATGTCTTGTGTGCATCACCCAGTCCTTGCAGCACAGGCCACGTCTTGTGTGCATCACCCAGTCCTTGCAGCACAGGCCGTATCTTGTGTGCATCACCCAGTCCTTGCAGCACAGGCTGTATCTTGTGTGCATCACCCAGTCCTTGCAGCACAGGCCATGTCTTGTGTGCATCACCCAGTCCTTGCAGCACAGGCCATCTCTTGTGTGCATCACCCAGTCCTTGCAGCACAGGCCACGTCTTGTGTGCATCACCCAGTCCTTGCAGCACAGGCCGTATCTTGTGTGCATCACCCAGTCCTTGCAGCACAGGCCGTATCTTGTGTGCATCACCCAGTCCTTGCAGCCCTGCTGCAGACACGGTCAGCAAACACTTTCCCACTCCGGTGGTTCTCTGAGCTCAGGAAGTGCCAGAGCATCCGGCAAACTAATACAATGTACCCTGGCCAGCAGGAGGTGTTGGCATTTCTTTCTTTTCAAATAGATGTATCATGTCTCAGTGGTTTAGAAGGAAGCCTGTTCAAACTGCTCATCTTAAGAAGTTGCTTTGTCTGCCATCCAAATCTGACAGGATCTGTGTGCTTTGAACTTCAGATGCAAAACTCATCTCTCAGGATTTTGCCCCCAAATCAGAATAACATACATGAGACAGCTTGATAGAGATTTTTCTTTAATGTACAGTTGATTAAACATGCATTTAAGAAAAAAAAAGTTCTTAAATGAGATATGGACAACAAACATTAGACAAATTTCACAGATATTTGTGCAGATAATTAGAACTTCAAATCAGAATTTTTAAAATTAGACTGATGCATACTCATTATACGGTCATGTTAAAAAAAGTTAGATATTCAATATCTTACAAACTGGAGTTGGTTTTAAATATGTTAAAATCTTTATTCCTTTTACTACACTCTGCAAGATGATTCCTACCATGTGCTTTTTGGGTCTGATTAGGATTAATTCTTTTCCTGACTAAACAAGGCCACCACAATAATTTTCATGTGTACTTCTGAGTTAAGCAAGGTACTGCAAGGTCAAATCAGCCTGAGTTTGCACAGAATGTTATTGACCTAATAGCTTTCCATCATTACTGCACTGCACTTGATATACTGTTTGATTGCCACACCAGAAATAGCTGCATTTCGCTGCCTATCAATCGATGTACTTTGCCAAGTGTTTGAAGAAACTGAAAAGTAACAACAGACACAATGCAGCTATAATAAAACAAGCATGTATAATATTACATCAAATTTCCTAATCAAACCTTAAAGAAAATTATATGAAGACAGAACTGGATCTGTGATCAGTTCTTCAAGAATAGTCTTTCTTCCACTTCCCAACTCCAGACTAAAGCTATGTCCCTATTCCTGCACCAGGAATAGGCAGAACTAAAAGCAAGAGAATCATTGACTGGAGAACAAAACTTGTTAAATTGAGCTGTGTTCACACATTTACCTTTGTCTCCCAAGGCCCTGCAGCAGCCTACAAAACGCTTGTTGCCAAATGTTTCGCCATTTTCAGCAGGTATCAGAACAATTGGAGGTGTTTATTCCGGGACCAGTACACTGCATACAAAGTATGAATCTTCCTGCAGAAGCAAATTTGTAACTGCTTGGAGATCTCCCTCTGCAGTCTGCACTGCAAGGTGCGAGTTTAGCAGCACAGCAGCTACAATGATCTCTTCAGAGAAACAGCAGCAGAGGTAGGACACTCTTCATTGGTTCTTATTGATGCAGAAAGCAAAAAATTTATTGATTAATTAAGTTATCACTGAATTAACTAGCAGCATTAACTATTCTTCTAAAAAGAAGAAGAATCAAACCAGAGGCTACAAGTCTGACACATCCCAAAAGGGACATTTCATGCACTAAAAGAACTATGAGAAATCAAGTCAGCCTGCTCAAGGCAAGAGCAGTGTCCTGTGTGAAGGGAATGCTCTCACATGCTGTACCACTTTGTACATGCAGCGTTTGCACATACTGTAAACTGCAAATCAGATTTCGGCATTTTTTGAACTAGCAGCAAAAGTAGGTACATGCTTTTTGTGCTCAGGTGACAATGTAGTTCCAAAAAAGTTCTGATGAGAAACAAACTCATTGCAAGTACTAAGCTTAAGGCCCTCTGAGATCTATCTCCATTTTTGTTTACTTCCTCATCCCTCTTTCATATTCCTGCTAGTCCCATTCTTGATATGTAATATTTTTAAAGGATTGGATAGCCTCTTCTTGGATGCAGAGGAGCAAGTCATGAAGGGACATGTTTTACATGCCTTCAGAGATATTAGGTAAAAACAGGAAATATTAAACACAGAGAACTACAGTTTTGAGTTGTGACTATTTTTTTATTACTATTTAATTTTTTCACTGGGCTAGCGATAATTGTTTTTGCAAAGATTAGGAACAATTCAGTACTGTAGAAAAGCTCTGGTCATTGTCAGAATACAAATTGCAATTAGGGTTCTGTATCTGTCTCTCTCTGGTGTGAAGTCTGGTTGTTGTTTGCATTTATCTGGGAGAATCTGATTTAACCCTAGCAATTGCAAAGGAGAGTCAGGCAGACAGCTCCCACCCCTCAGCTCCACTGCTGAATTAGCAGGCGACCTTGCACAAAACAACTGCTCTGTATCTTCATTTACCCATCTAAACCACGCCTATTGTATTTATTTAGCCCACAGGGGCATCAACAGGCTTAATTAATGTTTGCAAAAAGCTTTGAGATCATCAGATGAAAGGTCCAAAATATTTTAAAGTCAATGAGAAAAAAGTGGATAGGTGCCAAGAGAGTCAATTGGACAAACGGCTTCTCCTATCAGTATTGTCCATATTTCAGTTTCTGGTTTATCAGTGAAATATACACGGCTGTTTAAATAAAGTCTCACACATGTTCCACTGTGTACAGAACCAGCCACCAGTTTGGAGATCTGAAAACAGTTAGAAAGCTGTAAAAGAACACTTGGGAAGACATATATTTCAACTCCAACACAAAAGAAGTCCTTTCTCCAGAGTGTTTCTGTACTCTGTAGAAAAATTCCCAGTGGCAGTTAGCAGCACATACATGGAGTTTGATTTAATATTTTTATATACTGTAATTTTTTGATCAGTGGACACTGAGAAGCATCATCACTTGACTGTTTTATGAAGAAGAGCTTGAATTTAGTATCTGCAGGCATATAACCAGTGCTTAAATAAATAAGAAACTCCCCTTTCCCCAAGGATCCTAATGCTACAGCATCTAGGTCACTGCTATTAACCTCTTCCCTAAGGATTTAGAAATAAATCCAAGATCCCAAGTAAACTCTCTTCCTCAGCTGTCTGCACCCCCATCAGCCAACACCGTTTTCATAATTTTTCTCCTAACCTGGAAATAAGCAGTTTTAGTTTAAAATTGTTCACAGAAGAGATCTAAGATATTACAACAGTGTCCTATTCCAGGCAGACCAGGCCAGCTGAAGATGGACTTGCTCAATTCATGGCATATCCTCTCCCACTGACTCCAAAGCCAAGCCCATCTTTTGTACTCATAGGTTTTAATTGCAACCTGTCTCCCAGAAACAAAGGTTCTAAACATGCACATGTGGGAAGAGCAAGTGCTGTCTTAAACTCTCTCGCAAAAATACACCTAAAGAGGTCAAGCTTTGGATACTTTGTGGTGTCTCTTACTGAGACAGGCTAGGATAATAAGATAAAAGATGTGGATATCAAGCAAAGCATTATTGGCAATTATTCAGCATAGCATAGATTAAAATAACTCCCACTAAGTTTAGTCTTTGCAGCCTCAGTTCAGTCCCCCAGGCAGAATGAAGTAGGAGGAGTTATTTCAAAATACCAGGACTAGTAAGAAGAGTGCTGAAAGCAAACAACCAAAAATTGGAAGGTGTTCAGAAGATCTGAGGGAAAATGGTGTCACCATAGGGCACATCCTATTTGCCAGTACAGGAGGACTGACACTTGTTTCTGGGTTAAGTCAGCCAGCCTACACCTAGTTGTCAAAATGACAGAAGAATCCCTGTGTTACTTCCAGATTTTCTTCCATGGTGTTGCACAGGCTAACCCTTAAAATGTGGTGGATTTGAACTTGCAGTCTTTGCTTAGGCTAACATCTATATAAACCAAGTAGTGCTGCTGCACAGTGGTGGAGTAAAGCAGTGCCTTCTGCTGCTCTGATACACATTAGAAAACATGTGGGTTTTCTTTTTCTTCTTTCTAACTAACAGGAAATTAGAAATGGTAGGTTCTTTTTGTATTTCCTATGTAAACCACATTTCAAAATTAAGTGCTCCTTAAAAAAAATAAAACTGTTTACATTACCATTGTGATGCAATACAAACAGTGAACACTCATACAATAATGCCTTCTCCAATTTTCAGGCAGATACATCCATATGAAAAAACTAGAGCTTGGACAACTAGATAAATTCCTAAGTTGAACAGGAGAAGCCAGTCTTCCAAAGACAACAACTAATGTGGGTGTGTTTATATTAAAATACTTTTTTTTTTTTTTTTGAAAGGCAAAATAGGATGTAGTGTGTCATCAAATGAAAACAGCACCCAGTTGCCCAATTCTGTTGCTTTCCTCTACTGGAAGACTACTCTAATACCATGCACAGGAACCTCTCCTCCTTCACGTTCCTCAGAACTAATTTACAGCAGGATATAAAGCTGATATATCCATGACAAAACAAAGATTGGAAAACTAGTGTATGAGCTTCAAGTTGTGTATGATTCATGCCTACAGGAGAATCCAATGGAACAAAGAATCTACTATATGAAAATCCCAAGACATTCTGAAATGCTAACAGTCAGTCTTTGTGAAATGTCTGATAACCTCTAATCTCATTTCTAATATAAAAAGGTTGAAACAAGGAGTCACTAGCCTTGCCAAGGTCACACATACCCAAGTCAGGATCAGAATTTAGGTTTGGCTTTACTGTGAGCCAACCTTTCAAACAAACTGCTTTGAACTACCGCAGTGATGAGTTGTTGTTGGGATTTGTGTGTTTGTTGATACATTATATAATACTTCTTACACAGTAAAAATTGTTTCACCTTTAAAATAATATGCACACGTCCCTTTTAATTTTGAAGGATATACACCACTAAAATTATGTCATAAGTGGAAGCATCAAAATGAGGTGTTACAGCTGAAGAACAAAAACAGATGACACAGAATGTTGATGAAATGCACAAGAATGGACAATTCATTCCTACAATTCTTTTTAAGTTCTTGATGTTGTCAGGTAAGGCACGTTTCATTCAGTTTGACACACAACAGTGGGTGCTGAAAATAAAGTTTGTGATACTGGAACACTAAATAATAAGAAAAGCTAAAGACATCTCTATTTTAAACAGACCTAGAAGCATATTTCCCTAATGAATGCTCAGATTACCCTTGAAAATCTAACAGGCCAGAAAGGAAAAATCATCACACTATGGTGATTATAACAGCACAAAGTGTGACTTCAATAAATTTTTAAAAATACAGTTTATATTAAATCAAACATAAAAGCATTCTTTAAGCTTAAAAAAAAACCCCACCCCTAATGGTGCTAGATCAAACTTGCATTTTGACTTTATCTGCAAAGACACAACATCTGGTGTGCTTCTGGCTACACAGCTCCTATTCAGAGAAACCACTGTTGAGGCTATCAAGCAATTCCTACGTCTTTGAACACACATAAATGCAAGTGTGCTAGCTTATATCCCTACATTAAAAAAAAAAAAAAATTAAAGTAGTCTTCTTAGGTCAATTAATTTACAGACTTGAGATTCTCCAATACTAAGCCTGCATTTTCATGGAACAAAATTTGCCCCTTTTTCTTAAGTAGCCTAAAACATGATCAAAAATTTTATAAGTGGGAAAAAGTGCTTTGTGCCTACACTAACTACTAGAAAAATGTTTCTAAATTAATTGAACTCTTTTTATTCATAGCAATTACTATAAATATTATTTCATCCCTATTCAAGTCAAAGGCTCATTGAACAGAAGCAGCTCTTTTCTTAGTATTTTGTCGTTTGAGAAAGAATACACAAACGATGAAACTATTAATTAATTAGTAAACTATTAAAAAAAGAAGAAATTATGTCCTGTGGGAAATATCCTGGAAAAAGTATTTGTAAAATCTGTCCACAGAAGATGATCTACCACCTCTTAAACTGCAATCAGACCAAAAAGACTGATCTTCCTCCCATGAAGACACTGAAAAGCAAAACACTGAAACTGCTTTTTAAGGCATTTTTCTTGACTCAGGCTGTGAGGATCCTTTTCTCTCACTACCTATAAGGACTAGATGTGACAAGAAAAAAAAATACTCCCAGATGAGATACCACATTTAGTAATCACTAGTGAACAGAAAATCCACACACGGTTCTGGGTGATGGTAAGAAACAGTAGGAACAATCACTAATAACTCTAATATACTGTATGAGCAGATGGCCTAAATTATCAAACGTTTTATCAGTCTCACTGTTTTTCACATTGTAATGGATAAAACTTACAGATGATAAACTGTGGCTGAGACAATGAATGCTTCCATCCATCATCCTGGGCTTGTTATTCCAACCATGTGACTGAGGTGAACCAAGTTTATGATATCTTGGCAGGAGATTCCTACAGAAGCTAATACCTAGACTGAGTACATGTATAATGAATTTATTCCCCATAAAAAGCAAAAAATGTTAATTTTAAGAATCTCCATTTCATTTAATTGAACCAGATGACAACAAAATATTTTAAATTGCTTAGGCAATTCTCAAAACTTTCTGCCTTTATATTGCTGCTGAAACTGTGTTTATTCTCAAGAGGACATCAAGTTTTTTAAAAATGGCACGCTGATCCTAAATAAGAGAAATCTCCCTTTAAGAGCACAGGCTCAAAATGTAATTGAAATCCTTGGTAGAGGCTGCAGCTCCTCTCCCCACACGCTGAGCAGGCTTGGCACAGCGTCCAGGCATGGCCGGCTCTCTGCTGGGGGCAGCGTTCTCGGCTGTGAAGGCAGAGCGTGCCCTCTGTCACTCATGGCGAGCAGTCCTGTCCAACTGTCTCTTCCCGACAACTTTATCATCAATCTCTTCATTAACAGCTCCGCTGCAGACTCGCAACGCACACAAGGACAGCGCGCACGCCACAATCCTGGAGCACACGGCACGAGGCACTGCTCGGGGCACCGGGCGGGAATGCTGGAGCAGCCGACGCAGCTCAACTCTTCCACGCTCTTTCAAGAAGTATCATATTTATTGTGTTTATTTAGAATCAAGTTTCTATTTGAGGAGATTGGGAAGTTGTTTCTCAAACATCAAGGATTGCCCGCCTTGCCTCCAGTTTTATCTTCAGGCCATTTGAAGTGCCCGATCAATAAAGGGAACTTGACCCAACATTCCGTTCTACTTTAGTAATTCTATCTGCTTTAGGTCAGTGTTTTACCCTAACTGAACCAAGAGCCACAGAAATAACCTCAGATAAACTGAAAAGTTTCACATGTGTAGAGTTTAGGCATTTAAATAACCTTATTCAGGTGATTGACTTCGACAAATACAAACAGAAAACAGGAATGCTAGCTCATAGATCAAGCAAAAGCAGCATTTGCAATTGTAAGCTGTCCAGTATCTGTGTGGGCCACAGCAGTTTAAATGATTGGCCAGTTCCTTAAATAAATAAATGCAGCTTAGCCTACCTAATAAACTGGGGCTTTTATCACCTTACATCAACAATAATTTTACTCTTTATCCTTTCCTATTATTTTCAGGGATTCTAGCTCTTATTTAGAGACAGTAACTTAATACAAAACCAAAGCTTAATAATGTCTACATATACCACAAAATATTTTTTCCCAACCATTACTATTCCTTTAAAGTTAACTTCAATACAGTGTGCAGGACATTTGTCATTCTTAATTTATTTTAAACATTGCACTAGAATAGATAATAAAAATACTGAGGTAATTAAGATATCCAGACTTGCTGATGGCACCTGTGATCTAGTTAATTTAGTAACATAATTCATAATTAAGAGTGGAAGGCAGAAAAAAAAGTTACCTAAAGACACAATTCCTGGATTTAGTTAGAACAATAAAAATATACCTAAACTTCATTTTAAAAAATCCTCAGTTTAAATATCCAAAACACAGATGGAATACCCAGCAGTGGTTAACCATATTATCTTTTTCATAAACATGCCCTCTGAAGTTTCATATTAAAGTCTGCATTCTTTTGGTGACAGTATTAGCTGATGTTTGTAGGTATTTCAAATTATTAGTTTGAATTTTGTAGATGTAGCAAACTGCATCTGCCTCTACCAACAAAACCAAGATGCTTTGTTTCTACTGAACAGACACTTATTACTACTATGATTATTAAACTAAAATCAGTTTACTGATTTGTATTATTGACGTTTTTCCAATATGAATACTGGATCTGTAAAAAAAAAAAAGTGAACCCACTAAGTATTCAGCTAATACATGTACATTTCTAACTGTACCATCAAGACTTGCATAACAAGTGATGAAATCTGGTAAGTATTGTACAGCCACAATGATGGCAGAGATTGATCATAGCAAAGGTACTTGACTAGTGTTTCCATGAACTTACATAAATGATTCCAGCAACACTACAACATGCAAAATACTTTTTCTACAAATACAACTTCTAAATAATATCTATTATGAGGATAAACATATTCTGCTTCCTCAGTAACTATCACAGTAGTTTTTAGTGCATTTAAGCATAGGTTCTGGCTCAGAGTCAATATTGTATGTTCTTGCTATGCTGAATTACTTTTGGCTAGTCTAGATGCTGAAGAACTGTTTTATCTTTTACTGTTGATAAAATTCATTTTTTCATGAAGTATTTACTAACAACTGATATTCATTACTACTCAGTTACCATATACTTGTAGCTACAAGTTTAAAAAAAAAGCCATTTAAGAAAAACCCAAAACAAAGAAAACCCCCCCAAAACTAAGAAAAGCACTAAGAAGTGCATTTAATAGGAAGTGGCATGCACACATACTATCTACAAGGAAGCACAACTTTAGCTAGAACTCATCAACTCGAATGTCTGATTCCAATCAGTATGTCTAAAGCCATCTGTTAAACCATGGCTTATTAATGTTAATTATTTTGGCTACAACAGTAATTTTCAGCTTCTTGTTTGCAGATCCTTATGAGTCAGTGAACTTAATTCAGGAGGTTGATGATGGGCAACTTAGAAAAACAAGCTATTGAAACCTATTGCCAGTACCTAAAAAAACATTAAAGAGAAATTTGTGTATCTACTAGCAGATTTCTACTGGTCAGAGAAAAAAAAAGATGAATTAAAGCCCTAAATAACGCCATCAGCTGTGATGAAAGGGAGATGTGGTGGGCAGGAAATAAAAATGATTAATATGTTTTAAACAAGACAATTTCATGCTGTGAAAAATATATACAACAGAAAGGTTTATTGTTTTAGGCAGGGCAATTATAATATGAAGACCATAATCATCCGTGGTTGTAGCAGTTAAAGAAATTTTAGTCAAAAGTAGACTACTTATTAAAGTTACTCACATCAAGCATTTGGAGGATTGGGCTCATGCTGATACAAAGATCAATCAAGTGATGCACAGCTACCTGCAATTTTTACTTTTATTTCAGGACATGCTAAACTACTTAAGAAGAAGAGAAATAGTGCCATCTGCTGACATAAGGAATAGGCACTTGCAAGAAAAGCCTGAGGTGCCAAAACTCTGACAGCCAATATTTTTAAAAAATGAAGCTCAAACATTTGCTGAAAAGAGCGTACCCCCAAATTATTAAGGCACGTGTTTCTTCTAGTTTTGTCCACTTTTAAGAATTTAGGATGAAGAGATGGAATGGATGCCCTTAAATGTTTTGTGTTTTTGTCGACTCTGCCCCCACCAAAACACTGCACAATTCACAAACTTTCCCTTTAATAGCTGGAACCCAACATCCTTGAGTGTTATTTCCACTTCCTATTGCAAACATAAATGAATGCTCTCTAAGTAAGCATTATCTACTCTATTTCCTTTAGGCCACACCATATTTTGCAGAAAATTTAAGAGCTAAGTAAGAATTAAGAAAGTAAAACGAATTTAGTACAGTCAGAAAAATTGGACAACCATGGGATTGTGCTGTTTTTTATTGTGTTTTCAATGGAGAAATACATCATCTGTTTACAAAATAGCTCTTGAAAAATACAAGGAGTACAGATACTATAAAACAAAGCAAACTCCAGTCATGAGACACTACGTACATCATGCGAAAGCAACAGTCTGATCTCCAGGTTATGAAAACTAGAATTAAAAAGTCACTATACAGAAAGGTTCCAAGTTTCCAGCTTGGCAAAACTTGGGTGCAGTTACATGAAACGTTTAATAAAATGAAAAAGATTTTCTGATGTGTAAACAAAATGACAAGACTAAATTTGTGCCTGGCAATTTCGATCTAAACTCCATAGCTACACAAAATACACAGACAGCTTGTACACTTCAACTGTTAAGATATAACCTTCTTTGGGGGGTGGATGACAGCAGGCTGCACAGGGCAAGGAAAAGAGAAATATTGTATACTAGACATCTTAGACAAATGGCAAAAAAAAAAAAAACCTTCAGTTACTGCACAGCCTAAGTAAAAGATAAGCTACACTCTGACTTTGGAGAATTAATTTAGAAGGATAAGGGGAAGAGTGTAAGTAATTTAACTTGTAACATGAAAGATGCATGTGTAATAGGATGGAGCACAATGGGAGAAGGGAGTTCATAAAACATGCTAATCAAAGTATGGGAAGTATGATTTGACATCCCACATATTTCAGACTTAAGTAATAGTAACATGAAGTTTGTTATCTACATCTGGTATTACTGTTGGTATCCCTCATGTTCCTCAAATACTGTTCTTTGCCATGAGAGCTTCAGTTCTTTCAAAAGAAAAAGCTGTTACTTTTTTGATAGGACTACAAGAACAAAAAATAGGAGTAAGAGAGCTTACTAGATGTCAAGTGCTTACTAGAAATATGATTTTTAAAAATTTGGTGTTGTTCAGCATGTAAAACTACTTGTGATGAACTATCTAAAAATAAAAAGGTTAAAATTTTTAGGGAAAAATCTTTTTGCCTTTATTTAAAATTTTTAGCTTTTTAATGCATACAGGACCTTTATGGAGTGTACAAAATTCATATTTAGTGATTCAAAGGCCATCAAGACAGGTGGTGTATTTCACAGGCACACAATATTTACCTCAACACTTTAGTCACGGGACAAATTCTGAATTTGTGCCTAGAGGCCCACAGGGTTATTACAACTAGGTAAGGGGCAGGGGGGAACCCAAATGAGTACATGGCTTGTTTTTATTTTGTATAAATAACTACTGTTCTACATGGTGCATACAGGCAGAAAAAATAATTTGAGAAAAAAACCCCAACAGTAAATGCAAAATATTTTCCCAAGAAATAAAGGGATAAAAAAAGGGAATAAGGAGTTCAGTTAGCTCAAAAGAAAGTTTATTTACTGTTTGATTGCTGATTTGTATGCACCTTAAAACAATCCTATAAATAAAAGTAGACCACATCTTAATCATGTCCCACCAATACCAAAACTTCCCAATTACTTCCTCAACTTATGTCTTATGACCCCAAGATTTGACATTACATTTTAAAGACTTACTGCTGCTTGATGGCAGTTGAACTAACTACACTATACACTTGGCTTTCAATGTATAGCATATCATAGAATGTCATCCAATTTGCAAATTACTACTATTGAAGAGACTCTTCAATAAAATGAAATTTTATCAGCTAAAGATCTAAAATTAGTCATACTCCAATAAAAAAGTACATAAAAGTGCATTTAAGGGATTCTTATGCCAGTTTTATCTCAATTTTGAAACAATGCATCAAACAAATTCAATCAGAATGTCAAATATGGCTACAAATAGTGTTCATGTTTTTAAAGGCAGTAATCCTTCGAAATATTTAATGTAACTGTTGCTAACACATTAATTGTACTCCTGGCTTCACATACTAACCTGGACTTCCAATCAAGCGGCGACTTTAGTCCAGAAAGGGAAGTGCACAACATATACCTAAATCCATTTGCGATTATGTTCTAGTCTTGCACCCTCCGTTCTCCTTTTTTTCTAGCATTAGAAGACAACAGGTTGAGTTGGCAGATACTGTTTATGGACCCCTGAGGTGGTTTTTACCGGTTCAATCTCAATTTTATTGAATTCTTGATAACAGGAATAGGATTTGCAGGAAGAGCAGGGATATCTGAAAGGTCTGTACTGGGTGTTTTCTGAAAAGA
Organism: Ammospiza caudacuta; assembly: GCF_027887145.1. NCBI lineage: Eukaryota > Metazoa > Chordata > Aves > Passeriformes > Passerellidae > Ammospiza > Ammospiza caudacuta. Next base: position 52,038,373 of record NC_080598.1, on the reverse strand, counting down.
AAAGAAGTTTGGTTGTATTTTAACTTTGTAAATATAAAAAGAAAAATATTGTAGTAACTGGCATTAACTTTCAAAACAAAGATATTTTAAAAGTTTTTAGGAATATATGAAGGTAATTACAGATTATAAGGAGAGAAGCAGGTATTTCCTTTGCCTACAGAGTCTTTAATAAAGAAAATTTCTATATAATCTTTGTGTGCTTTTATTTTTTAGACAACTGCAAGAAATTAGCAAGTGCTGTAGATAGAGCTGGGCCTACTAATAACCTGTATTAAAGTAAAACATCCACAGAATAATGATGCTTGATCAGTACCATCAACTATCTGATCTACATGTCTAGTATTTGAAAACATCTCTTAACAATTCATTGTTAAGTCTCTGCCCTTCCTGATGAGTGATGAAAAACAGTTCCCAATCCAATGTGTGTGTCGTCAGACATTATAGACTGTTGAAAAACTCTACAGTCAAATGTCTAATTTTTCATATTGGTTCAGATTTATATGACAAAAAAGTTATGAACTCTAAAAAGGTACTGTATGAATGTGTTAAGAATTTCACCTTGACAATAATCTCAACAATTTTTTCTCACTTATAAGACTTAAATGCCATTCGGAAAAATTGTATCTAAAACAAACTAAAGGAAAAGACAGAAACACACCCAAGATTCAATGAGATTAATTTATTTCTCACTTGCTGTACATGCCTCTAAGGTTGGGGTGGTTTGGTTTTTTCTTTTAAGTATTTTCACTTCCACTGTGGCAGATTATTTGCCATCCCAATAACGCAGTTATTATGCAATACTTCACATCATTTATCATAAAATGTTTCCTTACATTATAAATGTTCAAAATTTATATAAGGTACCTTTGATACATGGGGAAATCTGCATTAAAATGACTACTCTTAATTGCTGCTTTATTAAAAATAAATCACTCAAGTTAACACTGACTGATGTGTTTGTGCACAAAGCAGCAGGGACCCAGGACAAAATAGCTCTGGGCTTCACATCACCCCTGCCCCAAGTAACCCTCCGGTTGGTGCTGATCTACAGTCTGACATGTTTCTATTTTCTGCAACATGGGCAGTGTTTTAAACAAACCAACAAGAACACTGAGAAATGACAGAGGAGGCTCACCATCCTTTGTAGTTTCCAGATTACTTTTGCTAAACAACCACACAATCTGTAAAAAAGCTACAAAGCTTTATGTAATCCCCCACAATAACAGAAAAAAATAAAATTGGTATACTTACTAAATGATCTAAAAAATTCCCCAAAGCAGTTTAGGAAGTCCATGTAGCATCTACAGTTTTGCTATCTTTATTCAGTACTGCTCATACAGTTCAAAATGTCCAGTAAGAAATACAATTATTACTATTGCAACAATTTCTATTTTCAACCAACACATTCACTACACATACTTCAATGATTCAAGTGTGCATAAAGTGCTTGATAGTGATACTTTAATCAGCAGAGCACTAAGAGAAGTTTAAAAATATTAGTAAGAAACAGAGGTGCTCTCTAAAAGTTGTTACAATACTAGAAACAAAAACTTAAGTGAATGGTACAGAATTCTTACTATTTTGCAAAGGACTTTACACTGCTAACACCAGCTGGCTAAGGAGTGACAAACTTACAACTTGTCTCATACCAAATATCAGAATCTGAAGTTACATTTCAGATATCCTCAACCTCTACCTGGAGATCTTTGAGCAGCAGCTATTTAAAGCATTTGTTTTCTTGTTAGAAAGGATTATTCTGTGATATGCAAAGCTCAAAGGAATAAACTGAGCCCCTTACTTTGAAGGCACAATTCAGAAGAGCAAATCCAGCTTCAGTCAGTTTGTATGGCAAGCCATACATGTTTAGCTACAATGCACATTCAGTAAGATCAATGACTATCTAAAACAAAAATTGTGACAGTAACAAGTAGCTTACCATAAAATGGATTTCTATTTAAAATTATACATTTATTTTTAACATCTGGACTCATTTCAGTTTCAATTCTTTCACCACAGATTAGCACATAAATACATTACACGGCAGCATTGCTTTTATAAACAGTACCTGAGGAGCTTGAAGAGAAGTTGTCTGAAGAGTTTCTGTTTGAGAATTAACATTCACTTCTGTCTCAACTTGCTCCTGAAAATAAAAAAACAAAAGCATCACCACAGTTACACCACTTCCAATGAGCTACTTATATACAACACCCAGCACTCCAGAACGATTTACATTGTGCATATTCAGCAAAAGAAAAATGCAAGCATTGATGCTTGCTGCATTGACACCCTTCCTTTTAGGAAGGAATCACCACACTGGAGAATGTTTCACTTATTAGGCATTTGACATCAACACAAGCTACATCACTTATCAGCTGTCATTTATTTAACCGATAAACACCTTTTATACAGAATCCTATAGCAAAACATTACATGTCACTCAACTCACTAAAGACAAAAAGTGTATTATCAAGGAGGATTATGTGAAAAGCTACAGAATTTGTTTAAAAATTCAACAGCTTTTCCACAGCTTTTGCCATTCTGCCAGTAAAGTTTTCCTGCTGCTTTAATGGGTTGATTCAGCTTTCTGAATGAATAGGTGAGTGTCAGAGACTGATTTGCAGGTAAAACAGTGGGACTACAGGACTAAAGCAGGACAATGGCACATTCTCATTTTAATAAAAACAGTCTGCTAGCTCAAAGTGTACTATGAACACACCCTAAAAAAGGAACGCATTTCAATGGATGAAAACCTGTGTTTATGTTAATTTAAGAAATTTAATTCCACCATAAATATTAAGGACAAAGACTTAGAGGAGACTGCCAATAAAAACTAACAGGATTACCTATGTCTTTTATAATCATCTGTATCCAGAGGATCTATTTTTGAAGTGAGGATTAAGTGCTTACATGTATTTCTGCCCTCACCTATCTTAACTTCAGAGACATTGCAAGGTGACTGCCTAACAAGATACAATTCCTGAAGCTATAAACCAAAGAACTTACATTTAACTTTAAGCATAAGCGTAACTTTCAGAGTATTCCAGAGACAACAGAATGTGCCCCATAAAAACTGCAGAATTCCAACTGGAGAGCTGCTATCATAAGGCTAAAAAGAGTCTGTCAACCTTTCTGTTCACCTCTAAGGTAGAAAAATTTTCTGCTAATTACAAGACACTGGAGAGGCACACTGAATCTCCTAAGTCCCCAAAAAGATTGCTGTACCTTCACACTATAATTTCACTTGCACAGAAGATTTACTTACTATCACTTGAAATTTCTTTATCTAAAAAGTGAACAAGGTGGCTGGCTTTAGGATGCTCAGCCCGACATGCAAACTCCAAACAGAATACATAGGACAATTGCTCTTCCACTAATTGACATACATCAGGTTTGGGATGCAGGAAAAGCATGGCATATTGACACATCCTTGATCTAATATAACAAGCTGAAATATAAATATCATGACTAATTTTTTCATCATGCTTAATATCATGTACTGACCAGCAAAGAAATGACAATCCTATGTGTTTATGGATTCGGGCTCAACTTAGCATGCCAGCAGGCAATGGACTCCATCAATACTGATATGAACATTAAAAAAATAAGATATCATTTTAATTTTGTAGTCATTTTAATTTTGATATCTTTACTGGAGAGTCTAGATATAGACACACTCTTAGTCATTCCTAGAGAGAAACAGTAATTTTCCCAAATAATATATACAAAATTATACAGTCTAGGCATATATACCTTAGTTTCCATTTTTTCATGTTCATTCAAATCTATACAGCTAGTATCTTCACTTATTTCATCCTGCTGAAAAGCAAACACAGAAACTATTACAAATCATAAAATTGTATTTTAAAAAAATCAACAAGAAAATAAGGTCAAAGTGTTTAAAAGGACAGAATGAGTTGTAAGACTTAGCATATTACAAGCTTACCAAAATAATTACTTTTAAGATAAGAATCTAGATTCTAAGCATTTGTGCTAATGCAGTAATGTGTCATGTGATGAATACCAACAAAATAAAAATACTAACACCTTGGCAAGCTGAAAACATCAAGCAGCAATGCAATCAGAATAAGAAATTTCTGAAACTTGGAATATGAGAATCAGCCCTCTGGGTGAAATGAATATTCAAAGTTTTGAACATTGCTATGGTATGATCTGAAAATCTCAAATACCTCTTCAATTTTAATTTTCTTAGGAGACTCTTCTTTATGGGGAGAAGATGTCCTTTTCACTGCTGCGACAGGGCTAGGCATTTTTGTTGCAACATTTCCTGAACTTCTTGGTGATGGATTTAATAGATACGCTGAGGGAACAATTCTAGAGATGGTAGGCTTTGGTGGTGGAGAAATGGCTGGTTGTGTGGCAGTTTGAGGAATGCTTTCATTTGAAGTACCTATGGACAAACAATTTAAAGACCTTCAACAAGAGGAATTGACACAATCATTTCAGTTCAATCACTGGTATTTTTGGTCTCTAATCAAAACCCCTGACATCAAGCAGGCATCAAGGAAGTGGTACAGTTAATGGTGTAGCATCATGTTTGGAACAGCAAGTGTGCATACACTGCACAGTTTCAAGCTCATTCTTGAGCTTGAGTGCCCCCTCAGCAAGTTCACTGGTGACACCAGGCTGTGTGGTGCAGCTGACACACTGGAGGGACAGAATGCCATCCAGAGGCACCTGGACAGGCTGGACAGGTGGGTCAATGCAAACCTCTTGAAGTTCAACAGAGTGAGTGCAAGGTCCTGTGGCTGGGTTGTGGCAAACCCAGGCACACCCACAGGCTGGGCAGAGAAGTGACTGAGACAAAGTCCCTGAGAACAAAGACTTGGGGGCCATGGTTGATGAAAAACTCAGCATGAGCTGGCCAATGTGCTCACACCCGACAGCCGAGCGTGCCCTGGGCTGCAGCCAAAGGGGTCTGGGCAGTAGGTTGAGGGAGGGGACCTTTCCCCTCTACCCTGCTCTTGTGAGACCCCACCTGGAGTGCTGTGTACAGTTCTGGTGTCCCCAATAGGAGAAGGACATGGAACTGTTGGAGCAAGTCCAGAGGAGGCTGTGAAGTTGATAAGAGGACTGGAGCACCTCCCCTCCAAAGAGAGGCTGAGAAAATTGGGGCTGGTCAGCCTGAAGAAGAGAAGGCTGCATGGAGAACTCACAGCAACCTTCCAGTACCAGAAGCAGGCCTACAGGGAAGCCAAAGAGGGATTCTTTGTCAGGAACTGTAGTGATGGGACAAAGAGCAGTGGGCACAAACTGAAAGAGGGGAAATCTGGGTTAGGTATTAGAAGAAATTCTTTAGTGTGAGGTACTGAGACACTGCAACAGGTCGTCCAAGGAGGTTTTGGATGCCCTGACCCCGGCAGTGTTCAAAGCCAGGTCAGTTAAAGCCTTGAACAAACTGGTCTAGTGGGAAGTGTCCCTGCCCATGGCAGGAGGAGTCGGGGTTAGATGATTTTTTAGGTCCATTCCAAGCCCTTAACATATGATTCTGAGAAAGAATTCCTGTACCAGACATAGGGTAGCCATGGCAATGACACTCTGCTTAGCCTAATTAACCCTGCTTAAGGCAGGCTTTATGAGCCCAGACAGAGCTCTGTATAATACAGTTGTAGTATTTGTGATACCTAAGGAAATTCTACTGCTTCTGTATTCATATATACACATTGCCAAGACGGCATTAAATCAAATCCAAGAGCAATCTGACACTCCCTTTTTCACTCAAAAATTAACTTTATCACTTCTCAGGCTTAGCTTATCTAGTGACAAATATGAAGTCATCACAGAGCATCAAGTAAGAATTTATATTATATACATCCTTTTGAAAAACGCTCCATATGACAAAGCTCTATCTCATCAATTGCCTACCTCAAACCCATAAGCACACATAGGGAGATGCTCCAGGATGAGAAAAAATACACTGAGGAAATTTTTCATTAACAACTATCAGGTGATTAACATTTTGATTAACCAAAATATAAGAATGAACAACTTCTGATATGCTTCCAAATCCAAAAACCAGTCACACCATTTAAGCTCCATTTAGTGCTCATGGACAAACTAACTCACATTGATGCACCTGTGACACGATAAAAACCAGAGAGAAGTAAGACTAAACCATGCCACATGTCAAGAGTGAATGAGAGATTTCATTTTGAAAGGCCAACCAGTCGCTCCCCTTTTCCATCTATTTCTGACTTGCTCCTTGTACACTAAAGCACCATCAAAAAAGAAGAGTAGCTGATTCTAAGAAAACATTTTCACCAGATGCTTTTATTCTTTGACTTAGGAGTGAAAAATTTAAATTTTTAAGTAAAGTGTACTTTTTCTTGCAGAAAACAGAGGATAAAGTCAGCACATGCAGTGAGAATATCCGAACAGACATCAGTAAGGAACAGGTGTTTCTGCTTACATCTGAGTCTTTCGCATTCCTAGAATCAAATTCATGAAGCACAAGGAGCGGGAACATGGGAGGACAGACTACATACAGACAGTACAGAACCACCTTGAGTTTAACTACAAAATGAATTAAAAATAAATATAAAAATTGTTCTTCCAGCTTTAGATACTTTTTTCTTCATTTAGCTAACCAAACTACAGACCTACATTAGGTCATTGGAACACTATCGCTATTGTGCATAGCAAATATAAATCTCTAAGAATTAAAGAATTAAATGTCACAGCAAATATTTCTCTGATTTTTTGAATCCTTAAGAAATTATTGAACTATGTGTATGAAGAAGAACACATTACAGCATGTGTTATGCAAAGTCTAGAAGACTCAAGCTGGAAGAAAAACTGCCTTATAAACATTTCCAAAAATTCAATAGAAACAATATGCTATGCCATTTTCCTTACCCCCTGAGCTTTCACTGGAATTTATTTGTGGCACAGTGACTTCAGAAGCCTGTGTGTTGGTCACAGATGCTGCTGTTACAGCTGGCGCAGGACTGCTTCTGCTAAAAAGAGAAAAATTATGAAATGCTGAAGATATTAGTAAAGCTATGGTGTTACATGATCTGCCTTTCATCACATCATGTGTTACCAGTAACCACAGCTAGTATTTTACCTACGTTACAGAGCAGAACTTATGCCAGTAAAAAGGTAAAAGTGAGCCTTGGCAATCTACTACCAAACACAAGCAATGGAAGCTGTTTCAAATATTGAATTTAAATCACTCAATGACAGTTTTGAGACCAGAAAAAGGCTGTATTTAAAAGACAGGCAAAAATTCAGGCAGTGTCCACCCATATAATGAGCATGGGAAAACACAACAATTATTTACTGAAGGATGAAACAAAACCAGTGTAGAAGAATCAGAATAAAAAGTTTGGTTTTAATTTACACACACTATTACAATGATAATTTCAGTCTAAAATCATCCCAAACAAAGGCCTGGAGCTTCAAGTGACCAATCACAAAAATGATCCCTTTTCCATCATCAAGAAACTGGGAAGCAGTGTGTGTCTAAAATCAGCCAAAGGCAATTTCCACTTCACTTGTGACATCCTAGGTAAGACAGATTTATTTCAGTAGCAGAGATAGTGGTATCAACTACTGTTAACTGTTTACCGAGGAAGACTAACTGAAAGAACTTCTGTCAAAAGGACCAAATCAGGTATTTCATCCTATACAACATCCTATAATAGATGACTAATACTGCTGGTCTGTAGGAGATTGATGATAACTTCTATGTGTATCAAAGAGACAAACATGGGACCCTTGAAAGAAGAGAGTACACTCACTTATTGCGGTAAACTGGAGTTAAGGTATGAAAAGACTTAATACAGAAAGTTAGTATTAAGATAACTTTAATATGTACACCTTGAAACTAGGGGAAATTATGGTCCTAAGCCTAATTTGCATAGATATCATCAGTAACAGCAGGAGCACTACTTATTTCCCAGACAGAAAATCTAAACTTGTCTATTGTCTCGCACTTGGAGCCAAAACTCACAAAATACTTCCTCACCCTCACAACTATCTGCTCACTACTTCTCACAACCTCCTACTGCAGGTCCCAAGTTTTTCTATCATCATTTTCTTCTAAGCATTTTTACCCAAATTTATAATTCTTCATCAAGTTCAGCATCATTGCTCCCTATCCCCCAAATTTTGCTATAGTGCTCAAACTGCAATAAGAGTGTTTACAATCTCCATCCAATTTAGAACATTCCCACGGTGGTATCACATGTGTGCAGTATTTGCCACGTGTTTAACACAAGTAATTCAGGAAGAGAACAGCAACAAGCCTGAAAGTCTTCATTACCCCTGAGAACTTCCAGAACTGTTCAACGGACTTGTCTTCATAGCACTGGTAGGCGAAGGCACAGACGTGCTGTTATCACTGTCCATAGACAAGTCTAGGCTGCTGTCATTCAGAGCTGTCAACCTGATCCCTTCTGTTGAATGCTGCAAGCCACAAGGCAAAGGAAAATTCTGTTAGTCTAATTAAAAGTTTAAAAATCAAAAGAAATTTAAGTTAGCTAAAAATGCAAACTTAAATGGACAGTTTTCAAATCCTTTTACATGTAAATAATCCACTATCCTCTCACTACAAGCATTGACATTTTCACGTTCACAACTCTGGTACAGATTTGTCTGAATCAATCACATTCAAAAAGAAACTGTTACTGTATTTAATTATTATATTTTTCAGCTTTATTTCAAATTTCTTTGGTTTTGTGGACTTCAAAATACTTTCATTAACTTTAAAGTAAGTGATGTACATCAAAACAAACTGATGTACATAAAAAGAATTTTTTGTAAATTTTTTAAGAATTTAAAGAGGATTTGAACTTAATCCATGGAGAAGAAAAACCCTTTTCTGACATAGTACTACTACTTTAAGTGACATATTACTTAATAATTACATTGTTTTCTGAAACAGATCTACACTTGGTGTCAATAAAGACTTCCTAGTCCTTAAAACAGCATTCAATGTAAAACAGCTATAGAAATGAAGCATGTTATTCAGCTATACTTAAACAGAATATGTAGCAGTAGTTTAGCTATTGAAAAATCCAAGCAAACATGTATTGCTCTCAGATCAAGCTAATACAAAGCAGTGGAGATTTTGAAATATACTGAACTGTTCAATTCAAACTTTCACCCCTTCTTACTGACTCAACTGAAATTTAACAATAATCCAACACAGCATCTTAATTAAAAACTAATGCTACCATTCTCATATGACCACAGGTAAACTACCCAGCCAGACAACATACTATCCACATTGTTGATGCTCTGAGAAATGTAGTACTATATTCAGTGCACCTAATAATACTGCTACACTCAAATGAGATCATTTGCAGGTAAAATTAGGATCTCAAAATGTGATTTTAATTCTTTGATTAGTAAACCTAAACATCTAAGTAAACGTAAATTAGTAAACCAAAAAATCAAAAATTTGAGAGCAATAGTATTTTTATTGCTCTCATATATTTCAGAAGTTTACCTTTTTCTTTTTCTGAAGCACGTGATTAGGTAGCAGTTGGTGAAGTTGCTTACGCTTCACATGCCTTGCAGCAATCTTCATATCCATCTCAAACATTTTGCTGTTTATTGCTTGCCTGTAAACTACAATTAGAATAACAGTAAGACATACTGAAGCATTTTGTAAAGTCCACTTACTTGCCCAGGCAGAAACCATTTGCATTTCAGAGCACTTATCACCCTCAAGAACAAGAATAATGTTTCCTTGTTCTAGAGGACGAAAGGGAAACTGCCTAGCATGCCAGCACTGATAGTACAAACACAAACATTAGTTTGGAAACAGGTGACCTGTTTTTCAAGAAAAATGTCTTGCAAGCACACAGTTCTCTGTATTTCCGATAAGTTTTAACTAGAAGAGCTCAGAAGCAAACTCTTTTATTTCATCTCAAAGAGATTAAAGATGAAAATAAAATTTTCTCATAAGAATTACAGCACTTACATAAAATAATTTTCTTTGCAAGTGATTTTATTTATGCAGCTCCTGCAACAAATGGGTTTTAATTCAGGAGTTAAGTGCTCATTTGCCACCTAATGTATTAAAATTACTCTGGCAACTCACACATCACTACATTTTTATACAGAAGTAATTTATGTTTAGATTTTTTCTGTTTTCTTGAGCTTTTTTGTTGCTCTGGTTTTTGGTTTTGGTTTTTTTTTTTTATTTCATATGGCCATTTTGGTGGTTTTGTTTGGTTGGTATTTGTTTCTTTTAATTTTGTCTAGTATGACAAGTTATTTCTCTTCACCTCAAAACATGTGCTTCTGGTAAGTCACCATGGTAAGCACTAGTACAAGAACTGCACTGGAACCCAGAATGCTGGGCTCAAGTAAAGCCAGGTAAAAATGAAAAGCTTCTTCTTCCACACTGACTGTCTCCACAACATTGAACAAAAGCTGGGGCAGATGTATGAATACAAAACGGTTCCGTAGCTCTTAAATACAAAAAATTCAAGCGGTATCTCCCTGATTCACTGTCTATTCTACAAACATTAAGGAACCTCACTGAATAGGCTGTGAACAGGTAATTAAAAAGGTGTTAAGAGAGAGGCACACAAAGAGCTGAATGAATACTGAGTATTAAAGCAAGTACTGCACCACTTCTTGGTATTGAAGAAGCTCATAAAGCCTCTCTGTAAAAAACTACAGTGGTAACAGCTAAGGTATAGGCATGCTCAATGGAACCAGACATTGTTAAAGCATTCCATATTCCTGACATTAGGTCTTATCAAAGTTTCCATACAACAAAAACCTGGATCACTCTTCATGTCTCTCTTCCTCCCCTTGCTCCCACTAAAAAACAAGCTATTCTTTCATTCCATCCTGGAAAATAGTTACTTCTGATAAAATCTTAGGATCTATTCCAAAAGACAGGGAAAAGAAGTCTTTAGGCTGGATTAAAAACAATGAAGACAGACCCACACTAATTTCAGATTACCAAAAAAAACCCACAACACAACATCAGGAAATCAAAAAGCTCTCTTCCCCCGAGTGTCAGACATGAAAGTAAAGATTACTGAATCAATTATCTAGTATGAAACACCATGGAATAAAAGACATTTTTGTTAATCCACTGATAAATTTAGTTTCAACAAGTAACAAAAATATTAAACCCTGCTCAAATTTTTGAGGTTAAGCTTGCTAGCTTGTGTATGATAACTAATTTATCTGTTTAATAAAGATTACAAAATAGTGTACCACACTTTTAGTGAGATCTGCAAGATGTATGGATAATTTTTATCACTTTTAAACGAGAACAAACTGAAAGTGATTAGTCTAAATCCTAACTAGACTTAGGAACATTTAAAGTCATTGAAAGTGTGTTTCATGAAATAAAACCTTCAACTCCTCAGCTGAAACCCTCTGTGTAGATACAATTCTACTATTGCTATGAGCATTATGAATAAAGACTTCATTTTGAGCAAAGTCAGTAACTTCAAAAAGTTTGTTAATATCAGAACACCTAGAAAGCAAAACTCACCTGTGTCTGTAAAAGACTGAATGTCGTAGGTAAGATCAACACTTAAATTTTCTGAGTTTTCAGTTTTCTTAAACACCAACCCAATCACCCACATTGTACGGTATTCCTCCCTGGAAAAATTTATAAAAAACAGTCATGTAATACTGACAGAATTAAACAGCTTAATAAGTTATTTGCTGCAATAGACAACAGTTGTACTTTCTAGCTCTAGTAGCAATAGTTAACTGGACATAGAAACGCAAAACTCAAGTTGTCTAACAATATTTCTTTTTCATTCACAAATATGTCATTAAACACTAGACACCTACCCCCAGCAAATGAACTTAGATCATCAGTAGATTACTCCATTCAACTGTGTTCCCATATAGATACTCTCATGTAGCTCCTAGCACGAGAATAACCAGATCTCAACTAGACATAGCAACTATAAAGGCACTGAAAGTAATTAGAACCTATTACCCAATAAAGCAACTTCCATTTTGCAACTTAAACGTGTCTTCAATGCTCAAATCTCTCAGCTGTAACTGACCACAAACTGCAGGTTTCAGTTAAAACCCTCCCTTTGACAGCTCCCCTTTACACGGGATGGTGAAAGAATGAATGTCCTTTGTATATCCTGTAAAGATAACCTTTGCTGGAAGTATTCCCTGAATCAAGTCCTCTGAAATAAGAGCTAATTGGAGCCTCTGATTATGCAGGCAGTTGTAGCTATATCCACTCATTAAACTGGTGCTGAGGAGGTGCTGCCTGCTTTCATCCAGTTTTACTAGGAACACATGTGTAACAATTATATAACCTCTTAAAAAAAAGTAGCCCCATACTGTACTTGAAGCAGTTTGTGTGGAAAAGGCCCTGTGCAAGAGTAACAAGGCTTTTCACATATCCCAGTAAAGACAAATTCCTCCCCCACTCTCACACTTCACACAAAAATATGATTCCAAACAAATTAATTACAATGCTATCTTGGAAAAAGTCTTAAAAGAATTTTCCACCCACACACACCTGGAACTGCTGTTTTGAGTGGAGGAGGGAGTAAAAAAACATTTTAAATCCTCAACAATCTGAAGCACTTAATACTATCTCCACTGTTTCCACAACCTGACAAATTCTAACCACAGCCATTATGATTTCAATGATCTTCATCCCAATTGCTAAATTTTATAACATTAAATGAACTCAGTTACTCAAGAGCTCTTGTATAGTGCCTGATGTTCTCCCACATTCTCAGTGCTTCCTCACAATTAAAACAGCATCAACTAAGTAGTAGTAACTTATACAGGTTGGCGGGAAATTATGCAATTAATACAGTTATTAACAAAAATAATTTCCCCTTATTTTCTGATTTAGAGACATTCTTATACACAATTAAAGAGTACCTAATTTAAATAACACCTATTTTAAATATTACTTAAGAAGAGCTGAGCATCATTTGTTTGCCTTTAGGTGCTGTCATTAAAAATTAATCCTTTTAAGATTCTATAAAAATGTCCATTTATTTATTAATGAATTTGTGTTTTAGTTAAGTTAGTTTCTCCCTACTAAATGAAGAAAATAGCTGTGCTTACTTGTCAGGATTCTCCTTGGGTGCTGGGAATGACTGTGGATTCACATGTGCCAGTGTAATGAATTCGTTCTTCTCCAGGTTTCCAACTAGAATACGGATTTTTGATTCCACCAAGCCCACCCTGTATAAATGTCATTTATTAGCAACATCTCATTAACAGGAAATAATAGAAGTATCCAACATCACATATCAGGATAAAATCCTCAACATTCTCCTTATACTAATACTTGAGACCACTAATGAATTAGTGCACGTCAGATTAATTCAGATCAATAATTTCAGTTAAGGCATTACAAAAGCTGACAAGGGAAGCTTAAGAATGCCCTGCAGCTCTCTCTGCAGCCTGATTTCACAAATGGAATTAAATACAAGACATTACGCATCGAGTAAAAGGCAGTTAGAAAGGACAACCACATATTTATCCAATATTCTTTTGGCTTCAGATCACGAATTTTAGAGGTAAAGAAATTCCCAATACTTGCCAATCTTAGAATTTCACTAATAAAAGAGCAGAAACATGGGAAAGGGAATTGGGGAATTTTTGTTTTGAGAAACAGCATTTCACGTGATTGAAAACATACCTCCTCACACTGCTTATTAAAAAAAGTGCACAAGGCATTTGTAAAGTAAATCTGAGACTCCTGTTAAGGAAAAATTCAAGCAACAGCCTTCACTCCCCAGTTTTTTTATTTTTACTGGGTTTTTTTTCAGCCTCTACAGTCTTCATCCATTTAATTTTGAAACACTGACGCTCCACTTTCATTCATTAAGATGACACCTGATACACTAAATACTCCCTTGTCCAAGGTTGACTGGGGGCGGGGAAGGGAGGTTCTGCTTTTGCTTTTGGGGGGGGGTTGGGGTGGGGTTTTTTTTGCTTAAATCTCAAGGATTACTCACCATTCTAGTCGCTGCTTTTCTGTCGGTGCACTTGCTAGGAGTACAATATAATGCCTTTGGAGATAAAGACAATATGCTATTCTATACATATTTCTAAAACTAGACATTCAAGCCTTAATATTAAAACTTTGCAGTAAACTCTACATTGTAAAAGACAGATTGTTCATTTAAGTATATACCTCACATGAAATTAAGCTTTGTTAGGTAGAAAAAGGGGCTATGTCACAAGTGTATGACTAACAGACTTCAAAATATTTTGGAGTTTAGGGCCATTTGCAATTCCACTGTAATGCCTCAAATAAAAGGTTAGGAATGTAGCACTAGTTGAAATATTTTAACACCTGATGAGATCAGAGATTAAACTATACATATCAAGAGAAAAATTGGTCACAACTACCTTTACATGTCTGCTGTCCTAGTTGCAACATTATTTCTGAATAGTGAGAAGAGTAGTTAGCACAAATGCATTTGCTCAAAATCCAAAGTAACACTTTGAAATGTGGTTTAAAAATTTCTATCTGCATTTTGGAATTCTCTGAAGGCACTTATCTGAAATTTCATAAGGAATGCTTCCTCTGATGATAATTCTTAAACTCTGAATTATTTTCCAGGATATTCAGTGTATAACCACTGTAAGCAGATTTCAAAGAGACAGTACACAAAACAAGAACAGTATTTTAAACAAAGAAATCCAAGGACAGCAGAATGGGAAAAGATAACTTTTAGCTTGAGTTTCTAATGAGGGCACTGAGGCAATCTCACATGCTTACAGGCAGGTTTTTCAGAAGCTCAGCTGGGAAGTTTTAAACATCTTAAGTCATCCAGTGCTGCACTACTCTATACAGATATGGCATATTTAGGTACCTTCAATCAAGATTTAAAGAACAGAAGTAACACAAGAGACCAGTCCCTAGCATATAGCTCACGTAGAGGGAAGCAAGGTCAATGACACTGGAAAATGATGCTACAGAGTTCTCTGGTACCACAGGCCTTCAAATCACAACAGCAAATCCAAATCAACAGATCAAATTAGCAGCTACATGTTTCTCTACTTATTTTAAGGTGGCAAGAGCCAAAATCCTGCTACATGCTACAATCCTCTGGTTTCAGTCAGGGGATGTCAATGAAACAAGGGAACTGCAAGGGAGAAATCTGGAGAAACATCTTCCCTGCTCTGAACAACACCGAGATAAAATAACCTTTTCATTTTGCATTATGGCAGTATTAACTGCTTCACAGGAAAATGTTATGGAAAAAGATAAGAGACCTGGAATTCTGTATAATTACTAATGTTGGTTTATTCTAAGGAACACTACACTTTCTCAAAGATTCCTACACCACACACATCGCACACCTGCAGAATGTTTCATTCAGTAGACATGAAAATGTTTAAGCTTTTTGATATTTTTAACCACATCTGAATCAAAAAAGACAGAATTCAAACCTGCAAATATTTGAAGAAATCAGTTTCCCAGTTACTTACTAAAAGCATCCCTGTGAAACAAACTTCTGAAGAACAACATAAAAAGAAAGTAATTTGGCTATGTCTAAAAGCCTCAACTAGCTGGTAAATACTGAGAAAAAAACCCTAAGCCTTATTTATGAATAAAATAAGTGACTGCTAACTATTTTTCCTCAGGTAGTGTTTGCTGAAAAAGACCTAATTTCTTCTCACCTGCCAGCTGTTAGTGCTGAGAGGGAATTATTTTCTAGAAATTTCCTTCTACCTTTTTCAATACAATTAAATAATTTGTATTAAAAATGAAGATACCCTTAGTTTTCAGAGTCCAAGGTCTCACTGCTAAATTTTGCTAATAGAAGGTTTTCTTTATCAGTGCCTCATTCATAGTTTTATCACAAAGCATATGTGTAATTCAGAAGTGTCTATCACTTCATTATACAGAAAAAAAGGTCTTAGCTTAAGCTTCTGCCTCTCAATGGTGTCATTTAGAATCTGGGTATTATTCTAAAGTGCATCAGTCTGAGGTTTTGTTTGTTTGGGGGCTGGGATGTTTCGTCACTGTCTTCCATTCATAATTAGTTTCATAAAAATAATCTGATGTAGATAGTATAGAATTATAATACATCATTAACACACCTTTCTAAAAAATTACCCAAATTAGAGTCATATTACTTTCTGGAGGAAAAGAAAAAACAAAAAAAAAACCCCAAAAAACCAAAAAATACCAACTGAGAACACCTGAACATGTAATTTCAATTTTTCTTTATTACTTGTCTGGGAATTACACTTTTATTCAGTACTTTACAGTCCTATGAAGCCAAGAATTTAGGTGACCTTTTTAGAAGGTATATTCTTCTTATTTAGCAGAATTCTCTTAACAACATAGAAAGAATATGCTAGAGCTCATTAAATGAGTGCTACTTCTCTCAAAATCCTGCTCTCTTGGTCTTAAGCTATAAGGATTTCACTCTCATGCAACACTTCAAACTCATATCCATTTGAAATTCTTGTCATTTCCCTATAAAACACCTTATCTACACATTCTTTGTTGTTGCCTCTCCCTTCTAAAAATTTAAACCTACGTGAAGGGCAGACAATACATGTTGCAATTCCCCAGCTCCAAGTAATTGCTGATATTTTAAAAGTAAGAAAAAAATAAGTAACTAAAAGCAGATTTCTGCTTTCCTGATTTCTAATCTGCTCCTACTAAAGTAGCCTATAGATTTCCTTGGTATATTTTAAACACAAACAGCAAGTCAAAAGTGCTTATGAAGAACAGATATTCAGCAACTAATTGCCATTGAGAGTGACAGATTACTGAAGTTATTCTTTCAGAGATTAAAAGAAATGTTTGTCTCAGAGCAAAGATCAGATGGTCTCTTATCTGGCAGAGCATTTACACACTGCTATGAATTTCAGCAGAACATGACAAGGCATCTACAATTTAAACAGGAGAAGAGTGTGAAGAGGGAAAAAAAATTCCAAATATCTTTCAGATGGAGAACTGACCAAGAGATGTAACTTTACTGGATACAGATACAGACTGCATACAATTATTTACTTTGTAAAGACTACTAACCAAAATTATAAAATCAACCTAAGGGAAAACAGAGAAAATCCTGGGTAATTTAAATTAAAGCAGACTCCATAATACCATGCCGTACTTTAAAAAAATAGAGCAAAGATATCTTGTGCAAAACGGAAAACCTGGATATATAATGTTGAGCAAAAGAAGATTTTATTGGAACACCTGGTAAAATGGCTTACGCTGGTACACAAAAACCTGTATTAAAATGGAGATTATTTCAAATGACAATAAAAGCTTCCTATTTTTTTTTTTCTGCTTTTGAAAGAAACTAAGAAAATGTACGGGGAAACTTATGAACAACCTCTTGAACAGAAACTGATTTGTCTGCAGACCATTTTTTACTTCAAAAAATAATATAATTTAACAGTGTTTTTAAAATGTTTTAAATCTTAAGCTCCAAGGAACATAAAAGCCATCCAAATGTTTTAAAGCTTTTATCATGCAAAAGGTATAGAAACAAAACACAGACACGTTATGAAGGTCATCAGTCTCTTTTAATGGGGGAACTGTATATTTCAATCTTGTTTAGATTAGTACAAAACCAACCAACCACTCAACACAAACAAGTGTAAAATATATTTGATCTTGATTCAAGAAAAACGGGTCTCCAATTTCAACTGAGGGCAAAGAAGATGTAGTCCATATTTTAATAATCCATATTTATTATAAAAATACAACTTTCAGCAAGTCCGTATACATTTAACAAGCTTCTGCCCCACAAGTATATTACTAGAAACCCTAAAAGTGTGAAGTGTGAATTTCAGTATTTCCCTCAGAGACATTACAAAATTAGAAAAGCTAAGTGTGAGTTAATATAAGATCCAAGAGCCTTAAACTTTAATGAAAAAAATCTATTAATAACTAGTACAACTGGTAGTTAGTCAACACAATTGCAAAAATACCTTTTATTATCAGAGTAAACTGCTGACTATATTGACAGAAGAAAACACAAGTTTTGAGTACTTATTCATCTTAAGTACTGACCTTCAGAATAATTTAACATATTTTTCCTTGGAAAGGCTCATTGTTAGAATGCTTACTGACAGGACTAAAGAATATTTCTATTAGTCAAACCTAGAGTTAACTGGTGACATTCTAAATATCTGCTCAGGAACTAACTCAGGTTTCTCAAATACAGGTTTAGGACACAAAATGTACCTGAGGAGATTATATACTTTCCAAGAGAAAGGACAGTAGTGTATTCCCTCTCCCACGCTAGAAACAAATCCTAACAAAACACTTTTTGGGCATCTAATGTATGTATATTTATGATCCTGTGCTACAGAGCATTATGAGGTAGTTCAACTGATAAACTTTAAATATTCTGCCATGCCATAAAATACATACTTGTACTTCTGAAAGAAGTTGGGAGCTTCAAAAAGTTTGGACCACTCTGCCTTACTCAGCAAAATTTCATCTGTGATAGCAAGACCTAAATTATAAAAAAAAAATATTTAAACTTTTTTTAAAAAATACAGTTTAGTATCCAGAGTAAAGACAGTTTGTTAACTAAGCAAAATCCACTAAGAATTACTTCCTCCCTTTAAATTCACAGCAATTTATCAACAAGATTTATAATTCAGTCATACTTTCATTGGTCATTAGTTAAACAAACCATATTATTTAAAAAACTCAATCTGTGTAGAAACGTATATTAATTGATCTGATTATTTCCCATATTTTTGCTCAGTGGTGTGACACAGCTCCATTTTGGTTTTTTTTTTGCATATGCCACACAAACTACTCATTTCAAAGACAACAGATCTTTCTCTTACAATATTTCCCTTAGATCACCCCTTGTGCAAGGCATTTTACAAGGCAAAGAAAGAGTGAGTCATTAAGATACTGCTCTGAGAAAGCTAGCTGTAGTTGCTCCCTGCATCAAATCTACTTCTTGCTTTGATAACATCTCCCTTATTTGCTATAATTATTCATTACTTGGACAAATCCAGAGGACTCATCTTCAAGAGAGTCTAGTGACTTATATTAGGCCTAGAAACAGGCACCAAGTGGAACTATTGCTAATCCTTCATGTAACAATCTAAGCCACTAAAATTAAGTTATTATACAATTAGTTCTTATTTTCAAAGCACAAGGCACCCTCTTTCATTACCCTCAGTTTCTAAGAGTGAAGGACAGACCTGCAGAAGTATCTACTAAGTTTGCACTGTTAAGTTTAACAGGCCAAGTTCAACCTCCCTCAAAACAGTCTCACAATAAGCTTTTTAACATCCACCCACCTCCCCCTTTCAAAGCATACCCACAATAAAACTATTTTAAATCCATCTGAGAACATCTATATAGAGAGCATAAGGTAATACTTACCTTGTTTAAATTCCTCAACCATGACCATCCGTGTGGAAACGGACACATTGTACGTAGAGTTCTGCTGTGGGTATGCTGGTGTAATTATAGGCATAAGATGGTACCTATCACTGGGGTTTACCTACATATAACAACAGCCAATCAGTTTTCTTCAAGCATACACATCAGTTAACAAATTTGGATTTCTCCCTTTACTACAACCAAGTCTTAAGTTCTAAGAGACCTTCGTTTGCAGAGCAAGAGTACAGAGAAAGTTTAGAAAACAAGAAAAATGCTTTCACAAAGGACATCTTTCTGAACAACAGTGATGTGGGAGGGCTGTAACCTGTCAGCACATCAAGTTGCAGGCATTTCCAAATCCAGAAATGCCAACCAAACAGAACAATTTCCCTCTTCAATAGGAATTAGTTTGTGATCACATGAAACCAAGGACACCTCATCACCACATGACCACCTTCTGCAGAATGACTGTCTTCAGACCTTGTGAAAGATATTTTACACTTTATTTCTGTAACACTACTGAAAATTAAGAGCCATTTTAAGAAAAGAGGCTCTATGGAACCTGACAGAAGCATCACTTGCATTAACGTACTTTTATTTAACAGCAGACAGGGTAACAAAAAAAGAAAGGACACAACATACACACCAAAGTACATTAAAATATTATTAGGGTAACAATCTTGTAGAAGGTAAACAAAAGATAAACCCCTGCCATTACCTTGGCCCACTTTGATTAGTTACTACAACAGTTCCCATCACACACTGACCTCAAACTTCCTGTTTCAGGAACAACAGACTCAAGAACATGTTTTTAACTGCTTCACATATTTAAATGTGAACTATTGTCAATCAGAAAAAAAAGATTTGAAGTACAGAAGGGAATACAACTCAACCTCTGATGCTTACACTATTCCCCAAAATAAAGATTAGCTGAATACTATGATTGACAAAACAGCATTGAGCACACTCATATTATGTCCTACTGAAAGCTCACAATGGGAGCCATGCATCTGCTGCAAGCTGTTTGTTTCACTGACTGCCTGAAGGACAAACATGTCCAATATCCTTAATGTAAGTGCTACAAAGATGGAGATCAAGTATTATAAACAATACACAAAACAACTAAATAGACTTCAAGTTATTATCTTCTTTGGTGCAAGATGAAAAGACACTTTACCACAACTAAATGGAACCAAGCCTATCTTGCTGTAACTTGCATTGAATTCAAGATACATGCAAAAGTAACAGGCTTTAAGTAATAAGCAAACTATTTTAAGATTAGGTATTTTCCAAAAATGCATCACTTTAAGACATGTAACTACTTATGCTGAATTTTTATTATGATCACTTATAGCAAAAATTGGGAGAAAAAGTACATTGTTTAGCAAGTGTGCTTCAAGCAGTCAATTCAGAAAATTAGGGTAACTTTGTTCTATACTCAGGAGAATAAGAGGTTACCTATGAAGATATAACACCACAACATTAAGTTCAATAAACCCACAATGAAGTTCACCTAGAATTTTTTAAGCAACCGAATTTATTGTACAGTGTGACTTAGAGGGGAAAAAATAACACACTAACCCTTGGGTCCCATACAGGCAAATTAAGATTGCATTCTTCTGGCTGTTTCAATAGCACTGGATTTGGCCATTCCCTGTTCAAAAAGATTGTAGCACTGAATAAGACTACTGGATACAACCATGTACGATACACAAACAACACTTTTGAATGTGATCCATCTTAAATCTTCTCTCAAAATAAAGCACCATTTCCTCACGACTAGGCTGGTCTAACTGGGGCTGTTTAAATAAGCTGTATTGCTGAACTACAACACAACTGCAATTAGCTCCTCCAAGGCATCAGAACAAGGCATTTTCTGTAGTCCTGAAGGTTTACAACCACTGGTTTAGATAACTAGTTAAAACTCCTCTATATTCTTCCTGAAATATATTCATCAAAGATAAATTCCTCTGTGAAGATTGACATTGAGTCCATCTTTAAGCCAGCTGTTTCATGGACAAACTACAGAACAAACAGCCAGCACAGTTACAGGCATATAGCATCATTACAAACCATATGTATTAAAAGAACGTTATAATCAAGAGAGAAAGAAACCTTTTCAATTAAACACTAAAAAGTAACACTTGTTCTCCAACTCATCTTACCCCATGAATAAAAATTATCTTCCTATAAAGAGCAGAAGTCAGTTAATCTCTTGGAATTTGTACATTATGCTCCTATGCTATGCATGTACAAACTGGAGAGAATTCCAAGAAACACATTAAACAGAGATTGCAACCAATTCCCCTCTATTACCTTGGTGTGGCAAAATATTACTACATACCTCAAGGAGGCTATAAAGCCTATGAATACAAGACAGTGAAAGTGTGCAAATTATCTTCCCATTAAGAAGAAAAGACACTATACTTGGAGGAAAGCAACATCTTGGTGATTCTGTCAGTGTCTCATGAAGAATTCAGGTATGCAAATATGGACTTTCAAGAAAAACAGTTCTCATCTAATCTGCAAATTTCACTTTTGTCCCATTTGTTCTAAATTTACTTGGAATGTTTCCATCAGTTATTCAAAACATGTTTCTGAGCTAACTAGCTCAAGAGTATAAAATGGCATGTAATTCTGAAACACCTACCACTTTACAGTGGTAAAAGATTAAAAACCCACATTTTTGCCATTGGTTCTCTTAAATTGCATTTAAGCTATGTGCCTAAACCAGATACCGGCATACCTCCTTTATCCATTATCCCAGTACCTGAATGTTAAAAGACTTGAATTTTTGGGGTATAAGCTATTATTTTGTACTATAAAAATATTTTATCTGAAGAGTATAGTTGAATTACAAAAACTACATGAGAAAATTTTAATTAAGAACTGGGTGGCTTTGGTTTGGATGCTTTAAAAAGGAGATATGTTGGATGATTTACTGAAAAACTAATCTGACAATTTCTGGTGGCAGAAACAATGCTTCTAACCTAATTTGGTAACAGCTGAAAATGGTACCATAAAAACAGGACTAAAATTTAGTGTCTACAAACAATTTTATTTTAGTTTAATCTAAATTAAAAACAAACAAAAAAAAAAAAACCAAAAAAAACCAAAAAAAACATACCATTTAGAAAATACCAAGAAAAATTTATGTACAAGAGTTGATGCTATTGCATTTGGATAAAGCTGGCAAGTTCTTGCTACTAGCATAGCCCAGGACACACCGCCAAGGAAACCTAGTATATTGGAATAGATGTTGTGGCCTGTGGATCGAGAAGAGAAACACAAAAGCAGAAACATGTCAGTAACCAGAAGAGGTAGTGGAGACTTGACAAATTTTGGAATATAACTGCTTACGTTTTGCCCACAATTTGATAGCTCTCAGTGTTAACCTGAAGTTGTCAATGTTTGGTACTAGATGCAGAATTTCATCGGTTACCCGGCAACCTGCAAAAGAAAAAGGAATTAATTACAGTTGCTGTTTCCAAAGTTTTTTGCTTGCTTATCCTCCCCCACTGTCAACACTACCAAACTTTTTAGACAAGCATGCTAGAAACTCCCTTCCTATTCTGATCAATTTTGGTTTGGATTAGAAAGCTTCACATATTTTCATGTGCCTCTTTTCACTTTTCGTGTTTTATGGCAACACTCAGGCAGCCAATTCATGAGTGCATAACCACAGATTTGGACTGCTACTTGATTTTTTTGCTATTAATGAACTATATAAGCTGTTGAAGGAACAAACAAGTTCTGCTGTTATATGAACAGATGAAGTGTATCATGGAATGTGCATGCATAAGTCTTCATGGTATAAGTCCTCATGAACCTACAGAAAACCTGCCAGCCAGAGGTCAAAGTTTTGAATTTTAAAGACCAGGCTACAAAGAACAGTTTTTACTAACAGTTTTTACTAACAGTTTTTACTAACAGTTTTTACTAACAGTTTTTACTAACAGTTTTTACTAACAGTTTTTACTAACAGTTTTTACTAACAGTTTTTACTAACAGTTTTTACTAACAGTTTTTACTAACAGTTTTTACTAACAGTTTTTACTAACAGTTTTTACTAACAGTTTTTACTAACAGTTTTTACTAACAGTTTTTACTAACAGTTTTTACTAACAGTTTTTACTAACAGTTTTTACTAACAGTTTTTACTAACAGTTTTTACTAACAGTTTTTACTAACAGTTTTTACTAACAGTTTTTACTAACAGTTTTTACTAACAGTTTTTACTAACAGTTTTTACTAACAGTTTTTACTAACAGTTTTTACTAACAGTTTTTACTAACAGTTTTTACTAACAGTTTTTACTAACAGTTTTTACTAACAAACACTAGCTCTACTACTAGTTTTATGGCATATTTTAAGACTGTAACATTATAGATGGCAATATTAACTGCTTGATTTTAGGGGCCTTATAATACAGAATAAGTAGTACTTCATTGTTACTAAGTTGCAGAGAGCTGTTTGGAAGAAAATAGTATTATCTAAGACTACTTTTAAAGTAAGAGGCAACTACAAATTCTAGAGATTGCACAAGATGTGAATTTCAAAAAACAGCTAAGTGGATGTGATGATGTCAAATTATGAAGTTTTTAATTTGTAACAATAATCAGAGCTCCTCATGCAAACATGCTCCTCTTCCTCCTCAAGCTCTGGCCAGGCTGAAACTCCTACCATCCTGTACATAAATAACCATTTTTTAAATGAAATTATTATAGAGAATTAAGGGTTACACAATGAACTGACCTCAAACTGACAACATTTTGATATCTCCAATTTATCACTGAACCAATTTAATGCATGTTTATGCAAACACAAGTTAAAAAAAACAAACACATCTTTATAAAAACAGGTAATGCTTCACACAACAGTCTTGCAAGTCCCATTAATTTCTAGAACCATATACCAACCAAACAAGAGAAAAAAAATCATAAACAGTCTGGCCAAAAAGCAACAATCCTTCTCTCCAGAAAAGTATACAAAACTGGCAAGAACTTTATTTCCAGCTATGAAGTTGCTGTATTTTCAGTCAAATCCACAAGTACAGTATCAAGGAACCTAGGATAGTTATTTAAAGATTAGACAAGCTGATATACAAATCAGTACATACATACCATTAAGACTTCGTATGCATCTAATGTCTAAATTTTTAAGTAGGCTGTCATCTCGTAGATCTAAGTCCTCAGGAATAGTTTGCAGTGCTAATCTTGCAAACAAAATATCAATCTTAAGAACAAAAAAAGAGGCAAGACATTAGAGAATCCTAGAGAAGAAAGAACAGTTTTCTAAGTAATTTTCATCAAGTCTACTAATAGTAGTCTTGCTAGTACAAAGAATCACTTTAAAAAATACAAACTAACATCCTTCACAGACACTTAAACACTTTCAGATGCTTAATCTATCTTACAACTCCTTTTCCAAGAGGATAAAATACCTATTTAGATTAATATATAACCAGCACACACACAAAAACTATGCTGACTGCCAGTGTAAATAAAATCACCTGAGAACAAGCATCACTCCTAGGTCCAGAATACAAAATCCCACCAACATCAGAACACGCCATGAAAACATAAATCCTGGTTTTAGCTGAAATATTCTCAAATATTCTAGAGAAGAATTCCAGAGAAGACTGAGGAGAGTCCTCATTGCATCCCCTCATGAGGATGTTGAACATGACAAGGGGGCAGGTACAGATCTCTTCACTCTCGTAACCAGTTACAGGACTCAAGGAAACAGCATAATGCTGAGTCAGAGGAGGCTTAGATTACATATCAGGGAAAGCTTTTTCACCCAGAGGGTGGCTGGGAGCTCAAACAGGCTCCCCAGGTCAGTGATCACAGCCCCAAGCCTGACAGAGTTCAAGAAGCATTTGGAAAACCCTCTCAGGCTCAGGGGGTGACTCTTGGGATGTCCTACATAGGGCCAGGAGTTGGACTTCAATGATCCTGACGGGTTCCTTCCAACCCAACATATTCTATGAGTCCATGAAAATTACCATGGTAATAAGAAAGAGTAGGATACCTTTCCCATCCCCTGTAAAGCACATGTGTAACTATGTGACTCATTATATAAGACCAGTATCTATGAAGAGTCTACATACCTGATTACAGAAAAGTTTTGAAAATTCAGCAAAATGCTTAGCAAGCAGATACATTTTGAAATTACATGCAATTTTTTGCTATTACTTCTGCAATACTTAAACATAAGTTTTTCTAGGCCAAGAACATCTAAAACACTATTCAGCACTGAGTTATTTTACATTGCCCTGCACACAAGGACACTGCAAAGTGCAGAAGTCACTTTGCCTTTCCATCAGTTGATGAGAATATCAAGTGCCTATCAGCAGACTGTCTTCAAGGCAACAAAGGCACTTCACCAAATGAGGTTTTTAACCAAAGTGCTATCACTTGACCTACAAGGCAATGAAACACTGAGTACTACTGCATCAAGAACTAAACTGGTTTAGTTACATTAAAGTTATTTCAGATAAAGTGAAACTGAAGACACCTTAAAGACTTTTTGCAGGTACTTAAAACTTTGCATCCATCCATTTTAAACTATGAAGCCCTTCTCTGCAGGAAAGTATTTCCAAACTATTCAGTGCATTTTGTATTTAGAAGTCCTTAATAGCTGATCTTATCAACAACCTGTATTGCACACAGAAGTTCCTACTTGAGTCAAAAGTACTACTTCTCAGTGTAAAACAAGTTCAAAATTAACTTCAGCTTGAAATTCTGCTCTGATCTCTAGAAGGTCTAGCACCTCTAGATTCAAAGCTCATTGACATTTATTTTCAAATAAAGAAATTAACAGTGTGTCTTATGTAACTGGGGGACAGGTACTGGCAATCAAATACAAAGTACTCTACAGGAAAAAAAATTAAAATTTATTTTAAACAAGAACATAAAATTGGCATGTAAAAACTTATTTTCAGAATTTTTTTTGAAGTTTTAATAACAGGATCACCACAAAACTAAAGTCCTTTTCTTCAGTTATACTCTCTGGCATGTTTTGCCTGGGTTAGCAAAAGGAAAATGAAATTAAAATCTCTTGATACTGACATAGCTGGGCACAACCACAACTATCAGAAACTTGCCCAACAACACTGGTATGTACAAAGAGTGTACTTATGCTGTAAGAAAAAGTACTCTAATGCACTGTCAGCAACATGAGTTAAGTCTCAGTAATAAACCCAAGCCCATCAAAGCCCATCATAAATTACTAAATTGGAACAAGATATTACTTCTTTTAGAGGAAAGAGTCCTTTTCTTTTTCCCCTATTTGGTCTTGTACTTCAAATTTCTTTTTTTAAAAAGGAGAGACAAATCCAGCTTGAATGTCTAGAGGGAAAAAACCCCAATGTACAAAAACCAAACTGACCAGAGGACAGCTATGGCAAGTTTCAGCATCTAGAATGAATACCTAAGCTATGTAAACAGCAAACAGATTATCCAGAAAAATGTTCCTTCATACCCAACTGCATATGGACAGTATAAAATGGCTAACAGATACAAATTCCCAGACTGGGAGAGAAGAAATTGCCAATCTTGTGTACAATACTACACCATATCATTTGCCAGAAGATTAGCATGGTAATTCTTTCCCCTCTGTAAACTAACCTTCTTGTACCCACCAGTTACTGGTTGAGATCATCCAACTACAAGTCTCATTAACTGTGTGTATAAACAGGTTGTATGTTTTTGTCTTGTCACCAAGAGATAACAGTTTGACTGTGTAACAGTCTAACAAGAATAAACAGAGTATCTTTTGAAATCACCATGCCTGTTTCCTTAGTAAAAATCAAATCAGCAAGTTCAGTACTCCAAGACAGTTGATCCATCAGGCTGCAGCCACCAAAACCATTGTTCAGGTCACGTGTTTACAGATATGTCAAGAGATCAGGACAAAAGGAATACCTTCAGCAGCAAACTTTTGATAACTACTTAAAGACAACAACTTTCTATAATGTAGGATAATGAAGCAAATCTTCCATGTTTGGACAGTTAATCATTAGCATTGAAAAAAAATTCTGAAGCTATATTATTTAGAAATATAAATTTATTACATGTTAAGCCTAAATAATGCCTATACAGGTCAGTAAACTAATCAGTACAAGTGGGTAGCAGAGCCAAAAAGAAAAAAAGAACAGGGAGATATTCTGCACACAGCTTTAAGTCCATCAAGAAAAACTTATTTCAGTCTTAAATCTCCACTTGAAATTACACAACTGAGGACTGTTGACAAAATCTTAGGCATGAACATAGGAAAGTCACTTTAATAGCATTCATATTACTGAATAATGACTTAATAAGATCTTAAAAACTTTGTTTTAACCACGTTCTACCAAGACAAATTAAAAGAGGATCTTTACCTCTATTCCATCAAAACAAAGTTTAATAACTGGGACAAAAGCTTCTTCAACAGCCTGGGAAAAAAAAAAAAAAAGGTGCATTTTATTTTCAGTATAGAGAACATTTATAAACAATAGCTACCAGGTCTAGACAATCATAATGAAATGTTATTTATACCAATGCTTTTCTTCTTTCAGGTTGATTTTTGTCAGCAATGTCTTTCTCCACCACTGAGAACTTATGCAGTAAGCACTACCTACTATGTGCTGCAGCTGTCTAGATAATAATGATCCAAACTTGTACCAACCAGTTCTGATGGTGTTACCTCAAGGTTCAACCCTTTTCTCCCTACGCAGAAGACATGATCTTTTACTCTCCACAAATATCTCTTAAGTATTCCAAGACCAAGCTATGGGGAATTCTTGCTCTAAAAGGCCTATTATTTCTGCTTCTACAGTTGGTAAAGAAATGAGGAGAGGACTGTATAACTAGGCAACCTGACATCACCTAAAGCAGTACCAGTCTCCAATGGTCAAGCACATTTTGAAAATGTGTTTTGATGAAGAATATCACGATGCAACTTCACATCTCTTCTGGAATCAGCTACAAGTACCATTTTCTTGAACTGAGCATCTGAACTAAATGCAGATCTGCAGCACATGATTTTAGTAAAAGCAATGAACACTGCCTACCTCTAAATAAGAAATACTCTGAACTGTTGGAGGATAAACTTCCAAAAGTATTTCAGTTCTTAGAGACAACACTACTGTCTGTGCTCAAACCTTAGTTAGGTTATCTTAACAATACTGGTTGGTAGGATGGATCGACCCTAAGCAAAAATCAAATATAAAACATCTCATACTCACTACAGCAACCACTAAGAAAGTTTATGCTCCTCTAAAGGTGGACATGTACAAACTTCGAATACTAGCTGGAATGATCTAAAAGTATTATGACACCCTGACATAAAGGTTATTTGCATCACTACAGTGCTACACTGGATACCATACATACCTCGCTGCAAAATCAACTACATTACCTGGAGTTAAGAGTTTACAGTAAAGGTGAATGGAAACCTGAAAATCTGAATCCTCTCAAATACAGAATGTCAATTTAAAGATTACTGAATGTGTTCAAATAAGGTGTTGAAAACAGTTGTTTCAGTGCATATAGTGTTACCACTAGATGTTTGCGTTACCCTGGTAGTTACCAACTACAGGGTGCATAGATTAGAAAAATGCTGCAGAATCAGATGCATTTATTTTATGAAAGCAGGACTAAACCAAAGACTTGCCAGCAGCTATCTTCATCTAAAAAATAAAAAACTGGAGCAGAGAAAATTTGCTCTGAGCCAATATCAAGACTAAAGCTCCCACCAGCTGACTCAGAGAGGTGTCACTGAGGTATAACCGAAACAAAATACTGCATTAGTATGGTCTTCCACTACTATAAGGGAAATCTTCATCTTTAGAAGCTAAAAATCATGCACAAGCATTTAGTAACAAAACACACTAAAAATATAGCTTCCCTTTTCAAATGCACAGTTGACAGCCAATATAAAAAGTTTAG
Source organism: Ammospiza caudacuta (assembly GCF_027887145.1). Classification (NCBI taxonomy): domain Eukaryota; kingdom Metazoa; phylum Chordata; class Aves; order Passeriformes; family Passerellidae; genus Ammospiza; species Ammospiza caudacuta. The sequence goes on along the minus strand of NC_080598.1, from coordinate 52,009,114 downwards.
TTAATATTAACCACCATTACTGTTTATGTAAGCATGAAGTTATAAAAAAGCAGCATAAAATCTTCATTAAAACTAAACAAGCTTTGCTGTGAACCCTGTCAAACTAACATTTATATTTGTGTCTGTCTGCTTCTAGAGAATAAGCAGAAATTTTGCCATACTAACATACATGCTAAAAGAACATTACATTCAATTTTTTAAGTGTATCTACTAAGTGAGACCAGAGAAAATTCAGAAGAACCTCTATTTATTTCAACTCTTATGATAGGCTTTGCTGCAAGTTAAGAAAAAATCTTGAAGTCTTAAAAGTAAAGTTATATTTACTAATTTAATGCAACATCTTTCAGTACAGAATTCTCCTAATCCTCAGGTCAGCAAGCTGTACCAGGTGTTTCACATACCCTCAGATCTTTCACTTCTTCTTGCTGTTTTAACTTTTCATAAAACGATGTGAAAAAATCACTTCTTTCGACATGTCTTGGTGCAACACACAGGGCATCAATATCAGCACCTGAAATTGTTAATTAGCAGAAGTGCATTAGTCAATACTTCACATGCATAGAATGCCAGCAATAGATATATTTTTATTAATAATTAAGCAGTAAAATTTAGTTTCATCATGTGGAATGGTGGTTTTTTGAAATACTAAGTCAAACCAAATGAAAAATAATTCATGGCCATTAAACATACAGAACACATACATACACTCTTGCTTCAATTGTGGAACATGTGCAATTTTCTAAGAACAAAACATGAAATTATAAGTATACAACTTCCTCTGTCTTTAAATAATTTTCAACTTTGTTTCTCAATTCATGCTGAAAACATAATATAGGAATATAATTCTTTTCTTTAGAATGAAGACTAGAGATGGTTAACCAAAAAAATTAACAAATCTAACACCACCTCAAAATACAGCATGATCAGTCATTAGCTCAAAGACATGGATTTTTATCACAAAAGGGAAATTACCTTTTGTATGAACCCCTAATCTATACGATCCAAATGTAAAAATTTTTCCTCCAACGTTTTCTATCACCGATTGTGGAAGATTCTAAATGGAGCAAAAAAAAGGTTATTTTACCTTAACAACTTAAAACAACACAAGCCATTTATTTTCAAACAAGAAGGAAAATATTGCACAAAAATTATGCTGCTGAACTACTGAAATAATCTCAGTATTCACAGAAAAGACTGAGATACTTTTGCCACTTGGATCATTTATAACATCTCAACTACATTACACATTTCCACCTCCAACCTGGTAATTGTTGCACCAATTCTACACTTCAGGTGCAACAGCTTTATGATGTTACAGAGATCAAACATTTTGCTTACCACTCAGGCATTTTAGACAGACACAGAAATAGATGATGGATTCCAATTTAGAGCAACTCAAAACACACCCTACTCTATCAGTGTTTATTACATTACTTTCAGAGACACCTGTACCACAGCATTTGAATAAAAATTTGGGGTTAGGAAAGGCATTTATTTTATGCTTAAATTGTTTAGGTACATCTACTAAAATTTCTAGTCTTTAAAAAACTGTTGAATCCACAGTACTGTGGGCAAATGGGCTATCCTTTCATAACAGGATGCAATGCTACAACCTGAAATCCTACATGAATGTTTGTTCACACATCAGAAGACAAAATAAAGCCATACTTCTATTTTCAATGTACATGATATTAACTTAAGCAGCCTTCAATCTTACATGGGTCATGATATTCTCACTATTTTGCTTTCAAGGACCAAGACACACACAGCAGGACTGTCCCTGCTCATAATCTTGTTCATATATAAATTCTCATTGCATAAGGAAAGTGTACAGAAAACATACAATCCCAAATACACATAAAGCAAAATAGCTTAAAAAAATCAGGTGTTTGTTTCCTCTTAAAAAAAAAAAAAAAACACTACAATCACACAAATCTATAACCAGTCAATATGTGTGAGAACACTGATTGCTATAACCTGGCAAAAACTGTATCAGCATTATCAGTGTACAAAAGTAACATTACAGGAACAACGTTAAAGAAAAAGACCACAGACAACAAAGATGCAGTAAGTTCATTTTAAGATTAAGCACTGTTTCACAAAAGCAAATACTCTAAGCCTGTGATTAGTACAGTACTATATGCAGGAATTTTGAGAAAAAGACAAGTTACATCTATCAGTTCCTTTCTTTGACAAGGTTCTACTACTATGAAGAGGCAATGCTGCTTGTAAACAAAAGAAACTACACAAGGTTGGTATCTCTTTTGATTCCCCAAATCTGAGGTTCATTCCATTTAGTACAAGAACGTGCTTTAGAGTAATCTCCCTACAGCACTCTTCAAAACACAATATTGGCAGCCTCATGTAAAGCACACCCATACCTTGCTTTCACTGATTTCTCGGATCCATTCCTTTACCAAGTTATTTAATTTTCCCAAAATTAGAATCCTATTAATAAAACAGCAGAATGACAGGTTACAAACTTAGACAAAACTAGTAGAATTTTATATCATTATAATGTTATCATCATAACACGGTAAGTCAACTTGAGTAACATTACAGTTCTAATTAGAGATCTTGCTATATATACATATATACTGAAAGAGTTACTCCCACAACATTCCCACTATTTTTCAACCCTTAGAAACATTCAAGAGATTTAAGCTCCAAAAAAATGAAAGCATGCAAGGCATACACACATGAATTCAACTCATTTGCAAAATAAAATGGTAATTTGTATAACTCATGCATCTAAAAGAACAGTGACAAGCAGTACTGAGAGGGGGGGGAAATCCTCAAAAAGCTTAATAAGGAAAAAAAAGTATGAAGTCCATTACAATGAAGTAATGATGAAGGGGAAAAAAATGCAAACCAGCCTCCTAAATTTTAAGGCCATTGTAATTCCTCTCTGTGTTTTGAGGTATTACTCTTAATTGTGAAGCAAAGTGAAAATCTTCTAGGATAGAAATCCATTTTAATTTAGGTGAAATGTACATTTTTGAGCTGAGTCTGTGGTTAGAAACCGTAGTTATTTAGCCAGACTGCAAGGCCTAAGCTCAGTGAAGTTACTTCAGCGAAGGACAGAGATAAAGGGGGGAGACAGAAGATGATAGAGACAGGGACTGCTCTAAGGGCAAGTCAGCCTGACCTTGGAATTCTTTGTGATAAAAAGGAACTAGTGGTAAAAGTCACACGAAACCCATAAAAAGGAATGTGTATGAACCTATTGTGAAACTGTATGCATATGTATTTGGGAGGGGATAAAAGGAGACCTGAGGTTCTCAGAGGTAGGCATGCCTTTTAAGGAGAGCATTCTCCGCTTGTGTCCAGCGCTGCAATAAACATACCGAGCTTTACAACTTTTATAAAGTTGTGAGGTTTCTTCTTTTCTCCGCAAAACAATTGAGAAAAATTGAGCTTACAATTCCACTAGGCGTTTAAGAAAGCATTTGAAAGAACACACACACACTTGGTGTTCAGCAGTCACACATGAACCTCATGACAGGACGCCAAACAGTGTTCACTCACCTGCGCTGCAGCTCCTCTTCCTCTTCAAACACGCCATAAGGTTTTAGGGTTTCGATTAATTTCTGGGTAAGCATGCAGTCAAACTCCTTGGGGGCAGCTAAACTGATGGGTGAGGTAATGCCATAATGCTTCTGTAGTTGCTGTGTTTGTGATCCCTGGGTTGTAACGGGACTAATAAAGGCAATTGGATAAAGTTACTGACAGAAACAAAACCAAAGAAATTTATTTTTTCTAATCAGAGTAGACAAGAGATACATACTAAGAAGAAAAAAAAGTTAAGCTTAGTGTGAGCATTTTCAGCCCAAATCACTCTGTTCAGTCTGTCCTGCTAAGGACACCAATAGAATTACCTTTCACCTTCTTTTAATATGCATTCATTTTTTTCCCCCCCATATTTTTTTTTTTTTTCATTCTACTAGGGCAAAACCTGTTTGGGCTCCTTCACTTTCATAAAGCCTAAAGTAAAGAGAACTCCTATGTCAAAAAGTCAAGCTGACAGCAAAAGTGAAAGACCCACTCTTGGCAGGCATAACATTCCTTGGTTATACTGCTCCAGTGCCAGCCCTGCATGTTAACACCTATTATATCCTATTTCTATCATACAAAATGAGAAATATTTTCACAAGGCTAGCTACCTATTACATGTGGAAGAACTAAATCAGTACTTCAATTTTACTTCATTATTTGTCACAGTCATCTCAAGATTTCATTCCTCATTTCCATAAAGGCTATTAAAAAAACCCCTAAATTAAAAATTGGCGAGAATACACAAAACATGATATAGTTTTCCAGAAGTTGAATCCATTTAATAACAATTTCAAGTACTATAATTTGTTTGCAATCAAGAATTTAGTCACAATGCAAGCTTAAGCACATCTGTCCCTTTGCTCATCAGCAAAAAAAAAAAAAAAAAAAAAAAAGCACATCAAGAAAAACATTAAAAAGTGCACATTTAAAAAAATTAACCATCAAGTAATCGTGGAGACTAGGGCAATGTGTCAAATTATTTTCTACTTTTATCCTTTAGCTGATAAAAAATCTGGTAGGAGTTGAATAAATCATATACATCCTAGGACTTTGGGTGTCAATGAAAACATTTTTCTTTAAAAAAATCTGTTCAGATGAATTACATAAAACAGTAATTCAAATTAAGGACAAAGGAAGCCCCTAAAACTTTTTGCTCCTTTTAAAACTTTCTTCTCTTAAAAAAAAAAAAAAAAACACCAAAAAACTTTAGGAATGTCAACACAAGTAGTAGCTTCAGCCACTTAACTGCCTCTAAAAAAAGCAGCCAGAAAACAAAAAGTGTCAATGTATAAACATCCTTTGAATAATTTAACTTATACTACAAAGCAAGTTGTTTGAACTACATTTTCTCTCCTACTGCCAACTGTTATTTTGAAATAAAAAAATATATGCTTTTTAATTTAAGATTTTTCAGTTTACTTTTGCAGATTTTTTAAAGCAGTAATATAAAACAATCAATAATTCAGCTTTATGTAAAAATTTCCTAATGGTCTAATTTTCACCCATTCATAGTAAGAAACTGAATCCAATTCAGCAGATTAGACTTCACTGAAAGGGCTGGCAAAACACAGCCTGAGAGATCCTGTTACTAGATTTCAAAAAAGACACAATGTCACTCAAAACCAGATTCTGCTGAGCTAATTTCTGAAGCCACAAATGCTGACAGAGGCCTCTATATTGCCCCTACTCGTAAGGGCTATGATTCATAAATTCAAGAGCTAACAACTAAACATAATCCTTTACATTGTCCATAAAATACAGTGCATAACCCCCAGCCAAACATCAGCTCTCTCCCTCGTGTGGTGTACACGCAGCCCTGGCAGTGCCATGTGCAGCTCTGCCTCCCGAACACCTCACTGCAGCGTTCCCGCAGCCCCCACAGGCCCGCCAGAGCATGGCCACAGGGCGCGACCCGCCCTGACACTGCTCACTAAAACGACAGCTTCAAACAGCCAGTGACATCGATCACCAGATAAACACCTCTGGGAACTGCTACATAAAGCCAGCTACGGTTCTTACATTTACTTTTATAATAATGGAATAACGATGCTATCAACAGCATCGGACCTCCCCAACACAAGCGTTCCAGGTATTTTTGAGCACTGAGGAGTTAGTAAGTACCCTTGCACTGGGTTAGTGTGTAACAATTCTCAGCACAGACGCCTTCAAGACCTTACAGCTGCAGAAGACAGTTAACATATATTAACATTGAAGAAAACATAGGTAATTTCCAGATAAAAACATTTAAATTGAAGCTCTGCTGTTTACACCTCTAGTTTAAGGTTTCTGTCGCACAACAAAGAATATGAAAAAAATTCCTTTGGAAAATTCAAGAAAAAATAGTATGGCAAGAAAGTTTGTTAAACTTAATGAAGGACAGAATAAAGTAACTTATTCTGTCCATGTATTCACTTAAAAGGCAGCATGAAAGTTCATATAAACAAACAAGTAAAGGTATATCCTCTCCCTGCCTCCTACCTTCCATGGAGATCATACTCACACTCCAATATCTTCCCTTAGTCACACATGGGCTTATGGACATTCCACTTTTTACTTGTGACACATCCAGAGAAGACGTGTCACTCAAGCTCCCAATTTTATTCAAAGAGAAAGGTGAAAAGTCAGGGAAGTATCAGTGCTGACCTGCTACCCAAACAGATTAGGGATTAGCCTTGCTGGGAAGTCAATACCTTGATGGTAAATCACTTCTGCTTCTCACTGAAGTTACACATTAACAACATGCAGAGTATTAAACAACAACTGAAGTTCCATCTCAGCTACTCACTCTTGACAACAGCAGATTTGGCAGATCACCTGGGTCTGACACAACTGAAAGCATGTCTAGGGCTTGTTGAGTTGTGGGATTTTTTGTTTTGGGTTTTTGTGTTTGTTGTTTGGTTTTTAATAAAAAAGGAAAACCAAACCAAAATAACAAAATAAACAAACCAACCAAACAAAAAAAAAAAAAAAAAAGCTAAGCATTTCTTTTTAAGATCATAAAGAAAATTAAGATACAGTTTGGGGCTTTTGGGTTTGTTTCTTGTCAACCACACATAAACATGAAGATCATCCTATCATTCTGAGATGACCATGAGCTATCTGTCAATCACACAAATACAAAATAAAGTCACAGAAAATTATATAGAGTTAAATTTAACATGCTATTGTTGCAGCTCTGGTTTAATTTTTGAAGAACTTATACTAACAATTTACCATGTGCAAGCTGGGCAACAGCTACAGTGGATTTATTCTACAGCGTTATGATTCAGTATTTCAGATTCAAATATTAATTTAATCAGCAAGAAACATACATGTCTTTCTTCCCCATATAAGAATACAGACACAATCTAGTCTGTGTTAAGCTGAAGGCAGTGCAGCCAAACTTTTTCCTCAGAACTTCAAGTTTTGGTAGGCAGTATCTTTTTATATTGTTACCAGTGACTACCAAACTAAAAGAATACACCTTAGATATATGGTCACTGCTAAAACCCATTTTAAACAGAATGCAGAAGTGGAAGAAAAAAACCCGAATAAAGCTTGTAAGAAGCTTTACAGTTTCCAGAGCAAACACCTCTAAACTCCTTTATATGGAAGTGACTAAATGTTGTTCTAAGGCAGAGGAGGATTTACAGTGCATCTTTTGAAGATCAGGTGATAGCCTGAACACATCCATTTAAACTGAACACAGCACAAATACAGCTATACCTACATAACACTGTCCCATATATAACCAAGACTTTGATAATAATTCCAAGTTCTGTACTATTGTTTGCTTTTAGAACACTAGAACCTTTCTCCATCCTCAAAAAAATCAGCAATCCTGTCTTGAACTTTTTCAGATGTGCTCTGTATTTAAACCAACTTCTACTCCAACTAGAAAACCTGTCTTTCTAAACACTTGTTCTTCTTCTCTCCCTGTATTCCACATCCCTTCTAATAGTACTATTTTTAGTGTTATTTCTGTTGAGATTTTACATTTATCAAAAACAAAACACAGTTGCTGTCAGCACCACACTATCTAAATATTATGCTCCTGAAATTTGGGAAACATCACAAAAATAAAAGACACTACAAACAACTGAAATATTAAAAATACATAGCCTAATACTGAAAAAATCATAACAATTTAAATCCCCCCAAGTTTCAAACTCATCCAGATACTAAGACAAAGTACACAACTTAAGGATTCTCAATTATTATCTTCACTTCTCTATTTGCCTCCACTGATTAGCTCAGCAAAATGTACTCCTTTTTATTTGCTGATGAAGACACCCAAGTCAGATTCCTGGAACAATACTGGTCATCACACCATCTGGTTAACCAGCTGGAGCTAAATCATGGAGCTCAAGCTCCACTGTGTCCAGATTCAGACAAACTCTACTGAGGAGTTTTGCTTCATTTTAAATTTCCTTCAGCAATGAGTGACTGGCAATTCAGAGTGAAGATTCCAACTTAATGCTTACATCATCACTCCAACACGAAGTTTCAAAAATCTAGGCAGGAAACACCAATAAAGTCTGTGCAAATCAGTTACTGGGAATATGTGTTTCAAATGGTTAAGACAATACAGCTGTCCCCCCAAATAAAAGTTTCAATATCTAGCAGAATATTACTGGACCATTCAGGCCATGAATTATGTCCTCAACTGTCAGTATGAGGTGCTCAAAACAAACACTGGCTTGAACACAGGCACTGGAGCAATTGCAGGTAACAGGGGTACAGAAGAGGCTCACCTATGGCAGAAGCTCATTCACAGACATTCTGCTAACCCTGGACACTCTCCTGAGCTCTCTGGCTCTTCTGTTCACACAGAAGAACAAGAACGGCAGCATGAGCAAACAAAAATCCAATCCACAACCCATCTCACTAACACAGCTGAAGGAGAAGTTTCTCAAGTTTAAAGAAAAGAAAGGGCTAATGAACTGCACAGGCAGCAGCTGAACCAAAAACTATTCTTATGGCTATATGGGAGACAAAAAACTCAAGAGCAATTTAAGAAATTCAGTAAGGCTGAATCAAAAGATAACAGGGACTATAAACTAAGAACTAGGAATCTCACAAAGCATTTCACTGTTAAGAGATTAATTTGTCTCAGTGGTAAAATCTGCTCAGCCCAAAATAACTGGGCTTCCCAGTTCTGTGCAGTACCTTTACACTAACAGGTATAATCTCAGTCCTTTTTTAGAGTGATACTGGAAGACTGAAAGCTACTGCAAAACCATATATCCTTGCATCTAATCCTCAGCACACATTTTTGTATTATTGCTTCTCAGTTAAGAAAGCTATCACTTTATGTTATAACAACTATTCCTCTAAAGTCAGTCCACTGCTCTCCAAAGTTAAGAATAATTTAATTCCTTTACTAACAGCCTATAAAATTCTCAACTCCCTCTGCCCAGAAACACTACTTATCCATTCCCAGTCAGCACAAGGCATTTTAAATACAATGCTGTATTTCCAGCATGTAAACTGACAGTCTCTAATGAAAAGTGAAGAAAACAATGACTTTGCCTATGTCTACAGCGAAGTCCAGTGAAAGAGAAAATGAGAAGTCTTACTTCAAAAGTGAGAATCAGCTTGACTGTCCACTGGAAACAATAACTCTTAATGACAATCCAAAACTCTAATATAGAAGTTAGCAATACTAATAATACTTAAAAATTATAGATCTTATGGCACTTTTAAAATGTTCATGTATATGCCTCAAAGCACTTTTCCACTTCTTGTAACAGAATAAAATAAAACATATCCAAAGTGTTTTGCCATGAATTCAGCACACACAGACATTCAGCTCCTTACCAAGAAACAGATTCATGTTGTCTCTATTTGGAGGGTTAGAAGGCCCCAGGTTACATGAAAAGAGCATATCATCACTCTCATAAACACAGCTCCACCTTCACTGAGTCAGAAGCCTTTCTGTATAAGCCCCAGATCCAACCAAAACACATGAACAGCTTAGTGAATTCATCCTTCCCTGGTATCTTATGTTTCAGATAATGCACAGGACCATTCCATACCTAACCATGCACTCAAATCTATCTTTATGACAGGGGAAATGGTCATCCTTGTTTCTAATCAGCTTTTCTGTAAAGACTTTTTCCTTATACAGCTCCTAGTGCTCCCCACATGAGAATTCTAACAAAAAGTCATTAAAGTTTCTAAAATAAATTTTAATATTTAAAAAAATATTGAAGGCTTCTGTAAATGCCAGATATCAGCATCAGCAGTCTTACTATTGATATACCACGTACAGGGAGAATTTGATTGGTTTTCTACTTTTGTTAATAAGTGCAATATGAACATTGCTGAACTCTGGAGAACCCGGAACTCCAAGTCAAGAATGACAACCTCTGGTTGTATAAGAAATAAGATTTGACAAGGCCTGTCAACTGTAAACACCAGGGCTGAAAACGCAGTTTGAACAACATATTGAAAAGTCAGGCAAAAAAAAAAAAAAAAAAGAAAAAAGAACATTTTGTCACCATGAAAGTTTGGCAGTAACATAGGGTTATTCTACTTTCACTCAACAAGATTATCGTCCAGAAGACAGAATCAACTGTCTGGAAAGAATTACAGAGGAAAAATCTTCCCAAGCTGCCTCTTTCTCTTCTCTAAAGTCAGAGGCTTCACTTCACAAACTCAAGAATTAGCATTACCAGCATTTCTACTTAGTGGCATTATAATACTTTAAAGTCTTGACTGGATGACACCAAGTCAACAATGTCAAACATACAAATGACAGAACAAATGCATAAACTGAAAAAGGCCCATTTTTGCTAACTACAATAAATCTCCTGTACTAGTTAAGTTGCCAAATAATGTTTACACTGAAAATAGAAATAACTTGGTGCCACTGTAACAATGTACTGTTATTTAAGTGTGTCTAGTTAAAGTATCGTAGACACCTACATCAAGAGAAATTATCAAATCATTCCAAAATTTTCAAAATTGAAGATGGCTGTTATTACAACACATAAAAGTAGCCCAAACTTTTATATGTTGTTACTAAGCCTTTGGAATTTATGTAGTCACAACACAATAAGCTAAGAATGAAAGCAAGTGGAATAAATACCCTCCCATTTTCCTGAGGCTGAAAAGCCTAACCAACTTCAAAAGCTGACTTCTGGTAACTTTTCATTGCCATAATTAACATGTGCAAAACTCACCTATAAAGACATTGGCGCTTCGTTATACAACCATTAGAACCTACTCAGCATAACCATGTTCCTTCCTGCATTCACCCACTGGTTCCTTCCCTGCCATAAACCCTCTCAGATAAGTTTCTATCATGTCATCCACCCCATGACTAACTTTGCAGTACTTCAGACTGAATTAACAAGCACAACAGACAACCCTGGCTATTCGCCACTTAAAAGTTGATATATTTTTAACCACAGTGAATAAGCCCAAATTGTAACAGAGAGAGAAAGAGTGTGGAATCACAAACTCTTTAAATTTCTCCTTCAACGAAAAAAAAACCCCACCACACAAACAAAAAACCAAATAAACAGACCAACCGAGCAAAATACATAAACATGCCTTATTCTGAAATGTCACTTGATAACCTACACATCACTGTTTCCCTCGATCTCTATCGCGTAATAAAATACTAAGATTGTGAACTTCAGAACTGAGGAGCTTTAAGTTTTGTCGTCTCAATCAGAATTTGTAAAAACGTCAGCGATGAGGGACGGGAAAAAAAAAAAAAAAAAAAGGAAGCGAAAAAAAAAAAAGCCAGAGGTAAAAGAAAAAATCAGCGAACAAACTGGGCTGAATAAGGTCACACTTGGTTATTCCCGACTGCCAGCAGGGTCACGGCACGGCCCGGGCAGCGCACAGGCGCCGCGGCTGCCGCCGGCGGCGGGAGGGACGCGCGGGCCCGTCCACCGGCCGGGGGCGCTGCCCGGAGCCGCCGGGAGCGGGGGGTTCCAAGGGCAGCACGCCGGGCTCGGGGAGCCCCCCGGAACCAGCGGCCCAGGGTCTCCTGCCCGGAACGGGGATAAACTGCCCGCGTGGTCACAGCGGGAGAGACCTCACGGGGCTGGGGGAAAGCGCTTCACCCTTAGCGGCCGGGGCGAGCGAGGGACAAACACGCGGGTCTCGCCCCTCCGTGCGCCCTGAGCCAGCAGCGGCGAGCGGAGGCCGCCGCACGCGTTCCCCCCGCCCCGTACGTTGCCGCTGCGAGATCGCAAAAGCGGCGACAACAAGGCAAAAGCCGTGTCGCTATCACTCCGGGGCTCGCACGATGGGGGGCGAGAAAGCGTGGAGCTCCGGCGGCGCGGGCAGCAGCGCCAGGGCCGCACACTGCGGCAGCGGAAGCGCCCGGGCCGAGGGGACCGCGCGGGGGAAGGGCCCGAGCCCCGGCAGGAAGGGCCCGGGCATGTGGGGAGCGCCGGGCTCGGGCCGGCACAACGCGAGCCCCGAGCGCGCCCCGCGAGCTCCCGGACTTACAACGGCATCGTCTCTCCGGCCCCTCCTCCTCCTCCTCCGCCGCCGCCGCCACCACCGCCGCCGCGTCGTCCCCTTCTTCCTCCTCTTCTCCCTCCTCACCCACCGCTGCCGCCTGAGGACCGGTCACTCGTCCCGCGGAGCGGCGGGAGCCGCGACCATGGCACGGGCCGGGGCCAGGCCCCGGGAGCGGAGGGAGCGGCTGTGCCGGGCCCGGCCGCCGCTGCCGCTTCACTCGCCTCTTCCCCTCCGGCCTTCTAACATGGCGCCCGGACGCTACCACAGCAACGTCCCGGGGCGGGGGGGGCCTGACGCAGCGCTGCGAACACCCCCGCACGGCGCGCACGCTCGCCCGGCCGCGCGTGCGCAGAGGGAGGCGGGGCCGCGGGGCACGCTGGGGAGTGTAGTCGCGGTGGCGCCGGCAGCGGCGCCGGCCGAGGTTTGAAAACAAAGCGCCAACGGCCGCGGGGCGGCGCGTGCGCGGGGCCGGGCGGGACGGGAGCGGACGGGACGGGAGCGGCTCGGCTCGGCTCGGCTCGGCTCGGCTCGGCTCGGCTCGGCTCGGCTCGGCTCGGCACCGCGGAGTCTCGGAGAGCCGGCCCGGCGCTCTGGGCTCGGAAGGGGCTCGTTCAAAGGCAGCACCGTGCGTGGCTTGGGCTGCCCCCGTCGGGCTCACTGAGCATTCGTGCCCTGCGCAAAGCAAAGCGAACGGATTGTAAGAGTTGTCCTTGAAACATCTGCCTGGAGTAGCCTGCATAAACTTTCAGAATATTATACAAAAGTCACACTCTTTATAGATTAGTTCAAAACTTTATTGTTAGAAAAGTCAGTGCATTACAGTAACTCTAGCGAAAACCTTGTTTGCCCTCTCTTTTTAAGTGTCATCTTTATTCTGAAAAATAGCACTTTCAAACTAAAAAAAGTGTCAAAAGCTACCGATTATTTTATCTTCAACTGCTTCACAGGACAAATGGTGACTTTGGCTGACAGCATATGGGACGTATAGATCACAAAAATATGTGTTTCTTTAGAGTAGGAGATATTGGTTCTGAATTCTATTCCCAACTTGTCTAACTATGAAAACAGATGAAATAAGATACTCTACAAAAACACGAATATATCTGAATAAAAACATCAGGCATTAACACATCTAAAATTCTGATACTCAAAGACAATATAAATGTCAAATGTTTCTATATCACTATTCTTTCAGCTCTTCCACTTTTCCCCCCTCCCTTTCCACAAAGGGTCCTTGCCTTCTGTTTTGACAAAATCCTGTATTTGTTTTACACTAAGTATGCAATCCCTTCGATCTCAGTCAGCACAGATATGGTTCCTGTGACAGCTGGATGAAGTCAGCAAAACTGAGAAGGACAGCCATGTGCTGGAAACTCTTCAAGAATCTCTAAAAAATATCTATCTAGTGTTGAATGCTGAAGATCATTAAGTGAGTTCTACAGCCATGTGTTTGATACCAAAGTAAAGCACAGGTTTTATGACATACCTGTGTTGGTAACCTGTTTACCAGTCAGTCTTCAGAGAAGCACAAGAAGACTGTATTGTGTGAATTTTTGCCTCTTGGTAACTAGGAGGGGAAATAAGAGAGTTTGCTGCTTCTATTTATTTCCTTTTTCAGTAGAAATACTTTTCTTTTTTTAATAAAAGTTTTTCTCAGGCTAGCTGCCTACATTCACTAAGGATTAGGAAAATAATATATGGATGTGTAAATGTATCAATCAATACGTACAGCAAATGGAATGTTGTAGAAGAGGATTAAAAATCCAGTACAAAATAGTAATAAAGTATATAAATAAAAATGAAGATTGCATAGTAAGCCTAAACAAAAATAACATGAGAAACTAAGTCTTTTTTATCTAAAATGTATTAGGAATTTTCTCCCTTTTTGTTTCACAATTCCTGTTGCAGCTAGGATTTAACGTTTATTCCAGTCGATATCAGGACTGTTCTTGAAGAGATATTCTGCCTGTAAACAGAAGAGTTTCAAAACTACAATTATTTTCACATCTCCAACTTCAAAATATATGCAAAATAACAAAGATATAGTGGATAACATTGCTTTAAACAACACTTAAGAACGTATTAAATGTAGCTTATGGCAGAAAATGTCTCTATGTGAGAGAAAACTCTTTCCCCCAAAGACTATCCAAAATACCACCCTGACCTCACTCACACTCTTCATAGCAGTCACTGTTTCTAGCGTGGGCAAGAGAAGGAAGTGAGCCATTTATAACAGTTTTGTCACTCCAAGGAAAGGTCTAGGGAGTACCCTAGAACCTGATTTCTAGACCCACTGATCCTGATCTTTAAAAGCTATTCAGTTATGAGGGAAGATCTACAGCTACAGGTAGCTATCACTCACCAGCAGGCAAAAAGAAAACATTCCTTAGTGCCTGAAGTTGAATTGTAACACAACTGCCTTCATTTCAATCTTTTGCTTGATTTATAAAATCCTCTGTTTCAGCTTGTAAACAGCTTGGTCAGGACGTGCAGGCAGAACAGCAGCACAGCAATAACGTTACACCACCTGGATTCCTGTCTGAGTGCAATGACCTGACCCTGCTTGCAGCCCCAAGTTGAGCTGGATACTGTCCTGAGGTCATTTGCAACTGGAATTAGTCTGTGAATGTCCTACAGGATTTTTTCCTTTATTTATGTGTGTATTGTGAAGGGAATTACCAAAGAGCTTGCATTTATCATTATGACAACGTGTTCAGTTGTGCCAGGGGGTGGGGGTAGCGGGGGGAGAGTGATGTCCTGCTTTCTGAAGAGTTAAAAATTTAAAATCATTTGAAAGTAAGCATAAGTAGTTAGAATTTTTAGGCTGCAGGTTGAACTTTATCTGAACCATATGGTTATGTTTTTAAGTCAAAGATGGATTGCAGTGAAACCTGGCACTAACAATCTGAACATTAATAATAGAATAGACAAAGATGCAGCTTAAACATTACTTAAAAATTAATAGCTGGGGTAGACAGCCCATAGATCATGGTATATGAACCGTAACAACCACATGATTGTAACAACCAGGACCAACCAAAAGCCCACTGAAACCGACCTAACAGGGTGTGGACGTGACCCTTTAGCAAACCCTTGGTAACAGAGAGCAAACCAATGAAGGGCAACCAGATCTCAGAGCCTCATAGAGCTCTTGGTCCCATGAGGGATGTCCTGTGAGGGATGAGAAGTCTGGATTGTAACGATGTAATTGCTCAGGGATTTCTTTGTTTGTGGACCCTCTTTTGAGGCACCTAACTCCAGCTATCAGATATCATAACAGGTTCATTGGCACAAATCAGTCTAGTGGAAATGAAAGCCTAATGTAAAACAGTTCTTTAACTTGTAGTCCTCTATGGCACAGCAGAATTGTCAGGGTACATAAGATGTGCAAAGTGCACATACTAAGGGGAAACAGATTCTGGTAGTGATTTTTGTCCTATTACTGTTTAACTACACTGGATCCTTCCCTTGATACACAGTATCAGCTGATCCCTTGAGGAGTAGTTCCTGGGTTTTAATTTTCACTATAATTGCTGGTCACCAGAACTGCAGATTCTAATCACTAATTAGTTACTGTCCTGCAAGTGGGGAGGAAATTTAAGTCCTTTCATTAATAGAGATTATTTGGGTCTATATGAGTATTCAAAAATATTTAAGAAATAAAACATAATCACCTTACCAGAAAATTGACTGGGTCATCGGGCCTGATCCTACAACATTCATTTATCCCTTGCATAAGTGTTGGCATGACATGCTTCATTAAATAGTTTCGTAGGGGAATAGACTGGGCCTCCAATAACTCTTGTTCCTGTTTTTTCACTTCCTCCTGCTGTTTAATCTACAATTAATAAAGAAAAAATATGTTTATAAAATCCATCAAATAACACTTGGCTAAATAATAGTGCTGGTCTAGAGGGAAAAAATAGTTTTAGAAGCTGTGGACAGAACTTTAAAGAACAAGCTGACAGTAATAATTATTAACTGTTTATTATATTTAGAGCACACAACACACTGAGGGTACAGAATTGAACATAATAAGGACTGACATAATCTCTTTACTAAAATGATTTTATTTTTTTCTTTAACACCTAAAAGGAGGTTTAGTCTCAAGTCTTCCAGTGGTCCTGTTTCCATAAGGTATTTGGCAAAACAGTTGAAATACACTGTAGCACTTCAAAAATTAGTACTATTGCAAAACACAGGTGGTTTCTTGAGGCTTATTTTAACTGGAGGGACGGAGAATATTTTTACTCAGTAGAGAGCCCTGGCTTTCTAATTTTTTAATTTGTTAATTGTGTGGCGTTTGTTTCTCTTTGGTTCCCTTTATTTGTTTTATTCGTATTTCATCAATGTTTTTGAGGGGCTTGAGAGTCAAATAAACTAAACTAGTCACTAAAACCACAGTGAACATCTGTTTCCACCAGCTAAATTTATTTCTGAATTCAGGTTAAATCAAATTATATTTTTACACTCAAAAAGTAAGAGGGATGAGGGAATATAACTGCTGCAAGCTTTTCTTCCTTCCATTCAATAGCACTTAGTAGCATGCATACTTGCACCAGCTTTAGCCAGAAGATTTCTGCAACTCATTTTCATTGTCCTCTCTTCACTCATTTTATTCATCAGTAGCCTGAGTCATATAGAGATACAGCAAACAGATGATACTCTGAAGACTGCTTTTCTATACTCCAGGCAAAACACAAAAGCAATATTCAGATGAAACAGATACACCAATTTTTACCTTATTCACACAATTCAGGAGTGCTATTGAATAAATCTTGCAAGTGGTCTTTGGCCACTACTCGGAGACAGCAGCTAATTTACAGTGTCAAGGGCAAATGAACAGTTGCTTAGATCTGATCATAACCTTAAACACACGTTTTATCTAACCCTACTTCAGCTTTGATTAATGCAGTTTGCACTTTTAAAGGTAGATGGCTTGGATTGAATCTAGCTAAATTGTGTTAGCTATTCTTAAGAACTTCACAGGGTACAAAATGCTGTTTAATGCTGAATGAAGCTGTAAACAATCAGATATTAGAAAACCCTTATATATGAGCCAACATCAGAGGAATGTAAATCTTTCTTTAATTGTCAGTAATTTCAGCATATTATTACCCAATAGATGTGTATGGGCATTGAAATATAAGAAAAGGACTTTTCCAAGGAAGGATTAGTTTGTTTTTAAATAACTCTAGAAGAAGACAATAGACTTCTCTTCTGGTGAGACGGCCTGAATTTGGGTGTGAACAGGAACATTCTTACAGTACCAATTTCAGGTCATTTAACTAAACTGTCCTTGGGTGTGGAAAGGTAAATAAGGAAAAAGCATCACGAGCAAGTCTTCTGGGGTCAGCTAGCCTATATACCAAGTACTTATTAGATTATTAGCAAACAAAAACCATCCTTCAGACTGCATCAGGTAGTCCTTACCGAACTGAGTACTCAGCTCTTACACACGTTCTTGCAGGCTCAGAAACCTTTCTGCAGTGTAGGCTGGAAGATTGGGTCAGTGTTGAGCTAAAAATCTAGTTTGATAATTAAGACTTAGTCAGGCGCTTAGAAGTAAACTGAGCAAATACAAAAGTCCTGTTCGACTTGGTAAGGAAAGTCTCCGCTGATTGTAGTAGATATTTATAAATGGTAAAATAGAAGAGCTACAGCATAGCAGCAACAAGAGTACTATAAAAGTGTTTTAAAGACATGCTGATACCAAAATGCAAAAAAATGCTATGTCTGTAATAAAAAAAGCATATTATGTAAGATGGGCTTTGAAATGCACTGTGGAGATAGCCTAACCCAAACCTAAATTAGGATACAAGGAACAAGAGAATTTATGCTACATTTCCCAAGTGTATTTACATAACAGATTACTTGAAGTCATCTAAAACACATAAATAATAATGTTTTCAAAAAAAAAAAGTATTAACCTACCCACTCTTCCCATCTCTCCTTTCTTTCTTCCCTTTCCTTATCTTCTTTACGCTCTTGTTCAGCTTTTTCTTTAGCTTCTTTGGCAAGCTGTTCCTCAGCTGCCTGGCGTTGCAAAACCTCCTTTTCTTCATCTGTCAAACCATAATTCCGAGGTTCTCCAACTTCCTTGATGATCTTTGATACAGCAAGTCTGTTTTCAAAATCTTCATATACAGCTACATCTTTTAAATAATAAAAGAGAGAACCATTTCAAGGTTTTGTCAACTATCCTCAAGTATTATGCAAGGCCTAAAAATTGTGTTCATGTTATTTGAATTTTAAAGTAAAAGATGTTGTTTTCAATCGCTTATAAATGTCAACTTTTTGTTACATAGAATGAAGTTTTCTAAATCTGATTTTCTTTACCAGTTTCATCTGAAATACTTTGCCTCTTAAGCTGATGTAAGAAAGAAACATACTAAAATAAATTTTACAACGATTGTTTAACCATTGAAGCTTGCCCAGGTTTTGAACCCAAAAAAGAGGTCAACTACCATATCTCAGAGACGTTCCTGGCACCAATCTTATGTCAACTTCTCCAGATGCACAAAACCATCAGTTTTCTCCTTTTCTCCTCCCTGAATGCTACACAATAGGTTGTTAGGATGTGGCACAAACTCCTATGGTTTCACTCATGCAGATTTACAAATACACAGACCTTTCTCCAGTCAATATCTTACTGTGTTATATTTACAAAACAAATTTGTAGCTTCATGTAGGAACACAAGGACTGAACAAGACCTTCTCTTTCATTTATTCCTTCTCTACTTCTAATTGCTGGAAGTTACTTGCACAATAAACTTGACAAGAAAAAAGAAAAAATACAGAAGAATGAAGACTTTCTCCAGGGCTCCCTAGTTTCTGTATGTATTCAGTGTGTGGAGGCTGAAACACACACTGAAACAGAAACAGTACAGGAATGTACATGGAAAAGAGGAAAAGTGGTTGTTTGAAGGGAGAGAATACTGAGGTAAAGTATTTGTTGAGGGGCAGGAAGTGGAATGTGTAAAAGCACAGAAGTGGGTAAGGAGACATGCAGATGGAGGGGAAAAGAAGAATCATAATACAGAATTTAGATGAGAAACCAGTCGCCCCAGCTCCACAGCTCTTTAGGAAGTTATTTTGGAAGTCATTGGCAAAGCTTTTTTCCCAGTTCTTTCTAATCACCAATTCAGGCAAATCAGACTCTCAAATACTAATACCATTTTTCCAAGAGTTAAATTGTTTGTGATTTGGACCTCAAATCCAAAGTCTGAGCATGAATTGAGGAGGAAACTAACATAATTCTATGTGATAAAGCTTATTTTACAGCTCCTTCTTTCAAAAATCAGGAATTGCATTCCTGAAGTATTCCAAATTAAAGCAGTACATTTGCTATAGCAAGCAGCCCATCATTCCGACAATTTTAGCTGCGCCTGGACATACAAATTACAATGAAAATAACTTTTCTTGTCATTTAAAGTATTGCTAAGAATGGTTTCAATGTTGAATTTGAGGTCTCAAAGACTGCATTTTTTTCTTGGATGGCCACAGAAGGGTACAATGTTCATTTTACAGCAATCAGAATTAGCTACATTTATCCTAAAAACCTAATTCAATTTAAATGAGAAATGAAGTTAGCACTGATGCTAGCTGAGAGGAAAGATCACTGGAGAAGGAGTTCACAAATTAATGTCTTTAAAGGGATTGCTGTTGTAACTTTAACATGCCTTTTTGTATAAGATTTAACATGCCTGTCAACATTCCCAGTTTGCAAATGAGAAAAATGAGACACAAGATAACCAACTTGCAGTCTTCATATAGTGAGTCATCAAAGCAGAGTTTCCAGAATCTTGAAGCCCACTCCTTTGTACTAATCATATTTCAGACTCAGAAAAAATAATAATCATAAAAATGATACATAAAACCATGTTACAATTTTTTTAATTTAAGGTGGAAAAAATATTTATTATTTTGAAACAACATTTAACAAATCACAGGCACAATTTTTAACAACTTCTTTGGAATATAACTGAGCAAGCAGTTGGGTCTCTGCTAAAATCCATTGCTACTTAATTCTATGCATCTGAAAATCCAGCTGGAACATCGACTAGAATGGAGGGGTTAATGGCTGAGTTATCTTTGTGATCTGTTCCTACCATTTTACAGCAGAAGCAACACACCTGCATGCCTCCATGGGTAACAACCAGGAATCTGAACATGGGTAAGGAGACACTTCTGAGACAAACAGGACATAAAGATGATGCTCATTTGAACATGAAAACCAATGCTATACACCCAATATGAAAACCATCTGGATTGTCATGGTTGTGATACTGCAATAACTAAAATCAGTAGGCAAGTGAGTTTCTGTATTTGGAATGGGCTACAGTTGAAGAATAATCTTGAGGCATAATTCTTTGACAGCGCCTCTACTTGCATATCTGGAAGTGTATAAGCTAGGAATATGACCAGTTGGTGACACCAGACCTTAATATTTACCATTTCATACATTTACTTGTAGAATTTCCTCAATTCTAAAATAATTACACTAACTCACTATATCCTCCCACTACTACACTTCCTAACAACACTTATATCTTATTATTTTCAAAATAATCTCCATGACTGACAATAAATAAAAATCTTGGAAAATCACTTGTGGCTAGGGGGTTGGACAATTAACTTTTCATAATTCATCTCAAATAGACATTGCAAATATCAGCAGTTTGATTTTAGCTGCAGAGGTCTCGCCCCTCTTTGTTTCCTTTCCTCTCCCCCCTAAAACCCACCTTTTCTTTAGAATGCTGTCACTCTGATCTCACTGGCATGAATAATCAGATTATAGTTAAGATTTCCCAGTGATCACAATTTTCTAGATAGTATGCAGGGAAGACAAATTTTCTCTCATACAGGTATAGTGCAAAACAGATTCAGTCTCAGGCTTCCACTTTTGATTTCTAGTAATTTTCTTAAATGCTTCTTAATTTACAGATTACCCACATGTTGTCATGGGGTTGCAAAATGTGGAAAACGTAAATTTTTTTTTAAGAAATTATGTACTTTGATGTTTCATCTTTGCATACTTTCAAGCTTGATCAACAAGAAGGAAGGTTTAACCCATGAAACCGACAGCAAGCTCTAAATGATGTCCAGGTGTTACAAAAACAAATTACTTGTTCCTTGAATTACCTTGTTAAGGTGTAGGCCTGAACGAGACTCAATGATCTCAGACCAATGAGCCATTAACAAACTGGGGAAGAAGGATTTACCACTGATAGTGGACACAAAGAATGCAACGTTTGCAGGCCATAAGGGCATTTGGCAGAACGCCCAAGGAAGAAATGAATAAAGCCAACTGAGAAATTGTGCTGAAATCAGCTCCAGCTGGGTGAAAGTTAATGCCAGCAGTGAGGAAATCACAACCACCAACATATTCAAGGACCACCAACACAAAAAACCCACTGACCCAAAAGAAGAGTAACACTGAGCATAGGAAGCAAGAGAATAATTACCCAAGAGAAGAATACTAATTAATAAGAGAACTATGTAATATTTAGCCAATAAACACTAATCCCTTGGTTTGGTAAAATGTATAAATAGTCAAAAGTTTTGACAGTAGGAGCATTTGATTTGTGGACTACCACCCAGCACAGAGGTTAGCACAAGTCTGAAACAACAATCAATGCCTCTCTTCAGGGTGTAATTATTAGTTTTTTGCCCACCAGGTAACAAATCCAATTTTTGAGGACAATAGCATCAGTGGATAAATCTAAAGAAAAAAAAATATAAGGAACCATGATGTATATGTCCATGAAAATGTACTCTTACACATATGTGAAAGGATGCCAGTACAGAGATCTGTAAACTAAGTCACAAAATTATTCTAATAATTAAAATTACAAAAATGAACAACTAACAATGCAAATTTTACAAACAGGTTAACAGTAAAAGAATATTTTTGCAGGTATATAATTATGTGCTTGTTGTATATGTATTCTGCAATGTTAATAAAAATATTATTTATATATGGATACTTACTATTTGATTTTTGCAAGTGTTACATTTGTAAGAACAAAAATTTTTTATTCATGTTATATCTACTAATTTTATTATTCCTTACCAACAAACTGAGGATGTATTTCAAGTTCATCAAAATAGTTGAGAACTGTCACATCATCAGCATTTATCTTGCGGAAGTGCTTCAGAGCTTCCAGGAACTGCTCCTCAGTATATTGAGTTCCAGCAACTTCACTCTCTGAAAGTTGTATTATTCTGTTTATAAGGAATTCATCAGATGCCATCAAAGAAAAAATAAATTCTGTGAAGAAGAACATATTGTTTGAATATATACAAAATTTCCAAAGGAATCAAGCAAAAACAGCAGGATAAAGCAATTTCTACATAGATTAAATCCACTCTATTTTAATTCTCAGCATAACCAATGCATTACATTTTTATTCCATTAAGCTGCTGTAATCACAACAAGACAGCCACTACTGTTGTTATCAGCCAACAGTTGGTGGCATTTTCACAAAAAAACACAAACAAACAAACAAACAACCCAGAAACTGAACCAAACCCTTCCTTTTAATTAAGAAAACTTCTTCAACAAAAAGTTGGCCAAGCATTGGAATAGGCTGTTGGAGAAGTTGAGATGACTGAGTCACCATCCCTAGAGGTATTTGAGAGATGTGACACTTAAGAACATGGTTTAGTGGTGGACTTGGAAGTGCAAGATTTAGGGTTTGACTTGATGCTCTTAGTGGTCTTTTCCAACCTAAATGATTCTATGATTAATTGTTCACTTTTAAATATGAGGGCAGCAGCATTACATGAAATAGATTTTTTTTTAAGTTAAATTAAACAGGGACAGATGGAGTAATATTTTAGACTTCTTGTTGGTGGCAGCAATTTTTCATCAGTTTATTTAATTAGAAAATTAAACTACTCAGTTTATTTATAAAGAAATCTATTGAACTTACCAGGTATGATAATTTGATTAAATTTAGGCATTTTGCCTGCTGCTTGTTCCTCTTCTTCTTCTCCTTCTTCCTCTTCCACTAAAACAAAAGTAAGAAATAATTGACATTTTCATTTGAAGCAACAATATCACTTTATTTGCTAAAAATGTGCAAAGTAAAACACAGGTTTGCCAATATCCAAATTTTAATAATAATTGGAAATTAATTTAACCTTGACACCAGTTTAGAGAATTCAGTAAGTAATTCATGTTGCCAGGCACCCCAGAATTGTACCTTGGGACACTAGTAGTTGTTTGCCTATACCACAGATGTATCTACATGCACATACAATTTTTAAACATGTCCAATTTTAAAACTGCTGTCTTATCTTTGGCCTCTCCTCCTGCCCAATAAATTATTCTGCAAAAAATAGAGACAAGGCTCAGAACAATGAGTAGAAATATTTTACAACTCTGTTAAAATGGTTTTTGCTACTAAGGGTCTGCTTTTATGAATAGTCAGTAAAACTGCCTGTAAAGTACCAGCTGAGCATGACCATTTGCAGAACAGCATACTAAGCTGAACAAGACTATTCTCCTGTACCTTCAAACCTCAGTTATAATTTAAACATGAAGATGATTCTTGGTCTTAATGTATAGACAGTGCTTGCTCACAATTTGAAATGTGTGTATCTACAATAGCTTACCTAATAAATACACTGTAATTTGGCCCACAAAATATGTACTGGTGCACTGGCTGGATCCCCTCATTCAGTAGCCCTTAAACATTATGAAGAAATTCTTCTACAGAGCTTGCTTAATTGGAGCTGGACAAGAGAGCATCCTCCATGCTTGTGCATTTACTTTTACATTACCAGGAAAGATAGTCTAAAAATTATCTTGTGCATAAATTAAATAAGATGCATTACAGTCTTTCTTACATTCTAATAATCACACATCACAAAACTTAGTTTTGTATCTTGCACTGCAGTCTTTACAGTGCTGATGCACTCAAATAGTATGGCTCTGAGAACAGCAATGATAATGACAACATCAGCAGCAATAAAAACAAAACCAGCAACAAAACCAAATCAAGCAGTACACACCTCTAAAAAGCTCCATTGCCTCTTCATAGGTCTCTGGGAACCCATCTAAAACATATCCCTGATTCCTACAAGGCATGGACATGAGCTTGTCCTTCATAATTTTAAGGATATACTCATCACCTAGTTTCCCTAAGACAAAGAAGGTTAATAGGTGCGTAGTTTATAGAAATAAGAGATCTGAAATTATTTTACTAACATTTAATACATTTTAATACATTTTCCTTCTACTTAGACCCTAAAAAGTTAAATATTTTGAGTTACTATTTGTATATTATGCATTGTCAGCAATCTATGGAATATTAAAATGTAGATATAAAATAAAATTACCTTTGTGTTTACAAGGATATAAACATTAGTCCTTAATGATCTAAACATGAAGTTAGTTTTGTTTTGAATGCTAGAATCAGATTTTTATAGAGGCAGTAAAGAAATACTTAGAGAAAAAAAGTCATGAGAAAGCAATAATTGTCTATTTTCATTTTACAGTAAGACTTAAAGATAGTCTTCCAAAAAAGACATGAGGTAGGTTTTACAAGTTTCATTTTCAGACAGGTTGTGATATGAATTAGTTTGTTTACCTGTCCTACGTTGCCGAGAAAATACGTAGGAGGAAAGTCAGGTTTGACCTGAAATTTTGTCCTTTTGGTTCTTACTTTATTTTGCTTTGACTATTAAAAGTCTTAGATATTTATAAACCATTCTAATCATAAAAGTATGTAACTATTTTTAAAGACATTGTAATTTTAAACAACACATCAAATCATGCAGAAGAGATGCTGCCATAGGTCTCGTTACTGATGTTTCCAGGTGTGTGAGAAGTTCATTTCTTTGCAGATACACAAGAT
This sequence comes from Ammospiza caudacuta, assembly GCF_027887145.1. Classification (NCBI taxonomy): domain Eukaryota; kingdom Metazoa; phylum Chordata; class Aves; order Passeriformes; family Passerellidae; genus Ammospiza; species Ammospiza caudacuta. The sequence continues at coordinate 51,984,227 of NC_080598.1, read as the reverse complement.
CTAAATCAGCTAAACCCTTAGCAACAGATCACATTTTTATGGGGGATCACTTTATATCACATGGAAAACGTTAAAGACTAAGACCGAAACTACATGGCATTATTAATATACAAATGGTAACTAATATTTTTCAGCAAGGAACCTTTTTTCAATCTTTTACAAATTCTTTCCATGCTTCAATAAGCAGTATTTACTTTTTAATGATGTATGAGGTTCTTAATAACCCCCACAATTTCATATCAGCGTGCACTTGTTTTTACTAAACTACTTTTATTATTGCAAGTTTGACAAAGGTATATTTCACCAGCTTTTTACTTTAGGTTATAGAAATGTTATACTCTCTGCTCTGAGAAGAAAACATGACATTATTAAAAAATTCTGAAGTAGAAAAATGAAAGTGCTATGATTAAAGAGGCACCAAAATATTTTTAAAATATGTCACTTTTAATATACAAGGTGTATTGTTGGATTGGGTTTGTGTGGACAGGTTTTGTTAGCCAGGGGACTTACAGAGGTGACTTCTCTGAGAAGCTGGTAGAAGCTTCCCCCATGTATGACAGAGCCAATGCCAGATGGCTCCAAGATGGATCTTCTGCTGAACAAATTTAAGCCAATCAGGGATGGTAGTAATGCCTCTGTGACCAAATAGCTATGTAGGGAAAAAGTCATTGTGCAGAAATAAAAAGTGGTCAGGGAAGACAGAAGTGAGAATCTGTGAGAGAAACCTGTCTGCAGACACCCAGGTCAGTGCAGAACCAGGGGAGGAGGTGCTGCAGGTGCCAAAGCAAAGATCCACCTGCAGGCTGTGGTACAGCCCAGGGTGAGCAGGCTGTCACCATGCCGCCCATGGAGGTCCAAGGGAGAGCTGAGATCCACCTACAGCCCATGGAGAGGCCCCCTCAGAGCAGGTGGATGTCTAAGGAGGCTGTGACCCCATGGGAAGCCCACACTGGAGCAGGCTCCGGGCAGGACCTGCACACCCACGGAGAGAGGAGCCCACTCTAGAGCAGGTTTGGTGCCTGGACTTGGGATCATGTGGGGGACCTGAGCTGGAGCAGCCTGAAGGACTGCATCCTGTGGAAGGGACCACACTGGAGCAGTTCATAAAAAGCTGTAGTCCATGGGAAGGGCTCATGCTGGAGAACTTTGTGGACGACTGTCTGCTGTGTGAGGGACCCCAAACTGGAGCAGGGAAAAGACTCCTCTCCCTGAGGAGGAATCAGCAGCAGAAACAACATGTGATGAACTGGCCATAACCCCTATTCTCTGTCTCCATGTGCTGCTGGTGGCAGGAAGCAGAGAATCATGAATAAAGTTAAATTCTGGAGAGAAGAGAGGGGTGGGTTCTCTGATTTTGACTGGCAATACATTTAAGTAATTTCCCCAAGTTAGGGCTGTTTTGCCCATGACAGTACTCTGTTTGTGATCTCTCCCTTCTTTATCTCAACTCATAAACACTTCATTGTATTTCCTCTCTCTTGTCCAGTTGATTCTTGATTTCAATAGGAACTAAAAGTCTAGAACACAAATTTATTTCCTAATTTCCATTTGCATAGGGTTGCACTAGCCTACCTGAATCCCATCATCATACTTTGTATTTCCTACCTTTATTCTGCTGCATGTTTTCTTTTATTGCATCTAAGAATTCCTTTGCTTCTTCTATATTTTCACCCTCTTCCTCCTCCTCCTCCTCTACAAGCTTTTCTCCTTCTCCTTCTCCTTCTCTTTCTCCTTCTCCTTCTCCTTCTACTTCACTTTCCACCCTGACAGGTTCTTTAGCCACAATTTGCTCCTGATGACAAGAACAGAAATATGTGTTGGCTCAGAAATTCTGTAACCAAATTTACTTTATACACAGATGTAATAAAAGAAAAAAATAAATAATTCCTTTCATGTGTGTTCATGAACAGTGAGATACTGAGCAACTTCCATTCTCTAAAAAGATTTCAGTGCAAATGCCAGAGATGATCAATATGTTGAAAGATAGATATTTCCATTCTCAAATAATGGGATTATAAGTAAATTTTAAATGCTGCCACACATCTTAAAATCTGAGAAATTAAAATAACAGGAATATTAGAAAACAGCAACACACCAGATCTGCAATTTTTTCAGAAATGGCATCTTTTGTGCTAACATAATGGAGTTTGTAGTGCTTGCAGAGCTCCTTAGCAATGGTAGATTTGCCAGAGCCGGGAGGACCATGAATGTAAACTTTGAGAGGCTGGAAAAAAGGATAAAGATATGACATTATTCAAACAGCACATATGCTTCTATGTAAAAGCAGCAATATTTTTAATATGACTAATAGGAAATAGCAATTGTGCTTAAAACTAAAAGGATATTTTTGTCTTATTTATTTATTTCTTTTTTAATATCTCCTCTATCACCCACAGGTCTCAAGTAACATAGTTACTTAGATGATGAAATTTACTGTTGGAGAAAAAGCATGCTTCTATTTAGTAGACTTACAGACCAATTTGTTGTGGCTAGTTAATGTTTGAATAATCCAAAGAGATGAAACACAATCCCACAGATAGGATGCAGTGAATTTTGGAATGTCTCTACTTTCCAATTGAGATAGAGTTGCTGTCATCAAAATTATTATTTAGACCTCAAAAATTCCAGATCCATCACAATCTTAAGTAATGTCTCATTTCAGCCTACCTAGCCTGAGGATGCGTAAGCGCAATTAGGATCCCAGTATGCACTTTTTAAATATGTTATGCAATAAACTCATAATCATACCTAATTAAGTGTGTATCTTAATTTAGTAAATCTGACAGTACAGACTCTGCAATAGAGTAGTGACAGAGACAGTCTAGCTAGCCTTACTTCTCCTTGCTACCTGGTATGTACTGTTTTTTTAGTTAGATGGATTTGTTCTGCGATGCAATAGTTTAACCCAAACACAGATCTGATCATTCTTTCAGAGCTATGGAGGGACTTTCAGTAAATAACTTTTAACAATAGCATCTTTATCTTTTTTACATGCCCTGAACTCTTATTCAAAGTTTGAACCAGATATAGACATGCTAAACAGCTTTATTGATACTTGGATGTAAACAGGCATTTTTCTGCACCTTTCAGTAACCTATACATCTGAATAGAGAAGTTCTAAATATCAAGCTAACATAGGAAATAGTGCAGTTGCACAGTAAATTACACTACAGAGCAGGGTAAAAGGAAGGCTATATTGCATTGGAATATCCACACTCACTGAATACATAAAGGGCACAAAATACTCACCTAACTATTGACTATTATAAAAAAATAAATAAAAGATACACTTATTATATTCCTGAGGCAAAATATACCAAGAGTACCATATACTGCATAAAGAAACTAGCTTCAGAATAGCAGCTTTCCATCATTAAGCTAATTTGTATTTACAGAATTTCAGTTTTAGGCATAAAGGAAATAAAACTCAGTCTTCTTTTTTTTTCTTTTGCCTCTTATTTAAAGAGGCAAAAAAAGAGCCTCTTATTTAAATCTTCAATTTAATTTTAAGTTTTTATGTTCACTTATTTTGCATCTATATCCATCTTCTGTGGATTTTTACTTAATTAATTTAATACTTGTGTTTATATAACCATTTCTATTGGGAATAAAGAGAGAAGAGCAGTTTAAAATACTATACCAAAGCATTACCAGTAATCCTCGAGCTTGCTTGTATTCCAAGACAACTTGAGCAATGTTATCTATCAGTCCTGTCTCAGCAAACCAGTTAATGTTGAAATTCTCTTTCAAATAAAGAGATTCCATTCGCAGGTTCACAAACAACATATCCAGTTGCATTTGCTGGAGGAACAAAGCTACATTTATGAACAGACTTAAGCTATGCATGTTAAAAGAACAGCTGGAGCAAGAGACTAGAATGGATGGGGAGAATAGAAAGAATAAAAGCATTGGGAAAGAAGGTTTACATACAAGACAAAACAGATATTTAAGCTTTTAAAAAATATTAATTTTTAATGTATGATTGTATTTGAGTGTTCTCAAATTAGAACATGCAACACTAAACAATTTTCTGTGTAATGAAAAGTTTTCATGTAACTGCAAGGAATCCCCACTTTTATAAATTTATTAAGTGCCATCTTAAAACTATCTGGCTTGCATTTTCTTTATTTCTGCTATGAACAGTTTCTTCCAGATAAACAGATGAATACAACGTAATTTATGTATTCTGTGTTCATCAGCCTTAGTAGCACTGCATTATTAACCTTTTTTAAATTTTTATCATTTTAGAGCCCTCCCATATGCTAAGGGGAACAGTGATATCAGAGCTTCAGTGTTTTATTTTTTAAATGAGGCTGTAACTCTTCAAAATTCTGTGTTTTATGATGGCTAGATTTTATTTATTTATTTTCCAAATTTAAACTCACTTTAAATATTTTTAGGCATATTTTGGGGCTAATTTTTTCTGCTCAAATAAAGAAAAAAGAAATTATATATTTCATTGTATCATACTTTTAAGTTTAAATACTTTCCTGAAGAAGTAAAAGAAAGCAAATTACTGACTGTTAGCTCTTTGCTCAGGAATGCATTTTCTTTAGGAACCTTCTCAATTTTTCCTGGTCCAATATTTTTACTGATACACTGTCAGAAAAACAAACAAAGAAACAAATAAAGCAAAAGCCACATCAGAACCACTTAAGAAATCAGATTCTTAGGAAAAAAAATGAACAGAATTTCTGTGGATAAAAGATGTGCTGTAAATTTTATGTTACGCTGTGCCTGGAAAATCAGGATACTGATTTGAAATAGATGTAAGAACAATACATTTATGCCTTGAAAATCAGGATACTGATTGAAATAGATCTAAGAATAATATATTAACTTTAATGTTTTAGTATTGAATAGTTTTTCATTGCTAAGTAACACTTCTTCCTTACTACCTGCAATTAAAAAAAAATCAAAACACCAAAACAAAAACAAGCAAACAAACAAACAAAAAAACCCACAGAAAACTTTATAATGCTCTTAAATATATGAATAAATTCCTAGTGCTTCATATGTATTTGGAGATATTTATTTTCCCAGCACTTTTACTTCAGGTTCCTTCAGGTTCTTCATTAACAATTGGGAAGGCTTTTCAGATCAATGCTACTTACTGATAACTCTCGGCATATCATTTGCATTTCATCATTAGACAGAAATTGTTAGTTACTCCTACAGCCGTTTAGAATAGATTTAAATCACACTAAATTCCATAAAATCTGTGTAGAGCATTTGTGTAGACTATTGTCAGAGACTGAAATACTACAGTTTATGACTTAAACATTTTCATGAAGGACTTTTGCCTATTGTAGCAAAAACTGTTTTACAAAGGCTGCGAAGACCACCACACCCTGAATGGGGCTCTGGCTGAGGCCCCGGACTGCTCGCTGATGAAGATAAGATAAAGTAACAATTTAGGAATGCATTCACAGAGCACAAGCCTAACACCTTCTGAGGAGTGACCCAGCCCAGGGCTATCAGCTGCCAGGCTGCTCACAGACCCTCTCACCTAAAGGTGTGGGAGGGAGGAGACTTTTTGGGGGTGTAGCGCAAAAGCCTCTGGTGAGAGGCAGTGACCGCCCTTCCTCCACTGTGCACACCGTTCAGCTGACAGGCCCTTCACTCCGAGAAAAGCTTATCCACAGCAGAAGGGGTGTCATGGCCCATCAAAGGCCCCCCAAAGGGGTCCCCAGACCCTGCACCAGAGCACTGCAGCATGTTGCAACAGATCCGCAGTGTTGCAAGGACAGTGTCAAACTGGCCCCTGCAAGGGGGACACGTGGGCATTCCCACCTGCCCAAAGCCTGCATTAACCCGCTGGATTCTACAGGCTTCTGTGTGGTGGCCCTCACCACCAGAGGAAGTCCAGATGTACGGGAGCAACGGGACGTCATTGGGACCTTTGGATGGGTGATATGCTTCCACCTAGCTCCTTCCCTTCCCTTCCCTTCCCTTCCCTTCCCTTCCCTTCCCTTCCCTTCCCTTCCCTTCCCTTCCCTTCCCTTCCCTTCCCTTCCCTTCCCTTCCCTTCCCTTCCCTTCCCTTCCCTTCCCTTCCCTTCCCTTCCCTTCCCTTCCCTTCCCTTCCCTTCCCTTCCCTTCCCTTCCCTTCCCTTCCCTTCCCTTCCCTTCCCTTCCCTTCCCTTCCCTTCCCTTCCCTTCCCTTCCCTTCCCTTCCCTTCCCTTCCCTTCCTCTTTGCCTCTTTTACTATTAAATAAAATATATCAAATTTTTGGCACCAACATCTAACCTCATTTGCTTTTAATCATGTTTTTGGGATACATTTTGAACCTTCAAACCTCCCAAACCTTTCCATTTTTTACACAGAGACTTAGTTTTCTTTGCTCTTCTGGATTTAAACTGGACCGTAACAACATCAGATCAAATAATCCAGCATTCTGGCTTCAATGATGTCACTTAGTGGACACCCAGTGAAGATAAGCATGGAAAAGGCATATGTGATACCCGTTCCAAACTCTCTTCTAATCTTCAGCTATTTTCAACTAGAACTCTCAAGGTGTTTCTTTCTCATGCACCTTTCCAGTCTTCCCCGGGCTGGTACAGCTCCCTGCCAAGAGAGGCCTCTGTAGCACCCTCTCCACTGGCAACTTCCCGTCCCCAAGAACTGTCCACTTACCCCTGTCCTCTATTTGACATTTCTAAACACCCTCATACTTATGAAAGGACACCAACCACTCTCCTTGGGATGCCTCCCTGGACCAAGGCACAGGTTTCATCTTCTAGTGAGCTCCCTGTTTCATTAAATTCTCTTTGATACAACAACAACAACAACAACAAAAGGGCTTTATGTAACATTTGCTCAATCTACATGAGCAAGTGTCCTATGAGCTGACTCTCACTATCACAGTGTACTGTTTAGCAGTGTCATTCAGACTACTTCTAGGTTTAATTTCAAAACTCTTGGAAAAACAAGATATCTTCCACAATGTGAAGGGAAACACATGGTAAAGACAGTATCTAATCACAGTTTTGTGAATCTCATAACAATTCTCCATAACTTTCGTAGGTAAAAATTTTATTAAAGTTAATGATAATAATGCAAAAATTAGTTCTGCAAGATCAAGTAAACTACTTCATTTAAAGGACAGAAGTCTTAGAGGATTTCAAAGTAATCTTTCATGTAATTTACTACTCAGGATAATTCAGGAAGACCTAGGAATGTCTACTTCAGTAAAACACATAGCTTTAAAGCCTTGCATAAATATACTAAAGAACAACAACAACAAAAAAGAAATTAAAATATCATGCTTTTATCAACTCTCTTACCTTTATTAATTCTCGAAGCGTGTGCATCGATGCATCTACTCCAAGTACATACTGAAAGGCTGGCTTGAGTTCTGCTACATTTTGCAACACTCTGAAACACAGCAAGTACAGCCCGAGCTGGAACTTGGAGAAGCATCCAGGGCTCTCCTTGTTAAAGGCAGTTCATGAAACAGCACCAAGAGTCTGAAAATTCTTGCAGAACATTTCAGAGCATGACATTTTCACACATATTTCACTTAATAAAGAAGCACAGCTACACATTTTATTTGGAAGGAAGTTAAAAGAATAAAAAGCTATATCTGTGCAAGATGTTGTCTTAGTCTGCTGTTGAGTCCACAATCCATTTCCAGTTCTGTGCAGTTAACTGGAATCACACTGTGGACTGAGCATGACTTGTCATTTATTAAAAGCAAAGCACCAGTGCAACAGTCAGATAAGGATTCCAGAAAGCACATCTGCTTCTAGAGAAACTGAAGGCTCTCTATGACTCAGTTAAAAGGGCCCAAAAGTGACCTTAAACCAATCCACCCCATTTAAAAGCCTCAGTACTCTCTAGTGGATTTCTCATCTAGCTAGGTATCAATTATTGCTCAGAGAATTTTTTTCCCCTTACATTGCTAAATCACGAACATGAATGGTTGGAATAATATTCTTGCCATCTCCAAAAACAGGTATTGCAGGAGTCTCACCAAGCCAACACATCTGAAAATCAGAGAATAAAGTGATAAAAAAAAGGAGTTACTTTTAACTAGATCTAAAAAAGGAACATTTGATTACAAGGCAAATCTGTATGTTCAAGATTTAAAGTTCAGTTTATTGAATAATTAATAGAACTGCAGTAAAGGAGACCATTCTTGAGCAGTACTGATTGCCAAACTACTAAAAGCAAAAGGGTTTTTTTAAAGACCATTCTATAATCTTGGCAAATATTACTTTTTATCACCCTAAGGAAAAAAAAAAAATAGACTGTTGAATAGAAAGACATTTCCCTGGATTCCATTTACATGACAGACATGTTCTCACTGGAAAGTACATATGGAGATACTGTTCAAAAACTAGAGAAATATCTAAGAAAAAATAGAGCCAAAAAAAGGAAAAACACTTCCACTGTAGTTAAAACGTTTCAAAAGGATCAAATAAACACTTCTGCTCATGAAAGCATTGAACTTATGATGCCAAGGCTGCTAAAAATGAATTCAATTCCACTGCAGTTTGCCCCAAGAAATTAAATGATCCTTCAAATGTAGTTGGATGTCTACCTTAAAAAAGTAGTGGAAGAGTCCTTCCTCAGCTCCATATTGATGTCCTGAGGCAACGACATAAGTTGAAAACTTTTTTTTGTTCTGTAAAGTGAAATCAGCAAAAAGTTTTCATTAAAATCTGGGACTGCAATTGGGATACAAGTTTACACTGACTCTTGAATACATGTACACTAAATACACAAAGTGTGCAAACTGTATCACTTCCAAGTTGTAACTACATCAATTGTTGCATATCCTGTAGCTTCCTGAGTCATATTATTATTACTTCCTTCAAGAAAAGCTGTCTACAGCTGTCTTCAAAAAAATGTCTACATTTGAACAAAGATTATAAGACTAAAATAAAATTAAGAGGTAAAATTTGGAAGTTATGTAAATCAGTTGAATGAACAGGATAACTCATGATTCTACTTCCTATTTTCAAGAAAAAATAACTCTGAAATTCATTACAACTATTTTTTTCAATGCATTTTATTTGCATTTGTCTGTCTAAAGGAGCAGAAATGCTGGATTAATGATTTTACAATTTCTTTACTTTCTTTTGATACACTATTACAAAAAAAAATTCTTTGAACTATTTAAATGGTTTGCTAACCACACATCATGATTAACCCACAAATTTTTGGCTGATCTGTGTAATGTCATAAAATTGCCTGTCTGTTACTGCTTGTATCAATGGTGAGGATGGTTATATGAAAAAAAAAGATTTTTAAATCATCATAAAGGAAAAAAGCTTTCAAATATTTTTATTAAGTGGTCACTTAAAAAATTTTTAAGAAGAAACAAAATTATTAAATAATTCTCATATTGTAAATATCCTAGGCATTATACATCTTCATCATAAAATGAAAAGAACCTGCCTTTATCACAGTGGGAATATATGTGCAGATTTGGGATCTATAATTTTTTTTGGGGGGGGGAGAATGGACCTTTTGTTGGCATCTTTATAATGTTTTAGAAACAGAAAAATAAGGCAGGTCTTAGCCAATCTTTGATTATATAAGCAAAGCACCATGTAACTCAATGACAAGTTGCAAAGTCAGTGTGTTGTATCTATTTGGCTTTATCTATACACTTAGAAAGTGAAACTTTGTCATAAAAACTACTTCAACTAAACTGAATTCAACAGCTTAGTTGAATTAATTAGTTAACAGTTATTAATCAGGAGAAACACTAAAATTAGAAGACATTACAGATAGCAGAAGAGCTTCCACACTGTAAAGACAGCTGCCTTTTTCAAACACTGCTGGGGCCACAGGAGGACTTTGCCATGGGATGAGCACAGAAGGGAGCTACAGCAGAATATCTCTAACTCCAGGCATGGCAGGGGCTGATCTGGCTAGTATGTCCTGGTTAACACATCTGGACAAAAATTCCCACTGTGGCCAACAGCATCATGAAGCAGCTGTCCATATGTGTACCAGTGGTCAAACAAAGATCACCCCTAGTTATGGGTCAGATGGCAACCAGCAACTATCACTGAACCCCCTGAATACACCTGTGTGGATACCTGGAACCTGGACTGTAAGGTAAACCACCAGCAACTTGAGATAAGGTGAAGGTGGTGTTATCCCAGACAATGCATTACAAAACATTATAAAGCTTACATTAACAAAGCTTGGGGAGAAGAATGATAATGCTGATAATGATCACAAAATGCAGAATTTACAGGCCATAAGGAAAGCCAGCTCAGCAAGTGTGCTGAAATCAGCTTCAACTGGATAAAATAGTAATTCTGGCAGGGGGAGGTCATGACCACCAAATTATGGCCTTCCCACTCAAGAAACCCATCAACTCAAAAGAAGAGAAAGACTGATCTTGGGACTAATTACCATTAGAAATGAGGGAATAATTTAACCAGTAGGTTAAGAGAACTCTGTGGCCAATGAACATTAATTCCTTTTTTTTGCTAAAATGTATGAAAAGGAAAAGTTTTGAACTATCTTGGGACCCCCATCACTGAGAAGCCCAGTATGAAGAAGGACCAACATGATCCTTGGGATCTTTGGGTGGTGACTATCTTCTGCTTGATCTCTGTCCTCTGTTTTCTATTTCTTTCTATCTCTCTACCTCATATTTAGTGTTAAATAAAATCTGTATAATTGACTTCAGTTTGTGGTCTCATTTGCATCTTTATTTGGGAAGAGGTATCTCTTACTACTCGGATCTTAACACACACTGAGTTTGCTTGGGTGATTCCATGACAGATAGTGTTTGCACCTAAGAGCAGCAGCTCCCAGGGCTCCTTTGGGCAGGCTGCAGACATGTCCCAGAAGATACATAGTAATTTCTGTCTCCTAGCAGGAAAAACCTGCCTCTTCTGAATGCACAGGAGGTGCTACTTCTCATTTCCCTTAAAAGGAATGTAACACAGTGTTATGAACAAAAATTCGGTTAATATTTTTTTCTGTGAGAAAAAGTTACCACTACTGCTGGGCTGCTGCCTTTGTTATTGTAATCACGGGTCGTTGTCGTTAATGGTTGTTTTTGTATTAGTAAAAGCCCTGGCTGGGGCGAGGTAATGGCCCTTCTCCTGGGTGGGGACCTTGCCCGAGGCTAAATTTTACCTTTCTCAGAATAGGGAAGACACCTGAGAAGGTGGGGGGGGGTTATGCAAAGTGACTCCCAAGACCAGAATGCTTTGTGGGACCCCCATCTCCAAACTCATGGAGAAACCCCAAAAACAACGAGCCACCTAAGAGTTGAGAGACTGGAGTGATGTCTGGACGTGAGGAGCCGAGTGCTGAGCCTGCAGAGACGCGGAACACCTTCGGACCCTCTCGCCCTGACCAGGAGAGTTGACCCCGGCGGTGAGACCAAGCTGACAGAGTGGGAGGGGGATGATCTGACGGGATCAGCAGGCCCTAAAGGCTCCCAAGAGGATCTGATCCCCAGCTCTGCCCCTGGTGGACAGAGCTGTGCATATCCTCCTCCTCCTCCGAGTCGCCTTGGGAGAGACGACGGGTCGAGCTACCCAATCCTGAGCTGATCACTTTTAATATAAAGGCATTAAAAAGGAGAAGAAGTCCCCTGGCCCTGTTTATTTCACACAGGGTTTTCTTCCATGTACCTTGTGCTAACTCCTGCCTTGCGTGAAAACAAACCCTAGTTTTGCACTGAGTGCTGTATTTCACTGAAATGCATACCTCTAGAACAGGTTTAATTCCTCTAACAATAGTTACTCAGCGTCACAAGCCACCCATTGAGAAGGGACTACTTGACGTTACTTGGCTATAGGTAATTTTAAACACAGGGAAGTGTTTAGGCATGTTGCTGTTCCTCGCAGCACGTTTAGTCCCGGGTAAGGAAGCACAAGCACGTTTAGTCCCGGGTAAGGAATGTCACGTTCCCGTGCTGTTCATTAAAGCCACTAGGTGTCACTTTCTAGCTGGGATCCTCAGCTCCGGGCTGTGGTCTTTTTGGCTGGTTTGCTTGCTTCTTAAAAATTGCTTGAAGTGAGAAACAGGTCTAAATGGATTCGGGAACTGTGATGTCACTGAGAACAGAGATGCGGGATGAAGAGCTTTTTTGCCTTTGGCAGGCAGATATTTCTCCAAGGATTCTGAATTTGGCAGGACCCCAGAGATTGCAACTTCTGAGAAAAGTGACACAACCTGAATGCCCTGAATGCCACAAAGATAAAGGTAAAATATTGCTAGTGATAAAAAACAAAGATTGTAAAACTCTCAGACTGTTACTGAATTTTAATGAAAAAATAGGTGAGAGGTACACTAATGCAGAGAGGTGAAATCTTGCTTTAAGAAACAACTTCCAATAAATTGCACTCTGAACAGGCAATAAGGCTTAGAAAACCTTCTATTCTTGGTGCAAGAGCTTTTTTACACGGCTGGCTGATGAATTCTAGTGTCTGAGGTCTTTGCAGGAAACGATAACACTGTAATTTCTTTCCCTGATGGCATATTTCCTAGATAACACTGAATTTAGGAATGAGTGAAGACTGTAATCCAGAAGTCTTCAGCCATCACAGAAAGCCAAAGCTGATTCCATGGGAAGAACAGATGCTTTGGAGCCATCCTGCTCCAAAGTGCTGACAGAAACCATCCAGGGGCAGTGATACCCATTGGTGCTGCCACTGGAGTTCTGGAGCAAAGGGGCTCCTTTTGAAAGGGTTACAGCAGGTAGTATTGAAAATATTCAAGCTGCTTTATCATGTACTGCTACATATCTGTCTTCTTAACAGATGTTCAGCCTGGCAAACACTTAGTAGCTAATTATATAAATACTTTTGGTATGCAGTGACTCAGTGCTTTGGACTAGTCAGAAAAATTGCCAATAATTCATCTGGGTATCAAGTGGTGGCAGAAGTTAACACAAGGTTGATGGATGTTGTTTAAAATTTTCATGTTTTTAACACTGCAGGTGTGAAACTCATCCCATGGTCTTACAAATCCATGTTAGCATAGTAAGAGAAAAATGAATTCACCACTGCTTTTTCAAGCTAGGAACCAAATTTTTACTTGTATTCTGTATTATTAGATCCACAGTAGAACAGAATATAATTTCTAGTGCTATTTTCTCAGCAGGACATAAGACAGCAAATATATGCTCAAACTAGAGAAAAGTTTTTTTCACAATAAACTCTGTTATTAGCTGGATAAATTTCTGAAATGGACATTGAATTATATTGCTTATGGGAGACTCCTAACACAGAAAAAGAATGACCAAATGGCACCTTCATCATCAGTGTATTTTGTTGTCTTTGAACCTCCTCACTACTCCGCCACTAATGACAACAGCTTCCATTTTCCTGAATTGCAAGCTGAGCCACTATTGGTATTTATTTAATAATAGTTCTTAAAGACAAATAGAGGCATAGTCTGTTCTCCAGTAAGATTAATGGCCTAATCAGACCAAAGCAAGCAAAGCTGAAGGAGGGGATTTAAAAACATGTAAAGTGATAACATATTGTAGCTATTCTGTGTCAGCTTTATGGCCATGATTTTAGAGTAAATTATAGGGTGGAACAAAAGTCAACAAGGCCTCTGCTCCAAGAGCACAAACTATCCAGGACATGATAGGTGTGGCCAGAACATCTAAGGATTTAAATGAGTCGTAGTACTAACATAGCTTGCTGATATTTAAAGATGCTGCTTTTCTTTAGGCCAGTACTAGTATCTCATTCCTCTACAATCTTTCTTCCTTAAATCTTTCCATACAGACTCCAGCTTTGATTGTCTCTGGTACAACCAAAGAAACAGTATTTTTTTAAGATGAGCATGATTTACTCCCTACCTAAGGAAAAAAAAAAAGACATTGAGATTTATATTGTGCATATGCTTAGGTTTCAAAGGACATTATAGTATTCTCCATGCTACTATATTTTATTACTAATTTGTATCATCCATATTTATAAGGACAATATTATATTCTTAAAACTCATTCAAATGGTTTATAAATTCCATTAATATGATAAAGCTCTAAATAAGAAGGCAAACCAGCTTATTTTTATAAAAAAGTTCTATACATACAGTTTTCCCGAGTTTTGCAATGTGTTTTTCAGCATTTAGGTGATCCACAAAGCCAGGATGAGACCTTCTCTTGCGAAAGTCTTCTTCAATAAAAGGAGCTTCAGGATTTTCCTATGAAGAAAAAAAACGTTATTGATATACATTTCCTAAAACAGAACAAATTTTGAAGGTCTAGTTAAAGGAAGTTTTTAAGAAGCATTTTAAAATCTGTTTTAACTTTGTCTTCATTTGAAAACCATCAAGGTTCTGAATTTGATGCTTGAGGTTCAGCATTTTGAAAATGCCATTAGTTCAATTTCAAATTTCACAGTAAAAGATTTTAACTTCTTTTTATATTTCTAAAAACATTACTTTTTATTATATATAGCAGTACACAAGGTTGAAAAACTTTATTTCTGTAACAATGAATTTGAGAATTGCAATAGCATACTACAAAGCACCCAACATGGCTCCTGAAAATACTTTATATATTTTGATATAAAGATGTATCCATTTTAATTATGTATTTCATTAAATATGCAATGAATATGGGATTTTTTTAATGACTGAAAGACAGAGCATATTGTGGTTAGCATTTGTCCTGCCTCTTGACTAAGCAACTCCTTATGTCTTTCTGTATCATTATAGCCCAATGCCTCAACTTTTGTGAAAGAGAATTTCATCTAGCAATTTTGGCAGTGAGTAATGGGTAAGGGTGAAAGAATCCTAAAAACCCACTCACTTTACCAGCTATCATTGAAGTACACACCCAAAATATATTGTATAATTTAATGTAATTAATATTTTCCATTAAATGGCAACATCTGTTGAAAAACTATTAATGTTTTGATATTACTTACAGGGTCAAAGGGTTTGGTATTTGCCCAGGTCATTATTGTTGAAATGAGGATGAATAACTTTTGTTTTGCAAAAGTCTCTATTTCCTTATGTAGGGCTGTTAAATGAAAGCAAGAATTTTATTTTAAACTGTATTATTCAAACTGTAGTTTTGCTTCTATATAAAGGTCCTGGACAGACACTCATACCAATGTTCTGTGTGATGTCTTTTTAAGCAAATGCTCTTTGAGTTAATATAAAATAAAGATAAAAAATCATGAAAGAAAACAAATAGAGAAAGAAAGAAAAAGCTACTGAAGAAAGAAAAGCAAGCAAACAAAGTTTATTTTAATATAAAACAATAAAATTAAATTTTTTATTATGCAAATTATTCTGTTGTCCGAATGTTCATATTATAAAGAAGAAAGCATCATTTAGTTTAGCTGTCATATAAAGAATCATATTGCACTCTCACCATGAAAGGATTCCAGCTGCCTATTAGAAGAATTTGGGTGTAACAATAAGGAGAAAGTTTTCAAAAGACTGTTAGCAATATTTTTATTGGACTTTAAAGAAAAATAAAACAATTATATAAAATATTGAAACATTATTTGAATATCACAGGAGCAAATTTTCTACCCACCTCCCGATGCAAAGAGATGGGATGATGGTTGACAGTTATTTGGGGAAATTACTGCCTACAAAGATGTGCCATTTAAAGAGTTGGACCATTCCATGTCAGCTTCTCTCCCTTCTGAATATGACAGTGCATTCCATGGTTCCTTGCTATTTATCCAAATAATTTGTGCAGCATTTCTCCATCAAGGAACCCAATTTTATATTAAAGTGAACCCATGATAATTTCATTACACATTGATGGCTACATACAAACCAAATTTCTGTTCAGGTAAAGCTATACTAACCAGAAGCAGCCCATGTTGCTTCCTCAATTTGGCTTACATCCTCAGTGATATTATATAAAACAATTTCACACTCAAGCAAGTGGCTTAAGAGTTCTTCTCGAGAAGAGACCTGAGGGAAAAACAGTCAGATTCTGTCATTAGAGAAAAAAAAATCCTCTTCTAGTTAAATATCTGGATAGAATGTGGTTTTCTAACACTAGGATGTTGGAATTATTCGTAAGATCGTTACCAAACTTTTATCTGTCACATATAAGAAAGCTGATAAAATGGAAATTAAATGCTGAAATTTCTAATTTAGAGTATATGTTAACATAGATAAAAAATAGAGACTTTTAATGGTATTTTAGGATCCATATTTTTAGTGCATTTGTGAGTATTGAAAATATCTACTACTTACCCAGGTGTTTTAAACAACTATCCATTGGCAGAATAGAGAAGACATAAAAAATGTCACTTTCCTTGCAAGATAGCATCCTGTAATTTTTATTGACTTCAGATTATCTGTATTACTTGAGCAAATCCAGTAAACACTTTGGACAAAAGCAGTTAAAACTTAACACCACCATCCATAATTTCCTGATTGAACAGTTCAGCTGCATAGACATCTGAATCAAAATTTTCAAATGTTGGAAGAGATTCTTCAATAAGAAGAATAATAACAAGTTTATAACAAGCAGTTTGAGACAGAGGCAATTTCTAGTTTCAGAAAACTAAATCAAGCAATGAGCAATCACATCCACAAGAGCAAGCCTCCTCTAGTTAATTAAACTCTGGACATACACATTTTTATACAAAAATGGAGGTATTCAGAACACTTAGCTGCTAGTGAAAGCTGTGATTTCAGCGAACAGTTAAGAAGGACACTAACTTTGAGTCCAGCATCACTACCTTCAAAATGGTGATAAAAGACAAAAAGAAGATGAGAGATCCTTGAAGTGTAAGCTTTGAGAAAAAAAGAAAGCAGACCGGTGGATCAATAAGATAGATTTTTGTACAAAAATTTATGAAGAGGACATCATCTATTTTCTGTCTGAGGTTCTTCCTTTTATATTTGCTCTGTCAGACCTAGAAGTGAGGAAGCCAGAGCACACGCAGGAAGCAGAAGGAGTAAAGCAGATATATACAGGTTCCAGCAGGAACAAAATTTCTTTAGCACAGGTCATTTTACATGACCTGTGATATTTCTAATGTTGTCTAAGGGCAATCTGAAATCAGACTCATACTTACTGCATACGTTTCCTTTGCAAACTGTAGATCAGCACTCTCTGGATTAGAAAGAGTACCCACTATTTCGTAGGTTTCCCCTGTGCTCGTGGGATCAACAGGGGGTTCATTTTCTTCTCCCTCCTCTTCATCTTCTGCGCTTTCAAGCGTCGCCCCAACAACGGAAGTGGATAAATACTGCAATATACAAGACACATAATTTGTATACAAATACCTATTGAGCCCTACACAGCTTGTCGTAATCTCCAGAAGGCACCAGCACCGTCTGACCAGCCCTGCTCCTGTTGTTGGTAATGCTCTTCAGAAACAGCTTCCCATTGAGGGGAAATGCTCAGGCGCTGCTCAGGCTCAGCTGGGTGTGCCGGCTCCCCGTGAGTCCCACGCCTCACAGCCGAGAGTGCCGGCGAGTCCTGGACGCCTCCGCTCCGCCGCGGCTCCTCTCGGGCAGGGGGTGCTCACAGGGGACTTGGTTATCGCCCTCCACAGCGATCAGCTGCTGCCTGAACTCTCCCCACCGGCTTTATCCCCACCTCCTGTCCTAACTCTTTATTTTTACTCTTTAGTTTTACTCCATCTTATCCCTTTAGCTGCTCCGTTGCCTCTCCTCAGCAGCTATCTCAGCTGACCCTCCGGTCCGCCCGGCCGAGCTCCCCGGGCACCAGCCGCGGCTCCCCCGCGGGCGGAGCTGCCTGAGGCAGTACGAAGCCGCGGCCGGGAGCAGCTGCGGACCGTCCCCGCGGTCACCTTGCCGATGCTGCGGCCGCAGTAGGAGTCGAGGTGGTTGAGGAAGATGCGGCGGCCCCGCGGCGCCTCCTCCTCCATGGCCCAGCCCGGGACGCGGCCCCGTTGCCGCGCGACCGCCGGCGGCCGCACTTCCCCCCGCCGCCGCTGGGGGCGCGCCGCCCCGGCACGGCGGTCGCGCGCTGCGCGCAGGCGCCGTGGGCACCCGGCCCGGGGCAGTCGCGGCCCCTCAGGCTGGGACTTTTGGCGGAACGGCACAACGTGTGTGCGGTACCGCCGAGACAAAAATAGATGTTTATTGTGTTATCCGCCGGCCTTTCCGACAGCAGGCGGGCTATGGGGCTGCCTAGGCGATTCACAGACTAACAGCTGCACCAGCAGCACTTATTCAGCGCTCCGGACAATGGAAACAACTGGCAGCCGAAGGAGACCTGAAATTGTCCCTCCTCAGTGCTGCAGATCCATAGGGGCAGCAACGCCGCGGGACAGGCATGGGAGAGCATTTTGCTCATCCTCAGTAACCCAGAAGGGGTGGAATGACATTGCTGTCCCACTTTTGGGTTAACACTGTGTTATACTACAAATGTAATACAATTAAAGAAATAGGACAAGTTTCTTCTGTTAACACCTACAAAATACCTGTTCTGAAAGTATGCTTATAATAAGCACATAAAATGACGGCTTAGAGACCTCTAAAACAAAACAAAAAAAAAACCAAACAAACAAGCAAACCCCAAAATTTAGTAATGAAACATTAGTTTGGCATTTTCCCACTTGGATTTCTAACACTCCAAGTCCTTTGCAATCACCTACCATACCTTACCTTGCCCTTTCATGACAAATTTTCAGCTGATACAAGTTTGCAACCAGTTTTCCAAATAATCCACAGCTAATTCAGATTCGTCTAAGGGCATCATGATTTCAGTTGTTCACTTCCAACTTTACAATAGCTCCACCCCCCACAAGAAAACTTCAACGCACCAGTCCATTTATTTAATTCTTTAGTCATTGAAATTGAACAAGTAAATCAGTTGCAAGGAAAAATATTCAAATATAAATTTGCTGAAGTACATTCTCCTCATAGAGGACTAACCACGTGCCACAGACCTGTGTGCAAAAGAGAGCCTATGAACAATTATTGGAGCATGGAAGCATACCCTAGGGCAGTGGACTAGTTTCAGAAATTTCAACCCAAAAAGATAATAACCATGAAATGGAGCTCTTGAAAACAGAAGCACTAATTACAGCTGTCCTGTCATAGTTGCACATTGCTAACTCAAAGCCATTACAAAAGCTCTGGTAGGCTTGCCTGATCCGTATAACTAACCATGGCAGGTATAAGCCAACATAGCTCTACTGAAGCCACTGGAATCTGTGAGAACCAATAAATCTCTAAATGTGGCTCCAAAAAAGCAACTGCATGTACTTGTCACAAAATCATAGAAGAATAATGGGAGGATGGTTTAAATAAAGACACATAAATACAGGAATAATAGAAGATTACAAAAAAGTGTGAATGTCATAGAACGTCAGTTCAACTGTACAAGCATTTCCACCCAACTCTAATTTTTAAAAAGTCCACTATTCAGTACATACTTGAAAAGTTATAGCAGAACAATAGATTTATAAAGAGAGTTGTACCAGTTTTTAAGTAGAAAATACAAGTTATATCTTCCAGCTTGTATTAGTCTTAGCAAATTTCAATACAGCCTTTGGTTTCAAACCAATACAAGGCAAATAACATTACAGTGCTTACTTTAGTATTCATTAGGAGAGGACACTGTACAATTGAGGGAGAAAACGTGAAAACTGGGAGTACCAAAGTACTGTATTATAGAAAGTAAAGCAAAAATACTCTTGAGTATATCCTGTACATCATGTAAATACACATTCAAAATAGTAAACAGGCCTTCCAAGCCTCTCAAACAGTTGCAGTACATATTTATAGCATAGATAACATAATTTTTAGGAAATGTGTAGCCCATTATTTCTGTGCTTAATCATTTATGTTTCAGACAATACATTCATATATAAGAAGTTCATCTTGTGTATTATTTGGAGCTTGCTGATTGCCATAGACAAGTACAGATCAATTAACGCTGAGCCTTCCTTTTAACTCAGATACTGCCACTATATAAGCAATGCTCAACTGTTGAAGAACTATCTTTCAAGCTACAAAGCTGACAACTTTCAGATTTACGTATAGCAAATCAAGCAGGAATTCCTTGCAGAAGTTTTCCAGTAATTTTTTCCTTAATTGGGTAGAGCAAGTAGTTACCTTCTGTTTTAAAAAGAAGGCATGAAAATTTTCAGTAAGCACACACACAAAGAATTACTACTTATATCTATAACATTCAGTCTCTATTTTTTTAGTTTTGAATACTAAGACTTGGAAAAGAGACCAAGGTTTTTGAACATTGTATGGAGCAACTTACATGCTCAATTACAACAGAAAGTAAAATTAAGAATTTTTTCTGCTATTTATCAAAGTGGCTTTTAATAACATTGATATATATGCAAAACCATGGTAGCAAAATGTTATATACTTGTTATAACATATAAATGTTATATAATAATGTAGTAACATGAAGTAGACTTTAATCCAAGAAATGAGGCTTAAGATGTTTGTAAGGAAGATCTCAGTGCTTCATAGTAAGAATTCCTTCTGGCACTAAATCTTCCTTCTGTCTGGGTAAGTCATGACTGACTTTCTTTCTTCAAAGCTTCTAGTCTTTGTAGTAATGCATTTCCAAACACCTCTCGATATGCAGGGCTGAGAGAGTCCAACAAGGAGTAGACAGTTTCATGATATGGAGTTTGCAGTCTATCATCAGTCTGATCAAAATCATAAGCTACTACCTGCAACAAAGAATTGGGTGGTTAAATTTCTGTGGTGATGATCACCTTGGTACATGTAGCACAACACTTAATCTGTAAGAACAAAAAATACTGAATTTAAATCACAGTCTCTTCTTTCTACTGTGGAGCTTACTGGTTAGACAGTATTTAAGACAATTTCAAATACCTTTTGTCCAAATCTCAGAATGTTAGTAAAATACATTGTTTGTAAAGAAGTCTCACATCTACATGTCTGTATAAAAATTAAAAATGGTGCAAAAAAAATTTGTATAGATGTTGCATTACTGACTTTGGGTACCTGAGAAACCCAAAGATTGACATACCTGTAACAAATTACTTATTCTGGCTTCGCCATTTTGTGTCTTAAGTAAATTCCTGTTTTTTTATTAACTTCTAGCTTTGTTGCAAGTAACTAGCTAAAGTTCCCTCTTCTAGAAGAAAACATGTAGATCAGGCTTTCATAAAAGTACAAGAGGAGTATGTGTGGTTGTCAGTAAAGTATTTTTCTAGGCACTTTTTGAATATGGTCATTGTTCAAAACAAAGAAGTTTAAGAAATTACAAAAATTGGCTTACCCTAAGTCCCGCTTCAGTGAGCTCCAGACAGTATCTGTTCCTTTCCCTGGTTTCCACATTGATGTATGCCACATCCTCTGCACAGGGAAGGGTTTTTGACACAAACATGTTACTGACAGCAAACAAAACATCATTTACAACAGCTTCGGCTTCTAGTCTCATATCTTTCACGTCTGTTCCTTCGAAGTCTCTATAATCAGAATCTTCTTCAAACCCTGTATTATTGGCCAACTCCATAGGATTGCAATCAGTCTCCATCCTGCATATAAAAACATTTATTTTAGACTTATTATACCACTGCACTCAATAGATAATAACACTATAAAACACGTTATATTTTAAACAGATGTATATATATTTTAAACATTGTTCAAAAAGGAAACTATGAGACTCAGTGACTTCCATAACTCATGAAATGAAAACCTAGAGAACTCAAACACAAGACATTCAGAACAAGTGCTAAAGAAGATTACATGAACATTTAGAAGTGGTATCAGTATCACCGAGGCTAGTTTTTCTCAGGCATGTTAACTTGTATTCTGTGGTATAGGACTCTTAAGATTCAGCGGTCATTAATTCTGCCCTTTGCTGATGCAGAATGTAGGAGGAAGACAAGTCATGCCTGGAAGAAGCGAAATCAATAGCTGCAGAAAAAAACCCCTACTGTTGGTGCATATAAGGAAGACTCAGAAAAATCTATGAACGAAATGGGTTATCAGAGACCTTAGGAACTAAAGGCAGCTGTTTTTTACAGTCACTAAAGAATAAAGCTCCTGTTCATCTTTTGCGCACAACTGCCGATACATTCCAGAGACACAGGCTGCTGCTCTTTGCCAGCAACTGGTCCCAAAGGGGCAGCCCCAGCGGGGTCACCGCCGCCCGCGGCTCCGGCAGTGGCCCCGCGGGTACCGGTGTGCCCAGGAGGGCTCAGCCACCACCTGAGGAACCCGCGGGTACCAGGAGGCCTCAGCCGACACCTGTGGAACCTGCTGGAGGCAGCAGGGACAGAGAGCCCCTCGCTCGGGACGCTGCCCGAGAGCTCCGGTAGCTGAGCACGGCTGTCGGGAGTTAATGGGGGCTGCAGTCACCGATCCCCAACGTGCGGGACATTCACCCCACGGGATCCGCCGCTTCCTGCCAAATCCCACCGCCGACACACAAACAAATTCAAAAGACGCTGAAGGCGACAGAGGAGCGGGATACCGAGCTGCGCAGCCTCCCGCTCCCAGGGACCGCACCCCCGCCGCGCCCCGGAGCGCACCTACCAGCGCCGATGGGCGGCCGAGGCCCCGCCGCCCGACCCCGCACGGCTCCAGACGCGCCCGCCGCCCTGCCCCTGCCTCTCCCCGCTCAGCGCACAGCGCCCGCCGCGCTGCTTCGCGGGCCGCTCCCCGGAGAGGCGGCCCCGGCGCCACTGGCTGCACGACGCCTTCCGGGCGCGCCGCACCGCCTCTCCCGCGGCCGCTTCCGCCCCCGCCTGCTGCGCGCGGCGACGCCACTTCCCGCACGTCACGGTGCCGGTGGTCGGCGGGGGGCGCCGGCAGGAAGGGGACGAGCAGCCGCGATCGGCCTGGCCGCTCTCGCCAGCGGCGCGGAGCTGACGAGGAGGGGCTGCCCTCCCGCCGGACCCCGGCCCTTCCCCGCGCAGCGCGGCTGCGGCGGCCCCTCCGCGCCCGAGAAGATGGCGGCGGTGTCCGAGTGAGGATGGAGCTGCCTGTCAGCGCCTCTTCGCCCTAGGGCGGGCAGTGCCGCCCCGCCGGGGCGTGAGGGGCGGCGGCGGTGCCGCCCGGTAGTGCGGAGCCCCCGCCGTAGCCCGCGCCGAGGGGCGAGGCTTGGCCTGGCGGCCCCACTCAGCTGCTTCGCGCCTCCGCTCTCCGCCGGCCCCGTCCCGCCGCCCGGCCTCGCGGCCCCCGGCGTGCAGCCGCCATGCCGTGGCCTTTCTCGGAGTCCATCAAGAAGAGAGCCTGCAGGTACCTGCTGCAGAGGTACCTGGGCCACTTCTTGCAGGAGAAGCTCAGCCTGGAGCAGCTCAGCCTGGATCTCTACCAGGGCACCGGCTCCTTGACGCAGGTCCCTCTGGATAAGTGGGTAAGAGATGCTGGCGCTTCACCCCCTCGGCTCCTGCGGCGTCTGAAGGACCAGCTGATTCTCTGCCCCCGACTGCCACCCACTTCATTCTCAATACCCAGCCTCGTCTATGTAGAAAGTTATAACCATCATTAGCATTTAATCCAGGGAACTGTTGTCTGGTATGATAGCACTAAAGAAAAAAAAGTCTCGGCATTTGTTACAGATACATTTTTTTAGCCACACTTCGATTGTGTAATTTTTAGTTATGAGAAAAGAAACAAAAACTGAAAGAAGGCAATAGCTGCTAGTATTTCAGGGAGAACGAGCTAGTGTACCCCAAACTTCTAGAAATCGCTGTCGTTAACGAGTATGTTTACTGACTGCTAGAGATGGTGAGAACAAAGTAATGCCTGTGGTATCTATGCTTTGTCTTTGTCTTGGAGACGTGTTGGTTCTTAATGATAGTGTTATGCTGAGCTTAGTCTGTGTAGTTCTCTAAAGATTGTCCCCTCGTCCTGTAGTGGTGAAAGTACTTGTTGACAAAAAGAAAGCTGATTTTAGCTGGAGTTTGCTCAGCAGGTGGCCTGTCACACTCCAGTCCTGGCATGTTTTTCTATACGTATGTGTCTCTACACAGATACTTATATTTCCAGCCTACTCTAGAGACAGACCTTTGGATTACTGTGTTTGTAATATTTTGTAAAGGTTCTTGGTTTAATTTCCAACATTACTGCATTCTACGTGTCAGTCGAGTGTGTCTTGTGGAGATTAAGCGCTGCAGTGAATCGGTCACTGACTTCCAGGGTAGTGTAGATGATGAGCTTGGTCCTTTGCTTTAATGTTTTCCAAACCACATTTTTATTACAGTATGTACTGGTATTAGGCCATGCAGGGTACATTTTAAAATACTTGTGAATATATGATGTTTTCAGGTAATGGTTTTTAATGTTGTTAGTGTGACAATATGTTCAAAAGTGGTAGGGGACAGACGCTTACAGAAGTGCTCAATGTTACCAGTGTTTGAGTGTGGACTTTCTTTTGTTGTTTGCTTGTTTGCTTCCTTCTTTTCTTTTCTGGCCGTGTCTGCAGCTTGTTTTCTGCGGCAGGCTTGCAGTGAGGCTTTAATTGAATTATTATGCCCTCTAGTGGGTATCGAGCTCTCTTTGCGAGTCAAAGTGATATTATTTAAAATGTAAAATACTTAGTAACAAAGCAGTTACGGGTCGGTACTAAGTGAAGTGTGCATAACGTATACACAGTGATTAAATGAATATACTGTAATGCTTAGGTGATCTTCCCCATTTGTGGATCAGCATTTTTCGGTTCCACTTGTAAACAATTACATGTTTGAGGCTCTCTGCACGTGACTCTCATGTATGACAGATTGCAAAAGCAGATGTCACGGAAGTACTACAGCTCTTTTTTCCCCCTAGTCATTGTAACCTTGTTCTCAATGAATCACCAGGATGACTGTATTTTTACATGGCATCCATTTTTGCTGACACTTCTGTTCATCCCAGCACTGTAGATACTTTAGCCATCATGGTGTTTATTTGTACAGATATGTAGGAATTCATTGGGCTATTAATGGAATGCCTATGCCTTTTGGGGTGTGGGCTGTTCAAAAGTGTCAAAATGGAATGGATGATGTTTGTGGTTGAATTTTAGTATACATTAAATGCTACTTTTGTGGAGTGTTGGTCAATAATGTGGAAACAAGTCCTGATATGAAGGCTGTGCTTCAGTTCTAAAATTTCACTTGGAATGCACTAATTACTTCCTTCTAGGAACAGCTGGCCTATTTATGAAGCAATTTTGCTCAAGAGTGCTTCAGTTTCTTTTGCTTTTAGATAGTAAATGTCTATTTTAAAATAGTAAACAGTATGCTAAAATACACTTACTTTTTATGTGCATGGGTAGCAAAAAGACATCTCAGTCAGATTTGTTCAAAATATGGTAGCTAGCTTACTTCCTGCTATAGTAAATTATTTGTAAATTCATTCAAGTAATTGAAATCAACATATGGTATTTTTAAATACAGTTTTCATTTCTAATAATTATTTTTGCCTTATCTTATGCTATTGCCACATGTATAATTCTTAAATATAGGTTAAAATATGTTTGAGCTTTTATATTATTTATTTTATAAAATTTTAATATCACTGTATTTTAGTTGATTATTTGATTCCTAAATAATTTCATAATAGGACTATTCAGGTTCTGTTTCTTTAAAGTTTGTTATTTTCTGCTGCCTGAGTGGACTTTGGAACAGAAACTAGAAAAGCTGAACATGCAAGGCAAACAAAATTCTAAAGGCAAGGTTATTGAGAGCAACAAGTTAATGTGATGGGAAAGTTGCATCTGGAGATATAAGAATAAAGAAGTTATCTTTTCAGAAATTTACATTTTTAAAATTATTCTAAATAATTGGAATATAGTTTTAAATACCATTAAAATGGCAAAGAACTTTTAAATCCTTGGTTTTTTCAAAACTTATGATGTTGAATTTAAGCATTTTCTTATTAGGTAAAATCAGTAGCCTTGTTTAAAACTCAGCAAGGTCAAAACCACACTTTCTCTTGCCAGTTAAAGATTATGTCCTATTATTGCAACCACTGTCTTTAGTAGGGTCTTGTTTACATTAGAAAGTTGCACTCTCTGGATTTGATATGTGAATAAGATTGGGATTTGCTTCATTGAAGCCTAACTACTTCTTGTCTAAGGACTTAAGTTTTAACTACATTTTAAAATCAAACCACAGGCAGGAACTCACTTTTTTATTAGCCTAAGTGTGAAGAATATGTTTCATGTGAATGGATGTAATGAAACCTTTATAGAGCAATAGGAGAGTCTTCTGAGGATTATGGAAAACTTGAAAATCCTAAATTACTTGAAAATCCTAAATTACTTGAAAATCCTAAAAAACTTGAAAATCCTGTGTTAGAGCGACTTGAATGTAGCAGTGTTTAAATGCCACTATAAAAATACGATGTAGAAATGGCAAGTATGTTACACAGCAAGAGGGGATTGTTTGGGTCCACTGTCACATTGAAAATGAACTTTACATTGCAATTACATGCTATGAAATACTCCTGTCATAGAAACTAACTACTTTTGGTGCTTTTACTGTCAGCCTGTTTTCAGTTTTCTTCAAGTACTGCCAAAGAAAGAGCAGATTAACTTTTGTTAGTATTCTGATATTTATAAGAGTAAGTTAGCAAACTTTTTTTTGTATAGTACAAAAATGCAGACTATACAGCCACCACAGAGCAATTCTGAAAGCTAGGCAGAGTGAAATTGCAATGAAATTGATGTAGTTGAAAGTGTCAATTTTTTTGTCTGATTATAATTAATTTTCTAGTAGTGTCAAAGTGTTTTTATTTGTTAGATGCAAAATTATGGATGTGATTTTAAAAAATAGTTATGATTTTTAATTTTTATTTTATTTTTTTCTAGTGTCTTAATGAGATCCTGGAGTCTGCTGATGCACCTCTGGAAGTCACAGATGGATTTATCCAATCAATTTCTTTATCTGTCCCGTGGGGGTCGTTGCTGCAGGATAACTGTGCATTGGAAGTAAAAGGATTAGAGATGGTCTTCAGGCCAAGACCAAGGCTTGGTAGGCTTAATTTTTTGATTTTAGGAAAGGAGATTCTTTACAGTTTTTCAGAGTAAAAAGTCTACCCTTGCTTTAGTCAATTCTTGGTCTTATTTAAATTGTCGTTTAGCTTCCATACATTAATGATTGAGAGTTATAAAAAAAGAAACTCTCAGGTATTTGTCAGTTGGTTGTCAACTCAATTAGTTGTTGCTCTGTTAAATAATTTTAAATGCTTATAATTTTCCTGCTGTTGTATGTCTTCCAAGCCGTTTCAGACCTATAGAAATGGAAGTGTGGGCAGGAGTTTTTGCAGTTTTTGGGTGGTGTTTGTGCAGTTCTGTGAGGCAGTGTTAGTAGCTGGCTGTTGGGTGGCAGCAGGACAAACATCATGGTGTAAGACTGGGGGGGTAGGGAGGTTCTATCTTTGTCTACTTCAGGCTAAAGGATGCATCTATTTGTATGTTTAGAGAACAAAAAATGCAATTTAATTGCCATGCAGTGTGAAATAATGACTTCTGAGTACTCTAAATACATACTAACTTTGATTATAATGCTGAGGGTTGTCTGAGTTCTTCCAGCTTGTCTGTATCCATGTGCTTGTTACTGATCTGGTTTAGATTGTCCAGGTGATAAATTTTTACTGGTCATCAAGCTTCCACAAATTCTGTGGAACACATAGTTCATTTTTAGTTGTGAAAATGGTTTGAATGTCTGAAGGATTTTAATTTGGTTTCCTTCATGTAGTGTAGAGAAGGTGGAAGAAAACATTTTTTAAACATAAGAAGAAGAAAAAAAATGAGTAAAACCTATTTCTTATCTTTTGCTAGTTACCTTAAATGAATGACGTGCTTACATGTACTCTACATTTGATCTGTAGTTGTTTAATTGGAATTAAATTTTGAGCTATGTTACTTTCTGATGTAAGATTATTGCTTTGAAGGAATGGTAGTGTTAGGAAGAAACCTTTATTTCTTCACCTGCATCAGTTAGTTCTCTGTGATGTACAGTGCTTCATAATAGACCAAACAGTGTAGCAAAAACCCCATGGTGCTGGTTTTGTCACGCATCCATAGCCATGTGGAGGTTTCCAGACCTGAATGCTTAACTGAAGTGTTTTGCCTGTTTAACACAGCTTGTATTTGAGCTGGTTTTATTTGTGTCTGCCTGTACTAGAATGTGATAGTTGAATTTGATTTGCTTTTCTAATCCATAGTTTTATAGTATTTGCTCACAATGGCCTTGGCATTAGCTGGTAGGAATGCTTTGTCAATTAAATTAATCTGGCTGATGAAAAACTTGTTCAGCTTAATACGTGCTGTGCTCTTGGATTTTATTATGTTTTGCTTACTATATCAGGTCTGTGTTAGGCATTTAAAACATGTTTTAATGTGCTAAGATAACATTTTAAACCTTGCTTAAGGTTTAAAATGCAGTGTTGTCCATGCAGGATATGTTTCAAGAGGAATAAGAAATTTTGAAATAATTCTTAAAAATTTGACTTCATTTTGCCACTTATGCCTACAAAAACATACCAATATAGTAAAAGAATGCTAGAAATTATTTAATTGCTTAAATTAAACCACTGCTAAAAATTGATTACACTGTTGATTACCCAATTTCTTGTTTATACTGAGTTTTCAAATACCAGAATCTTACCAGTGCAGTCTAACAGATTACATGAATTTTAAAGTCTTAAAGTCTATAATGAGAGATTATAACTAGATTTGTTTTTAAGTATAACTTCTTACTAAGCTGTTGAAACTTTTCTGGATGTGCCAAATATATTGGTGTGTTTTGTCTTTATAGTTTCATGAAGTCCATGTTTAATTTATTAAGACTTACTTTACTTCACAGCATCTGGATCTGAGCCTATGTATTGGTCAAGTTTTATGACCAGTAGTATGCAGCTTGCAAAAGAGTGTCTTAGCCAAAAATTGACAGATGAACAAGGAGAAGGGTCCCAACCTTTTGAAGGACTTGAGAAATTTGCAGAAACTATTGAAACAGGTATGAATCAATTATTGAGATTTGAATTAACATCTGAGATTTAATTGGTTTATGTTGTGTGGCAGTTTTACAAAATGGCATCTCAGCTGCCATAACTTACATGACTGATTTTCACTTGTTAGCATTGCTTGTAAAATCTAAAGAGGAATGTTGGACAAATGATCTTGATTTTGAAGTGGGGGAAAAAGCCCCATTTACTTCCTAAAGTATTTGTATATTTCCCTCAGTGGACAGATTGAACTCTGTCTCAGGGCAAGTTTGGTGTTTTCTTTCATCAGAATAAATCCAGCTAAATCTATGCTTGAGGGATTGATGACATGTCTTAGTTTTGGAGATGGCTGTGTAATTCATCAATCGCTAATAGTGATATTGTTGAAAGAGAAATGGAAAAAGTTTCTTCAGCTGTGTTTGTGCAAAGCTGACCTGTTATGTTGTATGACACTTCATAATCACACCATGTTGATAGAAGTACTTCAGAAAGTTTTTTTTGTTGGAGGTGGTTTTCCTAAGTGCACAAAACTAAGGGCTTATGACCACATTATGTGGTGGAGAACTTTGTGCAGAAATGTCTGAGTTAAGGGAAATCTTTCAAGTCCCATCTGGAGATGGAATTCCTCAGCCCAGGCAGCATGCTGCTGCTGCAATGTTTAATAGTTCAGATATGGTGCACAATGAAGATGTTACTTCCCTTGAGGATCATCCACACTGAGCTACAGGAAAACTTGGTTTGAACTGTCACTTGCTGAAATGTCTGAGCCTTAGAGAGCAGTTGTATGCTGTGGATTTACATATTGGTCATTTAGTAGGAGTTTATATTGTCTCTTGAAGTCTTGTTGCCTTATTAAACTCAATTGGTAATTTCCACAGAAATAAATATTGAGAACTTATAATCAAAGACCATTTAATATGGTTACCAAAGTAATCATTCAGTAACTTGACATAATAGTCTACATTGTAATTTTTTGTTTTGTCTTTTAAGTTTTAAGAAGAGTGAAAGTTACCTTTTTGGATACTGTGTTACGAATAGAACATGTGCCAGAAAACTCTAAAAGTGGAACTGCACTTGAAATCAGAGTTGAAAGGTAATTTTTTTTTAATATGTGGATTTTTTTTCCTAAGGGACTTCTTGCCATTTCCTGTAACATACATTTTACTCATACACACAATTCTTCTTAGTATATGGTTAGACACTTGCTCTCGAGCACCTCTTTTATAATGCTAGTGAGCATTGTCTTCATTCAGATTCCACTCAGCATGTTTCTGCTAAAATTATTTAACCATCAAATTAGGAGAATTCTTTTTTTCCCTTTACACATTTTCATCAACTTCTACAGTTAATGAATAACATTTCTCAGACATTCAACAGCCCGTGTATGTTGTTGGCTGGTCAGGCCACGTGCACAGTTAGAAAGGGAACTGACCCCTTTGAGTAAGACACTTTAAATCTTTTTAGAAAAAAATATACAGTCCTGAAAAAAAATGCCAAAACCCTGAAAGAATTTAGGTTCTGTGTGAGCTTTCAAAAGAGCCCATGTGAATTCTGTAATTACTTTGAACATGAATACTGTGTGTGTTCTCAATATAGATTATTTTCAACCTATGGGAGAGTGTAGTCATACTTTCTTGCAAAGTATTGAGATTAGCATCAAATAAAACTGATGCTTACCAAGGATTGCTAATGAAATATATTTAGTTTTAAGCATTTATAAGCTTCGGATTAGTGTGTTCTCTGGGGTATCTTCACATTTCTGGTGGTGTCCCATAGAAAAGTTAAGATTTCCACCCATTCCCAGAGAGTATTGGGGTTTCATTTCGTGACAGTGGACAGCACTGTAAAAGTGTGAAGAGAGAGACCATGTACAAACTGAAAGGTTAAAAGGCACAAGGAGAAGTAACAATTTTCATGCACCCACTGTCTTAATTTCCTTTCTTTTGCCTCCCAGAACTATGTACTGTGATGAAACTGCAGATGAGTGCTCTGGAATTAATGTTCATCAGCCCACAGCTTTTGCTCACAAATTACTGCAGCTCTCAGGTGTCTCTTTCTTCTGGGATGAGTTTCCTGCATCAGCAAAGTCCTCCCCAGTGTGTTCAGCTACTCAGCTGGTAAAAATAAACACATTATATAAGGATATAAAGTGATGAAAGAATATATTGGTACACTATTAGATTAATTCTGAAGGATACAGGAGTTGAATTTGTACTTAAATCTATATTTGGGAAGTTTTATAATCAGTTCCTGTTGATTTTGAGGAGAGGCAAGGAAATGGACTTTAGTAGAGTCCATTTCTGGAGTAGAAATGGAGGAAATTAGAAATTTGAGTAGAAATTAAGATGTATTGTACTAGAATCTGGTTGCAACTTTAAGAACTAGAAATTCAAGATCCCTGCAATTCACTATTCTGTGGAAACTTGCTTTTCTTTCAAAGGCCTGATGCTTCACATTCTATGTGCCTTGTTTTTTCAGTTATCAGTACATGTTTGTAAAGCCTTTGTCAAATTTATAGTTTCTAAAGTGACTTTTTGTGTGATAAGCTTATTTGAAATGCTTGTGTTTTGTGTTTTTTCCTAAGAAATGGAATACATTCTTATTCCTTTATCTGTAACTTTTTAAGGCAACTGAACCAAAGCTTTCACCTAGCTGGAATCCAAAAATCATTTATGAGCCACATCCACAACTAACAAGAAACTTGCCAGAAATTACTCCTTCTGACCCTGTACAGATCTGTAAGCTGATTGGTAGAATGGAGTTAAGCCTAACATTAAAACAAAATGAAGTACTTCCTGGAGCTAAGGTTAGTCATGTTTTCCTGGTGTTTAACTAAATGAGTAGTTTTGTATTTTTTTGTTTTCTAGTACATATGAAAAAGGTGTAATATTCTCAGGGGAACAGAATTGCCATCGTTTTCATGTTGATTCTTTATGTTCTAACCTAATAAATATGTGTAAAAAAGACCTCTTCATGGTGGTCAGATGAGTCAGGACACACTGAAATCTCTTAAATGAGAATTCCTGTATGTTAGAGAGAGACTCTATTTAAGTGTTTGAAGACCAAGTAGACATGGTAGTGAGTATATAAGTAAAGCTGTGTAATATATTCTCCTTCTCTCCAATTTTTAAATTGGCTGTTGACCTGTTTTGTATAGCCTACCATATTTTATAGAAAGCATAAAGTTTCTACTGCTGTAGAGAAGGATCTTTTTAATGTCCAGCAATTTCTAGTCAATCTTTAACTGTTCTTATTTATTTAGTTAAGAGTCCTTGAAAAGTAAGATAACATTTCCTTGGTGTGAAATAGAGAAATGCTTCCAATTTTAAAAGTATTAATATACAAAACAGAAGACCTTTATTGTTTTAAGGTCTATTTCAAAAGGTGCTTACTTGAATATCTCATAATTAATAAGTAAAACTAACTTTATTTTTTATTGCTTTGGGAATTATTAAAAAAAATAGCAGATTAATGAATTATTGATTTTTTTTTTTCTGTTGAGATTGTGTATTTATTTTAAGCTGATAGTCAGCGACACATCTGCATTTATCCTGCCAAGCTACAGGTTGGAAGAAACACAAAATTATGTTTTTAGTTGTTTTATAGAAGATACTGGTGTAATGACTGTATTCTTTCCACCGTAAAAATCTATTATCCAAATAACTGATTCAACTAATGTAAATAAAAATTCCTTCAGGTTCCTTGACTGCATTTTTTCCTTTTCTTTTTAGTTGGATGTAGATGGACAAATAGATTCTGTGCATCTGTTTCTGTCACCAAGGCAGGTTCATCTTCTATTGGACATGGTAGCAGCTATTGCTGGACCAGGCAAGTATTACAAGGAACAAAAAAAAAAGATTTTGCAAGATAAAAATGTTTCTTCAGTCGAAAAAAAATTGTGTTGGTACATTACTATGAGTTTTTATCTGATATTAGTAAAATGCTTTGTAGCTGCTGTGAGTTAGGACTATGATTGATTTTTTGTCTTTAATTGCAAATTGTACATCTAATAATGAAACAAACCAGCAAACAAGGGTTGACACATGACTGTATAATAATACAAGAAATGAGGAAGTTCTAGGTGGAGAAAACCAGGAGACTGAACAAATTCTGATTCTTGCAGCTTCTGTTTCACAAGAGGAATTTAGCTTCTCTATCCTGTGTTTTAGTGTCAGGCACAGAAAATATAGAACAGGCTGTAATTGAGTTTGTCTGCATTTGTGAAGAACTAAAAGCAGTGTTTCAATTACTGCAGTAGAAGTATGAGAGTGTTATGGTTTGTTCCCCTCATCTATTTTATGTAGCAACACTTGTTAGGGTAAATAATCTTTTTGAAAGATAAGTCATATCCTGGGTGGGTGCTTAATATTCTTCTGATACTGATCTACTTGTTTTATTGGATGTGCTCATTGTTTTTGGACAACTGGAGAAGTATTACATACAGTTTCCCATGTGTGTCATCTTCAAACCTGAAACTTTATTTTTTATAATAATTTTT
Source organism: Ammospiza caudacuta (assembly GCF_027887145.1). NCBI lineage: Eukaryota > Metazoa > Chordata > Aves > Passeriformes > Passerellidae > Ammospiza > Ammospiza caudacuta. The sequence continues at coordinate 51,950,889 of NC_080598.1, read as the reverse complement.
ATATTTATTAATATAACTTAATTCCTTAATAGGAAAACCATTAAGAAGTTGTGGCCTTAGTCCCTAAAGCTGACTAAGAGAAATATACGCATCTTATATGCCATCACACTGCATATATAACCTTGAAATGTTTTCATCAGATATGCACTTAATAAATGCTAGGAGAGAGTAATCTGTTCTGAACAAATAAAACCTTCAAACCAACAAAATGCACAAATACCCACATCTGATATATAACTACACATGCAAATATATACCAATGATTAATTTTCAGATTAATTTTTGAATTTTATTAGGGATACAGGAAATTACAGTAGGATTTTTATCCTTTTTTTTGAATTCAGAGAGTCTGAGCAGGATAGAATTGTCCAACAAAGATAGGAAGAACCGGCCAATGCAGCAGGAGGACGAGTATCGCATTCAGATGGAGCTGAAGCGTTATTTGAGGAAAGAGTCTTTGTCTGCAGGAGCATCATCTGAACAAAGCTTCTATGAGACAGAGAGTGCCAGAACGCCTTCTAGTCGTGGCAAGTATAAAAGATGATGCAAAATTGCAAATAACCTGGTGTTAAGATTGTTTAAATTGGTTGTTCATCTCTTAATCTTACCAATTTGTGTATTAAAATAAGTTTGACTTGAAGTAATTATATGGCATTAATGGTAAAGTTCAGTAAAAAATTAACTAGTTTAGGTATCAGGCTGGACTTGATTCAGTATTTCCTTAAAATGGTTCAGTTTATGTTAATGTGAAGTATGCTAAAAACACATACAGCATGACATCTTTTCAAATGTGGTTGAGGAAATTACATCTAGAGTAATAGTTGTATTTATCTCATTTTATGTGAATACTTTTTTGCTTATTTTTAATGTGAAATACTTTGATTTGTCAAAAGGAGAATGTATCAATTTATAGAAGTTATATCAACTTGAATATGAAAATGAGGTATTTAACTGTTCTGATATTCATGTGGTTTTTTTGTAATTTGATTTTTATTTAATCTCACTCCATTGACACTACTAGTCTCATGTCAAGAAAACTTCGGACTTTTGTAAATGATATATTTAGCTGGTTATTCTGTCTAGCAGTTAGATTTCTAGACTCAAAAATACATTTCTGTTAGAAATAAAGGGTTTTTTTTAATTAGTAAATAACTATTAATTATCTGTGATTCTCTACTAGAGGAAGAAGTTTTCTTCTCAATGGCTGAAATGGACATGTCCCACAGCCTTTCCTCCCTTCCACCTCTTGGAGATCCTCCAACCATGGATCTAGACTTGTCTTTAACCAGTACATACACAACTACACCAGCAGGATCTCCACTGAGCACTACAGTGGTATAGTATTAACTGCATTTGGAATATTTTAGAAATTAACACTTCTTCCTGAAACTGTTGCATAATTGCTACATTCTTTACAATGTCAGGAGCTGTTGCAAAATTCTAGAACAATTGAAATGTTTAGAGCTGATAGTATTCCTTTTATGCAATGGAAGTGGTATTGGAATTATTCACATTTTATTTGGCTAAACCAGGAAATGTGTTTTCAAATGCCTTGAAGCTTATATAGAATGCTTCATGATTTATTTTCTTTTTAATTACTGCATGTGTACTACTTGGTTTTCTTTTAAAATAGACTACACAGGCAATGTTGTATGAAATTGTAGTATTAAATTTTTCCTCAAACAATATAAAAACTATGCTGTTGTTATCACTATCTTTCCCAAATCTGTTGTGTACCTAATGTTTTCTGTAATGAAAACCGTGGAGAGTAGTTGTAGAACTAGAAAAATATATGCTCATGAGGAGCGCAACTTTAGCCTTAAAAACCTGTGGAATTAAAAGCATATCTTGAAATACAGCATACCTGCATTGATTAGTTGAGCACTAATTCTCCATGAAATGGCATGCTGTTGATTGTTTATGCATGTTGGAGTGTTTTGGTAATTTACCTCATTGTCTATGTTTGATTTAATGTCTAACAACTCTGCAAATTTAAGGTCATATATATTTTTTGTTTTAGCTGCAACCAGCTTGGGGTGATTTTCTTGATCGTAACAAACAAGAATTACAGCCTCCAAGAGGTTCCTCACTAACAGCCAATATGGTTCACCAGACATCCTTAAGAAGGACATGTAAGTAACAACAGATAGATAGTTTTGCCTAGATAATTATGAAAATGAATTGTTGTGCAGCAACTTGGTAAAAAGAAATGAAAATCAAAAGTAAGATGATTTTATAAATGTGTTATTGCTGAAAAATTACGTGAACTTAATTTTGTATTTCAGCTATTCCATCCAGATCTGTTTCTGTGGATGAATCCAGACCTGAGCTACTTTTTAGACTGGCAGTTGGAACTTTCTCAGTGTCTGTACTTCATATTGACCCTTTACCCCCACCTGAAAGTTCACTGAACCTTAACCCATTGACACCAATGGCTCGGGATTTCTTTGCCCGAATAGAAAAGATTGAGCCAGTTAAGTTTTCAACAGAAGATTTTCTGTCCTTCCGAGAAGTATTTGCAGAAGCTTGTTCTCATGATCACCTTAGGTATAACTTTGCTTATTAATAAATATAAGTAACAAAAATATATTTTAAGTAAATTTGAATAAAGTAAGTTTATTACCATATGAATTGTGTCACTTAATATTTTAACTGCATTAGTCTTCTTTATTATTTTCAAAATAGTCTTGAATTTTAACATCTGTTGTCCAAGACATCTTTTTTAAATAAGTTGAAACAGAAAAAGAAAGGAGAATAAACATTAAAATCACCTAGCTTTTTAATAGATTAATTAAATTAGGTACAGTTTCTATGACAGAAGCCTAGAGAGTCAAGAACAATTAAGTAAATATCTTTAGAAATAGCTGTGTTTTACAGAACTATTGTTATTCCAATGTAGTGATTGCTGCTTTAAGGAGCTTAGGGTTTTACTTAGTGCAAAATATGATATCAGTAGGGATAAAGCCTAAGTGAGAACAAGATAATAAAGTCAGGCAACAGTCTCTTTTTTTGCAGAAATTTTTACCATCCCAGTACAGTGTATAAAGTAAAATATTTAAGGGTATATATATTTTCTTACCTTATGTATGTAATTTAGACTTTGTGAGACATTTGACTTCTTCATTGTCTAAGGATGTTAGTTTTATATGAACTGCACCTCAGGATAGATGCCTAAAATGTTCTTTACAAATTTCTCTATGCTGACCGTTGCTGATTATGTAACATGAGCTTCATTGTTTTTGTTGCTAAATCTGTTACAATTAGATATTTTCATGTATTTGGAGAAATTATGTTGTTTTAATGATTTAAAAATTATTGTAGTGATCCTTTTTGCCTACTTAAGTTTTGACTTTTCATAATTGTTATTGATTTATGCTACTTTTAATAATTATTAATTTTAATAATCCAGGTTTATAGGTACTGGCATCAAAGTGTCTTATGAGCAAAGACAAAGAACTGCCTCACGAAGTTTTAGTACTGACTTATCCATTGGTGAGATGGAATTCCTGGAATGCCTTTTTTCTACTGACTCTCATTCCATGCAGCCTCACTATACAGAGGTATGTTAAAAATAAAGAGTTCCATAAAAAAGAAATGTTAATTGTATAACTGAGAATGGTAGATTTTAAAAAAGTTGTAATTAAAATGTCTCTTAATGTTTTTTAGTTTTTTAAATATGTTACAGTTTTAAGGTTAAAATTTACATTTTAATTCTGAGCTCAAATAGTGAACCAACTTCTGTCATACCTGACAGGAACAGCACCAAGTAGCCAAACTTTGTTAGTTACTTCTTAGATATGCTTAATGTGATTTAGGTATTAGCTTTTGGAAAACATTTACTCTAAGTAATGGAGTTGAGCAATGCAAAGGTTTCTTGTGGCAGTGACTATTCTTCCAGCCCTTTAGTGGTCAGAGATATCCAGTAAAGTAGCTGAATATGTGGATTGAGTAAACAGTTGAGCTGGGGCCCTGTTCACTGACTTCAGTGTGGGGTTACCTGTCTGTTCTAGCTAAAATGTCATAATGTGGCAACTCATTCTTATTTATTAAACATTTTTAACTTTTTCTTCCTGAAGCTGCTGACATTTCATTCTGAAGAAAGAAATGATTCTCATTCTATGCCATGCCTTCAGCTGCATTATAAGCATTTAGATAATAGAGGACCTCAGGTAAGGTGGGAGATATAAATGACTAAGTTTCTGTACAATAACCTTTGTCTAATTTGGTTCATTTGAACAGAAACTTGACTGTAAAACAGAGTTCTTAACTCCTACTTATTATAATTTGTTTCACTGTATTGTGTTGAAGATTTTAGTGCTTTTTCTCTTTCTTTTCAGGGTAGTCAAGGGAGACTCAGCTCTGTTCCACAGAAAGCAGAGTTACAAATAAAGTTAAGTCCAGTGTTTTGTGAGCTGGATATTAGTATCGTAGACAGATTAAATTCCTTACTTCAACCCCAGAAACTAACTACAGTGGAGATGATGGCATCTCACATGTATGCTTCTTACAATAAGCACATAAGTCTGGTAAGTTTAAAGTGAAGTTGATTAATAAACTTGCTGGGTTTTTTTGCAGGAGGAAGTCAGGGTGACAGTAAGCCTGAGACTGCTAGTTCTGATTGATTTGTGGTGGCTGAAGTGCTTTTTTTTTGGTGTGAGAGGTTTTTTTTGTTTGGTAGGTTGACTGGAGTTTGTTTGGTTTTTCCCAACTTCTGACACAGATGCATTTTGCATTCAGTGATTGTGTGCTTGAAAACAGACCAAAAGACAGTGGTAGATGCTTCACAAATTGCATAAGTCCTCAGATTCCTGAAGCAAGGAGAACTGGGCAAAAAAGAATAATCTTGACTGATTTCTCATCCCTAATCTGTCCCATCATGCTCTCCAGCAGCTGATATAAAGTATTGCTAACAATTCCACCTCTATGTTAAAATCTTTAATTGTCACAATCAGCCCAGTTGTCTCTGTGGTGTATTACCTGCTTTTGGGGTAGATGACAGAGAGAATGGGGGGCATATGCATTGCATTCTAGTGTTCTGGGACCAACAGAAAGAAAATGAAGCTTATTTGCCTTGGTTTGAGTTATCACAATAGCATTAAAACTTAAAGATTTTTCTTAAAATACTTGAGGAATGATTACCTGCATTTAACAGATTTTCTACACAGCAACAAAAATCTTCATGTAATTTTATTGCTGCATTTACTGATTATGGAAAAATCAGCTTTCAAAATGATTTAAGAGACTCCTAAAATTGTAAAACATCAATTATTTCTGTAAATATAATTGTCTTGCTATTTTGATTCCTTTCAATGATCAGCAAAAGGGGGAGGGTATGAAGGACCTGAAAGGGACAGGAGCTGGGCACCCTGACTTCTTGAAAGGGACAAATACACATGATAGTAATTCCTACTTTTTCAACCGTTTTTAAACAAGTGTCTAAGACATGGTATTTCTGAACTGCAGCTGAATATTGTTTGGTACTTTCACTATCTAATTTTGGAGGAAAAATAATTGCAAAAATAGCAGGTTTTTTTAAAGATTGCTAATCTCTGCAAAAACTTGACTTCTAAGTAGAATCTTCATGACACCTATAACAGAAAAATATCCTAATAACAAACGCAGTTGGTCTTGATGTGTTTTTTCTGTGATACACAAATAATATTTTTTGTTTTCAGATATTACATCATCAACAGCTTTCCCCATAGTCACTTTTAATGCTATTTTCTCTAATTCAAAGGGTTTTTTATTCACTCTGGTTTGTGTTTTGTTTTTTGTTGTTTGGTTCTTTTAGCATAAAGCCTTTGCTGAAGTTTTTCTGGATGATTCACATACTCCTGCAAACTGTAGAGTTTCAGTTCAAGTCACTGCCCCAGCATTAAAACTCTCTGTTCGCTTCCCAATACCTGATCTACGGTCAGATCAGGAAAGAGGACCATGGTTCAAGAAATCACTTCAGAAGGAGATTCTTCATCTTGAATTTACAGATTTGGAATTTAAAACTGAATTTATAGGAGGGTCAACTCCAGAACAAGTTAAATTAGAGCTTACCTTTAAAGAGCTAACTGGTAAGAATGTTAATATTCAGAAGTACTTTTTTATTTTTCTAGGTACTGTGTAGTGAGATAAAGGTCCTCTCATATGGAGTAACCCAGGGAGTGTCTTTCCACCTTAATTTTGGAGTAGATATGATATCTCTACTGTAATTTTGTGTTCTGTACTAAATGCCAATGTAAGTCCAAACAATACTACTATGAGGAGAGGCTGTGTGTCTGGTTTGGGGCTCCTCAGTAAAAGAAAGACAAGGAGCTCCCGCAGAGGGTCCAATGGAGACCTCAAAGCTAATGAGGGGTCTGGAGCATCTTTAATATGATGAGAGGCTGCAGGAGCTGGGCCAGATCAGTCTGGAGAAGACTGAGAGGGAAATCTCATAATTATGTGAATATCTCAAAGACAGGTGTCAAGAGGATGGTGCCAGACTCTTCAGTGGTGCCCAGAGACAGGACAAGGAGCAATGGCCATAAACTGAAACACAAGAAGTTTCACATTAACATGAGGAAGGACTTCCATACATTGAGGGTGGCTGAGCACTGGAACTGGTGCCCAGGGAGGTCGTGGAGTCTCCCAGGCCCACCTTGGACACACTCCTGTGTAACCTGCCCTAGGTGACCCTGCCTTGGCAGAGGGGTTGGGCTAGATAAATCCAGAGGTCCTTTTCAATCCTAAAAGTGCTGTGATGCCAGGACTGATTCCCTAAATAACTGTCATTGAAAAACTTGAATAATTTTATGCCTCTAATATCTTTCAAAGTAATAAATCTATGAGACTGATTTATATTGGCAATCTTCTCTGCTGTCTCATTTTGTGTACTTAATCAAGGCTGTGACAAAGTAGTGATGCTATAAATGTAAATGCTAGTATCTATGCATTAGAAGTGTCTGATTTTCCAACTACTGCTAGCTAAAAATAATGTGAAATAATTTTTGTTTCTAAAAGTTAATTTTTTGGAAGAAGAGATGACAAAATTTGCCTAAGTAGCTTAGTAAGTAGCATTGGCTAGTTATGCTTGTTTGACTCCAGCTTGAGGAGTGAGTGGCTGACCTGAAGTTAGCACTTGTCATTTATCTGTTAATTTCTAAAAAATTTCTTTCTATGCAGGTTCATTTGAAGAAGATAATGGAGAAACACCAGTAAAATTTTTTCAGGTGTCAGGTGGCACAGATGGAGACATAACATCATCATCAGACAATTTTGACTGGCCTCGGTAAAATAAATTTTCATGTTTTTAATGTGCATTGATTAAGTTTTTATGAAGAACAGTTGTTTTTCTAATTTTCATCCAGAATGCTTGTGTGGTAAATGATTGAAAATAATTTGCAAAGAAAGAGCATGTAACTATTAAAAAGACTCCAAGAATTTATAAAAAAACATGGAACTTCTACATTTATAATAATGCAATGTGGTTTTTATAGTACAACTTCTGTATGGACTTGAGTAAATTTCACTGAAAGTTAGATAAATGATTAGAGACTTGAAACTTTTTCCCATTTTTTTTTACTTTACCTTTTCTCCTGCATTCATGACTGAATACCAAACCACCCATCCTAGTTGAATTTTGCCTCAAAATAATATAAGGCATAAGAATAGTAAGAGTAATTACATTATGACTGAATTATTGCAGCTTATATCACATGCAAGGCAATACAATGCTTCAGACTTACTGAAGACAAGGACCTGACAGCTGAAGCATGTAATAAGATATTTAAATGAGGCAGTTTTAGATTTGCTACAGAATTTGCTGTGTACATTGTTTGCCACAAAATTCAGTGGCTTTCTGACAGTAAGTTTATGGGGACATTTTTTCTTTTATAATGGCACAAATAAAATTTTTATAACAGTGTTTACATGTATAAAGCTACACCATACAGTAGAGAATTTTTAATAGCTGTTAATGTTCTAGTGAAACAAGTTTTATTTTGAGAGAGTGCTAGATTTTTGTTAGATCACCTATATGATCACCTAATGGAGTTGAAAAAAGCAGACACTTAAGGTTTTCTTTCACCTGATGGTACCACATCCCTTTGTGTGTCTAAGTTAGTTTTTTTCTTAGTAGTATTGATTTGGGTAATAAAATACGTTATTATCTAATAAAAAAGTCCCTGGAATTTTGAGTTATTTAGTTTATGTGTATTTAAAGGCAAGCCAGTAGAACTAGTGGACATGTGACAGAGCATAAATATAAACATTTTAAGCATCTCTAATTGCTTATTCTGCTTAACTTCTCCAATGTCAGGATTGTATTGAAAATAAACCCTCTGGCTGTGCACTCTATTCTGGAAAGGATAGCAGCTGAGGAGGAAGAAGGTGATAATAACTTTCAAGAGGAAGAAGAAGGAGGGTCTCATTCTTTGAAGGATGTCTGTGATATTAGAAGACCAGAGCCTTCTCCATTTTCTTCTCGTAGGGTCATGTTTGAAAATGAAGAGGTACTACAACATTTTGTTATTGCTTTGTGCTTATGATAGAGAAAATGAATACTGTCTCACTACATGCAACTTCTGGCTTCCACTTTTGGTTTTGTTTTGGGTTTCTTTTTTTTTAGTTGTGTTTTTTTTCTTAATTATTTTCTTTTTTCTTTCAGATGGTGATGCCAGGAGATATAGTTGAAATGACTGAGTTTCAGGATAAAACAATTAGCAATTCTCATTATGTACTGGAACTCACATTACCAAACATTCACTTAACACTACCAAACAAAAGCTTTTATGAAAAACTGTACAACAGGCAAGTATAATTGTTTTGCTTGGTTATCATGACCTGTACTCTCTGTTCTGTCTCACTTTTGATAAAAGCAATTGTCTAAGCAGGTATAGCAGGAGCTCATTTGTACAGCTTATTTAAAAACACAAAGTGCTATATAAATATTTTTCCAAGTTAACATGACACCATTGTCATGGTTATGGCAGCTGACTGCTAAGAAGTGTTTGGCAGATTTTGTGAACAAAGGGTGAAGCTAAATAGACTTTGGCTCTCAGTGAACACTTTGTTCAGATCTCTGTGCAGTGTTTCATTTTGCTCTAATCTTTCTGGTTTCTTGGTTAAACAGATTTTTATACTTCAGAAACTTGCACTCAATTTTACTCTTCCCATCTAAAAATCTAGAGCTTGCAAGACAGTTAGAAAAGAAAAAACCTAATTCAGTTTTGTAAGGCTCACAAAGGTTTATGAAAATGTAGAGAAAGCAAGCCAAATTTATAGATGGGTATTCATTTATATCTGTTAGCTTGCTGTCTGAAAACCAGCAAAATACTACTAAATTGTTACTGTGCTGTGCAAATATGCGAGAGAGATTGTGATGTATTTTAGTCTCTGATAGACATTACTTCCAGTATTTTCACTTCCAAAGTGACAAAGCAGAACCTTCCATTGAATATTTTGTTGTAATACTTCTCTACTGAATGTCTTTACCCTGACAGACACACTCACTTGAAATCAAAAGAATGAATGTTTCCTGCAACTTAGTTGAAAATTGATGTGATCAAAATAGGGGTTTCTCAACTCTCCCTCCCACCTACTGAGCAAATATATACCCACTTAGAGTCTTTTGTGTCACCATCACATGTTAGACTTTGATGTGTGCATACCATTATTACAGAAGAGAAGTTACTTCCATTTTTTTATTGCTTTTACTAATGAATATATTATTGTTTTGTGCTCGTGAACTTTATTTTCTCTGTTTATGGAATCTGGAATCTGTTATATAAAGTCTGCAAAGGAATTATGCTTGACTGACTTAATAGAAAATGGGAATATAGTCATATATTTTGTGTAATGATAATGTATTTCTTCCTAGGATCAGCAATGATTTATTGTTGTGGGAACCCACAGCTCCATCTCCTGTAGAAACATTTGAAAACCTTTCTTATGGTGTTGGACTATCTGTGGCCAGCCAACTCATCAACACTTTCAGTAAAGACAGCTTCAGTCAATTTAAATCTGCAGTTCATTATGGTAATACACTTAATAAATCATCTAGAACTATAGTGCTTTAGAAGTGTAATTGGCTGAAGTGATTAAGATGTTAGTGGAAAGATTTTGTAAACTTATGGGAAAGCATAAACCAAGAAATAACGATAAGGTAGATTACTGTTTAATTGGGTAAAATAAGTGTGAAATTGAATTGCATTGCCAGTGGAGAAACAGTGACCTAGAGAATGAGTTGTACTTCATTTTGTCTATTAGATGATGAAAGTGGATCTGAGGAAGAAACGCTACAGTATTATTCCACTGTTGATCCAAACTATCGTTCACGCAGAAGGAAAAAGCTTGACTCACAGAATAAGAACTCACAGAGTTTTCTGTCTGTTCTGCTAAATGTGACACATGGATTAGTGTCAATATTCACAGATGTAAAGGTAAGGCACTGGGGCTGGAACAAGTTTTTTGTTGTTTTGACCATGGGTGGCCCCTTCATGCTGTAGATACCTATCTGAAAGGAGGTAGTGTTTTTAACAGTAACTCTATAACCTTTATACTACTCTAACTAGGCAGTAATGCAACACAATATTTTGCAAATTCTGTGTACTTTGCTTCATGTGAGAATAACTGAAATGCAAGCAGGAAAACATGTATTGGTAGCAACTGTTGTGTTAGTTTAGACTGCCTAAATTCAGCAAACTGTCAGCAAACAATAATTTTATCATTTCTCTTCTTCCTTCAGCAGGATGATGGAAATACACTGGAAGGAAAATATGGTGAATTCTGGTTTGAGTTCAACGGTGGTTCCCTTTTCAGTGTGACTAAATATGAAGGTTTTGAGGACAGACACTATGTTTGTCTCCATTCTAGCAGCCTCAATTTATATCATCAAGGTAGGGATGGGATTGAGGTGGCTTTGGGGCTAAATTTGAAATTAACTAAGCTTGAAGCTTTTTAGGAAAAGGCTGTATTTTTTTCTCTTTTCTCTCATAGTGTGTCATTTGGTACAATGAATATAATTTATTGCTAATGTTTCTAAATGCTACAGTAATGCAACTTCATTATAATTGTATTTAGTTAAAGTTTAGCTCCAACTTTCCAGACCACTGCTGGTATTTACAGATACTGTGATCCTTTGGCAAATTAGCTGTACAGCCTATTCTTTACTATGAAAATGCACTCTTCCTACATGTTACTGGTTGTTTAATTGAAAAAACTACAGGTTACCAGTGGCTGCTGTGTTTTTCCTCAGTAGCTAGTTGTCATCCACTGGTGAAGAATTTTGGCTGTGTAGTTTGTCGATGTCTGGTAACCCCCATGTAGTTAAACATTTCAAGGTTTCCCCCTCAGATGCCTGGGAATCAGTGGTGGTCATGCTTCGGTGCAAGGCGTAGTTGTTGTGTGTTGAGACATTAGCCTGGCACTAGCTCATAAAATGGAGACACATGTTCTTCATGTAACCTGTAGGAGATTTCTGTCCTTTATTTCAACTTTGCTATTTTGTTGGGCAAATAAACTCAGTTCCTAATAGACACATTGAAGATGATAGCTAGAGCTGTGGTTTTAAATGTTGGATCACCCATAACCCTCCCTTCACAGTTCTCAGTTGTGCATGACTAACTTTGGTAATTAAAATAATTTTGTAGGCATGAAGCATAAAAAGGATTTTCCTTCACACTTCATCAGTGACAGCTTTGTTAATTCATTCCAAAATGTCTTTGCAGGTTTGGTAGATGGAGTTGTCCCTTCCTCTGAAGTACAACTGCCCAGCACAATACGTCCCCATTGGTTAGAGCCTACTATTTGTTTTTCTGAAGAGGATGGTCTTAGTAGGACTACTTCAGATGGTGTAGGAGTGGATAGTCCCAGTATGCTGACTGTTGCAGTCAAAATCCAATCAGATAAAATAGAGAGCAATACAAAGGTTTGTGTCATTTGTACTTTTATAAGTTGAGTTATCTCAGTTATATGGAAGCATCTAGACATGGAGTTAGAAGGGTTACAGATGAAGAAGCCATATAGTTCGCAGACATTAATTTTCAAATTACAATGTTCTCTTAGAATCTTTGTGTGGATTATAAAATTTAAGCAGCAGCTTAATTTACTAATTCTTCCAATGCTTCACTTTGCTGATCATGCTATTTTTTACTGAATACATTTTTTGAATAGTTGACATTTTTTGTTTTTGTTGAGTTTCTGTTGTCAAAATAGGCAAGAACAACTATAGAATAACACTGCTGTTAACTAGCAGTGTCATCTAATAGGCAGCCTTTGCTTACCTATTTGGAATGGGACTGTTAAATGACAGTAGCATTCATTAGTGTGGCTGAAAGAGGACCTCTTAGCTGGCATAGTGGTGACAAACAGGTTGGTTGAGTTATCTTAAGAAAGATTCTGCAGACCAGCAAAATGTTGTGGGTGTTCAGTTGTCTCACATGTGAACTACTTTAAGGTGATACTCCTGGTACTCCTATTTCTGCTGAATCCCAGAGTGAATGTGCAGGCAGCCTTCCTTCCTACCACCACCACAAAACTGCCATTTCTGCAGTGTCCTGTTGCCAAAAGTATGATACTGTGTTATCCAGGGTTTCTGTATTGGAAGGCAGGGTTTTTCTAGACACCAGGAGATTGTTGGGTGCAGAAGGGTAACACAGTTTCATAATCTAGATGTGAAATAGTTACATGTTTCATGTAAGCCAAGTCATGCAACTTTGTTGTGCAGGAATTTCTGGTGGCTGTTGGACTGCGAGGAGCCACCCTTCAGCACCGTGTGTTGCCTTCAGGTTTAAGCTGGCATGAACAGGTCAGGCTGCTACTGTTTTCTTGATTACATCTTCAATTTCAGTCTCATTGCCTTAACTATCAAACTAAATCTTGATTGAAAATCTTGATGTTAGGCTGTGCTTTATTATCATACTCTGCTCATGAAAGTGTTGTTCTTTCTTTCCTGTTTTTCTTTGAGACCATTGACAGATGATAATCTTACTTTTAAATGATTTCTTGTCTATTCACTTGGTACTGTTCCTCCCATCATCCTAACTTTCTGTCCATTACATGTGAGGGAGGTCTTGGCAGGGTTTACTTCATTCTGTTGGGGTTTGGGTTTTGGGTTTTGTTTAAAATTCAGATTAAAAAAATCTCAGTAGTGCAATACTATTCAAGTACTTAAATAATCCTTAAGTTAAACATATCCTCAAAAGAAGCAAACTTGCAGTTTTGAAAGCATTTCTGTATTTTTCCTTTCTGCTCACTTTATCCCTCAAGTCTCATTTCGCAGTTGTATATTTCCTGTTTTGTATTGCTGAAAAAGCAGTACTTGGAGGACTTTAGGGAGGCAGTGAGCAGCAGTTTACACAAACACTTCTGAATGAGAAGGGTTGTTGTCATAGGTGTGGATGCAGAGGCAGAGCAGAGCAGAAAGGGCTGGAACCCCTTGATCTGTGTGTGTGCACAAGGCAAAACACCATTAGCACAGGAGCAGTGTCATTGCATGTCCCTGCCCCATACTGGATTACAGACAGCAACCCTTGACACTCAGTCTGCTCCTGTTCATCCTCCAGTCTGTATAATATACTGATTTTTACATGCATTGTTACTGTGTAACTTTGTGGAGCTGAACTTGGGGCTTTGGACTCTGCTGTGCCCTTATTTTCTCCTCAGTATAATATTCCCATGGTTTGTGTAGCCTGCTTTACACCATGTTGCTTCTTTGCTCTGTGAAATTTTTCTCAAGTAACATTTCCAAGTGCATCACAGGCAATCTTTTTTGGAGGGGGAGGGATCAAATAAAAATTGTCCAAAAAGGTAGTTAAAAGAAAAAATCAAAAGACTAGCAGTGATGGTATACCCCAGGCCTGGAATATTTTAAGAACTTCTATAGTGTAACATATTCAAGAGGGAACTATGACAGATGTTACAGAGGAGGATAGAAGCTATTTTTATGTGGCAGTACATGAAAAAGCTGTTTATACAATGAAGGTGCACATGGTTATGAGTGTATTTCCCATATCCAGCCCTCAAGAAAGACTTGAAGCAAGATACCTTGAGCAACGTAGAATTAGCTAAAAGTTAACTTTTCAGAGAGAGCAAGGAAAATACAAACACTGTAATAACAGCTACAAAGAGGGCTGAATAAAACTGTATTTGGGCAGTGTCTTAAAAATGCATTGTGAAGCTTTGTTACAAGGAGCCACTTGAGTGTATGTGGATTGGTCTTTTCCATACCTTTGAAGCTGCAGTTTTTATGGGGTTTTTTTGTGTTGTTTACATTCCGTGCTTCTCTCTAATAAGATATTGAGTAAGCATCTTTAAATATCTGAGGCTGTTCACACCTTTTCCTTCTACTAATCTAACATTTTATTGTCATACCTGTTAGAGATTTTTCTTTTTGCTCTTTTGTGATGTGTAGTTGTTTGTTAATTTAACAGATATTGAAGTATGAATATTTTTTGTGATTTTTAGATTTTATATTTTTTGAATATTTCTGATGAGCCTGTTTTGGGATATAGTCCTCCAGCTACAGTTACAACTTTTCATGTGCATCTGTGGAGTTGTGCTCTTGATTACAGGTAAGTAAAATGTAAGTGTGTCACTTGACACTGCAGCTGTATACTTACTCTTTAGGAATGTTCAAATTTGCATACTATAAATAATAGTTATTTAGGCACTTTTGGAAAAAATACTTAACAGACATCTTTTAACTAGAAGGAATTTAAAGTAGGATATGACTTACCTAGGTCTGGGAAGATGGAGTTAGGTAATCTGTAAGACTTTGAGTGAACTTCAGATAGGTACAGAACACTAATTTGTTTTTCCAATTTGTTATTAGGCCCTTGTTTTTGCCAGTCAGATCTCTCCTTACTGTTGAAACCTTCAGCATTTCCAGTAGTGTTGCAGTAGATAAATCCTCTTCTACTCTCAGGTATGATTTAAATTATTATGAATCATGTAAGCTCCTGTAAAACTTGTAATGCCTGTCTGCTTTTTTGACCTCAGAAGCTTTCATGTTGTATAAATGATCACACTGGTTTCCGGCTTTTGAAATACACTTTGCTCACATGAAATTCTTCTGTTTTATTAGGTTAAAGAATTTTGTTTATATATACTTTTTAGTTGGATTGCTTCCTTTAAAAACAAGCAATTCTGCATTTTTAATAAGATTGCAATGTCCTGAAATGAAGTTATGTCTATTTTATGGATTAGTGAGACCTTAAAATTTCTTATAATTTGTTACTTGGCAACAGTATTTTAATTAATTGAATATTTAATGACTAATGAAAATATCTGTAACTTCTAATAATTTTCTTGCAACTTCAGTTGAATATTCATTCTGTTTTACCTGTTCTGTTGTGAAATATCTACCAAGTTGATTATTTTTATTGATAAAACCTTTTAAGTGATCTTTGAAACAAATGTTCTGTTAACTTTATGTAGAGAAAAAAGACAGAAATAAGTGTTAAGGCTTAAGGCCTTATTTCTTATTCTAGGTAGGATCAAATATATAAATTGAAACGTAAAAAATATGTAATTAGCAATGGGGAAAATATCTTACAGTGGTTAATTGTCAATAGATTTGAAAATTATGAAAGGCTAAAGTGAAGAGTTTGAATTTAGGATATGCTTGGTATATTTGTGTTTTTAAATATTTTTTATATACTAATTTCTTTTGGCTTACTAATTGCACAGCATTTCTCTAAGCATTTTTATTTCACCTTGTTTTTGTCTCAGGATAATTTTAGATGAGGCTGCTTTGCATTTGTCTGATAAGTGCAACACTGTCATGGTGAACCTCCATAGAGGTAAGTAAGTCTTAGATGTGACTAATCAATTACAGAGCCTAAAGAAACAAAATTACAGGCATATTCAGCATACACAAAGGTTATTTAAGAAGAGGACTGAGAAGATAAGAGGCAGCAAGTAGACCATGAGAGAATAGTGCAATCTTGATAAAAATCTGAATGCTCTGGTTTGGATTTGTGAATCCAGAAGTCAGAGAATAGCACCTTGCAATTCCTCTGGTATCATGTTACAGTTTATTAATGGGTATTTGAAAAAGCCTATGTTTAAAAATCTGGAGTTTCACAGAAAGAAATTTTTGTAGAAAAGAGACCTCATGAGATATAAAAGGTTGAACTTGAAAGGTGCTATATGGCAGAGAGTTGTAGGTTCTGAAAAGAATCATACCAGCTGGATTGCCCTCATTGAAATAATAAGAACCTTTAAGGACTGAGAAACTTGAATCAATATTTACTAAATGAGTTGGAGAAATAATGAAACCTTGGGCCCACAAACGTGTATTTAGCTTAGGTAAGAGATCTCTAGTAGGGGGCACAGTAAAGGTTTGCCTGTTTTTGTTTAAATAACAAAAGAGGACAAATAAGTTATTCATGGCACTGAAAGATTAGTACAGTATGAACATGTGTTCTCTCTCACTTCAGCTAAAAACTGATAGAATGTTTAGTCATTCAGCTTCTGTGTGCCTTGGTTTCTCTAACTCACACAGATGGGATGAAGGTAAATATCTTAAAAGATTACATTGCACACAGATGTGGTAATGGGAGTGATACATTGGACTGAAATGGTTCAAGTTCTTCATTTGAGTGGATGAAACTTGAACTCTGAAAGTAATCCTCATAAAAGAAGGAAATGCAGAGATATGAAAGGCTTTGATTCCTTTACAGCTCATGCTAGTTTTAATGTGTTTAGAACTGTACATATATAGGGTTTTGCTATTTTCTTAGTAATATTTAAAATTATCATATTTCAGATTATGTTCGTGTTATGGATATGGGACTGCTGGAACTAACTATTACAACAGTAAAATCTGATTCTGAGGCAGAAAGAGTAAGTATTTAATCACTAACAAAATAAAATGTAAAATCTTCATGAGAGATTGTGATTTGAAAATTAGTTTATTGTACTTAAAATCAAAGAAGATTTTCCAGTTTACTTGTATTTTTTAACTCATTTTTTGACTAGTTAAGTAAAATAATTGAAAAATAGCTGTGTATATGTCATTTTTATGGAACTTCAGGATAATTTGAAGTTTATTGTTGTTTTTTCATTGTTGCTATCTAGACTAAACCTCGTTTTGAGCTGCACTGTTCCAGTGATGTAATCCATATCCGTACCTGCTCTGATTCGTGTGCTGCACTAATGAATCTCATCCAATATATTGCAAGTTATGGTGATTTACATCCACCTGCTAAGACAGAGGTTAAACGTGGAGTTAGCAAGCCAAAAATGAAGGTATTAGAATGGCAAAATGATAGCAGCTTAACTTTCTGATTCTTGGTAATATATTTTATTTTAATCCCTCTTCTATTTACAAATAATATGAGATTTTTGCAAAGAAATTGTATCAAGTTGTACCAATTGTATCTAATTAAAAATATATTTCAGAGTTAAAATAGTATTTTTTTCCTGTTTTGGTCACTAAACATTTCAAAACACTATGCTGTTTACCTCTTGTACTTTATTCTTATCTAAAGAAGAAAATTCCAGGACATACATGAGCTGTCCAGGTACTCTGACCTAAATACCCCGAACCATAATGTTCTAACCTACTTTATGAATGAATCACCCAGCTTGGTGTTTCAGATCACTTGAGTATTTAACAAGTTAATGTGTTTTTTCTCACAGTTTAAGAGCTGTGAAGCAAGCTGTTCTAACAAAATCTTTTTTAACATTTGCTGGTTTTGAGATGTAACTATGTATAGTTCCTCTCCTACAGGTAGAGACCTTTAGCCAGCCATCTTCCCACGGACCAGGCCTTGCTGAGTCAGAGCAGCAGATTTTACGGGATTTGATGAGTGATGCCATGGAAGAAATTGAGATTCAACAGACTGCTTCTGCCATCAAGCAAGAGTCTAATGGTGAGAATCCCCTGAAGGCATACCCCTGCATATAAAGTACAACTTTTCTGGAAAGAAAGTGGGATTGAAAGCTTTGTGTATGTAGAGATGCTGCAATAAGAATGGGAGCAGGTACTTAGGATGTCTGAAGTCTTCAAACGATGGAACAGATTCTTGCTTTTAATAATAGTAATGCAGAAGTACTTTGAGATTCTAGTCAAAAATACACATTACTGAGCTACTGAAAGCAGCAGGGAAAAAATCTGTCTCTGGGACTCTGTCAAGACCCCAAATTCTGTAGGAGTATAAGTTAGTGTGCAGGAATAAAGACCTCTCTTCTGGATGTGAGAGAGGTCCAGGAAGAAGATACAGTTTCAAGGCACAGGAAGAGCTTTTTAGCTATAAAGAATTTTTTCAATTAGCATATAAAATCAACTACCTTTTTCTATCACAGGATTATGGCTTCTGTATCATGGCTAGAGTGTAATTCAGTTTTAAATTTGATAAGGATTTTGTACTGCAAGTAGATATCCATTACTATTTCCGTGATCTCTGTTCGTTTTTTCTGTGGTAGAGGGTGAGCAGTCTCTGTGGTACTGAAAGGTTTTGATTCTGTGGTCTTACTACCAGAATAAGAAACTTGAGAATTGTATATTATTTATAGTATGAATTGATTCAAGATATAATGAGCAAATTTCCTTGATATAATTGAAGTAGCAAACATGAGTTTACTTAATTTTCATATTTCGTAAGGATTTTTCCACTGAAATATGTTTTTTCTCCACTCTCCTTCAACTCTCAGGAGTTTTAGATGACAAATCTCAAACTCAGGAGCCATCTTGCTCAGATCTCTTCCTGTTTCCAGATGAAAGTGGAAATGTCTCACAAGAGCCAAGTCCCACTTATGCTTCATTTACTCATCACCTGATAAGTGAGGCCATGGGAGATGTTCCAGCAGAAAGTGATGATTTCTGCATTCTTTTTGCACCTAAAGTTGCTGTTGCTGTAAGATCTTTGAAAATTACTAAAAAAAATCCATATATAAACTGAATTAGAGAAAAGCTTATATAAAGCCTGGGTAAATAAGATATCATAGATTTCTGTGATTGCTTAGTGATGCTTTTCTGTTTGGAGGGAATTCATGCATTGTTGCTTTTAGGAATGAGAGCAAGTATTTTCAAATAGATATGGTTTTTCTATATCTCAGCACTGTGTAATTGTTCTCTCATCTGGGTGTTACATTAAACATTGGCAGTTTTCCTGCATCTTAGTCATGTTTAATCATTGTCATATCAACTTAAAATAATGGCAAAATTACAAAAAAAAAAGTGTTAAGCAAAAACCAGCATTTATCAAAACAGCAGCTTTGCATATCTTCTAATCTTTTGTTCATTTCTCTTAATCTAAGCTCTCAATGTTTCTAAGGATCTAAAATCCTTGCCAAACCTCAGACATAAATTTTTGTGTCACTTTACACCAATGTCTGTCCTCTGCATGTTGTCTGGTGGTATTCTTCCTAATAGACAGAAGCAGATCTTTGGTCCCTGATTAGAAGCTGCATTTTCCCAGTTATAGTTGAGCTTGTTTGTTTCCAGAAGTGCTAATAGGGTGGCCTGGGCTCTTCTGTGGTTTTCTGCTTGCTTTCAACTAGTACTTAGTTTTGTTTATAGTTTGGGTGGGGAAGTCTTTTGTTTTGGTTTGGGGTTTTTTATTGCTGTTTTTAACTACTTCACAGGTTCTACTTTTTTCATATGCTTTTGTCTGTAGTTTGTAAGAAACATTTCTAAACTGATCATGTGTTGTATAAGCTTTAGAAGACAATACAGAAAGTTTTCCTTTTCATAGGAAGGAATTGGACATCTCAATAAAGATGATCTCATCTTCTCAATGTTATATGTTTTTTTTTTTAATTAGGAAAAAGAGGAAGAGCCAGTTATAAAAATAATGGTTGATGATGCAATTATCATAAAGGAAAATCATTTCAGTCAACCTATTAAAAAAACGGATACAAGCAAAGCTCCGCTTCATTTTCCTGTTCCTCTGGTACGCTATGTTGTAAAGGAAATATCTCTTATTTGGCATCTTTATGGTGGAAGGGATTTTGGGGCTGCACCACCAACCTCTCCAGCTAAAAGTTTCATGTAAGTGTTTCATCTAATTATGTGGATTAGAAAATTCAGAAATACTTTCTTTTCTTTTGATAAGGAGGAATCTTCTTGTTCAATCACCAGTCTCCCTTGCTTGCTTCTTGGCTCCCTTCTCACAAGGAATCAATCATAGAATGATTTGGGTTGGGAGGGATCTTAAAGATCATCCAGATTCTCACTCAGTTCCACTCCACAGAGTGTATTTTTCCTGTGTCTTAACCTGGACAAGCTTGGTTTGATTTTGCTGATTTTTAGAGGGGGGTGGAGGGATGGATTTTGTTTTAGGGTAATATTGGTAGTCAAATTTTCCTAAAGAGATCAAGACTTAAGAAGCATAAGTGTAAGATTTACAGGATATCATGTGAGCTAGAGAATAAAATTATTACAGCCAAAACTAAGGAAATGTTTTATGAATGTTAATTTGGTATTGGGATACATGCACCTGGCATTCTGCTTAGATGTATTTTACTTGAACAAAAAAAAATTACTTGCTTAACAGTAATGTAATTTCAGTTTTTTGTAATATAATTAAAATAGTAAGAACTTACATCTAGTGTATTTAGTTTTAGATTAACAGTGAGATAACTTTAATATGCAAAAGTATTTTTCCTTTTAATTTCCCCAGAAGTCCCCACAGTTCTCCTTCTCATACACCAACAAGGCATGGACGGAATACAGCATGTGGAGGAAGAGGAAGAAACCCAGACTTCCTAATGGAAATACAATTAAGCAAGGTGAGTAACAGAAGCAGCTTCAGCCATGACTGTCTGTGTGGATATCGTTACATGTTATACTCCTTTGATAGCACCTTTCCATTAGAGTTCAGTTATATTTCTTTCAACAGTATCTACATCTAAGCAATTACTTTGCTGGTGATGAATGTAGAATTTGTTCAACAAATTAGTATTAGCATAATATTTTTTTCTGAATAAGCTTGTTTCTAAAGATGGAGGATATCCATCACAATGTTCTTAAAAGCTTTTGTTTATTATAACCCAGTTTTGCAACTGCTGTTCTGTGTTCCTCTCTTTAGTTCCATTCTGAATAGGTATCCATGTTATGAAATTAGGTGTTCTAACAAAATAAGCAAGACATAGATATTTTGAGACTATTCAGTGTATCAATTTGATAATTGGGTATGAAATAACATCTACTTGTATCAGAGTATTGTTTCTGTGTTTCCCCTAACATATTTAGCATCCTTCAGGCTTAAGTATCTTAGCTGTTTTTAGGCTGTGCTTAGCTCTAACATAGGAACTAGATGCTTTTTTCTGGTGCTATGAATAATATTGGCAAAGAGTTAAACATATTTCATGTTAAATGGATCAATAACAGAATCTTTTTAAAATAAGATGTTTTCAAACGTTTCCATAAACCTGAAAGGCATTACATTAAAATAAAGGCTTTTTTATAGTCTATGTGCATTTCTGAGACCTAAAATTCATCCCATTAACGCCTCAAGCTTGCCAGAAATATGTAATGCTTAGGATAGCATTTTCTAGAAAAAACATGACATTGCAATAAACAAAAGGAGAAAGGGAAGCATTTAATATTCCACCCTGAAAACTTCATATGCAGAATGATAGCTGTCTCTCAATTTACAGATATTTAATGAGAGTTAGTGTTAACACTGAAGCAGTATAAAGATTTTTTCCACTACTTGCACCCCTAGCTTGGTTACGGCTGGGCAGTAACGTTTAAGGCAATGAAGGAGAGTAGAAGGTGGCACAGGCGGTGTTGCCTTGGGGCTCAGCGCGGGGCCGGCAGGGGCCGCTGCCGCTCTCTGTGCGCGCCCAGCAGCGTTCACTGCCGGCCGCGGTGCGCGGGGTCTGGGGAGCAGCGGGTGATGGTCTGTGGGTCACCACAGCTGGACACGAGAGCTGCATAACTTAGAATTGAAGAAAAATGCTGAATTAGCTTTATATGGAATCACTTGAGAAGTCAGTTGGTTGGGAAAAAAACATTTTTTTTCTTAAGAGGGTGAAAGATTCAAGAACTGGAAGTTTGTCTGGTACAGGCTTCACCATGATGTAAGAAATATGTCAGGATTGAGAGGAAATAGCGGAGTCAATTTAAAAAAAACAGTGGAATTCATTCCCTATCTTATGGCAGTAAGATTTCCTTATCAAAGGGTCAGTACTCTTTGTTTTGCCTTGAATTTGCATGCTAAAATGCAAATAATTGTGCAACTAGAAGTTGGAAGATTTCTACTGCTAGATATGTAAAAACCTGAATAGTGTTCAGAAATCTTAATAGTATTTCTGTAAATTTAAAATAGTAGGCAGCTTTATAAGTTCTTATATGTGGTATACTTCCCTGATTTTTGTTTATTTTTTTAAAGAACTATTCTGTTGTTAAATGGTGTTTTTCAATGAAGCTGATTATGCTGGTTTTCTTTTCAAAAGGTGAAATTCCAGCATGAGGTATATCCTCCAGGTGGTGCAGAAGGTGAATCCTGTCTTTTGGAGCAGCCAGTGTCACGACAAGTTTTTATTGTTCAAGACCTGGAGATCAGAGATCGCTTAGCTACATCACAAATGAATAAATTCCTCTATCTCTACTGCAGTAAGGAGATGCCCCGAAAAGCACATTCAAACATGGTATAGCCATGAAATGTTAATTTCTTACAATTACAGTGAGAATTCTCATTGTGGAGGCTATGTGCACTTCTTAATCTTGCAGAAGCAGAAACATGAGCTTGTGCAACATTGAAGTAATATAATTTGTTGATAGTTATTTGCTTGACTCTTTGTAGATATTAAGGCTAATTCAAAAGTCAGTTTGAATGTCAGCATGTCAGGTATTAATGGGTTTGAGATTGTTAGTTTAAAAAACCAGATGTGCAGGACTACTTTGGTAGCTTTCACAATTTCACATGCAGATTTGTACTTTTATGGTAACCAGTAGTCTTACTGGTTTTATACAGGATTTAGTAATTTTTTGGGGGGGATTTCTTTTAACTTTATTTTTTTATAACATTCAGAGGAAATTTTTATTCAATACTGTAATTGCTAAGTGGAATCATACTACTAAATACAAAGATTTAGCAGTAAATGTTTTTCCTAGCTGGTGTTCTGAGTTGTAATAATTGTGAATGTTAGTACTTTTATTTATCTTGTTGTTTTTTTTCAGTTAACAGTTAAAGCTTTACATGTCCGTCCAGAGTCTGGCAGATCCCCACAGGAATGTTGTTTACGTGTTTCACTAATGCCTCTTCGCCTCAATATTGACCAGGTTGGTTGTGCCAGGGCAAAAAGTAAAACCATTTTTTCTTTATTGAATGATACCTGGGGTTTCTTTTAACCAGATACTTTTAATCATCGTGCATATTTTACATTTTATTTTCTTGGTGTGATACCTTTTTTATTTAATCTTTGGATCTCTGTTGTTTCATTTATATCCATGCTAGAACTTGCCTTCTGCTCCAGCTATTACAAAGACAAATTTTTTTATTTATTTAAAAACCAAGAATATCTTAGACAAAACTATTTTCTCAGTAAGTTTTCCTCTTGGAACTTCTGATAATCTCAAAAGGTTTGGAGTCACAACTTTTAAAAATAACTACTTAATCTTGAATGATCTGGTTTTGTTTGTTAATGAAGTGACTTAATTGTCTTTAATTGAATAAGATTAATCATTAATCCTGAAGTGGTTCACATCATGTTGGTCAAGGGCACTTGACACTTGAGAAATGCTTCTGTAACCTGAAGGCTTTGTCTTGCTGTCAACTGCAGTGGCAGGAAGAGCAGAAATTGTTTTACTTTCTTTAGCAGGGCTTTGTGCAAGGTATTTTTGATATAGTCAAGAAACACTGGGGTTTTTCTAAAGCAGTAAGAGCTCTATATGTTTGTGCTGGCAAATGTGAAGTGTAGTTATTACTCTTTGTCGAAGCATTTCTTCCTTAATTTGTCATCTTCAGAGAGCTACGTGGGGTTTGGATTTTTAGGAACATAATTAGGATTTCCATACCTTTTCTTTCTTTCAACACACATTAGAGACCAGGTTTTCATTTCACTCTTAGCAAAACTGAGCTCTGTCTAGTGTGCAATAATTTTGTCTAGGAAACAATGGCCTGGAAATGCTGCCATCTAGGGAGGAAATCTGTTCCTTCTTGGTTACTTTTTAAGTGTTTTATGTTTTGTACCATAAACAAAATTCACCTTTACCACTTCTATGAAATTAACCACAGCTTTTTTGGAAGCACAGGGCAGCATGCAGTTATTAGAAATACTTGTTATTACTGCTTAAGCTGTCAGTCTTATCAGCTGGAAGTCAAAATGGAAAAGAAAGTCCAGTTGTCATCAATGATAGGATGAATGAACCACCAGTGTAATGCATCTGTCTGAAAAAAAAGCTGGGATGTAATAGCTTTGTGGCATTATTAAGACATGAATACCATAGATATCAATTACTTTTAATGAAGCAGTGAGGAACCCTGATTTGTAATGATTTGGTTGACTTTGACAGTACTAGAGAGGAATATAAACTATATTTAAATACCTTCTGCTGCAAATCAGAGAAAAGTTTATAACTGAGTTCTGGAACTCAGTTCTGGAACAGTCTCCAAAGTGAGAGTAGAAATGGTGAAAATAATCCTGAATTTTTAAGGCCAAGCTAGATATATGGAACAGGGTGCAGTGGCTAAGAGGGACTTCCTGGTTTCTGTCCTAGATGTTGTTGTGGCTTATACATATGTTAATGGATCAAAAAGAAATAAAAGGTTTGTTTTATGTCTGCATAGAAATAGAGCTGGAATTGTAGATAATGTGTGTAGAGAATTAGGTCTTTGTATTTATTTTAACCTGATTCTATTTTACTTTTTGCCATTAGGATGCCTTGTTTTTCCTGAAGGACTTTTTCACTAGCCTTTCTACAGAAGTAGAACTCTTGGTTACTCCAGATCCTGAAGGTATATTTCTGAAAAAAATCTAACATAAAAGTGCTGCTTCTTTGTCCTTTAATTTGGGTACATGTCTATAAATTCACATGTGAATCTTGTGTGTATAAAAACTTGTGTTGGGGTTTAAGCACTAACATTAATGACTGATTTTTTTAGAACTCAAGAGCCTTTGGTATTTAAGCTTTTTATATTAGAAATATGAACAAAGGTGTTCAACACCTGCAATCTTAATTTTATAAAAGGAGGTTGAACCAAAATTAGAGCATATTTAATAAGAGCTTCTGGAAAAATTGAGGGCTGCATATGCTATTGGGAGTTATTATTAGATAAAACTAATACATTGTCCTGCTCATTTATAAAATTGAATTCTGTGTTAGACAACTTCAAGCTATTAGACAAACATAATACTCTATGCAAGGGTATTAAATTAAACATTAAATAATGTTTATATGCTATTGAAGCAGTACTTCTTATCAATTACATTGTCTGATGCAAAAGCAGTATATATTGAAAGGCACATTTCCACTCTGAAGTGTATTTGGATATTTCTTAGCAGCCATACTTTCTTTACCTATTTCTGTTGGGGTGTCATGCTGAAATGCACAGGTGATGAAGCACTCTGCAGTACTGCCGTTAGAACCAGATACATTATTTATGCTGATGCACTAACCTCAACTTCAGCTGCATGTAATAGCTTCTATCAAAAACTGAGAGAATCTAAATATTGCCCTGCTAATTCCTACTAATAAGCATTAGAACTTACTAAGGATGCAGTAACTGTGTAAATACAATCTCTGTGTAATCACTGTGAAAAATATGAGTCGCTTTCCTGTGTTTAACTTCTTTTTTTAGTTAAAAAGTCTCCTGGTGCTGAAGTTACATGTAGTTTGCCCAGGCATGTCAGCAGCCTTAAGGAACCAAGTCCAGTCATTTCTTTTGCATCACACAAGCAAGCAAATGAAAATGGCAGCATTGATTCCATGGATGTGGTTAATGGAGAGGATGATCAGTTCTCACAAGAAACAACATCATACAGTGATCAGCCAGTATTTTTCAGGTAAACTTTTGTTACAAAAAGTTTTAGGAAAGGATGGTGACAAACTATTCTAGACCTTCAGGCAAAGTGCATTTTTTTGTTTATTGGCTGCTTGTAGAAAGAAAATATATTTGTTTCTATCACTGGAAGGTCACCAATGATTTTTATTAACTTTTGCACACTACTTTGCACAAGGAAGTAAAAATTAAGTCTCTACCCCATAGAGAACCAGTAATGAGTTGTTTTACAAATGCATAAAAAGAGCAGTGTTTGTATTCTTATGTCTAACTAAAAATTATCTAATATGATCAAAAATGAGTGTATATAAGGGAAGAGGATATAAGGATATAATGGAAGAGAGGTATGAAATTAAGATATCACACGAGAAACTCTAATGTAGCCCTGACTAGGAAGTGACTATCAAAGTTGTAGTTTGTTATGCAGAAGTTTTTTCATGTGCATTCAGATCATAAGTGCCTCTAACAAAAGATGTGTGCTGTGGTAAGCAGTGCAGAGTTAAATTTTAATAGCATGGCTGTGGTTTCACCGCATACATTTCATGCATTAGCAACAGAATATTTTATCAAGTTCCGCTTGCCCACAGAACCATCATTTTGTGGGTGTTTGCTTGGTATATTTTTTTAATAATCACTTCCAGGATTAGTAGCACATTTGCAAGACTTTAAAATTTATTACAAATGCTAACCTGAAATAGATATAAATAAACCAAGAAAAGCTGAATTTGCCACTGTATTTTGTAAATTTATTCTGAAGTATTAGCACAGTAAAAAAAGGATTTATGGTTTACAGAAAATGGTTATGATATCCTATTCCAGGAGAATGGGAAACCATGAGTTTCTTTTCAGAAGGATAATTTCATTTCCTTTTCATGTTTCTCACTATAATATTTCCTTTCTATGTTCCAGAGAATTTCGCTTTACATCAGAAGTTCCAATACGGCTTGATTACCATGGGAAGCATGTATCAATGGATCAGGTTTGTGTATAATGTTGATACTATAGAACAAACATTTGATGCTGTTTGTTTTGCTCTCCCCTCCCTGCTCCATGAATGGGAATATCTTCGTGCTCCCTAATCATTAATGATGCAATTGTGACAAATATAAAACCCTTTATTTCCCCTTAATTTTAGTAAAGCTTAACCTCATTTCACTCTTAATTTGAAAACTAGGGGTGGATCCCAAATTATAATTAATCCAGGACAGAACTTGAATGTCACATTTGTGAGCTCCATGATTGGCTTGAAATCATAGTGTAGAGCTGCAGTGCCCCTCAAAGTATGATACCACTATCTGATGCCAGAATCATGCATTTATTTTATTTTTTCCTCATTGATGCCAGAACAAAATACTGTTGTTTATTCTCCTTGTTTCCTTTCCTTGCAGTCTAGTAACATAGGGGTCTCAGTGGCAGTGGCAGAATCTATTACAGATGAAAAAAATGCCCATGCCCATGGTTCTTGTTAAAATATGCATTCTTCATTACACTTAGTTTAGAAACCAACATCAAAAAATCCTATTTGCACAACAAGACTTGTACTTTATCATGGCAAATCAGTAAGAAAATATGGAAAGCAGCAACTTCTTGAATTTGCCCAGATATCAGAAATGAAACATGAAATATGGTAGCTTCAGAATGCCTGGAACACGCTAAAGCCAGAACTATGTTTGCATAATTTATTTTATCTCATTATTTCTGAAGAAGCCCTCTTGTATCCAGTTTTTTTTTGAGTAGCAGGTTAAGCCAAGTTTCTTTTTTGCAAGTTTCCATGTATATTTGGGAGACTGGGAGAGAATATTTAGACAGGATACTGGTAAGTAAGAGTTGAGATGATGAAATTATTTCTCACAGGTTGTATGGGTTGAGTAAATGTATGTGATAACAAAATATTTCACTTACAGGGAACATTAGCTGGGATTCTTATTGGGCTTGCTCAGTTGAACTGTTCAGAATTAAAGCTGAAGAGGCTTTGTTATAGACATGGGTAAGTTTCTCAAAATGTATATCAATACTGCTATTGCAAATTTGCAAATGTAAAGTAAATTTTGTCTTACAGTGCCCTTCTAAAATCCAGGATACTTCTTGATTCTAGGTGTTTTTCAAATGTATATAATTCAATAAATTCTGAGTCACAACAGAATTTAATATATGTGCTATTCTTGAGGATAAACTCTTCATTTTAGTTTCATGTTCACTTCCTATGGAACTGTATGTGATTATGCAGTTTTGAGTTTGTTTTATAAAGCATATACAATTGAAATACTTGGCTTAGTCAACAGCAACAAAAGACATTTGAAGAAGCTTTCCTTTTGTTTAAATGACATCTTTCACGTCAGTGACTAATGAATGCATTTATCTAATTAGTAATAGTTTGTTTAAAAAAGTTAATAATTGTATTTACTTTAGTTTATTAGGTGTGGATAAATTATTCTCCTATGCCATCAGTGAATGGCTTAATGATATAAAGAAAAACCAGCTACCAGGAATTTTGGGAGGAGTAGGGCCTATGCATTCGCTTGTGCAGTTAGGTAAGTTAATTCTTACTTTTGTTCAGCTACACTTGAATGTATTTGTTTCTTTAAAAACCAAACGACACCTGTCCCCTCTCAAAAAACCAACACAAACCATGCTGACTCTTGTTTTCACTTCCTTTCAAGGCATTCTGCATATGTAAGAGAGCTGTCTGACTTTGGTGTTGTGTCCTCATTTTCAGTGCAAGGTCTGAAAGACCTGGTGTGGCTGCCCATAGAGCAGTACCGCAAGGACGGTCGGATTGTGAGAGGCTTTCAAAGAGGAGCAGCTTCTTTTGGTACTTCCACTGCCATGGCTGCACTGGAACTGACAAACAGAATGGTTCAGACTATACAGGTAGAGTGTATGACTCCTGAAGTTAGATGTAAAATGAGAGGTGTGTCTAGTAAATGCTCTGTATTAAGCTAATGTCTTAATGCTGTGGATTTAAGCTAGGGAGCATCTATTAAAAAAGAAAAGCAGGTGTATGAATAGGAGAGCAGAGACTGGGCAAAGTTTGCAGCAGTCTGTGAGGTGAGATCTATGACATCAAATGCAATGGTTAGAAAACTGTGTTAAAATACTGCTGAACACCCAAGCTGCTGCTTGTTTCTTAATGTCTTTAATGCATTGCAATGTACAGTTTCATATGAAAATGTTCAGCTTCACTAAAAAAAATCACTCATGCTGAGAAGGATGAGTTCTTTGTTGCATGTGTGTTATCCACTAGTTGATTCTTACCTTTTTATAAAACATCAACTTCTCCGTGCTTATTTTTGAAAAAACAAGCCCACAAAACCAGCCAAAAAAAAGAACCCCAAACCCAAATCAATACTATTTCTGTAGATCTACACAAAGGCTATAAAACTTCCTGGATTTAATACTAAGGGAATCTTGGATTAAAGTGTTAATAAATTTATGTTTCTTAATATAAAAAATACAAAAATACAATGAAAGTACACTTTTACCACCTAATCTTGCAAAAATAATATATGTGCCTTAGGTTGAACATATATAGTCAGAAAACCAGTGCTATTAATCACAAGTGGGATTATATGTATGTGTTTGTAAGAAATACCATTGATCAAATGTTCAGTTTCTATCTTGAGCATTTTATGCAGTTTAGAGGATGCTTTTGAAGAGACAACAATTAGGAGGGGAGAAAACCCCACCCAAACCTACAGAATTCATTCCTTCATTATGGAATTAATGTATAGTTATAGCTGCACATTCCAGAAGTTCTTGTACAAACTGTAATCTGATGCAAATGAATATTATTTATGGAATAAGAATTCTTTTATTTCAGTGACATCACCCTATTAGTAGTTAAAATTTGTGATCAGGTGCTATTACACTTATGTGTTTTGCATTTGCTCCTGATGTGCAGGCAGCTGCAGAAACTGCTTATGACATGGTATCACCAGGGCCAACCTTCATTGAAGCAAAAAAGATCAAACGATTCCCTCGCCATCGCTTGGCTCCTCAGCCTGTCGACCTGCGGGAGGGGGTAGCCAAAGCCTACAGTGTTGTGAAAGAGGTGAGTGCAGAACCAATTGTTGGGAACCAAAGTTAAGAATATTTCCTAAAATGGCATTATAAAATAACAGGTGTGAGTTTAGGCTGACCAAATGGAGAAGGAGATTGCAGCTTTGAACTAGACTGTCTTCATCAATTATCTTAAACCAACAGAAATCTTGAATGGAAAAAGGAAGAAACCTAAGATGCTAGGCAGATGAGTGTGAAGAGGACTTAAATGATGGCTTACAATTATTCTGAGCCATGTAAACTTGATTTCCTGTGCTGTGTCATCCAACCTTCCCTTCTCTTTCTGCTCAACCACCTTTGCAATTACTGTTAATTCTGAGGGAAGTAGAGTTTAAGCATAACGCAGGATTTGAAAGAAGTGAAACCTTTCTCTATTATGACAGTATTTTATAAATTAGAATGCTGACCTGTTTTTATTATATTTTGTGTTATACTTTGTTTGTTGCACCTTATGTAGTGTCTATGAAGTAAGGTGTCAGCTGAGTTTCCAGAGGATTTTGTCATTTTTTCAGTAGTTCACAGTACCCCAAACCTTCTACCCTTATGCACAAGATGTGCCACCATATGAAATGAAATATTTACATCTGTTATTTTAAGCCTCATTAGAAGAACTAAATCATATTTATATCAGTATTGCTTTATTTTACAGTTATAATACAAATCACCAAGAAAAAGAATGCTGAGCAGTTTAAAACTTTCCTTAAAACTAGGAGAGGTTGCTTTTCTTGTTTAGTGTAACTGATTTCCTTTATTTTTTTAAAGGGGATTACGGACACAGCCCAAACCATTTATGAGACTGCTGCTCGTGAGCATGAGAACAGAGGAGTCACTGGAGCAGTGGGAGGAGTCCTCCGCCAAATCCCACCAACCGTGGTGAAACCTTTCATCGTTGCAACAGAGGCCACCTCCAATGTCCTGGGTGGAATGAGAAACCAGATCAGGCCAGATGTGCGTCAAGAAGAATCTCAGAAGTGGCGCCTTGGGGAGGATTGAGATTTGTAAATCTGGCTCAGCAGGCAGGTAGCAAGGCTGGAAATGCAGAAGAATGTCCCGTTGGCAGCTTTAGATGGAGCTCACTTTGTTTTGTCATGCTCATCTCAGGAACAAATGAGGTTTTCCAGCTGTTACTAGCAAAACATCCAACCAAAAATATTTATGAAGTGAAATGCGAATTGGTACGTGCTTGTACTGTGTGTTACCAATACATTTGGTAGATAGTGCCAAACATAGTGAAGCATGCGCTGCCAACTCAGAGACATGCTTGCTCTGCTCCATTTACCATATTTTTCTTGGTAGATTTGACATCTGAAGCAGTAGCCTGTATGGTGAAGCTAAGTGGACTTTAAAGAGGTTTTCTGAATATAGTCAAAGAACTGCCTTCAATAAAGGGCTCTGCAGATGCTCTTCACTGACTAAAGGATAAAAGCTTTCATTGTGGACATGAGACATGAGGCTGTCTAGTATGGAAGCAGATAAGATAATACTGTTTAATGGTCATAAGCATCGCTTTTAGCGTGGCACTTAAGCAAGGACAAGCTTGATAACCATTCAGAGTTTAGATTCAATGTCAATACACCTACGAACAGAATTTGTTCCTAAATATTAAATACCTACTTTTGTGGGTTTTTGAAGAACCTGAATGTTGCAGAAATGTTCTGTTGTGTTGCACTTTAAAGGATATGGCCTGTATATTGTGCTTTTTTATAGTGTGAATAAAATGTAATGTGCATTATCCTTTATGTGGTTTAGAAGCTTACACAAATTATTGAAAAGAGCATCATTTGATGATGATCCTACAGAAAAGTGTCTTAAATTTATTTAAACTCATTATATGTAAAAACTTTTTTTGTCTACTGTTACACTAATTACAATGCTAAAAATACCTACTGTTCAGGAAAATGGTTAATTCTAATTGTCACCAACAGTTCTTTGTAAGAATGAAAAATCATAAGTAAAATCAAATTATTTCATAATTTCATAGTTAGAAGACTATACAGACTTTATTTTAGTAATCTGCTTTTATTTAAAGTTCATATTGTTGCAAAGTTGCTGCTCTCACAAAATATTCTTAATTTAGATTGTGTGTCATCAGTTATTTGATAGTGAGTATTTGGGGTCCTTTAACTGAAACTGGGGACCGGTGAGAGGTTTTAAAAAAAGGACAGCAAAGCTTCTAAAATCCAAGTGGTACT
Organism: Ammospiza caudacuta; assembly: GCF_027887145.1. NCBI lineage: Eukaryota > Metazoa > Chordata > Aves > Passeriformes > Passerellidae > Ammospiza > Ammospiza caudacuta. The sequence continues at coordinate 51,918,710 of NC_080598.1, read as the reverse complement.
GACATTATTTACCAGTTAGTAGGTGACATGTGTCTCCACAGAGCTTTACTAAGCACCTGACATTGCACCATTTTGGGGCAGTTGAAAGTCTTGGCGATAGATGTGCAATAATGAACCTTTTTTTGTCTTGTATTAGCGAAAACTGGAGAATAAAGAGTAAAGACTCTTTTGGATAGAAGAGTATTCATTTTGAATTTCAGTAGATGAAACTTTAAATGACTAGCCAGTATGTAAATTTGCTATAGTTCTGTGCTAGTCATAAGTGGAAACCCTGCCCGTATGCCGTGTGTAAAATCCCCACTGAAAGGGGGACATCAGATGCTGTTGATCAGACTTCAGTCTCAAAGGGTGATGAGGAAGTATTTTCATTCTTTGTTCAGTTAACCTGCCTCTAGCAGAAACTTTGCTGATGGGCCTTAAGGGACAAGCAGGAGTACATGAAGGAAAAAAAATTGCTGCTTGTTCATGCTGATACTATACTAAGTATTCCTGAACACCAAAGAATCTGGTTGGACAGTAAGTGATTTGAAAACGTCCCCTCTGTTGGGAAGACTTCTGCAGTCTGCTCTATTTTTCATAAAACAAAGCTCCAGGTGAAAACAAATTCCTGTGTAGGGTGACAAGTGATATTATGAAGTTGTGTTTCAATTCACTGGAATCATTGAAGTTGTGGTGCACTGAAAACCTGGTTATTTCAGCTAAATTACTTGCTGCAAGCAGGAGGAGATGCTTTTGAGAGGAAAAATACCTGCAGATTTAATAACCCAAAATATTTTCTGATGTTAAAATATTTGCTGGAGTGCATACTTCTGCTCAGTAATTAGAGAGCTTTGCTTTAATGAGCGCTCAAAGCATGAGCATTTTGCACAGGAATGAGTTCCATGTTTGCAATGTGGCACCTCCTGAATGCCTTCTCAAGAAGTGGTGGTGAATCAATGCAAGTAAGTAGCAATGCACCTTTTTCATTGGGAATTAGTATACTAGTAATTAGCTAGTACTTCTAAATAGCTAATCCAGTTCATCCACTTAATTAGCATAAATCTACATATTTTTTGCCTTTCAGACACTGCTGAAAAGAAGTAGCATTTCAGTGTTTTTTGTTTTTCAATTCTGTCAAGATCTAATTGTACTGCAAGGTAACTAGAATATATTTTTATATGAGGGCATGATGTCAAGGTGAAACATTTTTATAGCGTGTCTCTCATTGTCAGCAATACAGATTGTACAAATTTATTAAACTTCACTTTTCACTATGTAAACCCTCTCATTTGCTGCTTGCACTTTATTGAGACTTTTCAGTGAAATTGATTCTAAATTTTTTTTTCAACATTTTATTTTGGAAATGGTTTTCTAGTTCTAGTTTTTGGTATACATTCTGCATTGTTGCAGTGTTTGAAATGTTTCAAAAACCCTTAAAAATCACAGAATTTACCAAACTAGTCTTTACATTAAGACTAGTGCGAAGATTGTGTCTTGTAGGGCTCAGCTTGTGTTTTAAATCAAAAAGTATCATGTATGAGAAGGGATTAATCAAATGCTCTGTTAAATACTGTAAGAGTTTTCAAGTACTTAAAAAAAATACACAAAGTGAGATTTGACTCTGGACATATTCCCTGGAAATGGAAGCTTATGGATAACATTACTGTATTTTCCATTAGAACAAGGAGATTGTAAAGAATATTCTGGTACTTGAATTTTCCATTGAAATCAGTTGCTATAGATATGGGCAGTTTCATATTTGTAGAGGCTTTAAACTGGCATAGACAATGCTTTAATTCTCTCCAAACACTCTGACACTACTACTGCTATTCCTGTTACTTAGCTCAGCACCATCCTAATAGAACTGTCATCCTGGGTTTTATTAAATAACCAGGTGTTTCAAATAATACATGGATGAGTGGCCTGGAAGTACCTGAAAAACAGCCATCTTTTGTAAAATAAATAAACCATTCTTGCTAAGAATCTTAGCAGTGACTGAGAGGAGCAAATCATCACATCAATGCAAAGGCAACTTCCATTTTTTTCTCCACTATTTCTTCTAAATCCTGCAGGTTTTCAGCAGTGCAGCGTGCCCTATGTGTACTTGCCTACTGAACAGCATTGTCAGTGACTCACTAGATAATCCCCTGTGAGTTCATCTGTGCTTAAGGGACTGTGTCTGCTTCTATTTGCTCACTAAGTGGTTGATTGTGAACATCCATTGCTTGCTTTCAGTTACTGTTCCTTAATTGAGTTGCCAAGAAAGGTTTCTTAATAAACCAAAAAGGTATTCAATGGTAATGAACAAGACACTCTTACCAACATGAAAATCTACACCTGCAAATGTGATGCTGGTTTTTCTTTGAATATTGAAATGTATGCATTTTGTAAAACAATGAAATCCAAGAACTTGTTTAGAGTAGATGAATACATCCAAGTCTTTTAAGTACCCTAAATGCCCCTGCAGGATAAGTCAGAAAATGTGTGGGTATGTATGTCAGTTTGGATCCTCATGTGCACAGTTCTTCAGTCTCCAGGCCTCATGATTTACGCTTCTGACAACTGTTTTAAGTTGCTCTACATGCTGAATCTTGTTTACAATTAAATATTAGATACTTACAGGTCAAATACATAAATACAAATCATGCATTTGTACTGGATTTCTTAACTGTAAGGTAGCTCAGAGAGAAACACGGCAATTTGTGTATATGTTTGTGTATATTTTTTACATTTTTGCACTTATGGTAGGTTTGTGGTATTGTTTGTATATAGTTTGCTAGTGTAAAGGATATAATCTCATGAAATAGAAACCACTGTTGAAGGGAATTGACTATTTCAACTTGAGTTATTTTGCTTAAAGTTCTTGTCCCCTCAGTATGTCCTTGAGAATTATTTTTAACCATGATTTGTATGGCACCAAAAGTATATATTTTAGTGAATTAAAATGCTGAAAGGCCTGAGTGCAAATAGGTTGTGTGTTAAATACATTTAATGGAAAATCCCCCCCCAAATTTGTAACAATGCAAAAATAAATATCTTAATTTGTTCCTTGAGTTGGTGTTCTCTACCTGTGAATATAACTGACACAGAAAACAGTCTCTCAAAATACCAGAATTAACTGTAAAGCTAAGAGTTATACCTAAAAAAAAAATTTCACTGACTCAAAAAAAAAGAGTTTTACAATTACATGGAGGTCAAAAGGTAGGAAATTAATTAAACTGACCGATATAACCTGAAACCACTTCTGTTTTTACATCAACAACGCTCTCTTTACCTGAGTGATCAAATTTTGTCTCCCCCATAGGCCTGTTGCTGCGTTTAGTTATTAGGAATGTATTTTTTATCTCTGTATTTACTGGAGGCTTTTAAAGCTTCATCAGCTTCCAACCTCTGTGAAGAATGCTAAATAATTCCCTTCAGGATTCTTCTGTCATGCCCACTTCATGTGTGTTTAGTTACAAGCATCTGAAAAGAGATCTTAGAATTCTGAGTACTGGGCAATATTGAATTCTGGTGCCAGTGCCAGATCCCTGAAAAAGGTGGAAATTATTTTCTGCTGTTTTTTGTAATGATGTGATAATTTGGGGGTGAGGGGTGGTCACTGTATAAGGCTGGATCACTGTTCTGGCAAACAGCAACCCTTCATTTAAGAGGGGAGCTGACTCCCACCTGTGTATCTTCTCTTCCCCCAATTTAACAAGGCCTCATGGTGGATTAAAGGAAAGTATCTGAGTTCTTTATCTCTTTGCAATACTGGGGAATACCAGGGATAATCCTGATGTCTCCAGTTTAGCCCCCAAACGAGCAGAGGAAACTAATGATACTCCAGCTACCTGAGAATTTATGGAAAGCCACCAGGAAGTCATACCAACCCAGAACAACATGAGCTGGTATCCTTGATCTCCATTCCTGGTTGAGGATGACCCAGGCTCAAGAGTTCTTTTATTTTCCCATTAGTAAATTTTGTTAGCAACATTCAAAATGTGATATTAAATAGTGAGGTATTTTCTGCCAATTAGTATTTCTAGGAAATAGTATTTTAAACTGTCTCTATTAACAGAGATTATAAAAGTAATAAAGCTCTTCCATGATGGATAACAGGTTTCAGAGCTATTTCATCCTGAAACAGAGAGATTAGATGAAAGCAGAATTTAGTGAAGGGCAACAGTGAATATTCATGGCCCCACAGACAAGTAAACAGTTCAATTTCTTAGGTCTTTCTCATGAGGATTTGGGAGGTATCTGTAGTGTAGGTCTGTTTTCAGGCTTTTATTTGTGTATCTAATTACTTGCTTATTTGTTGATTTCTTTCTTTGTTAAGAGCATGAGTGTTAAAATTTGGCTCTTGAAGGTTGAAGATTGAGGAAGGAAGCCTCCAAGGAGGAAAAGAGATGTGAAACCATTAGAGCAGAAGGAAGGTTACTTCAGTTTTGGAGATAAGGCACACGACTCAGTAAGATGGATCTTGGTCCACTGTAGCTCATGAGCACAAAGATAAAATAAGTAGGAGCTGTTTCCACTGAAACCTTTAACTTGCACCTTTAGACTTCAACACTTGGTTGTTATTTGGTACTGAAGATTTGTTGGTGGCCCCAACAACTCCACGAATCTCCCAGGATGACTTTTTTTCCCTTCTTCTCCCTGATGAGTTTGCAAATGCTTCCTACTGTGTGTGTAGAACAGTCTCAGCGAGACTTCAGGTTGTGAGTTTGAGGATGTTTGACAGTTCTGCACTGTCATTTCAACACTGGCAGTCCTTGGCCAAATGCAGGAGCAGGCACAGTGAGCCGAACCCCAGAAGGTGAAATGGCACAGGGTGTGCTCTGAGAGTGCTGATAAGACCACAGCATGGGTATGTCTTTGCTATGCTGAGTATTGTACAGATCTGGATTCACTGCAGCTGATGGAAAGATAGCAGGGAGACCTGCAGTGATCAGTAAAGACATATGCATAACACTTGGTACTGTGGATGGCAATAGTGCTCAGTTTTATAAGCAGGTTATTTATATCAATTTAAGTTTTTAAGTTATAATTCCTGGTATTATTTATCTCTTTAGTAATATTTAACACATCTGAAACATTTCCTGGAATTATTTGATAAAATAAAATGTTTCACCTTCTTTATGGCTGGTCTCTGTGTACTCAGTGCCAGAACTGTCTTTTAGAGCCCTAAAAGTAGGCCTTTCGATTACTTTGTTCTAATAGTGTTTGCTCCTTTTCTTCTTTTCTGTGTCCTTTCTATCTCTGAGTGCTTATTTTCCTCAGAACAGGTCACAGGGCAAATGCAACATATGTAAATGAGGGGGAGCAATTACATCAGTTCCATTAGAAGAAAACTCTTACTTGATAGCTGAATTTTGTTTGCACCAGCCAAAAGTACTGTCCCAGGTCATGGTTTTTTGTTTTTGCTGCTGTTTTATCCTAAGAATTTTTGGCAAGAAGGCCCTTTTTCCTTTTCCCAGCCAGAGGTGAAGCCCCTCCAGGTAAACTTGCTAATACAATGGAGTTTGACAATTCATTCAAGAAGAAAAATTACCTCTGAGTTTGAGAAGATCCATTGACGTGGGGTTGTAAACTGGGCTCTGTCCCTTCACCGTATCTCCCAGGCACTGCAGCAAAGACAGGAGGCAATTACAAGGGAGCATGTCCCACTGCATTAACCATTAATGCCTCTGCATCGTTGCCCTGAGCCTCTCGTACAATTTAATGTGAAGATCCACACTGACGTTAAGAGAGGAGGTTTTCAGATGCAATTTCCATCATAACCATCCTGCCTTGTTGTCCTCGACCTGAATTTTTACTGATGCTTCTTCCTATTAAGCATGAAGCCCCAAGAATAGTTTCAACAGATATTTGTGAAGATGCAAAAAAGCAAGGAACGTTGATGAATAAAGTTGAGCAGTGTTTTTATTTCTGCCAACCCTGAGATTTGCTGGTAAGTGTTCTTGTGTTTGAATTTCTTGATCAATCCAGCTACTCCAGGGGCAATCACTTGAATTTAAGCTTGCCATGCAGACAGGATAAAGAGACAATAGATTTTTCAGAGTAACATTGAATATCTGAAAAATGTTTGGGGTTTGTTTGTTTGTTTTTCCTCTCTACACATTTTAGGGGTAGATATACAAACACATTCACTGGAGTCTTCTTTGTTTTCCAAGTAACACTCTCGATACTTGTTGCTTTTGCAAAACTCATCTCTGCAGCACAGTTAATGTAGAGAAAGGACAGTGAGGCGAGTTCAGCTGCCTGAACAGAGCCTGCTGGCTGACGAGGAAGCTGGCTTAAGCATCCAGTCATCCTGAGGAAGGACAGAGGTGTTTTTTCCAAAGCACAGTCAGTGTCCATTCCTGTTGGTAGGAAAACAGAGCCTTTCTGAGCTTGCCCTGTGTTTTAGAGAACTCCCCTGAGTGCTCTGCAGTGCACTGGGGCAGGGCCATCAGGTGCAGGGAGTGACTGGCGCACAGCTTTCTCCTTCCTTCTGTAACATGCTGATACCACCCCCTTTCTTTTCCCAAGGAGTTTCTGTTTCAGCCAGTTTGTGGTGTGTGTCAGGAAAAGTCTTAACTGTCAGAGAACACTAACCAAAACCAGCTTCTCAGTATACCTTGTTTTTACTGCAAAATCCAAATTGTTTTTGTCCTATTCTTGTTTGAAAATATATATAAATCTGGCTTGATCTCTCATTGCACAAGTAAATAAATGTGATGCTGGGACTCTGATTTTACACCAGTGTCCATGGAGGCAGGTGTGAGCTCCTCCTACCTTTTCCTGTATTTTCAGCTGCTGAAAAATCTTTTAGAAACCCATAGCAAAACTGAAAAACTGAAACTCTGTCCCTACTTATTTTTAGCAAGGCTAAAGTGAGAACTTGAGGAGAACTGAAAGAGAAGACTCCTTCAAATTCTTTACTGCTTGAAAATTGAAGGACCAGCTTAGAGTAAGGCAAAGAACTGGGAGCTTTTTGACAGAGTTTGGTTAGTCTCCAGGGTAACTTCCACATGACTGAGTCTGCTTTGCTGAAAGCTGTTTCCTTCTTCACATCACTTTTCTGTTTAAGACCAAGTCCACTCTGTTAGGTTCCAAGCAGCAAGAATTTACATTCCTCCGACATGCAAAGATTCTGTTTCCATAAATAACAGCTGTCTCTATGGTGAAAAAAAAAAAAAAAAAAAAAAAAAAAAAAAAGGAGGAAATTATTTAGTTTCAGACTAGTTCTTGTTTGCATAAAGTCAGCAAATAATGTTGTCTTTTATAAATCAAACTTCATCCCATGTATCTATTGTGGAACAGAAACTACTTGTGTAGAGGACAACACATGAGCTCCAGTCACTCAGGACACAAAGTGCTGGATAATTACCACTGAGATCTATGGTTGATGCTAAGTTCAATTTTAGGTGTATTATATGTACCTGTAGCTGGGAGAATTTACATCCCTATATGGATTGTAATTGTGATTATGATGATAATATTCCAGGAAGTTAAGATATGTGTGAAAGAGCAATAGACATTGCAGTTCATGCCATGACAAAGGAAACGTTTTATAAGGTTTACCAATAATTTCTCCAAATTTTCTCAGTCTCAGAGGGGACATTTTTAGTTGTTCATAATGAAATGCTGAAGTTATGACTTCAGCATAAACTGATCATAGTGACAGAAAATACTAACAAGGAAGTGGCTGCTACAGAAGAAAATGAGTGTCTTAGTCATAGTCTTTCACAGAGACCAGGGAAAGTCACAGCAAATTAAGTAGTGCTGTCTCCCAAGCCATTCACAACTAAGTGATGTATCTTAATATAACCAAAGCTGCATTAATTACTGACAATAAATTAACTCCTCTTTCAACAGAGGAAAATTACTAAAGGCTTATTTAAAAAATACGTATATATCTACACGGCTTCTCAATGAACAGTGAAAATTGCTTTGTATTGCAATGTTAAAAGTAGTTAAATGCATTGTTTAGAATGAAGAGACTCTGAAAACCGCAGTAAGAATATTTGAAAACTGAAATTTCTATTACAGTCAAATAACTTGAATCATGATGGTGCAGTGCCACATTAACTTTGGGAGATGTTACTCTCTCCGATAACAGAACACACCATCATGGTGCAGTTTAGTGGCCTGACTCACACTCATATGCTGTGGTGCTGCTAAAAAGTTTGCGTGCTGTTTGGACAGTTCAGGACATGGTTTCCCTTGCTGAATAAATTTTCCACCAGAGGACACTCAGTCAAAGGGGGAAGATGGTGAGTGAGAGAAATATGAGGAAATACAGGAAAAATATTTCTCCTGCTCACCAGCTGTTGGTCTAGTCAAAGAACCACCTTGTTTTGTGGCCTTGATGTCAGAGTTGAGTTCTGCACTGAAGTGCCTACCCTGAAAATGTTGTCATTACAGTACAAGGGTTCTATTGCCATTACATTGCAAGGGTTCCACATTGCTAGAGTTTCACACCTCCTTGATGAAGGCAAGGCTCCTCCAGGCACTGACTCCTCCTTGTCCTCACAGCAGCCAGCTGACTCCAGTTCCCTCAGCCAACCAATCCACTCTTTTATAACACTCTTCTTACTGGCTACAGCTGGGGCCTGTTAACACCAGGCCTGCTCCCAATCTGTAATAATTAACTCAGCTGCAACTCTTTAGGGAGTACTCTTACATTCTATACCACCTTCATTTACCCATACTATATCCCCCTACATGAAAAGACAATATTACAGCAAGCGTATGCTTTCTCTGGATACTTTTCAGCTCTTAATTTGAAAAGATCTTTCGCTTTTACCTAGCAACTGAGGAATAGGAGGTTGTTTTACAAATGTGATATTTTTGTTGAGATGCTATTCTACTAGAAATAAGTTTTATTGTCCACATCTATAATTGGGAAAAACCTGTTGATAATGATGCATAGAAATACCTTGAATTGATGATAAAACAGTTATTTCCAGAAAAATACCATCTCTAAGAAAGAGGCAGGAGCTGTGATTTTACATGAGAAAAAGAACAAGTTACATCTATGTAATTTCTATGACATTGTACTGTATTTTTTTTCATGCATTACATTTAGGTCACAGAGTGGCTAAGGCTGTCCTTCACCCTTCTTTCCAGTGGTAACTCCATCCATGTCCTGCTTTGCCTCCTGAGCTGTGCCTGGATACCTGGTTTTGTGTTTACAGGCATTAGAATTGGAACTGGATAATTAATGGGTTTTAATCTGGATCACTTTCCTGATTCAGTTCATCACAAATCTACAGATCCCTCTGTTCTGGCCCAGCTAAAGGAGAAGGAACAAATGAGTGGAGAAAAAGTTCATCTGGGGTAGGATAAACCAACAGAGTCCTTGAAAAAATATATGGGAAACTGTGGCCTCAGCAAAGATCAGTTATCTTTATGTCTTAATTTGCTCTCTGGGAGAAATTAAAGAGAAGTTACCAACTTGTAAGCAGACTGCCTATGAGCACTTGGATCTGTTGTTATTTGTCATAGCAGGATATGATTTTTTACTGCTTTTGGTAATTGAGCCTGACACTTGTTTATCAAACCCATTCTCTTTGTTAACCAAAGCACAATTAAAAAATCACTTTTCCTCCTTTTCTTCTCTTTTTATGAAATGTAAAGCTCACATTATCTTGCTGTTCTCTGATTGGGAGGGTCACCAGTCAACACTTATATGCATGTATTTATTTATAATAAAGAATGTTATATATAAAGAATTGGCCTTGATAAAGATCTTGCATGATATGATCTCTTTTTTTTATTTCTTTTGCTACATTAATTTAGTAGAAAAAGCCTTAATATTTAGCATCTTGCAACAATGCCTTTTATCTGCCGGCATCTCCATTTGTGCTGGGATAAATAATACTCTGTTATCTTGGTGAGATGACACCAATGCAGTTTTTATGCCAATTGTGATAGTAGTCTTATTGGTCAAAATCTCAGATTCTGCCAGTAGCTCAGAGGGTCAGAGGGTAGTGTGGAGACTGGTAAAGACTCATTAATATTAAAATATGCAACTTGCTTTGTGTACACTGCAGGTAACTTAAACAGTGCATTTTATATGCTATTATTTTTTCTATGTGGTTAAACCCCTAAACATTTAATTGTCCACAAAACCTGACTGTGAGTAATCTTGTCTAATGTTTAGGTTTAGCAGAACAGTGAAACAGAAGCCAGTCAAAGTTAGGAATACATGTACGTGGTTTTCATAATAAAGGAAAATGTCCTTAAGTGTTTGCTTGAAAACAGATTTCAGTTTCTATACAAATAACTGAAATTCACAGCAGTGTGTGGAGTGTGAGACATTGAAGGTCATGTTTAAAGCAATGGATGATTCATATTCTCAGATACCTGATTTTATGAAGTGGCACTTTTGGATCTTCACCAAAATTCAGCTAAACAGATTATTTTCTTGAATGTGTTATTAAATCCCTTCAGATTTTCACTGACAGCATGGTAAAGTGCTAGAGAACTACTTAGTTGCAGTGGTTGTAGCTGGAATTAAACACCTTGAATTCCAGTTCTTCTGGAGAAGCAGTAATTCATTTCTACCAGGAGGGGCTGCTCAGCAACTGTTCCTGGATTGCAAAATGAATACCAGAAAAAAAGCCTAGCTGGGCTCCAGATCTGTGTATGTCAGATGTTCACACATGGTGCTCACAGATGTGCCTCCCAAATCTCAGGCAGCTCGTAGGAAAGGTTCCTTATCTCTGTGTGTGCCTGTGCATACTCTCATCAAGCCTCCTATAATGCTCTGAAACTTCTGTCATAGGGTGGAGTCTTTCACTCAATAATAGCAATGGCTCTGATTTGGGTCTCCATGCCTCTGTGCCTCAGCTGTCATTAATCTAAATAATAACAAAGCTCAATAATTAACTAATATTATTATAATAAATAAAATAGTATTTTTAAAACCCCTTTTCATACCATTATGGCTTTTCTTATTACACTAACTGAGTAATTTACAGTTTTGGCAGAGAAGAGGAAGTGAAAATTCAAAACACTGCAATACTTCCAAAAAAATCCCACGCTGTTTTTACTTCACATTGCCCTACCCATGTACCAGAGCTAATCTTACTCTTGAAACACTGAAGGAAAAGCTGCCTTAGGCATCCATAACAGTGGTCTTTGAAATGTTGTCAGACTTCTTGGCTTTCTTAGATTTGTTCACAAAGTCTGCTCTGATATTTTTGGTTGTGCTCCAAAGCAACCTGAGCCTTCTCATCTGCCAGCCTGGACCAGCCAAGCTCCCTGCATGGCCCCTTGCCCTTCAAAGCTGTTGCTCATGACTGCAGCCAGCTCCTGGCAAGGCAGGCACATTTCCTCAGCATCCAGGAGCAGATGTCCTCACGTATGGGTGAGGTTATGCATCATCTCTGTCTGAGAACTTCTTTGGTAAAGGATTGCTCGCTGTGCTCTTCAAGACAGAATACTTTCGTTAGTCTTGCACAATTGTCTTGGATGGTGGCTTCTTGTCTTTGATGTCTGGCCCTGGGCAGCCAGGGTGATTCCCTGTGATGTGTCTGGTCAGCTGGAGTGAGGCAGGCACCTTCTGGAGATGAATGGAGACTGGGAAAGCTGTGCCTCTGCAGGCCATGGGTGTCTGGTCTCTAATCAAGGATGGGGCAAGTGGAAGAGAGTGGTGGTGAACTTTTGTGGGAAAGCCATGCAGGAAGGGATTTAGGTGACTTTTGGCGCCTGCTGAACACAGCCTGAGTCACCTGGTGACCTGTGTTCTCCCTTGGGGCACAGAGAGGGACGGGAGTTCTCTCCACTTTGCCCTACCCTGCTGCAGCTGTATCCCACACAAGCCACTCCTCACTCACCCTTGCCTCTGCTGCATTCTTGGAGGGCTCTCGGGTCTGTGGACCTGTCCTGGGGCCATAGGTCCCACAGGGGGGACCCTTCCTCAAGTGTCAGTGACAGGAGCCCGTGGGATGTGTCTGTGCCTCTGGAGCAGGGGACAGGAGGCATCCCTCTGTGAGCAGACTGGTCCAGAGGCAATGATGACAGCCACCTTTGAGGATTATTCTCTTGCCAAAGCTGTAGACAAGATTTGTGGCTGAGCAGGGTTTTGGCTCTTGCTTGACAGAGCCAGAGGTGCTAAAGCATTAAGAAAGGGTGGTTGTACAACTCCAAAGCTCTTTGTACATGCAGGTTTAGTGGTTGCTGTTTGTCCACACACAGAGGAAGGAATTTGACTGGCCACTGGCCAACTTATGAACGTGATCTTGAGAGGAGATGATTTTGATTTGCACTGTCAAATCATATAAGGTAGAGGAGGCTTGTCTGTCCACACGTCATGAGTTATAAAGAGACAGTTCTGTTCATTCATGCAGTGTCTTTAATGAATGCAAACTGGAACACAGTAGTGAAAAGAATTCTCTTTGTGTCACCAGGGATCTGGGCCTGACTGGCTTCAAAACTTCAGAGTAAAAAGTGTGCATTACTCTGCGGCACAGAAAAATGACAGAGCTTTAATCCTTTTTTTATTCCTTTTTTTAGCAACAGTCCCACTTATGTTTGGGTTTTGTTATTTTGGGGATTTTTGGGTCTCAGGGAACTTTTCTTTCCAGGACACCTTGCTTTTCATCTGGAAGAGTTCAGTTTACTGCCCTCCATGATCACTCCCACTTGAGTCAAGATTAAGCACAAGATACAGAAGTCTAAGCTTCAATTTTTTTTTCTCAGATGTTTCTCACAGAAAGCCAATGCTTTGGTTTTGAGCTCACACTTTGTAAGTGTGATAAAGATGACCATCTTCACCTTTCCAAGACCTCTCTTATGACCCTGCAGCTGCCAAAGTGAGGTGAAGGTTGTGTGTAGATGACAGTTTTTTTTACAGCTCCAAATGGCGCCTTAAACTCCAAGCCACCTGTAAAAGCTTCCAGCTCTCTTTAAATGGGTGTCTAATGCTCAGTTGCAATCCACCCAAGAGACTGGGTCAGTGCTCAGTTCAGGGTTTGCAATCCATACAATGTTGTGTGGATGTGAAAATCAGACTGGATGTCGGTGCAGAAACATCTCCTGAGCACACCTGATTCACATGAAAACCAGTCAAATAACTACCATCATCCTCCGCCTCACAGAGATGTGCTCTCCACAGGCTGTTCCACACCATGCAAACTCATATTTAGTGCCCATTTGCAGTTCTGAGTGTTGCACAGATTATTTTAGAATCCTTTGCATGTATTTGCATACCCATTTACATAAGGAGGACTTGTTGGCAAGAGTGAAAATGGAAGGGAAATGCAGTCATTAGTGTTCTGATAATGTTTCACGGTGTTTGATTCCAGAGCTCCTGCTTCACAGTTTATTTGCCCATTCAGGTAGACACTGGCAATTCTGAGTTCATAATTCTGAGTTCCCTTTTCTCATCAGACATGCTCTGGAATGATTCTGGGGCATTTCAGGCAGGACAGAATGGTCTCTACTGCTGTTCTTCCATAGGACACACGGCAGCTGAGGGCTTGGGGAGCTGGTCAGTGAGTGTTAGAAACTATCAGTGCCCAGCTCTGTGTTGCCAAGAACTGCTTCCCTGAGTGCTTCTTTTTGAGTCAAGACTGCATGGCAAAGCAATAAATGTATTTTTAAAAACTGCATTGGAATGTTTGAGAGTAACTAAGCAACACAGGTAATATGCATTGTAAATGTAGTACACAAAAGGACAAGGCAGCAAGAGTTCTTCCACTAACACCTAAGCTACACGATTGAGTCTCTGTCCTCACAGAGGTGTAAACCAGACTGGCCTTGCTGCAGACAAAGGATCTGTGCTGTTGGAGACTCCTCCTCTAGCCTTCAAGTTTTCCATGCTCCCACATGGCACTGCCTTTAGTTAGAGAGGAGTCTGCAAGGGATCATCCCTTGGAGAAGGCAGTGAAGGGGCAGCAGTGCTTTGGAAGCAGTGTTTTTGCAAGACTACACTGTTGCCTGGGGAACCTGTGTTTCTGCCAAAAGAACTTTAAAAGTGCCAAGGCACTCTGCCCCAGGGTCTTCTAGAGCTGAGCAAGGGTGCAAACCACATTCCAGTAAAGTGATTTAAGCAAGCTGTTTGCCATCACATTAGGTCTGTTCCAGTATTCTTAAATTGGCTGTGCATTAGTTATAGCTGAGAGGAAAAAGGCAAACAAGAATAAAGCAATTGTATTGATGAGAAACCAGACCATCCACAGGGATAATTTGACCTTTAGGTTCATTACATCAATGTACATTCACCACTGTCACTGATATTGCTTTGCTGATTAACTGTAAGGTCTTTAAACTTCTGCTCCCAAAAATCCTATCAGAATTGGTCACTCTTGTTAGTGAGCTCACAGAGTCACACAACCCTTGGAAGAGCCTAACTTTGGGTGGATATCTTGGTCCTAAATTCTGCTGGGAGCCTCAGGACAGGAGTTTCTAACCCTGCAGGAGATCAGGAGCCTGTGGACTGGGGCACTGTTCAGAGCCTACAGAAAGGGCTCTTCTTCCTGCCAGCTCTTGGGTTAGGTGTGGCACAGGTTCATTGTAGCCATGATATTTTCTGAAAAATCCTTTCCTTAGGATTTTTTTCTTCTGAGAAGCAGAGAGGCCTCAGGAACAAAATGTAAACAATGGTTATCCGCTGCTGTGGAATGCAACAGGTGCATCTGGGATTGGTCTCATGAGGTTGTTTCTAATTAATGGCCAATCACAGTCAGCTGGCTCGGACTGTCTCAGTCACAAGCCTTTGTTATAATTCTTTTTCTATTCTTAGCTAGCCTTCTGATGAAATCCTTTCTTCTGTTCTTTTAGTATAGTTTTAATATAATATATATCATACAATAGTAAATTAAACCTTCTGAAACATGGAGTCAACATTCTCGTCTCTTCCCTCATCCTAAGACCCCTGTGAACACTGTCACAGTTCATGTCTTCTCCTTCAGCTAAGATAGACTGGAAACCTAAACTAGGTGATCTCAGGAGGTCCCTTCCAACATAAATGATTCTGTGACTTCATAATGTGAACTTTAGTCCTAGGTACACATTTCTTGGAAGCAATCCGTCTATGGTTACGGTAAAGCAGGATGATGAAATCTCAGGAGATCACTAACATTACATTTGGCAGTGTTTTTTCTTCATCTTTAATCTGTGAACAGGGAGAAAATACTCTAAAATATTTAAACTAAACAATTTAAAGGATTTACTTAATACAAAACATGCACTTAGCAAAAGTAATGCAAAACAATTTAGGTTACTGTGAAATTCTGCATAAGTATCCTTAGGAGCTTCTTTGGGCTTCTTTAGTGGTTTGGAGGCCTTCCAATCTCTCTTTCTTGGCAAGAGAATTTCTGACTGTGTTTCTGCAGGAAGGGCATTAACTGTTACCTACTGCCCTGTGAGCTGAGCACATATCCTTAGAAGTTTTCAATCCCCAGCTCCTCACTCATGTGTGCTCATGCACACAGTCTTTCTGCTTCCTTCTGTCCCATTTCTTAGGACTCAGGTGCACATCTCCTGTAAGAGACAAGGTTTCCACCGTGGTACACTGATGTGGTCCCTGAAGCAGCTCAAACATGGCTGATGAATGACATGTCCTCCTCTTTTCTGAGGAGCTGACAACATTGTCACTTCACCCCTGGGAAGGCAATAGTATCCTCATTTACTTGGCATCCACTCAAGTAATCTCACACCAGTTATTTGAATTTCAGGGCCATGTGGCACAAGAATTTACTGGCATAGAGCAGCTGCATTGGTGGAAAGAAATGGCCAGCCTTAGGATCTCCTAAAATTCCCAGGTCTTAGGAGGTTGTTCACAGACAGTATGTGATAGGTAGGTCTCTCATGCCTTTGAAAAGAGCAGGGCTGGTTCAGTGAGTACCTGTTCAGTGAGCACACCTTGCTGTGAATCAAAAGCTTCTGTTTTTTATTTAATTTTTGTGTTTTAACAGAGCTCTACTCTCCATTTGCAGTCCTAAGTAATAATGCCATAAATTTCTCAGGCCTGACTACTGGGTCAAGTCCCTCAGAACAATCACATCTGCCCAAAACAGATGGTAATTAGAAAGGGATTTGCAACAGCTGAGAAGAAGACAAGTAGGAGTTTTCATCTAATCTTAAAGAAAAATATGAATGTTGTACTTCCCCAACATACCTATACCCATCCCCAACAGCTGCCTCTGCACTATAACCCACCTTCAGGAAAGCTTTTTTACCTTGTCCTCCAATCCTCCTTTGAGGCAAATAAGAGATGGGTGAGCAAGCAGACCAGGGGACCTCTAAGACCAGGACTATCTAACAAAGCAGGGGACACTGGGGGCTGCCTGATGCTCCAGTGTTTTCCTCTAACACAGGCATCAATGTGAGCAAAGCAATTTAAGGGTTGGAATGGATCAGGGAGATCCAGCTTCATCTGACTGCTCCTGAATCACATTTCTGGTCCCACCACTTTGCTGTTTAAGTACAATTCCCCTTCATTTTTCTTCAGGTGTATTAACTCTAATGATGTGTTCCATATATAATCTGTTGGTGATTTCACTGCTGAAAAAGGCAGTGAACCATAGGCCATGGTTCCAGCAGCATGGACATAGCTGGGGACCTGGCTTGCCCTGTGGCATTGTCATGTCTTATACTGGTGGCACCTAATCTAAGCTGTCAGAGCTGCTGCAGTGACAGCCTGTGCGTTCTGTGATTGATGTGAAGGTGTAGAGAAGAATTGGGATTGAACAAGGAGGCCGTGTCAGCATTGCAGCACCCTTTAATTTGGTCACACAGACTGTGCTGGGCAGTGCTGGTGTTTGGGAGCACTGGGCAGGAGTGAGAGGCACATCACAGCTCACAGACATTTCCAATAAGAGCATTCTCATTGTGCTTTCTGGCTTGTCAGTTCACATAGGGCAAAGATGGATATGGATCAATGCTCCTTGCACAGAGTTCTGCAGCAGTGTCTAGGCTGCAACACAAGAGACCTGCTGTGATAGCTTTGGGGATTCTGTCTATGTGTTATAAAATGCAGTTGTAAATTTGTATCAGTTACAACTGCAATTTTAAAAGGTTGAGAGAAATTAGGCATGCATGAACTCTATATTGCTTTACCAATCATATTCACTAGGAGATTTTTTTTTCCTCTGAGAAGGCCATCTTATGGGGTGGTCTGAATTCTAGATGAGATTGCAATGAAAATATTGTGTTCAAATGTGGATGGAGCACTGTAAATATCATTAGTCTTCCAGAGACACACTTGGCAGGCAGCACAGTAAGCTGCATGGAGCAGCAAGCAGAATGTGCAACATGGCTTTTCCCTGAGACTTAGAGATGCATTTCACCAAAAGCCCCTAATACCTGTCAATATTTCAACAGCTCAGGCTAACAGCTGCTGGTAAAACTCTGCTGAAGGTCCTTTAGGACACTGCACTGTGTGTGCAGCTTGCCACTGTTTATGCTGGTCTGCTGGGAAGGTCTCCTCCAGCTTGGTAAGTGCTGCTGCAAAAAACAAACTTAAACTCTGAATTGATTTCCATGTATGCAGACTGAGTGGAGACATGGAAATTGCTTCTAAGAGGTTGGGTGGGAGAAACCCAGATAGGTTCCAGCAGGAGTATCCAGCTGAACCACAGAGGCAGAACAGTTTTAGGGGCTACTACTAATCCAGCAAAGCAAAAGAGACACCTTTTCTTCTTTCCCATGTTCACAAATTCCTCCCCCCACTTTCTCAGCATTTCTGTCACATGCCAATCAGAACAAAGTGACTTGACTATCTCTGTGGAAGGGTTCTCCTTCAAAAGAGGCTCTTGCTTAGTGTTTCTAGAAGTATCCTGGCTGATGGAAGAGAAAGGTGCTTTGGATGGCTGTCCACACTGAAAATCAGCATGTGAAACAGCCAGCAGCAAGATTAAAGAGTTAATCATTCTTCAGTATGCTGCAATATATACCATCTACTGCATAATTCCAAACAATGAGCATTTGAAACACATAAAGCACGTTCGTTCTCTAGATATTTGGTAAGGAAAAAAGTGGCTGTATTTTTCAAACAAAAATGCTTGTCTAGAAATGGTTCACCACTTCTAATCAAACCCATCTATCTTCATATAACTCAGTGTCAGACAGTAATTACAGTCAGTTATGTTAGCAGACACTAAAAACAAATTTGCTGAAAGGGAAATTTAGAGTATTTATTGTAGTGCATATGTGGAGGGAGGAAGAGCTAATGCCCTAGAATATTGCAAATGGTAAATTGATTGGTTTTAGACATGATGAATTAGAAAATATTTGTCTTACAGAGCACTGTAGCTTCTCCCCATTTTCCTGTAGAAGTAGAAATGGATTATTGAATACTAAAAGGTATTTTAGTCCTAGTTTCATATGTATACAAAAATAAATAAATTATTCATAGCAAAATAATGCAAATAACACTGACAAGACAAATGGCAGAAAGTAAACAAATACAAGAGCCTCCACTGTCTGCCCTACCTTTATTTACCTTCTCGTTCTGTGAGACAATCTCTGTTCACATGACTAAATAATTTTATTTATTTTTTATTTATACACATCTATTTCCTGCTGTCACTCTCAGGGCCTAGGCTGACAAGAAGAGGCAAGTCCTCAAGTTTTCTGCCTCTTGCTGTTCATCCTTTAGCTTCTTTCAACAAGGAAACACAGGTGTAAACCCAGGATCAGATGCATTGTAGCCCATTTGCCTTCCCCCACACTCCTGCTCTCACAGTCAGGTTATGAGACATTTAACTTTCCCTTCCATGACACACACATTTTTTTTCCAAACATTGAACTGTCTTGCTGTCCTTGCAATGAGTTTAGCACTAATATTCATTACTCTAATTTGGGCTAATAGCATCACAGCTGTTCAGTCTTTCTCCTCATACCTTGGGAGAATGTTCACAGAACTGTATGTGTCTCAATTCAGAGAACTGAGTGATTCTTGCTGTCTTGTCTACTCCTGAAAGGTGTACAGAAAACATCACTTCATACAGCAACAGCCTTGGACAAACAAAGGAATTTCCCTATTAGCATGTGTGAAAAAAAATATTTTGGATATCTAGTAAGATACTGCTGCTGATTCCTAAAAGGAGGATGGCTTGGCTAGTCCATCACATGTGTCTCATGCTGTTGGCTCCTGTCTCCCAGTTCTCTGCCCTCAGAGTAGTCCCTTACTCTGTCTCTGAGTTGCAGGGGCTTCCCTGCTCTGGGCCAGCCTGTTCTGGATACAATTAGTTCATGGAGAGAGGCTGTGGGGCCCTGCTGGAGGACATCATCTGCCATTATCTACTGCCATTATCTACTGCCATTATTATCTACCATTATCTACTGATTTCCACTGGTAACCAGGGACTCCAGACAAGCCTCCCACAACACAAGTGGATATGATACTGCCCAGCGCATCAGAAAACATATTGAACTGAAAAGGGAAGTGTTTCACTAAAATCAGAACACAGGATAATTCCACTAATATTAGTCTGAGTAGTTAGAATTTGACAAAAAAGCAGTCAAATAATCCCGTGCCTGAAGGAGTTGTATCAGTATTCCAAAAGTCTGGGATTGTATCCCAAAATAACTCTTCCAGACCCTTCACACCTCCTCTGGATAAACAGGATGGGTTGTGTAGAATGCCTGGAAGTGAAGCAGAGCAGGGGCAGGAAGAACAATGCATATCTAACATCACACATCTAATTTTATTCTGTTGAAGCTGTGCCCTTACTTTACATGTTTTCTCCATGGACTACTCCTTTTGATGTGATCCACCAGTGGTGTTTTGTGCAGTTTCTCAGGGACACCACATGCTATTTAGAGGACTTCTTTTGCTTTGGACAACATGCTTTGTATTTGTAGTATGTTTGATTTTTGGCAGAGGATGAAATATGGAATATGAAAAATGCTAACAAAGTTAATTTTATTCCTGCTGGTCCAAGTAAATTATCTCATAGTAAAACATATGAATATTTCTTTTATAGATAATATTTTATTAGCAAATACAAACCTATACCTTTACCTAGAACACAGGTAGGAACACAACAGTGATGCAGCCACCTCTGAGGATGCAACAACCAGCAAGACAGGTATTGTGGGACAATTCTGGGCAAATGTTCTGCATTTGAAGTAAGTGCCATATACTCACAGACAATTGGTGGAATACCTTTTATTGTCTTGATGAAGCACTTGGTAATCTCTGCTGTTACAGTATCTGATATCTGACAATGCCCTCAGGCACATGGTGTCATTCTTGGGCTGTCCTGCACAAGTCAGGGCTGGACTCCATGGTCCTGATGGGTCCCTTCCAACTCAGCCCATTGTATGGTTCTATGATCATATACCTATTTTATTTGGACGTGCCACAAGAGATCAAGACATCTGTGAACTTTGGAAGCCTCATTATATTGGTGGTTACCTGACACATGTTGGTGGCAGTGATCCTGCTATGTGTAGGGCAGATCACAGCAGCCTCAAACAGAAGAGCCCTTTCGGCTACACTGTTTGGTCTAAGGCTCATCTCTGGGGTGATTACTGGCACATTTAGGAGCAAACCAGGTGTGCACACAGAGCTTAAAGCAGCCTGCAAGGTGGTAATTAGAGCCCCATGTGGTGATTTAAAAAATGGCTACAGAACAGGGGAGAGCTGAAACTCTCTCTCAGAAGCCACTCTTGTGCCTTAGCCACTGGAATACTTTTGACCACAATCCTGCTACTGAAAGCCAACCCTCAAGGGCAGGGTTGGCTTTCAGTAATTATTTTGGTAATACAGCTGCTGCAGAAAGCCAAAGGGCTGAGTAGGTATAGCTGGCACCAGAGCTGGTGCACTGTGGTTTCAGGGAACTTAGATACTGGATGTACAATTGGAAGTTAGACCACGTCTTTCCTCCTTGGGCTACCAAGTGCGTGTATTGGCCTAAGATAGATAACAAGTCTTGGTTTGAACAGGGCAACAGGGCCATGTGTGAAGGAAAATGTCTTTAATGCATCACTGAGCACGTGAATGTTGCTCTTGATCCGCAGTGACAATTTACCAAGGAATTGCCTTGAAGTTCAGGATGTGTGAAGTCTCAGTAGTCTGCACACCTGGGAGTTCTTTTTGAAAAGTAACACTTTTTCTTTTCTGGAACTGGCTTCTGTTAAGTATTTTCCCATTAGCTTGAATTTGTTTCCCTTCCTCCTTCATGATCATGAAGACAACACCAGGGCTGGCTGTAGGGATTCTAATACCATTGAGAAATGGAATGTTCCTCATGTTCCATATACCTGCAAGTCAGTTTGCTGCATTCATGTTCTGCTATCATTAGCTCCCTGTTCTCTTAAATGGGCAATGACAACATTTCCATGATATCCTGACAGTGATGGTTTATCAGAGCATTTCTTTTCTCCCACACCATGGGAAGAAGAAAGTTTGCTGACAATTTTTGAACAGCTTTAAACTGTATTTAGCTGACTCAATGGTGCTTTGCAGCCCTTCACATCCAAAAGTCTGAGGCAAGGGAGGAGACAAACTGCCTCCTTTTGTAAGAAGGTGCCATAACACCTTCTTACAAAAATTTTTGGTTATTTTAGTAGATTACTATTTATCTGCAATAAATGTCTGCCTTAGAAGGATATCTAGAGTGTTAGAGTGTTAAGCCCCATCAGATGTACCATCATCCATTCTCTGACAACCACTTGCCACGTCAGAGACAGTCAATGTTCTGGCTGTGGGTGATTTGCCTTCTGAATTACTGGCATCCATGCTGGGGAGCTGGCATGCAACCAGCAGATAAGAGTTGAGCAATGCTGGCAGGAGGCCTTGCTCAGGAGCTCAGTGCTTCCTCTGATTCATGAGAGGCTGACTAAAGTTTTGCAGAACAGGCAGCCTCACCTTTACATTTTCTTGCATTTCTCATTTCTTGAAAATGTCTTAGCTGCTTTTTAATTTGTTAAATATAGTCTCTTACCTTTTTTAGTCTCTTACCTTTTTTATTTTTAAATTTGCTTATCTTTTCCAAATCTAAGCTTACCAAGTGTCTGACTTTATCATTGGAGGCTGAATTTTCTCATCATGAGATTCTCCTCATCACCCCCAATACCTTCTACAGTGTAGTCCAGCAATTTTATCACATGAAAAATATTTTTATTAGAAGCTTAATAGCTAAAGAGCATAGCAGAAAAAAATAGACAGACTATTGTTTATTATGCTAACTATAAGATGATGTAATTTCTTTGTCTCACAAAATTATGGTAACTTCATTATGATATAATGATCAACACTCAGGGTCACTATCTCAAGTTAAGAATAGCCCTTTGTCTGCTACAAATATGTACAGCTTTCTTCTACTGTGATGCACATTAAGTGAGGTTTTGGCCTCTAACCTGTTATTCACAGCACAGTTCAGTCACTCAGGTAAGGAATGCTTGGAGCATTAATTATTTCTACTTATCCTCCTTCCAGTGATGAAGAGCATTTCTTACTCCATGATACTTCAGAGCATACATACATTTATCCATACACCAAAAATGGGACAATTTAAAACGTTTTTTCAGGATTTGGACCTTGCAGTTTGTCTGTTGAGTTAGTCTTGTGTGATGGATGTGAGATTTATTCCAGCTCTTCCTGTGGGAAATGGTGGTGGCTGGTTTCATTTCTAGTGCGTGCCTGGAGATTTTCTCTGCAGGAGCTGAAAGCCAAATGTGAACTTTTCTATGTGTGAATTACTTCCCAGAGGAGAACATCTTTTCCAGCTGTAGCTGTATATTGGAGCAATAATGGAAAATAAGCCTCATTCCTGAAAGAAAATATCATTATCAGAGAGTGATGATTTCGTTGGAACAAACCTGAAGTGCACAATATTAAGATTGCAGCAGAGAGTTTTCTAGAGCAGTTGCTTCGTGTTTTCTTCCTAATGTTTGTCCTGTAGAATGCACTGCAACCAGCCACACATATGCATAAAACTAGGAAGTTTTGAAATCATGGGTTCCTCATTCTGTGTCATGTAATTTAATAACTCTCCAAGAACAGTGCTGGATATCATAAGGGACTCATTGAGTTGGTGGTAACAGCATGGCCAAAGTAGTTTGTGTGGACAAAGTTCTTCTGCCAGAAGTTGAGGAGCACTGCTAAAGCAGGCTTCCTCCTTCTTACTATTCACACAAGGTAGTGTGTTGTAGTTTTGGTTCCAGCAGACAGCTAGACACTCTACTGACAGTGTGAGGGGGAGGAGAATCAGAAAAGATAAAATTCATGGGTTGAGATAATAGCGGTGATAATTGAAGCAAAGTAAAATATAATAATACAAATGATAATAGTAAAAAACAATAATAACAGTATTGAAAAGGTGAGAGAGAGAGAGAAATAAACCCCAAGAAAAACAAGTTATGCACAATAAGTTGCTCACAAGTCATTCACCAGTCTGTCCCCTGGCTGCAGTCAATTTGACCTCAATACTATTTTTAAAGCTAAACACAATGCTGTGCCTGCTGCTAAGAAGAAAACTAACTCTATCCCAGCCAAAGTCAGGACAGATGCATTGCTGCCCATGGATTGAGCCTGAGAGGGAGATGGATTTGTTCAAGCCATGCTTACTAACCAAGCTGAAACTCAAGAATGGGCCTTGCTAACATTTTCTCTCACTCACCGTGATGGGTATTTGTGGTCCATTGCCCTCTGGAAAATTCAGATAGGACATGGCAATAGTGACCAAATGGGTCCATGGCCATTCTCCACCAGGGATAAACATACTATTTGCATAGCTTCCTGTGGTTTGGGGCTGAGAAAAGAGGGGGCAGGTTCTTCATCTAGCTCAGTAGGCTGGGAAAGATACCCAGGATTTTACTCTGAGTCATGTGTGAGATAGAAGTCTTGGCAATAAACAGCAGCTACTGAAAACTTGAAGGAAAAAACAGCTAGAACACTTAAATAAACTGTCTAAATCAGACGGATTTCTTTTGCATGAGAGTTTCAAATTCCCTTCTGAAAAAGAAAAAACAAACCCAAGCCAAACTGCTCTTGCATGGTTCAGTCCCAGGATGTGTATTCCCATCTGTTCTTTTTCTTTTCATTTGTCTTCCTGACAGACCCAAAGTCCCACCCTGCTCTTCTGTGATGAAGATGTTTTGACAAATCCTTTCCAGTGACCAAAAAGAGTGTCTACTCTTTGTCAGGGGTCCTACTGTGCTACCTGGAAAGGGGATGTTTCTTCCTGCATTTTCGCTGATGACAATATTCTTCCTATCTTCTCTTATTTCACAATGTCTTCTAATCTTTTCAGTTGTGATCAAACATGATTATTAGACTAATTTCCTTCTAGGAAACCTTACTGAAATAAATTTTTCAGTTTAATTATATGTTGTCTCAAAGGTTTCTCAGTGTAAAATTCAAGGCAGCATGTGTGTTATCAATACCATTGATTTTATTTAATATGCAGGATGGATGATTTAATTTCTTGAGGATATTGTTTGATTTATGTAAGTGTCTTCCTCTCCTACATAAGGCAGGGTGACACAAGGCTAAATCAGAAGTGGATAAGTTGCAATGTTGGAAATTCAAAGCTTAGTCATAAGACCATAAGACCATATTATAACTCATACCCTGAAGGAGACCACACTGAAATTCCAGGGACAGTCTAAGGTCAAATATTTCCTGGCCCTTGGATGTTCAATTTGCTAAACTCAAATTTCTTTAACTTCTTTTAGTGTTTCCAATCCTGACAGGGTTTTTTAAAGGGAATACAATATTCCAAGTCCCATCCTGAGATATCTACTTCTTCTTCCCTTTTTTCACAATTTGCTCTGACCTCCTCAGCACCAGGTCCCAACTCTGTGCCAGTTCATTGTCAAAGTCATTTCC
Source organism: Ammospiza caudacuta (assembly GCF_027887145.1). Taxonomy (NCBI): domain Eukaryota; kingdom Metazoa; phylum Chordata; class Aves; order Passeriformes; family Passerellidae; genus Ammospiza; species Ammospiza caudacuta. The sequence continues at coordinate 51,893,968 of NC_080598.1, read as the reverse complement.
CTTTCACATGCACATTGCTGTCCCCTGGTCCAGCCAGTCCCTGTCTCCTGCTCCCTCAATGTTCTCTTTGGTCACTGTGACCTCCCTGCTCGTCCCCACACTCTGGCATTGGGAAGATGCTGAGAGAGGTTTCTTGACTCCCAGTCTCCAATCAGATATTTCTCTGTTCTCCATTAAACTCCACCCATTTCCCCAGTATGATTTTGGTCCTGCCACGTTGGTGCAGCTTTTGTCCCTTGTTCCTGTGCACCAGAGCTCACTGGGACAATGAACAGTTTCTCTGGCACCCTCCACCCTTGACCCATGGGCGGTGAAGGGGGTCCTGTTGCTCTGTGACCAGGTCTCCTGTGAAACCCTGTCACAGGCAGCTGCAGAGGGGTAAGCATCTCTGAGGATTTCACTGCTGAAAGCTGCAGTACATCTGACCTGTGAGCAAAGTGCTTTTTTCCATCCAAGATTCAACATTTTTACTTGATGTGGTATGATTTGACAGGGGTGACAAACAGCTTTCTTCCCAGGAAGATGATTCCTGGCAGGTTAGAAATCCATGTGCCTGTAGATCTCTGAAAATGCTAATGTCTTCACTTTAAGTGATCAATGTATTTTCTTCAATTTTCAGTTTTATAAATCAATCAGCTGGGTTTCATGGTATTTTTGTTATTGTTGTTAAAGGTGAAGGTTCTCTGATATGAGAACTATCTGTATTTACAGGTAGAGCTTTTGATATTGAAATGGCTTATCCAAATGTTTTGATGTTACATTTGTAAGCCCAGGCTGTATTATTCCTTGAAATGTGTTTCACTGAATCTTAAATGCCACTTCATTACACTAGTGCTAGGAGCCCTGTATGATAAACTAAGACTGGGCATTAAGCAAAGCTTGAACAGATAATGCAAAGATAGTGCTTGTCCTAGAGAAATTAATAGTAAAACATAAATTCAATAGAGACAGATGAGAACAAGTTAAATTATACTTGCAAGCTCTTAAGGTGCAGCAGAGAAGCTTTTTAGTGATTCATATTTGACAATGTTTATCAGGAGTGTGAGAAGTTACATGAGAGAAGGTAAAAATGATGCTTATTCCAAAGCACAAGCCATGGGCAGTGGAGTCTGGCAGTATTAGTGCTACAGAGCTGACATTTCAGTACTGGCTGAGAGGTGATCAGTGAAGAACCCTGAAAGGGCAAACAAGGAAATTTTATTTATTCACCACAAGAGAAGGAATCATTGGAGGGATACACACTCCCTTGTGCTGGGGCAGAACCAATTATGTTGACATTTTCCCCAAAAATTGCTGTCTAAACTGGGCTCCAAGGGTCCTGTTGCTGCTGGGCTGGGTTCTCTCCTGGGCAGCCTGTCACTGGCTTCACCAGGAGCTTTTTATTAATGCTTATCCTGAGATTTCCTTGCTGCAATTCAAGTTCATTCTCTATTTTCATGTACACCTGCAAGGCAGAAACAACCCAGCACTCCTGGGACAGGTTTGTTCAGATTTAACCCCAGCCAGCTGCCAAGCCCAATGCAGCCACTTGCCCATTCCCCCACCAAGGGATCTGGGAAAGAATCAAAAGGGTCAAAGCTGGAAAACTGATGTGTTGAGAGAAAGACAGTTTAACAGGGAAAACAAAAGCCACACAAATTAACAAAGCAAAATCAGCAATAAATTCACTGCTTCCCATGGGCAGGCAGGTGTTCAGCCACCTCCAGGAGAGCAGAGCCCCATCACAAATAACAGATACTTGGAAAGACAAATGGCATCACTACAGATGTCCCCTCCTTCCTCCTCCTTTTGTTTCCTTCTTCCTCCCATTTTATATACTGACCATAATGTCATGTGGTCTGGAATATCCCTTTGGTCGGTTTGGGTCACCTATCCTGGCTGTGTCTCCTTCCAGTTTCCAGCCTTCTCTCCAGTGTGGCAGCCTGGAATGAAGAAAAGACCTTGTCTCTGTGTAAACCCTGCTCAGCAATAACAAAAACATCTCTATATTATTAACCCTGTGTTCAGCACAAATCCAAAACACAGCTCCATACTGGCCACCATGAAGAAAATTAATTCTACCCCAGCCCAAACCAGCACATTCCATCACTTATTCCATACCACTTTCATCATGCCCAGGTCCCACTATTTGAAGCAACTTTATTAACCAGCACCACCCTTCTTCCCATCCTTGGACAAAATACACAGATGTAATTTCTTTAGTCAATGGACCACCCCTAGAAAATACTCATAAAATGTGCACAAATGTTTACAAAACATTCTTTGAGTTCATTTGGTCCATGACTTCAGGCTCCATCTGCTCTGGTGGTGACTCAGTATAGGAATGGTGTTGTGTTTCTTGGAGTTACCGAGCACCCAAGCCAGCTCAGGTCTGGTCACTGATGCACTTAAACTTCTTCTTGTAAGGCCTCTCCTCCACTGATATGGGTTTCTGCTGTACTAATTCCTGCAACATGCATCTCAAATCATGGCTTACAGCAATATCAAGGCACATCCATTACAATCTCCACCCTAGGCCCTTTTTGGGCCAAGTTATCTAGTTTAACATTGCAAGAAACTCCTCCTCTTGTCCCTAGCCTGGCTGCAACAAGGGTTGCATCATTAATATAGTCTGGGTGGATGAGACACCCTGGTCAGAGAGTGAGAAAACCAGATAAGTTTCCCCAGAACTGGCCTGAGAGACTTTAGGGAGTTGAAGATAAACAATGATAGCTTATTATTATAAACAACTTGCAGGTGTTTTCCTACTCTCTGCTTTCTTGTTTTTCTCAGAGATTGTTCACAAGAAGGCTGTGTTGTTAATTAGCCAACCAGGTGAAATGTATTAACTAAATGACCAATCAAGTCCCCCTGGATTGGAACAACTTATTAAAAGGACCAGTCCAAAATAAATGGTGCATTATGCCAATCTGATTTCTGGTGAGTCTGTGCCATTTCTTACTCAATAGTGACAAGTTTACATCATCATCCTCCTCCATGGGCTGCAGGACACACTGCTTCACCATGGGCTGGAAGAGAATCTCTGCTTTCCCTGCTCCAGCAGAGGTTCCCACCCACATGAGACAGTTCTCTTTGAACCTCTCCATGGTGGGCCCTACTCAAGGGCTGCAGTTTTTCATGAGCTGCTGCAGTGTGGGTCCCCCATGAGGTCTCAGGTCCTGCCACAAAACCTACTCCAGCAGAGGAGCCCAAGGGTCACGCCAAATTATCCTTCAGGCGTCCAGCCCTGAGTCCTCCAAGGGCTGCAGGTCAATCTCTGCTCCCTGAAGGGCTCATCCACATCCCTCCAACTCAAGGTCACAGTGCTCCCAGCCTGTCCAGTACAGCAGCACAGGAACAGCAGCAGTGCCCTGGCCACTGCCAGCCCAGAGCATCACTGGGGCTGTCACCAGAGCCCTCCTGGGCACAGCTCAGCGAGGTGAGTGCAGCACAGCACCTCAGCAAAAAGTGGCCACTAACAAACACCAGACCCTAACACTCAGGCAGAAATGCACACGTTTACAGGCATTCATGCTGGAGAGCAAATCCATTGATTGGCAAGACTCTGTTAAGTGGTTTAAGGCAGTGTTTAAACTACAGATGTTTTTCCTGACAGTTGCGCATGTGTAAAAGAAGCTTTCATGAAAGCCCTTGTCACTTGCTCATGGATGGAAACAGGAGGTTTTCCATTAAATTCAGATTTCATACTCATTTTCAATCTATTGTGTCATAGCCCAAATATGCCACCACACTCAAGAAGTGTTTTTCCCTTTATTTGTACATTGACTAACATGGACAAGTGTTAGTCAGATGAGACAAGATACTTTCCCTTTAAAGGTCCTCATCTGTAGTGAGAAAATGGAGCTTCTTTTTCTGCATCTTTTTCATTATTTCAGCCTTCCCCTCCTTTCCCTTCCCTTTCCCCAGAAAATATCTCTGCTTGGAAGTTTTTTGAATTAAAGATTCAGCTGGGGATGTATTAAATAGATGCAGCATTCAACAGTTTACAATAGATGGGAATTAGGAATTTGACTTCAGATGAGTCAGGGGACTTCGCATGCTGTTGTTATTACTGGTGTTTAAGCCTGATATTTATTTTAAAAACATCTGTCACAGAAGCAGTGGAAGTAGTAAACCTATGACAGATTCTTCCTCCCTGATCCCTTAATCCACCCTTAATTCTTAAACCATCATTGCAGGAAGACAGACTTGCAAGTCCTCAAAAAGCTTCCACTGTTCAGATTCAAAAAGTTTGAAAGAACAATTAAAAATTAACACTAACATATTGCAATGATGTTGAATAGACAGATTTCTATAATCAAATAAGAGGTTAATTACATATTCAAAATGGAATTACACATTAAAAATTACATATTCAAAATGGAAACACTAAAAAGAACGCTAGGAAATGAGGTGCTGTTGCACTGAGTACAGGACTGAATAGGCTTTACAGTGAGGAGTTAAATGAATTATTATACAAATTATGTGTCTGGATGCTCCCTTCTGCACCAAGATCCTCTGGCTGAACAGGCTGCATGTCTTTTTCCATGTCTGTACTCATAATTTGATCTCAGTTGCTTTACATCTACTCTGCCACTGTGGCTGTGATGGAAAAAAATTTTTCTTTTACTACAAGAGTTTGTGTTCTGGTAGCAACAAGGATTTTTAATCACAGAACTATATATTTGCTCTTCCCCAAAGGAATAGGGGGAAAGAGACAAAACATAAAAATAAATATAAGATAGAACAAGACTGTGAAGCAAAAAAGATGTTATGTAGTTTATTAATTCTGATTCATAAAACCATAAATATGTATTTAAGGATTTGCCTCAAAATAACACAGTATCAATGGTCATCATAGATACATTCACATATAAAAAATAAAAATAATCTTTACAGTACTTTATGAGCAATTTTGTAACACTTTACTGGATCACCAAAAATCAGGCTTTGAGGAGGCTACTGCGTTACCTTGCTTTTTTTACAATTTATGTACACTTTCTTTGTGTTACTTCCTCTTGTACAATAGTCATGCATTGCACATAATTAAAGTGCAAAAAAATTATTAAAATTCTCTATATCTTACTGTAAAAATGCAAATTAGTGAATTTTTTTTTCAAAATAACCAAAGTTATCCCATACCTGCTTAAATGCATTCATCAGCCAAAGATTAAGCTCATATTTGCTCTGTAATAGCTGTTGTAATTTATGAATAGTGTTATAGGTGGTATAGCAGCTGTCATCACAGATACAATGCAGCAAAAAATTCAGCTGGCTTATGGCTTTCTGCAAAGAAACCAGGTTTCTGGTATTTTGTCAAAGAGTTTTTCTTTTAAGCCACTGTTAATAGGTAAGACAGGTTAGACAATTTGGTAAAAAATTCTGGCTTCACACATTTTGCATTTGGATGGATGACACAGAACTAGAAAAGCAAGCCTGAGGAAAAAATAAGCAATCAATCAAGTGATTTACTTTAATAGGTGATTAGCTTGGTCTGTGAAGGCCAGATCAGAATGTTTCATATTAATTTTTAATGCCATTTGCAGTGGCATAAAATAAGTTATAATATTAAAATGAAGAGGAACTGAGAACCATTATGTTAAACTACTCTTGATTGGAAACATGTTGAAATTTGAAGACATTTCTTTGAAAGATACCCATCTCGAAGGAAATCCACAGGGAATAAACTGTGAAAAAACTTCTAAAGCCTTTTGCCTGAAGTATTTCCCAACAAAGACATAAATCACAGGGTTAATGCAGCTGTTGGTGATAGCCAGCATATAAGAAAACTGCTCCCCAAAGTTGATCAGTTCCTCCCAGAAGCAGCCTTTGATCACTTCTGTATGGTATAATATATCAAGGAATACAAAAAAATGGTGAGGAGTCCAGCAGAAAAGAAACATCAGTACCACAGTGAGGATCAGCCTGGTTGCCTTCGTGCCTCTGTGCCTCTTGCAACCCTTTGCTCTGATTGCTTTTCGCTCTTTTGCTGTTTTTTGTAGGGACCTAATGGTGGAGAAATTGAGGAAGATGATTGCTGTGGATGGCAGCAGAAACCCCACCACATTGCCCACCAGGCTTTCAGCCAATTGCCACGGCGGGCTGGGGAAGTCCAAGGTGCAGGCTGAAATATTCCACTGGGGAAAGTCTTTCACCGTCCGGAACATGAAAGCTGGGATGCTGAGAAGGATGCAAAAGAACCAGATGAGCAAGCAGATCCCTTTGGTCATGGATTTGCTCCATATCTCCCTGTGGTTCAAGGTGTGGACAAAGGTCAGGTAGCGATCCACGCTGACGGCCACGAGCAGGTAGATGCTGGTGTACATGTTCAGGGTGATGGAGGCGCTGATGCTGCGGCACAGGAAGCTGCCAAAGGGCCAGTTGAACTCATTTTTGATGTTCTCTGCCCAGAAAGGGAGGCACATGAGGAAGACAAGGTCAGCAACAGCAAGGTTCATCAGGTAGATTTCAGCTATCTTCAGGGGGCCCTTGTGCAGTGAATAGGTGAAGAGAACAAACACATTTCCAAGCATCCCAACGACGCAGACAGTGTTGATGTACTTGGGCCCTACATAGTACACAATGTCCCACCACTCATCCAAGTCTGGGCAAACAGTTGAGTTGCTCTGATGTTCACTCTGGTTTGAGGAGGTAATATTCACTAGAGGAGTTTCAGTCATTTTTAAAAAAATTCCAAAGTGAACAGGAGACGTCTTCGAAATGAGAGAAAATAACTGCAAAAAAGAAGAATAAAAGAGCAAAAGTTGCCTCTCATGAGTGATGTAACAAACATTCAACTGCTGCAAATTCTTTGTTAGTCCTTACTGATTATTACAGGCTAGATCAATTCATATTTGATAAGTGCAGCTGTGGGAATGTTCTCAGTGTTAGCAAGGATAGAACTTCCTCTACATCCCATGAAGTTTCCTCTCCTTGCTCCCATTGTTTGAAGTGGCACAGAGGAAGGAAAGTGACAAATTAGTGTAAATATTTCTGTACATCTCCTCCAGACTGATGACAGACACAGATATGGGAGAATTCCATCTCCCTGAGAGTAGTGGAGTCATGCTGGTGACACAAAACCAGATTTCCATCCTTCCCTGCCCTTTCTCTTACTCTTATTTACCATGTTACTGTTATTGTTACTGTATTATATACTATATTATAGACATATGAATATATTATTATATTCTGCTATCCTGCTGAAGAAGGATCATGCCTGTTTCCCTGAATTGGGAAAGCTGCTCACTCTCTGTATGTGCCACTTGCTGCCTGAACTTTGCATTCCTTTGGTCCTTCTTAGTTCCTCCCACCCTGAAGTTTGGGTTCAAAACTGCTGTTAGACTAGGCATCTTATTGCCTTCAAATGTCAGTGGTTGGAATAATAAAACAGAGACTTCTCCAAAATATTACACTGAAAATTATGCCTGGAGGAAAGACTTCTGCAGCTCTGAATTTACAGCCCTCTTCTCCAGGCAAAAATTTCATTTTAGTTTGGCTGTGCCAGGCTCCAAAGTATTTAGCTCATCATAGCATTGGCAACACCTTTTTTTTTTCTGGTAGCTGCATGTGAGATTGTGCAGGAGTAAGAACACGGGTAAAACCTTATCCTCCCATGAAAATCCACTGGACTTTCTGTCAGAGATCCACTGTCAGAGCTGCTCCCTGCTCCATTCTTCTGGTGCTGCCATGCTTGATGCCTGGATCCTGGTTTTTACAGGCATTTGGTCTCAGAACATTATGGTAGGCAAGTTATTGTTGAGCCTTTTCTGCCATCTGACATTTCAGTATTTCGTATGCAAGTGGAGCATATCAATCACAGAAAAGAATGTATTTGAAAAAATTAATATTTTGCAATCAGTCATTCTAAATGTTGACTTTCTGCTGTAGCTGTTTAACTCTGCCCTTTCAGCTTCTGTATTTTACACCTAGTAAACACCTAATGATGGCATTCCTGAAGACAGAATTTAGGACCATCTTTCATCTCTTTCACATACATGTACAGCCTCAGTGATTTCTGAATACGAGCACCTTGCCGTGCTTATTTTGGGATGCCTCTAGGAATAAGTATTAATATTCCACATCAGGCTACCTGGTAGTAATGCACAGAACATTTTTCTTTGCTGCAGAATTCGGTGAGCAGCAAACTTGTGTCTGAGTTCATAAACTCACTCAAGCTGGCAGCCTTGATGGGGAACTGAGGTACAACTCAAGTGAGCACAGCTCCCTGGATTTCCCTCACAACAGTCTGAATGTTACCTAGTTCACAGACCTCTCACACAAACATAGATAACTTGAGAGGATCTAAAACTACAGGTAAAACACATATAGCAAATAAATGGCTGATTAGCATCAGAGAGGCTCTTTGTGAGACAGCAGAAATTGAATGTTGTTATAGCAGGAGGCTGGCTAAGGCATGAGAGAGCAATGGCAGAAAGTCTGCAAACTTTATATTTCAAAAATAATGTAGATGAAAGATAACAGTCAAATCTAAACAGAATTATTTATTATACTAAATATAGAATAAAAAGAAATGCTTATTGTCCTTGTTTGCCCTTTTTCTGAGGACTTCTTTCTATCAGCTTATGCCAGCTACTCTGCACGCTTCAGACACAATCTCTTGGCTGGAGCCACAGATTCGTTCATGATGGGCTCAGCTAAAAACACCTGGAAGTTTTATCTTTCATTTCACAGCTAAATCCAAATTCTTGTTCAGCTAGCAATAATACCTGAGAATTCTGTTGAGATTTTCATTGCAAAAATTTCTTCAGAGTCTACTAATCAGTGTCTGAGCACTACCACAAGCCACAAGCCTTTTATAAATTTAGAGTTCCTAATGTTCTCTTGACAGAAAATGTGCTTAATTTTCCGTAATTTCTGTAAGTATTTAGAAGTAGTTAGCACTAATGGAAAATTAACCACATGAATGGTTTTCAGTTTCTGTCCTTAACCTATTCCAGTCATCTTTTATACAAATAATGACATATTTTTCTTACTTTGAACTGATTTCTGATGAATTTCCATGCACAGCTCATCTATCACCCTTTTTACAATTAGTACTCATTAGCCAGTTAGAGCAATTAGGTAAAGTGGATCATGGCTTTACACATAAACTAATACTGACCTTCAGAATTACTTTTGTGGTGAAAAAGAAAGGGAGAGCCTTACTAGACTGCACAGACCAGAAGCGAGAGCACAAAAGATCATTTTTTAATATAAAATATAGAAATTATTTAAATAAAGATAATACATTTAAAAAGATAGGCATACATACTCTTTGTCCTTCCTGACAATCCAGGCAAAGTTTCAAATTCGGACACAGTTGATAAACAGCAGTACAGAGGTTACTGAGAGAATACAAAGATGCATCCTGAAGCACAACTGAGTGACTGAGGGCTGTCCTGAGTGTTTTGCTGGCCATACACCATGTGTATGATGTTACATTTTGGAAGAAAGCCCCAGGATTTTTTTTTTATCTTTCCCAAACGTCAGCTGAAGAAATTTTCAAGACATGTGAAATATTTCATTCTCATTGTGAAATAATACAAGCCCTGCGTCGTGGCTCTTGTCATCCTTTGACCGCTAATTAAAGCTCTCAAATTGTCCTTGGCAGTTAAAAGTTCCATTGTGTGAATATCTGTAAAAATAAGAACTTAATTAACATCTCTGAATTACAGCCTTCTCTGTACCAATGCACACAGGGAGAAATCAGGATCAGGATTTTGTTGTGTTGGGAGCTCCTTTCCCTGCTAGACATGAGGGCAGCCATGCCAAGGAGCTGGGGGTGAAGCAGCACAGAGAGGTGGGAATGAAACATGAACCTTGCTAAACCCCACTTCCACTCTTTTTGAAAAGCACTGGTTTTTGCACCCCACTATAGGTGTCCAGGGCATGAATCTCTGTGAGTGTTACTTCTCAGTAATATTCATGATGACTGCTGCATTTTCTCAGGCTTGTACCCAAATAAGCTTCTTATTTTCCTGATTACTTTCTGGGACCAAGTAGCCTGAGAGTGGTGGTTTATAAATTATTCTTATCTTTTTCATTCTGATTGTCCACTGATTAGAGCAATATTTTAAAAAGATAATATCTTGCATTTCAGATTTTACATGCAAATCAGTCTTAAGCATAGACATGTAAACAATGTAGGTTTTCAATTAAAAACAACCTAAACAACAAAAAATGAGAAATTATCAAGGGACTGGAATGCTATTTACTTATAGGAAAATATTCTTCTCATTGGCTACTTAACCAACACATGCACCATATATCTCAATTCTTATTCAATTGTGTCCATTTTTGTTTGATAAGTAAGTTAAAATGAAAAGGCAGGGGAGGCTGAATGGTGATACCTTATTATGAACTTCCCTATAATGAAAAATGCTTTTATTCCAAATTTTTATTCACTAAAGCATAGTAAGATAGTTATGCAAGCAGTGCTAAAATTGATAAACAAAACATGCTCCAGTTAACACCATCACAATGGAGAAAACTCTAAGTGGCTCAAGATTTAATGTTGGTCTGTTTTTTACCATCTTGTAAAATTTTAATTTTGGCAAAGACTTGAAAACAACATGTAATTTGTGAATTACACATTATGTAAGGAATCCTAACAAATAACAGGAGGAAAATCTTGAAACAGCCCATCTCACACTGACTCATAAAGGTAAGTGCAATATGACAAGAGATCTTCGTCACAGACTTTCCAAAGTCTCCACTTTGCTTACACTACTGCATTTCCGTATTTAAGTTATTTTTTCCATAATGAAGAACATTTGAGCAATAACAAGAAGTTTGTAATTTTTCATTGCTTGGACATGAATCTCTAGGATCTGCCAAGTTCCACATTTACTCACAGACTGAATAAAAAACTGCATCTGCGTCTAAAATTTATATGAGAAATAACAAGTCTTACAAAACTTGTCACATCAAAATGAGATCAAAATACTGGTTTTGCAAATCCAACTCCTCTTTGCAAATCAAGTTTCTTGTTTTCTGTTGTTTTTCATTGCCATATTTGGAACATTTTTCAGTAATGGAGAGAGATTCAAAATTAGAAGTCTATGCATTTACTAGAAAAAGTGAATAGGCAATGCAGTAGCTCCAGCATTTAAAGATCTTAGAACAAGTCTACAGAAGAAGCTGTAACTTCAACTAGAAAGGGGATTTAATTTATTATGTCTTTACAACTTCATTCCTCATTTCAAGCTATAGAAAGTATATAAAGATCTGGTAACATTTCACAGTTTGCACAGATGTAATGGACCATGAATTGAAGGAATTTGAAGGGTTAGTTTAAAAATATCTATAAGAGTCAGTAGTTAAGGTTTTTTTTTACTGTAAAAAGTATATCTGTTTATTGGCACCTTCAGCTCAGGATGCTCACAGCAGTTTGGTTTATGTTTTAAGTTAGAATGATCTTCAGTCACACCATCTAGGCAGACTTTCCTGTAGAAAGTAAACATTTTTGGAGCTGTGTAAGAGTTTACAAATGCTAACTGAGCCTCTCTGAGCAGAATGACTAAACAAACATGTTGAATTTAGAGGTAAGACTCTCTGCTTAATTACCTCACACATTACAAGGCAGACAAATGTCTAAAATCCCAAAGGCGTCCAGAGTTCTGGTTCTTGGTCCAACAGTTCAGCCATTAAAAATCTTCATTTTAAGAGGGATGGAGCCTTTAATGATTGGGACAAAATATATATTTGGATCAGTATGTTTTAATGATTTCATTTTCTTTATTGAAATGTTTGGCAAATCAGCCTAATTATCTGCTATAACTGTTCATCTGTTCTGTAACAACAGAGAAAGTTTTTGACATGACCTTTTGAGGTAAAATTCTTTGTTCAGCTTTGTTGGATTTCTTCACATATACTATAAAGATGGCTTAGGAGAGCTTAAACTCTGGTGCAGCTATTTACAGAATATGCTATTTACAGAAAAGAATGATGCTGGACCACCACAGTGTGGTAATAACCAAGCCCTACTAACTGCAGTTCACAGAGCTTGAAACAGCCAAATATGAAGGAGCCAATATAGGTTGAATGGAATGGAAAGATGATTCAATGGCTAAAGACTGCTTAGGGATTTGGGAGATCTGAACCAGGATCCCAACTCCTCCACAGAAACCCTGTCTAAAAAAGAGCAACTTCCTCCTGTCTGCAGCGAGCACCTGCGGTTTCTGTAACAGCTCTTAAACTCTTAATTTTTCAAGTGAAGACAATAATCCACGTGAAAAATGAGACAGTGGAGAAATTAGAATAATTCCTGCCTGCAAATGCTGAAGGCCAGAAATATCATCTGGCTGTTGATATCCTTGCCATTTCTCTGGCCATGGTCCCCACCTCTGTCAGACTGAAAGGGAGTCAGCTCTCTGCATGCCAAAGTCTTGATAACAGCTGTGGCAGCCTCAGTAAAGAGAAGATAGGAGCAGAGGTAAGAGTGGGACAGGATAAAGAAGGATTAAAAGATATGACTACTGTTTGCCATCTTCAGCTCTGAAATTCTCTGGACAGAGTCTGACCTCATATTACAAAAATCCTTCTCATATTTTGTCATGTTTCTGTAAGAACAGAACCGGGCCAAGTGTGACTGGAAAATATCAGTAGGTCAGATGCAGCTTGGATGTTACACTTATTTCTTGGGTTTTTTCTTGCGTGTATAAATGGTGCATGTGAATACCACAAACGTGTCATCACACTGAAGAGTCAGGAAAATGGGAATGGAACAGTTGGTGAGCTGACACTGCCTGTGCTGTGATGTGCAGAAGCTGCTGCAGGGGCTTTCCATTGTTGCTCGTGGACCTTGAGCTATCAATAGGCAGAGAAAAGCTACCAGAAATATTTCACGACCCTTAGATGCCTTAATTCTGATTTAAACTTCCAAAGGGACTGAGGGTGGTCAACAGCACTCAGAAATGGGCCCTGAAAAGAAAGATCTCCAAGCAGCTAAAATTCTGTTGTTTCAGCTCACTTTCCTTTGGTGTACTGGGAAGCCAAGTAAGCATCTGGAACATTTGAACTTCTGACAAATCATTCCTTAGTGACAGGATACAGGCTATAGAAGAGAATGCCAGGAAATCTCATTTCTCAAAGTATTTTATTTTCTTTTGTACATGCTTACTGCATAGCAAAAAAAATGGTGTTTATATATTTACATTATTTAAATTAATGTGATATTAACATAATAACATTTTTATATTTTTATGTTATTATTAACATAATAGTATTTTATATTTTACTTCTCAGTACCAAATACTCAAAAATAACTTCTGTTGTCTCAATAACCTCTGTGTAGAGTTCATTTTGTCTAAGGGTTGCATGAACAGCATGCTCATGGATGAGACAGTATGATAACACTGGATATAACAGAAAGCCTTGTAGTGTTTCATCATAGTTGTCCCCATTGCTTCAGACAAAGAAAGGATGAGCAATAGAAGTATTTATGACATAGGATTATACTGGTTTATCAAAGAAAAACCATGGAAATTGCCTATAAATCATATACAGTGATCTAAATCCCTTAGTCTTTAAATCACATTTGCACACACATTTTGTGGTTTAGTTATTTGAAGGTTTAATACAAATTTTCCATTTTAAATGAACTTTTTTACTCCATTCAAGCTCACACAGATAAAGACCATGTAGCTGCCATCTGAGTTTACTCATGTCACCAAACTCCATTTCCCTTGGTAGCTTTAGAAGCTGTAACCTTAAGTGCTTTGAAAAGAATGAAGACTGTTAGTTTCAGCATATCTTAGATCATCTTCCACTCAGTTTTGATCAAGGTTCCTAGAGGTTAAAGTGCATACAGACAATTCAGTACACTGTGAGTCCCTTTATATGTATAATCAACTTAGCTCAAAAATACAGTCCAACTGGGGAAAAGCCATCTTGTATTAAAATCTCACAGATTAACTCTACAAAAAAAAATGTAGGTATTAATAGAATCTGAATACTTGAATACTCTGAGCTTTCAAGACCACTGTTATCTTCAGTTAGATTTCTAATGTAGTTAGATTATGCTCTTCTTCATATTCTCAGTTTCTTCTGTTTGTGAGATTATACCAGTTGTGCTGAGATTTTATAGATCCATTGAATTACATTAATTATGCTTTGTGAATACTAAGAACCCGAGTCTCTGAGCTGAAGTGTAAGCATGAATATAAATAGCATTCACTCACTCAAAATGAGTAGATGAATGCTTTCACTCCAAGGTAGAAAGGGTAAAGAATCTTCTTCTACGAAGAAAACTCAGCTAACTTCATGCAGGTGGACGCAGGTTCCCTTCCAATGCTGCTTTACCTTTTTTCAGCTACTTTTCATGCTTATTTGCTTGTGTAAATCTGTAACTAACTGAAGCAGCTGCAAAAAGGTACTTCTTGTCAATGAAAAAATCAGATTGTTTCAGATGACTGAAGAGAGAAGTTAAAAGCCCAAAAGATGGACACATCTAAAAATGCATCCTACAGGATTCACTTAACAGAACTTACTCAAATGCAAGCCTCTCCCAGACCAAAACCCTTATCTAACACACTATTATGGGTACCATACATAGCTGGAGAATCCTGACAATTGCTTCTGTACTGGGGCTCTGTTTGGAGAATTGTATGTACACCTTAGAAAACATTCCAAGTGATGTATGTGCCAAGTATCATTCAGCCATGAAAATGTAAGAAAGCTACAAAATAGGATTCAATAATGAAAAACATCCAGTAGCATTAGAAGCAGGTCTCTTTATGGAATTTCCACTAAGATCAAACAACCCTTTTCTCTCATGTAATGAACACTACCACATGTTTATTCTGTGAGCCCATAGCAGATGGATATTAGTGGAGACTGACATGCTAGAAGGCTTTCTTCCTTTAAGGATTTCCTAAAATTATGCTATTGGGGTAATGACAAAACAGACTTTTTCCTTGGGTATTCGCTTGAGATGGAAGTTCTTAAAGTGTCCAGGGAGTTTTCCATCTGCACAGACTGTGATTTTCTGCACCTCTTTGTGAACAAGTCCTTGTAGAATTCCGCAGCCTTCTTCTGGAAGTTTTTCCCAACAATCACATACAAGACTGGGTTCAGGCAGCTGTTGCTGTAGGAGCAGTATGTGGCTATCTGGGTCAGAATGTCATTGATGTCCTCCAGGCACTTGAGGGTGGGTGAGAAGTAACGGATTGTGTCGATGAATGTGCTGATCTGGAACGGAAGCCAGCAAATGATGAACAGCAGGAGCACAGCAAAGACCAGCATGGTGGCTCTCCTCTCTGTCTGGACTACCTTCATTTTTTGTAGCTCACTGCTTCGTAAGGCCTTGATGATTTGCGCAGTGCAATAGGTAATTACACAGAATGGGATCACAAACCCCACAATATTCAGCAAGCTGTTGTTTGTGGGCTCCCAGAAGCTAGCTGGGTAGAGAAGAACACAGGCTGTGATGTTGTACTCTTTAAAATAATGCAAATTTCGAAACGCCATTGTAGGTGAACACATGAGCAGTGCACATGTCCAAATTACAAAACAATTCCATTTGGCACAGACGGTTCGTCTCATCCGTCCAAGGGACATGGTTTTCACCAGGGCCAGGTAGCGGTCAATGCTCACTAGTGTCAGGAAATAGATGCTAGAATATAGGTTCATGTAACTCATAATGTTGATGGCTTTACAGAAAAACTGGCCAAAAGGCCAATGAAAATTATTAGAAATATTAATGGCCCAGAAAGGTAAAGTACAGACCAACATGAGGTCAGCAAATGCCATGTTTGCTAGGTAAATTTCAGCCACTGTGCAGCTACTCTTGTGGAAACACAGGACGGTGAGCACAAAGGAATTTTCTATTGATCCCAGAATAAATATAAACCAGAGAAATCCAGGCTGAAAATCCTGTAGCCATTTCCACACATCTGCACTAACACATTCATATTGATCTATCTGATGCACTCCTGAATTATTGTGGGAATACTCTGGACTGACTGTGAGCTCCTGGGTAGTCATGTTGTACAGCTGCTTAACATTTTCAGCTGTGATGGAAACCATTTCTGTGAAGAGAAAAATAGATGACATTAGATTGCTGGATCTAGCTCATTGCTGCAAAAAGACACAATAAGAAAAGCTGTCTTTTGCTTTTCCTAATGTCCTCAAGCACAGCTTTTGAACAGGCTTGCAGTTCCCTGGGCTGCTTCTCATAGACACTGGGTGTGTCTGTAGAATGCTTTACAGACTGCAGTGCTATGGACTGCCTGGACCAATGTTCGGGAAGTAAAACAGAGGGGATATAGCAACAATAGGTATTGTTATGAATGGGTTAACTGAAGAGAATATTTAGAAGATTTTATTCACTAGAACGGAGCTGCAGCAAGTCTTTGTTAATTCTTTGAGGATGTTCATCATTATTTTGTCTTCTTATATTTTTATTGCACTAGCCATGGTCTCCTGAAGGACAGGTGTGCCTTGTGTCTCAGGTTGCTATTTCTGTGTCACATCCTGCAACATTTGACACCCTCCCCTGCAAAGCAAGAATTGACTGGAATTCAGTGGTGTTTCCTCCCCAAAGAACACCATCTATTTTCCCAAATGTCATGACTGTACAATAAAGAGACATTTAGTTTGCAGCTCTAGCTTGCATTGAGAACACTGAGGGATCAGTGTTTGCCAGCAGTGTGCCTTTCTCAGCTTCTCACTGAAATTGTCTGTGTATTTCTGTCTCTGTGTTGCAGACTCTTTCTGCAGCCAAGTCTCTGTAGAGATAAATGGTACAGCCTTCCTGGGGGAGCTGTTTTAAGAGGTGTGCAGTGGGTGGGCTGGCAGTCTGGTAGAGACAGTGGCAATCCTGTCAGCCAGGACCTGTCTGCAGTCAGCCAGCTTGGGTGCAAGAGTACAGTCTGAAAGCAGAATACTGTAAACATTCTACAGATCAGAACAGGGAGCTATTGGCAGGCAGAAATGTCAGATGTGTACCTTAATGTTACTAGAACCAAACAGAATTTGAGTGTGCAGCATCACTCACTACTGATAAAATGCTAACTGTGTTTTCCTGTTGTTGTGTTCTTGGATAACAAATGCTGAGATATTATTCAAATGCAAGATTGGCTTCCCAGATTTGTACATACAATTCTCTGGACTGAGTCACAGAAATACTGTTTGTCTTTTTAAGGTCTTTATAATAACCACTTTATATTATCATTTGACTGGAAGCTTTTAAAATGTACTTTTAATTAAGACATTTGTCCTATTCAACCAGTAACTTGGCAGTGAAAAGGGATGGATTTGCAATTCCTGAAAGGATGAGGATTCTCACTTGTTTTCTGGTTGTTGGAATTGTTGGCTGGTATTAGTGCTTAATATGCACACAGAAGTTTGGCTATTGGTTACAGAATTGATGAAAAATTATGGTCATATTTAGTGTACTTTGTGTTAAAAAAACACTGTAGCACTTAAACATCTCAAAGCCCAGCTTGTGTGATGTGAGGGCTGTCACCAACAAATTGCAAACAGAAGTTTCAAGTCTCCCTTTCTTTCTGCGCTGGCACTTCTCACTGTAAAAACACATAGGAAGTGAAATACTAATGGATGGGCAACAAGAGGTCATCTGTGAATAGAGAAGTTCTGTTGCCTGATGCAATTTTAACAGAAACTGTTTCTTCTGCTGGTAATAGGCTGTGAACCAGCAGAAAAAAATTCAAGTGCATTGTTTTACACTTTGAGGTTAGACGTATGCACAATAAGATGAACATTAGTAATTCAGAGAGTGGTCATAAAGGTCATGTTGGCTTTTTCTGGGATTTTCCCTCATTACATTAATTTACAGAATTTAATTTACAGCAGATAGCAGCTCCAAAACTGCACATTGATTTATCTGTAGTTTCTCTGCAATTAATCTCTTTAAGAATTTGATTTAAAAGGGGAAGACCTAGAATACTTTAAAATAAGTTACTTATACCATATTACTGTGGTCTAGGAACAGTGTGCAGGGACTAGTTAGGATGTCACCAAGTCCATGACATGGGGCTTCTGGCAGCCTGCCTCCTTGGTCCTTAGCTCAAGTCCTTCCATAATGCATTGCTAGAAATAGGGGAGTGAACAAGGTAAAATGTGCTCATTATCAGTTTACAAACCTTAATGTTTAGGGTCAAAATTATGTGCTTGATACTATTCTCTATTGCACAGGAGGATCATTTAAAGTATGTGATTGATGAATAAATTATGTTTGACAAAGTCACAACTTACAGAAGGCAGTGATTTGCTGTTTTCTGGTCATATTTTGGTGAAAATAAATGTGATCCTTTCACACATTCTCTACAAATACATTTTGTGCAATGCAAGACAAACCTAATACCTCAGCAGGGGCTTTCAATAAGATTTCATGTGGCAGTCTTGGCTGAAATACTGCCCAGCCGAACTAAGCTATCATTACTGATTCTGAGGGACCCCTGCGGGGGCTAAATTTGAACCTGATGGAGTTCCCATCCTGTTGTGAGTTACCTCCTCCTTGGCAGTCTATAAAACCCACTGTCAGTCATGTTGTTCTGGAGTATCTTTTTTAATAGCATTGGGAACAAATGACAAGGTTTTGATGGAGGGTGGGAGGCAGTCATGGCCTGGAAGTGGTGACCAGCTCTGTGCCTCTGGCAGACACTGTCCCCACCAAGGCAGGAGGGCTTTGGAGTTGGCTTTGGGGCTTTGGGGTTGGCTCATGGGTGTTCTTTGGGTGTTCTTGGCAAGATCCTGCCAATGCTGCAAACCAGGAACCCTTGCAGAGGGACGGGGAAGGAGGGGTTGATCAGCTGTTGGATTGTCATTACAGGCAGGTGGAGAAGGACTCCGAAAAGGTGGTGGTGACCAGTGCCACAGCCTGAAACTGTGAGGGCTGGGCAGTGACCAGGGCACCTTGGTGTCTCCTGCCAAACTCCTGGGATGTCCTGCTGTTCAAGGACTGACCCACACATGCAGCACTGGAGGGAGACACCAGAAGACAGGCATGAGTTAATCAGCAAGCCAAGGAGAACAGCAGAGTGGTTAATCCTAGAATGTGGAGGGAAAATGTTACAG
Organism: Ammospiza caudacuta; assembly: GCF_027887145.1. NCBI lineage: Eukaryota > Metazoa > Chordata > Aves > Passeriformes > Passerellidae > Ammospiza > Ammospiza caudacuta. Next base: position 51,874,948 of record NC_080598.1, on the reverse strand, counting down.
CAATACATGTTGGGGCTATGGGAGTTCCTGAAAGAAAAGGAGGGGAATATGTTGAATTGGAACAAAAAGTCCTCTAAAGATCAAGAGATATGAGCTAAGGAATGGAAGGATAGGGGAAAAAAGGTCAGAGCTCAGTTAATGCTGCTGCTGGGTTAATGCAAGCTCTGGCACAGCTTTACTCCCCAAATGGGATATGCTGCTTCAGGTGAATGTTTTTCACCAGCTCTTTTGGGTCTGGATGAAGCCCTACAGCTCCTGAACTCATGACTCTGTTAGTATTGCCACTGGTGCTAATCTTTCCTTGTGTTATGCTAAACATTTCCATACAGTGAATGACTAATGTCTCATGATGGTCTTAGTCGTGTCTTATACAAGGACAAGTTCTGAAATGTGTAATGAGTTCAGGTTATTCCAATGTCACCTGCACTAATTACTCTGGGGGAGTAACAGAGAGACTTTGTAACATATTTTACAGCTGTTGTGGCTTTGCTGATTCCATGTTTTGTAGAAACAAGGTGTGAAATTTGTAATTAGTATATTCTGAGATTGTCATAATATTAACCTTGCTAATTTAGTTCTCAAAGAGAAGAGGTGGAGCCTGAAACAGATAAATGTTGTTATGATGTTAACTGCTATAATGTTGTTTGCTGGAACAAAAGAGAGAATATTAAAAAGCATAGGTACACAGTCCTGATGTTTTCCTACACAATCTAATTTGCAAGGACAAAGGATAAAGTGAGCTCAAGGCCTCATTAGTCTTTTCTGAATGAGGAATTTCTGTGATGGATGATCATCCATGACGAAAGTTGCCTAGAAAGCAGCCTTATTTTCATTTTATTTCAGGGATTTCTTAGCAAGGCCATGTGAAGGTTAGTATGACACCCAGACTGTAGCATCCCTAGCACACTTTTACAATTACCTGGCTTGCTTTCAGTGCTGTCAGTGGCCAGAAGTGTTTTCAGAGACATTCAGCTGGCTTGCCACACATATAGCTCCATGTACAGCTGAGGGCCAATGGCACAGAGGAGAGGAAAAGCTGGGAGCAAAAATACGGGTTTGAGTGGATGCAAACTGCAAACTGAGAGGCACTGGCTGACTTCTGACATGGTGATATTTTAGAAGATATATTAGCTGCGGAAAGAAGTAGCAAGGGCTGCCCCAACCTCTCCTCTGACTCTGTTTCTCTGCAGAGCCCAGCCTGCTTTGACATTTTCTATTTTTTGTGTGAGTTTGTCCTCCTGAACATCTCTGAGCCCAGCTTGGGCAGCCAAGTGTCCCTGGTGGTGCCTATTTGCCAGGCTGCCTTGCTTATTCATGGTAATATAAAAGCTACAGTCAATGTTAACACAGAAGCTGCTGGAGCCATGAGAGGAAAAAGGGCCTAACAGATCTGCTGCCACTGAAATGGGAAATAGCAGGAGCTCAAAAGCTGCTGTAGGTAAGGGAGGTTTTCTGCAAGGAAGCCTGGTAATTGTAAAATTGGTACCAGCACTGGTACCCGCACTGGTACCCCATGCAGGTACCAGTGCTGCCCTCAGGAGCCTGGATGTAAACCTGACAGACTCAGCACCTTGTTACAGGCTGGAGTGATGTCCCCAACCTGCCTCATTTGGGACCAGCAGACAGGAATTTGCTGGCCAAGGAGAGAGAAGTTTAGTTTTAACAGCTTTGGAGGATTTGGTTCCTGGACAATGTCTATTTGTGAGGAAAAGGAGGTTTTTGTTTAGTAATGGATTATAACAAAACAATCTCTGTGCATAATTTCCCCTCCAGCCATACTGACAGGTCTGGCAGGCCTGGAGCATGTGTGATGGGATGGCATAAGCACAGGCAGTGCTCAGCAAGAACCCAAAGGTGTGCTGGGAAATTGAGCTTCAGTAGTGGATTCTTACATTCAGAATTTAGTATCAACAAAAATACAGGAAACCCACCCTGTTTATAAATTCTATGCCTTCTCCATAAGGTTTATTTTGAAAGCTTCTATTTCAACCTGATCTTCTTGCAACCTTTACTCCTGGAAAAAATCTCCTTTGTCATCTATTCCCAGTTCACAGAGACTCTTGTTTCCACTTAATCCAAGCCCAGTGGGACTGCTCGTACCCCTCTTTGCCCTCAGAATGGGTTGGGTTTGTATCTTTACCTGGAAGGTAAAATTAAATCACTCTTGTAGCATCTCTGAAACATGTTCTGAAATATTCCCTGAATATCCTTTTAATTCTGTCTTTCTGTGGAGGCATTAGTTATTTTGGAGAGGTAGAGGAAGTGTGGGAAACATTCCTAAAATGCTCTGCTTTTACAGATCCCGCAATATTAATTTTTAATTTCCAATCTTTGTATAATGAATCTCTAATGGGCTTTACTACATTTGGGGTTGTAGATCAGGGGACACTTTCTGTGGTAGTGTTAACTTAAGGTTTACTGCTTTTCATTTACTCTTCACTGGCTCTTTTACCTTATGGCTGCCCTTGCAGATCATGAAGCTTCATGTTGAACCAGATTCAGGAACTTGCCTGGGACAAAAATAACCTTGTAAAAGCAAAAATTCTTTTTAACACAAATCAGCTCCATAGTTTGCCAGAAAAAGGCAGTAAAGAAAATATGCAGAGGACATACCTCTCACAAGTGTAATTTTTAGATATTTGTTGTGTAAGCCTGAAGCACACCATGGAAAGAAACTATTGCTCTGCAGTTACCATTAAAGGTATCTACAACAGCTATGTTGGGAAAAATGGGGGGAAAAAGTTGTTCTGTAAAAGTAGTTATTTCAATAATAATGAAACTAAGGTGAGAAGAGGCTACTAATTTTCCTCCCTGTGTGGGAGATGAAGTCACTCAATTCCAACAAAAGAAAGGTGTGGAAAGATCAGAAGTCTAATCAAGTGCAATGCATAAGATATTTTTTATATATAACTTTTATGCAAAGCACTTTGCTTAATATATTTTTTCCCAGTGGAAATCTTGAATATTCTTACTTTAAATTTTCCAGAGTTACAATTCCCTAAAAAAAGAATCCTGTACTTTTTAGCTTTAGAAATCTGGTATGTTATTTTTCGATGCTCTTTATACAACCCGGTCAATAACTCTGATTACTCTGACAAAAGATATTATCTCTGTGCAAAGTAGCTATAACTGAAATGGAGAAGAACAGCATGGCTGGACTGTGGTGAGAATTGGAAGGAGAAGAAAAATATGAACCAGTTCAGAGAGAAGTAGTGTCCTGATCTCAGGACCTTTGTATAAGGGAAAGGGCCCATCTCATTATAAAGTTTTGATTTAGTTCAGATTTGGTGATGATGTTTGAGTTAGTCCATGTTTGACCTCTGACTTGCTGCCATTAATATTTTAGAAATGTTTCAATTACTATGACCTCCAAAACATTGCAAATATCCCCAATGCTGGATTTTGCTGTTATTCTGAAAGAGCAGATTTATTACAAGAATTCTATTTAATCTGAAGTTAGGAATAATGCTTTCATCATTAGAGGCTGTTTCAGGTCAAAACACAGAATCTGCAAGTATCTCCAGCCACTAAATCATTAAATTTCACCCTTGTAATCCTCAGAAGTTTCAAAGACCCAACTGGAAAAGCCCAGAGTAGCATAGTTTGATTTTGTAACTGAGCCAGATTTGAGGAAGAGGTTGACCTTCCGACCCACATTATCCTAAATTCCTTGTGCTAATAAATGAAAATTCCAGTTGGATTAAGGTCAACAACAACAAAAAAATCATAGAATCGTAGAATGTCTTGGGTTGTAAGGGACCTTAAAGATCATCCAATTCCAAACCCCCTGCCATGGGCAGCTCTGATAACCTGTCATTCCCATTGCAATATTTATAAACGCCACGTGTTATTGTAATAAGTTAGCAGCAATTTTACTAAGATTACTTTATAAAAGTGAGTGGATTCAGTGTCTCCTGTGAAAATTTCTCAGCTGGCTTGTTACAAGGCTACATGAGCACACCAGTCAGTGGTGAGCCTAAGGACTACATGGAGCACTCTTGCCATAAAGGTTTAGTTGCACTTTTGTTGCAGGTGTTAACTCACTGGGCTGTTCCTTGGAGCTATGTAACTCCTCTGGTTTGGAAATCTTTCATGGATCCCAGCCTGTAGAAATACCCAGGAAAACATTGCTGTTGGTGATACACTGAGTGAGGACATTGCTTTTGCAGAGAAAGGCATCATTAAATTTAAAAGGGAAGGTTATAAGCAAATAAGTAATAGGAAATGCCAAATCCACCAAGCAGTGCTCTAGAGTTGTTGTGAAACGTATCATAGCAAGGCACAGCTTGGATGAAGGAATCAGATGTGAAGATAGACAATAAACCTGCTGCTAATATTAGAGAGAGTTTATCAATAAAATAAAGGAGCTCTGCAACTGTGGGGCCATCAGGAACTGAAAATGTGACACATACAAAACATGTTCATGGTGATGTGCTCACATTAATTCCATTAAGTTAAAGTTAGACCTGAATATCTGGTTTAGCATTTAGTTTTCCCTTTTGTACATGATGGATTAGTAAACACAATAGAACTGCTCTGAAATAGAACTTCTTATGCTTCTCAGCCACTTTTATAATTGTAGCTCATCAGCAGAGAAAGAAGTATAATTCCAAAACTGTCTTTCACATCCTCCCAGTGCACATTTCAATTCTGCTGTTCAAACAGCTTAGAAAGTTTAAGCTGTTCTGATTTACAGAGTTATTTTCTCCTCATCTCTAGCTTTCTCAAGACTGCATATGTCTATGAAGAAATGAAGAATATGAAGGTCTTAAATCTGAGTGTTAAACAAATATAAGCCAGTTTGTTCCTCTCTTTGTAGTCTTTGGGCAGATGAAAGATCTACTTCGAAATCTCTATTCTGTTTAGCTTGGAATGAAAGCTGGAAATTGGGTGATTTACATGCCTGTGTACCAGGAGGCCACAAGCCTACTGAATAATGTTGGTTAAGATGTTTATCTTCATTAACCTATTTTCAGTTAGTATAGATACTTAAATAAATATTGAATCAGAATCTTCCATCTTTGGAAATATCATCAGTTTTGAGGTTTACAGTATCAATCTCACAACTCCTTCTCCCCCTCCTTGTGAATACTTGCTGCTCTTCTCTTTAGTTCTTTGGGATTTGATCTTGGACCTGCCTTAGACTTACTGCAGCTCCACAGCCTGGTGTCCCTGAACCAAGAAAACTTTCTGACTCTAACAGCAAAGCACATAAATCTTACACAGCACAAGTCACAGCTGGATCTACACCTTTTCTGTGTGTATTGCAGTGTGTTTGCTCAAAATGTTTTGACAACTGATAAGGAAAATATTCAAGCAGGAAAAAACTGACCACAGGCTCACTCTGCAAGGTGGAAGGTTATTTTGGTTTGTTTCTTTTGGCACTTCCCATATGAGAACAGGTAAGGTTAACCATGAGTGCTCATTGTCCAGAACTCAGCCAACAACTAGCATTTAGGTTAGCTTCAGGAGAGTGAGAAATCTAGGAGCTGCAGGAGGAGTGGGACTGCAAAAGCACTGCAGGAATGAAGAACAGTCATCCACATGAATTCATCCTTGAGAACATTTTCAAGGCAACCAGCATGGGGTAAGGTTCAGCCCATGTTCAGCTTAGGGCTAGGGGAGTGACAGGCTTTGTCTGCTCTTTCAGAGATAGGGTGAGCCCTGTCAGGCCCGTGCATGTGTTTATCACCCTTCTGACACTGAGTCTTATCAGTTCTCTGTATTTTCCCATGTATGTGATATTGGGTCAGCCTACTTTTGCATACTGCTGCCTTGAAATTTGTAGTTAGCATTTGCTTTCAGAAAGCTCTGAGCATAACACTGAGCTTAAGGTCTTCAGCCATGTCTGACTTGTGATCTTTTGGTTCTTGTTTACTTGATTTTCATATTTGGTCAAAATGATGTTTTGTATTTTCCATTGTTAGCTGGAAGGCCTCCTGCAAACAGGAGCTGTGATCAGATTGTGGTTTGCTTACATTTTTGAGATTTGCCGAGTTTATGTTTGACATTGGTTCTGTTGCTGAGAAGATGATGTGTGTATTAACATAATTTATTCTTGTTCCTTGCTGGTTCACTGCCTAGCTTGATAATATCTCCCCCAGCTGAACTTGTAAGCCAAACTGTGCATTTGTACAGTGAGAGAAGCAGCCAAAGCAGTGCTTGGAGTGAAAGCAACATGCCTTGGCCCTAGGAACCTCACAGGGCTCCCTGCAGGGTGTCAGAAACTGCTGGGAAACCCTGTCTTGTCCTAACACCCCTGCACTCATGGTGTCTGACAAAGCTTGCACAAATTAGGTACAGTACGAAGAAAAATGAAGGACTATAAACTTCCTGAGTTTTATATGTCATGTAGATTTAGCAAGTCGGAAAATGCCAAAGGGGATGTATCTACTCTCCTGAGCTCTGCAGGCACCCCTGCTGCAGACAACGGATTGCTGTGCCCCATCACCACTACAAAATTAAGTGCTTAACACACTGGCATTGTGAGACCAAGTTAATATCCATTGCAGGACTCTGATACCATGTGAAAGGGCAGGTCTGACAGTATCAAACAGTACAATGTGCCTCTCAAATGGCAGACAATGCCCTGAGCCCAGTGAATAGCTAAGGTATCCAGGAATAAAGAAATGAAATGCTAGAGATCATATCAAGAGTAGGTTGTGCACTTAGATTATATTTCTTTCTTAAAGTGAAAATTTCCTGCTTTAGAAAGCAGTCTTTCCTGAAAACCAGATAGCTCAAACCTATTGCAAGAACCAGGCTAAAACCAGCTAAACTGGAAAAGAAAAAGGAGAATTTTCACCTGACTGACAGCTCCTGGGACATGGGCTGGAGGAGCTGAGCTGTTCCTAGTGTGGGGTCTCAAAACTGGTCTTGGGGTTCATCTAGTGTAGTTACAGTCTTGATCTCAGTTTGAAAGACAGGAGAGCACTGATGAACCATGCCAGTGACATAAACTTCTTGATATATTCACTACAGACAACAATAGGAATATCCTACAGAGAGAAGTGGACGATATTAATAAAGTCTCAGAGGTGGAATGGTAAGAGGAAAAGGCTGTAAGTCCTGAAGCATATCAGTTCCCCAAGAATATTAGTTAGTGATGCTCTTCTATTTGCCTTGCTGTAGTGGAGGCACAGAAGAGCTGTTCAGCAGTGCACAAACCTCCACCCAAGGCTCCCCCCATGATGTGCACGTGGATGTCCTTTAAGGCTTTTGCTCTTTGATGTATTACTCCCACCAGACCTCTTCAGCTCAGTTTAGCCACACCTTTTCCTTAGCAGTTGAAATACTGCTCTTTTCCCTGGGTGACAGCATTAGGTTCTCATGACCATGTAAAATGTGAGGGTCTAATGGCCTAATAGTATTTTTCAGTATTGGTTCCTCTGAGCATTAAATATTTAATGGAGAGATTTGCCTTTAATATAAACTGGCTCTGTGCCCTGAAAGCACTTTACTTCGAGCACCTTGAGGACATTTTGGCAGCCATTTAGGAAAAAAGAAGAGATTTGCTATCTTGAGTGCCTCCAGCCACTATAATATTTACACTGTTGTCATGTATTTGCGATAATGCAGCATTTCCTGCCTATTTTCACCTTTCTGTCACAGGTGTGGCCTTTGAGGAAAGCCCAAGTGGCTCCAACAGCAAAGAGCTCCCAAAGAAGCCTACAGCATGTGTGGCTGACTGGCTGCTGTCACAAAGTCTAATAATGATTTCTTTGACAACTACTGCTTTCCTCATTTCTTATCATACAGGTAACCGATGATTTCAGTCTGCTGTAATTAGCAAAAACATAAAAGACATTTTAACCTGTCACATTGTATCTGAGAACCACATCTGCAGTGACACAGCCATCCCTTCCAGCAGCTGGACACGTCTCAGTCACAGCTGCTGTCTCCATGGCTGAGCCACAAGCTGGTGGCTCTGTGCAAGCAGTGCAGTCCTCAGCACAGGAGGCACCACAGGCAGAACCTGCCCTCCCAGTGAATCAGGAATAATGCCTTGTGTTTCCTTAATGCCTTTCACCACAGGGCTGTATGGATGGCTTCACTGAGTAATGGTGCAGCTTCCAAACAGCACTTCAGGCTCTGACAACAACAGAACAGGGTAGAAAATATCTAACTACAACTATGTAATGCTTAGGTGAAATTACAGCTTTAATTTTGAACAGGTAAAATTCAGAAGAGATGATATTTACCCAGTTTGTTCAGGTTAGCACCTCTAATTTATGGATTTCTGAAGGTGGTCTCAGTTTAATTTAGAACTTCTGAAAACTGCTACACTAAACTATAAGCTCAGATTTCAGTCTCCTAAACGGGTTTTCTTGTGGATCATCACAGGGAATGGTCCCTAGCATCACTGATTTGTGTCATGGAAGCAATATAAATGTGACATGATACTCATTGTCTAAATGACAGGTTGTCATTATAAAATAATTTTAGGGTTTTGTTTATTTATTTTAATTTTAATATTCTTTTAAAAATTAAAATCAGAGTATGGCAGTGCAAGCAATGGTGAGTTCCCTTCTCAAGGAGAAGCCTAGTCTGTAATGTGCTTCACTTCCTAAATGATAAACTTCAGAAAGCCATTTTGCCTTGTCCTTCCTAGGTCAAACACATCCTCCTACGCTGTTGTTTCTTGAGCAGCTGGGACAGTCATTTCATATTATTTTCGTGTATCTGCTCCTCACTTTGCCAGTACATTAAGTATTTGCAAAGGAAAAGAGGTCAGTTTTCAGATAGCCTATTTAGAAATCCCCATACTCTATGTATTGTAGAGAAAAGCTCAAAACCACATGTACCTGTTAGAAATGGAGTGCAATTCACACTGTAGTGAACTTCAAACTGTGTTGCAATTATTTTGAAAGTAACAGCAGATAAAAATTAGATATAATACAAATGGAGCCTATTTTTCTACTGAAAACCCAGGGGAACTCTAATGACAACAGTTCTTTAATGGGAATACACCCTATCTCTATTAGAACTTAAGAGCTCAAATACATGCTGAGAGGGGGATTTGGTGATTGAACTGTGCAAACATGAATATGGCTTTCAACATTGAGAGATCTAGAAGGTTCAGGACACTTCTCCAGCTAAGAAGTAGTATAATTTACAGTGCTGATTTACAAAAATCAGTGTCTGGATTACCATTTTAATTTTGCTTTTTTATGCTTTGCCAGTATTGAAATTAAATTGTATATTAATTTATTGTTATCCCTTTGTTAGCAACAGGAGATGACAGAGCCCTGCTGGAACCTGGTGCAGACAGTTTGTTTTACGCTCTGCATATGCAGGTTCTGAGCACTGGTGTTTACAAAGAAGATATGTCCTATCTGCTCTTTCCAGAATGTCAGACCCAACAAAAAAACACAGGGTAACAATTTAGTTAGAGAGACAGATTCCCTTAGTATATGCCACAGCTCCTTCAAAGAACTATCGTACCCAAAGCTAACAAAAAGATAAAAGTTTAATGTCTTTGTCTTTGACACAGACAGTGGGATCAAGTGTACCCTGTTTGCCAGTGACCCAAGCTGTGTGATGCAGGTGACTGACACACTGGAGGGAAGGGATGCATCCAGAGGGAAGGAATTCCGCCCAGAGGGAAGGGATGCTTGAGAGGTGAGCCTACACAAAGTTCAGGAGGTTCAACAAGCCAAGTTGGGGCATCCCCTGATATCAACACGAGCTGGGATGGAGAGCAGCCCTGCCAAGGAGGACTTCTGCTGGATGAGAGGTTGGACATGAGCCAGCAATGTTCACCTGCAGCCCAGAAAGCCAATTGTGCTCCAGCCTGCATCCAAAGCAGAGTGGCCAGCAGGGTCAGGGAGGGGGTTCTGCCCCTCTGCTCTGCTACAGTTGCTGGATCATGTTCTCTGGTACGTTAAACTCACATATTACTACTCTGAGCTATGTAGGAGATGCTTTTTAAGTTGTCAGAGTGATTTTTTGACTATCAAAACAGAAAATTTCTGAAGAAACTGATTCTTAAAGAAAGATTTTTCACAAAATATTCGGGTAATATAACAGAAAATGTTTTAAAGATGTCATTTTTGTCTTGAACAAAGGACAAGATGTACTGAGTGCTCACAGTTTAGCAGGTGACCCAGATCCACTCTTGCTCTCTATGGCTAACTATGAGTTTAATATCTTTACAAAGTGGAGTAGTTCCAAAAAAAGAAAAAAACCCCACAGACTGCAAGAGCACAATTCACTACAGTTTATCCTTCAGGCACTTGCTTAAGAAGGAAGACGCTTCTTTCAAAATCCCTTATCAGTGCTCCCCATTGCCAGGCAGATTTACCCTCTGTGTGCGCATTTCTTCTGTGGTTTGTTTTCTTGCTTTTGTTAAAAATGTCAAGACCCTTCACCGATTTTTCTCTGGAAAGGAATGTTGTCTTCTGACCAGCTTTGTTAATTTTCAAAAATAGCCTGATTTAAGTAAACCACATCACCATTGCCCTTGTGACCCATGCACTGCAGAGAGAGCTCTGTGGAATTGTCACAGCAGTTTTGGGCAGCAGGTGGTGAAGGCTCAGGGCAGGATGTCAGGGCAGGAACAATCGAGGGGAAATGAGGGAATGTGAGCTCTGGAAGGGAGCACAACCCTGCTAAAGGGAGCAAAGGAGAAGCGCTGTGTGGAAGGAAGGAAGGAAGGAAGGAAGGAAGGAAGGAAGGAAGGAAGGAAGGAAGGAAGGAAGGAAGGAAGGAAGGAAGGAAGGAAGGAAGGAAGGAAGGAAGGAAGGAAGGAAGGAAGGAAGGAAGGAAGGAAGGAAGGAAGGAAGGAAGGAAGGAAGGAAGTGTCGGAAGGAAGTGTCGGAAGGAAGGAAGGAAGGAAGGAAGGAAGGAAGGAAGGAAGGAAGGAAGGAAGGAAGGAAGGAAGGAAGGAAGGAAGGAAGGAAGGAAGGAAGGAAGGAAGGAAGGAAGGAAGGTGAGAAATATAATTTTTATATAAACTTTATATAATATAAAGTTTAATTTCCCAAGAGGGCAAAGGGCTCCAAACCAAACAGTGAATAAGGATTCTTGCCTAAGTTGGGTATATGCCAGGCTTATGGGAGCTTCTTCTGGGATTTTAATTTAAAATGTTAGAAAACTTAGTTAGTTTATTCAGTTTGGATCCATATTTTACCCAGCTTCAGAATAGTGCAAAATCTGAAATTGTTTGATTCTTGTATTTAAACTTTTCTTTGATTTTTAAAAGTTATTTGACCAGAGTACATTTATTCTAAGGCAAACTTTATTATATTGAACCCTTTTTGAAACCAGAAACAAGTGTGCTGTGGAAACTATTTAACCTGTCTGTAGAAATACATGAGGCAAAGAGTAGAAGACTGGAACTCCAGATGTCTCATACTGAACAGTTATGAGCTGTAGCATGATTTAAATGTCAATTTGTAGACTACATCTATTGTAGAAGAAAATTAATTGTTGTTTTCTTACATTTCCAAAAAAGAGTCTTCCCAAAGCATTGCAGGAAACACTTATACAAAACTGACTGCACTTTGTAAATTCTACTTCCTTCTATTTCTGGGAAATGTCCCTTTTGCTGACCCAGCTGACTGGAATTTATGAGCTATAAGGTGACTATTCTGAAAAAACAAAAGCTTTCCAGAGGAAAGAAATAATCAGAAGGTGAGGGCACACAGTTGTCTTATGGGACTTGCCTCCACATGTTTTTTTTTTTTTTTTTAATGTGCATGTTATAAATTAAAACCGCTGATGCCAATATCCCAGCCATTAATGAACTACATTCATGTCTGATTCATTATGACTGCTTTGGTCAGATGGCACTAGTATTATTTTGAAAATTTACTTGCAACTTGCAGAGGAGAAAAAAAAAATACATGTGTGGACGAGATTCTTAAGTTTTAAACTGGTTCCCTTGTTCTGGTAAATAGCTATTCCAAATTCTTTGTCTTATTTGAATTTCCTATTTACTGTAATTGCCTACACAGATTGCAGGCTTGGAAGCAGATAACTGCTTTTTCTTATTTATCTGCCCATGAGGGATAGTCCCAGTTCCTCATGACTTGGAAATTCTGGCATTAACTGAGAAAAGCCAAAAGATCCTCACGCAGGCAAAGGAAAATAAATTTAAAAATGCAACTGATCCTAATAGATGCACACATCAGAAATGTCTGATGAAAATATTTGACGGCTCTTTTGTGCAATGTAAAAAATCTGGGAGGAAAGTTATGGAGGTTCCATCCACGTAGGATCATCCCCTAGCAATGGGTAGGACAGGACAGGGCTGCATGGATATGCAAAGGAACATGATGTATTTTATTTCCCTGGCAAGATTCTCATAATTTTAAATATGTTTTTGTGAGTGTACATACATATATATGTCTGTGTGTGTACACAGAGAGAAGGGAGAGAATTTCTACAAAGTTGACACTTCCTGGTCCCCTTCAGTGCCTCACACCTTTTGCCTGGTCTTTTGCTGTTTACTCAGGGACAAAGTGGCTTGTGTGCTCCCCCAGCACTATCAGGACCAGGCACAGGAAACTTTTCTAGGTGATGCCAAGGTGAACAGCCATCTGCAAGCTGGTCTTGAACAGGTAAAACAGGATTCTGCATGAGGAGCATGTGGAGGGCTCCACAGAGTACAAACAGTGTCAGGTGGGTTTGTGTTAGATGACTCAGTGTGAGGAAATAAAGAAAGAAAAGTTCATCCTTGAGCTCAGGTATCAGACAGAGATGAGACTGTTATGATAAACTGCCTGATGAGATTGGGCTGATTGCAAAGTCCATTGTCTGAATTCAGTGTTGAACTGAAGCTGTACAGTTACAAAGGCTAGAATTTGACTTGGAGCATATCATGTGTCCCAGAGCTGGGTTTATCTGCTGTGCTAAGTAAAGGAACATGTATGGCATACATTTCTTTGTAATCTCCTAATATCACAGCTAGGACAATCAGCCTTTCACAGACCTTTCCCTCTGAAGACTGAGGTCAGAACAAGAGGATGTGACAATGACACGTTTGTTAAGCAGGCTCCAGTGAGCAAGTCACTCAGATCTGCTGATATATTCATAACACCTTATCTTCTATAATCTGTCATTACTCAGCTGATGCAGATTTGGAGGGTGCTGCAAGCATTCAGTCCAGCTGAGGATCTAGCCTGTGTAGTTACTTGTGTCTCTTTTTCCTCTGCCTCCATCTGCTTGTTTTCCTGGGGAGCTGTTTGTGCTGTCATAGCAGTAGGACCAGGAGCACAGCTCTGGAGATGCTGCCATTCTGTCTGTGTTGCACTGATGGCCAGAGGCTTTGGGCATCATCAGTGTGCAAAAGTCTTGGGACAGGCTGTGCCTCAAGGAGCTTCTGCTCTAAGCAGAATCCAAACATAATGCAAAATGTAGAATATGACTTATTCTAGGGAAAGACTGCTGCAGAATGAGGTGAGAGGTGCATGCAGAGCTGAGCCAAAATCTGTGGAGGGATAGAATGTAAGAAAAGATAATGCAGAAGGTAGTCTCACACCTGAGGAGTTGCAGCAGTTGTACTGATCACCAAAGATTAGGAGCAGGCCTGCCCTTAATAGGCCACAGCTGGGTCCAATAGGAAGATGAGTGCTACAAAAGAGTGGGTTAGCCAGCTGAGAAGAGAATTGGAGTTTGTTAGTTGTGCTGTGAGGAGAGATGGAGTTTGTTTGCTTTACTGTGAAGAGGAGGGAGTCAGTGCTGTAAAGAGCTGCCCATGAGACATCACTAAGAAGGTATGGGAACTTTTGCAATAAGATGGCAACAAAAATCTATCAACAAGTATTGCAATATTTCTAATTTCCCTACTTACTTGTTTAAGGATTGGGTCCCAATTTGAATTATGAAGGCTTAACAGTTGCTTTTTGTAAAAATGCTCAGGATACCTTATGAAACACTTCCAGTTTATTGGCCTGCCCACTACCTGTAGGGAGTTTGTCCTTCACATCAGGAAAGGGGCACATTGCTGTGCTCCATATGTGTGGTGGAGGGACCTGCTGTCCTTCTTTGGTAGCCCAGGAGACTTCAGAGCAGCAGCCCTTCAGTCAGACAGACAGCTCATAGGAAATCTCACAACCATGGCAGAGGGACAGAACACCTCCACACTGGGGTGTGGTCCCAAAGGGCTTATTCCTTCCTGCCAAAGCAGGAACACTGCAGGAGGAAAAGCATCTATGAGCAGTTCTGCCTCTGGGCATGCATGCATGAATCTTGTTTAAAAGACCTGGCTCTCTACCATGGATCACTCACTTTTTGGTGGCATTTAACTGCAATCTCAGATAAAATGAATGGGAAAATGGATTTCTGTATTTTGACAGCTCCCTTCTCTGCAAATTAACCATAGTCTGAACTGTGTCTTTGCAATACTATCACCATTCTGGGATACCTTTATGTGCAAAGCTACTGAATCTGCAAACCTGGATGATCAGATTTGTTTGCAGGGGTCACACAAACCAACCCAACCTTACTGAATCAAGTTGAGGAGTTAAGATGTAGGGGACTTAAATATAGCACAGCAGCAAAAGTAAGTCAAATCCATCCTTTCAGAGACCGTCAGAAATCCTGAAATATTTTGGTGAAGTTTTATATAGCAGCTTTACAGCATCTGCATGCTTTGGACTTGCCTATCATCAGACTGAAGCTAAGTGCTTTCAGCTGGCAACTTTGCTCCTTGTGTTTCTCTGGTCTGTACCCCAATTTGTGCCTGTTCTCCAACATTTAACTCCTACATGGGGTGTTGGGCCACGACCAGAGTCCCTCAGTCCCAGCTCACTACTTCTAAGCAAATGAGGTGTCACCACTGTGGTGATCACAAGCAGTTACAGCTGGATCTGTGTGAAGCCAATCTGTGGGGCACAAGTTTCAAGTGCTGCTCTCCCCCTGCCTCGGGGCTGGCCCAGGACCAGGATGCCCTCTCCTCCCTCTGTCCCTGCCCTGGGCACCCACCGAGGGCAGAAGCTGCTCCAGCCTGTGCCTGCCGCCCTTCACGAGTCAGCACCCAGAGGCTGCTCCAGGGCTGATTGCAGAGCAGCTGCACATCACTAAAGCCAGAAAGGGCTGGCAAAGAACAGCTCTTGTCTCCACTGTGAAGTGCCCAGCTCCTTTACAGCTGGGTATCAGCCAGGCAGAGGTAGAACTTTCCATCTCCATGTATGTAGTGCGCTAAATGCAAGAAGGGAGGAAGATAAGCCTTTTGATAAGGGAGGGGGAACTCATCTGTATGGAGCACTTAAGAGGGAGCTTTAAAAAGCTATGAGTGACAAGAGAAGAAGGCTTATGAATGATTTTAAAGAAAAGTGGATGTTTTAGCTAAACAACATTTTTCTTTGTGTTTTTTTTTCATTAAGTTTACATTGATTAGCATTGCTAATGAGTTCAGGTGTACTTCTGCAGTTGATTTAGTTACTGAGAGGGACTCTGTTTTGAAAGCAAAGCTCCATTCTCTGGTAAGTGTTCCTAGACTTGTAATATTAATTTTTTTCCTACTGTGAGTTTAAAAACAGTGGAATTTGACTGCCTAAGAGAGTTTTACACCCTTCTTTTAATAAAAAACAGATTATCAAACACTGGCCATTCTTAAATGATAATTTTTAGGGTATTCATAAAGAACATCCCCAAATTCCTATTGTTTTCTGCCTGAGAAAATGCTTGAAATATTAAATAGCTACAAGAATTTTTAAAGCTGTTTTCCTGTGCAAGGATGGGATGCTTATTTCAGGAAGCTCTAACTCAGTAGGAAAGGCGATTCTTTTGTTAGATTGTCGGTACACAATGTTCAGGTAACTCTGAGTAACTCAATCTTGTTCTTGCATGTACTCAGGGGCCCAATGGAAAACCTGGCAAAGATTTTCTCGAGGTGTCTCTGGTCAGCTATTCCAAAGTCTTTATTAACTTGGGTGTATTTATCCCTTCTGTTTGTGTTTTCACTATTCACACTGAAAAAAAAAAACCCAAGTATATTTGGAAGTCTATAAATGAACCTGGAGTGCTAAGATGCTTCTCTTTATTTTTTTTCTTAATGATTGCACATTACCAGATAAAAGTTATATTCTATCTATATCTATGACTGATATTACTCAACTTCAATCTTAGAGACTCATATGTGAAAATAGATATTTCTTTTACCTAGATAACTGTCTTCTAGTTTCTAAGAAAATATGTACAGATGTTTAAGATAAGTGTACCCCTTTCTTAGGAGATGGCATCTCTAAGGTTACAAACAAAATATTAAAACAAGAATTCTAATAGTTAATTATTTGAACACTTTTGGCTTTATGGTTATTTGCTATTATTACACTAAGAAGGCAGCTTAGGATACTGAGTAATGGAAAACAAGTAGCTAAAAGTATATATATTTAATATATTTCAACCTTTCTTTTTTGGGTTTTTCTTTTGTTATTCTAATTACAATACCACTACTAAGTTCTCTGTTTTCATCGACACCTTAAAAGTTAAGCTCTTACTGAATATTTTTATTTGCATACATATTTTAAAAATAAACTAATAATGTAGCTTAAATGTCATCCAAAAGCTTTCTCCTTTGTAAAAGTTTCAAAGTTTTATCCTTTGCCATTCAATCAGTGCAGATGAGACAGATTAGCAGTGTAAGGTACACACATGCACTTCTACATCTTGCCCAACAAAGTTTACAATCAAAATAATAAACAGAGAAAAAATTATCAGTATGTACAGAAAAGAATTGACTCTGCTTTTTCTCTACAGTTTTGTAGGTAATCTCAGCCAAAACCAAAGTTAGATGCTTGTACTTTCTGATTATTTTTGTGAGAAGAAAGAAGGAGTGCCCAGGGTATGATTACAGACATGAAGTGTCATCTGGATAGGAGAAACCCTTATCCTCCAGTGCATGGGACAGTATTTGTGGCAAGTGAAGTACCCTGTGGCTTTGATACACTGGGTACTTTGAAATAAAGCATTTTTCTGCAAATATTATAGCTCTGCAAAACCCAACATATTACAAAATCACATTAGCAAAAATTATTTTTCTGCTCCAATTTTCTGGAACAGTAATATCAGCTCATTTGTCACTGAACCAGAAACATTAAGAATTAAATAAGTGGTTTCCAAGAAGAAACAAACCACACTGAATATGAAAGAGAAGTGAAAAAACATACCTTGACTGAAAATTCACCACTGAGCAGACACAAATGAGTGAAGTGCAACACGTCTCTGGGCACAGCTCCTCCTCTAGTATGAATGAGTCTAACTTAGGTTTTGCTGCCCCTCCCTGAGCACAGCAGACTCATCACTCTGTTGATGACATCATATTCCTGGATTTTCTCCCATACTATATTTTAAAAACAGTGTTCATCTACTGTATCCATTATGAGACCAGTGATATTTTAATATGGGTGGCAAACAACTCAAACAGAGCTCAGGCGCTGATGTTCCCCAGTATGTGTATAAAACAGTCATGTGTTTGTACAGCAGCCTCCAGAATGGTGCATGAGCATGCATGCACAAACACACGGCTCTTATCCTGATTTGGGTAATGCTGAGAACATTTTTTGTTTTACTGGTGTTAGAGCTAAACAAGCAGCTTTCTGGAGGACTTGGATCTTTAAAACAGAAAAGATAAAATATCTCATTTAAAGTCTAAGAGATCTTTTTTCCATGGGAAAAAATTTACTGTTTGTATTCTGGAAGACACTACTCTTCCCCTCTGACTACTCAGTCTGTTGAGAACAAGTACAGAATCCAAATACCACTTAAAGATTTATTGGACAAAAATTTCTTCAAGGCTGTGGATGAAATCTCTATATTAATCAGAATTATAGCCAACACCAGAGTATACTCTTTTACTTACTACACTGACTTATATTCTGGATGTCAAATAATTAATGGAGAACTCATTTTAGACTGCTTATTGCAGGCATAGTTGGTTTTCCTGTAATATTTACACAATTGCACAGAAATCTGAAATGGCAACCATGGTAGCAGAATTCCACACAAAGGGCATATCTTCATTCAAAGGAGAACTGATCAAAGAAAAGAACAATCCATTCCCCTAGTTTGCCACAAAATTCTAATTCTGCAGTGAACAACTCAGGAAAAATGCTGGTCTATATTGTGACTGGTATCTACCAGTGAACATCTCTGCCTCCCACCCTCCACTGGTTTGACATTTACAGCTCTACTGCAATACGCTTCATTGGTGTGCATTCTGACAGGATAGAGGATCACTGCTTGGCTTTTCAGTACTTCTCCTTTCTTTCTCAGAATCTGTCATAATGGATGCTAGGTACATTTTCTGTCTTTATTGGAACTAGTTGAGTCATGCTCTATCAGCAATACCTCCCCCTGGTCTGTCCCTGATTTCCCTGCACCAGTTCCAGTTTGGTTGAGCATTCTTGAGACTCACAATCTCCAAGATCTTCATTCCACATAGTTTTCTTCAGGGTTTTTTTTTTTTTTTTAACTCCTTATGCACTTGAATAAAAAATTTACAACTACCTCTAGTTTTGGTTTTTTGGCTGTTCATATATTTATTATTAAATATTAACATTATTTTGCAAATACAGTGCCTCAAAATTCTGCTTTGATTTTAAGACAAATGTTATGTGTTTATAGGAGGGACTCTACTGGCTCAGTTGTAATGATGTAATAAAACCCAGCTCTGGCCAGATCTACTCAGCTGCACCTGAGGAATGTGGATAACTTCTGGAAGAGCAGGTGAGGAGGACCCTACAGCTTTCTCAGGAGGCTGAGGCTAGTGTTGCCAGCAGCCAGTCTGCTATGGAGGCTTGCTCCATGGTGAATGGTGAGATGAATGTATGCAGTCATCTCAAAAGCTTTAGGAAGGCAAAGCTCTGCAAGGCAGGAGCTATTAGTCTATACATGCAACCAGGGTTGCCCCATCCCAGATGCAGAATCCGGCACTTTCCTTTGTTGAGCTTCATAAAATTGGTGATTCCCCATCTCTAATATGTCAAGGTCTCTCTGCAGGGCCTCTCTACCCTTGAGGGAGTCAGCAGCTCATCCCAATTTAGTGTTGTTGGCGAACTTATCTCCTCCAGTCATGCGTTCAAGTCATTTATGAAGATGTTGAAGAGCACAGGGCTGAGGATGGAGCCCTCTGGAACCCCACCAGTGACAGGTCACCAGTCTGATGTCACCCCATTCACTGTAACCCTTTGTGTCTGACCTGCGAGCCAGTTGCTCCCCCAGTGTGCAACATGATTATCCAGGTGTGGGATGGACAGTTTGTTCAGAAGGATGTTGTGACAGCAGCAAAAGCTTTGCTGAAGTCTGAAAAGATCATGCCTACTGCCTTTTCTACACCAAGCAGGTGGGTTAACCTGTTGTAAAAGGAAATCAATTTTGATAAGTAGGACTTTCATGCTGCCTGTGACCAGGGACTGCATTGTCTTTCAGGTGTTTTTCAATGCCTCCTGAATAATTTTCACCATAACTGTACCAGACACTGAAATGAGACTGCAGGCCTGTGGTTTCTGCAATCCTCCTCCTTGCCCTTCACGAAAATCGGGACAATGTTCACTGACTTCCAGTCAACTCCAAACTCCCAAGATCACTTGAAAATGATTGAGAGAGGCTTTGCAATTACATCAGCTAACTCTTTGAGGACTCTCAGATTAATACCATGAGGCCCCATAGACTTATAGGGATCCATCTGGAGCAGCAGATACCATGAAATTTCAGAGTATACTGATCATTCTCACAGGCCTTGTCCTCCAGCTCAAGGCTCTAACAACCTCTTGGTTCATCACAGGTGCTGAGGACAGAGGTAAAGAATGCATTAAACACCTCTGCCTCATTTCTGTCCCTGTTTGTGAAGTGACCATCCTCTTCCTGGAATGAGTTGTTGTTTTTACACTGACTATTGTCATAAATATATTTGGAAAAACTTTTTGTTGTCCCCCATATTTCTGGAAGCTGCAACTCCAGCTGAGCTTTGGCCACAGGAATTTTCTCCCTACAGTGGTGAGCAGCATCTCTGTGTTCCTCTATGTAACCTGACCTTGCTGCCACCAGGCACACACTCTGAACTGGGTTATGTGGGAGCATTGCTGCTCAGTTAGCATTTATTTAAGGAACTGAGAGGGAATGTATGCAAATATTTGACTCTGTTAACTCAAGACAACAAGCAGTGAATAAAGAGTAAATATAAGGAGGGAATTGGTTGCCTAGGTAGTTGTTCAGGACTGTTGCAAGGTCTAGGGGACAAAAATCTTACCATGTAATTTTACTTACTGGTTTCTGACTTTTTCCAGGTATTTTTTGCTCTTTTTGGCCTACCAATTCTGCCGGTTTGGAAGAAGGAGGCAGTCCTTGGCTTTTTAACAGGGACTTGGAACTTTGATTTGAGCAGGAGTCCCCAGACACCTTGTGGACAGTGACTTGCACAATTGGCCATGAAAGTGATAGAAGCCACATTCAGTTAAGTGCAGCTCTTGGAATCTCTGTGTGTGTCTGTACACATTGATCAGTCTCCTCGAAGAAGCTATTTTTGCAGCTAAGTCTATGCATTACTTCTCCTAAAGACGGCGATTTTCCAAGACTCACTAATTAAAATTAGCAACTGAAGATTGCTAATCTAAAGAGGATACTGATTAATTTCCTTTTCCTTGTCCTGAAATGATTTGATTCTCTTAAATAAATTGTATCAGGACAGTTTTATAGCATTTAGAAAGGTTTTGTGTCATCACTGAGTCTTGGTTTCTTGGGATGTCTTCTGGCCATTCATTTTGGCCAGTTACATTTTTCTAGAATAGGAACAGTTCTTTTGTCTCCTGTGTGTTTCTGGTCCTTCAATGTGCTGCATTCATTTAAAACCTCTTTTCAGTAATGTGTAAATGCACATTGTTTTTCCTTTCTACAATTAAGAATTATGGTACATTTTTATTGTAAGGGAGATTGAATTAATCAGGATCTAGAATGAGTCTGAGCTACTGAAGGACTGTACAATCAGTCCAGTTCTAAAAGACCTCTAAGGAGATAAAATTTGACTACAGATGTACAGAATATCAACAGAGAAGCAAAGACAATTCTGATGGAAATACTTGCAGCTTACTTACCAGGAGAAAACCCCTTTGCTCCAAAACTGGATCTTCTAACCTTGTATTGTAGAGTCACACAGCCAGAATTAAACTTCTTCAGCTCTGTGCAAGTTCTGTGCACTCGTCTTTGGGAGCAGCCAAGCGGATCTCATGCTATCCCTTTGCAAGCACATACAGAAAACCACAAGGAGCAATTAATTTTGTGGTGGTCTTTTAGCAGTAAAAGTCAGATGAGCAGCCAGAAGCTGAATCTGTGCTGGATGAGATGAAGGAAATGACACTGGAAGGAGCAGAGGAGGCTTTTCTGTACCTTTTGTAGGTCTGCACAGGCTGCAGCAGGAAATGCTGCTGGAATGAGAATGATTTTTATCAGTACATCCAGAAGCATTGGAAGGAATAGAATTGTTACCACAACATTTGGCCCAGTTTCTTCGCTAGCATTAATCACAGGTTGCCTGCACCTCCAGGGAGAGGGGTGATCCAGCTCCACAAGGAGCTGGCAGTCCAGTGTTATGTGCCCTCACTCTCACAGCAATGTCAGAATCAGAATTGCTTCTCTTTCTTCCTTCCTGAACAGCTTTATCTCACCAAGCTTCTCCCAAGGGTGCCACTGCATGCTAGTGTATGGGATTAGCCCTGACATACAGTGCCACAGGGCATTAGAGTTTAGGTTATTCCTTTTCTGCTGTTTTGCATCAAGTGTTTTTCCTTTTTCCTTTGTAAACATGGGGTGGGACTAATTACAACCACTAAGTACCAGGAAAAAGCTTCAACATCCCCCCCTAGGAATAAACAACAAAACCACCCCTAACTCATGTCCTGGATTGTGCACCTATCCTCACAATCACTGAATTCCTGTAAACAACTTTACAAATTAAGTTACCTCATTCAGGAAGGAAATTTGCTGATTCTTCTTGTTAAAATCAGACTCCTTTTCACTCTTATTGGAAAATTGCTAAGTTCCTCTGTGCCCTGAAAGAATGCTGCAAAGGAAGCATGCTGCTGTCTGTACCCAACCCTGCAAGCATAGCAGTTAAGATATTTTGAATGAGCGAAGCAAACATCCTATTTCTTAAATATCTCTTGGACTGAGCATGCCCGAATTAACTGTTGTAGCTTGACACTACACTGTACAACTTTCAGCTAGAGATTGAGACTTATTTTTTGTGTGCCTCCTCAGTTGCACCAGCCTTTGTTAAAATTTCCAGTGCACACTGTTCCCCTCCTGATTTCCTCAGGCAAAATTTTACCAGTTGTTTCATTTCTTAGCTCTTTTGTGCCAGTCCATTAAGTTCCACTAAGAGAGACATAATGCAAACACAGGAACCAAGGCCTGCTTGGTGCATGAGTATGAGGTACAGCAATAACCATTTCAGTTAGCTGATGAAAATTTTATCTGTGACAATGGCTGTGGTGATAGCAGTGATTATGAGTGTCCAAATATGAGGGTAGCTGTATGAGCTGCCTTTTACTTGCACAAGGGGTAGCAGTGAAGCAGTGTGGCACAGAAGGAACTGTCAGAATTTGGCAATTTGGTAGGGCAAAAATCAGAGAGCCACGTGCCCTGGTTCTTTGTAGCCTCCCTTCCCTGCAGGTGGTGATGGGTGGATGAAAAAGTCTTGTTCTTTTATGCTTAAATGGCAGTGTGGAGCATTTCTGCACAAACTGAAATAACCTGTGTTTTCTGTGAAAATCTGCCTGAGCAAAGACTGCTGGGATTGCAGTTGGGATGCTGTGATGATTGGACTGTTATATTTTATTTATTATTTTTATTTTGAAAAGCTAATGGGTTTTCAGTCAAAAGCAGCCCTACACCTCAGGGAACAATATATTCTGTTTATGTCTGAGTCTTGTACTGTTTGTATGAAAACTCTCCTGACTTCCCAGATTTGGTGTGCTGCAGCCTGGTAGGAAAATGCAGATGTCCAAGGCAGTCTTTATAGACATTTAGATCTATAAAGGCTGAACCTAAGGGAAATTAACGTTAAGGTACAAATATTCTAATGCAACTTTATCTGCACTTTGAAGGTAGTTGATGTTTTTGCAGTATACACCTTAAAATAGCTTATTTTATTTGCAACTTACTTTTGTGACTTTCCACAGGTAATTTTATTCTGATGTAGGTACTGTTGCCTCCTTATGGCATTGTTTTGCTGACAGGGGACACTGCAATGTTGATTGAAGCAACCTATTGAATTTGAAGTGTCGCACACTGATCCTCCAGGTGCTGAAAGGACACAGCTCCTCTTGTTGTCTCTTCTTTATGATCTGCATTTAAATGGTAAAGTCTCAAGCTGAAATTCTAATACTGCAGTTCCAGACAAACTGACCATACTCAGGAGCAGTTAGCATTGGATTTATCCACACATCTACCAAGAATTAATACAAATCACTTATTATGGGGAAAGGGATGAGTCTGACTTTTTTAACACTTTCAAAGCAGTTTAGTATGGAATTTTGAAATTGATCCAAAGGTGTTTTCCTGGAAGTATGTAACTGATTAGTTCTAAAATGAAGTATGGATAATGGAAGCTTCAATTGGGCACTTTGTTGAGCCAGGGGATTTGGCTCTTGGCAGCAGAGTGGTCATGAGCTGCTCAAGGGCTTGAATCACACGCTGGCCCAGGCAATGTACACAGGGAACAGAGGAATGAGTGGTTTAAACATTTTCTGTGTTAGTATGCAATAAAAATTAAACAGATGTAGCCATCATAATTCAGCAATATCCAAATTCCCTTTCTAAAGATATAGAAGGCAAGGATTTGATGATCATAGTAATGAAATCCTAAAGGAGTAGCTCTAAGTAGTCCTGGAGCTTCTATATGAAAATTGTAGTCTTTGTGAACTTCTTACAGTGACAATTACCTGTCAGGGACTAATTCCTGCCACAAATTGTGACATGTATGAATAATTTTCAGCTTTTTCTAAGTTTCCTGTAATAGCCTCGGCAATAGCATGATTGATTTCATTCTAAGAATTTATTTTCTTCTGGAGGAGAGTGAGGAAAGGGACACAAGACCATTGGATTGCAAGAAAACTGTGAGACTGGAGAAGGGAGAAGGTATTTTTGTTTCTGGATAAAGTGATTATTTGGTTTCATATTCACAAGCTCCTAGATACCTGTGTCCAAGTAGTCTGATGGGGATGACTTGTGTGTGACACTGAGGATGATGAATGCTGTGTTGTTTTCTTGGTTTGGGCATCCTCTGGCTACAGAGTATATTCTTGTTTGAGTAACAGGAAGAGAAATGGCACTGGGCTACAAACTCATTAAACCCCCCTCCTCTGGCAGAGCACAGGCCTACAGCTAGTGAGTCATCCCTGCCATGATCTTGGTATGAGAAGAGCATTCTTCAGCGTTTACCAGTTTTACCGTTAATTTAATTTTTACAGTTAATTTTGCCCTGTCTATTTTTGCATGTCGTGCTTAATCCCTGCTCTGTTCCTTTTTCTCAGTTTACAAACACATCTTTGCATTTATATTTATTTCATCCCAACCTTAAGAGTGCTGTTGCAACCCTCTCCAGGGCTAAATTGACATAAGAGTAAGACTGAACCAATAGAGTGGAGCCATATCCTTCACATTTGACTGAAATGAGGTAAGATAGTCCTCTGTCCTGAAGGTGCGTGCCCTAACTCTAGAAGAAAAGTGATTTACTAAATATTCTTTGTAAGTAATTGTAGAAAAAAATGTTTCCACTCCTTACTATAATACTATGGGGCTTGCTTGTTTATTTATTTATGAGAATTAATTGATACAGAAACCAAATCGTTGCTTGTGTGTATTTTTCCACACCAAGTGGTTGGTAGTAATAACAGATAGGTAAGCAAAGAAGAGTACTGGAAGAAACAGTGAAATACTGAGATTAAAGGGATTGTAGAACCAAGAGAAAATAAGCAAATTCACCTTCATACCATCATGTTGCACTTCCCCAGTATAACCACAGTCTGGATTTCACAGCAGCAAAGATAAAATTTGCCCAAAATCATGTATTGTCTATTTCCTTTTTCACTGCTACCCAGCATGAGTAGACAAGGAAAATTAAGGATAGAATTTGTTCTTATCCTCCTTGATTTTAATTGAGGTCACAAGAATAGATTTAAATTGTTTATTGATTGAACATTCTTTTTTAATGTTTGTAGCTAAATGCTTATTGGGTGGACAATCCATATTCAGCATGGCAGAAGAAGCAAAGGGAAAGACAGGATCAGATAAATTGCATGCTGCTTATCTTCACCTTGGTCCTGAGAGTACTGTGGAGAAAATTCAGTTGTTTCCAAGCACACTGATAAGAAAGGGGTTGGGAACTCAACACAGGCATACCAAGGGCAAATGATGCCTGTTGATCTGGTTTGCCTTCTCTGGCAAAATGGCAGCTGGCTGGGTGTGAAAGGAAGAGTAGTGGATGTTGCTTATTTTGACTTTATTAGATTATTTGATCCTAATTCCATGAACTATATTCTTATAGATGAACTGGGTGGATATAGATATCTTGAGGGACCTACAGAGTACATGAAAAGCTGGAAGTACTGAAGTACTGCCCATTATCTTCTGGGCCACTGGGCTCAGCAGGTAATGGACAGTACTTCACCATCAGTGTTCTGCCACTGTTTAATGTGTTCATCAACATCCTGAATGATGGAAAAGAGCTCCTGCCAAGCATGAGGATTGACACCAAGCTGGGGGAGGGCAGGGCTCTGATAAAGGACAGAGAGACTTCAAAAAGCTAGAGGAGCTGGCTGATGGGAAATTTGTCCAGCTCAGCAAAGACATGAGCATCTGGGGTGAGCAGCCCCATGCTCAGTAGGTGAGCTGAGCAGGTAACAGCCCTGCAGGAGATCTGGAGAGTCCTAGTGAACAGCAGGTCCTTGAACATGAATCAGCAGTGTCTCCTTTAAGGAAGCCTTGCAGTACACTGCTCAGTTAGTAAGAGCACAAGCAGCAGGTTGATGCAATTATTCTCCTCTGCCCTGCAATTTTGAGGCTGCCTCTAGAGTCATGTCTCCATTTCCACCCACTCCTACCCACAAGAGAGATTTACCAAGTGGAAGCTAGAAGGAGTCCAAGGAAGGACCGCTGGGATGACACAGGAATAGAAATATGTGACATTCTAAGAGGAAGCTGACGGAAGTGGTTTTCTTAATCCAAAGAAGAGGAGTTTGAAAGGGAATACTTGATACATTAAACAGTGTAGTGGGTGGTTGCTAGAAAATAGAAATCCAGACTCTTCTCACATGTTAATGCTGAAGGACAAGAACAAAGGGATGAGAAATGCATTACAGAAAGTTCCTATTTCCTATTGGGACAAGAAATTCTCTTTACAGATTGTCG
Source organism: Ammospiza caudacuta (assembly GCF_027887145.1). Taxonomy (NCBI): domain Eukaryota; kingdom Metazoa; phylum Chordata; class Aves; order Passeriformes; family Passerellidae; genus Ammospiza; species Ammospiza caudacuta. Next base: position 51,848,599 of record NC_080598.1, on the reverse strand, counting down.
AGCAGTGGATTGTGTCACACAGAGAGATTGTGAAATTTCTGTCCTTGAAGATATTCAAAACGCATCTAGATAGAGCTTTGAGCCATCTGATATGACTTTGAAGTTATCCTGCTTTGAGCAGAGGGTTGGGCTAGCTGACCTTCAGACTATTTTTAACAAAATTCTGTCATTCTGTGAAATTCTGGCACCTCCAGGGATGAGGATTCTATGAAAATGTGAAAAGATTTTTAGGTCTGCTTCCTTTGCAGACCTGGTGTCTATGTGCATGTCTTCCAGGCATTGGAACCTCTTACACCTTTGTCTGCCCTGCAGTAGAAACCTTCACTGAAGTTCAGTTCTCCATGTAGATGGCTGTATTCTGTGATGCAGCTATTTCTGCACTTTTTCTTTGAGAAGTTATAAAGACAGAGCTATGAAGCAGATTTCCCACTATTTAATAACTCTTTTCTAGACCTTTTCTGATGAGCTATTACATTATTTTCGGACAGGCTCTTCTGTTATTAAAAGCAGTAATTTTCTTTCAGAGGCTAACTTTAGAGGAATAGGTCACTCTGCACTTTTTGAGAATGTTGACACAAGTCAGGGAGAAGTTTCTAAAGGTCAGCAGAAAAATTACCCACAGCTTCTTTTTGTGTCCTGTCCTAACACTTCTCCTTTTTCCCAGCTTAGCTCTAGGAGAAGCTTGATTTAGAATCAAGGAGCAGTTTTAGAGAGCTGCTGCAAGAATTCTGATTTGACTATTGAATACTGCATCTCTGCAGGAAATTCAGTATTCAACAATAAAATCAATATTCAGCAGCATTGATTTATTATAAACTGAAATGATACAAACTTTCTGCCAAAATAAATTTCTAAGTGGAAATGCACTTGAAGAAGAAATACAAACCCAGCTTTGGAAGACATGGAATCAGAGTCATAGAATGGTTTGGAAAGGACCTTAAAGACCATCTAGTTCTAACCCCCTTCCATGAGAAGGGACACCTGTGACTAGATCATGTTGCTCAAAGTGCCATCTAGCCTGGCCTTTAACACTTCCAGGGATGGAACATCTCAAACTTCTATGGGCAACCTGTTCCAGTGCATTTCCACCTTTACAATAAAGAATTTCTTCCTCATATCTGATATAAAGCTCCACTTTTTCAATTTAATGCCACTGCCCCTTATTGTATCGCTACATGTACTTGTGTTAAGAATAAACCTCTCCTTTTTTCATGATTTAATCTGTATGAGTAGCAAACTTGGGCATTTTTAAAAATAAAAAAAAAATCACTTTTTTCACTTTTTAAAAGCTGATTTTCCAGCACTTTCACCAGTTTCTTTCTGCTCACTCCTCTCTTACTTAGTGAAACATGAATGATTTATCATCTTTGCAATCAGTTGTAATGACAAAAATATGTGCAACCATAATAAACATGCAAGACAAATTACAGCTGAACTGTAGAAAGGATACTGAAGGATAAAGATGAGAAGTTCATCCCTTTATATGTTCCCTTTACCACTCTCATTGCAACAAAAGCTGCTTGAATTGTTTTATTGTTGCTTCTTAGATTTTTACAGAGCTCAGAGTGTGCAGGCACGTTCTGACTGGGGTATGAGATGTACCCTTAGAAGGAATAAATATGCTGGCTGCAGTCTGGTCAGTCCTGCTGATGTTATAAACACTTTCCCTCTTTTCCTTCTGGCTGTGCAACGGCAGGAGAAGGGACCATCCCTTTCCATTCTCTGGGAGTGAGGGGACTTCAGCTCTGACAGAATGTGCTGGCAAGCAGGTACAGGAATACTACGCATAATGTTACTACAGCAGTATGTGGTACCTCAGAGGAAGATGGGATTTTCCTTAAAAAAGCATAAATAAAAAACCCTCATGTTTCTGCCCTTTAGCCTTCATCCAAAGGCAGCAGCATCATCCCAATTCTGTGATATTTGAGAGCTTTAATTACCCACTCCACAAATCTCTAGAAGATCCAGGGAAATGTCTCAGATATTCTCACTCCAAGTGTGAAGCCTCTAAAAAACTTTTAGCTATGGGGAAGTGTTTGTAATGTTCCCCTTGAGCTTTTTGCTTTTTACGAGTAACTTGAGTGCCTCATGCCAAATACTAGAATATCTAGCGTGCCTCTGTCTGTGTGTCTGTCTTTGCATGTCTAAAGAACCTTTAGCTGGTTCTTCACAACATAAAGGTGTTATAAATTGCTGGCATATCATATCTCCCTTGATTTTTCATCACTAAATATTGCAGTTTCTCTGTATTATTCTGGTTTTACCAGAGTTGCAGTTCTTCTCCAACCTCCTCTCTAAAGTTTTATTTCTCTTCAGGTCTCCAGTTCAGCCATTGCTTGGTGTATTTAGTATTTCCCTGATGATTTCCATTAACTTCTTTAGATTACCATCTGTTCACTGTATCCATGTTTTAGCATTTGAATAATTCTGTCAAATAAAAGTTTCTTAATGATTTCCACAGTAGCCTTCTCTGACCCAGTCTAACAACTTTTACTGAAAACAGTGAGAATATTGGGTCTGTTGATGACTGTGGGGTGCTCTTGTGCATTAATTTTGTGTGGATGTGCAATTTAGCAAAAGAGTGGGGAGGAAATGAAAATCTTTTATACTGTATCTGGGAAATATTGGCTGAGTTGCATCTTTTTCTTAATGAGTTTAAGTCAGGATAATTCCAACGATCCAATCTTAGCCCCAGACTTAGTCAGCAGTTTATGTCTAAAGAACTTGATAGGTGTAATTGAGCCTTTACTTGACTTTGTCACATAGGATTAAGGATGACAAATCATATATATTCATGTGAATAAAATTAATTATTTATTTAAATGGATGATGATAATGATTAGACTAGAATATATTAATCAGTATGATTTACTACACAGTATAGATAGCTATAGCTACTAGTATAACGATATTGAACAATATCCAAGCCATGATATCAAAGTCAGCAAAGTAATTAAGTAGAGATTTATGTTGGACACCTATACCAAGGACCATGAACAAATCTCTTTTGCCCAATCTCAAGGACAAACGTGGAGAGGGGTCCCCACTCAAGGGAGGAATCTCCACACACACTCCAAGAGGAGACATGTTTAAAAAGTGGGACAGGGGTTTCACAATAGGGACTGGTTGGCAGTCCTGTGTTTCTAGGCCAGCTGTGTCAGCTCAGCAGCTTTAGACAAATTATCAGCATTACAACTTGTTGGTGGCTTTATCAGGAATTTTCTCTGCCACGTGCTCACTGATGCCAGTTTCTGTCAGGGAGTGTTGCTCTTCCTCAGAGCATTTAACTTTGGGGTTGATGAGTCAGACTGGTTTCAGCACTTTTCAGAGCTAAAGCAGCATGGCCTCCCTTCACCCAGCAGTGGTAACTTCTGCAAATATTGTATAGTTCCAGCTCTTTTACCTCCAGTTAGGCAGGGCATCCTGCTACAAAGGCACTGTGCATGTGTGCACACATGTAAAAAAGGAAAAAGAGGCAAGGCAGAAACTCCTCAGCACAATGGGAGAAAGGCACCTTATCATAACTGAATTGCAGACCACCTTCTCACTTCAGCTGAGTAAAGAAAAGGAATCTACAGCTGCTCAGCCAACCTTTCCCATCTAACCAGCAGTTTCTTGAGATAAAATAGGAGGCAGACCCTATATGGGTTTACACAAGAAACATAAGAATCAGATTGTTTGAAAATATGTGATTATACTGAGGTTTATTAAGGAAACCATCTCTAGCAAGACAAGTACAAAAGAATCATTCACTGTTCAGGCAGTGGTAAAGCTTGAAGCAGAGTAGGGTCAAGTTTGGGAGGATCTGATCAAAAGCCAAAAGTCAGAGATCTGAAAAAAACCAGCCTGTACAGACAAACTGAAGGAATTTGGGTTCTTCAGTTTTAGGAAGAGAAGTCTGACATCTCAGGTGAGTAAATGGTGTTGCAAAAAGGCACAGGAGATTGTCCCAGTTTTAGGCTATCAGGAAATCATGGATGGATATTGTAGCAGCAAACATCCAGGCTGAATGTCAGAAAAGTTCTTCTGGTAGTAAAGACAGTGAAACACTGACATGTTTTTCCTAGGAAGCTTTCATGCTTTCAGGAATGGCTATGTCTGACTGGCTGGGAGGAAAGAGGATTTTCTAGGTGGTCTCTGGAGGTCCCCTCCAGTCCCCTGACACAGAAATTCAGACACTTGATTCATTTCCTGTTTTATAGCAACAAAGAGAACATAGACTACTTGACGTAAAATCAGAACCATCTTTTAAAGACTTTCAGCTGATTCTAAAGTGCTATGCCTCTGCTAGCTTATAAATCTGAAATTAAGAGCAGTGGTAAGAAAACTTGTTTTATTTATTTTTTAATCCTTAAAAATAGTTTTAAAAATTAAAAAATCCACTAGTTGTATTAAAATATAGGGACTAAATGACATTGTAAGTGAATTCTTCAGCACCATCTTTCAAGTAGAAAATAAGTTTATTCTGAGACACTGCATTTCCCTCTTTAGCTCCTGTCTGTTCTAGCAGGGCTGGAGCTCTGACTGAGAGATGTGGTCTGACAATTGCTAGGGCTGCAATACACTCTTTTTCAAGTATCTTTCAGTATTGCTAAAATATGAGCATATCCTCTAACTAGACAAATATTGTCATCTTGCACAATGACTTCTCTGTAAGGCAAAAATAAAATACACACAGTTGTACCAGCTACTGAGGGAAACAAACATTTAGATGACAGTGCACATGGGGGCATCTGGAAGCCCTTCTGTAAGGCATGGAAAGGACCTGGATGAGAGTGGTGGGTGTTAACCAGATTGTCACCATTTTAGCAGGGGTAAGGAAAGCCTGTAGAAGTAATGTTTTTAAGTGTTGCCATTCTTTCTGACACTGATGTAATTTTTGTCACTTATTTAAAAGATAAGAGATCCTTTCTATTAAAATTGGAGAACTTACTTAATTTTTCCATCAGTCATTCATGTTCTCTGAGGATGTAGTAGTCCCTGTGGAGAAATAAACTACCAAATCAAGTAGAAGTCAGTTTTGGGAGGTAATATTGCTGCTGGGAGAGTACTGCTAAAGGAAAGCAATTTTATCATTGGGGATAGTAGAATTTTCTCAAGTTGCACCCACTGCTGTGATATCTGTGATATTTTGTGGTTTAATTCCCCACAATGATTATAATCATGCACCTATTTTTTAATACAGGATTTGTCACTGATAGCTTCCGTAGCTTTTGCTGTGGAAGCAGGTGGAACTAAGCAGCAGGGGAGATGTTCTGAAAACACAGTGCAGAGGAGCTTGTTTCCTAGGTGAAGTTATATTTGAACACTATTATTACCCTCTCTCTGCATTCACCTGAGCTCCAGGACAGCCAGGTCACTTAAGCAACCATGACAAACTATAGTGATCCTCTCTGAGCTTGTCTCTTCCTGCCAGCCATGAAAGAGCTGTGTCATTGATGATCCCTAGGCCAGACTGAGCTGAGGATGCCCAGCATGGCTAACTCATGTTTCAGCAGGTTTTCAAGTGCATGGACATCCCACAAATGTGGGGGGAATGGCCTTACTCCTCCCTTGTTTCCCATGACCACAGTACTGCTCTTCAAGCAAAAATGACAATACCCCACCAAAGAAAGCCTTTTTGTAGTTAAAGCACTGCACTGTGTGAATGTACTCTAGGTCCTACAGGACAGTCATTAATTCTCTTACTCTTTGTATTTTTCTCCCTGTTGTAACATTCTGGATGATGCTGGATTTTGTAGAAAGACTGAATTTAACACTGACAAAAGGTTGTGAAGTAGTTTAGAGGTGTCTCCTAACCATGTAAAGACTTATGACAGAGAAGCTGCAGGCTTGGCCTTGCACCATTTGGCAATGGCAAAGAAAATTCTGAAGTATCTGCCAATTGCCTGCTCAATTACCATTGGAGGCATGATTAATAATGGGCAGAAAGCAAGTTCACAGGGATGCACTGGCTGTAGGCTACAGCCAACGGGTTTGAAACATATTTCAGATAGACATCTACTATGACTGAGATGTTCCAAAAAGTGGCTGCATTTCAAATAAAGATGTTTGATGTAGTAGTAACATCAGTTCTGGCATAGTTAACTTACCCTCCTACTGTTGGATGTTAATTAGTGGGAGACAAATAATGCCTGAAAAAATAACATCTGTTTAAGATAAAATACAGATCAGTGTAGGAGTGCTTCAGAAGGATGTTTGCATCCTTCCTCCACCACCCCAGCAATGTGAGGTATGAAAACAGTCTCTGCTAGAACACACTTTTAACTGCACACGCACACAGGGCTGAACAGATTTGTGTTTCCATTCAGCACATGGTGCTCATGCTGCCTTGCTCTGCCTGTGCCATCCTCAGGAGACTGGAAAGTGTGCCTTTCTCATTGTTGCACAGATGTTTTTCAGTCTTGGAGGAAGAAGTTATTTTAGGACATGGTAGTTCACCAGTTGAGACTGAATGAATTTACACACTGGTCATCTTGGCTTCTTCCTTCCCCTAGATGATTTTGACTAAATAATTTGTTTTTCCACATCTTCACAATAGTTTTTAGACTCTTCATCATGCAAGGCTGTGATGAATTTGAAAGTGATAAGCAGTCAGTTCTTGTTACAAATAAGAGCAGCTTGAATTTAGGACAAATGAGAGCAGTTACTTGAATCTGGGGCAGCAAACCACTCAACACAATTGCAGAGTATGTGTGGGATACTTGAAACCTAGCAATTCCCTCCTAAAAAAAAAGAAAAAAAAAGAAGTTCTCTTGGCTTCTGTTGATGTCAGTATTAAACTGGTTCATATTTCTGAAGCTGAATGATTTATAATGACTGTAATAGTGCTGAAGGCAGAGATAGAGCAATAGAACAATCTCCATCTAAGCTGAAGGCAGAACCTGGTAGAACAGATTTCGTCCTCTAATACAAGAAGGGTTTAAACAAACCCAGAAAAATTATATGACATTAAGGTAAAACAAGAACAAATTTATTTTTCTTCTAGCTGTGTATGCAAATCTGTCCTTCCCACTTAATGGGCATGTGCTCAGGAAAAGGGTATTAGGTAAAATAAGGACAGACAAATAACAGTGGTAGAGTGAATGGTATTTGGAGTTGTATTTTATTATCCAGTGTATAATGACTTCCTTTAAATGCTATCAGTTTTGTTGGCTTAGTAAAGAATATGTGAGATTTAAAGTGCCCTGTCCTATATTATCATAATTTTAGCCATGTGTTAAGGAAGGTAATGAAATTTTGGATCTTTGAGGCTAATGTTTTATGCCTGAGGCCCCACAGATTTCAGGAACAAAGTCTATTTCAGGGAAAAATCCCTTATCAAGGAAGGAAGCACGGGGATGTGCAGGGGTGAGGATTGGATTGTTGGACTAGATGTCCTTCAAAAATCCCTTCTAACCAAATATATTCTATAACTCTGTGAAACTGAATCCTCATCTAAGCCTCTTGATGACCAGATCCTGGACCTGGCTGGCTGGGACATGTCCGCCCCAAGGCTGAGGTCTGACATTCTGCCACTTACAGCTTATCGACCCCTCCAAACATCCCTGTGCTTATTCCTGCTCTTTGTGCTGCCTTCCATCATTCAGGAAAGCTGTTTGCAGCAAGTTTGACTGAGATATTTTGGAGAACTGGTCTGGTCAAAGGGCTACAAAACCCATACATGGATACAATACTTTAATTCTGTCTCCACACTGCAGCATGAACGATCCAGCAGCATTTGCCATTCCCTTGGGGGTCTCAATGCAAAGAGTGCAGGGCAACATGGAGACTCTGCCCTCTCCTCCAGTTAGCAAGTTAGTTATTGCAAATATCTTGGAGGGATGTAAGATTATTAGGAGTGCAGATCAGGCTTGTAAAAAGCTATATGAATGAGCCTACAAGCATTCACTGAAGTAAACCATTGGCTCACCTGAAACCACTGATGCTACTGACTCCTCTGGTGCAAAGAGCTGTCAGGAGTTTGCCTTAATGCTCTTCTGATGGTTGTGATAACAGCACTAAACAACAACACCATGACAACCTGCAAATACTACTCTGAAGCAAACCCAGGTGGAATTTATTCACTTCACAGAAGTACTGGCTCTCATATTACAATCTCAAATTACAAGGGCTACTTTTCACACAGCAAATATTAGCCTGAAAATTTGACAGCCTAAATCTCCATGTTGCTACTGTATGTGAATTTCTGAATTACCAAATTCATGGTTAACTGGGGTTTTTACTTCTGAATGTTCTTAAAACCAAGAATATATACAGATATATATTCTCATATATACAGATATACCTGCATGTGCATGTATATCTGCATGTGTTTGCATATCTTCATAAGCAAAAATATAACATTAGATATAGGTTGCTATAAAATCTTTCTGATTTTATGGCCAGAAATGTATGCATGCTCTGACTCTTTTGCTCCTATCACTTTGCTTTTACCATTAATCTGATCTTATTCCTGTCCTCTTCTAGTTGGACTTGATGCACAAAATCTAGAAAAACATCCTGAACATCTTTAAGAACTAGATCAAACTTCAGACTCTGAGTCTGCATGGAAAGTGATACTTCTGCCCACACCATGTTCTGGTGACAAGTCTTGGAGCACAACTGCAGAAACTGCAGCTGAATCTGCACTTGCTAGCCCAGCTCTCAGCCAACTAAATTGCTTATATTGGTTAAAAAAGTGCTACTGCTGAATTGCTGAGCCCTGCTAAGGTGGGAACTGCATCTGAGCTCCTGGTTTGCCTGCAGGTGTCTTCATTACCCACTGTGGTTTCAGTAGGTCTGAGCTAATTTAGGTGGGGGCATTTGCCACAGCTATTTTTGAGAGTAGTGTCGTCCACTGGCTTCCTTGTCATTTTCTGGACATGGGGGTCAGAGGTGGGTGAAGATGAATGTTTGAGTGAGAAGGACTAAGAGGGATTTCTTTTGTTTTTGTTTATATTGCTCATGTTTATACAGATGACATAACCTCCTTTTGAAATTCAAAGAGCATTAGTGCAATTTGTGTATGTGTACAAATGTTTTCAGCTACCTCCAAACAGTAATTCAGTACTGATGTTCTGAGATAATGGAAAGTTGAGGTTTGCAGGCAACAGGAGCTGGTGTCCTTGCCCCATCAAGCACTAATAGGTCATTAAAAGTTCAAGTTCTGAATGTGAGGGAGTAGCTTCCTAAGCAGCCTCTGCAGGAGCAAAGATCCACACCGCATTCTTCTCTCAGACACTGAGCTGCAGTCAGAACCTGTCTTTGCCTTTTGTTACTCAAACATCCTTCAGCATGAGTTTGCAAATTTCGAAGTGAAAGCAAGTAAGAATGTTATTGCCATTTTTGGTTTAATTTCTTGTGTTTAATTAATGAGATCTTGTGCTGGGAATATTTTTTTTTTGGCTTGTGTATTGACAAATAGATAATTATTCTTCCTGGCTTCTGTTTTAAAATGGTACCATTGCAAAGGGAAAAAATTCAACAGTGAATCAAAATACGTTTTATTTACCCACAGGTGGGGTTAAGGAAAAGAAAAATCTGGTAATTTTTTCATCTGAAGTGTCTGATTGAGAAGAAGTATATTAGTTTGAGAGATGAGCATGCTGTACACCAGCCTTGTCTTGCCAACCTGTGGAGGTATCAGAGTTCCTCGTGAGTCACAGGTGGAAGGAACTGCTGCAGCTCATATCAACTCCAGAGGTTAAGAAAAAAATTGGGTTAATAATAGGTTGACTAGTGTTTAATTAGTTGTGGTCAGCTGTTATTTTAACCTTTGTTCCTCCAGTTTTAAAGATAGGCAGACAGGAGTTATCTATCCCCACTGATGAGCGTATCTAAGAGAAAACAGGTAATGACTTCTGTAAGAAGCTCTTGGCAGAAATACCAGGGTTTTTCCCAGTTTGAGCAACTGAATATTAGTAAAGCAATGATGTCTCTGCATGGAGAGCTCTGCTAAAGTATAGCTCACCAAGGGTATGAATAGTACTGGTAGGAAAGGGTCCTTCTACTGATTCTCTTGCTTCTCTCCCATCACGAAAGGCAGCTGATTATCAGAACTCCATTAAATTTTTGCATCTCCTTTTGTTTTTTTAAGAGATGTTGTTTAACACCTGGGCCCCATTTAAAATTTCCACCATACACTTCATCAGCTGAGGAGCCAGCTGCACCTGACAGTTTCTCATGAGGTAAAAAACTGGGGTGCTGCACTGAAGAACATGCAAGGGATTAAGAGAAGCCAAAGAGTGATCATGTCCCTGTAACACAGGCTGAAATGTGATGTGTTCTGCATTAAAATCTAATCTCAGTTGAAATCTACAACAGTGCCTGTGCTAGTTGGTTGTGTCCTGTGCTATTCAAACATGTCAGGGACTTGTTTTGGATTGTTTTGTCTCTTCCATTCGACCTCCATGCAAGTAGTCACAAACTGGAACAAGCCAAAGCTGTAAATTCTGTCCCACAGAATTGTTCTCAGGCTAAAACTCCGAAGCACTCAGTTGTACCAAAACATTTATATCAGAAATTTTTACTGGTGTATCACTGGATAAACAAAACGTAGATTTTCCAAGGGGACATAATTTGCTTCTTTGAGGCTGAAACGTTTGTGTGGTTAGCACTAACTCACAGCTGGAAGTGCATATTTGGTCACACACCTGGATATCATTAAAAATACCAATGTAAATATTCCTCAGAGACATATTGTCAATGTAGAGTAATGAATAAATAATAAAATAAATAATAAATAAAATACTAGCCTCTAGGCAGGCTCTAAGGCTCACCTTGGATTTCTAATGCCTAGAATAGTGGTTGCTATAGAAAAGTGTGATTTTAAGACAGAGTTTCACTAAAATTAATGTGCACTGACCACAAGTGAGAAATGTGACAAAGCAGCGGCAGCTGGACATGAGCACCTTCCTGGGACAGTGGCAGCTGTGCTGAGGCCGTTCACAGGCAGTGGCAGTGCCAGCTCAGGGCTCTGTCTGGGGCTCTGAAGAGCTGCTCAGTCTCCTGGCCTTGTCTCTTTACTGACTGATGCCTCCTCTTAGGGCAAGACCTTGAGGAAACTGCTTAGCAAGCCAAGGAGAAGGGAGAACTGCAGCTAAATTCAGGGCTGTAGTTTTCACTGCTCCAGTGTTCTCCCTGTTTACAGTTAGTTCTTAGTACTTTGCAGGGCAGGCAATTTAACTCATCATTGGTCAAACAGAAAAGATCAGTTTCTCAGTAGCCCCTCCTTTTAAACTTTGCAGCTTCTGTGGGGGCTCATGTTTGTTTTGCCTTTCTGGGCAGGGCTCTCCTTGCTGCACTAGCTGAGCTCTGTAGATGTCCATCCACATCTGCTGTAGGTGCTGTCTCTGGGGGAGCTGGAATTGCACACCTGGCAGATGCAAGCCTGGTGCTTGAGGTGCCTCTTTTGTCTGGGTTTGGTGGAAGGTGGGTGGGAAAACAGCTGAGGAGGATTTGCATCAAGAAGTAAGACTGAAAAGTGGGAAAATAGTATATAGTAATAGAAATAGTATAGTATAGTATAGTATAATATAGTATAGTATAGTATAGAAATAGTGGGAAAATACTTTGTGTAAATGGGCATTTGTATTTTATGACATGTCCAGATTACCACTGCTTTCCACAGGTTCTGTTCCAGCCAGGAGAAAGGAGAACAAATGGGTTTTAAACTTCCCCCAAGATATAAAGACACTAAACCAGAACTTTTAGTGGCACTTTCAGATTCTGTCTATTTTCCAATTGAGACAGGAGGCAAGTGTCTTACACAAGCTAAAATTTTATCAACATTTAAAAAGATATTATCCCTTAAAAAAATCTACCTGATGGTATACTTAAAAATAAGAATTTTTTTCTTGTATTAGCATAAAACCTAGGTCTTGCTATTTTCAGTGTTGGGACACACTGCCATCCTGCTCATCAAGTTTTTCATGGCAAGATTCGGTGATCGCTTTAGAAATAAGACACACTCTGAAGTCTCTCTCCAGCTGGGAGCAGGCTTGTGTCCTGTTTAGCAGTTGGCAGTGCTGTCTTCCTTCTTGCAAATTCTTTTCACTGGCCCCTCAGGATGGGGATCAGCGAGCTTCAGTCACTTGGCACTTATCCCTACAGTGGAGCTGTGGCAATGTCCTGCTCCTGCCACAGCACCTGGCACACAGTCTCCCCAGCCCAAAGGGCCTCATGCATTTCTTCATTCTTTTACCATCACAAAAATTCTTTTGCTTACACTTAGTTCAAACACTTGTATAAAAGCAGGTTTAGTGAAGGCAAATTAGCTTTTGTCCATTTTCTTGAAAATTTAGAGTGGAAGAACACAGAGCAGTTTTACAAGGAGGTATGAGGATGTTATTAATCTGGGATAGAAGCAGAAATGTGAAAGTTAAAATTCTTGTGGTGTTGACAACTCTTGCCCTGTTTTCATGGTCACTAGCCTTTGCCTGAAAGCCTAGGGTCCTGGAAATAAGAGGAAAATATATACAAACTTGAAATTTCTTAAGGCAAAAATGTTTCTAACTCCCCTGGAGACAGACCATATCTAGGTCAGATTTTATGATGTAAAGTTCAGAAGTTAAAAACCTGGAGACAAACAGAAAAGATGTCACTTATTGCTTTAATCCAGATCTGCGACAGCTGTGTTTGACAGCACCATTTTTGTGTGAGGACAGGCCACCATAGGTACACGACCTGTGGAGAGGGAGAAGCCCATTTTCCATTGGGATTGGCTCTGCCTTAATTTTGGATGTGCTCCTTCCTCTCACTGCCATCAGCAACAGTCAGAACATAGTTCTGTAAGCTCATGGTTCTAAGTCAAATGAATGAATTCCTTGATATTATGCATTTAGTGCAGTAGCTCTTTCAAATAAATCTTGATAAAGTAAGTGCCACAGCAGCTTTGAAGATCAGGATACCAAGGCAAAGAGAGCTCAGCATGCCAAGGAAGTGCAAAGCCATTCTTATATTCATGCAAAGCAACAGAGAAATTTTTGAACTGGAAAAAAAGTTAACCTAAAATGATATAAAATGTCAGCCTACCTCATGGTAAATTGCTCAGGATGAGTCACACAGAGCCCTTAGGGAGGGGGAAGTGGAATCCCCTACTAAGTTTAGGGCCCATAAACAGGCCCTTTGATTTTTATTACTTTTTTCCCTCTCACATTGGATTTGTTTGCAGTCATATTGGTGAACCACACACGTTTCCTTATTTAGGCTTCTTTTATTTATTAGTTTGCTGAGCTGCCCAGAACCCAAGATGGTTTAGTTGAGACAACAATCTGTGCAAACTAGGGAAAAAAAAGCACAACCAAATGAAAAACAACTCCCCCTCCTCTCACACAAAAAGGAGAAAGAAGTGGCTAAAAAGATAGTTAAAATGAGTGAGAGACAGATTGTGAATTCTTAAATCTGTGTATTGTTTTATAGGCAGTGAAATTGTATAGATGGAATGTTTAAGAGCTAAGAGATGGAATACAAACCAGATTCCTAATGACACCATGATATTGTTTCAAGGCCTCTAGGAGAAGCAGACCTGGGGAATGAGCATATTGCTTTTGAAAGGTTGATATGAACTACATTAGCTGAAGATTTTTAATGGTGTATCCTGTTATTTTTCATTCCCATGGCTACATGAGCTTCAGGCTGGATGCTGTAAAGGGGGCACCCTAAGTGTCAAAAAGAATCTCAAGGGCACGGTTACTAGCAAAAGCAGGAAGAGGAAATGTCCTTTCTCCCACTGTTAGGACAGCAGTTTCAGGACCTGTAGAATGGTGTTTTGTTTTTCCAAGCCAGGGACTTTCCCCACAGAACTAATCCAGAATACTTCAGCAAAAGAAGTAGATGAAAATCTGAACATCTGGGTATCAAAACAGGATACTCCTCTCTTTCAGGGAGATTGTACAAGATTTTACTTGAAAAGCCTGAGCTGGTTGATGCCATGAGCCAGGAAACATGGGGGCTGAAAGCACTCTCTACCTTCTGAAATCAGAGCTGAAAAGTTGCATATTTTACTTCCATTTCAATTCTGATCAGATAATTTAGATGCTTCTCTTCCTCTCTAAATGCTGTTTCAAAGAAATGAGCTGGTTTTCAAGGCAAACTATTTCTGATTATGCATTAGAAAAGCAGGATTTTAGCTCCTAGAAACTTGTGGAAAGTAATCAATTAATTGAGGATACAGAATTGCTCATTAGCAGCTGTAGACTTAGAACAGCAATTTTCATTACCTTTATTTGTCTCACCCCCTCCTTTGTGCTACTGCCTTACTTTTCAAGGCATACATGATGAGGGCAGTGAAAGAAGATGTGAGGTAAAGAAACAAGCCTCAAAATTTGAGTTGTAGATGCCAAATAATAGGGACTAGAATTAAAACAGAAAGGAAAAGGGAAATCAGCTTATCTGTTATTACAATTAATTTACCTCATGTATGACTAGAGCAACTGGTATACATCTCCTTCAGCAGTTTTCATTTGATTTCTCCCTCCATCTGCCAGTATTCCAAGTCAGAGAGGAATGATGGCTCACTGTACTGTGACAGTGTGACAATATACTGTGACAATAAAGTTATAGGGAGTCCTGGCAAAGAGATGTGGGGTCTGGAGAGACTTGTTAGTCTGGAAGAAAAACTAACTGGTTGTTTAGCTATACAGCAGCCAATACAAAACAATTCCAGGCAATTTATTCAAAAGGCAAGAACAGCAAGAAGAAATAGAAATTTAAGATGATCTCAAGCAACTTTGAAGAAATGGAATGACACAGGTATTTTGCACAGACACTGTAGAAGCACCAAACCTGAGATTTGTTGTGTTGGTGAACAGTGTTCTCATGGCAAGAGAATGATGATCCACCTACTTGGTTTCAGCTGGCAAGTATTTGATAGTCAGGAGACTTCACACAGCTGATTTGCTACAGTTGGCTTGACTTCTTTGCTTCCTTCTCCCAGCTGTGCAGAGCAGAGCAAACAGCAAGATTTCAGCTCCATACTCCAGCCTGGCTAAGCTGCCTTTTGTGCCAGCCTGTGCTGACCATCCACAGCTGATCTTGTGCAGCCTGTAACCAAATTACTTTCAGATGGGTTTACTGGGTTTTCAGTGGACCAAGGGACTGAGTTACTTCATTAAAATTGACACTGCCTAAGCAATGATAAGAACAGAAATCTGATTTTGTGTCAAAAGAGGACGCCATCATTGTGGCCACTCAGTGGTTTTGTTCACGACCCTATTGATTTTATCCAGACTAGGGTAACATATTAAATATGGGATCAAGCCAAATATTTAGTATTTACCTTTCTAAGATCTCCTAACTGTGGCTACTAAATACTCATTAACACAACTTCAGTGCTGCTTTAAGATTCTGTACCCACTTAATTGTTTCTAATGCCAAGGCCACAAGGTCCTTAACAGGGCTTCTGGATGGACCCTCAGCAGTCCATGGTAAGGTCACAGGTTTGTTTAAACCTGAAAGGCTGCCCTGATTCTTGGGCTCAGGTCCCTCTGAAGAGAGAAGCCACTGGAGAGTTGCTGTGCCCAGGGAGAGCCTGCTGAAGTGTGAGGGTGAATTCTTGCCTCTCTCTGTTGGCCAATTCTCCTCTGTGTGTGATAACTGGCTGATAAAGAAGGGAGCTTCAGCTGTCTTATCACATTACAAGAGCTGTGCTTGAAAATGCTGCAGCGGGCAAACAATGAGAGGTTAGCATTACTTGGGGATAAGCAAGAAAGATGATTGCAGTTGAATATAGTCAAATTTGAAAGGTCAGTGAATAGTATTAAGCCTAGAGGGGGAAAAGAAAGCTGCTCCTAATGGAAATCAGTGGAGTGAAATTCCCATCGCACTGAGCAGAGATACAGGACGGAAAACAGAGGTTAACAGGGAGCACAAAGCAACTGTGAAATATAATTGCATTTAATCAGACCAAAGTGAGTTTAATTAGACCAGCTAACTGCTCAATTTTACTTCACATTCCTTTGAACATAAGACCTAGTACTGGAAATGAGTGACTAAATTTTTACATAGTGTCTTGGACTTTTGCTATCCTTTTGTTAAGGGGAAGATGAGGAGAGGGAGAAGGAGAGGGAAGTTGAATTTCTCTCCTCAAGTGGAATGAAGCCATGACCATTAAACCAGCAGTTATTGAGAATAACTAGGTGATAGAAGGTAGGGGAATAGGTCCTTACAGAATAAACAGCTTTGCAAGGGGAAAATTTTCTGATGTCTGTGTATCACACTACTTTGTGGGAAAACAACCTCATTAATCACAGGGCTGCCAGAGAGAGGATTATGAGCAGGACACCTATGTGAGTGATCTAATATGAGTGGGGACTATCACAGTTCCTGCTCCACAGAGCTCAAGGACCAGAGATGAGTGAAATACTGGGCAAGAACAGGTGCAGGCTGAAGGAGAAATTGATTTCACTTTTGTTTTCTATACTTTCAGGATTGGGAGTGGATCTGGAGTGTACCCCACTGAATTAATCTGGGAGGTGATGAGTGCAGGATGCAGGGGAAGGTGAAGGACTGCCTTTCTTGAAACTGATGTTAGAAGGCAAAACATGAGAGAAAAGTCTATGGAACTGGGAAATGTGTGTGTTGTGTAAATGTGTTGGGGAATAGGTGGGTTTTTCCTTGTTTGATTTTTTCCTACTTTTTATCAAGATATATTTTTCTGATTTTGAATCTGTCATACTAGATCACTTGATAGAAGCATGAGGTGAAACCAGCTCGTAACAAATTTATCAAATAAATCCAAAATTTCCACTTACCCGGGATTGCTCAAGGATGCTAATATTTGTAACTATGTTTTAAGAGTCTGCATGTGGGAGTTCTGACTCAGACATGTGCTTTCTTGACTTGGGCTTTTATTGCTGTGAGTAATTTAGAAGCTGTTCCTGTGTGTCTCTATTTCTGGACTTGCATTTAAAGTTCCTGTGATTAAGAGCTGACATCACATGTGCATGTAGTAGAAATTCACATTTGTTTACATACAGAGCTGGAGTTACATGGTGTGTGTGTGTGTGTGAAGATTTACCACAAGGCATTTCTCTGCTTTCTCTTTTGAAGAGTATAAGGCAAACAAAACCCAGTGGGAAAACTGATTTCAGACTTTGAACAAAGCATGTTCTTCAATTCTTTTCTGGTGTTAATTGTCTGTTCAGACACAAAACATAGAATATTTTCTTCTAGAAAGATGGAATCAGCTTAAGTCATTGATGCTGAATTCATTGGGAAGGACAGGAAATGAGTTAAAACTATATTTTACCTGAAAGAAAGATACTTGTCTGGCTTTGCAGACATTCTAAATATTGATTAAAAGATGCATTTCAAATTCTTGATTATTTTCTTGGTCTCCTCCCTTATGCAACAATTGAACCCCAGCTAATAAGGACTTTTAAGTAGGGTTCATTTGTCAGTGAAACCTGTTCGTGAGTGTGTTGTCACAATAGACTGTTACAGCATGACTGTGATTCAAAGAAGTAGATAATTGGTGGTTTGGCTTGCAGACAGTCTGATAAATATTGCTTGCTATTCCTTAGTTTAGTCTTGCTGTTTGGCTGCTCTCTGATCCGTTGTATAAAAGAAGGATTTTCTGCTGGAAACCCACAGTAAGACCCATTGGTGTCCTGTTTGCTACAGCACCGTTTGCTCAGCAGTTTGGCCTCCAAGGAATCTGCACCTTGAGCAGCTCACCGAAGAGTGCGTTCACTCCTAAAGTAAAACCAAAACATTTTCACACACTGTCACAGCCATTGCTCCTGTTCCACAGCAGGGCTTATTCACCTGGTGTGTGCACTGCTCTGGTGGTGCATGGTACTGAGCAAAATACTCATAGTGTGGTGTAAATACAAGGAAAAGCCCTGATTTGGAGCCAAGCAGTAAATATATGCCTGTTTAAGTTTATCCTCCACATTTCAGACCAGTACATTTAGTAGAGTGAGCACCTGGATCATAAGTAATTGAGATGAAACAATCTACAGTAGTAGAACTTGGAAATTAAATTTTTATTTAGGCTGCATTAAGGTTGTTATGGTTTGGGCCTGGCAAAGCCAGAGCCCCCATGAGTATACCTCCTCCCTGATGTCTGCTGTGAGATGTGACCAGGAATAAGCAAAGCAGGCTCCAACTTAAACATAAAGAAAAGTTTATTAACTAAACTACACACACAATTACTAAACTATACAAAAAAAAAGAAAACACAGGGAGAATGAAAACTACACAGAAACACTTCCCCCTCCTCCTCCAGATCCCCAGTACAATTCATTTCCCAAAATTATCCACACTCGGTCTGGCACCACCCTTTAGAAAATCAAATCTTCAGCTCATGAAGAGTAGACGGAGTCCTTCCTTGTACCACGGACTTCTTATCACAATTAGCACCGCCCGGAGTCCTGCTATCTCGTGACATCTCCTTTCCATGCCAAGGTGCTCTCACCACCAGGCATGGCATGGGGCAGAGGCCTGCTTTCAGGGTGGACCTTTTTAAGGATGCCTCGTCTTGTTCCAAGCAGAGCACACTCTCATCTCTGGGACCTTTGTCCCCCCCATTTCTTCTATACCCCCTGGGGCCGAGGGGTCTCAACACCAAACTCTCCTGGCTCCGAGCCTCCGCTTCCCCCTGCAATGCAGCCTCTGTATCACCAGGAAACAGTCCATGGATATACAACAAAAGAGTCCAGCAAAGTTGCCACTCCATCTTCCCCCATTCCTTCAACATCTCTCTTTCTCTTTGCCAGACCCCCTTTCTGGCCTGTTTCTTCCTCCATCTTCCACTCTTATCCCTTTCCTAGGAAAGGTAATGTTCCGTGAAGTTCTCACTATCCACAAGGGTTAAAAGCTCTCCCAGGCCGCTGGGCTGCTCACAGCCCCCCCCTCCTCCTCCCAGCCGTGCTGCCGGCACATGATATCAAGTTTCAAGATAACAGTTCCAGCACAGGCTGCATTCTCTCCGGCTCCAAAAAGGGGGGGGGTAAACAGGTCGCTCGATGCTCGCCCACCCTTCCACCGAATCCGGGCCTACCGCAGATGGGCCACGTGGCTTTCCCCTCCCCCAGCCCAGCCAGCAACTGGGCCGGGGCAGGGAGGCCCAACTCCTTCCCGCCGGAAATCCCAAGAGGGCTCTGAAGGGCAAGAGCCCTGCTTTGAACTCCTTGGGTTTGTGGTCTCAAGAGGCGGATGCAATACCCCACTGGTCAAACCAGGTGCTCATCTTAAAATCCGAACACCCATTGGTGACTACAGCAAAAACAGCATATCCCAGATGTCCCATTTCTGGTCAAACCACGACAAGGGTGCAATCAAATCTTTAGATAAGATGATGTCTGTAGGGTGGTGGAAGTAAAAATGTGACAGCTGCATATGGTAGATCATAAGCAGAACTCAGGGCTGCTGAAATTGTCTGAAGTTGAAGGCTGCTGGATGATTGCCATCACTGAGCTTGGCTTTGCCTTTGAGTGAAACAGAAAAGTAATAATGTCCTGTGCTGTGCAGAACCTGACTTTAAGAGATCAGGATGACCTCACGTCCAAATAGCTCATACCCTCAAGAAGCATTTACTTATTTTCTTTTTGAGGTTTTATTTTGGACTGAGAATCGCTTCTAAAGGCTGAAAGGATTGTATTTTGTCTCTTATTATTTGGTATAAACTGCAAGTAAATTGTATATGTCCCAGCACTGCAGTGCAAATGCTTTCAACTTATTGTCTGGTTTGTGGTTCTTTTATTTGGCTGGTTTGTTGGGATTTTCTTGTGTGTGTTCTTTTAGGTTTTTTTTTATTTGTTTTGTTATGTTTTTTCCTTTTCTTTCTTACTCTTCTAAAGTAAATTGAATAGAAGTGGAGGCATTGTTTATTTATGTGTATTTATATGATGGTGCCCTGGTTCGGCTCAGTTTATGCAAAAAAAAAAAGGTAATTTTTTTGTTTAACTATTTAACTTAGAATATATATAAGTTCTTTGTGTAGCACTAGTTCCAAGCAGTATCTGAATAAGGCATCTCTGGATGAAGTGGAAATACCTGACACTTGCAGGCATAGCAAGAAATGGGCGTTATTGTTGCTGACTTGCTGACATGGACTGTTCCCTTTGCTAACATTGCCACAGGCTCTTCATAATCTTCCTGGGCATCCATTACCATCACACACAGGTGGTGCAAAGATGCAGGGCCTGATTAAAATAAAGGGCTATTCTTTTGATTTTAAGTCATTTTTAGCTTTAAGTCATTGCTGATTTAAGTGACCCTATGAGCCAAGAGCACCCCTGGTACATGGACTAGTCACCCTCAGGGGCTGGGGGCTCACATGGGCAGCTCTAGGAGGCAGCTGGGAGGGTCCAGCTCATCCTCTCCAGGTATAAATATCCACTGATATGTTCTGAGGCTCAGAAAACTGATTTGCAATTCAGTCTCTCACTGCCTGCATCTAAACTACTTGGATTGTTTTCCTGGGATAACAAAATCTACTGCAAAACTTCTCTTATTGAGCACAAGGCTTTGAGAAATATGAAAGTTTAGCTCTTGGAGGTGAACTAAAAGAGATTTCAGATTGTCTACCCTAGGCTCAGAAACATGAAACCTGCTACAGATAAAAATAGCAAATGCATTTCACTTCCACTAACTTTTGTCTAAAAAACATAAGTATAATGAGCTCTTTCCAAATTCCAAAATAAAGCCAAATTTTTGCTTGTTTCTATTCGGACAGCAAGTTGTTTGCTGGAAGCAAAATGGAAATCCATTTGCCATATAAATAGGAGAAAAAATCACAAGCTTTTCACTTTTCAGCCAATGTGGAAGAGAACACATTTCCCAATGCTATTGTACATGAATCTTGGCCAAGGGATGTATACAGCAAAAAGACAGAGTGCTCTGAATATGCTCTAGAGAACAGAAAAAAAAGGGATTGGTATAAATGAATTTCCTTAGGATTTTTAATAGTTAATTTCTTTTCTTATTTGTTCAAACCACTGTAATGGGCATATTAGTACTTTGGCACAGAGCATCAGATTTGATATATACCAGAGGAGTAATGGCAAATTAATCCCTAAGGTGTAATGCAACAGTTCCTGTTGGTGAAAGGCAAATCAGCTCTCACCCTGGTTAAGGGAGAATTATAGTTTTACAGGATGCAGCCTGGTTTTTCCTGACTTCTTGCACAGAACAGCAAATGAGGAAACTGCCCTTGGTGGGGTGGTGGTGATGGAGCATATCTTTAATGTGCAGGGAGGAAGTGAAAAAGGTGGAATCATTCCTTCCCATTTGAACCCTGAACAGGGAACGTAGTCCTTATAAAAAAAAATTGAGAGGCCTTGTTGACAGCTCTGTTTAGAAAAGGTCCACTGTGGAGCAGAGGATGTAATTTCAGAAACCTCTGGATCTTGCCAACAAAAATTTCTCCAGCACATGGTTGCATGCTGTAAACTTACCCATAGAAAGCTTTTGACTAAGAAATTATCTTCCCTATTGAAGACTATATTGAACCGGGTAAACAAAAACTGTGCCAAGTCCTTGTGTTTTGGAAAAATCATGCATTTACATTTAGCCTATCTCCTGTATTGGTACCTGGGATGTTAATCCCAGTCAAGTCTCTGCTCACTGTGAAAATGTAAAACTTTCTTTCCCTGGCCCAGGTTGTGAATGTGATCCTACAACCACTACAGAAAGGAAGGTTGGGCAAGGCTCCCTGTGTTCATGTGCTGTCTCTGATTGTACACAGGCACATCCTATTTGGTGTAAAGCAACTTAAGGGTTATGCTAATTTTGGGCATTTCATGAATCCCTGCTTTTAAAAGATTGATGTTATTTTAGTGAGAATGGGTTAACCTCTGCCTCACGGTTCTGTAAGTTTCTAAAAGCTTCTTGTACCCATTTGGACAACCACAGGGCCTAGAAACACTTGTGGTTAGTGAGCAAAACAAATAAGTGCTCTGACTATAACAAATTTCAGAACAAGTGATAAATTAACAGACTGATTTCTCAGCTATTTTAATACTGTCTGAAGAAGGTGCATAAATAAATAACAGCTGAATATACTTACTTTAACAAATTAAAATTGTCTGTGATATTTCCAAGTGCCACTTTATAGAACTCAGGAAATTAATAGCAGTAGTAAAAATAAAACTCTGTTCAGGAAGCATCTGGAAAGTCACTTACTCTTTGTTCATGAGCCCCCTTTCTCTGCTTTTCTGACACAAGGAGTTAATCAGAGTCAAGAGTGTTACTTGTGCACTTAAATCAGGGGCATGGTCACAAATTAGTGCAGACACAACCTTCTCCTCTGCTGTGCAAGTCTGAGGTTGACTGGCTCCATCACTGCATTTCTGATCCTGTTACCACATGTAAATATTAAAATACGGGTAATGGTCCAATCTTCTAGAGTCTATACTGTGCTTTTATGTTGCTGGATGGAAATGTACCTTCTTGGGCAGCTTGTTTTCTGTGTTTCCCTCTCTACCATCCTTGCCTTGGGCTGGATCTAAAAGCCCACAAGAGAAAAAGAAGTGACATGCACAAGGTTTGTGAATGGGGCTTGGAGAATCTTGCTCTGGTTGAAGCAGCTCCTGCTCCTTGCAGTGGGGTTGGATCAGGTGTCCTTTAAAGGTCCCTTCCAACCCAAACTGTCCCATGATTCTGTGAAAAGTTAAGAAATTTTTATCTCCATTACATGCCACTGTGTGTTCCTCAAATGCTGAAGCAAAGCACAGACACACAGGAGAAAATGCTTCAGGTTTCTGTCAAACAAAAGATCCAAACAGAACTGGGCTTTAGCTGACATAATATAAGTGACTGATGGTCCTACCCTAATTTCTTCTCATAATCAGAATTTTTATGAGGAGGGCCATATCTGTCTGCCTGTTGTGTCTGATGAGCTTATTTTGGGAAAACTATTATATGATGGAACGACTAGTGACTGAGCAAAAGGTCTCAGGAGGAATTTAGATTCCTGTTTTCACTTTGTTTTTCTTCTCCTTCCCTCCAACATGTTTATTTATGGAACAGTTGAATCTGGGTAACACATAAAGTGCCATGGAAGGGCTGGAGATGCTTTGTTGTTCTGAAAGAAAAGTTAATTTCTTCAGGCACAGAGTCCCTCTTGAGAGGCCTGAAATTATACTGAATGGCTTTAACATCTTATTCTCTCTGCTTTATGGCTTAGTTTGGTTTTTCTTTTGTTGCCAGCTTTCTTCAAGTAGAATGTGATAAAAAATAATTTCTGTCCTGTTAATAGGAGAGTGATCTCTAGTGCAGAGTTAAATGGAAATATACCCACACTTCTCCATTAATTTAATCTGCTTTCATTAACTGTAGGGTAGGTCTGCTTATTATTTTCTAATTCACAGGGTTTTATTTTCAGCATCCTTCTCTTCCTGTCTCTGGGGCCCAGATCAGATAGATAAAATCAGATTTTTTTTTTCTTATTTAATAAGCATTTCCTGTAAAACAGTAAGTCCTGAGTGATTGTACCAAACAATTGGGAGAGACTGGAAAGAGAGGATGTAGCAAAGCAGGCTCGGGGTGTGTGCAGCACAGTCACCAGATGCAGGGATATTCTCTTTATCCCAGCACTTGGAAGATGCATCTGGAGTGTTGGTTTGTGGTATTACAAAGACATTCACACACTTGAGAGAGCTTAATGGAGGGCCAATAAGATAGTTAGGGGGCTGGAGCACAGAATGATGATAATAAATTAAAATAGTAAGCTGGACAAGGCCCTGAGCAATGTGATAGAGTAAGATGATTCCTAGACATGAGTTTGAAGATGATTTGTTATATAATTCTATGATTGATGCAACCCAGATAAACAGGATATTTTTTTATATATTCTGTTGTTCAAAATGTTTACAATAAATGGTGAGGTAGAAGAAATAGGATTAAGGCTTTAATCATTTTAAGGAAACTGGGAGGGACTAGCTAAAATGACCTCCAAGATAAAAAAATCAGAGGTTTTGGCTTGGTGCCATGTAAAGACAAGACAAAAGCTCTTAGAGAAGAACAGCTGTCCTGAGAACATACTTTTAGGATGTTTCATAGGTGGAGATGAGTGAGTGTCATGGTCTGTCGAAATGGAATCTTAGAAATTGCAAAGAAATTAATTGAAATGTTAAAATGTTTGGGTGTTGTATTATGTCTTCTGATGTCCCAATACAAACATATTACCCAATAAATTAGCTATTCACCCTTTTAATTGTATGTACCTCTATGTCCACATGCATGTAAATCTATGTACAAATATAACTCAAATATATAAATACATATATATATGTATATAACTAGTATTTCTGATCATACTGCTAATGATTTAATGTGATGCAATGTTCAGTGGGCCTTTTCTAGGTGTGTATTTTACTTTATTCCCCAGTTCGGTTTGCATTTATGCAAACTAGGTCATGAAGAAATTGTTGTGATGAACTACCAGGCCACTTTAAATTATCATCAGACATCTTTTTAACTAGCAAGGTAACTAAATGAAGAAAGCAACATCTGGCAGTGGTGCCAATTGCCATAACTCTCAGCATAAATCTGGGAATGCTAACGATCCCATTAGCCTGGTTCAGTAAATCATTGATTGGAAGCAGCCTGAAGTTTGGATTCCAACTTCTATTTCCCATGTCATATCTCCTGAGATGAAGCAACCCCTGGAACAGTCTGTTCCCTTGCATTCTGGAAATGGTAGTTCATCTTCAAATTCCAGTGCCCAGTTCTGATCTAAACAAACACTCCAATTTTCCTTAGAAAAGCCTGATCTCTGCCTTGCTCATCTTCTTGTCAGGATTTTCTTGTCAAATAATGGATCATGACAAAGTTAAGGCTTATTACACATGCTAGACATTGTGTTGTTTTCTTTTTGTCCTTTTTTTGGCACAAGAATTGGGGTATTTCTAAATGCTGGAAATCCCTTCATGTCTCAGTTTTATTATGAGGTCTAAAATTAATGAGTAAGGCTGATCTTGGGGCAGCATCAGCATATGTTTCACCCACAAGCTATCTGCAAGTTCAGAGGGGTGCTTTTTTTTTGTTTATTTTTTCTCACCACATCTTTCTTATACTGAAAACTGTGTAGCTGTTGGAAGGCATCAAATAGCATCAAAAACCCCCAAGCCAAGCCAAAACATAAATAAAAAAAAACGCAATTGGATTTCCAAAATTTCAAGCCACATCCAGGCAGTAGCTCAAGCACAGTTCAGTTCAGTGATGATGACTTGCTGGGGTTCAGGGGGATGGCACTGGGGCACAGGCAGCAGAAATCTGAGCTGGTTTCCAGGACAGCAGCCCCTGCCCCTACACCTGTGCTCCAGAGTGCACACATGTGCTTAACAGGGATTTGTAAGGTGAAACTGGGAGCATTCCCAGCACGGAGGAGCTTGTGTGGAGCTGGCCCAGCTGTGGGAAGACTCTACTTTGTACCAGGGTGAGAGCCCCAGTATCTATAAAGTTTCACCAAATGGCTATACCAAAAGTATAAATTTGTGGTTCAGATGGAAATCTTGATGTGGGATTTCTTCAGGCTGCTTACTGGGGTTTGATGGAATGCTTATGTCTGTTTTTGGAGATGGATTCCCAAGGGAAAGAAAAATTGGAAGATGAAAAATGCTCTTCAGCCCTAGACATCATAGAATTCTGGGAGGTGTTGTGTTCAGTGTTTGGACAAGGAACTTTTATTCAAGAATATTTAAATTTATGGATGTGCTGCTCCCACAGGGAAAAATGCTGATGAGACTGGAGGATTAGAAGACTTGGAGTGCCAGGAAAGGGAAGCTATGAGAAAGTGAAGGCAGTGCACAGAAAGTAGCCAAGTGTCCACTTGTCAGAGCTTTTCTCAATCACACACATCTTGCTAGCATCTGGGAATGACAGCTGCCTACCTGGAGTCCTTTTGCTGCAGTCAAGATAATGTTTAGCCACATGCTTCTGAGGACTGAAACAGCAACATCTGAGAATTTTAACCTCTAGGTTGCACATGGCTGGGCGCTGGAAAAGGACTGCTCCAGGACCTGTGCTCCTCTCACTGGTGACCTGTGCAACCTCAGGGCAGGAGCTGCTTTTGCTGCCTGTGACTGTGCAAGGTTTGAAATACTGAGGGGTCTGCTCTGTGCCAGGTTTCCAGCTCATTACTGGGTCAGCTGTGGACCACATCAGATTATTAAACTTCTGAGAAAAGAATGGACATTTCATAGGAATAAATCAGACACATCTTCTACTGGTCATAATACCTGTCTTTGGTAGTCTTCCAGCTTACTGGGATATTGGAGCTTGAAATGAGACAATCAGAATTCTTCAGGCCAGAAGGTCCTGAAGAGGGTGAAGTGACAAGTGAGGTACAAGACAAAACACTTTTTCCCATTCAAGGTGTGCTCTGCAGGTACCTGTTGAATACAGGGCAATTCACTCCCAGGACTCAGCTTCCCAAGAAATGGGCACCAAGAAATTCCCAAGGCAATGTGCTGTGGTTGCTGAAAAGAAAATCAGAATCCCTGTGGACTTTCATATTCTGTTTGTAATTTCTTCTTTTCTATCTGTGTGGAAAAATGAAACAATGGTTTGTAAATATGCTGAAGGGCTGGGGCTGGGGAAGGAGCTTGTCCCTGCTGGTGGCTGCATGGCAAGATCTTAGACACAGGCATTGGAAACAGTTCCTGGTGTGAGATAGCAGAGAAGGGGCTGAGGATTGCTGCTCAGTGTTTAAGTCAATGAATGTTCAGTCTGTTGGCTATTCCCTGTCTGCATCTGTCATTGCTGATGAGTGGTCTCTTTCCTGCAGAGAGCTTGTCTGCCTTTCCCTGTTTTTATTGCTCCCACTGTCCTTGTAGTAAAATGGGACAGGTTTCTGTACTGCAGGGGAAAATAGTGATTGCAGCAAGCGAGGAATAAGCAGCAGCCATGGCCAAATGCTCCTTGACTTAATGTGAATATCCAAACAAAAACATTCTTAATAAGCAGGAAGGAAAAAAAGCTCCACAGCCACAAAGAGCAGAATCTAGAAACTGTGAGACTGGATGGGGTGGCAATTCTTTTATTGTCTTTGTGGGCTTTGAGGGAGTGCTTTTGAAATATGCATAAAAGGAATTAGTAGAATGCACAAATAATAACAAATTATATCTAAAATTTAATTTGTATGCAGTCTCTCACCTTTCACTCCAGGGAGCTCTGCAAATAAATTTTCATTTAATCTCTTCTTTTATGTGTGAGGTGGTTAAGTGTTGTCTCTGTCTCACACATGAATAAATTATGA
Source organism: Ammospiza caudacuta (assembly GCF_027887145.1). Taxonomy (NCBI): domain Eukaryota; kingdom Metazoa; phylum Chordata; class Aves; order Passeriformes; family Passerellidae; genus Ammospiza; species Ammospiza caudacuta. Next base: position 51,821,412 of record NC_080598.1, on the reverse strand, counting down.
TGCCTCAGGGTCCTGTTTCCCTGCAAACTCTGGCACCCTTGGATGCCAGCAGCCCAGGTGGCTGTGACTCCAAGGCTGGGAAGGGAGTGCAGCTTCTCTGAATTGCAGAGAAGCTACAAAGAATGGGGTAATTGAGGAAAGTTGAAAGAGATCCAGCAGTAATGTTACAGCTGGGTTCTGGTATTTTTTTATTTAATCCTCCTAGGTTTTGCTGTTTTGTTTTGTTTTAAAGCAGACATTTACATTTTCAGTATGGAAGCTGAATTACCCCTCTTCTTACAGTGTTATTTTTTGCAGCAAGACTAGAAATTATGTCCCAGTTCTGGAACTTTCAGAGACTTGGCTACACTTTTCTAGTAACACCATTCTGCATCTCCACAGCAAGCACAGGATGTGTGTAACAGGCTTTGCTGACCAGGTTCTGCATTGGATGAATAATTCTCCCTCAATTATTATTTGTCCCAGAGCTGTCTCAGCAGGGTAGGCAGGACTGAATGACACTGCACCAAAGACTGTGGTCAGGACAGAGGAGGGTGGCAGCTGCTGATTTTTACAGGAGCAACTGGGTCTACTAGCAGGATCCTTCTTCTTATGCTTCTGGATCATTGCTGAAGGCAACATCCAGCCTTTTTACAATCCAGCTGGAGGCAAATGCACATCAGCAGCATTGCTGCTCCACTGCCTGGGGTAACTGCTTACTTTGCCTGTGTCCAGAGCTGGCCTTGGTCTGATCAGAGGTGAATAAGAAGGGATGGTGCAGACCAGTTGCTCCTTCAATAGCATGTGCTGTGAAGGTGTTTCATCTTCGAGACAGAAATAAGACTGCAAACTTCAGCTGGAGTGTGGCTCTGTATTTGTGATTTCAGATGAGGGCTGGCTGTGTCCCTGTGAGTCACAGTCCCTGTGAGGGATGCACAAGCATTTCATTTTCCTTCTTTTTGTTGTACTTGAGGTTTTCCATAGCAGGAGTGATGCTGAGAAGGAGGTGAGCACTGAGCTAGCAGCACAGCAGACTTACAGTGTGACTGCAGGCCTGGGAGAAACATCACAAACATCAGCAGCACCAGAGAAAAATATAGAGCAATTAGTAAATTCAATTTCCACAATATGTCAGATTCTTCAGCCCTTTCCATACAGGGTAGTGATTCTCCATTACACTGAAGAACAGGTGCTAAAGAGCAAATTGCTAAGGCTTTAGTGTTGTTGCTTGATTATTATTCCCAAAAACTGTCTTGGTACATCATAGTTCAAGATGATAAAGGAACAAACCACAATGGAATTAATTTGGCTTCAATTTACTATTTACAGTAAAGAATATATCCAGCTTCTTTCTCTGCTTTTGCATGGATCTGATGGATGAATGTACTTTGCATGCATGGAACTGATAAGGCTTTCCTCTCTTACTGTGCTAAGACTTTTGGCAGAGACTGACAAGCCTTTTGCCTAATTTCCCTTATTTATTTATTTATTAAGGTTCATTTCTTTGAGGTTTTTTTTTTGTTTTGTTTCAAATTGGGGTTTCCCATTAGAAGGTCTGGCCCCTATTGGCATAGTTCCATACAATTCCCACGCCTGACTGCTATCCTGTACATCACAGCACTGTGGTTTCCAGAGACCATTAACCCTGAAGACTTATAGTCCAGCAAAATCAAATATGTTTCATGCCAGCCTTTAACTGCCTAATTTTCCAGTGTTTCCTCATTATTGGAAAAAATTGGAATGGAATTAGAAAAATTCTTTAGTTTCACCATATGGTAACTTTCAGGAAGATGGGAATGATTTGAAATGGAAATTCAAAGTAGGGAGTAAGTGTAAATGGGATGGAAGAGATTCTGAATAGTCTTAAAAATATTTTTTTATTCACAAATTTTGGTTAAATTTTCATGGAAAATCCCACTGCAGTTTGTCAGCTGCTCTTAGGAAAAGAGAAGGGACCATGTGGGAGCCACATGAAGGATTCACTGATGATTCCACTGATTGTGGTTTGTTGTAAGAGGTTTGCCTGCAGTGTTGGATCTTGCTCAGAAAATAACTCATTTAGCACTAAAGACAGTTAAAACTAATCACCAGATAAGGGAAGGGAGAGTGATGCCATATGCCAGTAACAAACAGATCCATGCTTATGAAATTTAAAGGTTAAGCACAGGTTTTTATTTAATAACAGATGACCATAGCAAATCATCACTGAAAGTGCATCTAGAATGCTCTGACAAAAGGCTTAACATTATCTATTATATTTTCCATGTTTGCAAATACATTTTAAAAGCAGTACACAAAAAATGTCTCAGTGTTAATGGGGAAATAAATTAAGGAAATTAAATTACAATTATGAATTTTGCTGTGAAGCTGTCCTCTGCTTTCCCTCAAGATATTGAAATCAGTAATGCTCTTTCTTTTGGTGCACATCTCCAAATCCCCACTGGCCACAGCATAAAGTTTTGCTGCTGGCTTTTTGCTGTTGCTTTATGGGGAGGACCATGAACTTGATTAAACTTCTAAGTTTCCATGCATACATTTGCACCTCCAGCACAACTGTGCAGACATTTCAACCTGCAGATTTTTAGTAGTGTAGCTTAAGAGTCCAAATATATCACAAGATTTTGTAGCTAAAAAGGGTGAGGGCAAAACTTCCAGCAAAACTCCCATTGTTGTCTGGTGCTATTATGGAAGTGTTCTGACCTCAGAGGAAATAGCATTAGGTGTATTTGTTTCTAAAGCAGAAACAAACCCAGCCTGTTTTCTGTGTGCTCTACAATGCCTGAAGCCCACCACATTGTGAGTGATAAGCAGCTGCAAACATCACTAGTCACTTCAGCAAAGAAATCTCTATTAGTCTGGTAATAGACTTTTATTCTGACCTCTTGCCAAATAAGTATCAACTCTGAGTACTCAAGGGGTTTTACTGAATGTCAGCTGAGTAAAGCAAGATGACACCTTGGGAACTTCAGTCCTCAGCAGTTGGTGATGTGATACTTCTGGAGGGACAGGAAGGCTGAGAGGTAATGAAGCAGAGGGGCTGAAGTGAAGATGGAGCTGGCTTTGACAGGATTGTTTGTCAGCATTTTCTTGCACAGCCCACTGGGAAGGAAAGGGATGGCAAGGAGGATAATAACCGTCATAGCCAGAATTACTACCCAGCTTAACTGTGTCTTCTGTTGTGCTGCTTGATGCTTAGTGCAAGAATCAAGGGGGAAAACTCACACAAAAAAACTCGTAATGCAAAGAGATTGTTTCTCTTCCTTTTCCTGCCAGTCTTGATTTTCTTCTCTGCACTCTACTCCTTTTCTAACCTGTTTACACCCCATGTTCTCTAACTCTATTCTCCCTCCTTCATCCTATCTACTGTGATACCTCTTCTGATGAAACCCCATCTGTCCTCCAGCTTCCACTCTTCTACTTTTTGGTTCTTTTTCCATACCATCCTCTCATACACTGTTCCTCTATAGGCTCTGTCCTGTTTGACAACTGAAATAGCTCAAAGGGGTCTGCAGCTGGGGGGAAAGGGAAGGATGTCTTCCAGCAAGGGCAAAGAGAAGGAAAATTAGGAGTGTTTAATACCCAACATTTCAAAAAATGAAGCCTAGTCACAAGGCCTCTCCAATTCCCTGCCTTCTTCTGCCAGTGTGTGACCATGGGAGCTGGCTATGAAAGCTGCAGCAATGAAGCCCTTCAGAAGCAGTTTAATGTGGGTGGGGGCCTGGCCCTGTGCTTGGGGTCTCTGTGACTGGGATCCCACCCTCTGTGTCCAGGGCATCACTGCTCTGCTGCTGCAGGGGTGAGGAAGGGAGGATGGAATGCATCAGACAGTCTGAGCACTCAAACATCCTCCCTGTGCCTTTGCTCACGTGTGTTGCCATTATAGTGCGAGTTCTATTGTCATTACATTGCAAAGGTTCTATGTTGCCAGGGTTTCACACCTCCTTGATGTTTCTCATGGGCATCTCCTCCAAGCACTGACTCCTCCTTGTCCTCCCTCAGCCAACCAATCCACTCTTTTATAACACTCTTCTTATTGGCTACAGGTGCAGCCTGTTTAAGTCTGTTCCCAATCTCTAATAATTGGCCCAGCTGCAACTCCTTAATGGGGTAAGATTACTTTCTATACTACCTTTATTCTCCTTTTGTATCCCCCTGCAGATGTGTGTGCTGTCCTGAGATGTTTGAGGAGGAGGGAGATCAGCCAAGCACTGGTACAGAACTGGGTACTAATCCTGGACTTCCAGTTCCCTGGTCTGCCCCAGGCTGCCACAAGATTTTGTGTCTGGGATGAGAAAAGTGCTGAAGCCTCCAAACCCACTGGTGTATTAGGACTTGAGGGTATTTTCCATTAAGGTTTTGTGTGTTGGCTTTTAAGTCACTGCTGCTTTCTCAGTGAATAATGGAAGCCTATACCCTTTCCCATACTTTAATGCTACACAGAAAATAAAACCCATGCAAGAACTATAACTTCTAATAAGCAGATCTGTTTGGTGGGGAAGGCTCATAAAAGATAGATTTTGAGAAAATACACAGTTCTAAATCAAGCTTATTTTTCAGAGTGGCATTTAAGTGATGGCTAACAACCCCATGAAAAGATTTTTCTGTAGCACACTGTGAATATTAAATATTTATGGCTAATAGATGTGAAAGGTATGCCCAAGGAAAAAAAGCAAGAGAGAGTATGTGTGTTGATGTGGAGGAGAAAAATAGGCTTATGTTTGTTGTTCATCTGTCAAATAATTTTAACCTTATGTTAAATGCAAAATAGAAAGGAGAGCTCTCTCTTGTGAAGGAGAGTGCTGGGAATGGGACAGGGGAAGAAGAGCTGTCCACAGCTCTACTTGCCCAGTGACATGGAGCAGGTAAGAGATGACTCTGAGCGAAAGAAAGAAAAATTAAGGAAAAATATTTTAGTCCTAAAAGTTTAAAATACCAAAGGGGTTTCCCTCCCTATTGATTTGTTTGTATTTTCTCATGGAACCTGAAGAACAGGGAACTATTGACAGTTTTGGTCACATGTAAAAGTTCTGATTTCCCACCAAGCTGGGATAACTGGTGTCTACCTTGTTATGAAATATGACCTGGATTTCAGGATTCTACTTTTGGATTGCTAAAGAGAGCACTTCAATGTGAAATTTCAGTCCAGGAAAATCAGCTTCCTGCTGTTTTGATGCAGCAGTTCTCCTTGCTGTGTTCAGAGTGGTGCTTGCTGGCTTTTCTGTAATAAGTGGGGGACAGCAAGAGACAAAAACCTCTGTGTGACTTGTGAAGAAGCTAAGGATTACTAGTGGTAGTCTTTAAAATTTTTCTGTTTATCATAAATAAATGTCAGGCTGCATTTTCAAGTGCATGCCTTATTAATTTTGTTTTCAAGTAAAATGAAAGAGTCTTTATGTTGTAATTTTTGTTGCAAAATGGGAATGGTTAAAGGAATAGGTTCCAAATGAATTACATGAGGAATCTGCCCCATCCTCCATTTGTAAATATGTGTGCAAAGTATTTCTGACACTAAAAGTTAAACTAAATGGTCAGCTGATTTTATTGACATGGATTTTTTCTTTTTTTCTGGGTTAATACAAGTGCTTCAGGGTGTACAGGACACCAGGCAGGATATCCAGCTGCATGAAGATGCATCCACATTTAATAATAAACCTTCATTTCCACTTTTGGAATTCAGAACACTGCCAAGTTTCATCTGGAGTAAGGTTTTGTAATATAAAAATGGTTCTTGAAAGTCTTCTCTAAGGGCAAAGTTTTAAAAGGATCAACAAGTTGGAATATCTTTCAGTGAAGAACCTTAGAAGTGAAAATGAATGAGATGTACTTTAAGGTCCAACACAAATCATCCTATGATTCTATCATTCTATCTGATCTGGATCAGGCATTTCAATGCCATAATATTCATACCTTATGTGTAATTTATGGTGCCAGAAATTTGTTGGAGTGGTTACAGCTGGGAAGTCAAAATCATAAAGAGTTGCAATTTGTGTCTCACTGCCTCTCACTGCTTCCTGGAGAAAAAAATATTTTTCCCTTTTTCTCCAAATATTTTGTTTCTTTGCTGGCTTAAATTAAAATGGATCCTGTATTCAGGTTTTGTTTGATTTGTCTTTTTCAAGCTGCCAAAGAATTTTTGCTCAGAAGCTGTACCAGTGCTCCTGATGCGGAAAAAATTATCTCAACTGATAAATGCTTAAGACTATGAAATGGATCATTTATAAAATTTATTTGTTTCTTTAACAGTTGGTGTCAATTTTTTGTATAGCATAAACAAGTGATGAAGAAAAGATGAATATAAGAACCATCTCATCCAAACTGGTGCAGCCCTTGTTACTTATGCTAACTGCAAAGCTAGCTCTGGTTATCCACTGTGCTTTCTGTTAAACTAAACCCTACAGACCACCTCCCCACTGGCTGACTCATTATTTCCCCCACTTCAGTATCAATTTGCAAACATGCACTCTTTATGACCAAGATTTTTCAGGCAACATTTCCCCATGTGAACAAGAAGAATGCTTCTAAAATGATTTATTGTCAGATTGAAATTTAATTGCTAAAGATTATTTTGTGCCTTGCACTTGGGAGTTGGTCTGCAGGGCATAGTTACTGATATCAACAAAAGTTAAATCAGAAATATTCTTTACCCAGTAGGTGCATTTTCAGTGCTTGTAGCTTTGTTAATTTCTAAACCATGAAAATGTACTTGTTTCTGCATTGTGTTTTCCATCTGTTCAGCACTGTAATAATAGAATTTCTATATTCCAAGGCTTGAATTTGTGATAGTTGGCTTAATCTAAGATAATGTAGTCCAAATCTTGGCACCAGCCATGGAGAATTGGTCATACTATCTTGTTTAAGATTAAGACACTAATTTTGGTGAGATTATTTCAGTCTTACTTGTGACTTCTTCTACAAGCATTAATCCATGTATGTACTTTGGGCAAGTATTTTCAAGCAAATATAGTCTAACCATAGGGAATATTTAGATCATCTGGAGGGCTGTCGTGTTCTAAAAGGAATGTGCAAGGCTTGCAAATGTCTTTAGGTTTTCTGCCATTTGACCCTGACAATGTACATCATCTGTTGTTGGTGGCAAATTCTGTTTGGAGCTTTCCTCAATGCTCTCCATATTCCTTCAGTATACTCCATATAGCAAAACATCAGTATATTCCTTCTGTTGTCTTCCATATGGCAAACCAGTGCAAAAGCAGAGAGTGAAGTCTTATGAATTGATATGATAATTTTGGCTCACTCTATTACCTTTTTGTTGTTGTTGTACATTATCACTGAAGTACTTTGTGATGGGTATGGTATTTTATTATCCTGGCTACTTGGTTAAATACATGATTATTGGTTCTTTCAGTTGCTTTTCTATTGAAAGTGATTTCTCCTTCTGAGATGGCTTTTGCATGGTCTGTGTCACTGGGGGCTATAACTGAGCTCTGCTCTTTGCTGTACCCATTTTGCAGAGCAGTCTCAGTAACTATTTTTAAGGAAAGCAACAACAGTGCCTGGAAGGGTAGAGTGGTGTCTTGCTGTGGCTCTGTCTGAGGTAGCACTCAAAGGCTTCTCTGCTTTGTTCTCACAGGATGAGGCACTTGAATTGTGCAGCAGTTTGCTTCAAAAGCAACGCTCAGGATAATCTGCCATAGCACTCCCTTGCATGCTTGTCATGGGAAGGGTGGGTACTGACACTCCTAAAGATCACTTGGACAAATCTTCTCTTCCTTTCCACCCTCATAAGCAATGAGAAGAAAGGGTTTCCACTGCATAATTTAACTTAAAATAAAATCAGTTTGCATGTATCAAAGTGGAAGACTGACACAGGATTCCACTGAAATAATTCATCAGGCTACAAGCAAATAACAGCTAAGAAATCATAAATATTTTAATATTTCCATCAGAAACATGGAAAAGAAATTTAAAGTTGATAATAGTTGATATGCTGGAGCTGAGCCTGAGGATGAGGATATTCTTTCTGCATAGTTGAGCTAATTCTTCTATTTTCAATCCATCCTTTATCTTAAAATACTGATTTTCAGAAATCTCAGTGTGAGAAAAATGTAATGCACTAACAACTAAGGCTGTTACAACTCTCTTTGAAAGAAGTTGTTTCCTATCTGATACCAGTATTAAATCTGGTGCTTTTGGGCTGGACCCATGCATGGCTTTTTGTGCCTGTGGAGTGCAAAGTGAAGGACTTGGACATGCAAATTTCAGACTCCTTTGAGAACTCCTTGTACAGCTTGCAGCACTGAGGTCAACTCCAGTGTAGGACTAGCCAAGGCAATGATTCTCTGTCTTTTGGGATCTGACCAATATGCATTTAATCATCTGAATGGGAAAATGTCTTGAATAGACAGTAAATGATCTTCAAACTAAAAACTTAAAGCAAAGCTTTATTTATCACACTTCCTATAAAACTATTTCTGCTCCCCCAAGCAGCACTTTGTGTGGCTCTGGTCTGTGTCAGTGTCACAGCTGCACTCAGCAGCACAATAAATCATACAGTGTAAATCAAATTACACTTCAAATCTGGAAGTTCAGGAAAGTTCAAATGATTCTTAACTAAGAGATTTGCACCACTGATTTGAGTTCATGAACTTTTGTCTGTTACTTATTTCTTTCTTTGAAGGAAAATGTGATTAAGAGCAAACTGTAGATGCTTTGTTGCTAAAAGGAAATGTGTGTTATAGCTACAACTGTGTGCCTGATACAGAAAAAACCCTGGTTGGTGTGTGTGTGCTTGTAATCCCTCTTACTGTGACATTGCTTCATAGAAGCAAAAGAGCATGTTAGACACATTATTTTTATTGATATCAATTTGGCTGCATAAATTAAGCTCCTATAGAAGAAACACTTTTACCATGATAGCTGCATCTCCTCATGTGCCTTTGCTGATCATGAAAATCACCTTTCTACAGAACTCTTCATGTCTTAGTAAGGATAATCAGAATAGAAATATGTCTTTCATTTTGCCAACTATTCCCCCCAAACTAAGATTTCTGATTTGACTTTCCTGCTTTAAATATATATATATAATTTTGCCTTCCTTTTGTCTTTGTGTGTGTTTGCCCAGTAGGCTGAGGTGTACTTTTATTTGTGTTAAGTACACAGGTAATGCCTATGTACAGGCCATATAAATATTTGCTACCTTCCTTTGAAGTCACAGCTCTTGATGGCAGGGATGAAGGTCTCTGACTGCAGGTCCCTTCATGTTTTCTGTAGGTTCAGAGCATTGTCTCAGTGCTGCTGCTTGCTGAGATGTTCTGCATCAATCTTACCTATCTCCCACCCTGACAAAATGAGAAATCCGAGGAAACGGTGCTCCCAACTTCAGCACCACTTTGCATCAAGCTAGGGAGTGCCCTGCCCAGGAGAGAAGAAATACCCACAAAATACTGAAAAGTGTCTGGGTTTTTTATCATTCCCCTTTCCAAGTGTTATCTTCTCCCTGCTCCCTTACCCAGTTTGTTTTACTGATCCACGCTCCCACACTTAGGGTTTCCATCCAAGCAGAATACTTTTCCCTAGGGCTGTTGGATTAAAACAAAGATTTAGTTGCAGCTTAATCTTGTTTTATTACAGATATGGCTGATCATAAGGGCAGATTTGATATTCTGCAATTGACACTTTTAAACTCTTCTGTCATGGTGCTGAAAAATGGGGATGGTTCTTGGCCAACTCCTGCACACACTTGAGTTTTTCAAAATACTTTGATATTCTCCCATGCAAGCTGCTCTGCTTCTGTGAGAAAGGGATGGAGCTGCTGTATCTCACAAGCACTGGGGAGCAGTCGGAGCAGGAAAAGTGGCGTGCACTTTCAAATCAAAAGTCAATCTAGGCCTTCATTCTGTCCACAACACTAAATGAGGGTCTGAACTTACAGAATAAAATAAGAACAGTCAATATGTGGAAAATTCTTCTGAACTGAAGCAGTTTTAGGATTTCTTAAACTGATCTCTGTATCTCTATAACCTTACTAAATACCTCTAAATAAATCTGTCCCCATGAATGTATATGCTACAGGCACTGGTGGAAAATAACTATACCCAAGTAATGTAATTTTTTTTTACTTCAATCTATTTTTAAGAATTGTTTTGGGGTTGTTTTTTTACTTTTTATGTATAATTCCAGCTATCACTATTTAGAACAGACACTTAAAAATTACTATACATTTTATTGTCTTTGTGGACAAATCTAAAAAAATTCCATCAAGACTTTATTACTTATTTTCGCACAATGTGGATATTTTGTGCTGAGCATTTTGACACTGAGAGATGTGTGCCTGGGCTGGAAAGCAACTGCAGTCATGGTTCTCAAGGTCTGAGATCCCTGCTCAGCTCAATTATCCTGTGCATTTTGGTGCATTTTGGAAAGCAAAAGGCCATTTCTGCAGTGTGCATATTCAGACTGGGAAGAAAAGCCTGTAACAGAGGAGGAGAACAGGAGGGATAAGAACCACAGCCCACACAGGGTTACTGAGGACATTCAGGGGGAGAGAGCTTCAGGACAGCTGTAATGGAAAGCATTCCTGAGTAATTAGAAGCCTCAAATTTGTTTTAAATTATAAAAGGCTTATGTGAAAGTGAGCAGCAAACAAGAAGCTGCTAGAGGAGTGTCTATCTAAACATCTGTTTAAATTCCCATTTCAAATGAGAACAAGAAGCTGTGTCTGTGTTTGTCTGGATCCAAGGCAGTGTTTTGCCCCTCTGTTGTTTGCAGAAGAGTTACCACATCACTGGCTCTAAGGAAGGGACTTTTCATGAAGCCCCATGTTGCTGACCCAGAGCAAACTCCTAACTAGATTGTGTCCAAATGGGCCACCAAATCACCATCTGAGGCTTCTCCTGTTGCCTTAATGGTTATGGAACCAGGGGTGTAAAGCTGTGTGACTCTGACTCCACCAGGCAGGTGTGCTCCCACTGCATGTTGGTGCTCTGGATTGGCCCAGGAAGGGGAGCAGCTTCCATCCCATCCCTTCAGGAAGCAATGTGGCTTCCATCTGGTCCTCTGCAATGGACAGAGGGTGGGAAAGCACACAACCCTACCAGGATCTTTCAGGTTTCTTTGACAATAGTAATCAGATTTAATAAATGTTGTGCTGCTGTACTTGACTGAGGGATATTATAGATAAGTTTCCAAAGGGTGTGTCTGGAATTATGTGGCTTGTGCCTGACACCATCCCTGCAACGTGCAGCACAGATGTGACTGCAGGGTCTGGATGTGTCATGGCAGCCTCTTTTAGAGGGACTGCTGGGATGAATTAGCTTGTGGTACTGGTTGACAGTCCTTTAATATGTATAAACTGTGCTCGGATTAGTTTCTGACATATAAAAATACCCAGTAGTCTGGCCATTCTCACAAAAACTGGACAAAAGTAGGAATTTCCCCCAGGAAATTAAGAGTAACCAGCCCACTCTCCTGCCTCCTCTTGCTTAGAGAACTAAATTTAATTTTTCATAGACTCTAGCCAAGAAAAATACTTCTGAGGGCAGCTTCTCTATACAAGTAAGTAGAGATAGGTGTGCCTCACAAAAACCACTCTCATGTGTGACAGGTTTTTAGCCTAATACAGTGGCTCATGCTCTGATTTCTGCTTCTACTTACAAAGTTCTAAATAAAACTCAGAAGTATCATAATTTTTGTCTTTGCAGCAATTGCTGGCACATGCATTTATAAGTACACAGGTATTCAAACAGGTTTCTTACTAGAAAAGGCCCTTGCATGCTTTTACCAAGTGCTCCAAGACAAGTGCCCAGGTTTTTACAACTGCTTAGCTCACTGGATGCAGAGACCTTTCAAATATTTAGGTGAAAATACTTCTGTTGGATTGGTGAGAGCTTTGAGCACATGGTTGGAAAGGCCCAGATGTGATCCAAGCTCTCTTCAGTATCATACATAGTATTAAATACCATAGGTGCATCTTTCTGCTATATTGGCCTCACTGAATTAAGAGAGGCAGGGTCCTGACTCCTCCTGAGAGCCACTGGCATTTCATTCCTCTTTAGAAAGTTCTGGCAATGCAGGTACATTTTTATCAGCCTCACTGAATTCGGAACAACTACTGTGAATCACCACAGCTCCCTGTTTCTGGGGTTCATACTGGGATCAGTAAACAGGATAGAGTTTATTAACTGCCCTGGAAAAGCAGCAGGGGAAGAAATCCAGATGGACTAGCCAGCCTTCACTGCATCCAAGTGAGTATAAACAACATTCAGAGATGAGAGAGACAAATGCAATGCTGTTGTTTATGGCCAGATTAAAAGCATGGGATAAATTCCAAGCAGGGCTGAGAACACCCTTTGGTAGGAAGGGTGTTTCACTGCATGGAGAACCAGGGGATGTGCATTTGTGAGAAAGGTATTTGCTTCCCCTTGCCTTGCCCAGGGCCTGGGCAGCCTCGAGGTGTTTATAGCAACTACAAGCAAGTGTCCAGAACTTGTTTCCCCCAAAGTGGCTTGGGATTTAAATGAGTTCTAATATTTCACCAGCTGATGTTTTGATGTATTATTTCACCAGCTCATATTTTGAAGTATTCTAAGTGTTATTTATCACTAAATTGAAGAGTCAAGTTTTTTTAATCCTGATGCAGTCCAGACCTCTCTGTGCTGCCAGGAAACAGGGCTGCTTGGTTAGGGAGCAGCACACAGGGAGCAGAGGAAACAACTGACCCCACCTCTGCTTTCCCCAGGCTCTGGCATGGCCCCAGGCCTCTTCCCCTGGGCAAGGGATATTGTAACAGGGGAGGGGTGTTTGTCACTCTCTCTGGGTGTTTGTCACTATCTCTGGCAGAACAGGGCTGCGGCCTGAGGCAGGTGAGGTGATTTGTGTGCGTGTGGCAGGCCAGACACAGGGTGTGACCATCTGCCAGGGACAATGTGCAGCAGCAGGTTGGGCACAGAAGCCAAGCACCAGGGAGGTGATGGCCTCCTCCTCACCCCCACAGGGACGTGAGCTCAAGGTCATCCTTTACATGCGAAATAAAAGCACTGCAAACACAACTTCCTGTCTGCAGTACTTGAAGTGAGTGAATAGCACTGCAAGTTACATTCTTTTTCATAAATTTGTCTAAGTATAATTTGTAAAGGAAGAACCAAACAGCTGGTAACTCATTTCTCATTTTCATGATGTACTTATGTCGTTGAGGGTCAGTGGTGTCTGAAACTTGCACAAAGCAGGCACAAATGTGCCCTGCTGGTGACCACCCTCATGATGCTCACTGATTATTTCAGCTCACACACCAGCAGGGCTGACCAGCCCATTTCTTAGTGCAGCCCAGCACATCTGCTCCTGGTTGTGAGATATGGTGGTGGCTCTGTGGGCAGTCCTGTCCCACTTACCCTCCCCTGACCTCCACTCAGTGAAGAATTTCCCTGCTGGAGGACACCTTTTGGATAATATGCAGTTGTGGTATTCAGCTCCTTTGCTTCTTCCTCATCCAGGTTTAGCATGGAGGATTACACCAGGCTATGCTGCAGTGTCTGACCTGTTGTGAGCAATTTAGTCTGCAGATTTTGTCCCCAGCTGTAAGGTATGTAAGGCTAACTGGTACTCTGGCCAAATCTTTTCTTTTGACAAGCAGTTTATTAAGGAGCGCAAAAATTGCTCAACAAATTTTATTAGCATCAGAATTTGCATTGGTAACAATGAAGAAGCCTCAGTCTGTACTAGAATTTTATAGAAAGATTTTTATCTCTGGGCTCAGACTTTTAGGGACTCATACATGTCTAAACTCTGTTCCTAAGAAAAATATTTTTATCTCAGCTTTCATTCTCAAAATATGTGGGGACCTAAGTAGTCTTTTGGGCAGTTCCATCCATACAATTAGGCACACTCAAAATTCCTTGGGCTGAAGACTTTCCCAGAACAGGCATTTCATCTATGCTAACAAAATGGTTTTTTTCATTTGGAGGGACCCTCATTCAACATGGCCAAAGTTTCACCGTATAAACATGGGGAACTTAAGCAGAGACTTTCTGGGAAATTTGGTGACAAAACAAATCAAAGCCTTTTAACAAAATTATAGAATTCTTTAAAAAGAAGCTAAAAATAAGCATTCATTTAATATATTAATATATTTATATATTTATTAATACATTTATTGACATATTTACACTAATAAATATATGATATGATATGATATGATATGATATGATATGATATGATATGATATATAATATAATATATATTATATATAATATATATGATATATATGATATATATTATATACATTATATATTATATTTTATATATTTTATATATTATATATTATATATTATATATATTATATATTATAATTGTATTATGAATTTTATAAAATTAATAAAATAAATATGTATTAATGAATTTATACATTTATATATTTATTTAATGTATTAATATATTTAATTTCCTGTTCTTCGATAGCTGTGACCTCCACCATCACCACAGAGTGTTCTCTTGGAGCTTTTCATTACATCACTATGCCGGCTTTGAAAAACTGTTTGCCAACTCTCTTGTTGTTTAAAATATGATGAAAACCTTGATCACTTTTTCCTCCCAGGCAGAGGCATGGCTTGTGAAGCAGTGTATAAACAGGGGGATTCAATGTCTGCAAGGCCAAGGGCTCCCAGCACCCAGACTGCCCCTGCCTCTCTGGCAGACCAAACTTCCTCTCAGTCTGCCTTCAGCACAGACCTGAAGAACAATTGTCATTATTGCTCCCCTCCCTCATATTGCTGCACTTCTAAATACTGCATTGCTATTGTGTGATTCTCCAGTTTCCTCCATGCTATTGAATTCTATTTTCTGTTACAAAGTTAGGACAAGACTGAGTGTTTATTTTCAGAAATCCAGCCCCAGAGGAAACAATTCTGATTTTCCTCTTTTTGGCCATCTGTCTTGCTGATAATTTGTTGTGTTGCAGACAAAACTTATTTTTAACTAATTCTGAGCTGCAGCATTTGGCTTTGTTGCCCCGCACTGTTTTGCCTGTTTCATGATAATTTTCCAAGATGTTTCTGCAAAGTCAAGTTCCTACAGTAAATATCTCTCTGAAGAAGCTTGTCTCCCATTTCACTTCAGTTACACTTGACACTAAGCAAAAAGTCTCAGATTTATCATTGAGGGTGGAAATGGCAGTCTTGCTGACTCTGATATTGCAATTTTTTTAATTTCATTTTTTTATGCCCAACATATTTAATCACAGAATCATATGATTGTTTGGGTTTGAAAGGGACATTAAAGAATATTTATTTCCAACCTTCCTGCCATAAGCAGGGGCACCTTCCACTAGATCAGGTTGCTCAAAGCTCCATTCAGCTTGGCCCTGAACTTCCAGAGACTTGGCATCCAAAATTTTGAGCAACCTCTGCCAGTGCCTCACCATCCTCACAGGAAAGAATTTTTTCCTAGCGTCTAATCTAATCTAAACCTACACTCTTTCAGTTTAGAGCCATTACCTCTCATCCCCTATCTGCCCCTGTAAAAAGTCCCTTTCCTGCTTTCTTGTAGGTCCCTCTTTAGGGAGTGGAAAGTGCAGTAAGGTCTCTCTGGAGTCTTCTCCAGGCTGAACAACCCCAACTCTCTCAATCTGTCTTCATAGGAGAGGTGATGGAAATGAAAAGAATGACAATGAAAACAAAAACCAGCCCTGAACCAATGAACAAGAGATCCCAAAGCATAGAGTCTTCTTACTCTTTTTGAGATTTTAGAATAGATTATTTCATTTGGAAGGGACCTAAAATTGAAGGTTTGTTGTGGAATGCTGTAGATTTAAGGAAAAGCAAATAAAAACCCCCAGATGCCTCAAAGTGGCTCTCAACATCTACAATGATCACTATAGATTTAAGATAAGAGCTTCTACTCACTGAGTTAAGATTCTGATGCTTCCTGAATGGTGACTCCCAAACTGTAGAATGAAACCTCACACATAGGGACCAAAATTAAAAGTAAACATCATGTAAGAAGGTGACAAAAACTCCCTTGCAAACAGCAACTCCCCACCCCCTAAAAAAACCCCCAAAACAAAGAAACTGAAAGCAAATGTAAGATTTGTTAACAAACAAAAAACAGAAGATGCACTGAGTATATTTTTAAAAGAAAATTTTAAAAGCAAGGAAAAAGTTTGATCAGAAATATAATGTCCACTAAGGTGCTATTTCTTTTGATGGGAAACACCAGAAAGAGGAAACCTTTTATTTTTATTTCTTGCCCTAGTGAGTCAGGATATCACTCATGGAAAAGTGGGAAAGCAGTGTCAAATAGTGGTGACAGGAAACATAACAGCAGCAAATTTCTTTCAAGGCCCACTGATCTTGGGGTGGGTTGTTTCAAAAATCTGAAGTGACTGAAGGACAATATGCATCTATTTGTGAGCCAAGCAGCAGTTCTCATATCCTTAGGCAGACAATTTTCCTCCCATTACCTTCAGGGATGTAGGTTTCCATACCAAAGGAGAAAAAGTATTAGCAGGATGTGAGATTCACTCTTTTAATATGTTGATTCAAAAGGGGAAAGCTGAGTCACTATTCTGGGAATAGAAACATTTACAGGTATCATGGCAATGCAAAAGGGGAAGATTTCCTAATTTCCCTGGGTTTTGAGCTTGCTAAAGAATAACTTGGGAGAATCCTTTTCCCCTCAGTCATGCACTTAGAAATTTTCTGGGTGGTATGTGAAATAAAGGGTCTGACTTTGAGCTTCCTGTTAGTGGCCCTAATCAAGAAGGACCCTGCTGAAGCCAGCATTGCACTGGGTACAATAATTTGAAATGTGTGTGGAGAAGATGAATAAGATTATCTTTTTCAGCAGATATTATCTGCTGAAAATATTGCTCAATTTGCTCCGATCAGTAGATTATGATGCTGTTTTGAATAATATAAACCAAATTCTCATGTCCTTGCTTTCAATGATTCCCAGCAAACTACAAAGGAAGCCATTGAAAAGAACTTTTCTGTGTTTCTAAACTGCACAAGAGAGGAAAGCTTCAAGGCTGTATTATAGACATTCAATAATATTTCAAAGGAATCCTTAAAAGGATTCCAAAGCTAGAGGACACTGTTATTATTTTACTGGATCTTGTATATAAATAGAGCACAAATTTCCAAACAGTGCCGAATCTTTTCCGTAAGTGAGTGACATTTGTTGAGCAGGAATAGCTTTTCAAAGCAACACTGAGTTGAAAAATGAATCTAGGAGAAGAAAAGCAGTATATTTTTGTTTCAATATCTATTTCAAGTCTGTGATTCATCTCTACACAACTAACATGACTGTATCCTAGGGGACAGGATAAAGCAAGCAGTGAGGGGGGTGGCGAGTGCCTTCTGTGAATTCCTCATGTAGTGGTGAACAGATGGGATATAAATCATGTTTTCATAGCCTATAAAGAAAAAGACTCATCAGTCACTGCAACTGTGATGTGATATAAAGATTAGTTCATGATAGATAATGCAGCATTCCAGCAGAGTGTTCTAATGCTGTCTCAAGGCTAAAATATTACATTGCACACTGTTTGTTACAGATATGACAGAAGGGAAATACTTTGGTTACAATTATCTCAAAGCTACTGGTCTCTCAAACAAGATAGGAAAAATATCACTTTAGATTTAGATTGTGCAGTCTAGATGGTTTTCATTAGGAATAAAACTTCAATCTCATGTCTCAGCTTTGCAGCTGTCCAGGGAAACCCATGTACTTTTCCAGGGTCAAATAATCTTTGAAGAATGGAAGGCGTTTGTGGTGTGTGCAGTAACATAACTTAAAGAAGACAGGAGAGAAAAAAGAAGGTAAGTAAATAGCATTATAGAATGAAAATAATTTTTATAAATTGTAATGTGTTGAGGTAATATTGTAGGTCAAGGGAAAAAAGGAACATGGATAGCCTTGCATCTGGAAAATTCAGCATTAGAGGCTTAGAAGCTGCTCTTTCTTGGAAGCAGTTAAGGATTTGCCTCTGATTTCATAGCAAAGAAGAAATACCATTTCTAACTTCTATCAGTACCTCATAGCCAAGTTAACTTGTTTCTCAGACTAAGGAACTGGAGATAGAGACACTGCAAGGTTTACATGCAATGGAATTTTGCAAATGAAAATCCAACAATCAGAAGAATTACTTCAGTCCTCATTAGAACAAGACATTTTTTACAGTTTCCTTTCAGAAATCTCCCTTAGTTTCTTTAAATTCCACTTACAGAAACCATGATGCCATCCTCTGACAGCCTGACAGATTGCACTAAGCCAATTAAATTAAACAAAACCATTGCACAGACACTAAAATATGTTACCCCAAAACCTTATTGTCTTGAATCTTATTATTAGAAAGATTTCCATCTTGAACAGGCAACATTGTTATAAATGATACAGTTTACTGGAAAAAAAACATACAGCTCAATATCCTAACAGTGATAGAAATCAAACCAGTTGTGAAGATGTACTGATTTTTAATGAATTTCATATATAAGTATAAATCTATATAGTGTAATCTAAAATATATAGTATAAATCTATCAAGAGATAAGACTTAGGCATCCAAGTGGCTTCAAAAAAGTTCCATAATAAAGCTAAGTTTCTGAATTCTGTCATCAGTGTATCCCTCTTAAAAAATCACAATCGACCAACCAAAAAGAACGCCAAAGCTCCAAATTCCCCAAAACTTCAAAATGTAAAACCTTTATATCTCTCCTGGAAGCTAACCTGGGAACTCTCCAAATATTTGTGGGTTCTTGAAGCTGTCTTTGGGATGCCACCCAAGGGAAAGCTCTTCTGATGATCCCAAGTGTGCAGCTTGTGTTCCACGAATGACAGATTTAATCTGTGAGATTCAGTGCACCATAGAACTAATCAACCATGAAAAACTAAGGTACTATATTCTTTCTCCTTCCTTCTCCTCCCCCAGCAATGTCCAGCATCCATTGGTCAGAGTGAGCACTTACCTGACTGTGGAGGAGAAAGCTCAGATTCCCCTTCTGCACATGGGGAGGCAAACACTGATGTTTCTGAGGCCAAGGCTGCACTCACTGAGCTGTAGAATACTGTTTGCTATACTCCCATCTTAGTGCTTAGGCCCTAAAGAGAGATTAATTGGACAAGAGAGCAAATCCAAGTGTTTTAGTGGTTAGGAAACTCAGCTGGGAGTAGGCAAGTCAAACTATTTCTCCAATTGCATATTTTAAGAGGGATTAGACAAAAAGCACTAATATGCAGTTTTACAGACAGAGTTTATTAATGCAGCTGCTGTGATCATTTCAAATTTCCTAGAAAATGATGTGCAGCTGATGAATAGACAACTGAAGTTATTTAAAGGTTTTCATGTCTTCTCCTAGCCAGTTTTTTTCTATAGTGGTGAGTGGGATGGATGCTAACTCTTCAATAGCTCCCCTGAGATGAAGTGAGGATCAAAATCAGAAGGAGGCAGAGAAGGTGAGAGCTATTTTGCATGAAAAATCTTATTGCCTTCAAATATCCCCAGCCAAGTGATTACACTCTTCAAGTTGGTCAGGAGAGAGAAATCTCAAAATGACACTGTGGTAACCAGTAAGACCAGCTAAGAATTTTTCAGCTGACTTGGCCTCAAGTTTCAAGAAATGCTTCAGAAATTATTACATTTTTCATTTAACCTGAGCTGTTAACCATATAGGTCCTATCATTATCTGAACCTATGCTGCCAAAAATTTCAGCTGCAAAAACTTCAAGGTGAACAAGTAATAATCAGTCTTTAAGTTGCATTAGTTTTCACAGTGGAGACTTGAGATATTAATTCTGGCAGTTTTTCAGTGAAATCTTAACGCTGATGTGAGGCAAACACATCAGGATAAACTATCATGGTTGTAGGTATGCTAAATAAAGTGCGAGAAATGTGTGCAATGACATGATACTTAGCTGGTTATGAAAATACAATCTTATTTTACAATCTTTGTTATGAAAAACTTGCAACATGAAGTGGGAGATGCATGAGGAATGGGAAGTGAAGTCCCTTGGAAGGTGCAGTCCATCGGTGGTGTCCAGAGGGTAAGTCAAAGTCATGGCCAAGTCGCTCTTGCCATTGAAGCATCAGTCACAGGATTGCTCCTGGACTTGTCAGAGTTGCCCTTCCAGCAGCCTACAAAAAGTACAGTCTATCCTTCAAGGGGACAGTCAGAATAAAGCCTCCAGGCAAAATCTGCCTTTCTGTGCCCAGAAACTGTCTAGGGTTTTTTAGTGGGTTTTTCCCCCCACCCTGTTTGTATTTCTTTTGTTTTCTTTTGTGTTTTGAGCTGGCTTGTTTGTTTTTTCCTCATTAAATCTTGCTATTATGCTATTATTTTGTAACTGGGATGTGCATGGAATAGGCAATTGACAGCTGCAGTACAGGAAAAAGACTCCTGATATTTGGATTTTTAATTTCCAGTTGTGGAATGGCCCTACATTCTAGTTCTGATTATCTGATGTGATAGCATTTTCCATGGCTTGTATTATAGCACGGAGGAAATAGTCAAGTGGCTTGAGAGACATTATCCTCATTTCTATGTCAAATTCGCTTTGCTGTTTTTGCTTTGATGGGGATTTTTGGTGCTGCTTTATTTTAATATAAAACATTGTTCCACCACTTGATTTAACAGATATTCTTTTCCTGCAGTCATTTCCTGTTAAAATGGATGTGCTACAATGGAAGTCTCTTACCAGGCAGGTTTGAAGGAGGCACTTCCTATTTCCCTGGAGTGAGTCATGGGGTTTTGTCACAGACGTCTTTTGTGAAAAATCCTTTCTTTAGGATTTTTCCCTCTTCTGGGAAGCTGCGGCCCCAGAAAGAGAATGTAAACAATGGTTATCAGCTGCTGTGAAATGCAACATGTGCACCTGTGATTGGCCCATGTTCCATGTGTACAATTAAGGGCCAATCAAAGACTGAGCTCTCTCTGGGAGAATCAGAGAGAGCTCCCTTGTTGATTCATTCCTTTTCTATTCTTAGCTTAGCAGCTTCTGAACTTTTCTCTCTATTCCTTTTAGTATAGTCTTAATGTATTATATATCATAAAATAATAAATGCAGCCTTCTGATCACAGAGTCAAGATTCTCGTCTATCTCTTCACCCCTGAGGAACGCTTGCAAGCCCGGCAACAGGGTTTATGTGGGCAGGGAAGATGGGGTGACCTCCAGGCAAGTCCCAGGCCAGCTGTGAGAGGCTGCCCAGTGTCTGCCCTCGCACAGCCCCAGCCAGGAGCCAGCACTGAGCCCTCACTGCCAGCCCCGGGCTGCACACAAACCCACAGCTCCTCAGCAGAGCAGCCCTGCTGGGCTTTTGTGAGCACTTGTGACAATTTCCTGTGCTGATCAGATAATCAGTCAGTTCAGAAGCAGAACTTTGTAGATCCCTAATTAATTTGTTCATGGTGCATCAGGTTTCTGAGACAGCTCTTCCCTTCTTAGCAAGAATTAAAGCAGAGGAAGTACAGAAGCACTGAGGATTGCTGTCAAGCTATAAAGTACGGATGGTTCTCATCTAACTTAAATCAGCCTCACTGCAGAAAGCATTCTTAACTGGGCACTTGAACACACATTAAAACACATCCCAGGAGCTGTTTTTATCACAGAACAGATAATGGATTATAAAAAATACAGCATAATTTGACACAGTGTGCTGTTCACATACTGATATATTTAAAAATTGCTTCAGTGGCAAGATTATATTGAAAATTTTAGCATGTGAACATCCAAAGCTGTTTGCAGTTATGATGTCCCATTGTACTGCACTAAAAATGCTCTGATTCTTGTCATATCAGAGGTCTCAATGTCTTATAATCAAAGCTAAACAAAGCTATTCTGAAATAGGACAAAATGTTGTTAAGTTTTATGTTTATTTATTTTGTTTTTTCACATTTAGAATATATTTTTTCCCAAAATTGCTTGAAGAACAGAAATTCTCGATTGTGATTGGAAGATGAAAAAATTAAGGATTCATCTAGAATATCCTCAGAAGCGAGGCAAGGGGGACAACAACTTTAAGAATTGAGTCCTACATATCCTTGAACATTAAAGAAATAGGAAGGTGAGGAAAATTCTTACAAGGTCAAAGTTTGAGTTTGATTTTAGGAAAGTCCAGTCAAGATGTACTTCAAAAGATAGGACTTGCCTGAAACAAAATCAAGTAAACAGTAAGCAGAAATTATTAGGGAAGGTTGCACAGAGGACAGAAATGAGTTTAGCTAAGAGCAGCTGGTGTGGTCACAAAAATTATTTTAAAAACAAAGAAGCATGAGACTTTCAAGGGAATGAGTGGGTGCTTAGATTTACCCAAAGGTGAAAGAAATAAGTACTTTGTAAGTATTTTGTTTCCATCAGCTGTTATTGTAGAGGACTTTGAGGTATATTTACTCAGTCTTTTCAAGAAATAAATATTGATAAGGATCAAAAGAGATTGGGTATTCACACTAGGTAAGAAATGAAAGAGTAGAGAGATTTAAAAAAATAAATTAAAAGCACCAGGTGCTTGGAAGAAGAGCTGAGCTGCTAAGAAAATAGAACTCTGTTTAAAATAGTTCGCTACACTGAAGGCCCTGGGAATTATAAATCATTTACCTATCCCTTACCTATCCTTTAAGGAGTCACTAGGGAAATTCAGAGAGCAGTAAACCTTTTTTTCTATACCCAACCAACATCTGTTGGCATCAAAACTTTGTAATTCCCAACAGAAATCACAAAAAAATCTCCATAAAAGGAGTGTCTTTCTTGCCTCTAATGAGCAAGGATTGTCTGAATATATAAGGGAAATACAGGAATTATTTGATCTCATGGATTCAGAATCACAAGGTCTGTCTTTACAAAATGTGCTACAAATTTTGTGGGTGATTTGCTTAGGTCAGAACAATGCCTTTGCAAGCAATAGCAAAAGGCAAGCTCCTGTTTGAATCCAATGTTTCTGTTAAGACAGGAGGCAGGGGAATAGATAGCAGGTTGTTTATAGAAGAGCTTCACCTATACCCAGGTAAGATATGTGCCTGCTGCAGTTAAAGCCATCTGGTCTGATTTGAATTAACTATTTTTATCCTAAAGAAAACTGTAATGTAGCATTAGACACAGCAAAATATGTCAGTTGAAATGCCACAGTGGACAGGCTCTCTTGGGCTAAAAGAATGATGTTCTCTGTTAGTCTCACCACAGAGCAATTTGCATTAGCAGGCAGCTTGTTTATATTGATAATGCTGTGCAAAAACAGTGCTGGCAATTTCAATTGGTTTTATCAGTCTGAACACACATAGCTGGATTTTTAAATTACTGTTGAACAGAACATTCTCTTCCATTTCTAGATTATACTCATTTCTCAATACTTTGCAGAATTCAGAAATGAACAGAAATGTGACTTGCATGATTCCATAGTTGCAATGGAAAAATGAATTATAATTAGATACTGCTGTAGTGTAGCAATTACACTGCCCTACATTCTGATGGGTGAATTCTGGAATATGTAATGTTGCAAAGTTGATAAAGAATGGGACGAGATAAAACATGCCTTTTATTTTTAGTTTTATTTTTAAATGTATTTTTGTGAGACTTCCTATCAGGATTGGTTTATGCATCTTCACAAACCGAGTTTGCTACATTCAAAGGTAAATAATTTTTTTATTTTAAGTTGTGCTTAAGAGGTCCCTTAGCATGTCCTTTTGCCATTCTTTCAGCAGATCTAACTCAACCTGCCTCATTGAATCCCTTTAGGAGAATCATAAGGAAAGGCCCATAATAATCTGTATGCTGCATTGCATTAGCAAAGCCAAATGTTTTCCTTTTTTCCTACTGCCACTATCTGCCTTGGTGAGGCTTGCTGGACATCCTGCAGCAAGGTCTGGTGCCCCCTTTAATTCCCCAGAAGCCTTTGGTCAGGATTTTGGGGCCACAGCCACAAAGGCCCCTGCACAGCTCTGGGGGTCAGGATGGCCAAGCTCAGCTGGGGAGAGAATGGGCAGACAGCAGCTCATGGGGTAAGGCATTCTGAGCTAATGTTTGAAGAAAACAAGACTTTTTTTGGGCTCCCAGATGTGTTGAAGCACTTCTTGGACTTTGAGAGCTGGTAAATACATTTCTATATAAATAGCCACAGTGCTATTCCATGCCATTCAATAGAGATCATTTCCCAAGGGTACCAAATCATGCAGATTTCTAAATTGTAAGAAATAACTAGTGTCAGACTACCACTGGAGGTAATAATCAAATAATGCAATTCCAGACTTCTAACTACTGTCAAGTGAACTGAGAACAAAATGAAAAATCACACACCATTATCAATTTGAAGAACTTTATCCAAAACCACAATTTCCATCTGATATTAACAAAACTTGTCATTTTCACCATAGTAAAGGAATGAACCAGTACTAAGTACACATATAGTGAAAGCAGTCAATAAGTGGAAATGAACATATCAGGAGCTTAAAAGAATACATTTCTCTTAACTAAACTTGCTAATTACAGTAAACTTGGAGAAAGCAGAGGGCATTTTTAAAGTTGTTTTTGTCTTTACAGATAGAGCTCCACGATCCAAGAACAATGATTACAACAGTAAAGGTTTTTCTAGAAACCAACCCATGTATTACAAAAACAATACAGAGAATCCCTGCAAACCTGATAATGTACAAAACAGGATAGCAGAGAGAAAGCACAAGAGAATTAAATTGTTCAGGATTATTAAGAAAAAGTAACAGTGCATACTAAAGGGCTCCTGTAAAGCTGCTTTACATGAACTGAAGAATATAATTTCCATATGACTGTGATTTTGTGTGAAGCACAGATGCTTTCAGAAGTGTCACTATTTAGCTTTTTTTGGGAGAAAAAGCCCCAGATAATTAGGCAGTATTTGAGATAACTGAAAAACAAACGTAATAGGCTACCTCACAAAGCTAACAACCAGATTTATTTACATAAGCTTCACACTTCACTGAGACTTTGTGCTCCACTCCTTCTGAACTTCCAAACTTCAGAACTGGAAGAGGACTTACTTAGAGAAAGAACAAAGATTTCTCAGGTTGGGTGCTCATACTAGGAAAAAATAGTGCAACTGTTTGCTACGTTATGTACCCTTCCAGCATTTTTATCAAAATATTCAGACTTGGTTTTATTACCTTCTCATTTAAAAAAATACAGCATTCTGCTTTCTTTCTTGCTTTTGATTAAGAAATTACAGACATTTTTACATTTAAAATAAAAACCCCAGCAATCCACGGCTAGTCCTGCAAACTGATCCAGTGAAGCAGATGTCAGAAGTACAGCAGAAGTGTTATTAATGGAGTCGACTCCAGGTGGAGGCAAAGGTTCCTCTGGATGGAGCAGCGTGCAGGCTCAGGAACTTCAATCATCCTTATGAAGGCAGCAGCTGAGATGGGTTTTAGGCCTAGACTTGAAAGAGTTCAATGTTATTTGTTCATTGGTGGGAGTGAACTTCTCAGGAAATGCGATATCACTGTAATGGCTGCAGCTCAGGAAGCTCCCAGAACACCAGGCTGCAGAGCTCCCTCAGTTCTGGCAGAAGAATGTGCTTTCCTTTGGGTACAATGGCATTTCTAAATGTTCAATCTGGCTGTAGCAGCTTGGCTGTGTGTCTGAGAACTGCAGGTGTGATTAGATTTGAAATAGCTTAGCACATTGTGCCTGTTTTTCTTTTCTGAATAGGCTGCTCTTTAATGGCCCTGACCCCACAGTAAATCTCATGGAGCTTTTCTGTTCTCCTTAGGACCCACTCCCACTGCCCTCACCTGACCCCAAGAGCATTACCACTGATTCTGATCTGCTAACAAAACAAAGGACTTTGGATTGAGAAAAAGCTCAGGAAGTGCTGGCTGCAGAACAGTGCAGTGGATCCGTACAGTCTGAATTTTTGAAAGGTAACTTTGCATTGTATGGATACTGACAACACAGTTACCAAGCTTCACAGCCACATCTTGCCCTCTGCTTAGGGCAAACACTTTGTGATTTGCTAAGGCAGATAATGATTAAGATTTTCTCCCAGAAGAGGCCTTGTGTCACTGCTCCTTGCCCTCACTGTGGAAGGTCCTTTCTCATCACTAACCTTACTCTCAGAGGTCAGCCAAGGAGCTGGCTACAAAGGGCTGAAGAACACTGCTGGCTTCCAAATGCTCACATGCTCTGACACCAAGGAATGAAAAGAATACAGCAAAGACAAGGGGAGAAATAAAATGAAGGCACAGAGACTATGTAATGGTGGCAATGAGTTCAAAGAGATGGATGTGAGTTCAAGGGTAATATAGGGAGGAATGAGGAAGGATAGAGACTAAAGGATTGGGCAGTGACTTTGGAGACATTCTGTGATTCTCTTGCTTGTTTCTTTTCTCAGCATCTTTAAAGTCTGGATAATAGGAAAACTGAAGATTAAAATGAGTCAATGCTACTGTACGGATGATACTTGACTCATTAATGTTCCATGCTTAAGAAAATAGGGTTGGTTTTGCTTTTGCAGGACTAAGCAGAGCTTTAGGAGGTAACTCCTGTATGTATTCTACTAACACAGGAACATTTTAGAGTATTTTCTGCAACTGAAAATAGCAGCCTGGGAAAGACAGAATGGGTGGCACAAGCTCTTAAGAATTCCAGAAGAAGGGAGACTATTTGTGCTCACACAAAAGGGCCTTGCTACCAACAGCTCAAGTCTGCCTATGTCACTCAGGAAAAACTGCCTTAGGGACATGTCCTTGAGATGATTGTGACATGTTTGTCTTATCAGGGTTTTCTTTTCCAGTTCATGGCTGTGTTGGTGTAATTTCCAAACCAGCAGAAGTAGTTCTGCACGTTTCAGTGTAAATGCTCTAGGACAGGCCAGAATGAGATAAAATTGTCATACATTTTGTTCTGCAAAGGCAAATATTTCCCTGGAACTGCTTATGTAGGTAATAGGACACTTGCTTCTTTTATTTGTGCCTGAAGAACCACAAACTAAAATGGGACATGGCTGGTCCACAGCTGTTAGGAGCTCCCTACATGTCCAGAGAAGAGCATAGTGGTGACTTCATTTTCCCTGTTTTGTGCTGAAAAGAAGAGGTAAAAGGCAAAGATGGGTTATAAGAGGAAACACAAAAGGTGTCAGATTAAGGGCAGTAGAGACTTTAAGGTTCAGGATGCCTTGACTACTTTAGGATGTTCTCAGACAAGAGGTAAAGGGCTAAATGCATGTTAAACCACCCCTCTTTTGACCTTATGGTTACTGAACAATGTTCCAGGAACAATGCAGCTAACAGAATATTGATCTCTGGCTCTTCTGTGACTAGAACAAATGTGCTTGTTTCCCTGAGGATGAGCAGGCTGTGAGGGGAGGAGGGACAGGCTGTACCTGGAGGTTCAGCTCCCACTCAGCCCTGGCTGTGTGTCCAGGGAGCCAGCAGGGCTCAGAGGGACACAGCAGCAGATAATGAAGCACTCAGCCCTGCCCGTCATGGATTGTGGCTGACATTATCACCAGGGACCTCACTGCCCTTTCCTTCCTGCACATTAATCACATGAAATCCAATTCTCCAGAGCTCTGAATGTTCCAAAGGCACAGATGCATTTTGATCCGGGATTCTGATCTTTAGTCCATTTACCTCAAATGGAAATCACGCCTAAAAAGAGCAAATTTCCAGATTCTACTCTGTGATTAGCCACAGGAAACTCAGTCAAATTACTTTGGATAAATGGACAGTGCTACACGAAATTAATAACTCAGTGGCCTACAGAGAAATGTGAAAAGGATATTACCAACTGGAATTGCCTGAGTATAGCAAAATGAAAGCTTTTAATAATAGACAAAATACATAACAACCCAGAGACTAGAGACTCCTGTTTTCACTTGGTCCCAGACACAAAGGTGTATTTTTTTTTATGTTCAAAAGGTGTACAGGGCAAGACAATAATGGCTGGATGCTTCTATTCACTCTTGATTTGGGGCTGATTGTTACAGTCTGCTTAGCAGCTGGGTGGGATGCTGACTGCCTTCAAGTCCTATTGCAAGTGAGGATTTTGGAGCAGGGATCTCATTACTTCTGAGTTATCTATGACCTCATCTGCCCACGGAAAAGGCTAAATGCCGTTTTTGTAGCAGATGAGTCTCCCTGCTACTACTTTTGCATCCATTTCAAAATTGGTTTTTCAGCTTTGCAAGTGTGCTGACACAGAAATACAGGTTGTTAACGCTGTGGGCAAGCACAGACTCCTACTTGCAGATAAAAATATGATAGGAATAGCTCTAGTGGGTTTGCCCACTCAGTTCTCCTTTCTAATGTGCCATTGCACCCACCTGAATAATTGTTCAGCCTTTAGTCTCTTTGCTGTGGTGGCTGCACAGCTGCTGTGTCGAGCAGGTGGCTGCTTTGAGAAAAAAAATCCTTTAGAGGGAGTTTGATTATTTGGTATGTTGCCATAGATCTCTAGATCCATGGCTAAAAGGGAATTATTAGGGCACCCCAGTTTGTCTTCCTTGGCTCATTGATAACTTTGCAGGGCAAAGTTGCTTCTTGTGTTTGTATGATGAGGTTGCACAACAGAGCTGGAGGTGAAACACCCCTAGAGGTAGAGCATATAGAAAGTGGTTTGCTTCACCTCCCAGGGAATGAACTGCAGTAGGGATTTCCTAACTGCTATCTGTGCTAGACATTTTAAACTGAAGCACTTTTCAAGTGGAACCTTTTCTCAGGCTCATACATAAAGTGCTCAGCAAAGCACAGAACCCTGTTCTTTTAAAGAAAAGGCTTCAGAAAACAGCTCTGGGGAATGTGTCTGGGCTTGGCTTCTTCATCACTCCTCAGTGAGTGACATCAATTATCCAGCTCCTGGCTCCAAGGAACAGAGAAACTATAGTGGTCCAAGTCAAGCTGTGTTGAGAGTTCAAGAGGCAACATATTTCACAGGACCATAACTGTGAAACATCCTGCACTCAGCACTGCTCCATTCCCCTCTGCAGCTTCTCTGAACTTATTGATGAATTAGTCCCCTTTTTCAATGGTTTCATTTAAACCTCCACTAACCTCCCAGAAGAGACGAGTGGTTGTAGTGCACAAAGCCAGAACACAACATCCAGAAATGCAGTGTGCATATTGTCACTATCAAAGCAGAGCAGAGCTGGAACCAGCTCTGCAATTTGGGGATCTTCAATACACCTGACAATATTCCACACTCACATGCAGTATCCTTGTACCTGCATGCTAGAAGTAACTCTTCCTCCCAACACAGAAGCCATACAGTTAGTGTGCAGCTTAACTATGAGGCAGGAATTGCCTGCACTTGCTGCTTGTACCCAGCTTGCCATGTCACCCTGTCAAGCCAATTACTTAAATTAAAGTTTTGTCTGGCCCTTCTTGACAACACAGCCTCTAATAATGAAAATACGTATGATGATGATCTGGATGCAGGAGGTGGAACTCATTGTTTTCCAAGGCTCCTGCTATTACTATCAGTTTCACATGAAAGCAGGGCATTTTCTTGGGGAAAAGCAACACAGAAGTGTCACTTGGTTTCACTAGTAGAATAGTGGGTTTTTTTGCTGTTCCCTCTCTAATGCTTTTCTTCATGGTTGAAGAGTTTAGTCCAGTGCTCTGGGAGAGAGTTGCAAACATTGCTAATTGCACTAAGATTAATATTCTAGGAAATTTAAGCAAAGCACTCCACTGGCAAATTCATTAGGCAGCAGAATAATCCCACTGGGCAAGTACCATTGTGTCAAACTGGTTTTAGTCAAGGTGGAAATGTTTTGCTCTTTATGCCAAAATGCTTGCAGGATCTGGCCTAACTAGACAGCCTGCAGGAACAATGAAGACAAGTCCATGAATAACTGATACAATTACAAAGGCAACAGAACATCAGAAAATGGTTGGGGACAGTACATTACACTAAGCAACATTTTCACAGATCCTACATGTTTACACACCCGACCTTGTCCTGCTATATTCTTCATTGGAAACTTCTCTGCAGCTTTCCAACATCTTCCTTTCTGCTCAGCAAGAATATGGAGGGATGCAAAAACAAACAAGGTAGGTAATTTATGCAGCTCCTCTGCTTTTTGTTGTCCTGTGGCTATGAAGGAATCAATAGCTATTTTAGGAAATGAAAATAATAATATTTCTTTCATCCTTAAGACTACAGTTATTTTATTGGACAGAATTTGCTTTCTTTCCCTCTGATCTTCCAGAACTGGAGCTCTTAAACTTTTTCCCAGTATAGGTCTTGTCTGTCCTCAACCATCTTCACAAAATCCTGCCTCCAAATAGGGAAATAACAACACACACAGATGCTCATAATTGTTTTTCTCAGCCTCAAAATAACCTAATTTATTTTCTCCCCACTGCTAGCTCTGTTTGCATCTTTCCTAGCTTTAAAGGACAGTTCACAGAGAGGGAAAAATATACACAGTGACTGCTGAGTGGTTATAAAGACTGATTTGGGGCATGCTGCTTTGATTCAAGTAACTGTCCACCAAGCCCTGCAGGAAAATGGGTTTAAAGAGAAAAGTGGGAAATCCAAACCTCTCTATACATTCAGCAGCTCATAGCCCAGCCTCAAGCTCAGTAGCAGGCAAGTGTCAAAAATAGTCTCTGTTCCTGCAGACAAGGTTTCTGGAATTAGGGTATTAGCTGTATGAGACAGAAAACCTAGACAGTACATGCAGACATAGAAGAAGAATTTGTCTGCAGCTCTCAAAGTGCATACATTTTGTGTATTGTTGCTTAATTTTTATGGGGGTGAAGAAAGATTTCCAACAGTGGTGATTTTTTTTTTTTCTTCTCTCAAGATTTTACAATTTCTCAAGCAAGGAAGGCTACAGCTTGTCTCGAAAAGATACAGCTCTTGAAAATGAACTGCCCATGGAAAAAATGCAGTAAAAATGTTGCCTCTCAGTGGAACAAATCCAAAAGATAATCAGAGTCATTACCTAAAGCCAGTTATAAAAAAAATCTCGTCCAAGATCCTCGCCAGAACCCAGAGATATATTAATACTGAGATACAAGCACTTGCACATCTGACACTTATTACTTTTCTTGTGTTGTTTCTACCCCAGGACATACCTGACTCTTAAATTCACCCCTGCATAAGCACTGAAGTGACCAACCTTTCTTTCAATTCTATCTTTCTCATAGACATATTCACTATAAATTAGGCTATACAATTTTTCCATCATTCTTTCAGTACATCAATAACCTCATGAAAGCACATAGCTGCTGTAAGAAATCTGGATTGCAGTCCAGCGAGATGAGAAGTGTGGTATTAGGCTTTTGTTTCCTGGAAGGAATGCATATACAAACCACTGCAAACCAGTACCTCTAGACAGAAATGGGAACTTGTGCTGCTACTCTGTTTACCATTTTCTTTTCTGAAATTCAGAGCAGAGCAGCAGTAGTTGTGCCTCCTCCTGAAGAGCAGGCAGGTTCAGCATAAATGTATTGATTACCAGCTCCAGTTACTGAAACTGGAAGGCAGGTAACAGACAGCCTGCATCTGCCTGTCATGGCTGTGAGACTGATGATTTTGAGTACAGCCCAGGAGTCTGCAGCCATGCTGAAGACCCACACATGATGAACTTAGATTTCATCAGAACCGAGCCAATGCCAATGACTTGGTCCATCAAGGAAATTAAGATGTTCAGAAAACACAACTCGGAACAATTCCATATAACATTATACCACAGTAAAAAATGCACACACACAAAAAGAAAAGCTGACAAATTGCAGAAGAGCAGCTAGAAAAATCTACAGTAAAAAATAAGCACTTTCTATATAAATATCTCTCTGTATTTACTATACCCAAGTTGATCTCTCTTTTATTACATTTCTATACAAAACTGGTATTGGCTCTGTTCTCAAATAAAGCTCTCACCTCCACACAATTTGCATCCAAACTTTCTGCCATTAAGACTTAAGATGATTAACTTGCATTTCATTTCCATGACTGTGGCAGCACTTAATCAACAAAGTCTCTAGTTATATGTATTTATATAGATATACATGTATATATACACACATACATACATACATACACATGACAAATACTGTTGAAGATTTCCTTTCTTCCAGTGTTTGTAGTGACAGTCATCCTAGAAGGTGAAGGCATACACAACTCCCACAACCACAATATTTCCAATTGTTGCTATTATTGCAATCCATAACAATATGGCATCATTTGAAGAACGGGATGTCTCTTCTGGTGGATTCTGAATGGAAGAAGCTGCATGGACGTTGGCTGATGAGTTAAACAGGGAGTACTCTGTACTAAAGTCCTCGTTGGGTGAGTCCATAAAGGCTCCTCCCATAACAGGAAGCTGTGAAAAAAAACATGGCAGAATCAGACTGAAAGCTAATAGCTACTTTTGCATTGTCTCAAAGTCATTATCAAAGACTAACCATTAGCTAACTTGCAAAATTACTGAGATTTCATGTACATAGTGCTAACCTGTCAGGAACATCACAGACTATAATATTTCTCCCATTTCTGTTGGAATCACTATTATTGAAGAAAACCTGTATATAATACATGCACTATACAGAAGACCTCACATGCAGGCTTCAAGTCACCCTAAGTAACCATATGCATTTAGAAGAGATGTCCATATACACAAAGCACTCACATACCAGAATTTGAGTTGATAGCAAGAGGATTGTTTTGTGACTACAAGCAAAGGTATCATGTCACTGCAAGACATTGCACAAGCACAGAGAGGATCTGATGCAGAGAATTTGTGCTCCTCTTACGCATCACTCAGAAGCAAACTCTTGGTTTATGTGGAGATCATGTAAAAAGTTCTTACTGTAAAAGAGCTGGAGTGTACTCAGAACTTCACTTGCAAAACATAGCACTGCAACAATCCAGGATTTATAAATCAGTACAACTGAAAACTTCAAACTGGATTTTGAAAGGCTCCATCACAATGCAGTAAATAGCAGATTTCTAAAAGTTTTTCCACACCAGAAAATGTTCTGGGTAAGTTACTCAATACACTTTGCAAAAGATAAAGGAAGAAGAAACTGTTTAACCATGTCCTTTTACATGTTCCAGTTGTCTTTCCAACTTCATCCTAGATCACAACAGATATTCTTCAGGGTTCAAGAACTATTTTACTTTTACATAGTGGTATAAAATATGACATCCTTCTGCAAATGAATGGATTCTTCATTCAGGCAAGAGAAGGATACCTACTACAGTACAAAGACCATTTACAACTAAAAAAGGTTCACACAAAAGCTTTTTGCTTCTAGCCTTGTCCCTGGTATGTTTGGGAATGCAGAGCTGTAAGAATCTCCCCTGACTCACTGAGTGCAGGCTCCTAGGTCTAATGTAAGTATAGGATAATGTTTCAGAAAAAGCTGCAGAACATCTATTTCACATATCTATAAATGCTCAGAACACAGGTTTCTGAATACCCTGTAAAAAACCACGAGCAGTGGGGGTATGGAAAAGCCCAAGTTTCTGCAGTACTCTCTAACCAAACTCTGTCAGGACTGTAGCACACAGGTAGACCAAATCCACGGATTTATTGGATAAAAAAACCCAGAGTCATATGTCTAAATCTCTCTGCCAAAATTCCATCATGGCACAGATGATTGGTTTGATCTTGAGCAATGAGTAAAACCTAGACATCAGTGCATCTTACCTACATTTCCATGTGAGTCCAGGGCTTCAGGGAAAGCTGAAAACATCTGTGAATATTGTCCTTAAGAACCACCCTCACTGCAACACCAGCCAACCTTTCCTCCCTCACAGTGGTTTCCATGCTGCTGCTGTCATCCAAACTTTACACACAATCTCCTGTTTTACACGCTATGAGTAAGTGCCTTTGGGGTTTTGGTATTAATTTTCACCTTTCTCAACAGGGCTCTCTTCCACTCTAACTTCAGCACTACTGCTGAAGTCACCACAGCCTGTGAATAACAGAGGAACAAGCCTTGCCTTCACTCAGCCATATCACAGGAGGCTGCTACACCTTCAGCCCTAAACTGCCCTGTCAAATACTCACTGGGCTGAAAAATCATCTCTTTCAGCACCCTGTCCTTCCTCTCCTGCATCACATTTTGATTCCCTCAGCAACCTCTCCCTTTGGAACCAAACTACACCCATTCTGGCTGTGTGCAGCTGTGCTATGGAGGCTGCTGAAATGGACAGCATGTGAGGATAAACCACCTCTGCTCTCTATACTGGATGTAATCTACAGACAGCACCAAAGACTTTGATAGTCTGAGAATGAAGTAATTTTTTTTGCTTGCCATGCGTAACGTTTTAGAGAGACATAAAAGACAGACTCTTTTTCAAAGCTGACTGCTGAACAAATTTCATCTGTACTAGAAAATATCATGTCACATTCAAAATTAAACAGAGAATGATGAAAGACCACAGTGGATATGTCATGCTACCTAATCCACATTAAATAAAATTATCTTTGATATCAGATATGATTAGACAAAAGCAGTTTACAAGAAACCAAGCAGGAAATTGGAAAAGTAAAGTCTGATATGTTCTCCCTGCATCACAGATTTTTGCTGGCAATTTCAACACAGTGTGGTTTAAAAGAGAGCAAAAGCTTCCATTTCAAAATCCCAGCTTGATCTCTTGAATCCAATTCCACCGGCCTTTTTTTATGTCTTGGGATTTGATCAGGAAAGCATTTCTCAGTTTTATCAAAATTTCTTTTTATGTAGAGATTGCCATAAAAGGCAGCTCTGACTTCAAACAGAAGTGTATTTATGCAGCAATGATGCCATGTAACAGCTACAGAGACTCTAAATTAAGATCTCTGCTCCAAATGACAGGAATACATTTACCATACCAAAATGCTCAACCAGAGGTGCTTGCCTCCTTAACAAACCATTTTAAGGCTATCAGCATTTAGGGCAGTAAATTTTGCAAAATCTTT
Source organism: Ammospiza caudacuta (assembly GCF_027887145.1). Taxonomy (NCBI): domain Eukaryota; kingdom Metazoa; phylum Chordata; class Aves; order Passeriformes; family Passerellidae; genus Ammospiza; species Ammospiza caudacuta. The sequence goes on along the minus strand of NC_080598.1, from coordinate 51,786,609 downwards.
CAACTGAATCATCCCAAGTATAGAGGTACACACACATGTGCATGTACCCAATATGGTGGGAGGTCATAAACACAGTTCTGGTGATTGATACCTGGCTTTTGGGCCAAAAATTCTGTGCTCTCAAGGAGTTATTTGAAATGACAAGTTTCCACCCTGTTAGTTCCCCTGCTGCTGTCACAAAGGCAGGGAGCACCCATGTAGCAGCACAGCTACACAGCACGCTGTAAATTATGTCAAATCTGAATCTCCTTGTACTGTCTAAGGCACAAACAAGCTGTCTGCACCATCTGAGGGGAGCACATGGTGAAACAGCTCATCTGAATCTCTGAAAGGCTTGAGGTGACCTGGTGTAAAGGACTGACATTCAGCACCTGGCACAGGCTCTTTCTGTAAGACTGAATTCCAGTTTTTCTGTTTGTAGGTCAGTAGCACTTCACCACAAATCTGGAAATAAATCTTTCTGCCAATTTCCCATTTGCAAAAATCATCTCTTGCTAAATGTGCATTCCCCCTTCTGACTGCTCCAGCAGCCTCACATAAGAGCAGGAGGAACTGCCATATGGTGTCCGAGAGAAAGTCCATCTCCCTTGGGTGGGAGTGGCTCCAACAGTGGCCATAAATAGATGCTTAGGAGAGTAACAGCACAACAGGAGAAACATGTCTGATGCTACCCCTTCATAACTCACAGCCTCTGACTGTTTTCAGCTTAGGAAGTTCATAAGCCAGACACCATTGCTATGGACTTAATAACTTGCAAAGAATTTTGCTACCATGAACTTGTCCAGACTATATCTGACCTCATCTGAAGCTGAGCGTCCTTCTCAATCTGGCCTCTTGGTGCCACTTAACAGTCGGGGTTGCTCAGTGATTAGAGTCATGTAAATCATCCTTGGGAGATATGCCATCTCTCCACAGGAGAGAGGGATGATTAGTATCAGCGGCAATCTATCTTTTTGGTAGATTAAATTCAGTGAAATGAATCTCATCCTCAGTCTTTATGTCTTCATTCTCCCATAAGGTACAGTATCTTCCCTCTGCAGTCTTATTTGAGATTTTACTTATTTGAGACCTCCAGACCTGATACTAATGGGGGTTGTGAAGTGCTTGTAATTAACAGTAGGCTAAGGACAGAAACCTGCAATGCTCTCTGTGACTGCTCTACTTTTCTGCCTGTGCCTCTGCAAAGCAAATACATGCCAATTTACATCATCCAGAACCTTCACCCATGTCACAGCCATTACAGTGACCTGCAGTTTGTTTAGCCTCAGAGGGTATTTATAGTTCAGGCAAGGCTGCCACCCTCCCCAGGAGCACAGGGCAAAGGGTTAACTGGGAAACAGGACAGTGAGGGATAGGACAGGAGCAGACCAAGGGGTAGCCCTGTAGCACACTGTTTGGAAATAAAACTCCTTTCCTAGAGACTGTGTTGACATTGTTAAGGAGCAGTAATAGTACATTGCTTGCTAAATGGCTTCTGGGACTGGCAAAGAAAGAATTGAAATCATTAAATAGCAACAGGCAGAAAACCAAACAGCAAAATGTCAAGTGGTAATGAGAACACCCACTGTGCTGAATACCTCCCACTGGCATGCTCTGGGGTCACGAGGGGAGCAGCCCTTGAACAGCTCTGTGATGCACTTGTAGTTAGCAGAAAAATCCTATTTTATAACCAAAGTGATCCACAGGAATGAAAAACAGCATGTCAGGTACCAGTCACTGATGCTGTAAGTATGACAGCATTCTTAAGCAGCAGCATATAAAATCCATCCCTTAGTAATAATATTGTTCCATTTCTTTGAGAATCAGGTGTCTGACATTTTTTCATAGTCAGCTAGAGAATTGTGACACTTGGCTGCTGCCACCTTGTTGGGAACCCAGGTTAGGCATAGATACTTGAAAGCACAGCTGAATCTTCTAGTGAGAAACTAAGAAACCACAGCAGCACCTTTAACAGCTCTGCTGTACCTTTGCCCTGGTCTCCCCAAGCATCACTCCAGGAATGGGATGTTAACAGGTGAAGTGTCACCACAGCTCAGGTATTGTTTTGTAAAATCCATGTTGCTACTTCAGAATATCTAACTTTCCAGTGTTTCTTTTTTGTTAAATTTGAGATATCATCTTTTTACAAGATGGCATGATTTGAATACATAAAGCGAAATTATTATTTCCTTCTGCCCTGGTAGCACGTGATCACTGCAGTGCATATTTGTGTCTGAAAACATTCCACCTGCACTCATAAATTAATCTAACACAGTTGCTAAAGGCAGTAGCAATGTATAGGTTCACAAATTCATCATAACAACATCTTAATTCTTAAGCTCTTTTTAAATAAATGTTTTTTTACTAAAGAGACACCCCACATGACCAGTATTCTGCCCACAGTAATTCTGTCTCACAGAAAAATGCATATATAGTCTAATCTAAAGCACACACTGTAAATGAAGATGTGCTATTGGCTATTATTGATTTACAGGTAATATCTGGAGAACCAAGTTCTGTTCACTGTTTACCAGAATATCACCCTGCTGTTTAGAAAGCAGGCTGGGTGCACAGTGACAATCAGTACTTGTTCTATGTTCACTGCAAGTGGATCCTTTTGAACACATTAAACCTACACACAAAATTAACCACTGCCTAAGGCAATCCTCTTTAATTTAATTAAATATGTCTAATTCTGAAGAGGAAGAAAATGCTTTATGCACTTAGCTTCAAATTCTCATTTTAATTGATTCAGATTCCTGCTTCACCCTGAAATCACAGTCTTAGATTGACAAGCTTAGAAAAACCAGCTGCTTATTTTCAAAATACAGTTGTCAAAATGTTCACCCTACCAGTGGCAATGGAAAATTTTCACTCCTACATGGAGGCATCAGGATTTCACCTGTTATTTTAACCTTGTTAAAAACTTTCAATTTTATCAGTCTTGCTTTTCTTCCAATCCATTGTATTCCTAGGACCTGTGCATTACTTCCTTCACTGCTTTCCAATCCATGCTGGGCTAGATACAGGTCTTTCTCCTTGTAGCTTACAGCACTATTCAGAGTTGTTCCATACCAGCAGTATCTCAGATACTGGAGGTCTGAGCCTTGCTGTTCAATCACACACTCTAAGAGCTGCCTTGATCAACAGATGTCTGGATGTTTAGGAAGGAACAACCCAAGATGTTCCAAGATGCTGCAGCAGACACCAACTCTGAGTTTGCTTTTGGCTGTAAAACTGGTTTCCCTTAACTGAGGTATTCCCACAAGGAACTGAGCTCAGCTGGATCAGCTGGCCCTAAGCTACTGCTTTTATGAGCACAGGTCCTGGGCAGGCTGCAGCACCTCTCCGTGGAAAGTTCCCCTGCTGAATCAGCTGCAAAAAGCAGTGTAGACAAATGGCATGAAGACAAGTGAAATTTTCACTCTCATATTTCTGCATAGGTAGCATCCAAGATATCCTAATGATAAACATGCTGTGATTCCACTCCTGCAATTTACATCTGCCTAGGGCCTCGTTGAAATAGCTTTTTCATTTCAAAGAACCCTACTGCTCTTAAACTATTATTCTCGACCAACTGCTGCTGGATTTCATGTTCCAAGTGCATAAGACTGAGAACAAACAAAAGCCTTCTTAATAAAAAAGCTGACAGTAGCTGACAAGTCTCAAAAGAATACAGAGAAGTTTCTCATACCACCCCTGGTCCCAAAAGTTCCTCCTCTCTTTCCAGCCAATGTTAGCAATGATGCATCAAGGAAAAGAGCAAGTTTTGTCAGCATTGAACAAAAATTCAAATTTCTGTGAAGAAGCCACAACTCTAAGTCACACATAATTTATATTGTGAATCTGTATACCTGAAATTGGAGGGAATGGTGAATATAATGAAAGAATACAGAGCAGCCAAGCAGACTGCTTAAACTATCTGAATGTCTGTGGAACAACTAAAAAAGGAGCAGCACCAGCTGACCTTCTATATCTAAAATCCAACTGATGTCAATGTCCTATTGTGGACACCACAGTGGGGGAAAAGATGTCTGGCCCCCATGTACAGTTACAACTTTAATGCTTCCAGGAGAACATGAACATAAAAGAAAAATATATAAACAGAGGGAGCCTGAAAGGCAAGCATTTATCAAAATGGAAAACCTCAGTGGGAGGGTATAAAACTGACCATCAATGTTATCATCAGGAGGAACTATTAAAATCTGTTTACAATTTCCCAAAATGGAAAACCAGAGGACACTTCACATCATGTGTAGTCACACTGGGAAACTCGGGGAGAACAGGAATTCCTTTAGAGATAAGAGCAATTTGCAGAGTTGGAACAGTTGAACACAGAACATCATTCTGGAAGAGCTTCAAACAACAAGCCTCAGAGTTTTAACTCTACTAATACATGAAAAGAAACAGGTACTGATTATCTCACTGCTTCCAAAATTTTGGCATTGGTGACTTCAAAGCCAAACTGCAGGATTTAAGTGGACTTAATTGTCTCCTGTTTTGATCCAGGCTGGCAATTTCTTTCTGGCGTCAAGTTCCTCTGTTACAAAAACCACCTGAATTAAGTAAACAAGCAACCAACCAACCAACCAAAAAATAATCTTGGGAGGAGAAAAGGAACAGTACCTTTGTGTAATGTTTTGATGTCCCAAGGGACAGCTTTTGGGACAGCAGGCTGTATCACTGACAGGATAAGCAAAGCACATGGCTGCACAGTATCAGTGGCAGGTTCAGTTCTTATGCAGAGAGTAAGTGGCATGTGCCAGAGGGTAAAGAGGAAAATAAGAGTAACACAAGCTGATTGTAATGGCACTTCATATCTGCTGAGAAAAAGGCATTCCTACCATAAACAGAAAAGCCACATTATGGGCTGTAAGTAGAAAGCCAAATAGCAGAACTCAAGAAAAAATGTATTGGAAAATAATGGAACAAATCCTAATCATATTTCTCAGAGTGAAAAAGGGCTGCTCAGATCCTTCCTCCACTGTAATCTTTGCAGCCCTGTTCATCTCTAAAGAAATGGTGATGGCTCATTATCAATTTGGTGATGTGGCCAAGATTCTGGGTAGCAAAGAAAGAGACTGACCTTCATATTACTTTGATTTTCCTTCTGCTCCCTCTCCTTTAGCCTAGCAAGATGCTCAGGCTGTTCTCCAGGAGGGTGGGGGGATGTCTGGAGAGATGGGAATTGGCAGCCATTCACAACAAGGGAAGCAGTGACAATTTCAAAAGTAGAACTACTTTGAGATGAAAAATTGTTTAAACCATTAGACTTCAGGCATGGGCAAAAGTAACAGTTTTGTAATTTGCTGTATCCTTCAGTATTTTGTAATCAGGATGCTTTTCATAAACACTAAAAATAATTTTAAGGGGCAGGTGTTAGGAGCTGGAACTAGGAGGACGCAGCGTTTTGGACATCATGTTATTCCTCTAGAGGAAAAAAATAACTGCACAGAAATTCCTCTATGTTGCATACGCTGACCACTGCTCAAACCAAAACCCAAGAGCAATAAAAAAATCTTGCATGTTCCTCCAATCCCTGCTACACGGCCTATGAAAAATTAATTGGCTGAGATTTAACTAAGCCATACTAACAGGCTTAGCTCTATTTCATCAGAGAAATTACTTACTATTCTTTGTAGACTCAAAAGCTTTCAGACCTTCCAAACTATAAATCTCATGTATCTTATGTTACACAGCAATGGCTGTACTGCAAAGACAAGTTGAGATACATTTATCTATTGAGAGAAGTAATTACTACCACTGCAGCTCAGCTGTACCTAATGATGTAACACAAATGCCTCATTTCAGCATCTTTGGGATAGCCACCTTGAACCTGTCTTCAAATATGATAAGAGTTAGGTGACTGTAATAGTGCAAACACACTGGGAAGAATTTTATTCTATGATGACTTCCAGAGATTAATTCTCTCATGGAAAATACTTGCAGGCATCCAATAAAAAGCCTCAGAATGGAAATTAAGACAATTTAAGAGATTCAACTTATTCCATAAAGATTATTTTCCTTAAGCCTATATATTCTATCAGAGTCTCTGAAAAAACAGCAGAGAGAGAAAACTGGTAATGATGTCTGAAATATTATTTTGGCTATGTAGCATTTTTATCCAACATTTTTTCCTATTTATTTTTTCTTTTCCTTTCATTCTCATGTTGCATTACATCTTCACAAACAAAAGAGTGGGGAGGCCTGAGGTATGCTGAGAGAATATTTGAGGTATCTCTCTTATGCCTTACGTAAGGCTATTTTTGTAAATATTTTTGCTTGTGTACTTGGCACCTAGTTCAGGACACACAACAAGCCTGAGAGGCAACAAAAACAAGGTATTCCAATTGAGATGGACAAAAAATGGAGAAAAAACTGACACTATGCTATTCCTCTTTATGTCTGCAGATGCTTAGGGTAGCAAGCCAGCATGAAGAACAAGCAAAATAGAGAGCTGCTTCCAGGAAGAAAGGAGGACTGCCAAGTGCCCCTACTGCATACACTTCATTTGATGGAATACCAACACGTGTCAGGCTGGCATCCGTCGTGATCCCATCAGGCATATTAGCCTCAATATATGGCTTGAGCAGCCTACAGACTACACATTCCTCTCAACTCATTCTGTAAGTAGCAGTTTATAACTAAAGAGACACAATTTGCTTAAAAATTAATCCTATTCCCTTGCATTTTTTTTTCTTGTGAATGAGCCAATCACACATTACACAAGAGAATAAAAACTGGAAGGTGAAACCATGTTGATGATTTCCTAATTTTGAGTATTTGAAGAGTAGTATTCACTGAGATTAGAAAAGTTCCATCCAACATTAACTCTTTGTTGAATGTTATGAAAAAATAAAAGCTAGATCAAATGTCAATCTTGAGTGCTTAAGAGCTCAGTGCCACCATGCAATCAGTTCAATCTTCTTCTAGGATTTACTGTTCCCAAAGCAGAGCCCAAGGAAGAGAAGCAACATGTATTTCTCTTCTCCTTTGGTGCAAGATCAGCAGGCATGACATGAACAGAACTCACAATGACTTAAAATAAGCCTGGCTCACTTTGCTTTGAAGCAAAAGAGAAGAATCCATACAGGACATTTCACTGTCTCTTTGGAGGGGCAGAAACCTTCATCAAAGTGTGAGAACAGCCAGCATCAGAGCCAAATATTCCATATGTTCTCACCAACCCAGATAGTCACAACCCAGGTTTTGCTTGTGTACCAGGACCATCAAGGGATGATTAAGTGTGGCTGAACTAGACAGCAGCTGATGACAGCTTTATCATGCCAAACAAACACAGAACAGCCAGGCCATCTGTGTTTGTGTGCTTATGTTTGAGATTGTTCAAACAGTTCAGAGCACATTACAGAAAAATATAATAAATTATGCATTCATTCTCTCTAGATAAGCCTGTCTATATATGTATAGGCAAAATAGCACTCCTTAGTGCCTGAGATACTTAGGATGGGTACAAAACAATGTTTAATTTATTATACAACTGTTTGTAATTCAATACTTGTGCTTGGAACTCTTGGGGCTGCTCAGGATAATTAAAGCCATAGATATGTAACAGTTTTCCTCAGGAAGTAATGTTTTCCTACCCAAAAGTGATTTCTGTAAAAGCTTGTTCAGTTATTCTTGTGTTATGGAAGGCTGAGCAGGGAACAAAGAAAATAAAGTCAAAATGTATTGTATTTGCATTTTCTTCTCATTTCACTCAGTGGAATATGAATTATGGAATCACTGCTGGTCTGGAGAACTGGAACAGTTGAGAGAGAAGTGATTTGGTATTCTCACATGCCTGATGGAAGATGCAAGTTCACACTCCCCTGGTGTGTTAGGATCTCAGGATGTTTGAAGAAATGTTTTGAAAGTACATAAACAGGAGAGAGATGTTATTGTCCCTGAACTTGACAGCTGTTCCTGAGCTGTCCCCCCACCAGAAGAGTGCACCAGTTGAAAATCTTGCAGGTAAAAGGTTTTGAAAAGTAATCAGGAAATGGGCTGGCTCCAAGATCAGGCCGGCTTCCTCCACAGCCTGAGAGCCAGAGTAAATGCAGAGTCCTCTGCAAGCTGAAGCTCAGAGCCTTCTGAACCTAAGACTGGCAAAGGAGCAAAGCAGCTACAGGATACCTTTAAGGTGCTTTAAGAGACAGGTTCACACTGAAGCAAGACACATATAGCCACGTAACTTCAGACATTTACACACGCAATTTTGTGATGGTATCTTGCACCTACAGATGCAATTTTAAAATAACCCATCTGGCCAAAAGCAGTCTATCGATTATCAGCTATGGGAACACAAAAAGTAAGGTGTAGTACCAAGCAAGTGAATGGCACCAAAATCTGAAACTCTTGCTTTTTTAAACCCTTAGTACAAGCCCTGCAAAAACAGTTGGGGAAAAAAATAAATAAAGCCTGGCAGAAGCACAACACACTCAGCCCCAGGAGATGTGCACATGCATGGCAGTGCAGCTCCCAGCCCTTGGTTGGGTTCTTCAGTCCAATCTTATATATTCAAATAATGAACTCCCTGATCTAGATTATAATACTCTTACCCATGCTGAGGTTTTATTTATGATCCCTCTGAACTCAACTTAATTAAAATATCACCATCTCATTTTATCAAGGCAGCAATGAGTGCACCATAAAAAGATTAAATGATGGAGGCGACAAAAATTGGAGCATCCACACAGATTTTCACCAAGGAGCCACTAGCTCTGAGACAGGTGCAGATCAGTTAACAACAAAGTTTGGTATCCCTGCATCATTCAGGGCAGCCTTAGAGCTTAATGCAGCCCCTGATAAGGGAGAATTTTTAAAGAAAAGTAACAGGCAAAGGGAATGTCTTTGGACATAGCCCTGTAACACTTTGAAGGTTTCTGCATCCTGGGGAGAAAGAGGGCTCTCCCTCACCCTCACCTCATCTGCCATAGAGGGACCTTCCCCGGCCACAGGAAACCTGAATTGCAGCTCAAGCCCTTTTCAAGCTGAGCATTACTCATCAAAAATCCAGCACAGAAATATTAAAAAGCAGCATGGGAGTAGTTCAGTAATACAGTGCAAATATGTAGTACATGCAAAAATGCAAGCATTCCTCTCATCTTTAATCATTTCTATTTTGAAATGCTGGATTGAAGATCTTCATTTCAAAAATATCTCCAAGAGACTTGTGCATCCCACACCACCATTCTATGTCTTGCATGAATAAATCCAAAACACAATGAGGCACTGAGAGCTCAGGAAGAAAATTCACAAAGAAGAATTATTACAGTGGATGCCACAAGAAACAATTAAAGCCATCAGCAAAAAAACCCACAGGGAGGGCTAAATTCCACCTGGTTTGCCCCCTCAGAGATGCCTCTTCAAAAATATTCTCAAACTCACCATCCAGTCAAAAGAAGGTAAATTTAGGGATTTAAATTGGACATGAAGAGATCCCTTGAGAAGACATTTATTGCTCTCCATTGGCAATGTATGGGAAGGTAAGTACCTAATCCTAAGGCAGTGCACACAGTGCTCATTTGAAAATCTGTACAAAACCTCAAAAGTGTATCTCATTACATGCTGGAATGGGAACTTATTCCTATTCCTATTTAAGGATATTTCCTTACTTATTTCCTACTCATTTAAAGTTTCAGAGTTGCAGTAAAATTGAAACATATATCTAAAATTAACTACACAGACCCATTTTAAATGTAACTAAATCAATAAACTAGTAGTAAAAGGAATAGCAGATAAAAATGAAAGGATTTTTCAAAAGTAATTACAATTTCTCCAAATCAGTTTTGCATTTTGGAAGTGCCCTGCAAGTCATGAGTGTAATATGAATGACTGTAGTTGGAAAGCATAGTCAGAGGGGAAAAGACACATTAGGTAACATAGAGGTGACCATAATAAAAAGATTACCATGTTCATTCAAGATAAAATGAAATCAAGTTAGAAAGTTTAAAACATTTGAAAAAACCAAAGTTTTCTATGTATTTGTTGGTAGGGCTGAACTTAAGATTTTACAGAGTTTTTCTAAGGCCTGAGTAAGATCTTTGCAACATGGATGCTGCTTTGAGTGTCTTCCTCCTAGCACAATTCAATACCTGATCAATTGTCCCATGAAAATAAACTGGAAACCATGCTGTGAGACATTTCCTGACTAGGAAGGCTACATCACTGATCCCTGCATTACATCCTACCAAGTACTACTTACCAAATTAAGACATTACATATTTATTGTCATGTGTATAGAATTAATTACAGAATAAAACCACATTTAATCCATCTTGTTGCTCAAAGAGCATCGTGGAAATATAACTGATAAAATGCAATACATCAGTGCAAGATGTCCAGATTCAGAACAACCTGACACCAGAAAGTATTCCCCTTGGAAAGAACTTGAACATATTCAAGAAGGTAGTTTCATTATCCTGAAGGGAATCTCTGAACAAACTTGTTTGATCCAGCCTGTAATACAAAACACACTTCTATGAAACACACATACAATGATAAAATGTAGCAAGTCAAAGCCCTCAGAAGGATCTCAAGAAATGTCCCTGTGATCCCTAAGAAGGACTAGTGCCAGTAAATAAAAGAGCAAATGCAGCATGGTTAAACTTTAATTATATTTGGCTCCCTCAAAACAGATGCTCCCAGACAGATTTCTGTTTCACCCACTAATGACTGTCATGCACAATCATGTCACTGATTTCAGAGGGCTGCAGGGTTTGCACGTTTGCAGGCAAAACCAACAAGACACAGCCAAAGAATATTCACAAAATCCAACACCCTGCTTCAACCAAGAGGGATATTCAGCCACTGCAACAGAGGGAAGAGAACCAGATTGTGCTGTGCTTTTTCAGGAAGGGGAACAATTGTCAGACTGCTGGTGTCTGTCACAACCCCTGCCTGCAGGAGCAGTGCCCTCCTGACTGTGCTGCTCCTGCTCACCCTCCGGTCTGGGCTCCTGCATCATCACTCACTGCTGAAAGGATAACACAGGAGTGAGATGAAAAGACAAACACAGCTAGGCAGGGGGGCAGAAGGAAGAGCAGCATCACAAATATGTGCAGGGGAAGGCAAACTGGTGGGAAATCATATATGCATTGGGTATTTCCCATTGTCCCAGAGCAAACCCCTCCCAAGAAATCTGGTTTTTTTGATTACTTCAGATATGACACCCATAAGATTTAGAGTGGGCCTTGGTCAACTTCAGCTTTCTGTTGCAAGATCTACAAAGAATGTGATGGGAAAGGGAAGCACTCATTTTCAGTTTGAGGCAGTGTCTCTCAAGCTTGGGTCTTACCAGCTTGGATGAGAACTCATTAAAGTGGAGTTTGAGTGTGGAGCTTGAGTCTGGTGCTATGCAGCACTGCTGTCCTGAAGCTCATTTCATTCACTTTTATTAAAATCAGCTTGTTTTTCTTGCAGCTTAAATAGAGAAGTAATAGGAAACAGAAACAAATACTTCTGTCCCACTCCTTTGGTTCTGGGGGTGGACAGAGCCCTGGTGTGACTACACACCAATTCCTACATACACATTAGGGACACCACTGAGTTTAAACATGTTCTTCAAATACCAGGCAGAGATCAGATCCCACCTGTATATCCCAGCTCTGCCCACAGCAGCACTTTTCCCCCACAAGGCACTAAATTACTCCAGCACTGAGGTAACAAAACCAGTGCCACCATCTCCCAAGGTGAAAGCAGGGCCTGGATTTTGCAGAAAAGTACGCTTCCACCTCTCACCTTCCATCATAACCCACTTCCTTCTGTAACCCTGTAGTGCAGGCACCATCTGTTTCCCCAAAGGGAAGGTGCTTGCTCTTTGAGGAATGTAGAACAAATGAGGTTTTAAGAACACTACAAGTATCCCTTGTCCATATAGTTATACTCCCTGTAAATCTCACCAATACCCATCCTTTCTATTTCAAGCTTCTTACAGGTGCTCCATAAGAAAAAAAGGAAAGAAAATTAACAATTCATCCAATTCTTGATGATCTGATGGAGAAAAAGAAGAAATAAAATGTCTAGAAAGCATTAGAATGCACAACTCATTACTGAGGGAATATCATTGGGTCACTCTGGCCTTTAGAATAAACCACTGCCTTTCAATGGAAAGTATAGTCCAGATTGTGTTGATAAAACCCTTATCTATTACTTGGAACCAAGCCCTGGCTGCCAATTGACTGTGGCCTGTGAAGGCTCCAAACAAGATGGGCCCTGAGCCAGAATCTGTTCACATGCAGAGAAACATCAGCAAAAACAGCCAGTCAGGATTTGTGTCACAACAAGATCTGTGTTACAAATCTGATTATTTGCACAATGAAGGAGGAAGAAAAAGGAAAAGTGGAACTAATTTTCTTTATGGACTTTAATCTTCTCCTTTTATTCATATTTAAAGTTCCTTCTTGCCTTATCTTGTCTGCTTTGATTGTAAGCTCTTCAGGAGTTTTTGCACATTTTCAGTGTCCACCACAAGATCAGCGATGAGTTTAAAACATTACTAGGGTTCATCTCACTTCCAATTCCAAAACTGCCTTAATCCTTAATGGACTAGTGATATTCTGATGTTAATTTTTAATCATGCTCATCTACAGCTTGTTTCACTAATCCTAATGAACCAATGGCTTCACAACACTGAACAAACTCCAAATACAACAAGCTATTATCCTGCTGGAAGAATAAAAGTAAAGCCAAAGGCTGATCTTGAACACCTTTCACCAAGAGGCTAAAATACAGGGGCATGCTTTTCAGAAAACACAGTGGCTTTGGTCAAAGGCTGCTTGGCATTCTGGGGCTGAAAAGTGCACAGCTGACCCCTGCTGATCTCTTGTTATGACAGCAGAAAAGCACAAAAATGCAGCATTGGCATCTGCCAACTGCACTTGGGCATCCACACACAGAACAAGATGAACCAATATGAGTTGACAGCCTTAAAATATTTATCTGATCCATATTATTTTCATCTTGGGCCTTCATTTAAACCTGAAATTTAGACGATGACATGTTTCTTTCCTTTGCAGAAATGCAAAGATATTTGACACGTGAGAAGTTTGACATTAGCAGAGTGAATTATAGGGATATTGATGTACTCTGATTTCTCAAAAGGTTACTGTGATCTTTTGTTGATTAAGAGACATGATGTCACTAAGATAAATGCTTCAGTTGCTATTAACAACATCTCCCAGTGACACATCAAACATTTTTACACAAAGTGCTGGATAACATAAGGAAAGGTTACTTTTCATGTCAAAGAACAAATTCTGTGACCTTAATGATTTTGCTTTGCATTATAGTAGAAATGTAAATGCTTGGTTTAAGCAATACTGATGCATTATTCTTCACAGTTCAGAAATCAAGCATTAAAAGATATGTAAGAAAGCTTTTCCCAGGTGATAGCTTTTACATCTGCTGGCCATCTTGTTCTTTTCAAGTGAAAAAGATATGAAGGAAGCTACCAGGAAGACTAAATCTATTTTTAATAAAAAATGAACTGCTATTTTATATCACGATTTCAGATTATTATATCATGGCACAAAGTGATGAATGGTAGATTCATGATGAATCTGCCTCATTTTCCCATAAAGATACTGAAAGTGAAATTATTCTAAACCAGACAACTGCTAACTGGACCCAAACCACTCCAAGCTTATCTGACATAAAACGCAGAGGTGCTGACTTCAGTTCAAGGTGAGAGCTCCCTCTTCCTAGACATCCTCATCCATACCTCAAACAAGCTTTTTTTACCCTCTCCAAAGACATGGAGTCAGCATAGAATGAAATTCTTGTCTTCAGGACTCATGCATTTGTTGAAAAGACATAAGACAACCTCATCTTTCACACAGCCAACTACACACTCCTACTGGGTAACTTGAACTTGTTGCTCAAAGCATTTGGTTAAAAAGATGGAGTGAGGGGGTGCAGAAAAGGTACAGCCAATTATCATTTGATCATGGAAGGCCTGGAAAGGGGAAAATACATGTTTAGTCCACCTTGACATATGCTTATAAAGACATAATTTCAGTGACAGGGTGAAAATCTAATCAGATTAACCTGAAATGGACTATGCAAATGGAGTCCTTGTAACGCAGTGATGCTGAAAACTGGATCTGAACGCGTGCTTTGGAATCCAGATCTGAGAGCAGATGCATGTGTGATGGCACAAGAATGTTTTTATCTCAATTACTAAAAATGCTGCACTGAGGGAAGAGGAGGGGCATGCTGGCAGGCAGCTGCAAACAGCTGTGAACAAGCTGCCCTTCCCCACTCACAGGGTGCTCAGCAGGACTGCCCAACCAGTGAATGAAGAAGCAGGGGAACTCAGACTGCTTCAGTGAAAGGAAATTTGCACAAATAAGGATATCCACAAAGCAATGATTCCTTTCTCTCAGCTTCACTGCATTGCTGCTGAGGTGACAGCATTAAAACTGAAGGGCTAACAGGATTTATCAGCACTGTAAGCAGCTTTCGGAATTGTTCTCTAGTTATCTTCTTTACTTAAACTAATTAATAAACTAATGACAGTCTCTTATTGATTGTCATTTTAATTGGTTGTTCTTTTATTTGTTTGGCTAAACCCCTGATATGAAGTCATTGAAAAGGCTGCCCAAAATGAGATATACACAGGCTGCTGTTAGGCGCCTCTGTAACCCAGTTCATTGCTTGGAAGAAAAGGGCACTGCTATCTGGAATACAGCAGCTGGGTGATAAACAGCCAGTGACTATGGAGCATTTTGATAGCTTCAGACATATATGGATTCATGTATGGGAATAAAATTATGCTTAAAAAATCCTTCACAATGGTGTCAGTGGGCTGAATATTCAAATGCCTGTGATTTGAAATGTCTTAATTTTTTTACTCTATCTAGGTAGTAACAATTCTAGTTAAATATAAGGATCTCATAGAACCTGTGAAAATAGAGAAAAAGGTTTTGATAAAAACCCAAGAATAAAGGAATGGGAACAGGGCAAAGATGGAAATGAAACAGAAGTCCAGCTGGAACTGTTGTGACTGTTACACACATCAGCAGTCCAGCCATGGCCCAGTATTTTACCTTTACTTAATTTTAAAAACGGACAGTTTTCAGCAGGTATTGTGGAAAAGATCCCATAAAGCAGCTTTGCTGTTTGTGTGAAACTAAATACAAGGCTGAGGACATATTTGGGAAAAGGCAGCTCTGAAATATAAAAAGTGATTAATGGATGAGATTATGGCAGCTGGAATTAGATGAGATTTGGAAGGAAAATACAGAAGAATGGATGAGATGATTGATACAAATGTTCATTTATTATATAAATAGTCCTCATTTGAGACAGATGAAGAAAATGCCAAACATTACCTAACAAAACAATTGTTTGTTTTTTTGGTTAATATTTTCAAGTTTCCAAATCTTCACAGCACTTCCAGTTTGCTCTGCATCCAGTGAAGTGCAGAGTGCGCATCACTCGCTTGTTATTTCCTCAGCTTATATTTTTCTCTCCACAGGTCTGTGCAAAGCTAATTTGCCCTTTACTTACGGATTCTGAGCAGTTTGTGGGCACTGCACTCAGGCTGCCAGCTCTGCTGCAGAAGCAGCTATCACCAAAACACCCCTGACACTGCCTGCAAGACATATTAGTGAGCGGATTTACATCTGCTTGTGACTCCTGTGTGGCTTTTTTCAGTTCTGCTGTATGTGTCCCACATGTGACAGTTGTAACACAATGTTTTCAGCACTGTTTCCCCTGGATCATGCCTATATCATGCAGGCAAAGCCTGTGTTTGTTCCCACCGATGATTCACAGCTGCTCTCAGCATTGAGCACTCAGTGCACAGAGTCACAGACCTGGCAGCAAATGTGTCACAAACACTCCTCTCCTGGATTGCCCTTTTGCTCTTCAGTGAAAGGCACTTCTGCTCTGGCAGACAGGGGCATTCATGCTGGTGGGCAGTGGCAGATGGGCAGCAGAAGAGCAGTGCCAGCCCCCCAGTGCTGCTTGCCCACGTGCCCCTCGGGACACAGGGACCCCCGCTCTGCCCAAGGCTCACAAACAGGGGCCACCTGCTCCTGCACGCTGGCACCATGGCCAGGGCTCACTCTGTCATCGTGTGGCAACAGGGTCAGGTGGCATCCTGTCGCTGGGAGGCTTTCCTGGGCAGGGAGGAAGGTGAGGGCTGGCTCCCTCTGGTCAGCATCAGGTTTATATGACGTGAATGCACATATGCCCCCACTGCTGCTTTACTTCCTGCTTTTTAACAACAATTGTTCCCATCAACCTGTCTCCTTGAGAATGTATCAGGTTTTTCAAAAAATACATGTGGATGCTACCTAGTGGCTTCTGTAAAATAGATTAAAAAGGAAAAGAAATCCAGTTCTGGAGGATTCAGGTTTTTGCTGATGGCTCCCACAACATAAATCCAGTGCATGGTTTGGGCAGCATAGGCCACAGTTAAATTTGACCTACAAAAATAAATGTAGCTCAGACTGTATATGAAATAAATAGTCCAAAACCAGTTCACATCACATTTGAAAGATGACTCGGAATTGTGCTGCTTGAAGCACTGGTTCCAGTAATTCCAGGCATCACAAAAGCCTACTTTCTCATTAATTAGAAAAAAATTAAGTGGGAGGAGAAAAAAAAAAAAAAAAAGACCAAATATGCTGACTGCTGACTGTTATGCTTTGGAAGTTACAACCAGGTGTCTCCAGGGAAAGGCAGAGCTCTCCTAATGCTGAACCAGTGAGGCCGACATCACCAACATACACATCCAGGTATGAGACCCTACAGAGAATATAAGTTACTGAATAAATAAATACACTCTTAGTGGTTCCCAGAGATCAGCACCCATATTATTTGATATTAGGCAGAAAAGAAACTACCATCACACAGAACCATGGCAAAGGAGGGTCAGGTGGCAGCAGAGATACTCAAACTCTGCCACGTGTTGCTGTGACTCAGGTGCAAGGCTGCAGCAGCCTGTTAAAGCAGGGTGGCAGTGAGAGAGATGAACAAAGAACAAAGAAGGGTAAAATATTTCATCACAGCTCAGAAGTCAGGGCCCTGAAAGCAGCATCCATGTTGAGCTTTCAAGCACACACAGCCACACTGTTTCCACACACTTCAAAGACAGAGGGCTAGGTAAGTCCCAGTTAGGAACACTGACAGCAGGCCTGATTACAAAGGCCTCTGTAGCTGCCACTGTGCTGGGGTGTCTCTCCCAGAGAGCTGCTGAGGGGCAATTAGCACTGATCAGACCATGTAACCAATCTGGTGCACTCAAGGGATGATGGCTCTCAACTCCAAGCCAAACATACAGATCCTGACATGAGATGCTTTTTCTGTGTGGTCCCCCCCACAGCTTTGAGGAGGAGGAAAGCAGAGACAACAGGAAAACCAGAGCACAACATCCATGTCCCTGTGTCTTCATGGGATATTATGCATTCACCCTCCTTCTGTTTATCTGGGATTGTTCCATTTCAGCCCCCAAAATAGATCACAGATTTTAATCCTATAAACTCTCTTGACTTACTGTTTTTTTTATATATCTATTGTCAGCCACGGTTTGACTTCAATAAAGATTTACTGACTAAATACAAGTTTCATGCCCACATTTGTGGGGATGCAGTGATGGAAAATATGAGCTTCTGCATTTGTTTCTTGGATATCCAAGACAAAGTGTTTATATTTTCAATTTCTTTCCCCCTCCACATTTTCAAATGAAATAGGAAAGCAATCTCTAATTGTTATTTCTTTAAATGTTTGCTCAACTATGAATTTACTTGGCCTTTCTTACAGTAAATATCACTTGCTTACATGTGAGAATTACTCATCACTACCGAGCAGGTAATAAAATCAGTGAATACAATGGCAACAGCAGACAGGAATCAGCATGTTCCTGCATTTGATGAGCCACATCCCTTCTTGATACCACTTCACTCAGAAGAGAAATGTGTGCTTTCACCAGGTAAGTATGTGGCCTTGACCTTAGCTCTTCCATTAAGTTAACAGAAACAGAGTGAGATTCTCAGGTCAAGCAGTAGGTTGCAAACCACACAGAAAGTGCTGACAGAGCTATTTTACCTGTGCCTCAATATTTTTCAAGTGACTGATTTTAAAAATAAATTGCTAACAATGCAACTGCAGGAATATCATGTTTGTTTATTCTCACATCAGTGACTGACAAACTGTAAATAGGTGTGACAGCTGCTGCATCTCCTCTGTTGTCACCATTCTGCTGCTCCTGTGAGACAGGCAGTGAACAGGATGACTACAAGGACTGACAGGAGCATAGTATGATCCTGAGGCAAAGAGCTGTACATAGGCTCTATTACTCCTAAACTGATGGCAGTGTTTCTGTCAAAATCAGCACGCAGAAAGATGCTGCTTATTTTTGGGGAAGAGCACACCCTGTTCTGCTTGTTGGCCAAGCTTTACTGCAGCGGTACAAATCTGAAAGTCCAAGTTTTCCAAACTTCTGTGCAATCACCTGCCAGATTCATTTTGAAGGAAATGACACCACAGTTTAAGAAAACCAAACAACAAGACAAAACAACATAAAAATCAGAGCTTGATAGTCATGAGTCCAGTACCAAAAGACAGAGCTATAAACTTCAAGCATAACTTCATTAACATCTGGAAGAACTCAAGGGATGCTCTGAGCATCCCTGCTGGACCACCTGACCACACATGTGGAGTAAGAAGGATTTATTTGCTGCTTTGCCTCTGCAACCAATGGCCAGTTTGAGTTTCCACACTAAAGAGCACCAAACTGGGAATAAATGCTCACTGAGACCCTTATCTCCTCTGTGGCTTTGTGGGACAGTCCAGCCTTCCTCTCTGTATCCTTTAATTTCAGGTGAAACTTCACACTCTTCATGAGAAGTTTTGATGTTTATGAGAATGAAAATCCCCTAAGAGGTTTAACTCTGTAAGTTGTAGGTCACTGCTGGATGCAACAGTTGGACAACAACCCTGAAATACAGTGAGCAACAGACACAGCTCTATTGTCTGTCTCTGGCTGCCACCCTAGGTGTGCTTGCCCATGCTGGCCCAGCCTGGTCCCTCACCTCCCTGGTCATGCCACGTTCCTGTGGGACAGAGCAGAGGCTCCACAGATCATCAGAATGTTGGGGTGCAATGTCCCAGTCATGTCTCACACAAACTTACACTATATGCCTGATGGCTGCTTATATTGTAGTGCCCCTGAGATCTCTAGAGTAAGTATGGAGATGCACCTATATCCTAAATGCTACATGTTTCTGCAAAAAAAATATAACGGATGTGGTGGAGTCCAGTTGAATTACCATCATAATCTATGGGCAGTACAAGACATTGATTTTTTTTAATAATTAAAAAATCTAACACTAAGAAATTATTGAATCTGTTTGCATTAATGAACTTATATCCTTGATTAGGCAAGGCTAGAGTATAAAAGTATGTGATTAGTTTTCTAACAGCAAAGATGAGGTGGCAAAACAAGACCAACTGTCATTATCACAGAAGAGACTCTCCTATTTATTGTTCTCTAGAACTAAGTTTTAAGATTTTTAGTAACAGTTGACTTGGCCATTTCCAAAGCCAACAGTTACAGAAATAATGAGCTGGCTTCTGGGAGCTGGCTTGCATCCTCTCCACCAGTTCAAATCAGACCATGTTGTGTCCTCAAGGAAGACAGCAGAGTTTGGCCAAACCTACCTTTGCTTCCTCCTCCCATTCCCTTCACTTGGCAGCATGACCCATGGCATAAGCTGGCACCTGAAGGCTTTAAGGCACAGCAAGGGATCATTATCATGGCAGCCCAGACTGTGGCTTACATCAGCACATTGTCCTCTGCCTTCTCCATGCCCTCCCTTCTCCAGACATGCACCGTGCAGAGCAAGGTCAGGAGACAAATGTTTTAGAGGCAGCAATGTTTATTTAGTCATCCAAACACCAATCTTTAAAGTGTGTTAAGGGTATTATGTACACTAAAGTGATAAGCAAGATGTGCACGATGAAAACCACCCATGCTGAAAACTACAGCTGGCTGGGTAAGGAAGGTTACCTGTGAAAGTGTAAAGACAGTTGTAAGAGAAGTCAGGAGGTGCATGTCTCTTCTCTCACTTGATAAGATTACAGGAGAAATGAGTTGCAAAACTACCTTGGAGAACAAGGGAGAGAGCAAGCACAGCAATTCAATTTCTTCTGCTTCTGTTTCATGTCCTTGAGAAATGCCAGAGAACACACCAGGAGAATAAAACACCTGCCACCCTGACAACAAATTTCACCGCCTTGCTCATCTGCACGGTTTCACCGCATGCTCAGTCAGACTGCTCAGAGACCAGCACAGAATGAACCATTTCACAGCCTGGATCCTGTCACAGAATAACCATTTGGCATGCCTTTATGTTAATAACCACATATTTAATGAAGGTGACCCTTAGGTCTGTAGGGGAAGGGTATCATAGCACAGGCAAAGAGAGAAGAGTGTTTGTGAATGAATTTTCAGTATCTTTCGCACAAGTGACTGCTGGGCTCAGCATCTAGAGGAGAATTCAGAACTTTTCAGATTGAGATCGTAAGCTACTCTGCTCTAGCTGAAGAACAACCAAAATACAGAACAGAGCAAATGAGGTGACATTTCCATTCCTGATATTTAGATTCTATGTCAAGTACCATCAATTTTTACTAACCTGCAGCCCAATAAAGACATACTAACAGGCTTCTGTCTTTAGTAAGGCAACTGGAAAGTTTCTGCCCTGTTGCTTGCAGTTTCAGTGATTGCAGCATTTTAGTTGCTCCTCTGATGCATTTGGATCTCTTGTCCCTCAGCAGGAGAATTTTTACACTTTCATCCCCATCTTCCAGAACTAAACTTAGATTTCTGTAGGACTTGGACTGGACCTGGTGCAACTATAGCTCTGAAATAATTTACAGAAAGTAAGGATGAAGGATATGAGAGACGAAGGAAGAAAGGACCCAAAGAGGAGAGCATACCTGAGCTGGAAGGAAAAATTCTACACAGGTAAACAAGAGAAAAGTTGTGAGGAAACCCCTGAGAAAGATCCATAAAAACTTATGTGATGCATCAAGGAAGGTAAGGTAGAAGGACAAAAGAAGAAAGCAAACATATTTCAAGTGGAGCTCACTTTTAAAGAAGATCTATTATAACACCTCAAAAAGCTTTGGCACTTATAGCAGATTACCAAGACATTTAATTATATACTTCATTTAAGCAAAGGGGAGTTCAGAGAATTACACATTTCAGGCATACACTTAATTAGGGTCTAGCTATTTAAAGGAGATCAGCTGCTCCATGTCCTTGGGTTCAGCTGACATCTCAGAAACCCTTTAAAACTTTAAATTTTATTATTTTTCTTTCTTCATCAGTCCTATTGTTACTTTCTCTCTCTGAGCATACACCTGAAAACCTCTACACATCATTCGAAGACACCCAGGTGTCTTTTTCCGTTCCATGCAGCAATGTGGTGTTGGTCTCTTATCAGTCACAGAACCAAGCACATCATCCCACATTTTGCAAATTCTCTTCCAGCTGTTTTGGCAGGGAAAAACAAAAGCCACAGTGGAAGTTTGGTTTTGTTTTAGTTATGCAGGCTCATTCCTAGGGTGTTCTACCTTTTGTAATATTCGAAAGGCTTACAAACAAAATTACAACAAACAGGACCACCTGAGGTTAACAGCTTTTAATATTATTATTTTTTAAAACATTTCCACACGAGAGACAATCACTTTGTAAAACAAAAGGAAATGGCCCTGCATCCAGCAGCTTGCTTCAAGGAGGTGCTGAGCTTTTCTGAAGTGACCTTAATAGTAATGACTTCTAATTAGCTGCTGCTTGGCAGGTTTGGGCTCTGGCAGCTACCAGGAGTGTGGAATTCAGCTAAGACTAAAGATTCAGTGTTAGAGTAGGTGTCATTTCAAAAGGCTGGTGCTGTGAGACAGGCTGAGAGCACTGTGTGGGTGTGTGAGCCAGCGGGGAACGGGCAGGCAGCAAGCACCGATCACAGCTCCAGTTCTGGCTGCTGTGTGCTCGTGGTTGTACTCACAGGGAGAGACTGTCACCCTGCTGCTCCCTGTAGTCCTGCCAGCATGCAAAGAAGACAGTCAGTAAGTGCTCAGCTCCTGGTCTTTGTGTCACAGCTGGCCATGTCTTCTGTGCCTAATCAGTGCCCAGGCCTTCCTCACTGCAGCACCAGAGCCGACAGGACTGCACACCCTGACCACACAGCACCTTCAAAAAAGATGTCAAGCAGTTCACACACTTCATTCTGCCCCTTTTTTGCTCCGAAGTGCTCATAACTTGCATATGAAATGTCAGGATCCTGTTTGCCAAAGGCTTCCATTCCACGGAAATGGAACAATCCCGACATGTTAACCAGCACAAGAAGTAGATCAAGCCACTGATCAAGCCACACAACTATCGTCAGTTTATAACCAATTTTCAAGGATCTTCCTTTCATATTCAGCATGTATCTGCTGGAAAAAAAAACTGTTTATAACAATCACAGAGAGCCATTGGATTTTCAAAAGATACCTTTAAAAATCATCACCCCTGTGAAAAGAGGATGGGTAATAGTAATTCTGTGTAGGATACTATACTCATCAAACCAAGACGTCTCCTGAAACAACAGAGGACTACAACAGACCTCACTAGCTCAGGTAGAAAATACAATTCATGACCAAAAACACTTCCAAAGAAACTAAAGTCCAGCAGAAAGACATAGCAATCTAAAAGAGCTGGTCACTGCTGAATTGGATTGCTGCTGTAATTTTCTGCTTTCCACATCACTGCACTCCATTTAAATGATCTAATCTTTTATCAATGATTTAATTTGATGGTGTATGGTCACCAAAGGATCACACTGCTTTTCTTAATCCTATATAACCCTTTGAATAATTTGGAGATTTTTGCTTTTGTCTGTTATGAGAATAAGGTTAGGAAGATGGTGAAACTAGCTTCCTAATGGCCAGCATCCATTCAATTTTCAACAAAACTTAAACCAGAATTTTCACCCTCATGTTTGTAGCTCATCAATGAATTGAGAAATTCATCTGAAATTAGCCAAAACCAAGATAACATCACCACCTCCACCCCAATCTATAACCAGTTAAGATTTTCCAGCCTATGGATTCTGAGGACCCAAGTGGGCTATTCAGCTGCTGCCCAGAAACTCCATTCTCATCGTGTCTCCCAAGAGAATCATTGCTCAGTGTAGGACAGGGTTGGGTTCTACTGTTCCAGAAAAAACAGGCACCTCACCTAGCAATTGGCATGAATGCAGGGCTGTTTCAGTCTTCATTCCCCTTATCTGCCATCTCTAGCTATTCTCTCTGTACAACAGGTCCCCAGCTACTGCTGCAATAAAGAGTTGGGAAATGCTTTATGTCTGTAAAACATGTAAATGTCTTTGCTATTATATTACAACCTTCCTTTCCACATTCAACAAAGATGGAAGTATGTGACATCTGCTCTGTGAAGTTTTTAGCATATAGCTGCTGAAAACCATGTAAATTATTTCAAAAAATATTACATGTGTCACAGAATTACTCTCACAGTTAATGGGCACATGAAACACAAATAAATTATTTCCAGTTTCTTCTAACCCTTGTTAGGTGCACAAACACGTGTGCCACATCCTCCTTTCCCTTCCCCATCACCCACCTCCTACCACATCCTCCTCTTCCGACATGTAAGAGCTCCTATGAGAAATTAATCAGGCTATTAATTGAGGAAAGCACAGTCACTCCCAAAACACTTAGTGTCAGGCTTCCCTGAATTAATAACATGACCAAAAGTAGGTTTTCTCTGCCTCTCCTAGGATATTTTTCTATGAATTGCAAAGCATTCTCTCTCCATCAGTGCCAGGCTCTAAGATGCCTCATTTTCAGCAAGTGGACAGTCCTGCTGATGTTACTGGAACAATATACACGTGTTCCAAGTGCAGTAAATGTTTAAGTGTTTTGCTGGATTGGAATCACTGCTTTTAACATCTTTTGACAGCAATTACAAGCAGAATCCTGGAACAGCAGCCTCCTCCAAAGTGCAGTATCAACACTTTATAAAACAGTACGCCCAAATCTCCAATGAATTTTCAAAAGCTTTGCTGGAACAGAAATTTCTACTATACAAGACTTGGAAATGTAGTCTGCAGTGTTACTGCAGTGATAAGAAAAGTGAAGGGATTCCTCTTGATCCCCACACGAATAAAAATCTAATGCAATTGTACCAAGCAGCCAGCAGAAAGGAAACTATTCTCACCTCAACTGTTGGCAACATCCTGGATGAGGGCACTGATTTCTACACACAAACCAGGATTTGGGCAACATCTGGATTATACAGCTGGACCCTCTGGCTATGCTATACCACAGCAAGACATCAGGACTTAAGATTGAACCAAAGCATCTGGGAACTCCTTAGTTAAACTCATATCTGCTGCTTTGATTCTATTTATTATAAGTCAGGACATTCTGGAAGAATCAAAGAATGCCAGAGAAAATTACTTTAACCTTTGGAAGAAAGTGGAGCTGGTAGAGCAATGGTCAGTGCCCTATTATGCAGATAAGTGAGCACTGAACTGGTTATATAAAAGAATGACTACAAGCTCCTAGCTAACATTATTAATGTTTAATGATATAGATCAAAGAGGTTTTGTCTTAGGTCTTAGACTATAATCAAGGCAGCTTTTGGCAAGGAGTTGTTCATGCATCTCTTAATCCCAACTCTCCATTGGTTTGGCAAAGAGGTTGCTTTTTGGTGATCCCACTTTTTACAGAAAAAAAAACAGTCCTAAGCAAATGCCCCAAACCAGTAATGTCAAAGCTCCCAAATGGCCACCATTCAGCACTGTCAAAGACAGACTCCCCAAGTGCAAGCATGGCTGAAAGGTCTGTCTGTCTTTCTCTGGAGCTTTCTTGGCAGCAGAGAATGGACACACAGACACCTGCAGCTCACGTTGAGCAAGCAGCCTGGATTCTGTTTTGAGCTGGTGGGAATAACCTACCCAAACCACAAATCTAAACTCTCTCTTTTTTAATACCTTCAGATTACCTTGCTGTGAGAAAGAGTACAAGCTAATAAAGGCTCTCAACCCCTGAGAGGGAGAATAGATAAAGAAATAGTGGGAAAACAAATGCAGTTATTATCCTGCACTCTGGTTCCTCTGTGCTGATACAGCAGAGTACAGCAGATCCTAATTGTGCATCCTCTAACATCCAGAAATCTCATTAGAAAGGAATTAAGGGATACTGGACCTCTGTCTGGGATTTCTGGAAATGCAGCAGCTCTGTTCAGGTGGCTGGGTGTCCAAGAATGGCAAGCACACCCTCTGTGCACACACTGGCCTTGCAGCACGCACATGGGCTGTCCTTGTCAGCTGGAAAATGTGAATATAAAGCTGGTGAAGGGTCTGGAGCACAAGTCTGATAAGGACTGGCTGAGGGAGCTGGGAATGTTGAGCCGGAAGAGAAAGGAGGCTTGGGGGAACCCCACTGCTCTCTACATCCACCTGGAAGAAGATTATAGCCAGGTGGAGGTTGGCTCTTCCTCCAAGCAACAAGTGACATGGCAAATTTGAAACAGCCTCAGGCTGGGCCAGGGGAGGTTTAGATTGGATATTAGGAAACATTTCTTCATGCACAGTGTTGCTACGTGTTGGAACAGGCTACCCCTGGAGGTAGTTAATAAATGTGCAGATGTGGCAGTTAAGGACATGGTGTAGTGGTGGACTTGGCAGTGCTATATTAATGGCTGAAACAGATCTTAAAAGTGTTTTCCAATCTTTAAGTGACATAATGACAATGATGTTATGATTCCATAAGTCAAAATGAAAGGATATTTTAAATCAAAGCTCGCAGAATCTGCTATTATAGTATTTTCTCAATAAATAACTTGCATGAAATTATTGACCCTACAGGAACTGAGTTCATCCTGTGTATTCCAGGGCTTTTCAGAAGTTATACAGATCTTAATAATGTATCCTTCATGTGGAAGCAGAGATTGCTATTCTCCCAATAGGGAACTATATGGTTTCTTCAAGATGGTTTCTTCAGTGACCACCTCCCTGTTGTGGGGAAGGTGACCTGGATCACTGTCAATGCAATGAAAGGCTTCAAGTGACTTGAATGATCACTGACCAGACCTGAAATCCTAGAAGGGTAATAGAGAGCACAAAAGCAGTGAAATTATCTTTATTTTATAATGTTTTTTTTTTCTGTACCAAACTTGCTCATTTTTTTCTCTAGCTTTTGAAGCATGGTATCACTTTTCATGTTTAAAACAAACCCCTATTACTCCAATTGAAATGAAAGATTATAAAAATACAACTTTTAATTATTAAACTATACACAAAGAATTCAACTTCTTCTACTTCAAATCCTCACAACCTGTTTACAAAGAGGTTTTGAACATGGAGAATCATCAACTATATATTATTTACTCAAAAAAAATCCACAGAAATACCCATACTCCCAAGGCTCTTGCTACCTTTTCCCTGTTCTAAACATAAAAGACAATTTATCTGACAATTAAAATTATATTTTTACTGTAGGGAGACATACCCAACCATAAAA
Organism: Ammospiza caudacuta; assembly: GCF_027887145.1. NCBI lineage: Eukaryota > Metazoa > Chordata > Aves > Passeriformes > Passerellidae > Ammospiza > Ammospiza caudacuta. The sequence goes on along the minus strand of NC_080598.1, from coordinate 51,760,089 downwards.
ACACTGAAAATTAAGGAAATACAGACTTCATTTTCAATATGAAACAGAAAATACAGGAAACACTTCAGGAAAATTAAATTGCAAACATAAATCTTGAAAAATGTATCAGTAACATTATGGCTGCAGGTGCTGCCCAGCTCATATCAATTTGGACCATACTGAAGACCATGACATCACTTTTTATTTCTCTGTCTTCCTTCCCATTTTTTTCCCACTGAAAGCTTCTATTTTTTTTCAGGTGGAAGACATTTCAACCCTGCTCCCATTAACATTTTTTCCTCAGCTGGCTGTTAAATCAATATTAATTGTAGTCTGTCAGAAGCAGGGAGGGGGGCAGCTCACCCCTGGGCATCTGGCAGCAACCCCCTAACCCCTGACACAAGCAGGGAGTGCTCTTAGCCTGGATGCAGCACTCAGCACCTCCCAAAACCAGGCTTTTGTGCTGCAAGCAAAAGTCTCTACCTATGAGAAGTGGCTATTTCTGAGGTTACCTAGACTACAAGAGCGCTCTCAAATCACTGAACAACACAGAAATGAGGCTGTCACACAGCTCAGCAGTGGCTGAACATCTCTGGCACAGCATCCTGAGATGTACAGCATTACTTTAACTAAAACAGGGATTTAAAATGGAAACCCAGTGCTAACAGGCTTTGACTAGGTGTGATCCTGCTCATTAGCACAAGGGACCTTAAACCAAAGCCAATTAGAGCACCAGCAGAACAGAGGACACCCAAGCCTGCTCAGTCAACTACTGACTGGAGATGAACACACTGATGCAAAAGGGCTCATTTAACAACAGATTTAATAGTTACAATCAAAAGCTGTTCTTCATGGCACAGCTAATAAATACAATATAGCTGAGGTGCTCAGCTGGTTGCTCAAGCTGCACTTAGGAGGAGGTCAGATTTTAACTGTTCATAACACACTGAGGCTGCCAGTGGTGACCAAACTTACACTCTGTGTTTACATCAGAGGGGCTCTGACATACAGGTCATTTATGCTGCCTCACAGGACATCCAGCAAAGCCAACTTGGGTCCTCAATGAGCAGTGCAAAGGTGTGAAAACACACAAAAGCAATTTATAGGAACACAAATACTCTTCAGTGTCCTGTAAAAAGAAACTAACTTGAGAGGTAACCATTGCTTGTACGCCTTTAAGCATCTCAGTTTAGGTATTACCCACTTTTCTACAAAATATTAATGTGTGTGGTATTCATCAGGTAAAATGTGATACCTGCTGCAGGTAGATGATAATGAGAGTGATAGCAGAGTATCTTTAAAAGTGATTATGAGCAGGAAGCACAAGCCAATAATTCTCTTGTATTCTCACTCATTTGTTATTGAAGATATCTCACTGGACCACACCACCAGAGATGCTACAGAAATGATTCAAACAAAAAAAAACAAAAAGATAAAGCAGTGAAAAGAAAGTTGAAGAAAAGCAGTATCTAAATTAAAGGAGTGTCACACTGGGGGTTAAATGTCACTATGGTGACAGGAATGGAAAGGGCTGACAGTTCAGAAAGGCACGAGAGGCCTGTGATGGGGAGTAACAGGGGTAAGTGCAGCCTCTGCTGCACACAGGGACCTAAGAACTGGGTTCATTTCCTTCAGTAGAAAAGGAGTCCAGGAAATCCTCTCCTACAGCTCATCAAAGGTTAATAATTACCCAAATACCCCCTGGAGGAATGTCCCACATGCCCTGTGCAGACCCAATGAGCTCTATGGCCCTACTGGTAGAGATCTGACAGCCCTGACTGGTTCCCACCATCCTCACCACCCAAAGGGCTTTGAGGCACACAGCTCCAAGGCATTCCAGCCTTTCTTCCTGAGGTGTATTGCCTTGTCTTCACCTCACACTGAAACAAAAACTGTCAATTCACACTTCTTGTGACAAAGGAAAACAACAAATTAACCCAAAGGATCAGGGAGAAAAGCACGTGCCATTAATAACCTTAGGAAGTGTAAGACACATTTGCACTGGAAACTGTTGAGAGAAGCAAAGCAACAGTGCTTTGTGACTCTTGCAACACACAGAATTAGCACAGAAGTTATGTAGAATATGGGACAACATGAATAAGGGAGAGAATGGGCAGCACTAGTCCCAGCTTTGGCACACTCCACTCTGATTATGGGTAAAACCTGCTGCTGTGCTGCACCTCTGCTTCTGTGCTGTGAGGGCATTCCCCTTCAGCTCAGGGCTTAGGGAACAAAGGATGGACACAGGGAGCACACTGACTCTGCTGAGAAGGACCATAGGAAAATGATCTGACACCTGCAAAATTTCTTTTGAATACTCCAGTTAACAGGAAGATCTCATATCAATAGAAATTATGCTTTCCTCCCCACTGTGGTTTTCCTTAAAAAAATTCTTAGAAATACATCCAAAGGGAAGAGATGCTTGGACAGTCAACTGCTACCTTCAGAAAGGCAGAGCCTGACATCCCCTCAAAGTGGACTTTAGGAAGAGAACAAGACAAAACAGCCACTGCATTAATGAAACAGAACAACAGCTCTGGGATTAAATTTGGCTTCCAGCTGAAGTCAGCACTCAGGCAGCAACAGTGCAGAAAGGCTTTCCTGGCCCCTACTCCACCTTTAAATGGCGGGTGATGTTTTTTGGCAAAATCACAAATTATTGGATCCAAATTATTCTTGAAAAAGGCCAATTACACTTAGGTACCCACATGAACAGAAGAATATATCCTGGAAAACGTAATGGATGGTCAGTGAGTGTGGCTTTGTCTCAAGCACAGCACTTTCTGTTAAAAACCCAATTCACCTGGATTCACCATGATGATTTCTGGCTTTGGGTGGCTTATAGCCAGTACATATTTCTGTATATTAAACATGAGTACACTGAACACCAACACCCACAATCATGCCTCGAGCTGGAATCAGAACTAAGCTGCAATTTAAAAAATTTGTTTATGAGAACAGAGGAGTATTTCTATACACGCCAAGCTAGATTCTGTATGCGTAGACAACTACTTAAAACAAACAAACAAACAAACAAAAACAAAACAAAAAACCACAGCTGCACATACAGTCGCAGTACGGAATGGAGAAAAAGAACCGAGAAATCGCATCTCCGATTTCCATTCACAGCCGGTCTGGGAGGATGGAGAGATGGTTCCCCGCCTCGCCCAGCCCGGAGGCGGGCGGGGAGCGGCAGCCGGGCCGGGCCCGCTGCCGGCCGCTAACAGGTGCTGCGCCCCGAGATGCGCGGCCAACTTCTCCTCAGCAGCGCCAAGCCGCCTCATTTTTTTCCTTTTTTCCTGAACCTTTCCCCAAGACGCGGGGCCGCTCAGGTTTACACCCTCGCCACGCAACTTTGGAGTAGAGGGGACCGGAGCGGAAAGCAGAGGAGGGGATGCGCGCCCGCCGCCCCCGCCCGGGCTCCCGCCCTGCCCCGCCCCGTCCCGTGCCACCGTCGCGCACCACCTGCGCGGCCATGAAGGAGAGGTCCATGGTGCTGCTGCTGGAGCTGCTGGCGGAGCTGGCGGAGGTGCTGAGGCTGCCGCTGCCGCTGCTGCTGCTGCCGGGGGCGGGCGGGGCGCGGGGGCGCGGCGCGGGCACCGCCTCCCCCAGCAGCGGCGGGCGCGGCCGCGGCAGCGGAGCCGACACCGGTACCAGTTCCAGCTCCGGCGGCTCCCGGCACGGCCCGGCCCGGCCCGGCGCGGCTGGCGGGCGGCTCGGCAGGGGGCGGGGGCGGCGGCGACCCGGCCCCCGCGCTGGGCTGGGCTCGGCCCGCCCCCGCGGCGGGGGGAGGCCGGGGCGGCTCCGCCTGCCCGCCCGGCGGCATCTGTAGGGTGGCCCCGCTCCCCCTCACGGCCGGCACCTGTGGGGCGGCCCCGCTCCCCCTCACCGCCGGCAGCGCCCGTGGGGCGGCCCCACTGCCCTTCACGCCCGGCGGCACCCGTGGGGCGGCTCTGCTCCCCCTCACGGCCGGCGGCGCCTATGGGGCGGCCCTGCTCCCCCTCACGGCCGGCGGCGCCTCCGGCCCCGCTGCCCCCACGGCCCGGCAGGAGCCCCCACGGCCCCGGGGCTGTTTGCCTGCGCGGAACGGCTCCGCAGCCCGAGCCTGGGTGCGCGGGCACGGCCGCGGGGCCCCGGGCTGGCTCCCGCCGCTCGGAGCCGATGGCGGGACGGTGCTGGGGAGCGAAGCGAGGGGCGAGTAAAGCAGCGAGGGCAGATGCGGCTCTGGCGGCGTGTGCCGCTCCTCTGCATCACTCGCGCCTCTGGGGATGCACACCTGGCGGCCACACTGCCAATCCATCCAACTAACCCTGCCCAGCTTGCCGATCCATCAGCCTGGTTTTAAAATACTGGGCTTCCCTCTCTCACCACGGCTAAAAAGAGCTCCCGACAGCTCAATCTTATGCCTTTTCATGGCTGAGCTGTTGGAACTTCATATTCAGCTTCTCTCCTCCTTGTTCCCAGAACTTACAGTTCAACAATACACAATAAACATATTTTGTCCCTTTTCTTATGCTTTTCTCTGTTCCTCACAGACACTGTTATCACTTTTAGCATGAAAAATTCAGTGTATTCCTTCACTGGTTGTTTCTGAAAAACCTTTGACACCAACACAAAAAGTAGGATAATAAAAATGTGCATCCTAATGCATTAAAAGTTTTTTTGTGTGTGTGGGGTTTTTTTAACATTTTGACATGTACATGTTAGTTTCATCTCCTAGGCTGAAATCTTTGACCATGTTTTTACTACTTCAGCCTGTTGCCCGGGTCTGAACCAGGGCTGATGAGAAAACGAGTGTATGCCATCATCAGAAGTACACGGAAAATCAGCTTTGCAGTGGGATTTTAAAGTCTGGAGGAAAAAATAGACCCTGCTTCACCATGTGTGCTGTGAGCTCCATGCTATTTTGCCTACTGTTGCACTGCTGCAGCAGGAGGTGATGGAAAGAAAATCAGCTGTTTTAAATCAGTCGTTTACTTCAGCGACTATTAATGTGTCTGCCAAAAATGCTTTTATGTCAAGAGGCCCATTAAGTAAACAAGTAAAATCCCAAAGAGGCAATGTAATTTTAAGATTTTTTAATTCAGTTGTGTAAATAATGGAATTGTCTCTTTGTAGAGTCTCTCCAAAGTTTTGAAAGGATATTGATGTGTGTGTCAGGAGCCATAAATTAACTTCAAAACAGTGTTAATCTTTCATCATCCAAATAAATTTTAAATGTGCTGGGTAAACATCTCCTCATAGCAAACATGGCCTGGTCAGTCACAGCATCTGCAGCAACAGAGAATAATAAAATATTTCATGAGAATAAAAACATACTTAAAGTTTCAAAATCACACTGACTTCTACACTCATTTAATTCTATAGAGGATGAGAATTGTAGAACAACAAAACTGGAAAGAACCTCAGGAAATATTTAGTCCATTCATCTGCTTAAAATGCAACCAGTGACCCTCCAAACAGGGTGTTTCTCTTTACCCAATCTCTTCTTTAAAGTATCTAAAGAGGAATGTTCTATTCCCTACCAGGCAGTGCACAGATTTATTCCACTGACCATTCTGTAAGGTTTTGTCAAACAGGGACACGAAGAAGAAATTATTTTCTTTGGAACAACACCTTGCCATCTGAGACCTGCTCTTTGTCTTTTTCTTTTACCAGTCTTATGGTATTTTGGCCTTTCCCTGAAAGTACTCAGGGAAGATTTCTAATGGTACCAAGATTTGTCAGTCAGGTTTCCAAATATTTTACTGTTATGTTCAACAAGTTTAAGAAATTAACACTAATTCATATTTCTTAAGCCTGACAAAGGAAATTAAAAAAATCACTGCTCAGTTTTCACTTTTGGTTTTCCTCTGGTTTATTGCCATATTTGTGAAACAGCATGGTTTGTACTGTTTAAGATACAAATAACTTCTGAGGAACACCACATTATTTGTGTTTTTGGAATCATAAATCATTAATGTTCAAAAGACCTCAAAGATCATCAAGTCCAATTGTTAACCTGACACTGCCCTGTTCACCACGAAATCATATCTTAGGTGCCACATCCAGATGCCTTTTGAACAATTCCAGGGATGATAATTTCACCAGTTCCCTGGGCAGACTCTTCCACTGCCTGACCACCCTTTCAGCGAAAAAAATTTTCCTAATATGCAATCAAAACCTCCTGTATTTCAGCTTGAGGCCACTTTCTCATGTCCTATTACTTGCTACTTGGGAGCAGAGACTGACCCCCAGTCCATTAAAACCTCCTTTCAGGCAGTTGTAGGGTACAATAAAGTCCTCCCTGAGGCTCCTTTTCTCCAGGACAAACAGGTCCAGCTCCTTCAGCTGCTCCTCATTAGGAGCTCCAGACCCTTCTCCAGCTCTGTTGCCCTTCTCCAGAGTCACTCCACTGGACACAGCACTTGAGGTGTGGCCTCACCAGTGCTGACAATCATGGGGACAATCCCTGCCCTGGTCCTGCTGGCCCCACCATTGCTGGCACAGGCCAGGATGCCATTGGCCTTCCTGGCCTCCTGGGCACAGCTGGCTCCTGTTCAGCTGCTGTCAGAGGGCACCCCCAGCTCCTTTTCCACTGTGCAGTTTTTCCCGGACATTGCCCTCCAGCCTGCCCAGACCCATCTGAAGAATTTTCCCACCCTCCGTAGATCCCACCCAGCTTGGTGTCATCTGCAAACTCCTGAGGTGCCATCAATCCCCTCATCATATCATTGATAAAGATGGTGAACAGGACTGGCCCCAACACTGAGCCCTGGGGAACACCACTGGTGACCAGCCACCAGCTGGATGTAGCTCCATTTGCCACCACTCTTCAAGCTTTTAACTATGATACTGCAAAATACAAACCTTTGTTCCTTCATCTTCCCCCAAAATACATTTTTGGGGGATATAAATTTGTGTGGATATAATTTTTTTGATAAAAATTTTGGATATAAATTGCTTTATCATAGCTCTGTAAGTTCTGTAAAACAAATATTTTGGATGTGCTTCTGTCTTTCAGTAATGATAATGCAGAGCTTGAATGAGATCTGCCAGCTGTCCTGCCCACCTTGTGTCTGGCTTTATCATCAAAATATCTAGACCACTCAAAAAGATTATGTCACAATTTGCTATTTCTGTGGACACACACTGTAGCACCCAGCTAAAAATGCAGACATGATTGTATAACATGATTCTTAAAAACAAGCAAAGATGCTCTTTAATTAGCATTAAAGCTGTTTGCTAAAAAGACCACATTTTTCAGTACAGTGGAACACAACTCAATTAGAGAATAGTTTGGTTTGTCAGTTTTCCTGGGGCATAGTAGGAAATCCTTTCTAGCACTGCATGTGCACATAAGCTCTGCCTTTGCTTCACAAAACAGACCTAACAAAACATGACAATTGAGTCTTGCTGCCAAAAAAGATTTTAAATGGGTTTGTATCTGTACAGCCCCACTTACCATATGCTGTATTTAGATACCCTAGGCAATGTAGTACCAATTTTTAGCTTTGCATCCTGATATCACATTTAAATCTTTCATCTATGCAAAGGGAGACTACATTCCCATTTTAAGGAGAGAAGGTAATATTGGTTTCTTGCTGCATTTTAATACAGTTTTATGCTATTTCCTCTGAGTCCCATTTTAAACCTACTGTTGCCTCATTGCAGCAGGTTGCAATCACAAGGCAATTAATTCCCTTAATGAAGAATCAGCCACAGTGACATGTTGTTATCCATTCTTAGGACAGAGCTCATTCTCTGTGATGGACTCTTGCTGCTCAGCACATCATAAAGGGGGCAAAGGATGCTGAATTTTGCACATGAAGTCTGGCTGGACTAAATCACCAAAAGGGAATTCACTCAGAACCAACCTTCCTTCCTTCCTCCCTCCCTCCCTCCCTCCCTCCTTTTCATTCAGGAGCTGAATGTTGATTTTGTCTTTCAACAGAAAATGTTGACACCAGGAAATTAACACAGTACAGCCCTTAAATTTCAAGCAGCCAGTTTCCCTTCATGGAATGCAAATGCCCCATCTTGCTTCCTGGGTCCCCTGGGCAGCACTGGGACAGTTACTCAGGGAGTCACTGTCAAACTGGGAATGGAGGTGGTTTGAACTGGTCATTAATAACAAGTAAAATCAGATGTGTGCTTAAATACTCCTTTACAAAGCTCAAGTGCTTGAAACCATGTTGCAGACTGGTGCTTCCTCTAGCTCCAGGTCCAGCATCCCCTCTTTAGAATATGTCATTCCTCTTTAGAATATGTCAGAAGGGGCTCACTGTTTAAAAGGGTAAACCCAGAAGAGGGAAACTTCGGTTCTGTGGCCTGCCAACCCCAAGATGAACCAAGCAGGTCCTGGTTCACTGGGTGCATGTCTTCTACACAAGTCTGGCATTGGGAAGCAGATCTGCTCCCCAAACCACATTGGAGGCAGATGTCTCTGTAGAAGGACATGTAAGTCACTGCAGAAGAGAGAAAGAGCTTGGGGGACTCTGCCTGTACCCAGTGTTCCAGGCACCCCTGTGCAAGCAAAGCAGTCTGATAAAGAACTGGGAGGAGAGTTGGCTTTCATGTTAGGTAGTGCTGGGCAAAGAAGTATAGAAATGACTGCAGGAGAAGACAGGCACTGCAATACTATCTGTCCAGCCAGATATCCACACCTGGTGCATGTGAGCTCATACTTTCTCCTCCTTTACTGTGGTAAATGAGATTACAATAACAAAGTTTCATTTTTTACACTGTAATCTTTGTTAACTTCCATGTCAACATATTTATCAAATGGTCAGGATGAGGCTGGGATTTTTCCTTTTATTTTTCTTCCTCCATGGTTGGAAATGGGTCTGTATCAGCATTGGGAGCCTGGAGGTCAGATCTATACCTACCAATTTCTATGGCTTGACAAACAACAGTGTCTTTGTAAGTCCAGGTTGCATCATCCCTGCTGACTTTCTGATATATCACAGTAATCACAAGAGGGAGCAACACTGCCTGACAAATTTGATGTGGATTACATCCCTTTTGATTGCTATAAAATTCCACTATCAGCAGCTGTTACATACCAAAGGGCTCACTCACACATAACATAATGAAACTGGTTAGTGCCAAGTAATTCAGGGAAAAATTAAATTTGTAAATTTTTGTGTGACTCCTTAATCCCCACAGCTGCTCACACAAGGATAGTAATAGTCAGATATTACTCTCAAAAGAATTGTGGGCAAAATATTCCTCACAAAAGAGATTTAGACTTAAAACTCTTCTAAAAGCAGTATTGTTAGCACACAGAGAAGCCATAATAGTGCTCAAATTCCTAAGACCTCAGGTTTTTAACTTCATGTAGGATTTAATTCTATCAGGCAAGAGCACTTCTGAAGTTCAAGGAGCTTCTCCTTGTAGTGCTGGCACTGCAGCTTTAAGAGCAGACAATCCAAATTCCTCTGGTACAGGGGACAAACAGAGAAGTGCTTGAGCATAGATAGAGGGAACAGCATTGCCTTCTACTTCACTCCCAGTCTCCACCAAGAGCAGGATGGGCACTCATCCCTGTTAGGGCTCAGCCCTATCCAGCTCCTTGGCTGCTCCAAGTCTTGAAAAAATTGTCATTGCTTTTTCTCATTTATGAGAGTTGAAAATGCAACAGAAGGGGCAGCAAAAGCAAAATCTGGCTCCTCAAACTAGGTCAGTCTGCCTGGCCTACCCCTGAGCCCAGCCATAGGGTGCCTCTTCCCGTGGGGCTGCTCTCTGTGTTTGCAGCCTGGCCCACACCAGGCACTCCCAGCTAGAAAGAAGCTGGGAGAGAAAAGGTGCCAGGGAGGAGGGGAAGTAACCAGCAGGGAGTTACCTCCCCTCAGTGGAGACACACATTTATTACAGACAGATATCAAATATCTCTTGCAGCCCTGGGGCTGACCCCTCATGGCAGTAGTGGCCGATAAGAGTAAGGGGTGTGTTGTACAGCCTTCCTTCTCAATTACAGTCTTTAGGTATTTTGCTACAGAACCATTTGTCTTAGAGATTGCATGTTCAGGCAATGGCTTCAAATCAGTTCATTTCATGTTACATGACAGAAAGATTCATCATGGATCTGGAAATTGGCACTAATTTAAGAGGCACTATTTTGAGACGAAGGCAAAACAGGAAATGCTTCATACTTATACATTATTAAAAACTTGTGAAATGTCTTGGCTTTTGAAAACATTCATTCCCACCCCAAATTTACATTAGCTGGTACAAAGGAATGAATAAAAGATTGCTGCCAGCAAGGGTAGAATTCCCAGTCCAGGGCAGATTTTCCCTGCAGTAGCCTCCTCTAACCCTGAAGGAAAATCTGTCTCTACCAGTTCTGTTTGTCATTGAGTTAAATGTCTATAAAAAAGCTTTTAACAGTGTAAAACATTCCTAGTAGAAATAAACACTACTTTTTTACTCCATTGAAACAGGCTTTTCACCTGTCCTTAGATCATCCAATCTGTTCAAGGAGAGCAATGAGCTCTGCAGTGTGTTTCCTGTCACAACACATTTCATTTCTTGACATTGACACGCTCTGGACTCATTGAAACAATATATTCATCAACCATAATGTGAATTCAGTTCTGAGTAAGAAATGTCAACATACATTTAAGAATCATATTCCATGACATAATTACCAAGATGCTAATGAAAAATATTGGAAAGACAACATATGGCCTTTAGAAGGAGAATTTTGTGGTTCCCACTGCAGTTCTCAAGAGAATTAGTTTGCAAAAGGGACTTCTTCACAAAACTGTAAACATGTGTGGACTTTTTTAAGATAATCAAATATACAGGAGAAGACAGCACTGCACAGAACTTTAAGAAATTATCTACATCAGTCCCCTGCCTTGAATGGGGATGAATTATTATTCACCAGCCCTGGCCAGCTCTTTCTCCTTGCTAAAGAGGCTTCATCTTCAAGGATATCCCCTGGAAGAGCTGGGCTGCCATTCAGATCCCTGGTACCCCACCTCCTCTCCAAAATAAAAACCACAAACAGACACTTTCAATGGTAGATGGTAGAAGGTAGAGTACAGAGTTGTAATTGCATCAGGAAGTGAAATTTTAAAAATTATCAAATTAGGTGTGATTGCCTTCTGACAGTTGGGTTGGGTTTTTTTAATAAGACTGGGGGTGAGAGGACAGGGAAAAGCTCTGTGTTCATTGCATAAAGATTTATCTTTTTCCCCTCTTTTCCTGGAACACTATGCTCATGAAACACTCAAATTGAATTTCAATGTTTCTGTCACCTGGCAGTTTTCTGATACAATGTGAGTTTTTCCATGGTATTCAAACTGAGCTGAATTTGGGTCACCATCAGCCACTTAATTTTGCTTACCAGTGAGGCAAAGCTAATGAAGACATCTTTCAGAGCAATGTAATATGTGTTTAATGTGTCAGCACTTGTGAAATTGAGTTCATTTCTTTAAAAGATGCAAGGAGCTTTTAAATGCAAGGAGGTAACATAATGAATAAAATGTGAACATTGTGACATTGAACTTTGTTTGGAGCCATTGAAACATTTATATCACATTTCAAACATTCCAGCACATTACCTTACAGTCATAGGGTATCACAAGAAGATACATCTTGCCTCTCATCTCTGTTTGAATATTGCTGAAGTGAAGCTGCTAAAGAAACTTCAAAAGGAGTGTAAATTATTTACAGGTTCTGGGACTTCCACATTAGAAAATACAATTGGGAAAAAATAATGAGATTTCAGCTCTCCAAACACTCAAAGACAAAAATGCTACATCAAAGATTCACCTTCTTTTAGCTTTAGATGGCATAATACAAACAAGAATTAAAAATATGGTGAGAAGAAGACACCTAGGGAGCCAAATTAATACCTGATGTCTTTCATTAAGTGTCTTCAAATAATTTTTCTTTTAAATATTGTGAAGCATTATTTTCACTTCTAGGGCATCTACATAGTTTTTTTCTTCTACATATCTTGAAATATTTCACAAAGACAGTGACACTGAAAGCTGGAAGACAGGATCATTTCACTAATCACTCTGTAGGACAATGCCCAGCATTCTATTATGTATATCACACTTCTTTGAGACAATATTCCATAAGCTAATAGTTTTCAAGAAGCTTTTCTTGAATTTAAGCCTGTGAAAATACATCAGAATGTTTTTTCCCTGCACATAATCTACCTTTTCCCCACAATGTCCAATAGTTTTTCCCCTTCCAAAATGTAAGGCAGCCCCATATGCCCTTGATGAAGCAGAAAACCTTAGAACTTTATGAGACAAGTGCAGGGACCCCAGTCCAGTCCTCATCAGGAACTTTCCCACATCTCAGAGAACATCAGTGCATCTGGTACTGAGTGGCAAATGAAGTAGAAAGATCCAGCTCTGATTAACATCTGTAGATAGAGACAGGTCGGTATGTTCTTCCCATCTGAAGGCAAAATCTGTCTGATTTAGCAGCAGTAATTGTGCTGGGTTTTGTGGCAGCAATTTTCTGATGCTGATCCTCTTCTGATTTGTCATGATTAAGGCATTATTCAGCCTGTCTTCCTCAGACATTCCACACAAAGGAAAATAACAACCAGGCACCCCTGTGCACAGGCTTCCACTGGCAGACAGAAGGTGCTTGGCACCAGTGAGAGGCAGCAAGAGAAATATTCTGTCAGTGCTGGTGCTGCATCTGTGGACAGGGTGTCACTGTCTGTGCATTGTAATGATCTCAGAAACAACCAGAAACTTTTTCTTTCTTTGTTTAAAAATGAAATTATATAAACAGAAGAAGTGAGGCAATCTCATATGCAGCTATCACTGTGACAAATGCCTCAGTTTATTGGAGAACCAGTTGCTGTTCCTGACATATCAATGCCTCCCACTGCATTTTACGAGTGAGGCACTTCAGTGGTGTTGTATGTAAATAATACAAAATAACTTACTTACAAGAGAAGACATCAGTTTTTTCCTTCCTCCCACTTGCCAATGCTTGTCATGCCCAGCTTCATTCACTTTAATTAAAAGACCATGAAGTCATTAAAGGGAGATGATAGTGAAGTGCAGGATTCCATGATGGAATTCACAATGATGTAAGCAAAGCTAATACTTTTTTCCTTGTTGAAAAAGAAAGCTACTAATATGATCAGCAAGGATTACACTTTGTTTGCTGTCCACAGTATTTTAGGTCACAAAGCATATTGCTCCCTGAATGCCGAAGCTGACCCTAGGGCTAAAATCAGTGGAAAATGAATGGAAGAAATTGGTTTGTTGTTTCCTCCCTTCTCTTGGAAGTAAAGTAATGAATGCTGAACAGACAGCAAAACAAATAATACTTTCCTGGAGTGGAGCAACAAGAATCTTCCTTAAAATAGGACAGGGATGAAGCTGGAAAAGGCAAATTTTCCTAAAGGCACTGACCAAAGAGAACTGACCAAGTTCACACTTTTCTGGTTGCTGCCAGCTGCAGAATCCATGCGAATGTCTCACGTACCTTCTCTTTCCATCTGGTTGGTACAAAGAGACACTGCTGTTCACCCTCCCTGGTTTGCACTTTCTTCAGAAGCTGACATTGCAAGATGGGTAGAAAAGGGTCTCTCTTCTTTCAGATAGATTGTGAGGTAATGTTTTTGTCTTCCCAAGAAGAATTGATTGCAACTGTATTAATGCCACATGAAGAAAGGCAAAAAAAGTCAGAGGAAATATAGATATTGAGATTATATATTGATGTATCATTTTGGGAACATGAAAGCAAAGGTCCTGAAATAGGAAAATTGTTCCCTTTTCCTTCTTCCACTTGCCAGAGGTATGCCAGTCTTTCACCTTTGAAGTCTCTGTGAGCTACTGCATCAGGCATTATTAGACCTTGTGCGACAGAAATTCTTCCCTAATAAGCTGGTGAGGCACTGGAACAGGTTCCCATAGAAGTTTAAGATGTCCCATCCCAGAAAATGTTCAAGGCCAGGTTGGATGGGGCACTAAGCAACCTGATCTAGTGGAAGATGTCCCTGCTGGCAGTAGATGATCTTCAAGGTCTCTTCCAACCCACTCCAAACTGCTATATTATCCTATGGAGAGCAACATCTTCAAAAGATGCAAACTCCTTTTCTGGTGGCATATGTCAGAGCTTTGTGCTTTATAACAATATTAACTTATTTCATTATCTGTTTTGGGTTGTCATTGTGTTTTACTTTAATAATATACCGAATTTGCCATAAACAATTAGACTTGGACTGGTTTTGGCAGAAGTCTGAATTGTCTCTTTGATTGGTTTTGGCAGAAGGGTCCCAGTGGAATCATTGCAAATATTTTGTTGAGGTGTTTAAGCCCCAGGCAGCTGCTCTCTCACTCTCCCACCAGCAGGACCAGGAAGAGAATCAGAAGGGTAAAAGCTGGAAATCCTGTGGGCTGAGATAAAGACAGCTTAATAGGGAAAGCAAAAGCCTCACACACAAGGAAAAGCAAAACAGGTAATTATTTCCCTGCTTCCCACAGGCAGGCAGATGTTCAGCCATCTCCAGGGGAGCAGAGCCTCATCTCAGGTAATGGTTACTTGGGGAGATTAAATCCATCACCCTAAATGTCTTCCCCTTTCTCCTTCCTCTCCCCACTTTATATTCTGTGCATGATGCCTCATGGCCTGGAATATCCCTTTGGTCAGTTTGGGTCACTCAGCCCAGCTATGTCTCCCCTCAGCTTCACAGGCCACCCCAATTTCCTGGCCAGCAGGGCAGTACAGAAAGCAGAAAGGGCCTTGGCTCTGCCTAGTACACATGCTGCTGTCAAGGGTATGTACCCACCAGCAGTTGAGAAGTCCAGTGATAAACCCAGTCTGGATAAATATCCACAAACAATGCTGTCTGTCTAGCTGCAACAGGTATAACACAGAACTGCCACCAAGATCAATGTCAATCATTGTTACAGCAGGTAACATTTGAGATATACAAAGTGAGTTTACTGAGCAAGGAGTCAGCTTCAGAGAATGTGATCTCACATGCTGACATCTCAGAGCTCTTGTATTGAGAAGGGAGCTGCTCTCTGATGTTCCTAAGGTGCTCCAAGTCCTTCTGCTTTCTGGGAGAAGGAGAGGCTCCACCAATTACACAGCTTGGACCCAAACTGAAGCATATAATGAAGAAAAAACAAAACACAACAGAGCTAACAGATAGAGGGCTGGCCTGCAGGATGAAGTCCTCCCTCAGGCTTTTGTCTGATTTCCCATCCTTTTTTTGACAATCTACATTCAGCTTGGTCTCTTGGTATATTAATTATACAATTTAAACAGGCTACTCAAAACGATTGTCCTTAAAATCCTCCCTTTGTTTGAGATGCAAAACATTCACAGGTATCAGTAAATAGTTTTTTACACTTCACAAGGAAAGCAGCTATGGCTGCTAGCATTTGAGTCTGCTCCATCTGTGGTGGCTGCAAAAACTGCAGTGCACAAATTGTCCCAGTAAAATATTTTGTGGGGAACAAAATGTGTACCTGTAACTGTACTGATGGAGCTGATGGAACTGTTAGAGACACAGAAGACTAAAAAGAACCTGAAGAGACCATTCTGTTAATTTTTCCAACCTTGGCACAGAATTCAGTGTTCTCCTGAGATGTTTAAAAACATCCAGTGATGAAGACATGGTGGAGATCTGCAAACTGCCCAGGGATATATTTCAGTGTTAACTACTGAATTAATTGTTAGAAAGACTTTCCTAATACCAAACTTTACATTTTCCTTTTTCCTCTTTAAAGGAAAAGGTGATTGCTTTGCTCTCATCCTCAGTTGAAATGAAGTGTAATTTATTGCCTTCCTTTTCATAGCAAACATTCAGAGATATAAAGACTGCTCTGATTTTTCCTTTATTTTTCTTCTTTCCTGTAGATCAACAACAAGTGTTTCAGCATCTCTACACAGTTTACATTCTATAGACCTCACAGGCTTTTCCTGACCTCTTTTAATTTTCCTGTACTCTTGAAAACAAAGTCTACAATGGCATTTTTTACATCAAGGACGGACTTAAAAGTGACACCCTAAAACTTTTTTGGTTTAGCTTTATAAATAATGAAAAAAAAAGTTGGTATTGGAAAAGAGAGCAGATTATCTGAGCCTGTACAGCATCAAGTAAGTGAAAGATTCTCCTAAAGAGCTCACAAACAAACATGGCACAGTGACATGGGCGAGAAACAACACTGAAAAAAAATTAATAACCAAAAAGAGAAACACAGTAATGTAAATGATAATAGATGCTACATACTCTATTGTCAGTAAACCTAAACCAAAGATAATGAGGAAAACACTTTGTTTCTTCAGAATCTGAGAAAAAGTTTTGAGAAAAAAAAATTGAATTTTTGATTAGATACTGACAATACACCTGTATTTGTTAATGCATGCAGCCTCTTGGTAAGGGGAATGGCCCATCCCTATCCAAAGTGAGCATCTCACAGAGCAGCTCACAGAAGTATCAATGGCTTTGGCTGAGCTCCAAGCCATGTCACCTGTCCAAACTGATCCATCTTTTGTAGACCCATACGTAATACCCATCAAGTCAAATAAACTATGATCTAATCAAACCAGATACAATGACTACACAATGAAAGAAATCACCTATGAAGGAAGTCAGAATCTGAATGAGCCTGAAGATACATTCAAGAGGGATGGAAATTATTTTGCTGTGGCAAGTGTCCTACTCCAAGGTTTAATATTTTGTTCTAATCTTGAGGAAAGCTTTATTGAAAATTTAGCAAGGTTAGGCTCAAGTTGGTGAAAAAAAAATCCATTTTTTATCTCTTGTGCAATGAAAAATGCTCTTCATGCCTCTTGAAAAAGTCTTCCATAAAGCAAGATGGTGTAGTTTATAATAGAAAAACAGTGTTTTTCCATGAGGATTTGTGGACAGCAGTAAGATCCCTTCATCTTCTCCAGTCTGAGCAATTCCAGGCCTCACAGTCTATTTTCATATATCTTGTGATCCATTCCCTCAACTATCCTACAAACCCTCTGCTAATCTTGCTCTGTTCCATTGTGTTCACATCTCTCTTGCACCGGGGAGCCCCAGTCTGGGTGCAGCGCTCCACTGCAATAAACCCTACATGTGTACATTTACAAACATGGGTCATTGAGTGTTATTTCACTCTAATCCACTCCAATGGGTCTGTTAAGAACCTGAATTACCCTCTTCTAGGGCGGGTTGTAACTGTGAGCCTGACCTATTTTCACAAACCATTTTGCAACAATTGTTTAGCTCTCACATATGTAGGCATGTTCATTTATATCCAAGGGTTTGACCCTCAGCCTGTTCATTCACACTACCCGTGGAATTTGCTTTAAACATGGGAAACATTTTTGCAACTATCAGAGTGTATTTGAATATATTATATCTGAAAAAGAAAAGGTATAGATCAATTCTTCTACTTGCTGTGACTTTGGACACCTTTCCCAGAGTCTGGCAGGTATTTATTGTGATGTTTCAGGGGCTGTGATGTTAAATAGTCAAGTACCTAAATTTAACAAGTAGAAACTAGGGAATATATCTCTGCCTCCCTTAGTTGGTGCTATAGCTACTAAATACTGAATGTTCTTTTCATCACTTGGTCTCTAAAGGGCAGTGGTAGGACTCCATGGGAACCAGAAGGAACAGTCAGGTCCCCAGTAAACCAGTCATGATGATCAGGAAACTCTCCAAGGAGAGGCATAGTATGTGCTTACTTGCACAGTAGAGGAAGGATGAGTATTTTAGGTGGCTTTCAGGGGAGAAAAGGCTTACTGCTGTCCATAGAGTGTTTTATCTGGCAGCATGGGCTGAGACAATTATGAGTTTGAGCCGTGTCACTGAAAGAGATGGCCACAGAAATGTCTGGCTTGTGAGCCTCTACAGCAGCTGGGCAGATTTGTTTGTAGGATAATTGCTCATGCTGTCAAAATAAAGGTGGGTCCTCACCTTCCAGAATGAGAGATTCAGGGAATCTGCCCACAGCAGACATTGAAACATTTGTAGAAATTAAGCAGGGTTTTAAAGGTGTAAGTATTGGGCATAGGATAGCATCAGATAATCCTTTATCTAAGTCTATCCCTTCCTGTTTTTTAATTGTCTCCTAAATACTAAACTAGATTATTTTGTATAATTATTATCTACATGATATATGGAATAGGGTAGATATAGGTTAGCTATGAATAATTCTTTGTTGTGAGGGTGTGTTGTGGTTTGACCGGAAATGGGACATCTGGGATATGCTGTTTTTGCTGTAGTCACCAATGGGTGTTGGGATTTTAAGATGAGCACCTGGTTTGACCAGTGGGGTATTGCATCCGCCTCTTGAGACCACAAACCCAAGGAGTTCAAAGCAGGGCTCTTGCCCTTCAGAGCCCTCTTGGGATTTCCGGCGGGAAGGAGTTGGGCCTCCCTGCCCCGGCCCAGTTGCTGGCTGGGCTGGGGGAGGGGAAAGCCACGTGGCCCATCTGCGGTAGGCCCGGATTCGGTGGAAGGGTGGGGGAGCATCGAGCGACCTGTTTACCCCCCCCCTTTTTGGAGCCGGAGAGAATGCAGCCTGTGCTGGAACTGTTATCTTGAAACTTGATATCATGTGCCGGCAGCACGGCTGGGAGGAGAAGGGGGGGGGGGGGGGGGGCAGCGAGCAGCCCAGCAGCCTGGGAGAGCTTTTAACCCTTGTGGATAGTGAGAACTTCACGGAACATTACCTTTCCTAGGAAAGGGATAAGAGTGGAAGATGGAGGAAGAAACAGGCCAGAAAGGGGGTCTGGCAAAGAGAAAGAGAGATGTTGAAGGAATGGGGGAAGATGGAGTGGCAACTTTGCTGGACTCTTTTGTTGTATATCCATGGACTGTTTCCTGGTGATACAGAGGCTGCATTGCAGGGGGAAGCGGAGGCTCGGAGCCAGGAGAGTTTGGTGTTGAGACCCCTCGGCCCCAGGGGGTATAGAAGAAACGGGGGGGACAAAGGTCCCAGAGATGAGAGTGTGCTCTGCTTGGAACAAGACGAGGCATCCTTAAAAATTCTCCACCCTGAAAGCAGGCCTCTGCCCCATGCCATGCCTGGTGGTGAGAGCACCTTGGCATGGAAAGGAGATGTCACGAGATAGCAGGACTCCGGGCGGTGCTAATTGTGATAAGAAGTCCGTGGCACAAGGAAGGACTCCGTCTACTCTTCATGAGCTGAAGATTTGATTTTCTAAAGGGTGGTGCCAGACCGAGTGTGGATAATTTTGGGAAATGAATTGTACTGGGGATCTGGAGGAGGAGGGGGAAGTGTTTCTGTGTAGTTTTCATTTTCCTTGTTTTCTTTTTTTTTTTTTTTGTTTGTGTGTAGTTTAGTAATTGTTTGTGTAGTTTATTAACTAAACTTTTCTTTATGTTTAAGTTGGAGCCTGCTTTGCTTATTCCTGGTCACATCTCACAGCAGACATCAGGGAGGAGGTATACTAATGGGGGCTCTGGCTTTGCCAGGCCCAAACCTTAACAGGGTGGTGAGGCACTGGAACAGGCTGCCCAGAGAAATTGTGGATGCCCCATTTCTGGGAGTGTTCAAGGCCAGGTTAGATGAGGCTTTGAACAATATTCTAGTGAAAGGTGTCCCTGCCCATAGAAAGAGGGTTGGAGATGGACAAACTTTAAGATCCCTTCCAACCCAAACCATTCCATAATTCTGTGTAAAAAGAACTCAACACAGAGAGATGGAGAGCCCAATAAGGTGCTTTAACCATGTTCAGATGGCAGGAACACGGCCTTGCAGGCTATGATTTCTGTTGTCTAACTAAGGAATGCTGCTACATTTTATGGGACAGCCCCTCAGAGCAAGACACCAGGGCCTCAGGGCAGGGGGTCTCAGGCATTCCTTAAATGGCTTGACCTAGTATTACTGTAGATGATCACACACACAACTATTCCAGTCAAAATTGGGATATTATTTTCTTAGAGTCTTTGAAGAACAGATTATCATCAATACTTTTTTTTTTTTTAAAAAAAGTAACTGGGATGTTGACATTTTGAAAGGTAGGAGGGGGCAGTCATTCATTCAATGGATATTATATGCACTTCATATTCTCACACATGTAAAAATTATAGTTTTTGAAATTCAGACCCCCAAATCAGCTACAGAGATTAAATCCAGGGTTTTCAAAAAGTAAGAACAAGAATATGTATCCATAGCTAGTATATTATATAAAATATAACATTACTAGGATATGCTACACACATATATATTATATATATTAGTTTATGTGCTTCTTGGGAAGGTGATAAATGATTTTGTGCATCCACCTTTGAAGAATTCAGGTCTGGTTTTGGGTGCGTCAGGCAGATATCTTTACACCCTTGATTTCTTTTAGCAAATAGGGCATGATAAACAAGGGGACTTCAGTGTGCCAGTGCAATTTTTAAGGCAGTTCTTTTCAAGAAGACCCAAAGCTGGGAGCCTTTTAAAGAAAAGTGTCCTGGAGATACAGACTTGATATCCTGTCAGATTTAACAAACCAGCTTTTATCACTTGTCACATACTGTTGTAGGGAAGCCCATTTAGAAATGTCATGTGGTAGAGCAGCTGTGTAGGTGTACACTGGATGTCAGAGCCTGTTCCATTTGCTGTCTTTCCTCAGAGTGCTCATTAAGGGACTATACTCACATCTTCCAACATTGTAATTCTGAGTATTAAAGGCATTTATGCATCCAAATAAAATATTTTTATGCTGTGTCAGATGACAATATATCTTGTGCTTCATTCCCTCAAGTATCCTACAAACTGCAAATTTAAATGGTGGTAACTTCAGTAACTTCAGTAACTTCAGTAAACTCAGTAACTTCATTACTGAGTCCTAAGTGGAATCACTTAATCCAGAAAAAAAAAACAGTGGACATAAGAAAACTGGCATGAGCGTAAATTTTTGTCATGAAAAATGTAGTCACCATGTCACCATGTAGTCAGTACATGATCAGATTAAATTTCTTATTCTTGCATGGGACTTGCAGAGAAAGTGTTGTTTTGTGCACCACCAAAAGCTCAGTCCCACAACACCGTGCAACATTCTTGCCCTCATTGCTGGTGTTTGCTCTGGGAGTTCCCAGTGAAGCAACAAGAGCCCAGCAACACCTAAACTCAACTCTTCCCCTTCCTCCAGTGGTTTTAATTCAGTAGGGGGGACTGCTCAGTGTGCCATAGCAGGTTATTAGTAGCAGGATTTAAAGCATGTGTCTCTCAGATGGCTACAGATTCTCATGTCTTAGACAGCCTTTCAAAAGTCAGTGTTGGGTGCTGCCAATATGCTAAAAATTGTTAATGCTGATTTTCTCCTACTTCTGCACACACCAGTCTTAGCCAGCTTGGGGTTGGGACCAGCAGGTGTGCCTAAAGACTAGGAATACCTCACCTTTTATAGGCCAAATTCTGTTACATTCTGCTTCCCCTAAAAGAAAAAGCAAGTGGCAGATGCCTTTAGATTTTCAAACACCAAAAGTGTGGTCATTATTAAAACTGAGACAGGAAAGATTTTTCTCAATCTGCCTAAAGCCACAGAGCCAGGACAGTTTTCCAAAATATCTTCCTTCTTTCCCTCCCAGTAATGTGGTTTCATTCCCTAATACTAACACAAATAGAAGGTGCACTACCTTCTCTTCATGGCTTGAGGGGGGGGTCATTAGTTTATTACAGATGTTCCAAATTAACCTTCTACCCCAATACTGCAGCTGTGGTTTTACCCTGTGCAACTTCAGCATGATAATATTTGCTTTCTAAAACCCAGAATGTTTTCCAAAGTAAATTGTCATCTTGATTGCATCATCATGTGTTGGGAAACCTTCATGAGTGTTTATGAAAAGGGCAGGAAATGAGAGGTAAAATTGCCTGTGTTTCAGAAAAGTTTATAGTTCATCTAAATTTCCTGGCCTGAAGGAATTCAGTGACTCTAATTCAGCACTGCAGTAGAATTAATTGCCTTGGATATTCTT
Source organism: Ammospiza caudacuta (assembly GCF_027887145.1). Taxonomy (NCBI): domain Eukaryota; kingdom Metazoa; phylum Chordata; class Aves; order Passeriformes; family Passerellidae; genus Ammospiza; species Ammospiza caudacuta. Next base: position 51,738,200 of record NC_080598.1, on the reverse strand, counting down.
TTTAATGTGAATGTAATGCTCAGACAAATACAGCTATGGAGAAACCTTGTAATATTTGGTTCACTTGTGTAACCAGAGTGCCTGTAGGTGCCAGGCATGGGCTGGGGCTGTGCTGCCCCCACCAAGGCTCACCCAGGCTGTGCAGGGGCTGCCAGACTGGCATTTATGCATCACATTCAGCACTCCTGGCTCTCTGCTTCAGGCTGCAAACACTCCCACCTTATTCCTGTGTATCCAGAGGTGCTAGGATAAGGAAAGAGGTAGTGGCTGGTGGTGTGGGGTATGTGCCCTCTTGGGGGTTTGCATGGGATCCTACAGAGGCACCCCAGGACATGGGCAGCAGTGATGCACCCCTCTGACACCACAGCACTGCACTGAGAGCAAAATGCCTTCCCTGCTTCATAGAGCTGACAGCCTGAGTGTCTTGGGAGCAGAGTTAAATATTTACTTGCTATTACACCATCCACAGGTTGCTCTTCTCTGGGGAGTTGTCATCAAGCCTTTAATGCAATATTCAAGCTCATTAACAGCCTGTGAAGACAGACTAAAAGAAAGAGGTCAGAACCCAATATTTGACTGTATGATGTCTGCACCTGAGGAAAAATGCAATAACCAGAAAATATCCACTCTCAGAAACAGTCTGCTTGTTAACAAGAGCCATGCTGATGGCACAAACTGAACATAAATGAATATGTTCTACATTTTAAAGGGCAGACCCCAAAGCAGAATTTTTTAGCCAGAAAGCAAAAGAAAGCCAAGCACTTTATGAAGTCTGATAGAAGCAGCTACTGCTATCAATATAATGCAGTAAAAACTAAACTAGAATGGTAATAGACATGGACAGCTCTATAAAACTTCCAAACTTCCAGAGAGACAAATAGACAATAGCTTACAAGTAAAAGACTACACAAGGGCAAAAGCCTAGCTTAAAGTAAGAAAGAAGGGGCAGAAAAACCCCAAAGAAATTAGAACAAAATACTAAATATGCAAATATCAGTCAACCAAAGTCAAGGATCATGGGTTTGCCCCTAGAGCAAATTTACCTTATGTGGCATCAATTAACTAATTCTTTCAACATGACAAGATCACGGAATTAGGAGGAATTTCAGAGGACTGTCTCTTCTACCCCTACTCTGCAATACAATCATTTTCATAGGAGGTTTTTCACTCTGTTCTGTAATTAAAATCCCATATCCTTCCCATGAAATCCTTCTGTTTCACTGGCCTGACCACATGGCTGGCTGATGCTTATCTTCCTTATGACAGTTTAATCTCATGCTCCTCATGCTGTTCAGAGCCCACACTGGAGCAGGCTGTTCCTGAAGAACTGCAGCCCTGGGAGGGACCCAGCCAGGACTGTGCCTGGGGGAAGAGCCCTGAAATAGAGCAGGGAGACAAAGGGAGGATCACAGGGCAGCTGAGGTGAAAGGATATGAACTGACCACTCACCCAAATTCCACCCCCTGTGCAGCTCAGGGGAGAACCAGCAGAGCCAGGACTGAGGTTGAGCCTGGGAAGAACAAGTGGGAGGGGGCAGAGAAGTTTTGTCTTTTTTTCTCACTATCTTAATCTATTTTTAATTAATGGCAATAAATTGATACAATCCTCCTCAATCAAGACTCTTTTGCCCATGCCAGTAATTGCTAAGCAATCTCTCATCTCTATCTCAGCTCACAAGCCCTTTCATCAAAGCTTCTCCTCCATTCACTGAGAGAGGTGAGTGCTTGGTGGGCCAGACAAGGTCACACCACCACAACTCCTTGCAGCCATCTCTTCAGCATTTAGAGAACATTATGATGCCATTTTATAGAGCACATGTACAGTATCTATCCTCTTCAGTCTTAAATGAGGTATATTTTAACTAAAGGAAGCTTTAGGAATAGAAAACAGAGAGCAATGACAATTATAGATCGCCTAAGCCTTTCCTTGGCATTATTTAGCATAAGTAAAGCTTCTCAGAGAAGAACAGGATAAAACTCTTCAGAAATAAAAGATGAGCTGGAATTTTCTAGAAGCCTAGTTCATAAAATGAGTTTAATTGCAAATAACAATGTTATTAGACCCACTTATAATGCAAAAACTCGAACAGTTTTATGTGACTGGTGTGGTAAGCAGGAAGAGCTTCCCTCTGAAGCAGCACTCCTTTGGGGCTGAGTTCATCATCACATGGCTGGCCTCAGAAATTATTAAGTCTTCTCAGAAGCTTTAGTTTTTGAGTATCAGGCAAGCTAGTGAAACTTTAATCTCCAAAGTACTAAGTATAATTTAGTGATTTTTAAAATACAGATGCAACCCTTTATTTTAATTACTTCTTAGCATCTTAATGTGTACACATTTGTTTATTAATTTATTGTATCATACTGGTCTTCCCTTTTTTGTGTTGGAGTTTCTTATCAGAATCTTAAGGTTACTGGGGTTTTTTAAATTGCACAGTCATAAAAGCCCAGCTTTGAGGGTGGGTCTCCTTGAATTCTCCTGCATCTCACATCCATAGCAGGGAGTCAAGACTCTATTTTATTCTCAGTTCTTTAAACTATTTATACAGTTCAAAGTTTTAATATTTTATATAGTTAAATTTTATAAAATTGTATTTTTATATTTATATCTATGATATATTTATATATACCATTGGTCTGTATCTTGCATGGCCACTCTAAAGAGTGAATAATGTACCTGACCTGAATCTTTACCAATGAGAAGTACACTGGAAGAAATTATTTCACTTATTTTACAAGTTTTACCCTTGGCAATGCAACCTCGGATGACATTTCCCATTTTTGTAATATGACATGGTTGACCAAAGTCCATACTTGTCCAGAGCTTTTTCTTCAAAACTGCTGAAGAAAGTTCCTCCTCATCCTGTACCAATAGGGATGATTCATCCCACTCATATAGCATGCCTTTGGATAATTTTAATTCCAGCTTCCTTTAAATTTAATCTTATTTTTAATTCCATTTTCAACTTTGCCAGGAACATTTTTGAGCTCTATTTTTGTCATCAAAAGAATTTCTGGCTTTACTGGCATTTGCAATTTTAATTTAAGAACTAATTACTAGAAGCTAGAAACCATCATCATTAGTGCATTACAAGATGAACCAGTTTTAAATCCCTGAAAAGAATTAAGTTTTTATGTCATGCCACCTCTAAATTGTAGTAAAGGTCACACAGATGTGAACTCAAATTCACTTTAGACTGATGAAAGAATAAGTTATTTTCTTATCTCCAGATTTTCTGGTGTCTCAGGCTACCCAGGGGTCTGGCCTGTACAAAGATCTATCCCTTAACACCAGGGGAACATGCAAATGGCACCAAAACAGAAGAGTTTATTCCTGATTCTGTTCACCCTTCATGCTATTGTCTATGGGTTTTAATTTTTTACATTATTATATTACTAAATTATTAGTACTGCTGTTATTCAATTCACCATTAAATTAATTTCTCTGTTAAAAGAAGGGTTTGATTCAGCAGGCATGCATTACATTAAAGAAGGAATTCAGGGGCTCTGTCTGTCCTTTTAATTATGTGATAAATGGAATTGTTTCTAAAAATTGTCATTACAAGTTTTGTTTGTAATATATATTTTGACAGAGTTATTGAGCATTATGGAAAAAAATCAGTCACAGTTCAGACCTCTGAAGTAAAGGCCTGTTTATCCACTGAGATGTTCGGGAGCCGTTTGGAGTGGCTCAGCCTCTGTGCCCAGTCCTGCAGGGTTTCTGCTGGAGCCCATCTGCCAGCAGAGCAGGGCTCTGGAGAGCAGCAGGGCACAGGGGGCTGTGCTGTGTGCCTGCCACATCCAGAGCTGCTGCCAGGAAGGAGCAGACTCACATTTGGATTTCAGCTTTAAAACCAGAGATTTATGTAATTTGATGGAAAGAGAACAATTTTGTCATGCTTCTTTGAAGTAATTAGAAACAATTTTGGAGCTAATTTCTGTGCATAGATAGATTTGCAGGACTGATGTTATTTGTGTGTTAAAAATATTATGCCATAGAGCCATAATCCCAAAAATTCTTCTATCTTTGCTTTACTATTCTGGCCTCGGTGGTATTAACAAAGATACTTGCATACCTAAATTCAACTACATAAAAACAACCTCTTGGTATCAGAACCAAAAGATGAATAAACAAAGAGTGGCAAGGGCAGATAATGTTTTAAAGACTATTGCATTTGAATAAATTAGCATATTTTCTTGATTTTCTCTTTTCTCAAGTGACAGAACTTGACCTGCAACTGGATATTAAAAGAAATGTGAGAGAGGAAGCAAGGATGCTATTAAGACCGTGGTGTCCCTGAAGCCCCTCATTCCCAAGAAAACTGATCTTTCCATCAGACCACAAAAATATCATCTCAGAGTTGTTGGGTTTTTTGTTAGTTTGTTTTTTTTTTTTTTTTTTTTTTTTTTTTTTAGGACTGAGATAATAATAGAGCTGGTCATAATTGCATTAAGTCATATGCTTACATTTTTGTTCAAAGAGGATTTTATGAATTTGAATGTAAAAGAAATCCAGGGAAGGGAAAGATGCCTAGGAGCTGCAGACCTAATCTTGGGATTCTTCTGCCCTCTTGTGACCATTGTGAGATGCTTTCTGTAGCTCCGTGCTGTGTAGAATAAACGTGCATCACATTTATTCTCATTCACACCCTCGACCTTTCTCAAAAGCAGCTCTCAGCTCTCACTGTGCCAGCAGGTGGCTGTGCCTGCACAAGCTGAGATCCCCATCCATGCCTGACCTCTCTGCCCAGAGGAAAGCAGAACTCTTTGGCCCTCTAATTTTACTTACAGAGGGAAGAGAGGAGACCCAACCAAAAAAAAACCCAATTCACCATATAAAACAGGTTTCTGATACATTTGTTTTTCTCCAGCTGCTAAATGGAGATTTTACATTATAATAATGAAGATCATTGATTACCTAATGTAACCATAAGTACTGGAGAAAGGTCAAGTAGAAATTATTATGGGAAATTCTGTTGTATTTTTGGATGCATGCTTTATTTTAGGAGAATTGGCAGTTGTGTCCAATCCTTTTTATTATTATGGGGTGGTGGGTTTAGTATTGGCATCTGTGGCTGGGTGTGGGTGGCTGATGAGTCCAGGTACCTCCTTTGTGCTGCTGGTGCTGTTTGTAGTGCACTTGGGCAGAATATCATGGGCTATTTTTACTCTGTCTTTCCAGAAATATGGGGGCATGGAAGAGTTATTGGGTGTGGCATGTGGCAAACTTTGGTTATAGTTGTGAGAGTAGCTCTGAGTGTTGTTTGGGTGCAGACACTGCTGATAACTCGTTGTCTCCTCTGTGTGATTGGGTTTTAGGGGGTAGCTGTGTTCTGCCCATGGGCACCAGGGTGGCTTTTGGTTGCAGGCTTGGAGTTGTTGCTAACTTTTTCTGTCATCTTAGAACTTTTATGGGGGCTATCTTGTGCAGTTTAGGGTAGAGAGGAGTCAAAAAGTAGTTTAGTTTAAAATAGCAGTGTTGGGAGTTTTAGATAATGGTTTTCTTTCTGAAGGGAAAGAACTCCAAGAAGAGGTATAATCTTCAATCTTTGGTTTACAAGACCAAAGTTTCTATAAACTATTAGAGTAGTTTTAGAGGTTAAGTAATTTTCTAAAGCTCCAACAACAGGCATAGGATTAAGAGGATTATGAAGTAAATGAGGGTGGCAAATTGCCTGATGATAATGAATGGGTGTTGTACTGCTTGGCTGCCTGCTCATCTGAGAATGCAGAGATTGGCTGTGAGGGTTTAGCATGGGGTTGTGATGGGGTTGAAAGGTTATTCTACATTGTTTTGAATTCTGCTTGGGGGGGACAAGGAAAGACTCCTACAGAGGTGGCAGGAGCTGTGTCAGGATACACTGCAAGAGCTACAGAGCCACCAAGGCAGAGGCATGGGCTGGCTGCAAGCTGCTGCCACTGCTCCTAACACCATCTCCAGCCTCAAGAGACACATTTTGTGCTGACATGGTACCCAAGATGGAATCAGGTCAGACAAGGGGACTGATTTTAGAAATAACATTATAAGCTCTTGGGCAACGTGGTATTAGTGCATACATTGTGTCCCTTATCACTCCCAACCCTCTGGAAAGGGGGAGATTTAAAGGGCTGCTGAAGACTGTGTAAAGAGCATTAAGTAATGAGGATGGAAGCCCTGGGGTGCAAAGTCAGGGTTAAACATGTGGCCAACAGTCATCCTTTTGAGACATCTGCAGGTACTTGAACAACCGTGTTCCATGTTTTCTCCTCATGTGTGAAATGATTACAAAAATATGAAGAATGTTGATGGAAACAGCAGCATTATTTTCCTGTATTGTCACAGAAGAATTGTGTATTAATTGTGTTTTTTATATTGCATAACTCACTGCAGCTGGGGAGGATTAAGGTCTATATTTTGTCCATGACTTAAGTACAGTTATCAATAATGAGTTTTCTAAATTATAAAAATTATAGCAATTAACATTTTAAATTAATTTCCATAACAAATTGTTATCGTCCCTCTTTGCAACCAAAGAGTACCCGAGGAGCTGATGGCTGCTTCTGCCCATTCTGGCCCCTTCCCTCCTGCCCTGCATCACCCCTGCCCTGCACTGCACCCAGAGGGCACCCTGCGATCAGCTGGATGCTCTGCAGGACTCCTTTAGCACCACCAGGTGTCCCTGCCATGTAAGAAATCACCATCCGAAGCCTAACTTAGAAGCCAAAACACTTTTTTTTCTTTTTTTTTCTTTTTGTTTGTTTGTTTGTTTGTTTTTAATCAACAGGAGTAGTGTTTCCAGAATGGGCAAAAATACGCGCAGCATCCATCCTCCCTGCCTCCCTCACTTTCTCCCTCCATCCCCAAGCACAGAACCAAGATGATTTATGTCCATGAGGGAAGAGGCTTCCCAGCTTTCCAGCAGCACTGTAGTTCACTCACTGCCTCTGCTCTTGTCACACAAATATGAATATGAGAATGTATGTGACATGAGACATTTTGCAAAGCAAAGTAGCCTGGTACTGCTCTGCCCACCTTCAGTGGTGGCTCGGAGTGTGTGTAGAAACTCTGCTGGGAATTCCATGGTTCCTGTACATCTTCTTTGGTCCTCGACCCTGGGAATGAGCATTCAAACCCAGGCACATGGAGTCACTGCAGAGCTCCTTCCAGCCTTGTGGACTGTCTCAGAGTCTCCAGTGGCAAATGTCTGAGGAAGAAATACAATAATAGAGAAATGCAAAATAATCTTTTCTCCTTCATTTCCTCCTTCTCCCAGACTCCACTTCTCAGAAAAGTCCTTCCCATGCCTTCAGAAATGCACTTTCTGTGCCTTATGTTTTTATATTAAAAAACAAGTATTTGAAACTACTATCTTTGACTGACCTGTACAGTGCCACACCACAGGCACCAATGGATTTAATGAAATAACCTATATTCAGTACTGATTGGATCTATTAAGTTTCCTGTTCTCAGCTCTGCTCCTCTTTTCTTCTCCCTGTGGTTGAACAGAGGTATGCATACAGGTCACACAAAAACCTCAAGGCAATGATGAAAATGAAACATCAGAATCTGCCAAGAGTTTCCTCAGCTGGGGCAGCTGCTGCATCCAGCAGCAACTTTCTGGCTGAGGCAGGATTTTTCCTGCCCACCTCCCTCTTCCTGGTGGAACTCTGGGGCTCACAGTTAGAACAGCCACAATCCAATTAATAGGGCAGAATTAATAGGCCTTTTCCATCATGAAGAAAAGACTCATGAATCACTAACATGTCTCTGGTATGGAATATTGTGCCAGTTCTTTCAACTGTTCACTTCTGTATTCCTGATTTCCATATGAATTTATTTATATATGCCTATCTCCAACTCTTTCAAAAACATCGATAAAACTAAATGCTAACACACATCCTGCAAACCAACTGAGATCAATTTTAGAATTTAGAAATAATTTAGCACATCATAAAATACAAAATATAAAAATATAAATATGGGAAATATAAATCTTACTACTATGAAATCATTATCTTATTATGGGAGCTTTCTGCAATGTATACACCAAAGTATTTGCAGTTAAAAAACCTTGGTCCAGAGTTGCTATTAATAGACCCCGATTCAGTATATTTAGAGATGAAAGATGCATTAAATCTCTAAATCTGGCAGTTAAAAATAAATTTACTCATGTGAGGCCTTAAAAGGAAGACAAGTTTTTAATTTAATACTACACAACTGAGGCAGAGACATTTAGTAACAAATCATTATAAAAAGTTTTCTTCTCTGAAATGATCATTTGGAATTCTTTATAATTTTCTGCCTGGGAATTTCATAGTAAAGGGGAGCTGTAGTGCTGTGGAGACTGAGCAGTGCCAACTGGAAGCATCACTTGGTGTTACACTGTTTTTTTTCTTTGACAAACAAATTAATAAGCAAATAGATAAGCACAGCCTGTTGATGCATTTACTGAAACATGGCCATGTTTTCTAAATTTCCACCAGGCACCCCTCCAGTGCTTCAGCACATGATAATCCCCTGGGTGAATTTGATGCCTCATGGTAAGCCAGCACTGCTTCCATGGACTAAACCAGAGTTGCTCTGTTTGCAGCCCTTTACACTGTTCCAAGGGAAGGATGAGTCAAGCAGGTTTAAAAACCAGCTGGAACTCATTTCCCACTGGTAAAGGGCTCACAAACAAGACAGAGAAAAAAGAAAGACATAGGAAGCTTTCATTAATTCCTACTTCTTTAGTATTTAACATATTCCTTCTGTCTTTAGGCTTTTAGAAGGCTTCCAGACCACAATATTCCTTTGGGTGCTGTAATGGCATTTCTGGAGGCCAGAAGGAAGCACCAATGTATAAAACTTTCAGCAAGTGTTTAAAAACACAGACCAGATTCTGTGCCATTTGATAAGAATTTAATTGGAGAAATCAAGGCATTTTTCCACAGAGGAGTAATTTGTAAATAAGAAAATGTCATCTTTATTTCTTTGCACTGATGCATTGCACAAACATTGCCATAACCAAAGTATCTGCAAACAGGCTGATTCCAAGATACCATTGCAGGTTAGTGTTACTTTTTATATGTAGCAAATCCCCAGACAGAGAAAAGCTTAGCAAGGACATTCTTGGAAACAACACTCCTTAAATATTTTAGGCACATCCTCAATGCTCACTTCATAAGGGAATCAGACAGGCAGCAAAATAAAAAATCATTGCAAAAAGAAAATTGGAAAATCAAGGTTTTTTTTTTTTTAATTGAAGTGATTCTTGAGAAAATTTTCAGTCCATAATTCCCCTGTCAGGTACACAGATAGCAAAATGCTCACAACTGCAGGTTCATCACAGAAGAACCATGAAGACACATCAGACAGCAGAAAAAGCCCTCTGCTCATGTCAAAGGGAGCACAGATGTTGAAGAGTCCTGGGCTGAGCAGTCCTGTGTGTAATCTTTCAATTTTAGTTAAATTTTGAGTCACAGTGATTTGGACATACGGGAACAAAACTTTCTCTAAATCACAAACAGAGACCTCAGTGAAACTCAGAGATCCATCAAAGACAAATGCAAAATTAATTAGGAGCTGGGTTTACAATAGATTATTATTATTGTTGTTGTTATTGTTATTGTTATTGTTATTACTTTAAATCATATAAAAAGATTTTGCAAGGGCCATCTGCCAAATGAAGGTTTCCACTGTAGGAGCTCAGCAACAACAGAAGCCAAGAGATTCTATGTGAGAGAGACACATTGTTAATGGCACAGCTGCAGGAAACATCTCTGACCAAGCTGGCATCCTTTTAGTTACTCCTAGTCCCATCAAGAAATAGGAAACTGTAATGTTCATGCAATTACTTGTTTTGTGTTGCTGTGGCTAAGGGAAAAGAAAAAATTTCTGATTAAATTTTTAAACTCAGGGAAAACAGAGGTGATTTGGGACATAAACTGAGCTGTGGTCTTGATTAATAAGGAAATGGTAATGCTTCCTTCATCGAGTAGATGGCAGCAGTGCCATTTGCTGCATAAATACTCTCCTGTAGCCTGTGCTTTTGTAATAGGTGGACAGAGAAGAATGGGAGTCCTATTCTGGAACAGACAGCTAGAGGCAAAGGAAAGAAAGAAAGCAAATAAGTGCAGCTCCTCTAGCAAATTCAGTTCAATGAACTCATAATATTGCATTTAGTATACAAACAAATATCCATGGAAAAAAACTCCACATTTTTTCTTCCAAATAGGACTTAATTATATTCTGTGCATGAAGAGAATGAATTCTGCCTCAGGTCTGTCAAAAACATTCTGACCATTATGAATCTCTCCAGAGCCAAGGGGAGCACACACAGTGCATAGGGGAGGCAATTACAAGGCTGCCTGCACGTGTGTGATACTCTGCCTAGAACAGGGGTGAGAACATGGCTGGCAACCTTCAGTCTGTGCACAGGGCTCTGTGTGCTTGTGTGGCACAATGAGAGTTAGTTACTGGATATTCAGCCAGGTTTGAGAGTTTGCCCTGCCTTCCTTTCTCCAAAGGTTGTCCCTGCTGTCTATGTGTGAATGCTTTTTCCTATTTTAACAGCCAGGAAATAAGAAGCCTTCAGGGGTTGGAGCCTGATTGCTGCCTTCCTCTGAATTTGGACAAGGGAAGCTGCAGCTCCTGTCCCCAGCTGTCAGCCCTGCCACACACAGCAGAGGGGAGGAGATGGTAGCCAAGCACTCAGAACAGCCAAATAACAACTGGGAGGACCTGCCTGTATTAATCTGGCACAAAGCAGTGACGCCTTTGGTTGTTTAACAAGTTTGAATATCATGGTTTATACCACACTTTGATGTCCATGTGTTTTTATATGGACATCAAATCTTACACAGGTTGATATGACTGCCAGAGGTCCGCAGGAACAGAGCAGACACAGCTGCACCTACAGGTACAGCATCAGCCAGTGTGGGCTCGTGGAGAGACAGTGGCTGGGCTGGGTGAACACCACCAGTATATCCACTGGGAATGGGAAGGACTCTCTCCATGAACAGGGGCACGAGGCAAAATGAGGCACAATGCACTCCGCATTTGCTACCTTTTATTTTTTTTTTCTAGCAAAGAATGACTAATGTAGTTAATCAGGATTGCCCTGAGGTCTGGAAATGGCATTTTTCTACTTTTTCCCCATGAAAGTTTTCCATACTTTTTCTTTTTATTTATTTCTTTTTAAAATTTTTAAGAGCTAAATCTACCAAATGGTTAGCATATGGACAGTCCAGTCATTCCAAAGGGTACAAGCAGATCATTTGTTCATAAATATATAAGAGGATTCCCATAATTTCTTTCATAATACTTTCCTTGATTTTTTTCTTCCAATGTTTGTAATGGAAATGGGGAAGTACTGACCATTGCTTAATTTAAATCTAACAAAAAGGTTCTATCACAACCATTCAGCACCCACTGATGCTGGGCTGCTGTTTAAGGCTGACCTTAGCTGACCACAGCAGAGGGATAATCTGAGGATATCAATGATTTGGAGGTCTGCACTGTCACACAGAAGGAGGGAAGATTTTGCAGAAATCTATGTTTTCAGCCATTGTTTTACCACATATCAGCATAATCAATGTTATCAGTTTATGTAAGCTTATCCTGGCTCACACACAAGGAAAGCAGTTGCCTCAGGACTGACATGGGACACCTTCTCTGAGCTGGCCAGAATTCTTTCCTAATTCTAAAAGTTTTTGCTGTTGATGAGGCATAGCAGTGACAACAGCAACCATTTAAGACTGACCAATACCTTCTGGTAATTATTCATTAATTGACTTCTGGACTGCATGGTGATTGCTAAGTCGTGGAATTTTGAGTGATCTAAGCAAGATAATGAAATTCAAAAAGGGAAAGACTCATACCTTCCCTGTTGCTTACAAATTCAGATCACTCTGAATTCAGATCAGAAATTGCAAAAGACAGAGCTTCTCATTACCTCTTTCCCAGAATTTCAATTTCTTTTTAAAAACGTTACTGCATCATTTGTTTTATTTAATCTCAATAGAAAATACAGCAGCAATGCATGACATGCTTACAAACTGTAGCCATGCATTTGGTAGGGCATGATGAGGTGAAATTTATGCTGAAAGGATATCTACCATATTTACAGAACAGCCTGAACACCACAGGCATTACTATGAGCTAAAAGAAAACAGAGGAGTACATAGAAAGCTGCACAATGAGTTTCAGGTGAGGGATGCTGAGAACCAATGGGTGCAGCAAAAGAGGTTTCAGGCAGGGAGGGGTGGAGAGTTTGGTTTCTGGAGGGACCTAATTTGGTGTTCTACTTGACACTCAGAAATGCAAACTGTTGGAAAATTTGCTACATCTTCAAGTTCCTTACAGTCCACATAACATTCACATAAAAGACACATCCCTGTGTGTCTGCCTGGAACATTACAGCACTTTGCTACCAGCCACCTCTAAATGATCATGTCAAATTTAGGTGAGGAAGACACTCATGTTCCTGTTAAAATCTACCCTTCCTCCCTTCTCCCACACATTCTTTACACATTTGTATTTACTTCCCTCTGCATTAAACCATACTATTTAAGTACTATTTGCAGTACTCAGAGATTTGAAACACAATGATAGTAAATTATTTAGCAAACAATTAGAGGAAGGAGTGCAAACAAAACCACTAATTTCCAAAAGTATCTTTAACCGCTTGGAGCAGGCTCAGAACCCCAAGCAAATATTGAGATAATTAATTGCTGTCAACCTGTCACTGACATGAAAAGAACCTTCAGTCAATCATGCAAACGTGTCCCTCATACTTCAGGAGGTGTGAGCACAGCTACCTGCTGTTTCTGCCAAGGTCACACTGACTTCACAACACTCCTCCCATGGTGCAGAAGTTCAAATCTATTCTGGTAGTTCCTTTAGAATTTCCAAGCCTTTGTTCAGCAATCACTATCAATGAATGAAACGCTTGCTTTATATCTCCAGTGAGTACTTCAAACATAACCTTTGAATAACCTCCAATAATTGGATGACAGATGATGTACATATGAGTTTGGATGTAAAAATTGTTCTAACAAAATCCAGACAAGCACAGAGATGTGAAATTCATGATCAAAAAGGCAAAACAAGGCACCTTTCCAGAACACGGCTGTTCCCATTCTTTGTTTTGCAGGAAAGATTTTGGCTTATAGGACTTAGAAGTGCTTTATCACTTGATAGCAACATATTCATGACTTCAATAACTACTTAAAGTATTAAATATAGCTGCAAATTGCTCGTGTTGTGGATCTTTGGGATCCTTAACATCCTGTGAGGTGTGCTTTCCCCCAGCCCTTTTAAGCAATAGCCACTAGTGGAGGATGTGATGGCTGCCTCCACCTTATCCTGGATTTTGGGGGCAGATGGCAACATGGTGGCCAAGGGCTGTCTGGAATGGTGTCCCAGACGTCTTGCTGGTATGCAAATGTGACCATAAGTCACTCATCTTCCCCTATAAATAGCAGACAGCCCAGGGCCCGTGGAGCTCTCCTGCACGGCAGCGGGCGGCGCGCCAGGATCTCTCCTTGAGCAGGGACACCTCTCAAGGTTACTCCTCCAGGCTGAGAGATCCTGTCCCAAACAGATCCTCACTGAGTGGTTACTGCATGATAAACTTTGGCTTCTTAGCTAAAGGATTCACTGTGCATGTATCATCCTTTCAATCTAAACTATTGACCAAGTCTAGGAGTGGAGCCAGCTGTGCCCAGACTGCTCTCTGAGAAGGGCTTCAGAAAGCAGGACAGTCTATTCTGAACCCCATGGTTCAGTGGGAGGGTCTTCCTGACAGTTTTGTCTGACCCTTTCCCCTATGCAGTAGCAAATCCAGTATACCTTGCCAAGAAATCCTGTTAAATCATTGTCACATTTACCATTGAACATTAACTCACAACTTTCTATTGATACAGTATGTGGTGGCTTCTTTCTTGTGAATGAAGGGCATCACACCAAGACATAAAGCATATCAGTCTGTCTGTCCATCCATCCATCCATCCATCCATCCATCCATCCATCCATATGAGAAAAATAAAACAGAAGGAATGTTGCTGGAGGTATGCCAATACCTCCACCAAGAGAGCACTCTCCAGGAGGAGTGCAATTCTGAACACCCTTCTTCATTTTGGTACACCCTCATAAACCTCACAGGAGGCAGAAAGTACCCATACTTTTTTCCCCCATTACTATCAGTTTTGCTAACTTAATATTATAAATCCTCTTCAGTTCTTTTGCTGAGCATTGTTGAAGATTACATATTTGTACTTAACCATTGTTGCTCTTGAATACAATGTAAGTGTGCTTTAGTGCTTTTCTGTGAGATTTCATTGCTCTGACTTCTTAGTGAAGGAAAGCAGCTTTATTGAGATGGAGCAGGACAGTTTGTCTTCTGGTACAGGACTGTACAGAAATCCTGGCACAGTTATTTGCACGTGGAGTGCTTCATGTATTAATGCTAAATAAAGGCAGGCACAGAGTGCCTCACTACCTTTCTGAAGGATAGCATGTCTGTGTGGGGGCTACATTAATCCTGTGACCCACAAAGGGAGAGTGCAAGGATTAGGTTTCCAAAGAAATTAGGCACCCCAAACCTATTTTAATGCATTACTTCAGCTGCTTTTATCACATGAAATCTTCAACCTCCAATGCTCAGGCACTGCCAAGCATCCCGATGGCCAGCTCTGTAGATTCAGACTCCTTGTCCCTGAGCAGCAAATTTCCATCTCTGACAGAAGGAATTAAAGAAAAAAAAGAAAAGGGAGAAGAAAAGGGAAAAAAAGGGAAAAAACCATTAAAGTGTCTAAGTTTAAATAGCTCAGAGATATTTCAAAGGGCTCTGAAATAATCCTGTATTTGCCAGCCCTGGAGGAGCAGGCACTTGGAAGCAGAGTTTGGCCTCTCCTCACTGCCAGCCCATCAGGCTGGGAAGAGTCAGCAGCACATCTGTGGGTCCTGTGGATCAGTTTCTCAGTCCTCTGAAAATGGGCTGTCCTTTGAAAGTTAGCTTAATCTTTTGTTTGCTCAGGACTCCTGTATTGCTCTGCATGGCAGGCCAGCCCTGGGAGTGCAGCTTTGGAGTCTCACTTGTGCTCTGTTTGCATATTCTTGTGAGTCTTTCTTGAATGCTTTGCACTTGCATCCTCAGAGTCTGGAGGCCACCCAAAAGGAACCAGCATTGAACCTAAACTCATTCTAGTCTCTGGAGCTGATGCTGCATTCTGGGAGCTAGCTCATGCCATGGGCAATGAATGGTGATTTTATGGCCCGGAGCAGATTTACTGCAAGATCCCTTTCTCAGGGTGAGAAACAGCCTTTGGCTTTTGGCTTTAAACAAGTGGACACAGCTTTTCAGCATCTGGATGCTTCTAACATCAAGTGTGGTAAGGGCTCTCTAGAGACAGTTTTCACTGTCCATTAACTTTTGCAGTGTGTCAGCTTTCCAGTGTAGTTGGAGAAGTCACTATGGAGCTCAGGGTGTTAGGACAAAACACACCAATAAGACGATAAAATTCTCTGGACTAGCAAATGTGAGCCAGAAATCTTGGTTGACTCTTCTCTAGTAAAGTAATCCTGCATGTTTACAGCTCACAAGAATTAAAACCAATTCCCTGAAAGAAGTGCATTTTGCCCAGAGCCAAGCTGGAGCTCCCTGTCGCTGGACCAGCAGAGGCAGCAGCTGGGACAGATGGAAAGTCATGCTATGAGTGCAATGCTGATCCATGAGAAATGATTTTGCACATTCTGCAGCATAGTCAAGGGGTTTTGCAACTTTTTAGAAGACTAGAGAAAAGATCAAGAATAAAACTTGAGTTGAGGTTTGAGGCTGCCCATGACTAGTACAGTGAGGTGATCTTTTTGTTTCTTATCCTTTGAAGAAGGAAGAAGGCTGTTCTCACTGTAGGACCAGGCTGTAGACTTGGGGCCTTGGCACAGACCTCTAGCAGATAAAGTGGGGTATTGCCTAAACATTGTCTTGGTTTAAGACAATTCAAGTGGGCAGACACTCCAAAATGAATTACATCCCTTTTTAGTTTTAACCCTTCCCTTTCCATCTACAAATGCAAGTAGATAAAAGTGAAAAAGTAGCTGTTTAGTAAAATAAATAAAAATAATAACAACAAGAAACATAACATTAAATAGTAAGTGGACCCAAGGTTGCTGCATCATAGGGGCAATGCCCCTTCCTTCTCTCCAGCAGTGGCAGCTTCACTGACAGAGGCAGCTGAAAGATTCCAGCAGTGGGGAAGCTCTGGAGCCAGAGAACTCAGCAAACCTGCAGAGTCCATTTCTGTGCCTCCTGCTGGCTGGCTGGAGCTGGCTGGTGCCAGCAGTGCAGTTTCTGAGCCATCCACTGGTGTTGCCACAAGTGGTGTCCCCAGGCACTGGAACCAGCCCCTCCCAGCCCATGGCTCTGGCTGGGCACCGTGGCTGTACACAGGTGCTGTGAAATTTTCCTTGAAGCAGTTTAGCACTGCAAAATGCAGCTTCTTGCAAGCAGGCAAGGAGCTCAGAGGGAACAAAAGCAACCTTCTGCCTTGCTCTGTCCCAGCTTCCCCTCAAGAAAGAAAGGGAAAGGGGAAGAGAATTCTGCCTGCGAGAGCCTGACCTCAAAAGGACCTGGCTCGCTGACCTCTGTTGCAGACAACTTTTATAAAAAATCCTTTCCTTAGGGTTTTTCCTCCTGAGAAGCTGAGAGGCCTCAGAAACAAAATGTAAACAATGATTATCTGCTGCTGTGGAATGCAACAGGTGCATCTGTGATTGGACTCATAGAGTTGTTTGTAATTAATGGCCAATCACAGTCAGCTGGCTCGGACTGCCTATCCGAGACACAAGCCTTTGTTATCATTCTTTTGTATTCTTAGCTAGCCTTCTGATGAAACCTTTGCTTCTATTCTTTTAGTATAGTTTTAATGTAATATATATAATAAAATAACAAATCAAGCCTTCTGAAACATGGAGTCAGATCCTCATCTCTTCCCTCAACCTGAGACCCCTGTGAACACCATCACAGACCTCTGTGGTTCTGTGTCCAGCTGACAGCTTTAGAGAGGCAGTCATATTTTTGGGCACAGGTAGATATGGAATACAATAATGCTTTGGGTTGCCCAGGACAGTGTTGTATTTTCTGGTGCTCTAGTAGAAAGATGAAAAGGAGTTATATCCAGATTACTGTTCAGTAAGACCCCATTCCTCATATGTGCTCTTAAGTGACTTTTCAATTCACTAAGAAAATTGCTGCAGTTGGATGAGCCCTCAAAAATTGTCTTTGTCTCTTTTTTCACTGTCCAGAGAAGTGGAGAATTTTAAAACAAGCAGAACTCAGGAAGTATTTAAAGTAGAACACTACTCTCCAAAACTGCACATGCATCATTATGCACTTTCAAGTGACCACTTCCCACTCTTGTGCACAAAATTCAACATTCATTTGTGTTTAGGTCTAGTACTTAAACTGCATTTCCATTGTCATTGAAGAGAAATGATTTTGTAAAGGCACTGAAATCTCTGCACCTGCTTTTTCTTCCTTCCTTGAACAAGCCAGAATGGTATAGGGAACACCAGTGTACTCTAAGTTCAATCTGTGCTAAGATGTCCATCTTTCTCAAAGGAGAAGATAGATTGCTCTAATATGCAAGGTTTTGTAATAACAAAATGTCTCACCTAAAATTGTAGCTTAGCTGCTAGATTAGGCAGAAAGAATTATTCCCATGTAGATTCTAACGTTGTATTTTAATAAATGTTTTAAATAAAGGGAAGGCTACTTCCCATGCAGTTTTGCTTTGTTCTAATGAAATATTTACCATGCTGTAATTGCAGTCCATCCCTCAGGCAGAAGAATACTGCCAGCCATGTAATAAATATTCTACTATGCCTAAACTAGGCTTTTTGAAAAAGGCATTTCTTTTAGTAGGTAAGAATTGTTTGATAATGGTTTGTTCTGAGATGACCACTAAGGAATTTGTTCATTAAGTGGATTTCAGAAACAGCAGGAGTGTAAGATTCTTCACACATCATCACATTTAGCTAATCATTTATACATTCAAGAAACTTTACTAACTATGCCTCACAGAGGAGAAACAAACCACATGAGTCAAATCACCAAGTTACTTCTCAATTGCAAAGGCATTTCATAAAATCACCTCTAAAAATAAAGGAAGCTCTTTTAAAAACAGAAAAAATGGAAATGCTAGAAAGGGCAATATGCAGATTCAGCTAGCTCCCCACTACCATAACTCTGCTGCTCAGCTTAAATCAGCTGAGACCCTAGATCTCCCTTCAGTCAATGCCAGAGTATCTTTTTCCCTTCCAAAACTATTCTAAAGGGAAAAAAAATCTAATTTAATCATAACAAAGGACATCAAAACAGGCCTGGATTTATTTCCACACTCCACAAAGTCTGTGGTCAATGTCCAAGGACAAGGATCATGTATTCATTTTTGAGTCACATCCATGGGTGTTTCTCACCTCCCTGGCCACAGCTGCCCTCTTCCACTAGAGCTGATATGGGCTCAGCACCTTCAGGCTCATGCCAATACTTAATTTTAGTTTACAAAAAATAACTGCAAGTACTCCTGTAAAACCAAATTACTTGGAATAGTGGAAGTTCAGGTGGTGCTGTAGAGAGGGCAGAAAACATCACAGGAGCTCCCATGCTGCTTCCTACCTCTATTACTGTTCACAGCTTCTCTGTCAGGAAAAAAAACCAGGGTGGGGACAGGCAGGGAGAGAGAATGCAGCAGGACAAAGAATGAAACTGCTCATTTCTCTCAGTTCCCTCTCACCCTCTTTCCTTTCTTTTCTTTCATCTAATACTTGGATCTGACAAATGGAAAAGAGCAGAGGATCGCCAGGAGGTAGCAATAAATATGCAGCAGTACTTTTCTGCCTTTAGTTTTCACCTTCATTCATAGCAGAAAAATTGCCTCAACGTATTCTTCCTTACAGAATGGGGAGGAGGACACTTTATGCCAAATAGAGATGTATTTATTTCTTAAAAGAAAAGATCAGCCTCTTACTTCTGTATTCAGAAGCGTGTATTTACAGAGTTGTCACATCGCCTACAACCAGACTTTAAATATTTATTGCCTGTGTGGTTGAAAAATAATACAATCAGATGACAAGCACTCCTCCACAGATTCTCCCTGACAATATTTCAAGCCATGGGGGAGCACACACCACAGCTAGCTGGCACCTTACTCCTCGAGCAGCTCTGCAGGCACAGATCCTGCTGGAATGCTGGGTTCCTCCGCACCTGGGAGGGGAACACAAGCCTGAGGAGAACAGGGCTCCACATCTCACAGCAAAGATCCAGACTCCCAAAGCAAAACAGAGGGAAAGGAGCATCAGAATAGTAATGCTCAGTTTTGAATACTCCTGATGCACCACAGGAGAATTACCCTGGCTTTTGGACTGCAGGATCTGTGCCAGCCATTCCCAGCCCGAGTCTCCCCATGTATCCACAGGGGAGGCATCTTGAGCAGCAATGAAGACAGAAATCACAACAAATGGGAAACTCTCCTTAGGACAGACCAAGCCTACAATTTGAAAAATATTCTCCTCTTCAGGAGGAGCCACCAGGGAGCAATATCCCAGGGATCTGCAGCATGTCTTAAAGGATGATCCAAGATTTTCAAACACCTTATGTGTCAGCAGTGCTCACCATTCCCCTGCAGGACACCACTGATGTGTTCATCTCTATTAAAAGAGCCACTGCTTAATCAAGCTAAGTCTTAAGGACCAATAAAACCTTTGCTCACTGTACAGTGTGGGCTTCCTCCACAGTCAGGTATGATCTGGGAAATGTGAAATACTTTCTGTCCATTCTGTTAACTTTATGGAAGATGGAGTCAAATGCAAAATGCTCTTCAAAAGTTTCAATTACTAATATTGATGAGCTTTTAGATCAAGGCTTCTAGCTTTTAGTCATCTTTGTGGGAAACTGCAAAGCTTTGACTTTTCCTCGTTCATGGTGTTTCAGCAATACCTCACACTTAGCTCTGTAAGAGTGTCCAGTCTCTACTGAATTGTCCTCAGTGCATTGTACAATTGTATAATTTCTGCATTATACAATTTTTAATGAAGTGGAAACTCTGAGCCACACTGTTACACACAGGAAATGTTTCCTTATTTTCTAAAAAGATAGGAAGTACCTGCTGAAAAGCACAGATGCATAAGTAACATCTTAACATATATGACAAGTCAGGAAGGTTTCCTGCTACTAAACTGATGATTGCTCTTGTGAATATAGACAAAATAAATTTATTTTATTTTTGCCATTTCCAATTTTTCTTGTCTGGGCCCTGCAGTTACAAACCTCTTGATTAACTTTCATGTAGAGTGAGAGTAGGGATCTTTTCATGCAGCACTTGTGTTGCCAAAGGATTGTTGGCTTTTTCCAGGAAAGGTGAAGTCATTACCTGTGATACTCTGTAAATACAAAGAGATGAGATGAAAGCACACCATTCCTTCTCTCACATGGGTGCAGATGGACCAGCTGAAGTTACTGTGAAGAGTAGGAACATTTCTGTCAGCACTGATGCAGCACCCACATCTCACATCCCTAGATGTAAGTATAGGGATGCTGAACTCAATGACAGAATTGTTCCTTGCCTCTCCTGCCCTAACACAGGACAGAAGAAATAAATTTTCCAATGCATTTTCACTCTTAGAAAATAGGCAAGAATGCAGAAGTGTTATTTATGGCTTTCTAAAGGCTAGAAAAAGCAAAATGTTGGCAAGGATTTTGCACAGAAAAGGTCAAACCCATGTTATGAGGTAGCCATAAAGAATGGAAATAAAAACATCATGCCTTTCTTTAAAGGCCCAATATCAAAATTTAATTTCCAAATACTGCAAAAGAAGAAAATATATAAGAAAAATTTTATGTTTCAAAGCACATAGGTTAAACAAACACCAAAATTACAAACACTCAAGAGGATGGCAAAATTTCACATCTCTTATAAATGAAGGGCTAAACTAGCCAGCAAAAGGGAGTTGAAAAAAGCAATGCAAATCTTGAAATAATACCAATGAGATGGCAGACAGAGAACACAAGGGGAGATGGCCAGCTGTGAGCATCCTGTGCTCAGAAGACATGCTGGGAAAATGCCAGAAACAAGTGGCAGACAGGATTTTCATTCTGCTTAAACTAGATTCATTCCTTGAGAGACTCTACTGTGCTGAAGATACAGCCTTTCTTCTGATGGCAAGGGTAAATTTACTGGCTTTTTCTTTTTGGACAAAACACTTTTCTTTCTTCCTAGCCTAAACCTTTGCCTCAGGTTTATTCCTGTGGAAATGAAGGAACAGGGAGAGCAGAGAAATTGCCATTGCCCCTTCTTCAGCTGCCACATCACACTCCCATCTCTCCTCCTCTGAGATCACTCGCTAGAAGCTGGTTCTGTACCTCTTGTTTTCCCAAGCACTCCTTGCTCCTTTGGCACAGGGGTTCCTCAGCATCTCAGTTGTGCCCCAAATGTCCTCCCTTCCTTCCCCAGGCTGCCCTGCTGGGCAGGGGGCTCATGGCACAGGATTCTGTCTCTCTGCAGCCAGGGCCAGCACAGCCAGTCCCAAAGCTGAAACATCTCTGCCTCTGCCCTCACCATGAGCTTTGGCTCCAGACACAGGTGTAGGACAGAACTGTGCAGCAGAACATGTAATTTTCATCACAGAACACCTTCAAGCTGTTGTCTCCAGCTCAGACTGCTTTTGGGGGTAGCCACACTCACTTCTAGGGTTTCCCACTGCCAAAGCAGTCACTGACAGTGAGGAGTGTGCTGCTATACCTAGCAAGGAGAATGACAACAAATATCAGAGGAAACAGGAAGAAAAATTAATTAAACATGTGCATAAAAATAATTACATTCTGTGAAAGGACACATGCAATCTGACATTCCACGGACGATTCACGCTTCCCTGCTTTTTCTCCCATGTTCCCTTGAGGTCTGTTCTTAGTCATCCCGAGGAGGGTGTGTGTGCTCACAGAGCCATGCTGCCTTCATGGGGAGCACTCTCCTCATCCTCACCACCAGCACAGCCACATCTGCTGGAACAGAGCACAGGAGATCTCCAGGACAGCCACAGATCTGCTGTGTTCCAGGCTTTTCCAATGCCCTGGAACAAAAAAAGCTCAAAACCCACACAGAATCACTGACAGGCAGATTATTAGCACCTCAGCTTTGTTGCAGACTGCTGCAAAGGTTCAGTTAGATTAGCTGGGACCAGGTGAGCATGGAGTCAGCTTGATCCCCATCACTGGTTCTGTAGGACTAGCAGGAAGAATGAGATTGTGCCAGACAATAAACTGTTTTTTATTTTCTAAGCAGCTTTATCAAAAACCTCAGAGGCCTCATTACAAGAGACCCTGACATCTCCACCCCTCAGCTCTTTCTCTATTAGCCAAAGTGTGTAAGGAAGGAATTTTAGATGACCTTGCAATGCAGCACTGACTGCAGCATTCAGTTTCCTGTACAGTGATCTTCCTTTGTGGCTCAAAGTGCTTCACCACAGGCTCTGATGGTTGCACTTCAGTCCAAGCAGTTCTGGTAGCTTACACCCCCCTGCAGAATCCTCTCTGCAGCTGCCCTGGCACTGGGTCTCACCCACCAGCCCTTTTTGCTCCCAGAACAGCTCTGCTGAGGGGTAGCTCTATTAGCACCATGTGGTGGTGATGTATTTCTGGCAGGCTTTAAATGAGGGAAAGAGCAGAGCTGGTAGGAAAGGCAAAGCATAGCAGGTATACAGTAGGAACAGCCCACAGCTGATCTGGCAGGGGGAAATGGTGATGCTCAGCACAGCTGGAGACATTGGTGGATGAAATGGGATCAAAAGATAAAACAGAGCCTTGGGCAAGGAAGAGGTTCTCAATTTAAATCTGAGGCACATAAAGCAGAGAGAGCTGGCCATTTGAGCAAGACTGTTTAGCTACAATGTTTTGTAAGGAATGGACAAGGCTGATGTTATGAGCCAGGGAACAAGAAGGGAGTTGCAGAAAGAAGAAAAGGGACTGAGAGGGAAATGAATGAGTGCTCTGGGACATTTGTTCCCTTCTATTTCAGAGAAATACCCCTTTCAAGCAGTAATAGCCTCCCTGAAAAGCAAAATTGACTGATTTTTTCAGTGCAGCTGCAGGACTCTGCCCTGCTCCAGTGAAGCACTTAAGCACATCCTGACTTTCAGGCTTATGGGCAGCCCAGAAAGCCAACAGGACCATGCACTTTCTTGGACAGAATTCTGAATATAAATGCTTTGCTGGATTCAGACCTGGGAGCTAGATTCTGCCTTCAGCTCCAGTCATGTAACTTCAACAAAGGCTGGACTGACAGCTGGGAAACACCACCCTGTGTGTGTGTGAATGTAATGGAAATGATCTTACCAAAGAAGAGACGCTGAATTGAACTAATATATTTAACTTTTACATAATAAAGTTATAATTTTCAAGGTAGTTTTCAAAGAGCCTTTGGGTATATGCTGTATATCCTTCTGCTTCTACCACTCGTCTGGAAATTATGGCTTCTAAAAAGTATTTTTTTCTTATAGGATTCTATGCATTTTGGTCTGTGGAGCTTGAATTGATTGATACAAACAGATGTGTTTCATTTTTACAACTGGACTATTTAACTATTTATTTTCTTTTGCTAAAACTACTTCTCAGCAATGACAAGTCAACAATGTAATCATGCAGGACTTGATGAATAAAAGACACACAGGAGGAGGAAACCATCTGGTTGAAAGGAGAGTATCCATCCTCTGCACAGGGGACAAGACTATAAATAAAAACTTACTGATCTGAAAGGGTATTGGAAAGCACCAGTCAGATTCTGTTTTACTGTTAAGCCACACTTCAGTACATCCTTCTGGAAACCAAGCATGGACTAGGAGGAACACTCTGCATGCCTATTGATTTCTTTATTTAGTTTGCAGGCAGTGGAATTGGAGCACAAGGATCACTGTTTTCAGACCTTTCACTTCATTCTGCAAAATGACAAAAAAGTTATACAAAATTTTTGAGCTCATTTGACAATTGTAGAGATGTCTCAGAACTAAAAGAGGGTTTCAGCTAATTAATTGTGATATTTTAATAACATGAGATCTTTATCCTCTTCAGGTTTCATGGCATCATTCTACTTTTGTCACTAATTTTGTAAAGACCCTTTATTTTCAGACAAGCAAAAATATTGGAATCAATTCAAATTATTAACCTCTACTAATGAAAGTCAAATAAGGTGTCATTCCCCTGATAAGCCATGCTGGATGAGGAGAAGGCTGAGGTACTTAACCACTTTTTCCCCTCAATCTTCAAAGGCAACTTCTCTTCCCACACCTCTGGAGTGGATGGACAGCAGGGTGGGGACTGGGGAGCTAAGTGAAAACTGAAAACTGAAAAGGGCAAGTTTTAAATCAGATAGGAAGGAATTCTTTACTGTGAGGTGGTAAAGAAGTGGAACAGGTTGCCCAGAGAAGCTGTGGATGATCCATTCCTGGAAAGGCTCAAGGCCAGGTTGGATGGGGCTCTGAGCAACCTGCTCTAGTTAAAAGTGTCCCTGCCCATGGCAGGGGGAGTTGGAATGAAATGACTTTGCAACCCAAACCATTCTATGATTCTATTATGATTGTTAGTTTTGTATCTCATTTGGTCTCTGAGATGATGGGAACATCCCAGCAACTCCATGAAGAATTTGTGATCACTCCAGGTACTGTGGATGAAACACGCCATCACTGCAATCCTTACACCGCCGTGCCATGGAAGTGCTCTCAACTCAAGCAAGACTCATATGAGTGACTCTTAAAAGCTGAGATAGATTTAAAAATTATCCTTAAACAATCTGAGAATTTTAAACCAAACAGAGTCAAATTTTAGAGAGGAAGATTCTCAGCTGGATACCCAGGCCTTCATCTGTGGTCCTCCCACACACCCTGTCCATGGAGGTGGCAGGATTCTGAGGAATACAGATACAGAAATCTGCTCTCTTTTCAAACTCTACCAAGAAGTGAGGCAGCTCCTGTTAGGACTGGATAGGGACTTTGTGATTGTCTGGTTTCTAGAAAAGGAAGCTGAGGGAGGATCTCATTGTTTTCTACAGCTTCCTGAGGAGGGAAAGTAGAGAGGCAGGCACTAAGCATTTCTCCCTGGGACACAGGGATATATGGTCTGGGAATAGTGCAAAGTTGCATCAGGGGAGATCCAGAGATGGCATTAGGAAACATTTCTTTACCAAGAGTGTGGTCTGGAATAGGTCTGCAATAGGCTTCCTAGAGAGGTGGTTAATATCCCAAACCAGTCAGTACTTAAAAGGCATTTGGACAGTGCCCTTAGTAATGTGTTCTTGCTTTTGGACAGTCCAGATGGTTGTTGTAGGTCCTTTCCAAATAAAGTATTCTATTCTATTCTATTCTATTCTATTCTATTCTATTCTAAAGTGCACATACAGGAAAACATGGAGAGTAAGGGATTGCAGCACGACACAAATCCTCTGGGGAATTAGCTTGGTCCCATTTTGGAAGATGCCTTTTCAGGCCACTTGAGTCAAAGCAGTGGTGAATTCTGGGGATGAGGATGGCACCAGGGGCTGCCAAGGGCCCCTCACAGCTCCTGGGAGCCTCTTCTCTAAAAAGATGTATTTTGAAGAGAGACGTTCAGGAGCCCTTTAAGAAATCACTGGCTGCTGCTTGATGGTGTTTTTTTTCTCTAAACCAATGAAACCAGACAGAAAATGGTGACTTGACTGTTATTGCCTTTCATCAAGTGTAGAGGGCACTGAACACTTGGTCTGTCAGGGTGCACCAAGGGCTGCTACCCCATGGGAGAAGGTCAGCCAGGAGCTGAGCACTGTCTGTGCTCATCAGAATTTTTGCCTTGCTCTGTAAATTGCAAACACACTGCAATGCACTGTTTCAAGGAGTTTCACAGCTGGACTCTTTTTTTTCCTAAAACCAAAAGAATCTTATATTGTGTGTAGCACCATATCAGGGTCTCTGGGGCCATATGAACAGTCTCAAGAAATAACACCCTGTTTTGTGTAAATGGTCATACGCTTTCAATCTAAGCTTGTAGTGAGGTTTGCATAATTGAGTGGTACTTTTGGATGTGATATATTTCTCCTTGTGATCTTTAAAACAGGAGATGGGTATGTACTGGAAAGAGGCTTATAAAACTTAAAAAGCAACAAAGGATGCAAAATCCATTTGCTGGTGTTTGCACAGCTCAGTGAAACTGTACATAAATATTATTATACAATCAAATAGAAATAGTGTGTTGGCTGACAGTGAAACAGAAAGGAAAATGTAAAACATTCAGCACTGAGATTTTTTAAAGCCATTTAGGGAAATGCTTAATTTCTGGTGGAAAATGTAGATTTCATATTCCTCTATGGTGTATATTCTTTCATTGGTTAGGAAGGCTTTGGCATCATTCTCATCAATCACACAGTCTGAAAAATATCAGCTAAAAATAAGGTCAATGAGACAAAGAGAAATAGCTCAGTGTACAGGAAATTTCTTATCTTTCCCTGTCTGATTAGCTGTATCTTTGCTAGAGCTGAATTGTCAGCTAACTATCAACTAATGCCCCAAACCTGCAAATACATATTCATATTCATATTAACTGTAAAAGAACTTAGCCTCTTAATCTGAGTTATGTACATGAATAGTCTCAGCACAGTGAGCTTCTAAATTATGTCCTAGTGTGTATTATACAATGTCAGCAGGGGTACAAGAATGATAGTTGTGTGGTCTGACTTTGAGTTTGAATCTGCTCAAAATGTATATGTCTGACATGGTTTTCTTTTAGCTAATGCAAACATTTCAAATACTTTTCAGCTTGCTGACATTTGTCTGAATATGCACTGCTCTAAGTGATGGAACTTTGTCCCACAGAATTCCAGAAATAATGGTATCAAATTATAAAAACACTGCTAACTATGTGCACTGGATGCAAAGAAAACCACTGACTAGCTTTTCCTGCTCACAAGAAGGGAATAATTTAACACTGACAATATAATCTTCATTCCTTTCTTTGGCATCCAGTACCAATGCTTTTGCATTAGCTATCATTATTACAGAAAAAAGAATAGCATCTGCAAAACTAAAATTGAATTCTTTGGTAGGGGGGGAAAAAGAAGCAGCACATTAAAATTTGAAAACATATATAGTAAATTTTAATCCATATTTTAAATTGACAAAGCCAGAATTATTTATAAAGACTTTCCCATCAAGTTTGCAGGAAATAAAAGTGAGAAATCACGCCCTGCTGCACAAACATTTTATTACATTTACCCACCACCAATATCAATCCCCCATAACAGCACTGCTCCTCAAGAAGGGAAGTGTTGGGGAAAGCAGCCACAGTGCATTAACCTCTGGCTGCCCGTGGCTCCCACGTGGTGTCCCTTGCTTGTCCCTTAACACCCTGATGGCAGAGACTGACAACACCCAAGGCTTGTTATGGTGACAGCTTCTTGATATCAAGGCCAAATGAAAGTATCATGACATATAATATGTTCCTGAAGACTTGGCTTCGGGAGCCATTTGAGTTTAACAAAAATCTCAGCATCATAAAAGAAGTCTGCCTCAGTCTGAATGGTGACTGAGTGTGGAGAAGAACCTGGAGTGCAGGAAATGAACTTGCATTTGCCAGACTGTGAGGAATGATGGGTGGGAAAAGTGTTCCATCAGTGCCCTAGGCAGGTGGCCTTGTCATTGTCAGCCAGAAATGGATGCTCCTGATGCTGTTCCTGCCTTGCAAGAGTGACATGGTTCCTTATCCTAGGAGACTGGGAAAGTCCAGAGCTGTTTATTTCCCTCAGGGGGAAAAGGCTCTGCAGCTGCCACAAGAGGCTCAGGGTGGTGCCTGGGTCACCTTCAGCTGACTTGGGACTGGTTGCAGAAGAAGGGGTCCCAGTGGGGATAGCAAAGTGCTTTTCCATCAACAAGGCAGGATGTCCTTTCACTCTGCAGAGCTTGACTTGGGATCCAGGCTTTTGCACAGAACACTTTTTGGGCTGTGTGGGCCAGTTAGAGCCCAGCCCCACCCCTGGGTGTCACAGAGGCTGTGTCAGTGTCAGACCACACCAGGAGGATGGTGTGTGGTGGGCCATGCACGTGAGCAGGCACTCTCCAGGTGACAGCTCCATTATGTACAGCTGGATCATTGGGAACAGTTGGGTGCTTTCAGCTCTACAAATTGCCTTTCACAGCCTGAGCCCCCAGGTGAAATGCAGATAAGCAAACCCAATGCCTGAGACAAGGAAAGTCTTATTGGACACCAGATGGTTCATATGCAGATAAATGCATAGGGAAGCATGTGGGATTTCAGTCTGGTGTGGAGGTTTCCACACTGAATAATAGGTTTTGTTTCTCTTGGATCAGTGGTGGGGAAAGAAAGCTGCACTGAGTTTATAAGATCTTCTGGGATGAGCCTCCAAAACACACAGCCAGGCATGGAAGCAGTGCAGGGTCTGCAGCACATCTGCTGGAAATAAACGTAAACAGATTTTTTTATTTGTTGATGTTGCATTATGCACTATTTCATAAATTTGTAAATATTTGTAAATCTGTGCATTCTGTTCCAGAGAAGACAAAGCCTCTCAGTAAACAAGAGGTGCTTACATTTATGTGCACTGTGTTCCTGGGCTGCCAAACACTTCTCTTGGGAAGCAAGACACTCAGAGTTCTGGTCAGTGTTTTCTTTGGAGGACTGCTGCTGAAATATTTTCAATGAGGTTCTTTCTTTCAATTAGACATATTTTTTCCACAAACTTTCCAAGGAACAATAATATTTTTTGTCCAAAATATTGGCTATCCAGAAACAAAGTACTCCAGCTAGACCTCAAACTAATTAGTGAATTCTGCAGTGCTGCCTCCCTGTAGTTCTAATTCAGTTAATGTTTATCATTTCCCTCTATGGGCCAAGTTCTCTGCATATGCCATAATTCACACAGAAATGGTAATTCTGACTCAGAAGAGATGAGAACTCTTGACACAGATGAGATCTTGGGGTATTTGGGGTGAGCTTCAGTGTACAGATAAATGGAAGTATAAGACACATTAAGCAATGCTTGAAGTTTGGTTGTGATGTAATTGAAGTTTTCTTTTGTATTTTGATACCCACTGAATCAAAATTTTACCTGTAGGCCAGAGGTGGGATTTATCTGGGCATTCACAGAGGTAAGTATCCTCTGGATTATCAGACAGTAACATGATGATGACTGTCCTTAAAATCATAAAACTCAGGCCCATAGTAGATTGCTACATCTCAGTAAAACAAAACAACTGCTTCCAGAGGCTGCCAGGCTGGGTTTGTGTTGAAGCTCTCCTCAGGCACAATGAGCCACACACTGCTGCAGAGTGCAGGTGGAAGGAGCAGAAGGTAAGAACTGCAAGGGCTGCCCTGAGAGCCAACACACAGGGTGATACATTCCTCTATAAAGATGTGGTGGTTCCCAAGATGTTGAGTTTTCAGTGCAGTTGTAGGAACCAGATTGGAGGGCAGTAACCTGTCTGTTTTCTTTCTCCTAATCCTGTTGTGTGCATAATAAACAGTTTTATCTTCTCCCTTCTTGAAAGTCTTTCTGTATCCATCAGCCAACACAACAGATAATAATGGGGACAGTGTCATCTTTCTGTCACCTCATGAAAATATTTTTCATTCCCATGATACAGACCATCAAACTACATAGAATAATCATATTCTTAGTTGCCTGATGCAAAAGGTGATGCTTTAATATCTTATTATGATATTGGATATTAATTTCCTTCTACTCAAAAGCAAAGATGAAAGATCCTGTCACTAATGGACTAATACTTCATTTTTTAAAATTTACTTTGGAAACTGTTTGCATTACATTCAAGTCAAGCCAAAAATGAGACTGTTGGATTTTTCCTTGCCAAAGCAGATTTACCATTCAACTCTAGTAATGAGAAGTTTTATTCAATGTTTATAAAGCAGTTGCTGACTATAAGGTATCCATGACATTTATATTACCTAGTTGAATATTTCTTATAGGTGCATGCTGGAAACTGCTCACATAAAAAAAGCATGAGGGCAATTTGGCTCCAGCTGTCACTGAGCCAAGAGCAGGCCTGCCCACAGCTGCCTGGGTAGGCACACCTTCAGATCCTTGTATAAAATATTCCTCTTCCACTGTCATTCTTGAAAACATACTTTCCCCCCATCACTGTTCATGGATACCAAATAAAAGGTAAAGAAATTCCCCTCAAAGGAAACTCTTCATTTTTATTTAAATGAATACTTAATGAATCTACTTAAGAAGAAATTGCCCCAGGATATTTCTAGAACTATCTGTGAACAGAAACCTGTAAAATTAAAATATTAAATGTTAAACTTTTTATGGAATGGGATAAACCTTTCTTCCTCTTTCAGAGGAATAGAAGTCCTGTGGCAAAGCACACTGCACATAGCTGCTGCTGGTGAGGGGTGATGGTGCACCTGGACAAACTGCCTCCATCAGGACTAACAGACAAAGCACAGCAGAGAAAGCCTGGATTCCTTGGGCCCTTGATCCACCATTTTAGCTTATTTGGGCTGTTTGCTATACCTGACTTGCTGGAGGTGCTGGCCCAGGTCTGAATAAGTGCAGCTGTGCTGAGCAGCCAAAGCTCCCGCTTTGCTTCAGTGGGTGAGGTGTCCTATGCTGTTTTCCAATTTAATTTGTAGTAATAGTAGAACCCTTCATGAAATTTCATTAAGCATCTTCCTGCCCCCAAGAAGATATATTGCCATTTGAGGCAGAGGGAGGCAAAGACATATCTGGTTGAGACTTTTGACTCAGAGGATGCCCCTCTAGAAGATGAGCATGAGCCTTGGGCAGATTGCTGTGGTGTTTGCTGGAAAAGAAGTTCAAGAGAAACATCTGCAGAGAAGATCCTGGCAGGGAAGGGGCTGGCTGAGGTTCCACTGGTGCTGGAGCATGTGCAGGTGCTCAGAGCCTCAGGCTGTGAGCAGCAGTAGTTTAAACAGAAGAAAAAATGCCTAGTGGAGTGAAATATATTGTAGCCATCAGGATGATCAAAAGCAGAGTTTGCTGATTCCTTAGAATTATCAATAAATAGGTATAAATTAAAAAAACAAGATCACCTTCACTGAGCTACACTGTCCTGCACCACTACTGTTTCTTGTCCTCCTTGAGAGCTGCAGCTCTACCAGCACTGTGCAAACACAAATGTTTCCTCAGCCATGCTGGCATGCACGGCACTGCCTTTCTCTGCTGTTTTCTACTTCAAATCTCTGCTCATTTTCTCACCTCTCTCACCCTGTCATGTTTTCATTAACATGAGATTACTTTTGCTCTGCTTTCCTTCAGCCTTCATATTGGATTTCATTGTAATTTATTTACTGACCTTTTTTCTACTCTTAATGGTTTTTGTTATTGACTGTATGATACCATAAGAGACTAAACACCTCTGTTTATAAGAGGTGCCCCTCAGGATTTTCCAGGCTTTCTTTTATATCCTGCACTGAAATGCTGCATTTTTGAGATCATTCCTAGACCCTGGAAAATGGTGAAAAAGTCATTATTGATTCCAGAGGGACAGGTCTGATCACTAAAATTAATAAGACTCTAAGGTGAAAATTTTCACAGCTCTAGCTTACTTCAATACCAATCCTCCTTGTGCATCTGAGGATGCAACCCAAACCACAAGTCAGTAAACAATTAATTGACCTGGTTTTTAAGAGGATATATCAGAGTTAGTAGGCAATGTACTTAGGCAGCTTGAGGCAGAATTGAAGTCTCATATTTTTAATGCTTTGTATATTTATAGGTACTGAACTCTGAAGAAAAATGGTGATCATCATCATTGTACATTCCTGTCAAAAACACAAGTCAGAGAATTTCACTGCACCAATTCAGTTAAAGCACGTCAGAGAAGCATAAAGAGTTAATGATCCTCACATTTAAAATACACTCTGTATTTACAGTCTGGATTTCACTTCAGCCCCTCACTTTAGGCTCTATAAATTTCTCTTTTCAACTGTATAAACCTCTGCTCACTTCTCTCAGCACAAGTACTTAGAGAGCGTGACCAGATACTGAAAGCCATAAATTCTATGAATTTTGCAATATTTTGTGAGATGCCTCAGTGTTCCTTTCATTTGCTTTTTCTTTTTTTAACTATAAATAGAGCCTTCTTTCTGCAACCAGTCTCCAAAGGTCACCTTACAATGTTTTGCTATTTCCCATATTAAGCAGCAGTGCTTTTCAGCTGACATTCCAACTTCAAGTCATGCATGTGAGCATGATGTGAGCTTGCTTCAGACCTCAGTGAGAGGGCTGCAAACAAGACTGCTGTATAATTGCCGAGGAAAATAACATCCATTGTCAAAAGGGGCACTTAATCAAACAAAATTTAGCTGCATGAATACAAGTGTCTCCAAATATTTGGTTCATGCTAAAAATATAGCACATTTATTAAAAATATATATTTATAAACATTGGTATGAACAGACACAGATGTTAAGCAAATGAGAAAGGAAAAATAACCATGTAATGTATTTCTCCCAACATTTTATCAGGTTTAGGCAGACCTTGCTCAACAGAATTGTTTTTTTCATGATTGCACCATATGTTCATTCTAAATAAAAAGCTTGTCAGATTCAATGTAAGTAAAAGCAAAAACCAAGAGAAAAAACCATTTGACCTAAGAGACACGTGATCTGTGCTATGAAGCTATCTTTGAGTTCAATCTTTGCGGGTATACAGCATACATTTCTAATTATATATAGTTTACAGTTTCTTTCTTTTCCTTTTTTTTTTCTTTTCTTGTATTTTATTTTCTTTTCCTTTTGTTTGTTTTTTTAATTCTTTTAAAACAACATATCCCTGGTGGATTTCTTCAAAGCTACAACTTATATAACTGCAGTCATTCTCCCCCAAACTGAAAACCAAACCGAAAGGGAGAGGGCAGGAGAGAAGAGTTAAGCTTATTACTGTGTGAAAAAGTCTTGTTAAATTAATTGTGCTTCAGTCTTCGCTGCCTTCAGGCAGTGCTTTTATGATGTGTTAATATAATACAGAGTCAATTCTGATTAAAGAACTTGTCAATAGTCAGCAATGTTTGTTGTCACTCTTAATGGCCGTTTTATCTGGTCTATTTGCATGCCTTCTAGTTTACAACGTTGTATAAATATACACAAAAATGATCACAATGAGGTTCAGAATTGTCCCAATAATTCCAAGCATTGCCAAGATGGTTTCTTCTTTGCTTTCCT
Source organism: Ammospiza caudacuta (assembly GCF_027887145.1). Taxonomy (NCBI): domain Eukaryota; kingdom Metazoa; phylum Chordata; class Aves; order Passeriformes; family Passerellidae; genus Ammospiza; species Ammospiza caudacuta. The sequence continues at coordinate 51,705,004 of NC_080598.1, read as the reverse complement.
TTTCTTGACTGCCTTTATCTTCTTCATTTCCACTAGTGATTACCATCTTGGTGGCCAGTTTCTTTATCCTTCCCTTCAGAATAACCTAGATTTAGGAACAAAAACATCAAAATGGATTATTAGTTGGAGTATAGAAGCTCATATTAATATTGGAACCAATGGCAGAATTTTTGCCCCATAACATATTTTATTAAGAATTCATTTGAAAAGAATTTGTATTTCTAATAGCTGTTCAGTAAATAATTAAAATTACAGTTCAGCTATTCTGTGGTTTACTTATAACCCTCTGCTTATGTGCCAGCAACCACTCCTAGCACACCTAACAGCTGCTATAACAATAAAACTGGTCAGAAATGTACCATGAGGTGAGACTCCTCCAGCATCAGGGGGGACTTTGCCTGCACTGGGATCTTGCCATGTGGTGGAGACCCCATATTTACACTTCAGCCAAGAAGCAAGTGAGGGAAATAAAACTGGGAAGACCTTGCTTCTTTTTTTACTAGGAAAGAATCATTAAAGAGAAAGGCATTCTGTCTCCCGATGAGAAGGAAGACAGCAGTGACTTCTTAATAAATAATTCAAAATAAAAGCAAAACCAAAATAACATCCATCTTGGCTTTTATTTTCCTCGTTCTTAATGTATGATGAAAAGTTACTTGCAGTGCAGTGAGCTGAAATGTATCGATCTGCCTGCAGGGAGAGTACAGCCATTTCCCAAGCAACAGCCCCAGCCTAAAAAAAGCAGATTCCTCAAATGTGGGACGAGCCCTGACTCCCAGCACAGCTGAAGCCACAAACAAAGAAGCTTCCTTGGTCTTCCCACCATTGGATTGTTCAAATTAGAAATGGATAAATTCCTATCTGTGTTTATCTCACACTGCAAATTTTAATCACATGGGCAAACCAGAGTGTCCCAGAAAACTGAAAAAGGTTGGCTGATCTCCCAATGCCAACTGATCTGCCAAGATCTGGGTTCAGGCAAAGCCCTGCTGCTGTCTTCCAGGCTACAAACCATATCCCATCGTATTTCTGCAGCAGAAAGCAGTGGTAGGATGTAGAAAAAAAAAATCCCCAAAAGCTCCTGCCTTAAAGAGGGATTTGATTTTAGTGGACCCTCATTCCTCCCTCCACTAACTCACAGAGCAAAAGCAGTATCTCCCAGGCAGTGCATATATTCGGGGGGGTGAGGGCTCCCCAAAAACTGCCCACCACCTCTGTGGGCACCTCCCCTCCAGCAGGAATCATCAGTGGGGAGCCCTGACCTGCAGCTCCTCTGAGCTGCTCCTGCACTGCACAGCCACAGAGCAGCAGCTGGAGCACTGAAAGGATGGAAAGGACTGGGAGAGGTAAGGAAATCCTGCAATGGAGAGACTGAGAGGAAGAACTGAGTGTCCAGACAAAACAACCTGGGGTTTTTTTTGTCACACCTGCAAGCTGTTCATATATAGGACAGAGAGTAACGACTGGCAACTTCCTAGAAGTGTTTGATTCCCAGCAGGTTCAAGGGATTGGTGGCAAGTCGGGCTCTGCAGAGGCCTCTGTACTGACACTTGCATTAGCATTTATGTGTTTTGTCTTCTTGTAACCAGTGGATCAGAGAAAAAAAAAAATAAGAAGGGACTCAGAAACCTGAGAGTACCCACAGCAAAGAGCAGTCAGTGGGAGCAGGGGGCACCAAGGAGAAGGGCATCAACCATCAGAGCATCAAACATCAGAGCATGATCATCCAGAAGATCTTTGGATAACATGCCCCAGGAAAGCAAAACTTCACAGGCACGAGGTATCTCACAGGGATGTGGCTCCAGCCCTCAGAAAGTGCCCCCAGAGTTCCTTCAGCCACAGCCATCTGCAGCTCTCCCTGCAGCACCTACCTCTTCCAGCAGCAGAAGGGTTTTGTCCTATTTGCCCCAGCTGGTGTCCAGAGGAGGGTTTGGCTGCACCTGATGCATGTCCTTCCTATCTTGTTAATTGCCACTGAGAAGTCAGTGGTATCTTAACAAACAACTTGTCTCTGGGAAATCACAGGAGAGTTCCTACCAGTGCCATTTTCACACACATCACAACCTGAGTGCATCCACTCCGTGTGCCATCGGACCACAAACCCACATCCCAGGCTGTGACATGCAGCCATTACTTCACCCACAGAGCCATGAGTCATCTGGATATTCTGTTCTTTTCCCCTTCAGTAACTGGAAGGTTTTCCCTCTGGCCAACTGTTTGCATTTCACTGTTTATTTGAGAAATCAAGTAGGATTAAAAATATTCTGATAAAATCCCTGGCCTAGAATGGAAGGATTTGAGGGGAGAGTGAAGTTCTTTCTGGCTGGTTCCCACAAGAGCTGAACACTCTTGATTCAGCACACTGTTTCCCACAGAAATATGATCATACCCAAGCATCTTGTGGGTCAAGCCTCTCTGGCTTGAAAAAAGCCAGAGAAGGTACAATTTGACTCTGCATCCTGTGCTTTGGGCAGTTTCCCATTCACACCAAAACACCCACAGAGAGTGGGGCAGAGTCCCAGCTCTCAAGGGGCAGCTTGACTCTGCAGCCACTAGCACTCTTAATTTTGGTACAGTGACCCTGCACCACATGTGCTAGGAAATCCTGACTCCAGGATTAGTGTGAACAGAGGCAGCATGGGGCTCAGACAGCATCTGATCTCCTATTATTAACATTACCATTCTTTTCTTAATAAACTGTGCAGCAAGAAGTCAATATCAAATTCTCTCCTGCAGAATGCTAGATCCTAAAACTAACATCCATCTAAAAAGTAGTTAAATAATTCACACATGAAGGAGACATATCAAAGGCTGTTAGATATAAAGACAAAGCCTCTCTCTGGCTTAGCAAATTCTTGAGTTGTGAATTTTTTGTAAGCTATGAAATTATTCTGGGGAAGTACAACCACACCTTTGCCTTATTATTAAAGTCTCTCCCAGGCACCCATTACTGGCTAATGAGAAAGGCAGAGATCCTTGGGCTGCACAATCTCTTATCTGAGGCTGCACAATCACGTTTTCCCTCTTTGCAAGTTGTACTCATTAGCAAGGAGATAGTGGGTGGTTTCAGGTGACATGGGATCAGACTGCCAGGTTATTTCTGTCCCACTAAGTGGCCTTACCTGAGGGAGAAGTGCTCAGTGTGATGCAATGAAATATGCACAGAGAAGCTGGTGGCTGGAACATGATGAACAACAAGGGGGCATCAGCAGCTGAGAGTTTGCAGAGGGGCTGATGCACAGTGTGATTTGTTGGAGGTTGTCTCTATGTGCCTGTGTGCTGTATTTGGCTCACACTATGGTGCATCCTGGGACTGCATAAACTGCATCTTTCTTGGACAAAACTACACCCAAAAAAGTGCTTTCAGCCCATGGCAGTAGGGATCCAGACAAAAGCTGGTGTGAAGTATAACCCCCAGAAAACACACAGTGTGGGCACTGGCAGCACAGGTTTCCCTGGAGGGATTGCTCCAGCAGGTCTGCACTGCTCTCCATTTTATACAGCACCTAAGCAACAAGAGGCAGCACACAAAGGCTTGGTCTTAAGAGGAGTTTAACATTCAAACAGGACATGACTGGGACCAAACACAATTATATTAATACTTTGCCAAATATAGCACTGTTGAAATCAAGGTAAGCGTTGACTTTGTACAGTGAGGAGAGCAGAATGAAAATTACTTCTCCATATGTAAGGACTGACCTTGGGAGAAGAGCAGCACTCTCCTAATGGCAGACTCAAGCCTTTAACCTTCGCAGATCTCATGCTCAGAGTAGTATTTTTGCTGGCTGAGGTTTGTGGGTGTTTTTTTCTACTGGGGAAATACTTGCTGTCAGTTTTAGTATAATTACCCCAATTAAGAAAATAGAAAAGTCATCTGGCTTTCTGGGTATCTTTTCTCAGTCTTTATTATTCTCTTCTAGAAATGGATTTCATTTATCTGACATTCTTTAATATTTTTATGATTTTTATGACACATTTTTCCTTTCGTATTTTTCTGGTGGTACTTCAAGCTTGACAGAAACATTCCTTTTCCTTACCCAGAACCACGGCTAGAACTGCTCAGATAGGAGGGCTAGAGAACACTAAATTTACCATTTCTTTTAATAACTATCCTTCTTATTTAATTGCTATCTCATTAGGAAAGCACTTTCCTGCCACATCAAAATTAATGTCTTTCCTACTTCATTTTGTAAGATTCATCATTAACCCAACATCATACATATTCCAAAAAGCTATCAATTAAAAGATAAATATTCTGTGTATTCGGCACTGCACATGGGAGACAAGGACAGTTCAGTGGTTAGGACACTCATTGCACTATTCATCTCCTTGCACTTCTGCTGGCTTCATTCCTTATATCTACAGGAAATCCACTTATTCTCTCTGCCTCAGTTTTTCATCTGTAGGATTCTTTGAAGAATGGGTTATTCAGCCTACAGCAGAAAATGGTTCATAAAAAAAAGTGGGGCCTTGCAAATATTTTGTTTCCATACTCATTCCAAAACAGGAACACACTAACATGAAAAGTTTTACGTCCAGCTGTGCTATGAAATACACCCACTACCATCTCCCCAAATCTGGGGAACATTCTGCACATCACTCCCATTGCAAATAATCCAGTGAACCTGGAAAAGCATTTCTAGCAAAAGATCTTTTTGCATCTCTTCACCCAGCATGACTGATCTAAAGGTGATGGCTTGATGGCAGGGCTTTGGAAAAGGCAGTAGCAAGTGCATGTTTGAGAATTTACTGCAGTGTGTTTGTCACATCAAACATAAAAAGCACATCCCTCACAAAGCACCTGCCCTGACATATCTGACAATTTTTGAATATTCTGGCACCTTGACCATATCTTGAAAAACTTTTGTAATATTAAATCATTTCTCCTCTAAGTCATTATTTATAAGCTCCCCAAAGAGGCTGCAAGTGGAGGGCTCAGCCAGCAGAATCTGAGCTCCTGGGAACTCAGAGAAGGGGAGGATCATCCAGGCCCTCAGTGCTCCTCCTGATCAGCCCTGCGCTGTCATGTATTATCTGGCACCTTGAAAAACAAGAATGGAAACTTCTGAAAACCTCCCAGGGTCAGATGCTCAGCTAGTACAGAGCAGTCTTCCTCCCCCAGCTCAGCTCAGCTACCTCCATTTACATCAGCTGAGGATATGGCTCCTTGTTTTCAATCTACCTTGAATATCAGTGAGCACAAATTTTGTATTCTTAATCCATAATCACAGACAATCACCAGCTAAATTGTTTTGATATTTAAACTTGTTTACAGTCCCCAGGCTATTAGTTGTGATGACACATTAAGAGATAAGAGAGCTTTAATTTTCTGAGGATAGTTCCACCCTCTGGGGATAAGAAACACGCAGCGGAAACTTGTTTTGATTAGCAAACTGAAGAGGGCACAGAAATCACACACAGCAGAGTGGGAGTGCAGATGCTGCTGGAGCTGACACCTTCCCTTATCTCACAAACAAGTGCTTGAATTACCAAACAGGGAGGAGAGGCTCCTCGAGGATTTAACCTCACTTGAACATCACAGTCAAATGCAGTTTTGTTCCTTTCCTCCTAGTAAGAACTTAAAACCTCCTTTTCCTCCAAGGGCAAACTTGGGAAGTTGGGTGCTTGGCTTAAAACCTGGACAGCCCTCAAGCAAGATGCTGAGCAGGGCATTAAGTTTCACTGCTTGTGATGTATGGGAGGAAGGCACGCTTGGCACACACATTTTTGCTTGTTTGCTGTTCTTTTTTGAGGGATTACATTGTCACATTCTCACTTCTGTGATGATTTTTTATCTGCTCTTGATCCTTGTGCTGTTTTTGCCAAACAGTCCTCTCCTAAACTCCAGGGTACTTGTCTGCTATCAGTCAAGATCCTGCTCAGAGAAGCACTGGTAGGTGCAGGGAACCACATTTGCATTTCTTCTCAGAGTTGGATTTCTTCTTTCAGTTGGGAACTCAAAGACACCATGGAAATGCAAGATGAGGCCAAGAGAAGCTCTGGGGTTGTAAGAAGCTTGACTAAAAGCTCATCCAGGCACAGCAGTGTGCACAGCCACTGCACAGTATGTATGAATAACAGAGGAATCAAAATGGAATGAGCAGAAATTAATAAACAGTAGAAATCAGTGTACCCAAGAGAAGCAAAGACCTTCCATAAGAGAAGGGAGAGGAAAGGTGCCCATAGGGAGGTCTTTCATTAGAGAAAAGAAGATCAGAAGGAACAGGAATGTGAGCCAGGTTCAATAACACTCCCCAGCAGTGAGCAGAAACCAGTGCCTAAAGCAAAGGGATGTCTCAGTGGAGAGAGGACACAAGCACTTATGTAGTCCTCAAGCAGGAAAATAAACCCACATCAGACTGCTGCTATGCTGCAGGTTTTAGTCAGTGGGAAATACTTGCTATTTATAGCACTACAGAATATTTCCAAAGGTCTCAGCAATGTGAGACCCCCTCTAGAATAAAGGGAAGCACTCAGCAGCAAAGAGGTTACTCTGAGAGGGCAGAATTTAAATAAGTAATGTATTACAGGGCTCATCCTGCTCTTCACCTTGGGTCTGATCCAGTTTGTTCTGGCAGCAGTTTTTGTCCCCCAGGCAGCTTAGAACTCGGGAGGAAAAGGACTTGCAGCCAGTTTCACAGTTCTTCCTTCTCCTCCTTTATGTCTCTGGGACTACTCACAGCCGTGATATACTCAGGATACCTAAGCTCTATTGTAAAGAAATAAAATATTTTCCATACAAATATCCTTATCTTAGAAACAAAGCTCTAATCCATCGCAGAATAATGATCCTCAAGCACCAGGCTGTTAGTAGTGTGCAGGCAGTGCCATCCCCAGCCTCACTGACAGCCTTTGGTTCCCCCACCTACAGCAAGGCTTCCCATGTCAGGGTCCATAAGGCTTCACGAGTCCCAGGTTCCCGGGTTGTGGAAGATACAAACCTGCCCAAAGGGAGAGCAAATTACCCTTTAACCCACAGTCCTTTCCCTTTTGGTATGAGATGCACTATGAAGAATGAATGAATTGTTACAGATCAAAATTAAGTCTATATAAAACAACTGGAGGAAGCATTTATAATTAAAAGTCCAAATTTAACAAGCCCAGAGGTTAGCAATTTTCTGGTTCAGTCTGAAGACTGGTGAAAATTCAGTGTGTTTCTGTTTGCTTTGGACTGGCCTATTTTGTGTTCACAACCCATTTTCCTGATACACAGCACTTTGCTGGGTTGCTCAGTGCTAATGCTCAGGAGCAGAAGCATTTGACTCTCAGTGGTGCTGTAGCACACACTTGCCATTTTCCTCCTTTTAAGTAATCATTATTCCTTTTCAGACCTTTAGATTTCCACAGTAATACTGGTGCAAGTATTGCTCAGTTTTATTAGAAAAATTCAGATGGTCCAACTTCTGTTTGTTGCTCACATAGAGGAAAATTAAATCCTGGCTTGGAATTTGGAAGTTAGTGACAGTACTACATCACGTCTGCTGAAATCAGAGTTCATGGGCTGCCTTTTACTTTAGGACGCAACAAGAAAGTCTTTAAGCTGAACAGAAAAAATGGTTGAATGAATGAAAAGCAAGGAACAACTTTATCCCAGGAGTAGCCAGTAGTTAAATTAGTGCATGGATGCAGCTATTTTTAGTAGCATCTTATTCCTTGATGCTACTAAAAGCTTGATGAGGACCCAATATTGTTTTCTTTCTGTTTTGCCATTTTGCAGTCTTCAGTGAAATTGTCACTACAGTGTCCTCTAGCAATGATGTCAAGAGATAATTAAAGGGACTTCTGAAAAAGTATCCACTTATTATTTGAATTTATTTTTTCACTCCTCATTAGGCAATTTGGGACAAAATGAGTAATTGGCTTTTATTCTTCAGGTCACCTAGAATGTTCTAAGTCTGTTACCATATCCCTGTAGCCATCTTTTTTCAGGAATGACAAATCCCAGTCTGTCTGGTGCCATCCTCATGCAGAGCCTATTCCATGCTTTTGGGTTTTTTTTTTTTTTTTGTTTTGCCCTTCTCTCTGGCTTTTCTGTTAATATGAAGGAGTTTTTAAGCAGCAGATGGCAAACCTTCCTGGGCTTCAGGTATTAATGTCCAGCCTGTGAGCTGAAGCTGTACTGTGCTAACCCCAAATATTTTGTCATTTACAGATATCAAGGTTGGCAGAAAGGACACTTTTTGTTCAAAGATGAAATAGAAATAGAAATAAAGAGAAAGAGAAAGAGAAAAAGCTAACACTTCTCCATACCACACACTAGAAATTATGATAAAGATTTGAAGTTTGAAGCCACAGCTCTCTCTTCCAGTCTTTTGCTCATCTTCCCTGGTTTAATAAAGCAGAACAATAAAAACCTATCATGAGCACATCTGAGTGCTGAAAAATTCCAATATAGAAAAATAAATAAACAAACCAACAAATAAATCTGTAGAATTCCTCAAATTGTCAATATTTTTCCAGATAAATGCAGTATTAGCCAAAAAAGCTTTGTGAAAGAATGAGATGCTAAAGTATCACTGTCATTTCAGACCTCTTTTTCTATTTCAAGGGCATCTCCAGGCTTCTCTTTTAGGAGCAAAACCACATTGAAAGCCCTGTACAAGGAAAAAATGCAATATCCAAGTCTCAGAGAAAGACAGGTCTCCGTTATCTGCCAGAAGGCACATAACCTCTGTCATAAGCAATTTGAAGATCTGCCCTCACCACTGCATGTTGGAATGTAAACTGAGCTGCTTCAAAGACATTAAAGAAATATTAAGAGAATGGAAAGTGACATAAATTTATATTAATTTGTTGCTATATAATATTCCCAAGTTCAGCCAAGGCCAGGAGATAATTTGGCCTGTAATGCATCAAACTACCTTTAGCTCAGATGTGACCCCTCCTTACAAAATTAATGTGCACCAGAAGAGCATTCAGAAGACTGAGGGATATAGAAGCAGAGTTTCTCTAGGAAATGCCTTTTAGTGTGCAGATAAAACAACAATATATAAAGCATAAAATCTCCACTTTTACTTCCATCTATATCTTTATTCCAAAATTAATTTTTAATTATGGGTACTTTAAGGGAAACTACAAATACATCCAACCAACTGACACTTTCTGATTTAGGAGAGTTTTGTTCAGGGTTTTTAAAAATAATTTTAAATTTATAAATGTTTGGTTTGAAATTATACTTACCGGCTATTTGTCTCAGGAAAAATAATTTTTTTGGAAAAAAATCACCTAGTTTTGCTGTTTATAGGAATGATACTTGTAAACCAATTTTTTTATTCACATAAAAACCTGACAATCATTTCTGTGAAATACTCAAATATCTTCACTTTGAAGCAAGGACTGTATTTTCAATTTTACTGTGGCTGAGATGGTTTGATATAAGTGCTGAAGAAGGTTTTGTGTGTCTGAAAAGATGTTTATTTTTAAGTGATAGGTATTGTAAAAGAAATTACTTATCTTGTTATTTCTTTTCATGTTTAATTACTCTCCTAGCCTGGTGTATCCTTGCAGCACTCCAATAGGTTGAAATGACATTGATAGTTTTCCATAAGAAAATCTGAACAGCAGACAGTTTTCATTTTGCTTTCAAAAACAAATTCTTTGGGTTTTTGTTATTAATTTACAAAGAGCACCCAAAAATGCCACAATTAAAGGTGATCCAGAAAGAATTCAGCCTCCATCTGTTCATGCATTATCAGGTAAGCTTTATAAAGCACTGAATTCCAGCTTCAGTCAGAGCACCACACATTTCCCATAGAAAAGGAGAAAAAGAAAGCTTTTTCTTGTAGAGTGTTTACATTTCTTTTTTTTTTTCCTGTGTCAGAATTTTGAGGTGTCAGGAGAATCTGAGAAGAGGAACAGCAGTCTTTTGTCTGTAAGTCTGAGATGCTGCTCTGAGGACCAGGACAAGCTGCTCACACAGTGCTTTTCACACCTGTTCCCTGGTCTGTGTTTCTGGGAGCCTGCCTCAGGCCTGGGGGTTGAAATATCTGAAAGTGGCAACTACTGGCCAGCAGTGTAGGGGAAGGTAATAGGAGCTGCAGGATGTGCTGCCAGGTCCTCTGAAAAATTTACATTAGACACCCACAGTTACGGATACCTGTAATTTTGGTTTTTATTTGCCTTAGGTTATCAGCTGTACCCGGGAGCAACGACACTCAGAATTGCTATTGAGATGCTATAAATGGAAATTAGTCAGTGTTTGCACATGGCAAGGACCTGCATGGTAGAACACCCTGGAATGTCCCAGCAGGAAATAATTCTGCCTTCACAGCAGAGTCTGAACTATGCCTGGAAAAGAAAATCAAGTATTGAACTCACAAACGGAGTAATTTATTATGGGCACCGAGTGAGACTTGGATCCTGCGCAAAAATAGTCTGTGACTGATGCACCTGTGCAAGGTGGCAAATTAATGGAGTAGAGACAATTGTGCTTACAGCATTTCTTAGCTTCAAGTGCTGAGCTGCACAACCTTGATAATGTTCTTTTCACATACTGTTTTGTGTGTAATTATTACCTGTATCAGTCCAAATTTAAAAATAAGAGTATTTCCCTATTGAATGCCTCTTTTAGGATGCATTCATGGCTAAATTTTAGAGGTTCCAATACCCTGAAATTCACACTGAAGGCTATTGGCACTGTCACAGCAACACCATCCAAACTCTGAAAATTTCAAAGCCTCTTTCAAAGCCCTGGGATGAGCACTCCAAAATGGAGGCAGCCAAAAATCCCTTGCCACTTGTAAAACATTAGATGTAATAAGATAAAATAGCAGATAATTTGAGGAAGAAGCTAGTTTCTAAACCAAAGTTGTCAAAGTAGGGTAACACTCCAGGCAACCAACTCCCACACCTTTTATCATCATCATTAGTCATTTATATTGCAGCAGCATGCAGCAACCCCTGCTGACGTCTGGGCTAGAAACCAGACACAGATAGGGAGAATGATACCTAGCCCAAGCAGCTTGCAAAATTACAACAGGATGAAGTGTAGGAAAGGGAGGGAAGAAGAACAGAAGGTTGAAGTGGGTTGCTGAAGGTCGATTTGCACAAACCTGGCACAGCCAGGACAGTCAGGGCCTCGATCCATGGGAGCAGCTGCCCCTCTGGCTCGTGCTCTGAGCGAGCATGGCATGGGAGAGAGATGGCAGCTTGACTTGTGCAGGTCCCCTGCTCCTGGGAAAACAAGCTGGTTGTGCCAGGGGTAACACATTTGGGAAAGCACAAGGGCAAGGTGACACATCTCCCCTTCAGGTCTTGAGGTAGAGCTCTGTGGCAGAGCAGAGAGCTGGGATTTGGGAGAGAAAATGTCACAATCAACTCACAAAATTCTCTGGCAAGGCCATTGGGGCAGGCAGTGAAGAAAAGAGCATGGGAAGAGCTGGTTCTCCTATGCCCTGTGCACTGGTGCATTGCTGTAGCAAGTGTTTGCTGTTGGGAGTTGTGGTATCACAGGCTGAGGTTGGAAGGGACCTCTGCAGGTCACCTGCCCCAACCCCCTGGTCAGGCAGGATCACCTACAGCCAGCTGCCCAGGACCATGTCCAGGGAGTTTTTCAATATCTCAAAGGTGGAGACTCCACAACATCTCTGTTCCCTGCTTGCTCACCCTCATGGTTATGTGCTTCTTGAGGTGCAGAGGTTTCCATGGGGTAGCAAAAGATTTCACCTTGCCAGTGGAGCAGAGCCTCTTGGATTCAGTTCTTTTTTCCTATCACTTATTCTCTTTAAAAAGATCCAACTTATGTGGCCACAGATCTGGAGAGATGATTTGCATGTGTCTCCCAACTGTACAGAATGCCTAACAACCCAATCCTCTGTCTGCAGTGGGCACTGTGCTATATAAGGAACACACTTTGATAGCTAATGTAATGCAACGTACACATCATGTTGCCTCAAGGTCACGGGAAATTGTATCTGTTTATATGATGCATCTTGACGTACTCTAATGTAGTGCTAGTAATTTAAAACACTGACCACATAAAATGTGAATAAGACCAAGAACATAGCCACAAATTCCACTGACTTTCTGTATTAGAGGATTCAGCAGCATATTGGTGATTCTTCACAAAGATTTCAAGAAAAGAATGTATATTTTGCCACTTTTTTCTTCAATGGACACCAAGTCAAACTTCATTCACAAAACCTGGAGTAAAATTTCTGCTAAAAAGAAATCTAATCTGGATTTATGACCCCGGAACAGAGAGCCAAGTTTAATCCTGTTTTTTTTTAAACATATACCATTATATATATTCATTAAAAATACTGCTTGCAATAAAGATGCTGCCAACAATAAATAAAATATTCATAGTATCTGAATTATGCAAAACTGGTCATTGGAAATTATTTTGTGCAGGTCCCAGAAGCCTTATAACACATAGGGAGTACCACTGAGTGCCATTGAACTGGTGTGATAAGTAAATAAATGCAACTTGCCTGGAAACAGTAGATTGGATAACGTTTCTTTAAAGTTTGTTTTCAAAACTAATTGTTTATGGGTTATGAATTGTTGCTCAAGATGTCCTGCATGTTCACACAGATCTGGGTTTTATTCTAGCTGCTGTCATACCATGCATATAGGACTGGTGCTTTCTCTGTTAAAATACTTTGCTCACATTTGCAAATTTGTATCCATTTGGCTTTACCTGTATTTTTAAAGCCAGGTGATCTTCTAGGGACATTTTGATCAATTTCTTTCCCTTTCATGCTCTAAGGCATCAAGGAGTGCTGGGATGAGCTAATTTGAAGAACTGACCATACTAGTGGAAAAAATGCTTATGGTCACAGACCATCTAAAACCCAAGGAAAACAGTAGCCCTGTTCTTCAGGCTCTGATGAGAAAAATCATTTTCCTCAGGAAACAAAGCTGGGAAGGGAACATTAATCATAGCAGAGATATTCAGGTGTTTTCAGTTCATGACATTTGAAGAAATTCTAACAAATAGAAAAAAAATCTAAGATTTTAAAAAACCCGACTACTTAGGCCAAACTTCTCCAAAGGCTATTTGAAGGCTGAACTAAATATTAATTCAGGTTAACCTGAAAATTCCAATCAAAATAATTCATACTGTAAGAGAATGTTTGGATTTTCTTCACTATGTAGGAAAGAAATGAAGGCTGCTTGATGGACAAAAGTCAGTTCTGCTCCAAATCTGGACTGAGAAATGGCACCTTCTAGTGAATACTCACAGACAATGGTAAACATAATTAACCTATTCCAGGATACCACAGAATTTCCAGATATTATGATTTTAAGACCTATCTGTAATGTAGATTAAACAGGTAATCATACTGATAAATGTTAGATGTGAAAGAAAAAAGTGTACATGACTGAAAAATTGAATGTGCAAAGTGCTTAAAAAATACAGTGTCACTCTACCACCCATTCAGAAAACCTGAGTCAGAGGAAGATGAACAATTTTATCTAAATTCATGAAGTTGCCCACTGCTCCTGAGAACCAAACCCTTTCTTGGTTTCCAGATCAGCACCCTGTTCTTTGCGCCACATTTTGTCTTTGCACCCTCTGGTTTAAACTGATGCAGCTCATCTTCAGTTTATGCTGGTTGAAGAATTGCAGCATAAGCTTTTTAAGAAGTCACTTTGCAGCACCAACAATTTAATTCAGCTTAACAGAAACATAGAAATAGAAACAGTAAAATGTCTTTTGACCTTTGCTGTTGGCTACAATCAAACCCATGCAACAAAGAGAGCAGAGAGGAAATGTTGGACATACACTCAAGATGAAAAAAAAATGTTTGGGCATGTAACACAGTACACTGGAGAAAACATTCAAGAACATTGTGCTGAGAATATTATTTCTATAAGGCTGAAAGGGTCAGTGTCATCTTAGATCCTGCACTGTACAAGTGCCAGCCATAGAAAAGACCACCCACAGGCCCTACACTCTGGGCAGAAGGTCACTAAACACTGGCAACTGATCTGTGGCTCTACAGACTCCAAGGAGGGGCATAAAAAAACCACCAAATAAAACATGCAGGTTTCTTTTTGTCATATACCAACTACTTTGCTAAAGATTATTAATAAAGCCTGAATAATGGCATTGTCTTGTCAATCCAGTGTTAATTAATGCCAATGATGAATGAAAATAAATTAACACAAGTCATAAAAACATCCTTAAACAAGATTTCTCTCTATTTCCTCCTGACACAAAAACAACCTGCCAAAGATTTCTCTTTGTTTGAAGTAATTTTTCTCCAAAGAATTCCCAGCTGCTTAATTGCTTTCACACAAACCTGTCTAGCTTAAGAACTGTCCTACTTTGCTCATCCTTTCAGTCCTTAGCTCCACCCAAACTTCCCTCCCACAGGTGGCATATCCAGTCCTTGTGCTCCTCACAGGGATTTTGTGTCACCCTCTAAGCCACTCTCTTTTAAGCTGACACCAAAAGCCATGTTGTGCCATGGGTCCAATGGGAGACAGTTTTTGTCACCCGGTGACTTGTTCTGTTGAGTTTGGCATGGCCTCAGCCAGACCACAGCCCTGGCTCTGACCTCTGTTAGCCTTTCTGAGGTTTGAACCATACTCCTCATTTCCTCAGAACTCCAGATGTCAAGCACACACTCCCATAATTCACCCAGAAACTCGGCACAGTGACTGGTGACTGAAGTGCAGCCAGCTCTGGAGGAAGCACAGGCAGTGACAAACCACACAGCCAAGCCAAATGGTCCAGAGGAGAGGAAGGGATGCAGATTTTCTTCTGAAGAGAAACAGTTTGGCAAATTTATACTGGGAAATATCTTATTCCATGAATCAAGAAATGCAACCCTTCTTTGCCAAAAACTGGGGAGCCTAAAAGCTCATAACTCTACATTAATGCAGCAATTATATTAGCTTTCCTGTACTTTAAAAACCTGAGACAAAAGTTAAATATTTCTGGCTTTGCTTTCTAAATAGAAAGTGAGAGTTACACTAGACAAACTCCAATTTAAAATCTCAGCAGGGCTGACAGTGGTATTGAAGAAAAAAGCTTTTCACAGTACTAGCTCGTGGACTGATTTTAATAATGGACATTTTCTTTCCATAGATCCAATATTTATACTCATGTTGTTATTTTAAAACCTGCCTGGGGACACATAAATCTGCCTGTATCATAATTACACTTACCTACATTTCATGCCTGTAATCAAACTAGGACCTATGGCAGAAGCCATGGGAATATTGGGCAATCTATTCTGCATGGATAAGAAAGACTCCAGGTATTTTTCTAAAAGGATAATCTATTTTATGTATAATAAATTAACTTTGTCAATTTTTTTGGAAGCTAGTGTTTTGTCACGAGAATTTTTTTTTTTTTTTTGCTTATTTCTGAAAGTGTACATTCAAAGGACTCCTGAGTCTTTTTTCTTGAGTTCATATGTCTCTTTCTTCCAGTTGCTTCCAAATTCTGGTTCCTTTCTCCAGCCCTTGCTTCTCTGGAGCTTGCAGCACTGTTTGGCAGGGGTGGAAAGGAAGACAGATGCAGGCTGATCAAGTCCTTCCCAGAGAAAGCTTAGTGTGGTACAGCTCATAGCTCCACTGAAACCCCCAGAAATAATCCAAGAATCAGGCTTTTTATGGAAACCCACTGGCAGTGTTTTACTTTTAGTACTGCTGCTTCTTGAACTACAAATGTCAGAAGCGTATCTGTAGTGATGCACTGCTGCAGGCTGGCTTTGGGAAACCCTTCATAAAATCTGTCAGTGAGGCTGGGTAAGTTCCCTCCTCTTATGAAGTCATCCATTCTGGTCACAGCTACACTCTGCATTGTCCCTGGGGCTAAAGTAAACATTACTGAGGAGAAAATGTGCATGACTTACAAATCCACAGCACTTCACCACATGCAGATATTTGCTAATATTTAAGAACAGAACAGCTTTCTCATAGGTGCCTGCATGTACACCATGCTTAACCAACACGTGCCACCTTCTGTACACTGCACAACCAGCTAAGAACAAACTCTCCTACGTTGCACATGGATTACAGTTTTGGTGGATGCTGTTGCCTGTCACAGGAAGGATGTTTGAGGGGCCAGAGCACCAGGTGGGGACTGAGGAGTCTGGGCCTCTGGGGTTCTAAGGGCACCTTCATGAACACCCTTTGCAGTTGGGACCTGGTCAGCATGAACAATTCTGGCTCTGAGAAACTGTCTTTGCCCTCTCTTCATTAGCACTCTCCCCCCAGTCATTTGCTGCTGGGACAATGCTGTATAGAGCTACTAAACATTTTATTAAAGAACATGATTGCCATCTTGTCAAAGCAGTGTATGGGCTGCCTCTTCCTCACTATTGCCAGGTGGTAATTGCCGAGAAGGAAAACAGCGATTTACAAAAATGATTGTGCTATATAGATGGCACATTGCCCTTTCTTGAAAGCCATAATCCCTCTGTTAGCAGATCTCTGCTGTCTTCCTTCTGTTTTCTCATTCCTGACTTCTTGTAAATGCTAATTTTTATTTTTTTTTCTAGTGTCATTTTGATGTCAAAACTATAAACACTAGAATATCACTAGGCATCCCATCAAAGGAAGATTTACAGATGATTGGTCTTCATTATTTTTTAACATTTTACCTTTCTTTTTTTAACAGCATGGTAAACAAGATATTTAAAACTTTCCAAACAAGGCTTATAAATTCATCCTGTTCCAACTTTTCCAGCTTTCAGTAATTTATAATTGACATCAGCTATTTCTCTGCTACAGTGACTGCTGCACACATAACTGTGCCCAAGGTAGCTGCCATCAAACCAGGAGGGAGCAGAAGTCTCCTAGAAAATAAAAGACCTGTTACCCCATGAGGAGCAGCTACCTGAAAGCACAGCCACATTCCTGCTACCCCCTGGAGATGCACTCTGAAACCCATGCCCTGCCACCTCTCCCCTGCCTTAGCTTAATCCAGCTAAATCAATGCCAGCTGGGTACATTTATACACATTGCTTAGTGCAAGTGTAAACAAAGACCTAAAACGGAGTTGTGCTATCATTTTACAAGGAGAAAGAAGAAATCAGTTCCTTTCTTTATCAATTATTCTCATGAAGTTTTGCAGATGACAAAGAGGCTGCTTGAGAGAAACAAAACAGGAGGTGTGTTAACTCTTGGAGATAGCCAGCTGTGGAGCAGCAATTCCCATATCAGTGGAGATGTGTGTGCAAAGGTATTGTGCAGAGACACAGAGATATGCCCTGAACATTTGCTGAAGCCCCAACTATATGACCCCAAGTATATTGTTTAAATATCTAAAAAAGTATATAGTATAAATATCTAAAAAAGTATATAGTATAAATATGTGAAAGAGGAAAGGAATGGAAAGTAAGTTCCAGATAAAGAAACAAAGTGCAAAGGTAATTTGTATTTTCTACCACAGCAACTTGTACCAGTGGTGAAGATGAAGCAAGCCAGTGATTTGATCCAGCTGTGGAAGAAATCAGTGGCACAATTCTCACTGACCATCAGGTACTGGATTAGGCTTTGAAATCAAAAGCTGCCCAGATGAGCAACAGTGGGAGAAACAAAATATACTTTGTAGTAACCTGGTCACCTACATTGCTAGAGTATGTACAGACTCTACAGCCCTGTGTGAGTCCCTGAAAATGAGCCAACTAGTATGCTATCACTTCCAGTAACCTCAAAGAAGGCCATGCAACCATGAAGATTCACAGAAAGTCCATTCTTTTGTTGATCCTAATCTTGTTTAGTAATAGTTTATAAAGAGAACAGCCCCTGCATCATGCTGCAGCATGGCTTTCTAGCTTAGGTAGTTAAGGAAAAGTGCAGTTACACCCAGAGAGACATCTGCAAAGATCCTCTTTTGCAAGTGATCCTCTCTGCAAAAGGCTTTCAAGATAATGAAAATATTAATCATTAATACCAAAAATCAACATAAAGTTCCACATGTAATTCTGATAACTGGGACCAAGTATGTAGTCAAGCAGACAGTGAAATTAGTTACTATCTTTTTGACATTCTGTGTGCTTGAAGCATTAGTTATGGGAGTTGCATTCACTTAGAATTTAATTCTCTAGAAGAGGCTGTTCACTTATCATTTTTTCAATATCTACCCCTGTCAGACCCTGATCTCAATAACTGATATTAGCTGCAATCTATGTGATAAGCACAGAACAAAAAGGTTCCCAGATTTCAAGCACACCTCCTCTTGGTAGGATTCACATTCTTGGATGAGTTTTGCTGAGCCTTGCAGCTGTTCTGAGCTTCTGCAGCTCCTGCAGGTGCAGCAGGGCCAAATCCTGCCAGGGGCTCACAAAAGCAGCTTCTGCTGCTGCTGCCTCCTGCCCACAGCCAAGGACAGCCCTAAGCTCTGCTTGGCTCACTGCTTTCCACTGTCCTTCAGGACCTGAACTGCACATGTACTGTAAGAGATCCAAGAGGTTTCCTTTGAGCCCATGGTCCTGTGCAAGCATAAATCAATGTCTGTATTGAATTCTAGGTTATGTGAAAAGCACCAGCTTTGCATATTTGTGCTTTATCATCCAATCAGTAGGCTAGAAGCAGTCAGTCCAAATCCTGAGAGGGTTAAGCCAGTCAAACTACATCAGTGAACACGGTCTGAAAGAGCAGGCATTGTTTGGCATGTATCTTAAGCTGTCAGGAGGAGCAGCCAGTGAGCAATGCAGTACTTGACCTGTCAGCATGATACAGATCATTTACATAGCTTTTTACAAACATTAACAGATTAATCCTCACCTTGGGACACACAAGCAAGGTTCAGTAGTCCTGACAAACAGATCTGGAAGCTGTCTCCCACAGTGATGGTAACCTGATTTCCAGGAGGATCAGCATCTTTACATCTTGTAAAAGCAAAGAGGATGGGACTTCATACCTCCAGACCAGGAGAAAAAGAAGTGTGAAGCAGACAGCAGCTTAGACCCAACCTCTTGTGTTTGTGGGGAACTGGGGCTGTGGGGACTTTCTTAAGTGCTCTATCCTGGCTCCTGTTCAATTCACAGCAGCTGTGACAGTCACAAGCAGCTCTCACCCCGGCACTGAGGACATGGGCATGTTCATGTGCAAAGTGCTGCACTTCACACCCAAAGCCTAGAGCAAAGCAAGCAGCTGAGGTGGAAGGGTTCTATCTGGGTGTGATTTCCCTACCCTAACAGCTACCCAAAGCATCTCAGCTCATCTCAATGGGATCGTTTTATAACGGAGTAGCAGTCATCATATGAGTGAAAACTGAATTCTGAGCACAGAGCTTGGGCCTTGCATTGAGGAGCAGGGAGTGTCTGTGATGGATATGGCCCACAAGATCATACTGACAGAGCACATAGAGCTGGAGACAAAGTGGCACATGGCCATGGCCCATGAGGCCATGCTGGCTGGCTTTTGAATTACATGAGAGATGTGATTTGTGCACACATCATTTATGCAGCTGAGGAATGTGGTCTTAGCAGTATTACTGAGAGCTGGGGAGCTGTCTGTAAGCCACAGGGGACTGGGAGATCAGGTGCCTGGTGAGGCAGGACAGGGTGTGATCCCACAGGTGTGACCCCTCACAGGAGGGACACATGCATGGGACACTGAGGGGATGAGAATCCTGGTTTATACCCACACACAATGCATGGATGTACCCAGGTGCACTGTCATGGGGTTTAACCATGTATGTCCACATGGACTGGCATAAACACAAAAAAGAACAAGGGAAGATGAATCTGTATAAGCATCTGCTAGAGACATATGGGCAAGGAGGAGAGGATGCCAGATTCCTTATATATATCTAGTAATTCATGTGCTGTAACTTGGCAAAAATTTTTAACTGATTTTAACTGAAGGTCTCTGTTTTATGAAGGAAATTGCTTATTGATCCTGTCTGTTTGCATCATATTCACACCGTGCTATTCACATGCTTAACCTGGAGGGATTCAGAAAGGTTATTTCTCTCTTCACACACAACTTGACTTCTGCAGGGAGATGCTGCACCTCCATGTGAGGTGCTGTAGGTTGGAAGAGTTTGTGAGGTAAGGAACATGAGTGTTCCTGACATTAAACCCCTGTGATGCCCATTTGGTGTACCTTTTTCATGTACTCATAATCTGCTGAAAGCTAGATGAGAGGTCACAAATGGATATGGAGATAAATTCAGCAAAACCATTGTAGTATTCTCTCTGCACCATTACACTGGTCTGCTCATGGATTTTTGGGGTGTTTTTAAAGTGATGCTTTTTGATCTATCTCCCCTTTTGAAACATCGTATATGTGATTTGTGGTGTTTTACTAGTTTATTAAAATTCAGTGAGGAATGGAGCAGACACTCGGGACCTTTCAGCATTAAACATCCATTGCATGGTTTTCAGGGTGGGGCCAACAAATAAACTGAAAGGCAACAGTCATCCCTTAAAATTCCTTTTGAAAACACATGAAGAGAGGCAGAATTTGTAGCAGAGCAATTCGGAACAGAAGTAATAGACCAGCCCTTCCTCAATCTCCTCTAAAGAGCTTGTGTATTAAAACCACGCAATGAGGGACGTCACATTAGTCAGGGTGGTCCCAGTGAAATGAGACATTAAAACATGCTGAACATTATATTAATTAATGTCAAAGATGCTATTACCTTTATGCTGAGCCAACAACACCTCAGAATGGCTCCAGAGGAGCAGGTACAGTGTGGATTGTCATACATTTCCACAGCAGTGTTTTTAGAACTCATCCATCTGTGCCAGGCTTCAGAGCACTTTGGAGCAACCTTCCATTTGCTGTGGAATGAGGTCACAGGACCCCAAACCAAATGGGCATGACATTACTGAAAACCTTCCTCATAGAAAGGTTTGTTTTCTAGCTTTCATTAATACATAGAGAGGACAAGTACTGCGTTCAGCAGCACAGAAACAATACTATCCTAAGGCCCATTGTGGTCATCCATTAATTTCAAGAATTATTTAAAAGCCTTTCTGAAATCCTGCCTTCCTCTGCTAGGTATCTTGTAATGCTTCTGAATTCAGTGAAAAGGTACATTTACTGTGAACACTAGAACAAAAAACCTTTTACCCACTGTTTTATTTAGATGCAAGGTAAAAAGGAATTCCAACACACAGCTCTTAGACAGTCTTGTCATCAGATTTCTCATTCAAAAAGTTAGATGGTTTTGTTTTCAAATATTAGGCTTGTCTTTCTTAAAAGAAATTTTCTGGTATTCTTAACATAGTTCAGTAAAATCTCACTTTGCAGACAGTATTGCTAAGTTTTGGGATGTGTCAAAATAAAATCTTAATTTTTCTCATCAAATGTATCACTGTTTCACATGGAGGAAAAAGTGCTGCTTTTCAGTATCTAAAGACATGCATAAAATGATAAATCAAAAATTTTCAGAATTCAGAAGTTAAGAATATGGATTGCATTAATATCCTCTGAGGCTCTTACAATGAAAGAAATTAATTATTTATTTTTCATTTTTTATGTTGAGGGACTTCAGTTGTTCTCCAATATTTCTCAGCCAAATAAAAAACACTTTACCTGTCAAGTTTCAGTAATTAACCAACTACAATAATTAGATTTACTTTCCTGACTCCTATTTTGGAAAATAAACAAATATTATAAACCCCATGGTCAGATCCTCAAAGGTATTTGGATACCTTGATCCCTCTGGCTTAAAAAATAAGTACAGTCCATGTGACATGTTAAGTCTTTAAGCACCAGCATGTGCTTGAACTTAAACACCTTTATGTACTCTAATATCTAAGATTCCATGGCAAAAATTGCCAGCTTAGCTAGAAAAGACTTTCAGAACTTCTTTTATGATATTTACAGGTAACATTAGGTCCAGTTTAGTGTGGAAGGCTGAGGCAGGCTGGAGATGACCCTCTGCACCATCAGTGTGGATGAAATCAGAGTGCAGGTGATCCTCCTGGCTGCTGAGCTCTCTGCACTGGAGAACATTATTTTGAAGCAAGTTATGTAATTCCTTACTACAGTGGAGTATGTATTGACAAAAGCATTCCTTGCTAACATTTTTCCATTATAAACCTGTAAGAAGTTTATGTCAGAAAAAATAAAAGATTATACTTGGTGCAGTAAGGTCCATTTTTAAGTTCTCTTCTTAACATTTTTCAGGAATAAAACCAAAGTGAGATGAGGTTTCCAGTAAAGTACTGTTTTTAATCAGACTTTCATATTCTTCTACATTAATATGTCACTGGGTAATTGGGCAAGTCCTGTACTTGTCAGCATCCAGAGGCATTTAACACCTGGAGCTGCACAAATAGACTGATGTGAAGCAGATTTCTGGGATATTCTTCTGCAGAACTCATTCCAAAACTCTGGCATACTTGCAAAAAGCTATTTTTCCTTCTTGACATGTAGAAAATTTTTCTGAGTTTGTATTAAGATGACAAGTTAAATTTTTTTTTACCCCAACTTGAGATGTAATTTTAGCTACTAAGTACTTTCCATGCAAACCATCTTTTCATTTCTCATAAAGAGAATACAAAACTTGATTACCTTGGACAGAGGAGGCATACCAGGGTTAATAATAATAATAATAATAATAATAATCACTGTTAGGTATCATATTCTCTCTTTCACCTATTTTTCCCACAAGTGCTGGATTCATAATGACCTGTGTGGATTCCAGACATCAGTCTTCTTAGCTGGATTTTTTCTGTGTTGAAATTTGATTAATTTGCCAAAAGCCTTCAAAACCATTGCATAGTCCCATAGCTGTCCCTAAACCCTGACAGCAAAAATAGGTACATATGTACATCCCCCACAACCTGTATGGCAGGTTTAGGATGTTTATATTTAGTAACTTTCTGTTTAATATAGGAACTACTTCCCCTGTGTAGCAAAGCAATTACATAATTAATGGTTACATTCAAAGAGAATGGCTCAGGAGAGAAGAAAGAATTTTTAGGACAACTGTGTCAGACTGGAAAGGAAGTATGCATCAGTAATTCCCTTTCACATTTGATACTTCAGCTAGTATTAACTTAAAAGTCCAAATATAAGCCATTAAGCAAAGAAATGAACAAAATGAAGACCAACCTTGCAGGGACAGTGATGAACTGAGAATAAGGACATTTGGGTTCAATTCTGAACTCTTCCCTTGCCAGTATAGCTTTGGGCACTTTCTTTGTTGCTCCCTTCCTTATCTACTTAATAAGGATATTAATACTAGATTAATTCTAATCTTTCCTGCATGCCTTTTGAAGGCCTCTTGAAGGCTTTTGTAGTAAAAACCACTACTTCTGGTATCTGTAAAACTCAGAGAAATAGAGGCCTGCTTTTTTTGAAGACACAAGAAGAATTAAAGGAGGGAATTGCCATCAGAGTTATGTTCTACCATGGGCCTGGTGAGAACTGCTGCTCAGTGTCAGTAATGTGGGGCTAGGCAATATGTAATGCTAAAGATGACCCTTCAGAAAGCTTCCAGTTAAAGGAATGACTTGTGAGAGACAATAAATATTGGGACAGCTATAAAAGATCTAGTGAAAAAAATCACAACAAAATACTTTTCTGCTAAAAAAAAAAAGTTGCAAAATTTCACTGAGAAAAATATATATCAGTACAATTTCTTGTAACAAATGGAAGTCTGATTTAAAATGTTAAAATGAAATCTTGTGTCATTCTGACATCAGCATTTCCAAACGTATTGATTTTTAGAACTTCTCAATTTTTAAAAAAATTCAATTTTTTTGATCCTGGTTTATGTAAAACACAGATGCTGATCTGTAGAAATTACTTGACCAAGAAACATTTTTTTCTGTGGGCGTTTACAACTTAAATGACAAAATTTCCAGTTTCATTTGGGATTTGTTTTGGGATTTTTTCAGGCCTTTCAAAAATTAGGTTTCTGCTGGACCTTGACTGAAGACAGCTCAAGGCATTCAGGGATAGAGGGAATACTTATGTGCCACATTTTTCTTGACTGAAAATAGTTACTGCAGGTGTGGGAAATATTTCCACTGCTCAGTATAACTTCCCTGACAATGCAGATGGTTCAAGCTTTAATTCATACTGTTTATCTAAAGAAATAGTCCAATGGACTGAAATGAAATACAGGTGTTCTCAGCATCAAACCTTTACTATAAGTATCTTAAAAGAAAAGGAATTTCTTAATTTTACTTGGCTTAGAATTGACAGAGAAAGCCAAATGCAGCTGTTGTGCAAGTTTTTAAATTATTTAAAATGTCACTAAAGTGTCTTAAGTCACAGCAAATCATGGGCAGTAATGTATTCTAAAGAAAATTAACATCCTGCATCATGTAAAACCTCCTCTTTCAAAATACTCTTTAGAAAAGAATCCACTATTTTCATGACGTATATTACAGGGATAAAATTAAAAAATGAACCCATTACTGCATTAGTGTACTGGACACATATTAAGCTCCTATGCTTGTTTTTTAAATATTTTTCTTTCTACCATAATGCATAACCTTGTGGAATAAAAAATCCTACACAAAAAGGAGCTATTCTTTACAAATGACAATTAATTAAATATTACCTGTTATGCAATATATATCTTATTAACACAGACATTTATAAGCATGCAAAATTGCACAGAGAAATGAAACCCAGATGATTTTATCCTTCCTATTTCAATATATATCTATATTCTGTAGGAAGTTTACTATAATTATGATTTCATATTATGTTTCTATACTGTAAAGATAAATGTTCCTGGATCAACTAAAGAGCTAAACATCATGTATTAACTAAAAAATGAATATATTTAATGTAGCAAAAAGCTGGGTAAGTATCCTTGAACATAATAATAAAAGAGTAATTTGTAATATCAGTGATGTTTCAAACGAACCCAGGATGGGTTCCTGGAAAAATTGACAATACCCAGTAGCAATGTTAATACTGTCAGAAAAATAATAAGGCAATGAATGTTTCCAATAAGAATACACTTTGCTTCATTTTGGAGGCCACTAATAAAGCTACATTTTTGCATACTCTGATAAATTTTCTCTAACAATGTATCTGTACAGTTACATGATCTTTAAGAATGTAATTAACCTACTTTTCTTGCTCTAATTACAAGGCAAAAGATTTGCATAGGTAAAAAGAAAAATTATTTTGTTTAAAGGGAAAATCCAAATTATGCCTGAAGCCTAATAAATCTGTTGCCATGACAATCAAAGAGCCTCGTCTTACAAAACCTTTTAGAATTTATCCACATGAGTAGTTCTTACTCACTGTGCTAGTTCTGACCTCTCCCATCCTGAGTGACCACCATAAGAGACGGAGCCCAAAGTCATGGGCTAAATGAACTCAACAGAGATTTTGTGGACATTTCTGGATATTTTACAAGGGTGGTCCATGGACTAAGGGAGTGATATCTGCATGTTACATATAAAGATGGGAAGGGGGTTGGTTAATGAGGATGTATGGGATAGTGTGGTACCTAAGCATGATGTAAATGGTGTAGAATAAGGAATAGAGAATGTGCTGGGTTTATCTGGAAGAGAGTTGGTTTTCTTTCTAGTAATTTGTTTGAGGTTATGTTTGGTGCTAGAAGCATACTCATAATATAAAGATGTTTTAGCTCTTGCTGAGCAGAGCTTCTACAGTTCCAAGGCTGGGGCTGCACAAGGAATTGGGAGGGAACACAGCTGGTAGAGATGGCCCCAACTGACCCAAGGGATATTCTGTACTATATGGTGTCATAAAAAACACGTAAAACAGTATATAAAACAAGGGAAAGACAAAGGAAAAGGGAAGAAGGAATGTTCAAAATTATAGCATTTGTCCTCCAAAGTAACCATTACAGTAACCATTACAGAGATGACTGAACCATGGGAAGTGGTGAATGAATTCCTTGTTTTGCTTTGCTTGAGTGTGTGTGGCCTTTGCTTTGTCTCACCCATGAGTTTTCTCACTTGTACTTTTCAGGTTCTCTCTCCTATCCCACCAGGGGGGAGTGAGCAAGCAGCCCTGCAGTGTTTAGCTTCTAGCTGGGGTTAAACAACAATATTCATACAAGTTTTTCCACTGATTGGCACAGAACTGCTGATGTGAGGACAGGTTTGCAATGGGCAACTTGAATTTAGGATGCAGTCCTTGTTCACATTGAGAGTTGAGGAGATGACTTCTGCAACTAAGAGATTCTTTCTGACAGTGAAGATGACATTTGTGGGTTGTGTTCTTCCTCAGTTTTGCTTATTGGTTCTTACAGTAGTCACACATTTTAGATAGAGAAATACACAAAAATTCTGCTTCAATGCACAAGTATATGTGATTTGAACCTTTACTCCTAAAGTCAAGGCTGATTCCTCTGAACCCTGTTGAAATATTGTCACACTACAATGTGTTTTTTCCTCTGTGCTTCCTCCTGCTGCAGTGATTTGAAGAAGTTGCATTGCCATTCTCTCTTTAAAAACTGTCTTATGGAGTCCTCCATCATACAAGGAGTATATTTATTGGGAAATACTACAAAATTAAATCTTTTGAATCGTATTTAAGCTCCGATTCTTCTTCTTGAGTCCTGCTGTGGCCTGGATTTTGTATTTTTGGCTTTATTTATCCTTCCCATCCTGAAAACCTGCTGCCAGGAACCTGTCCTCTCCATACCCCGCTGCACAGTCCATGGCAGCTGCCACACAAACCTGCTCCTGATCTTTTTCCAGCTCCATCAAAAGCAGTCAGATTTCTAAGGGCTTCCCCTCAGAGTGGAGGCAGGCCCTTACCACAGTTTACTCAAGAACCACTCAACTTTCCAAACTCAGTGATCAACCAGGATGCATAAGAAAATACATGTTTCACATTACCACTATATCACCTTTTAGTTCTCCCTAGTTTCTAAAACAGAGATCCAAATAAACCAGCCTTCCTGGAAAAGAAATCTGCTCTTCCATCCCAGTTTATTAATTGTGCAATTCCTGATCTGCTAGGCAATTTCTTGACAATGACCCTAAGTATTTGTAAGTCAGGTAGTTACACCTCCTTGCACTCCCCTAGCACCCTTCATCCAGGAAGACAAAACCACATTACAGCTATTAACAAAAAATACCTTCCAATGCCCACTGAAGGTATTTCAAATAATTCTCAACACTCCTCTAATACACAGCAAAAGTTACGTGATGTGAGAACATCCTATACTGGATTTGTTTATTTTATGAACCTGAGTAATAATTCACATTTTCAGCTTCCTGACTTGCGTAAGAGGATCTCTCTCCCACTGTTTCTAAAACACAGCATCCAAGTCTGCACTTGGTAGTTTCCCATGGAAACAAAATAGAATAAATCTTTTGTACCTGCCAGTATTGCAGACATTCAAAACCTTTCTGTAGCTTTCATTTACTAAAATAATATTACTCATTCTTGCATGATATAGGATTTCTTTTAGCTCCCATTTTTGCCTTCTAGTGGTCAGTGCACGACTGAGGTGCAGGGGAGGTACAGAACCATGACCCCAGAGAAACAGACAGAGCAAGAGAAGGAGGAGGCAGGAGGAGGGGAATGGAGGGAAGGAGGGAGGGAAAAAGAGAGAGAAATGTCAAAGCCAATTCCTAAACATCCTCCTTAGCATGGAAATATGTACAGTGCAGCTGCAGATGTTCCAGTCCAAGTGCAAATGACAGCACAGGTGTGCACAGACACACACACACACACACACACACACACACACACACACATACACACTGTCACAAAGGAGGGGAGAAAAACAGAAATGATCTTACAAAGCTGCTGCAGTAGTCAGGACACTTGCTCCTGAAAACAACCATGCAAGCAAACATTCTTTTGTTACGTTTCTACATTTTTTTCAATTTTCATTTCACTATTGCTATTTTTTTATACCTCTGACCCCATAATATAGTTCTTAAAAGACAGGAAAAGGGCCTTACCATGCAGTGCATCAGGAAGAGATGAGAAGCACAGAGCATGCTGCAGAGATTAAGCTCAGCATGGCATTCAGATATCCTTTGGAAGTGAAGAAAATTGTCCAACCCATTCTTCCTAACAGAGCGGACAAGTTTTCTCTAGGCTTGAATTTTTCACCAGAAGACAGATCCTTACAGTGCATTATATTTTCTTCTTCAGGAGATATATTTCCTCCAGTTAAGTTTCAGCTCCGCAATGCCATTTCCAATCAGCTCTAAGAAGTTCTTCATTCCCAGATTCGCGGTGTCATCAGAGGGACTCCAAAGAAAATCAAAGAAAGAAAGAAAGAAAGAAAAAAAGAAAATAATACCTTACCAAAATCCTGAAATTACTACACTGAAAAGGAGAAGATATAAAAATCCCACAACACCCCCTCATTTACTCTATTATCTAGGTGTTTCACAACAATCAGTACTACCTCTTTGGTCTCATATATGCAGTGCTGATCATCTGTAACAAAGGAAGAAGCAAAAACTTTCCCAATTTACACATGATGCATTTTCATTGCTGCTGCTCAACTGTGTACTACCAAACAACCCTCTTCATCCTGAGGCATCTTTAAAACCATCTGACAAAAACAACAGCTATGCCTTTCCCTTCCCAAAGAACACGAATATTAGAATTTCTAGAAAAGTGTTGAAGAAAATCTGACAAATAACCAAAAAATACAGATCAGACTCCAAAAGCAAAACCCTTGAAGCAGGAGGTTTCTGGAGCAACGAGGTAGTCTTCCTGAAGAATCTGGGGACACACGCATTAAGCACCCTAGGGAAGGAGAAAGGGGAAAAGAACGGGGTGTTTGGAGAAGATGGGGTGGGACCAAATGGGTGTCAGCAGGAGTGGGATCCTGAGTCACCCTCAGCCTCCTGCCTGCTGGCTGACAGCAGCTCGGGCTTTCCCTGCACTTTCTGCAAAGCATATTAATTGATTCTGGTTGCTGAGCAACTAACTCTGGGGAGCCACATGCTGGCTCCAGCTCCAGCCCAGCTCCAGCAGCAGCAGCAGCAGAGAGAGGGGATGGGTCTCCTCTCCTCTCCTCTCCTCTCCTCTCCTCTCCTCTCCTCTCCTCTCCTCTCCTCTCCTCTCCTCTCCTCTCCTCTCCTCTCCTCTCCTCTCCTCTCCTCTCCTCCCCTCTCCTCCCCTCTCCTCCCCTCTCCTCCCCTCTCCTCTCCTCTCCTCTCCTCTCCTCTCCTCTCCTCTCCTCTCCTCTCCTCTCCTCTCCTCTCCTCTCCTCTCCTCTCCTCTCCTCTCCTCTCCTCTCCTCTCCTCTCCTCTCCTCTCCTCTCCTCTCCTCTCCTCTCCTCTCCTCTCCTCTCCTCTCCTCTCCTCTCCTCTCCTCTCCTCTCCTCTCCTCTCCTCTCCTCTCCTCTCCTCTCTCCTCCCCCCAGAATCTGTCCCCCCACCTGGATGTCCTTAGCTGCCCTGCAGGGAAGCTGTGCAAGGCAGAAGCACTAAGCAGGGCAGCAGGGAGGAACTGGGGTGCCCCCCAGCCTGTGCTGCCCTGGCAGGACTCAGGAGAGCAGCCTGACCTCACCCTGACAGCAATTCCCCTCTACCACCCTGCCTGGGAGCCTGGGCCAGTGGGGCTGCTAGCCACGAGAAACCCAAACAGCTGTGTTGACAGGTAGGTGAATCAGGGTGGTGCAGCCACCTTCTGAAAAGCAAAAATCATCTCAAAGATATTAAAATGACAAGAAAGTTCCACGGTTATCATAGAAACATAGAATATCCTGAATAGGAAGGAACCCACAGGGATCATCCAAGTCCAACTCCTGGTCCTGAACAGGACATCCTCAAGAATCCCACCATGTGCCTGAGAACCTTGTTTAAATGCTTCTTGAACTCTGTCAGGCTGGTGCTGTGATCACTCTTCTGGAGGTCCTGTTCCAGTGCCCAACCACCCTCTGAGTGAAAAACTTCCTAATATCCAATCTAAACCTCCTCTGGCACAGCTTCATGTCATTTGCTCCGCTTTTATGTGAGTTTCTAGTTGAAAACGTGGCACCTTAAGCTCTGTCCCTGCAGTAACAGCAACTATTGCTTATTCCTGATCTCTTTATCATGTTGAACTTCAGACAGAGAAGACACTTGTCTGGCTGAAAGGGTGCACTCTAAACCAGAACCACCACACAGAGGAATTGCCTAGGTGTCCTTGAAACAAAAGGGATGCCTCAGTTATAAGTTACCTTATAATTGCTTTAACTGATACATTTGAGTTCCATGGAAGAGCGAAGCAGCAAAGAGGCCATTTAGTTTTGGTCCACAAAAGAGAAGGGATAACTGAGTAACTGGAGCTGGCTCAAAGGGGTTTCTCCTAAAGTGCCTCTAATGATGGCCCAGGAGGAGCAACACAGGATTTCTGCAAGGCTGATGCCAAGGGAATGAACCCTGCAATTTGTGGCAGGGCTTCCACTGACTTCTGTGTCTCTAGAGTCTGAAAGAACTCCCCAAAACATCACAGCATCTGAAAGAGGACATTTCCCTTGTGGTGTATAAATCCTTAGTCAGATCAGGGCATTTATTCAGCACTGTCTTTCTGTTGCACAGGTAAGATGTAAGAAATGAAAAGACCTCAAGGTTTCTCTCTTCTGTGACCTGGCAGAAAGTACAACACTAGATCTTGGCCAAACTGCTCACGCACGATTACTGTCAAAGATCTGAGCCAGGTCAGCTCTTTATTCAGTCATAGTGATAGGATAAGTTAAAGGGTAAGGCCCTGAGAACTGCCTTAGCTTGCAGCTACAGAGCAGAATTATCGAATTCTTCCCTTGAAAAACTCCAACCTGTATCTAGTAAGCCCTATTTAAGCGGCAAACAGCAGGTCTTTGTGAAAAGGCACAGGTTATCTTAAAAAAGAGAGTTACTTTTCTGACAGTATCTTAGCTGCACCACACTGCTTTCACGCTTTATAAAGAAAGATCTACAGTTTAGCCTCATTTTCTTAGCAAAGCCAGATGCTCACATATCTTCAGAGCTCAGGAAACCATGAGATCCTGTTAGCAAAACTGCTGTATGAAGCAGATTACAGAATATATTCAGTTCATCCAATATGTTTATTGATATGAACATATACTGGGAATTCTTTATTCCCCAAGTACAACATCCAGAGAAATATGGGAACATTTAGACTAAGGGAACAAAGAGAGGTAGAGAGATTTCACAAATTCTTGCAAAGGAATTATTAAGTCTATATGAAAGGATTTCACCAAACACATAGTAAAGAAACATTTCTTTCAGCATGATAAGTTGTTCTGGTTTTATCTTTCCACTATTACTTCTTTACATTCATGCTGGTGCCTGTTTTTATCCCCAACAGAACAATCTTTAAAAAGTGTGACAACAAATATTAATATTTTAATGTGCTTTGTTTTGTACTTTATTTTTTACAAGGCAGAATACCAAACAGTGTTGAAGTTCTTTGTAGTGGAGAAAAGATCTTTAGAAATTTTAGGGAAGGGCAGTTTGAAGGGCAAAACAATAAAACAAAACAACCATAGAAAGAAAGAAAGAAAGTCAACAACAGGTGATTTCAAAATGAAAGCAAACTAGTGTTTAAGAAGGAGCTATCAGATTATTTAAAAAATTAAGAAGAGCTTCTTTGGAGATGTCAATATTTGTGCAACTTTTTAGTTTTTTTGTTTAGAGAATGCAAGGCTGCTTAGATAAAATTCAGTATCTTACAGAAAGCAAGTACAGTATCCCTCTTTCACTTACACAAGACTTGAATTTAATCTCATAAAAATGCTTTTTATTATTCATTGAAAAGGCTGACTAATGCATATGTTCTATTCCTATTCCATTTTTTATGTGTCTTTTCTCTTCTCACCTTTATATCCTTTCAATAGTAGCATTATCCTCTTTGTGAAAATAGGTGTCCTGTGAGCCTAAGGACCAGAGCAAGCTGGGACTGAGTCAGCCCTCATTCCCTGAGGGAATGGTACAGCTGGTGTCCCATCAAAATCTCCATGGCAAAGCCCAGACAGGACCCCCTCCTGCAGGACCTTGGGCACCAAAGTAGCAGGGACATGAAACAAGCCATGGCACCAGGTTGGGCAGAGCCCATTTCTGAGCTTAGACTCGACTGCCAGGACCTGATAGTGAGAGAAGGTCCCCAGGGAGACAAATGGGAAGAAAAAGACACTTTTGGTGATATGTTCTAGTCCTGTTCTAGTCCAGAGTGTAGCTAAGGGCCAAGTGGAAGGGTGGCATTTGGAAAAGGCAAGGGAGTGCTGCAGCAAGCACAGCGTGGTGGCTGAGGCCAGGGAAACAGGGAAGCTCCTTTCTCTGGAGGGAGTGGAGCCTGTGCTGCAGGGACAGAGGGCACTCAGGGTGGACGGGCTCCTTACTGTGCTGGGTAATTACTCTCCTCTGCCCTGAATCACAGCAGCGGCCCCTGGCAGCTCGGGAGATGGGGTCACAGACTGTCAGATATTGAAGAATTTGAAGCAGAAAAATCTCTGGGGAATTCTCCCTGCAAGCCAGGAGCAGGGAAGACCAGAGAGCTGGAAGCAGAGGTGCACCAGCCTTGCTCTTTGTGTGCTCAGACTGCTTCTGCAGTGCCTGCCAGCAGCAGGCTCCTACCACAGCACAGTGCAGAGGCCACCAAGTGACATAGAGAACCTCCCTCCTCCCAGCTGACCCTGCTGCCTGACACAGCACGGACCAGGCACTGAAAGCAGATGAAGCAGCTTGCTTCCCAAAACATTAGCCTTCCTTACAACCATAGCTCCATACTAGGAAGACCATAATTTTACTCCTTGCAAGCCACACCTTTCCAGAATCTGTGATTTGAGAAGTGAATTCGATTTTTAAATGCAGTATTGTATGTAAAAGATACAGGGATTTTAACAGAAACACAAAGATGTGCCCAGATAATGAAAATTATTTAACATATGAAAAAATGGTATAATTCAATTAGTAACCAAATTTTTATTAAAAACTGGTGAAAATTATTTACAAATAAATGTTCTAGGCATGTTTCTCATTTTGACCTTTCAAAATCCGGTGTCACATTTGCTATTCAGTCAATTACAGCACAAACAACTGAATTGATTTCTTGCCTTTTTAGTTTAAATGCCATAATACGTGCAAGAGAGTCTGAGCTTCAGTGAGTGTATTTCCAGGTCATCAGCAATTAATTGAAAAATTTAACCACAAGAGATAGACCTTTATCAAAAAAAAATCCAAAGCATCACAGAGGATCTACACATAGTTCCATCTATCTGCAGAATATTTAGCATTCCTAAACCCCATTTTTAACATATTTTAAATACATTATTAGTTTAATAATTATTTTCCATATTCTGTATGGCAACTGGTCTCTTTCTTTTCTGTTTTCCATCAATGCAAATCAGACTAGGATACCATAGTTGTCAAAAAATTGCAACACTAAGAAAATGGTATGTGGTAAGTAAATGGTAAGTCAAGCCAGTAAAATGAAAAACATTTATGATTTTTTATTCTCTTTCTTTTGAAATAAATGCTGCTTTACTACGACTTAACTGCCAACTGACTAAAGAATGAAAAAAGGTTACAGCTTATGTTTGATAATTGTTGGGTTTGTTCATACTTTCACAAGCTAGTCTGAAATAAATATTAGTGGATCTGACTTGTATTTCATTTAAGGAAAAGTAAAACTCTTACATTCACTGATTTCAATGAAATCACCCTTAATTCCCATCAGTGTAGCAAGTATAATCGATTACAGTACCAATTTTTGTTCATTGCAGAGTTAGCTTCAGTTTAAATTTGTTATGTACCAGTAATATAGCACTGCTTCCTTACTTCACCCTAGCTCTAAAAATAACATTTCAATACTGCTGTATCAAAAATGTATGCACAAAAAATGTGACTACCTGGCTAGTAGTACAGCCATTTTCATTGCATACACTAAGCATCTTTGTTTCCTTAGAAAAAGGAAATCTGTTTTGAAATTAACTTCTTAGCATACAAATGAAATATAAATGAGTGATTTCAACCCATTTAAAAACTGATATCTTGAGCTAGACTTCCATTTTCTACAAGCAGTATGCAGTGGCAATTGTATTTTTGAGGGGAAATCATTGATATTGAACACAAGTTAGATATCAAAACAGAGAGTTTTACCCTAATCCTCTGAGAGAGGTAGAAAAGCGCTCCCTGATTTCCATGGGGAGATGACTGAGCTGTGTTCTTAGGAGACTCCTCCAGTCTCAGACAGAAACTGCTTAGCCTGTTGCACCAAACAGAGGCAGCCTTGCCCCTCTAAAGCTGCTGAAATGGTCTAGTTCTGTGCTCACATTGAAACACTCCAGAAGACAAGCACTGTGTTCTGAGAGGTGATGATGTGTTTGCAGTGTCTGTGCTCAAAGTGGAATCTCATTAGAAAAACAGAAATCTTGCTGTAGAGCCGGGTAGTAAGATAGGACATGCAACGTATGAATTCATTGAATCCCAAGGGTGATCATCTGCCTGAAATTCTTCTCTAGATAAGAATGTTCACACGTGGCAAAAAAAGCTCTCAAGCAGCAACAGTTATTACTGCTTAATAAATATTCACATTATTTCTCAACAGGCAATATACCCACTGGGCAAAAAAAATAATAGTATGCTAATGAAGGATTAGACAGACATGGGCTAAATTAGTCTTACTACAGTTCTGTTAAGCTTTTGGGTGTGTATTACATGACATTACTGTTTAATAACATAGAACAAAAATTTATCTCTCTCTCTCCTCTTTTTAAAAAAATTTTTCCCCTTTCTTCTTTTTCTTTATTGTTTGTTTGGTTTTGGTTTTCTTCTCCTTTAGCAAAAGAAGTAGAGGTTTTCTGTCCTAGGTTAACTTCCAAGCATTAAGAAAAGTAACATTACCTGAATATTTATATGATTCACACCTAGAACTCTTAATTGCTAGACAAGATGCTGCTAGAATTAATGTAGCATAGCAGTCAAAGTAGTCCTGAACATTATTCAATACTCCAAAGTATACAGTATGGGTGTTGTCATGATACTGCACAGTATTTGAATAAATGTACCTTGAGGAATGTGACAGAAGCCAGATTTAAGCAGCTGCTGGCATTTCTACTCTGAATACAGCTGATCTCCAGAATACCAGTATTCTGTCTCCTAACACCTCTCCTATGCCTGTTCATTCTTTGCTTCACAGAAGACTCAGCAGCTGGTTTGGTTTTCTTTTCACCATTAGCAGAGGTGTCTTTGTAAGGATCCTTCCAGTGAAAATCGCTTGGAACAGCTCAGAAAGTCTCAAGTTTAACAGAGAATGCCCCTCAGCTGGTAGGGGAAAAATCTCCATCAGCAATCCCCTGCTAGGTTCTTCCAAGTCCTCCCTAAATAGTCACTCAATTGATTGGTATTTTTAAAGCTTAACTGATTAATAAGGTCCTGGTATTCAAAAGGTTTTCACAGAGTTAAATGATACCAGCAAAATACACAAATATAGATCCACAAGGTGCCCTGAGCTATCTCCTCTTAAAAAACAACCAAAAACCAGCAAAACAAGACAAATCAAAACCAACCTGATCATGTTAACTCTTTATGATATATCTGTTTCTTAAATATCCCAATTGCTTTCAAACTTTTCGTTGGAGCTGGTCTCTGTTTAATTAATTAATCACAGTATTTGCACATCTTGAATGCTTTGTTTTAATGTCTCACTCCCTTCTGTGGATTTCTCAGCTGTGAGATTTTAATGAGAGCCATTTCTCATGTTTTTATGCAGAATTATTATACGGAGGAGAAAGTGATAATAACTCAGTCTTCTCTTAATTACACTTCTAATTATTCTTAGAAGTTTATTTATAATTGTGTCTGCCAGCAGGATTTGTTTCAATTATCATAGCCAGATTGGAAATGGAGCTTAAATGAATTCTTTCGGTAAACAACCATATTTTAATACATGCAAACAAGAAGTATAAATATTTATTTTTAACTCAAAATTCTTCCTTCTCTGATAGTCACTCTTATAAACAAAAATCTTAGAGATTCATGTAAAATTTTTGCCCTTCAAAACTAATAATACTTGAGGTAGCAAATGTTCTCAGAGGACAAAAAAAACTTAATTAAGACAAAACCTATTTATGGTCAAAGAGTCTTTTTTCTTTCCGTAAATGGTAATAAGGGCTTTTATGTTAAAAGTCTTCAGATAGGAAGCTTCACCTCTAGAGGCACAGTAATGCCATTACTCAAAGAGAATAAGTGTTCTTTCAAGGGTGAATGGGAAAGAAATATCTATTTTTGATGCTGTTAGATTCCCACTTGCAAGATAGGAAACCCCTTGTTTACCACAGTATTTCTACAATGATGCAGATCTCCTCTGAAAAGTAAGCTACCCAAAGATCTCAGATCAGGAAATCCTGTTTTCAGGGAGCAACTGTTCAACAAAAATCATCTTTAGAAAGTACAATCCTACACATATGATTTCATTTTTCATATGAAATAACATTATTTTAACCACAGTAATCAATTTAGAAGTAATTATAGGACAACTGAAAGAGATTTAGAAACGGCTATTTCAGTATGCACAAATGGTTGATACACAAATTCTCTTTCAATTGTATCAAATGTATAAAAGTTAGGGATTAATTTGGAGTGAGATTCATATCTTGACTATGGAAAGAAACAATAGCTATTGTTAGGCAATGGATTTGTAACCCGACAGACAGAAAATGACAATGTGCTATACTGCTAGTTTAAAATCCAGAGAAAACAGCTTGCCTTCATATCCAACACATTTCCCTTCGACACCAGTCCCCTGCAAGCCCCTGCTCCCTCAGCAAAACGAGCACGGGAGGAGAAGCCTGTGAGACTTACCTGTTTACCTTCAGAGGATGAAGAAGTTTAAAGCATCAAAGTTCTCATGATAATCAGTCACTAACACTTAGCTTATGCGGAAATAATTACATTCTTCCATCTTTTAGCTTTCTCACTGACTGAAAGCTGGTGATGGATGCCAGCAGCCTTGTTAAAATATCACTGTAATCCGTTCAAGCTCTGGAGATTGCTTAGAAAACCAAGTCATAAACATGCAGTGTAGCTTCACAAGCAGCTCAGCATTTTCCAAGCGTGCCCACGTCTTCCTTTTCCAGTGCTGTACTTCACAGAGCACTCGACCTATCTTCCTTTGGGTAAGAGAACACGGTTGTTGAAAGTAAATCCTACGTGAACAAAAGAGTTCTGTGGGTTTGTTTTCTTACATCAAATAGTTATTATTTTAGGAAATGAGACACCCTTTATGGTTCTGCTTGCTGCTGTTCCCTCATGAAGAAAAAAAAAAGAATAAAAAAAGCTTCAAATGGAAAAAAGCAAGAAGCAAAGAAGAGGATACAGCAGTTCAAGAAGCAGCAGGCAAGGATGGGTGTCTTGTGATTGCTTTGAGTTAATACTCCTCAGGGGGAGTTGAAAAAAGCACAAATACAGCAAAATCTGTCTTACAGAGTAAAAATCTGTTGTATAAGCCAGTCTCTGGCAAAGTAAAACAGCATGTTCATCTACTCCATTAATTTCTAGCATGCCGGAGTGCAAAGGAAATTGGTAGCTTTCTATTTACTAACAGCAAACAGGTAGGAAGGAAGAAAGAAAATTCAGTATGCATAACTTCTCTAATTGTTTCTACTCTCCTGAGAAATGTATCAGATCTGTTATGAAAGCAGTATTTATCAGTACCACAGAACATTTTATCATTATCAATATTTTCTGGAGCATATGTGGAGAATGAACAATTAAGAGTGCTGCATATCCTAGATGCAAACAGCACATTTGTGACTGGTCTTCCAGTAGCTTAAATGTAACAGGTCTTTGGGCTCTCTGGAAAATATGAATATGAAGAACAAGAATCATAAGTACTAAACACTTTGGAGTAACTGACCTAATTACTGGCACCAAGTGATGGGAACTTCAACCTAAAAACCTTAATTCAAATCTCCCTGAAGCCCATTAAAATACATTTTGAGAGGCTGTGGATGAGGACCTTTGCCAGCTGGCTCCTTTGTCCCTGGGCATCAAAACGCAGCTAGATCACAAAATCACCAAAAACAACTTGGAAGGAGCTGGTTGAAACCCTGCTCTGACCTGAAGTTGTCCTGGATGTGACACTGTGATGCTGGGTCTGAATCTGCTCAGATAATATATGCAGCACAAACACATGCCTCTTCCTTCAGGGCCAAGAAGAAAACAGTCCATTTATTTGTATGATGAGCCCAGTCACAGACCAAAATGCCACTGAGCCAAATGCTATTCAAGCAGAAAACAAAGAAACTCAGCTGCATGAATTTACTGTCCAGCTGTCACCTTTCATACTTTCCACACATACTACCCACCTGCAGTGCCACCAAATCTTGCAGAACACAGTGTTCTTGACTTTAAAGCTTTCAAGTTATTAACCCTGCTATACTTTGGGTCATTTTTTCCCCATAGCAGAGCTTGATCTCACCCTTTTCAATCACTGAAACCATGATATTTTGAAAAAAACAATTATCTCCTCTTTCCATTGCACCTTGTTGTTAGAGAGGTTGGAGTCAAAGTGCACCTGTGTTATACACTGAAAATATGGGGAAAAATAAACGGAGCTATGTTTGATATTTAAGCTCTGAGGAACTACACATGTCAGATACAGCAAATACCACATCCTTAGCACAGAACAAATCACTGATAGCTCAGGGCTTTGCCTCAAAATACTGTAGGACTTAGTTGTGTATTCCTCTTTTCCATAGTCACAATTCTGCATTCTGCTGCAATCTGAGTATTCTAGGCTTCCGTGTTCATGGAAAACTGTCTTCTACTTGAGGGAGCTTTGGGGCTGATCCTGTAGGGAAAGCACTTGCTCTTATGTCCCTGAGCATTAGGTATGCTGACTACTCTCTATATCTGGGGCCCAGGTGGAGGGCAAATACTCTCTAGATGCACAGCAACCCCGCTGACTTTGGAATAGCCACATACAGGAAAGTGAGAATACATTTTTTTGAGCATTGAAGAGAAAACCCCAGCCAGAACAGAAAATCCCTCTGTAACAGCCTGTTACAGAGCTTGCAAGGGTTTTTAGGGTGAAGAGAGAGACGAGAATGTTGACTTCATGTTCAGAAGGCTTGATTTATTATTTTATGACATATATTACATTATAACTATGCTAAAAATTATAGAGAGAAAGTTCTCAGAAGCTAGCTAAGCTAAGAATAGAAAAGGAATGAATAACAAAGGAGCTCTCTCTGATTCTGTCTCAGAGAGAGTTCGGTCTTGGATTGGCCACTAACTATACACATGTAACATGGGCCAATCACAGGTGCTCCTGTTAAATTCCACAGCAGCAGATAACCATTGTTTACATTCTTTTTCTGGGGCCTCAGCTTCCTAGAAGGGAAAATCCTAAAGAAAAGATTTTTATGAAAAGATGTCAGTGACAACAGCCCAGTCCAGCAACTTTCAGTGACATCTTGTGTTGTATCAATGCCATTCAGACCTTACTGGGTCCCTAAGAAAATTTCCCTCCTCTTGTCAGCTTTTCCCTCTTCTGGTCAGCTTTGGTTGGGTGTCTGAGCCCTCTCACTGGCACAGGGCTGCTTTCCAGAGCACCACATGCAGCACCCCTGAGATGAAAAGGCAGTAAAGCAGCAATTGCATCACCTAACACAGCACATGCAAGCAAAGTGCACTTCCACCCACAGAGAAGCTGTCACTGGTGCAGCTTGCAGTGCTTTGTGCAAACACTGGCCTGAAACCACAGATGAGGGGCTGCTCCAGCACTGCTCCTGAAATAAAGCCTCTGCTCTTACATGGCAGAAATCTCAATGCACCTCCTCTTTTCAACTCACATTTGACTTCTAAATATGCTTGCAATGCATTGTGTATTTTTAGCATGCCCAGGGTACCTATTTTGGGTTACCAGCCTGAGAAATCATTGAAGAGGTCTGATGTTGAATGAACCTTTGAAGACTGGTGCATTTAAACACTGGGCAATAGGAGAAGAAAAAAAATGAGAAAGACAGGTATAAGATATCAGTAGCTTCTTCCAGAAACAGAGGTCAGTGGCCATGAAATTTGTCACAATCTTGTTAAGCATCAAGAACTTCAATGTTTTGACACTACAAAGTGCACCTGCCTCTGGAAATTATTTTGAATGTCTGCATTATCTCTCTTCCATCAGATACAATAATCTTTGTGCAAAAATATTTGCTTTATATTCTGTACAAGATTCTTCCAGCACTCAAAGATACATTTTGGGAATAGAGGTCAACGTGTGTATGTCCCAAAGGTAGGATATTAATAACACTGGAAGATCTATAGTTTTCCATAAGACATGGCATTTCAGCTACTGACTGTGAAAAATTGAATTCGTTCCAAGGGTTGTTTTTGCATAGGAAGGTGACACTATCCTTGCAGAGGACTTGTGGGTATTCCCCTCTCATCCTGGGAGAGTTTGGCTGTCCCAGAAAGGACTCTGAGCATCTTTAGTGCTTTATGAAGGTCAGAAGGAACAGTAAGGGTATACAAGCTCCTCAAGGAGCCAGGATCCTAACAAGCATAATATAATGCTGTATTGTGTCATCTAGATTTTCTTACATGCTATTCTATCATGAAAAAAGCCTTGGACAGACTGGGATCAATTAATTTTATGAAATACATGCATCTCCCCAAGCACAAAAGACCTCCAAATATTCTTTTTCTTTGTATCCTGCTCAGAGAATCCTCATCAAAGCAATTCTTTCTCTGTATCTTGGCAAGCTGTTTTCATTAAAGAGTATATCCTGCATGATTTTCTCAGTGAAATATAATCAAATGGTAAAGCAGTCCCAAGACCAAAAAGAAAATACTAAAAAACATAGCTACTAAAAGTTAGCACTGTCCAGGGTGCAAAGCCTTGAGAGAAAGAACAATAAACAAGAAACACAAAGATAAACAGAGGTGGAAATTGGTGTCTTTAACAATAACATTACTTTTATTTCTAGCCAGAAACATAAATCCTGATGCACTCTGTGCATATCCATATTCATATCTGGAATAAATTTATTTGTGCCTAAAGAACAAGTCCCAGTCCATGAGATTGAGGAAGCTGAGTCTACAGCTCAAGATTCAGTTGTGCCTTAAGTTCAGCCATATTTTAAAATAAAAATCTGTGATCACTTCTACTTGTAGCTGAAGCAGCAAGAAATTAGAGAACTGTGTTTAATTTTGATTAAGCTCAAACAGTTCTTTTATGTCAGATACAAAATCAGTTCTAACACTGCAGAGCTGGACATGCTGCCATTGGGCTATCTGGTGTTCCCTGTAAAAGAGTAGAACCTGTAATTAAACATGCCCATATCATGCCAACATGAATCTAAACTGACAAACAGCTTTTTATTTATTGCCCTGTGCTCAGTGTAAGTGCCCAAATATGAGAAAGTAAGTGCCAAGCTTGAGAGAGAGGCAGAATTTTCTTCATGGTTCAGAAACAGAAACCTTTTATCAAAGGAAAATTATTCTGGTCTTTCAGCTGCTTTAAGAGAAGGTTACAACACATTTCTTTCAGATACCATGCATGTGATGGATGGGGGAATACTGTAATAAGCTTCCAGGATATATAGATATAATGCCATTTTTTCCCTCAGACTTTCATGAACTCTATAGGGTCCACTCTGAAGTGAGCCAGGTCCATTAGCTCTTGAAAAGAAAAAGTTCTAAACTGCTCAGTCCTCAGAACCCTAAAAACAAAAGATAAATTACAAAATGGAGGTGAAACAGAAAGAGGATGATTGAAGGCCAAATCAAGAATAAAACTAGTGGTAGAAAGGCTAAGGGCAGGGCTAAAAAATAGACATGTTGGGGAAAAAACAATCTGTGGGAAGAGAGTTAAAGGTATAGGTTGAGGAGGCAAATGTATGACAGCATTGAAACTGATGTTAAAAGGAGAAAGGTGTGAAGCAAACAGCCTGGGATCCTGAATTCAGGTAAGAAGGCAGAAGATACCCCAAACTGCAAATTGATCATGTCATGGAATTCACTGCTCAGTTCAAATTCCCTTCTGATCCAATCCCTGGCAAAAATTGGGGGGAAAAACAAGGTGAGAATTATTTTAATTTCATTGCTTATCTTAAACAGTTTTAGCTGGTCTTTCTGCACTAAGATTTTAGTAAGATTTTTTACTGAAGTCAATTCTTTCAGCTGTTCTATGTTTGCTACATGCCATAGAAGTGCCTGGGATCTGGATACCCAGAAGCAAACTACATTATCACTGAAGACTGGGTCAAGTTCTTGAAATCTGCGCTGAAGCAATTTCAGCAAATACTGCTTCACCCTTTCAATGCCATTTTCAAATTAAAAGTAACCACCACCAAGCTGCCAAAGGAGCTGTTTAAGCTATGTAGTTCTCAGTGCACTGATATGCATTAGCTATGATCTCATGGATGGTTACACTGTCTCCTCTGACCAGAACAGCAATTTCCAGCTCAAAAGTATGCAAAAGTTGAGAGTGCCTGCTTTTAACTCCTTTTGACTCCCCAAACCACACAGTTTATATTTTTCCTGGTTTCATTTTTAATAACATGCATTGTTTTCCACCAGGTGCTACTCATTCAGTGAGTGCAAGAGATGTCCAACTAGAATCCCAAAGGGATCACAACCATGGATGTAATGGCAACAGGTGTGGGACTATTATATTTTACAAATATAAGCTTATAGGTTAATTCAGGTAGGAAGGAACCTCAGGAGGTCATCTAGTGAATAACCCAGTTTCTCTTGCTTATCAGAAGTACCCAACTTGTTCCCAAGCTTAGCTGTAAGAGAACATTTTTACTTTTGCACCTCCTGAACAGAAGGGAATGACTTTGTTTCATTTCTTCTCAATTTTTTCTCTGACTGCATTTCTTCAGGAAAAGACAGTGCTTATTATGAAGGTATTACAATCATTCTCACTGCATGCTAGACTGTAAAGTTCATAAAACAAAAAATAAATGAACCACAGTAATCTTGTATCAGTTTCTGTCTTGATTCATGCATTGCATTGAGGAAGATTTTTGGGGCTGTAAAGAAAAAATCACATATGGAAGACTCAGCCCAGTCATCCATTCATACAACATTTGCATTATAGAGCACCTGTGACCAGTTCTTTCTCCAGAGCACTTCAAAGAGTATGTGCAGTGATATTTTTAAACTTTGAACAAAAAGAATGTTTGCATCCCATGTGACTCATTAACTCGACAGAGCCATAAAATATCAATCAAGCTACATGTAAAGAGTACTATAATGGCACAATGAGTCTGTAGTCCTATTTCTAATTAACATGGCTTAACTAGGCACAATGAGCAATCTCACAGTGTAAGCACACTCCTGTGACAATCCTACGAAAAATAATCTGGAAAGGTTCAAAGGATTTCAGTCCAAAAACCTGGTTATTTTTTTCCTCATCACAACTCCATTTCAACTTGCAGCTTTTGAAGGGAATAGTCAAGAGCAGTATTGGAAGAGGAGAGTTAGTATCATCATTACCCATATGCAAAACAGGGATAACATTTACTTCCCACAAAAAGACACTGTGATGTTTTCATTATCATTGATAAAATGCCTTGCAATCCACAGATAGAAAATAGTGTCTAAAGTCAAGCAGTTCTATCCATAAGAAAGGTTTTGCTTTTCAGTCCACAGACAGCCACTGATTGTTTTGGTCTTTCTTTTTCCTAGAGAATATTCTGTTGTTTGGTTTTTGGTTTGTGCTTTTATCCTTGTCTTTGGAATCAGATAACACTGGGTTCCAGCACAATGCTTTGCACATTTGCCATACTGAATTTTAAAGAGCCCCACCATTTTATGAAGTCAGGAAGAAAAATTTCAGTTAGGGAAATGCTAGTACCATATACATTACAAAATAGGAGGTTTTAGGTCTGCAGACTCACAATCTTCACCAAAAAGTAATACTACTCATCTCTAGTGATCAGATTTTTAAAATATTTATTCTATTTTTTTAATATCTCTTGTATTTATCCTAGAACAACAAAATCAGGGACTTAAGCGAGGAATAAATAGTACTGTTAGCCATATCTGTATTGTACCAGCACTTTGTCAGGAGCAGCTATTCTGAATCTGCTGTCCTGAGGCATTAAAGCAAAGGTCATGGTTACTTGTGCTCATGAAAGATTGTGTGGTCTTTCCCATAAGCTTCAGGTGACAAATGCAGAACCTTGGACAAAATCCAACTCAGGAAATTGCCTCCTAACTACATACAATAATTTCTACAATTTCAATTGAGTAATGTATTTTTCTCCACACTCCATCTTAAGCTCCTGTTCTTGGGCAGCCTTCAGTAACATGAACATTTTACACAAGAGCTGCTTTTAATTCTAAATACTCCTAAATAGTTAAATTTAATTAAAAATTTTAGCAACTGGTTTCAAAGGAACCATAAGAGCTCAAGCTTTTCTATTGCCATTTTATGTTGAAGAATTAACTTCTTGTGCTAACACAGCATTTTTCTAAACTCTGTATTTAACTTTACAATTGGTAATTTCTGGTTATTTTATTTCTTTTTCTCCTTTGTATATTGGAAAAGAACTTCTTTTTTAAGCTATCTTGTTAGAATCTGATTGGCAATTCTTAGCATATGGAAAGAAGACTTGTTCTTTGCTTTTAGAATAGCAGATCTAATGGACAATATGTTTTTAGTTGTTTACCATAAAGCTGAATTAGTTAGAGAAGGACAATGATCAAAGGTGAGATACTTTCAGCT
Source organism: Ammospiza caudacuta (assembly GCF_027887145.1). NCBI lineage: Eukaryota > Metazoa > Chordata > Aves > Passeriformes > Passerellidae > Ammospiza > Ammospiza caudacuta. Next base: position 51,660,495 of record NC_080598.1, on the reverse strand, counting down.
GGTTGAAATTGTAGGCAGAATCCCTGAATTAGCTTGTAATGCCATTACGAGCCTGAAATTTATGGGAAACATTAGGGCTGAGGTTCTGTGAATATTATGGTTGAAGGTTCTGGAAAAACTTAACTCAGCAAAGATACCAGAGAGCATAATCCAGGCTTGCTGTCCCACAGTAATTTCCCAGCTGAACATTATTATCTGCTTCTCTCCAAGAGCAACCCCTGGGCAGGGACCCTTCTGAGGAGGCCCTGGGTCTCAGCTGGCTCTGCTCCAGCAGCTTGAGCAGGGTGAGGTTTACAGTCAGTGAAGGGGGGTGGCTGTCTTGGGGCACAAGGAGTGTCACACTAAATCACTTTTAACAGGTTTTGTTTTGTAGACACACGCTGTTTCCACAGGTTTCCACGCCTGTTGGAAATCTCAAACAGTTTTATAAATGTTGAATGACTTTCTTCTAGAAGATGCATATTTAAAGGCTACACCTTTTGTAGAAACATAATTCCCACACTTCACTTTGTGAGTTTTCCTCTGTATTGTAACACCCAATATTGAATGAAAAATATATTTTTATTCTGTGAAGAAAAATTATCATCTATGAAGACATAGCCTGTAAAGTTCTTCTCATCTACTTAGGCTTATTTCCTTCCAACTGCATATGTTTTTTCTGCAGTCTGTTTTAGATAATCATATTATTCTCAGCTAAGTTTTTCAAATGATATATGAAGTACTTATTTTATCAAACAGCTGCCACCAAATAGTCTTAAAATGGAAGATTAAAATCCTCAAAGTCAGTCAGTGGCAGCATTATACTTGCATATACAATCTTAAAACAGCCATGGATGTAGCAGTTGTGAAGGCTATTTGCATATACTATTTCCTCAACATAGGATCTTCTTATGTTCTTAAAAATATATGTGAAACTCAGCAGAAAATGAAGAGCAGGTCAATTTTCACAGATAAATTACAGGGAATGGAAAAATGTTTGTCCATGTGTTTTGAAAACCCATATATTTAATACATTACAGTTTCTAATATGTGCTGGTGAAGTTGGGGTATGGGGAGGAAGGGAGAAGTGGAGGGGTCATGGGATAATAATCCTGTTTTAGAGGATTTATAATCTATGAGGAAGGTGTCATTTAACAGAAAACATCAGCCTGTAATTGCAACCCTAATATGATACACTATAAATTGCATGCTCAACAGTGCTCTTTGAGCTTATTAGGGAGTGCAATACTCTGGATGTTTACACGTTCTTTCAGTACTCTTCTATATCCAAGTTTGGGGTTCTTTTATTTCTTTACAGCTTTAATGGTCTTCTAATACTGTTTTGTGTTGTTTTGTTTTGTAATTTAATGTATTATACACAAACTCATGAGGATGAAGAGAACCAGCAAGGAATAATTTCACAAAAATATATTTTGGTTTATAGAGTGAGGAATAATTTAACAGGTATGAACACATACTATGAACAAATACTTAGACCTGTAATTTATTTAATCTCTGACATTGTATTTCTCTTTCTAAATATCTACTGTACAAACTTTTCCCAACCAGTTCTCATAAAGTACACCACCATTGCATGGGTGATCAATAAAGTTCTGATTTCAAGCTGAACAAAATGAAGCAAATTGTTTTCTCATTTGTACTGTTATGCAAAATTTCCTTAATAAGTTATTGTTTAATGTAATTTCACAAATATTTTGTGATGAAATCCAGAACAAGGAGAGAATCCTCACTCATATTGAATGTACAGAAATGTTTCTTCCAATATGCCCATTTCTTAGAATGCTGTTCATCTCATAGACCTTACACTTTCAAGTACATAAATATCAGAAAGAATAGTGGTATTTATAACCAAACCAAAGAAAATAGATATTTTTCTGCTTTTTTTTTTTTTTTTATTTCAGCTTTGTCCATCAGCTAGTTATTTAAAACTTCAAATTTTCTTCCCAAAGAACTTATTTATTCTTGTCTCTCCCTGGTGAAGATATAGGCCTAATTTATATGCAGCAAACACATAAAAATTCCACAAGATTCTGCATAAATATTTCTCTATTCTTTCATACAATATTTCATTGTTACAGAACTTGATTTCTCTGCAGTTTTAACTGAATACATGTTCTATACCTTTTAATAAATCATAAGAGAATACCTATTAGATAAAAAGAAAGAAAAGTTTAAAATGCTGATATGGATTTCCTATATCAAAAAAGATTTGCTATTTTTCCTGTAGCAAAAGAAAAAAAGAAAAAAGGAATAGCTCCTAAAAAAGAAAAAAAATTCCCCTCTATCAATCTAACAATTTTAGAGCCCATTTTACACATAGCTTAATTCAACACACAGCAGAGATGCCTTGCCCATTGTCCTGGGGTGACTGTATGCTCCAGGATTCCCATTATCTGTTTTTTTTCTGATCAGGAATGGGACCTGTAGCTTTAAAAACTGTAAAGCTGTATGGTTTTCCCCTAAAAGAGCATGTTACAAGGATTAAGGCAACAAAAAAATTCATCTTAGCAGTTTTGTTGGCCTATGCTGGAGGAAAATTATAGACCATAAATATTTTTTCCTCTATTCTGGTATTTACCATGCTCTCAAAAACGATTATAAAGATCTTTTTAGGTTCAGGTTAGGAAAAAAAAAAAAGAAAAAAAAAGAAATTATAATTTCTCAATTTAGGGAAGTATATCAACTTCTAAATTATTTTAAAGTAGGGCACATCCACCAAAAACACTTTTAGAATGGTAACTTTTAATTTTCTGGTTTCAGCATTAAAATTTAGATATTAAATTCTGTTCTATTTCCCTCTAGTGACTACTTTCATTGAAACAGGATTTCATTCAGATTTATTGTGAAGTAGCAGAATGGGAGATGACCCCTTAAGGCAGCCACTCATTACTCTTGGAGCAAATTATGTAATTTTTGAATTTGATTTCCAGCGCACATGAGGCATAAGACATGCTGTAGTTAAAATGAACAGTGATGAGGATCTAGCATAGAGAAAGGCTTTATTCAAGTTCTCTAAAATGGATTTTGAAGATGCTTTTAGTTTTGGTATCTGCTGCTCTGTGAACATGTGTTTTGAGATCAACTTCCATGAATTCAAGTGAGACTTTACCATTTTTCTCTTGTTAGCACAGGTTTTAGATAGTATGAACCAATTACTTCCACATAAAAAGCTGAATTCCTATTTGACACATATCTGGGCAGGCATTGGAAATTTGTAGGCATTGGAAATTTTGCTCCAGGTTTATGACCTTTGAGAAATTTCACCTATTATTCATTCTTTAGTGTTAAGACCTTATATGTCAAAGCAGAAGGGGAAAAAAAACAATTCTAAGAAAAACATTGCCAAAATTCTTTGCCCATCCCTTTTCCTTCCTTTTATAGCCCCAAATTCTATAAAAATAAATTAAAAAAAAAAAAAAGAAAAAAGTAGTAGTGGGGAAAGCTTTTACAAAAAAACAAAGGGTTTTTTTTTTTTTCCTTTTCTAACAGCAAGAGGAAACATTTAGCAATTCCCACAAGGGAACACAAGAAATTGTGTGTTCAGGCCTACTACCATCACTAAAGATAATCTCTTGTATTCCTTGAGAAAAATTTTTGACATCAGCTCACGGAGTTTTAAAAATGAATCTTCATCTATACTTTGCACAAATCCCCACAAACCCCTGATGCTGTGCAAACCCTCAAGCCCAGCCACCAGTAGTGAGTGTGAATGTCTCTTTCAAAGTCATGGTAAGATGTGGATGATTCTTAGGTCATCCTTTCCATGTGCTTCCCAGACTTCCAGTCAACAAGATCATCTTAAGCCATGAAAGCTTCTGCCTGGCACCATGCTTTCTTTTCCAGAAAATGTGTTTGAAACAGTGTAAAGGTAATATGGAACTAAACACAGCTTTGCACAACTTAATAGACCTTTCTTGATCACATTTGAGACCCAGAAGACACAATGGATTGATCTTTGTAGGTGTTATGCCTCTAATTACTGTGACTGAATAATCTTTCCCCTTTAGCTAAATAAGTTAAATCAGAACTAAAGCACTGTAAGTCAGTTCTGGAGGTTTTTCTTGGTTTCTTTTGGCTCTGTACTAACCAGGAAACAGCACTCCAGGTTGGACAAGGAATTTTCCATCCTTCCAACCCTCACTGCATTTGCTTTGCCTACAGCTCTAATACATCTTCAGCTACCAGTGAACAAAACCATCATGTATCCACATGCATCTCTGCCTGTCTCTTGTCAGGTACTCCACTGAAAACAGAATTATAGGAAGTACTTAACAGAAGACCCTTTTGTAGTGAACCCATTATCTTCTGAAATGTCTTTATTTCAGTGCAACTGCCTTTCCATTCACTTGATTTGTATTTCCTGTCACAGTCTAAGGAATTTCTATATTATTTTTGTTTCATAAATCCATTATATGAGATTGGTTTAAGAAAGTCAATAATATTATATCTTTTTCTTCATTCATCTTGAGCAAGAATATTTTTTTAACTTCTACATTAATGATGAAAAATTGACTGCAGCCTTGCAGAAGAATTTACTTATTAAAATCTGAATTAATCATATAAAAGGGAAATCCTCATTGCCTTATAACGTAGTATCCACAAGATCTGAAAAATTAGTTTCTTTGTCTTGGGTTTTGTCTTTGCTTTCATAATCTTGTTTATTTTTCTCTGCAATAATACTACTTCTGGTCTATGAACTATCCTGGATATTATATTTAAAGTAATAATTACATGATTCAGAAAATTAGTCCAAATGTTTTATGATTTACTAAATTAAAATCAAAACTTAATTTCAGATTTTAAGAAAATACACGTAATTTTTGTTTATTTTCAAGGGGAAAATATAGGTAATTTTGTGCTTAAGAAACCATACTGAAGTAATGGGATTTATACCAACAGATAATTTGACTGAGAAGGTACCAGACTTTGAATGCTTCCATATTGCCTAATTTAATTATTTAGCAGACATAACTCTATATATCTTGTTAGGCTCTCACTGAAAAATAAAACAAAGGACATATTCTCTGTGTATCAAGGATTACTGATATTATTCTGAATCCTGGGTGATGTAGGAATAAAAACCTGCTAAAATGTTGAAGGTGAAAGCAAATTGTCATGTTTTGGTCACAAGGACAAGGTGGACAATGCCTTTTCTGGGCAACCAGCAAAAATATGAAGAGCACAGGGCAGGTTTGGGGTGGACTCTTCCATCATGCAGACCACTGGGAAAACAGGGAAGCAGGAACATATTGGTAACAAAGTCTTATGGTGATGTATTCATTTCTACAAAAGCTTCAAAAAGCAAGTAAAGGAAAAGGTCCCTGACTGTGCTTCTGGCCAGCCTAGAAGAACAGGCTGAGATTGTGCAGATGCAAAGTAACGTGTCAGAGTGACCATGAAATAGATGACAGAATTAACAAGCCTCAGATGGCTAGAAGGGAGAACACAAACATCATAAATCATGGAGCTCAGGACAGCAGACTGCAATAAACACTTGGAGGTGGAAGTGCTAGATTTTTACATAATGTCAGTAAAAAGGGGAGTAGGAATTGGAGAGAACTGGTAGTGCTGTTAAAACAAACAAAAACAAAAGGAACAAAAAATATGAAAATTCATAGTATACTGAACAAAGTATCCTGAACTAGAGTGTCGACACTCTAGGAATAAAATGAAAGGTGAAATATAACTAGTGACAAAGTAAAACATAGGACAAAATTTATTAGTATTAGAATATTAAGAAAAATGCTAGTCTGTTTCTCAACAGGAATCTTGAGAAGGTCACAGTGTTAATGTCATCTTTGCTTCTCTCTTCAGTAAAAATGTCAACTCTGATCTTACAGCTAAGAAAATGAGCTGCAGAGATAGAGATGAGTAATAAAACCAGAACAACAGATTGGAAAATAGGTAAATGAGAGGTTCCAAGATAGGCTCAGTGGAAATTCTCCATAGGTATTTTCCTTAAGCCTGCCTTTTGTCCCACGGATGATAAATCATTATGTTTGAAAAGCAGTCAAAAATAAATTAGGCTCCACAGAACTCAGAAAAAACACATCTAATTAAACTACATCTAATTAAAACTACATCTAATTTAAAAAAAAAAAGGCTAGAGGAGAGAAAACTACTCAGCCTACCTTCAATTTTAGAAAAATCTTGAAATGAAGAGTCAAACAAACCATTCACAAACACGTAGAAGACAGAAAAGTCATGACTGCCTGCATGGACCTTTCAATATCAAATCATAGTAAATTAATCTAATTCTTTGTATGAGATCAGATTTGCTAAGGCGTAACAATGAGAAATAAGTAAGACAAAAATAACCAGTGACAGGAGGAGTTGTTGGTCACAAGATAACATGAAGTTGGGTGGGAATGCTGTTCTGCTGAAAGGTGGGAAGGTTCTGGAGAGGGATCTGGACAGGCTGGATCCATGGGTCAAGGCCAGTGGTGTGAGACTCAACAAGACCAAGTGCCAGTTCTGCACTTGGGTCACAACAACCCCAGGCAGTGCCCCAGGCTGGGACAGAGTGGCTGCAAAGCTGCCTGGTGCCAAAGGAGCTGGGGGTGCCCTCTGACAGCAGCTGAACAGGAGCCAGCTGTGCCCAGGGGGCCAAGAAGGCCAATGGCATCCTGGCCTGTGCCAGCAATGGTGACAGGACCAGGGCAGGGGTTGTCCCCCTGTACCCAGCACCTCAAATGCTGTATTCTGGGTTCCTCACCACAAGAGAGACATTGAGGGGCTGGAGCATTGAGGGCAACAGAGCTGGGGAAGGCTCTGGAGCACAAGTCTTGTGAGGAGCTGCTGAAGCTGTTTAGTCTGAAGAAAAGGAGCTTTAGGGAGGCTCTTGTATCTCTCTACAACCACCTGAAGGAAGCTGTAGCCAGGTGGGCACTGGTCTCTTCTCCCAAGGAACAGGATGAGAGGAAATGGCCTCAAGCTGCAGTAGGGGAGGCTTAAATTGGATATCAGGAAAAGCTTCTTCACTGAAAGGGTGGTCAAGCATTGGAACAGGGAAGGGAACATGCTGCCAAGGGAAGTGGTGTAATCACCATTCCTGGAAGCATTTAAAAGACATAGAATGGCACTTATGGATATGGTTCAGGGGAGGGCTTGGCAGTGCTAGGCTGATGACTGAACTTAATGATCTCAGGAGTCTTTACTATTTTAAATGATGCTCTGATTGTAAAGTCAAAATTAAACTTCACTGATTTGAGTATCCTTTCCACGATAGAAGCCACTAGCAGGTGTCAAGGAAGAACATGAAAAAAGCATGGTAAGAATGTATTTAAATTTTATGTAGTAGGTTGGTTTCAACAAATATGCAACTTAATGACTTTCAGAGCTGGAAGTTGCATCAACAACTATTCTTGGATATTCCATTCAAAATTAAAGTATAATAAAGACAATATTGCAGAATCTGATATATTTTCAAAAATCACTTATATAACATGATGAATTATATAATTGTTATATACAGAGATCCTACCAAAATTGAAGAAGTTTTGAGTACTGTAAGATCTAGGAATAAAACTCCAAGTAATCTTAAAAGGCTAAAGAACAATCCTGAAAAACCAGGATTCATATTAGAGGGAAAAGAAAAAAAGTTATGCATTTAGATTACACTACACAGATAGAGGATAGAGAATGACAGATCTGCTCTGCTGTGAAAGATCTGAGGATTAAAATGGATCAGATCAGAGCACGTGCCAATAACACTGCCAAAATCAAACATGGTGCCTAAATGAAAGGCTGGCTGTAAGAGCTGCTGCAGCACCCACTGGAGTAGGTTTTCAGTTACAAGCACTGCACCTCCAGAATAGTCTAGGTCATCTGAAAGGAGCTAAGAGAGAGGAATGAATGATAGAATTCAATAAAATATTGTTCAAGAAGGGTTGAATGGGTGATATAATCTAAATGAGAGACATTTGAAATGAACTTTAACAGTTTGCAGATGTGAAAAAAGCAGCTGTAAGGAAGAGACTAAGCAATTCTCCATGAACACTACACATAAAGCAAGAAGTTTCTTACATATATACCAACAAGGAAAATTCAAAGCCAGGTCTTGGAAAAATTTGTGGACAACCAAAATTATTCACAAAGCTCAGTCACCAGCACTGGAGTTTATCTAGGAAAAGATAGACAAACACCTATCAAAAAAGGCTTAGGCATAAATGACACAGCTTCTTGTTAAGGGAGTTGCCATCCTGGGTATTTTTTTTTTTTTTGTGTCCTTTTAGTTTCTTTTCTATGTTTTTGCAGAGGCAAAAAAAATACTTGAACAAATCACCAGTGGATGTTATAAAGTCTCAATTACTTCTAGTTGCATTTGAGAATACAAGTCCTTCCTTCTGAAATACACTGTCTTGCAAAATTTAGTATATGTGGCTTTATACAGAAATGACTGACAAGGTCTTTCCTTATTTTTTTTCTGAAGGAGATTAAATTACATGCTTTTAGTGCTTTCTTCTGGCCTTACTATCTAGATGTTATGAATAGATTAACTGAATACTGTTGAGTACTGCAACACATTGCCCAGAGGTGTTATAGAATCTTCAGCCCTGGGCAAGATGCTGTAATTGACCCTGCTTTGAGCACTGGTTTGGACTGCACAGTCTCCAGAGGCCCCTTCCAGCTTCAGCTCTTCTGATTCTGTGAGATCCTGTGATTTCTAGATTGCAACTACATTAAGTGCATCTTATCACCATGAATCAAGTGAAAACTCTGAAGCATTCAAGAATGAAAAGAAGAAAAATCAATGTGATGAGCATTTTCTCTCCTGTCATGGTCCACATGGCTTTTTTTTTTGGTGATGTATCCTAATTATTTTTGTTCCAACTGGATTGCTTTTTTAATGAAAATTAGGCTGTTTTCTGCTGTTATGAGTGTGGGAAATGAATCTGGTGCAAGTTACAGACCTTGTGAGATGCCACCCTGTATGTATGTGATAAGCAGTGATACAAAAATGTTGAAGGAGGTTTGGTAAAATAGAGAACATGATGAGATGCTCTGTATTAATTGGGAACTATAAAGACCAATTTAGCACAAGAGTTTAGAATGGATAATATGAAATTTTAAATGAGAAAAAGGTAAGTTTTCAATGGAATTTGCTTAAAAGAAAAATAGACAAAATACTGGAAGATGTTAAGTGTGCAAAGAAAGGGAATGGAGGCAAAACCAGGAGGAGTCAGCTTCCACAGTTCAGTGAGGGCTGCTGTCTGATTCTAGGCCCTCCCCACTGAAATCTGGAGTTGTGTCATATGCACAAAAGTCACAAAGTCACATCTTTGACTGATATAAACCCAACCTTCTGTGAATGAGGATTTTTCAGTAATGGCTCTTTCTAAAGGCTCACAGAGAAGGTTTACCTTTATCCCCAGGACAGCAGAAGCAGAACCTATCTAACCCACTTCTCTGTTAAGCCCATATTTTCAGAATAAGATTTACCTCCTTTGATTTATCTGATCCCTCAGAAGAAACCACAGACATGGACAGTGGAAATAAATCTTTCTCATGATGCAAAGAAGAGAGAGATGCTTCTGAGTGGGAGTGAGAATCACAAGTAAACCAGCAAGCACTAAGCTAACCAGAGGTAGTAGTATGACATGGTGTCCCCTTACTGAAACTCTGAGCTAAAAGCTTGTGCAAGTCTGACAATTAGAGACTCAAACCATGTCCTGGATGTTGGCACTTATACCAAGTACTTTGGAAACAGAACACTCCTTAATTCCTTTAAATGGCTGAAAAATGGAAGTGGTGATTATAATTTATGTTATAGATTAGAATTTAAGTGCTCTTATGCAGGAAATAGAAACTCTAAATATGACACCTTCCCCAGCCTGGTGGTTCAAACTCAAAATTTCCATCTTCCATCAGCATAGCTTATCAATTTTAGAAGGAAGCTTTGGATGAGAATTGCTTTCCTGCAGAAGCTCTGTCATCATGCAATAAAGAATTCACTGTTCCCATATACTAAGAAATTTACTACTCAAATTTACTAACAAATTGAGAATGTAATTTCATTTTAAAATGAAAAATAAAGGCAAAGTCACTGTTAAAGAGAATTCATCTGTGAATGGCAAATTGCCTCCCGAAGCAAATGCACTCATTATGCTCAAAGAAAGGATGAGATCTCCCACGGTTAAATAAAACTAGTAGGAAAAATAATTGCTTGATAAATCAGAGTAATTAAGTTTTGCACATCTGAACGCTACTGCACCTCTGTCTCCAGTACAACAAGGCCAGCCCTGTAGCAGAGAAACAGCACATAAAGCTCAGCCTTCACTCCCTGAAAAATGTACCACTGAAAGAAATAGCCCACCTTTTCCCTTTTAGCTCTTCACTGATGAGGAATGGGAAATCCTGCCCCACAAAGCTATTGGGATCAGAGCAGCCAAAAACTGTGATGATGCTATCTAGTTCCAGTTCACCTCCTGCAAACATTCCACCGATCATTAATGTGTATTCTAACATTTAAAAAACACAAAGCAAGAGACTCTTCTTTTCTTTGGGAACCTGTCTGACAGGTCATTTGTTAGTTGGTCTGTCTTATGTGTTAATTTTTGTGTGCCAGGTAAACAGCTGTTTCCCCTGATAAACTTCCACAGGAAAAATAAACTTCTGCCACAATCCTTTCAAATTTCAAAAGTTAATTCTTGACCATTTAAACAATTTTTGTGTTTAGGCTACTTAAACACAGTTATCTACATCTAGGCATGCACACATTTATCAGTTGTTCACCTACCTGCTGCAGTCAGCAGAAATCCAGCCAATGCAACCTGGAGCACAACTGAGTTCACCCCAGCCAAGGGAAGCAGCAGCTGCTGAGCTGAATCACTCACTCAGCTCCAGGGGCTCCAGCCTTGATCTTTATTGACTCTAACAATGGCTTTGATACTGAGGGCTCAATGCATTGCCCACACAGAAGGAGCCAGTGCCATTTGAGATGGACAGCATAACCTGCCTGTCCTGTTGGCAACACATCTTGCAGAGCTGTCAAGGTGCCTTGCATACTGCAGGGCATCTGAAATGCCAGCAGTTCCTGTGTGAGGGTGACTGAAGTGAGCCTTTAGGCCACAAACAGACTCCTGCAGGTAGGCATAACAAATTTAGGTATCTCTATTGTCAGCTGAATCTCTGGAATTCAGGAATTTGAACAGCTTTATCTGCAAAGGCCGTGGCACTGCCACAGGAGCATAGCACTCATAAGAAGTGACTTGTTATGGTTTCCCTCCTATTCAACAGGCTAACAGGAGGGAAGCACAGCACAAGCTCATTCATATCTGTTCCTCAGGAGTACAAGCATGCCTTGCATACTCTGTCTTCAGAACCAGTCAAGCAGAAATCACCAGCAATTACTTTCACAAGAGTTACAGAAGAATGATTTTGGGCTTAGGGTCATTTTAAGGCATAGCTATATGATCAGATTTAGATGGTCATAAGTTAACTCCACATTTTATGTCACCTCAGGTTCACATAGCATTTAGACAGAATAACCTTATTACAGAATAACATGTGAACTAAAAATTCACACCTCTCAGTTTATTCATGCAGGCTCAGTAAATGGCAAACTGGGCTATGATCCAAGCTGGAACTGGCCTGTGCTGCAGAATCTTGGGCAGAGAGGGCATCAGATGCCAACCTTTATGTATTTAGGTACACTCAGATACTTTGGTGCTGACCCCCTCACTGCAAAATCACCAGGAATTTGGTACATTGGAACATCAGGCAGCTAAAGACTCATGAAGCACTGAGAGAGCATATCTACACAGAAACCTTTTGGCAATCCATTTTTGACAAAAGAGAAGTTGCCTTTTATTAAGAGAATCTAAACAAAAAGTAGTAATTTCCCCAAAAGCTTAATGTTCTGTAAATATCAGTTCCCTGAGCAATTTCCTTAAAAAAATTCAGATAATCTTATTACTCATGTGATCTGTGCATTAAGTCTCCTTTTAACTTCTCCACTACAGCACTTCTGTAGGAATTGACCGTAATAAATGTGATTATGGATGCACTTTACACAGGTATAGCTCCTGATATAACTTATCCATTTGGTAGTTAGCTATTCTTTTAGTCTAGATACTGCCAGATGACTGAGCAAGTTCTTTGAGCCTCTTCCCAACGTGCCTCCTGTGTGTATGTGTCGTGTCTGGCAAAATCTGTAGTGTCCACTGAGAGAAAGCAGACATGGAGCAGATGCTCGACTGCATTTCTTTCCCTGCTTGACTGCAGGGACTGCTCTGAGAAATAAACAATCCACTTGGTAAAACAAACTGCTGCAAATGCTCACTATGGCTTCTATCATTTGATTATTACCTTGTTTATACTCTTTTCCTAAACAGGTTTATTCAAATTCCCCTACCAATCTATACACTCCTGAATTTTTATCAGCTATATCTCTTCCCTCCAGGCAGAGCCCACACTTCCTTTTTGCTACAAGACTTTTTTATCTACACATAGGATTGGATTTTGTGTTTGATTTTGTAAGGTACTTATTCTTGGAATTAGTTCCTGCTTTTTTATTAAGGGATGGCATGTTCTATAAAGTATTCCATCTCTAAATCAGACAGTGAGAGAAAAAAAATGTGATGTCCTCCATTTTCAGATTTGAAAGAGCAGCTGATGTCAGAAAGGAAGATAAAAAAGTTGACCTTATAACACTCTGGTTCATGATGATGCTGCCTCTTAGTCTCAATGTCCAATTTATCTCAGAGCACATGCAGGGTGAAGACTGCAAAGTAAGACTAATGGGTATGGCAGAAACATGTGCAGTAATTCATCATCATAACAAAGCATAACACAATTATCAAGAATTTCCTGTAGATTTGCCATGATTACATGGAAACAAATTGTTTCGTCTGCTCAGTTAGAAGTGCAAGAATACTGAACCAAAAACCAGAAAGGGATTGTTGCCACCTACATACACAAATTACCCTTTTAGGAAATGACAAATGTACAATTTGGTTTTCTTTTTGGGTTTGTACACTGAAATAGTATTCATTCAGTGCCTGGCCAAATGGGTCTCTATGTTCTGCAGCAGGACACATCACAAAAAACAGGAAGAAGAGGCAGCTGGCTGCAGGGTTTGAGGAGTTAATGGATGCTATCACAACATCTTTTTCCTGCTTGCCAAAGCCTTTATTGCAGAAAAAAAAATTCAAGTAGAATGAAGGAAGGGAAGCCTTTAATTAGTTGGAATTTACTTATTAAAAAAAAACAAAACAACTTGTCTCTGCTTGGCATATCTTCCTGAGAAAAGAGTAACATCAGCATCACTTTGTGACTAATTTGGTTTGGTCCTGTTCCTGGTGTTCAGCTACCTGGAGTACAGTTTAGGCTGCTGTTTATTTGACTCTCCTCCCTGAGGACCACTCTTCTGTAGGAAAATTAAAGCTATGCAATGCTTACACAGACATTTCTTGCACTTCTGCTGGAGAACAAGACCATTCTGAATAAGCACTAATAATAGACAACACTGCAAGTAGCTGCTTGGGGCTCACATGCTTGAGAAACAAAATATTAAAGGAGAAGTCACTGCTGAAAGGAGCAGATAGATTGTATTTGCTATCACAGATCTCTACTGTGTTTCAGTGATCATGCCACTTAGGTAACATGGGACTTTGAGAGCTAAAGTCTAATTAAAATAAGTGGGCGTTATATAACCATGCTCAGAAGGCAATTTTTCTGCAATATTCCTTGGTGACTAGAAGTTGCCTTTCTTTAAAGCATTTACACAACTCAGCTCTAGCAATTTAATGGTTGGAAGATGATAAGGAAATAAATTAGATTTTGGTACACAGCAGTGAAATTAATTTCAGGGGCATATGTAAGGCTTAGCACTTAAGTCCCATAACCACATCACGACCCATATCAACTGGAAGGTCCCAGTTTTTCAGGGAAGGCTGCATAGCACACATCACACAATTGCTTTTTAGAAGATGTCATCATACATCATGACAAAAGTCATGTTTCAGGGAATGCCTTCACTCCACCAGGGTATCCATTATGGTCAGGGCTGCATTACTGAGGTTCCAGGGATGCATCTGGCCCAGGGAGGGAATGTAACCTTCCTGTCTTTTCTTTTGTTTTAATTGGTTTGCTTTTGTGGTTTTCTTGATCTTTTTCCTCAAATAATTTCCTTTATTGATCTTGTCTTTTCTCATTTTTGTCTCTTTCCTGGTTACTTCCAGATTAGCACCAGGATGGAAGTCCCATGGGGAGCCCCACTTGGCCCCTTTCTGCTAAGTCCAACAGCCAGCCTTGGCAAAGTGAAGACATTCTGATCAGAAGCAATGGGGGGGAGCATTGGTGGGGGGGGGTCTATTTTGGGTGTCACAGGTTGGTGATAATGTGTCACACTACTGCAGCCCAGGTAATGGTGCAGTCACTGTGCTCTGCCAGCCCTTCTCTGAATTACAGCCATGAAGGAGCCGGGTAAGGTGCAAAGACACCTTAGTTCACTCACTCTGTCTGAGCCTGGTTTGCCAGAATTGCTTCCTTAAGGAATGCTGCACAGAACTCAGTCTCCAGGGAGGGGGAGCCTGCTGCAATCAACCTCATGAAGGAAAATATATCAGCCTCAAATTAATTTCACTGTATGGATGAATTCTGCCAAGTTCCTGGAATTTTCACAAACCAGTTTCATCTACCCTTAATTTACTGATCTACTTTTTAAAATGTAAACAACTTTCAAATAAGATTTTATCGCATTTGGATATAATTCTTGTCATGTTCTGTACTTTTCTGCTTCGTTTCCAAAGACTGTGATGATTAACTCATGCATTATGTGATGCCATGTGTAATGCTCCCTTGTGACAATAACTCAAATTGCTATTTTCATGCTATCTTCCTGTCTCTCACTCTTGTTTTATTTTTACTCTATCCTCTTAATCATTTGAATAGAAATATTTTCAAGAATATATTTCTGTCTCCTTTTGCCAATTGACTGCCAGCTCACAGTCTAGAAACAGACTGGGTAAGTGGAAACATCCAGCTCCCACAACTTTGCTTCCAGTTGCTACAGAGCTCACTTTCCCAGGAATTCTCCTGGACCTTCATCTGCAGAGCTCAGTCACTCATCAAAACATCAGCAAGTTGTATGGGAACTCTTTGAATGCCTGGGTAGCCAATGAGGCATACAGCAAGGGTTCAGCTCAAGCAATCTCATAGCTTTACAACATTTTTATATTCAAAAAAGGATTCAGTACTTTTAAACCTTCATTCTGGATATCAATAGAGAAAGAGAGCTTGATCATGGATGAAATGGAATTATTATTTTGAATATTAATTATTCTTAACGTGAATAAAGATGCAGATAAATCCATTTCATTTTACCATTTGAATAGAAGAAACAGGACTAAAATTTAAAGTCCCATAATTCTGACAGTGATGTAGGAACTCATATAACATGCATGGAGAACCTACAGCAATGGAAAATCCTGAAAAATCTAGGAGAGAAGAAAGTGACAGCAGAAGACATGCAATCAAGAGAAATCTGAGGTTTCTCTTGAATTCTAGTTGTCCTTGATCGCATCAGTAATAACCTGTTGCTGTTCACAAACTCCATATCCCAAATCTGTGTAGAAAATGGTAAGAAAACTAAGGACAGGAAAACTCAGCTTTCAGGAGCAGGCATAATTTAATCACCTATTTTCCACCAAGTGTTCTGTGTACAATTGTCCCAACAAAGGAGAAACCAGAATAAAACCAGAAAAGTCCATGCAAATAGATGTTTGAGGTTAATAACCCTTGTGAGCCTATCCAGGGCTGGCACCAGAAAACTCTATCATTCCATAACAAGAAGTACAGTCTAAAAAGATTGATTTAGGTTTTAAGTCCACCTCCTTGTGAGAGCAGGACTGTTCTGAAAATACTCTAAGCAGTAGTTTCTAGTTTAGCTTTTAATACACAAAGCAATGGCTTTGCTGTTCCTTGTCTTGAAATCTACACAAGTTTGGAATTCAGTATCCACTCCTCAGTGGCTTTTGCTGTTCTCCACTTTCGGTTGCTATATATACAACAGAAAACTGCAATTTACATTAGATGACCCTGTATGAGTGTGCTCAATCAGTAAAAATGTTTCCTGCATATAGGGGCTATATGGATGCAGCCTCAATAGCTGCCAGACTTTGGGATGGAAAAGGTGTTTGTGTCTTTCACATCACAACTTGATCACCTGTTCTTTAATCCTCTCACTCCCACAGAGGGAGCACCCCAAGGAACATCTCCAGCCAGACTGCTCCTCCTTGCTGTCAAGGTCACTTTCAGACATTGGGAAATATTCATCTATCCTTAGCCAGTAAACTGAAAGACATTTCACTTTCTTTGTACATCCTCATCTAATAATGTTTCTCTCTGAATTGCCTCCAGTTCACTGCACTGTTAATTAACTTTTATGCACTACCAGAGATGAATGCATCTCAGCAGTGACTTAAGTGATTTCTCTACAGCTTGTGTTTCAGTTTCCATTCATAAAACACTTCAACCTATATTAGTCAAAATTGTCCCCCTTTGTAGTATTTCTGCATTTCCATAGTGTCTCTCATTGTAAAGTAAAAAAGAACAGAGGAACAGAGGAAGTAAAATTTTAAATATCAATATTTGTCTTTGCCTGAAATACTCAACTTGGTTAGGGGAAAAAAACTCTATTCTCTGAGTGTTTGTCAGCTCTGTACATTCTACATGCCATTTCCATTATTAAACAACAATATCTGAGCCTTGCCTTAAATACCAATATAATAGGACCTTAGTTGTTTAGCAATATTGTTTTAAGTTGAAGTTTCATACAAAAAAAACCAACCCAAAAAAACCCCACATAAGCACTACAAAATGTGTCACTGTAGCAAGGTTTTCTTTAACAGCCTGCAAACAGCACACAGCTTTTCCTGCACATTTTAAGGACATATCTAGACTTCACAAGCACTTTCAATTTTATCACCTAATTATTAGAGAGACAATTTGCAAGAGTAAACAGTTCATACACCATCTGAAGCTCTTAGCATGAACATGGATATAAAATTATTTTGTTACGTAATAGCAGAACGTGTGTGACTTACACAAATGTTGAATCATTTAGAGCTTAAAGCTGAGGTTTCCCACACTGATGGTGTACAGATTTCTGTCAGTGGTCTGCAGCTGAAGGTTTACTGTTGTCTGGGTACACAGTATTCATTCCCTATGGATAGAGGGGAGAGAAGAGATTAATAACAAACAAACGGACCAAGAAAAAATACTTTAGTTTATCAACAGCAGTAAAATATATTTTGCTAAAGACTGTAACCCTACAATTTCTGTTAAGAATGTTTGCATTTTATTATGATTTTGTCAAACATATTGTTTATACTGAAACTTTATTTTTCAGACTGTTTCCTCTTTTCCAGTCTATCCATTTAGGAGAAAAAAAACCTACACAAGATGTTATTTATAGGGTATTCTCAACAGGCAAAACTCCCTCTCAAAAACAAGTAAAAATGAAAGTGTTAGCTGGCTTAGGAAGCCTGATGTCACTGATGATGGATAAAATGCAAAATGTGAATGTACAAGGACTTTAAGCAATAAAAGGGAGCAAAACAATTGCAACTTAGTATTTTGGGACAAAATCAGGAAAGACAAAACCATCTGATGCTCAAAGATTTCACAAAGAGGGATTTTACAAGTCCCTGAGCCTGCAAAAGGACGATCAGGGAAAAAAGACGTGTGCTGAAGGGAAGAACTAGCAGTGAAAAGGTTAAATGCCTTTTTTGCCTTTGTCTTCACAGGCAGAACCTGCTCCTGGACCTTTGTGTTGCTGCAAAGAAGAGGGGCACTCATCAGCAGTAGTTCAGAACTGCCTGCAGAATGGGCACACTCAGTGTAAGGGTGCCCACGGAGGTGTCCAACACCACTGTGAGGTGACTGCTCATCACCTGGGAGAAACTGCACTCAGGGGGGGATATAATGAGAGGAAACAAGGGTAATATAGGTCCATTTTAGGGGAATGATGGCTACAACAGATACCAGGCCACCACCCAACACCTAGGGACCATAATAAACTCAGTAAGTAGAACAGCAGAAACCTCATGAAGTTCATCAAAGTATCAACTTGGAGTTCTAAGCAAAATAACTGCAAATCTTTTGGACCCATTTTGGGAAAAAAATGTGATTTTTTTTTAGGATAGGCTGAAGTATGTTTTTTAAATAACATGTTCAACAGTTTTGGTTTGTCCTACTCCAGGTAAACCATGTCATATTTCAGTATACATCATTTCCATAAACAGTTGCTGAATTTGCACAATATTATATATGTAGAAAACATTTGGCCCTGGTTTTGTCAGAACTGCCTCTGTGACTGTCACAGCTCCCCTTTATTCTTCTGTCATTGTTTGCTCATCTTATTTAACATCATTCATTCTAATTTCCATGCTAATAAACTCAAATTAGAAGCCACAGATAAAACGAGAAACCAACATATACTACTACACAGAAAATAGACCTTCAAATTGCTGTCTCAAAAACACATTTCAAATTACTTTTTTTTTTTTTTAGCCAGTGGTGGCTAAAATCAAGTTCAGGAATACATTCAAGAATATTTGTTTATTTAACATAAAAACTTTCCACTGCCACAAAGTGGAGATTCAATTGCTCAACAATCACAACCAATTCCAAAGTTTCTCATGTCTAATGAAACCATTGCTTTAACTGTATTAGTTATCCAAGCAGTACAACTTGCACTGCAGGATATAAAAGATTCATGTCAGTAGAGATTTAAGCTCAGAAAAGTAGAACAATACTTAATGGTTAGTGAACTGCATTGGAATATTCCATAAAGCAATTTCTCTTTTTCTATGTCTGTGTTACACAGGGTTTTATTTCATCCAAGCCAAGTGAAAACTTCAAATACTTAAACAAGTTAGGGGTTTACTGCTACCCCAAAATTCAAGAAAAATGTGGTCATCCATATTTGTTTCATAGAGAAACTGCTTTCAGAAAAGCAAGAAATTGTGAGACTTCCTGGTTAGCCCTAAGCTTAGAAGCAGTAATGAAAAAGAATAACTCTAATGAAAGCAGCAGATTAAGCAGGAAGAACCTTTCCAGAAGTGTAATTCTGGATGCTGAAATACACTGTAGTGAGAAGCAACCTGCATGAAAGACACACTGCAGTTCTTCCCAAAGCCTCTGTGTTGGATTTCACCTTGTGAGGCAACAGTGAACAATGGAACAATGGAAACAATAATTATACTGGCATCCTACATTTCTGCTCTTTTAATAATATTTCCTCTCAAATATTTAATTCTACAGCTGCACCCTCTGAATATTTTAAGTTTGATTATAGAGTTCCTGCAACCTGTTTTATACTGTTTTTGCCAGGCAATAACCCAAAAGAATGAAAACAAGCTAATGGAGAGGTGCTGTGAGCATACTCACATGCCACAGGTACCTAACAGAATTTACAGTGCCTTCTATGAAATCTAATGCTTGGGAAAGTACAAAAAATTGATTTAGCCATCAGTCTTTTGTCTGAGTTCACCACAAATTTTCAATTTCCTCCAGTTACCTTAATGCTCACAGGAAAAAAAGCTTGTGTTCAATCGACACCTTTCATGTTTTAGTCTCATATTGTTGTGCAGCTCTTGATTTACATGCAGTGGGGTCAGGTAGCTCAAACCTTGCAAAACTGGGGGGTTTCTGCCAGATTTGATGGACAACATCATTCCTTTAAGAGCAAACAATTCTGTCTTCTCTAGCCTGTGGATTTCCTTTCACTGTCTATCATTTTGCTTTTCACACATATCCATGTATGTTTTCACCTAAGCATACTTGCATGGGCTGCAAGCATGTCCTGCTTCTACCTTACTCTACTTTTATCCCTATTCCATGTTGTCAGCAGCTGCCTGTTGGAACTACTGCTCCCACTGTAACTCCAAACCTGTTTAGGTGCACACAGCTCCCTGCCTCTTCAAAAATCCAGCATGCTCCTGTACTGGTTTATGCTGCCACAGGGATTTATGCAACCCCACACCAAACCATGTCAGGGAATCAGTGTAGATGAAACTTTAACAAGCAGAAAAGCAATGAGCCCCTTTATTCAACACTGCTGGATTAAGTCATGTTCAGGTACTTGTATTACTATGGGATCAGCATTAAAACTCTAGCTTCAGGAATTCTGACCAGCCCTGAAGTATCAACAATAAATGCTCTAAATATCCCTTAACACAGCAATCTTGTTAGAGATCACAGTGTCTGGAACAGGAAAGCTCAGTCCTCCCCAGCTTCAGCTTATCTGCATGCAGTCCAATTTTTTATTCCCAGAACATATCCTGGAAGCATCACAAGCACGTTATCTCAGAGAGAGCAACATCTCTGCCAGTGCCTTCTCCAGTGGGGAGGGTGATGCATCCAAGACTTGGGATAAGTCTTAACCCAAGATGTTCAGCTTAACCTGAAACAGCTCAGGAGCTTCTCCCATGGGTTCTCTTCTTTGTTATACACCCCTAATGCTCTCTGTTTTCCTTCTGTGAGCTGCAATTTTTAGACATTGTTGGGACAGACAAGAATCACAGGCCATTTTATTTTTGATACTGGTGTAGATCGACAGAAGAGAGACATATTTTGATCTTTCTCTAGACTTCATTTTTGTTCTTTAACAGTTTAAATAGATAGGCAATTTGAACATGAAGGACCTGTTGTCTCAGGAAAAACATGATCTTTTAAGTATTCTGCTCATGTGTAGTGATTCATACCAGGCCTTATGCTTTGGAAGGTTTGCAGTTCAAAATGTTAATTAACAGATATAGTCCATTTCCATATGACTTCCTCTAAAGGTTACTGCAACAACATTTCCTGAATATACTTTAACAATTTAATGGCAGCCTGGCAGTAGTATCATGACAAATAAATTTAAGTGACATACAGGTTGCAGTGGAGAATACAAAGCATAAGAAAGCAATGTACTTTTTATAGAGATGTGACATGAAAAACATTGACCTGTGGTCCCAAGTAATTTTCATAAGACAAAAGCTTTCATGGTAATAAAAACAAATCAGTCAATGTTCTGAAAGACTAATATAATAAACCATCAGGGAAGCTATTCAGCTGTGTTAACTCCATTTAACAAAAGAGGAGTCATTATTATTCAAACTTTAAGTACAAAGTTTGGTGACAACTTTAGCTGCACTATGACAAAGTGATTCTTGATTAATAAGAGATACTTCCAGAACTGGCAGTGGGACTCAACATGGAAGCACATGCTACCTTGCTGGTCATACTGAACAAAACCAGTTTGACATTAGGACTGGACTTAAATGACAGGACAGAATTGCAGAGAATCTGAAGATAGTGCATTAAATATTACCATACCCAAGAATTTATATACTGACAAGTGAATAGAACGTGAGGAAGATGGGATAGCGGTCAGGAGTGCCAATATTTTTTTATGGGATGAAGAAAAAGAAAAGAAGAGGAAAAAAAAGTACTTTTAGTCTAAACTGATTCTTAACAAATGGATACTACACTGTTTTTCAAGAGAAACAAAATTATGCTTCATAATTTTATTTTTGAGGTCGTATTGCTATAGCCACAGAATAAGGGAGAAATTAAGTGAATTACAAGCAATTTGGGGTACAAGTAGAAAAGAATCACAGGTTATGATTACAAACTGTGCTTTCTAACTGTGAGTTCATCCTTACACACACACTCCGCAGACATCATTTCTTGAGGAGCTGAAATGTTGTAATGATTCTTTTCTTTATGAACCTCACTCATTTGCAAGCATCTTTGCAGTTCTGATTTATAAATGAGACAGTATTTGGAAATATCAAGGTACCAAACAACTAGCTGGAAGTTTTCAAAATACTAAGAAGATCTCGTTTTTTATCCACCCCTTTCCTTATCCTGCATTGAATTTTGGAGACTTTACACACTTAACAAACCAGTTTGGTCTTTATCCATACCACAAGCAACTCCACCTAAACCCAGATGGGATTTTTTTTCCAACTGCACAAGGTCCACTCATTTATGCCAAACATAAACTGTCAGCCAGGACTCTGGAATATACCACAAAAAGTTGTGAACTATTTATTTGAGAAGGGAAAAATAGACATGCATAGAAGAATATTCAGAATAGCAGAATAGCAGAAAAGGTAGAAAAAAGGAAGATAATTGAAAGGAATGAGTTGTACAGGCAGAGCTGAAAAAGGCATTACAGATAAAGATATGCAACATCTCTACCTGATTAACAAAATATAAGATAGTCTATGACTGAAAGGGCTGCAAGAAACAGGAGTGTTTGAAAGTTGTTCAGAAGTCTTGTTCCTGCTGATGCAACATGAATGGCTAATTATGATGAATATAATACTGAGGTATTCCACTTGAATTCAGGTCTACCAGGTACCACACAAAAAAAATGGGAGACAATTTAATGCCCTATCATCTTAAGATATGAAATGATAGGGGTAAATAATGAAACAGATCTGAGAAAAAAAAAATCAGACAATACCCCTGTTATTTGATCTGTGTTTAAAACTAGATTGTGAATAAGTCTTCCAAGACTTCCAAGAACAGCAGCAGGTGCCACATTAAAATATATCATAGTAAGAAAAAAAAGACTTCACTCTCACAGAAGACAAAGCACTCAAGTATTCTGGACTGCAGGAAAAAATCCAGTCTCAGCAAAGATGAAAAACTACTATCCATCTTTAACCAAGTGTAATATTTAATAGTGACTGCTCTTTAAAATCTGAATGCCTTTTCAAGGGGAAATTTTAAATACTCCGGCATTTTTCACATCAGATGCCTTCAAAAAATAAAATTAAACCACCATTGTAAAGCTGAATTTACATAATGTAGATAAAAACAGTCATTTCAATTCCCTAGCATGGATGAATATAAAAAAGCATTATTTGATTGCAAAAGAAGTTTGTTTTAAGAACTAGTTACTCATGTTATTTATTAAAGCATTCTATATACCTATATCAGTTACTATCACTTGGATACATTAGGAGATCCTGTACTTGTTTATGGCAATTATTCAACTTTTCATGAAAAAGGCATGTCATTTACAAGCTTATGAGAAATTAATTTTCAAAGGGATTTTTTAGACTTACAAAAATAGCATATCATCCTTATTTTCGAGCCTCAACTTTTGCAACTGATATGAAATTAAAACAAAACACAAAAAACCCCAAACCCAAACATTCCAATATGATATTTTGTCATAGGCTAGTTGATTTTTTTTCTCTTACCATCACCCTTGGATCATCTCCTTGTTACAGATTTGAACACAGTGAACAGAGAGCAGCAGTGCAGCATCTGCCACTCTTCAGCCTACATCCCATGCTCTGCTTTTCCTGTAAGTCCAGCAGAGAAGCTCCCATTAAGAAAGTGAGAATGTAATAATATTTTTGTGTTTTTCTGAGGCCAATTGGCTGAGTTGCTCAGAATTATGGTGCCTGTATAAACCCCTGAGGGCTGGTTCTTGTGGCTTCTCTTGCTAAAGTGAAGAGGTGATGTGTCACCTTCCCTGCATCCTGTTCCTCCTGCAGAAGAAAAACCAGCAAGCCTGGCTCTCCAAAGCTCATTATCTCACTGTGCAACGTCTTCTCCCATATCTTTTCTGCCATCTCTTTCTTCCCCAGCATGTAAGCCAGCCAAAACTCAATCTTTTGGGCAGCAAAATTGGGTTTTTTCAGTGCTAATAAACCTTGAATCAGCTTAATTTACAAATATTACTCTGCACCTTTCTCCAAAGGGAACAAAGGAAGTGTGCAATCAGACACACTCTACTCTCCAAAATGAAAAACAAATACATAGAAGGATGAAATAGATCTCTTTATCAGTACTGCCATAGCAATTTAGAGAAACTATAGACAAACAGAATGTAGATTAACAGTGAATTCCTTTGCTCTAGAAGGAATTATTCTCTCTTGATACCACCTTAATTTGCCTTGAATGGAAGGAGAGGCAAAAAGGTCTCATAAAATCAGATAATCAAAAATAAACTTAATGAGAAAGAGTAGATGGATATTTGTCTTGCCATTTTATTGATTTAGCTTTTAACTTCTGCACAAAGACCTCTGCAAAACCTCAAAAAATTCAGCCAAGGATGGTATGGCTGTTGACCCCATTAAAGGAGTAAAAGGATTGCAATGCATTGAAGAATTTCAAATCCCCAGTCTCCTGGATGATTTGCAGCTCGGGAGAGCAGCAGTGGGACATCCTCTCTCCAGACAGTAGCTCCTGGAAGGAGGATCACAGTACCATGACCCCAGTCACAGTCATTCTGCAGAGATGACTTCCACTACTTTTCCAAAAACACTTCTCCAAAAAACCATTCTTCTTTGCCATAACAGAAGCCTTTGCAAGAACACACAAGTGACCTAATCAAAACTACCCCCAGCTACAGCATAGACGCTCTGCTGAAGTGCAACAGGAAAGAAGTAGCCACTGCAGTAATTAATATATTTATCTAATGTAACATGTCCCAACAGCATCCCAACTCTACTTTTTCCACCACAATATTCTCCATGACCAGGACAAAGCAACAGCCTCCTTGTGCCATATAACTTCCTCAGCCCAGCCTACTTTATGCCCAAATTCAAAATATACTATTTTTTCCAGTTCAAACACCATGAAAAATTAAAACAAACAAACAAACAAACCTTTTCCAAATCAACCGTAGCTATTCTACTGAACAATTTGACCTAATACCAGCCTGATTGATTCCTGTACCAGGGTGTCTGTGACATTGAGATGTTTTGAATTACCCTTATGATAGAAAGGGATAACTGTTTACAGGATATTATGTATATAAGCAGTTTTTCTCTTTTAGTCTTAGCTCTGTGAACAGGGCTAGCCCTAAGGCAAAGCCTAAGGCAGAAAGCGAAATACATTTTTCAAAGGCTGTTTGTTAATTGTTAAACTGCTTTCCTGTTCCCTGCCAGTTTTATCCTAACATAAGAACAAATCAATGTTAAGGCAGTCTGCCAGATGCTGGCCAACTCAGACTACTTTGAGCGTCCTCTCTCTTCCTTGGCAGCTGAAATCTCTCAGCACTATTCAAATTTTGCTCAGCATCTAGCAGCATTCAACCCTAAATGGGCTGCAATCTGCATATGAATATTTTAATTACATGCTGCTATGCAGAAAGAAAACAACCAGCTATGCACAGGCAAGTCAACTAAGAACTTGTAAGCTCTGTGACAGCAATGGATTTATAATTTCACCCTGTTTATTATGCCTTGGGCATCATTCTATAAAAGATGTGTCTAAGGCTAGGTGTCTTGCTTGAAAAAGAGAAGTGCAGTTGTTTTGTTGCCCTCCTGCAGTCAGTGCAGAAAGTGAAGAGAAATGAAGGATTTTTTCACACCACATGCATGAAATTCCTGAAGGCCATTGGACTGAAGGAGGATGATCAGTAGCTTTCAAGAAAGAAAAACACAGCATTTGGCAGCAAGAGGAAGAGGAGGGCAGAGAAGAGGTTGAGTGCCAGCCAAGTTCTGGTTTCAGACCTGGATCAAATGTACTGGACTGACATGAAGCACCCAACTCCTGCCTATTTTCCATGGTGAGACTGCACAAAAACAGTCTCTGATGGGGATGGAGCTCAGGCACCCTATTTTTGCATTTCACTTCCCCTTTAGGACTCTGTGATTCACTGTCTAGAGATGTGGACAACCAGAAGATAAAAGAGGAAGAGCCAGGAGTGAAATAGCTTGGAGGAGCTTTGTTGAACAGACAAAAGCTGAAGGAATAAAGGTGAGGGACAGGCAGTTATGGGGAGTCTACATGGAGACACGAGCTGCAGGGGGATGGTGAAGCTGCTAGGACAAAAGTGAAAATGGAGTGAGGTGACCCTGGCAGAGACATCCCTAAACTGCTATCAAATGGCCTCTAAGAAAGAGCTGCCCACATACCTGTACTGAAAAGAAAGAAGATCGGTAATCCAAGAGGCCCAAACAGCCTAAAAGAAATTTTCAGTGTTTTCTCCTTCAGTCTCACTCTGCAGAAGTTATTCTTTTAAACATCCTTCATCTCTTTACCAGCCTACAAACAGTGAGGTAAAGCTGGAAAATAAGCCTGTTTGAACAACAGACATCAAGGTGATTTAGGAGCAGAGAGAATTGCTTGGCTAGTATTTTTTTGTCTTTATTTTTAAATTAACAGTGAAAGGGAGGGAAAGTTTCTTGATAACAAAAATAAAAAACATCAATGCCTTTCAGAGCCATCACTATCTCATGTAAAGGGCCAGGCCAGACTGTAGGTAAAAGCTGTGGGACACTTCAAAAGAGAACAAATTTGACACTTGCATGACATTTCCAGTTTAACTTTGAACTTCTTCTTCCCCACTAGAATGAAAGGTTCATCAGCTACCAGATGCTTTTAAGAGTTTGGGGGAATGAAAAGAAGTATTTTTTTCCCTCTCTAGATGCTCTACTTTAAACCATCTACAATCACACTTTTTTCTTTTTTCTGGTGTTAAAAGCCCCTGTACTTTGTTTTAAAAAAACTTCAGGACTGCCAAAAAGAAAAAAAAATCAAAATTCAGTATCATCCTGCAGTCCTAATCTGCTTTTCATCAAAAAGCTTCTGTATCTTCTGAAAGCTTTGATGAACCTGATAAGAGACAAAGGTTGAGACAGAGACCAAGTGAATCTCAAGCACTTAGTGAAGTTTGTTCACTAACATTGAACAAACTGTGAGAGAATTGCACTGAAGTTTGTTTTAAGTTTGATGCTTGTTCATGTCCCTAAAGCAAAGAAAATTTCAGAATATTTGGTCAGAGACTTTAGGGGGTCATTAATTTTACTAGACTTTATTGCATGCACTCTATAAAAATAGCTAACAAGACTGAAAGAGCTTCCACACTTAACATAAATATGGTCAAACACTGGAAAACAAAATACACCTGAATGTTAGGATTTCCAGTCTAATGGACAATTCATGAGCTTGAACTGTGTCCCCATAGTCTTAGTAAACCTATGCCTGATAATTTTTACAATAGACAAAATATCATGATCAATTCAATTCTTGCCATCTATGGATGATACATTCCTCCTAGCGATGTCTTGGATGTCTTTATATAAATATGAACAACAGTGTTTCCATAGATCCTCTATGCTGTTTAAAAAAAAAAAAAAACTTATTAAAATATTTGGTAACAACATCCCCCTACAGCTTTACAGGGGGCAGAATGGCTGCAAAGCTGCCTGGTGCAAAAGGAGCTGGGGGTGCCCTCTGACAGCAGCTGAACAGGAGCCAGCTGTGCCCAGGTGGCCAAGAAGGCCAATGGCATCCTGGCCTGTGCCAGCAATGGTGTGGCCAGCAGGACCAGGGCAGGGATTGTCCCCATGATTGTCAGCACTGGTGAGGCCACACCTCGAATGCTGTGTTCAGTTCTGGGTCCCTCATGACAAGAAAGACATTGAGGGGCTGGAGCATTGAGGGCAACAGAGCTGGGGAAGGGTCCAGAACACAAATCCTGTGAGAAGCAGCTGAGGGAGCTGGGGGTGTTTAGCCAGGAGAAGAGGAGGCTCAGGGGACTTCATATTCTCTCTACAGCCACCTGAAAAGACATTGCAGCAAGGTGGGGGTCAGACTCTCCTAACACATATCAAGTGAAGGGACAAGAAGAAGTAGACTTAAATTGTGCTTAGGGGAGATTCAGATTAGATAGTAGATTTTAGGGTTTTTTCCACTGAGAGGGCTTAGGCATTGAAATTAGTTGCCTAGGGAGGTGGTGGAATCACTGTCTCTGGAAGTTTTCAAAGAGGCATCTGGATGTGGTACTTGGGGATATTGTTTAGGGGTGGTTACAGTGGTGCTGGGTCATCAGTTGGGCAAGATAGTTTTGAAGGTCTCTTTCGACACTGATGATTCTGTGATTTAAAGAGGTGGGGTTTTGAAATTATAGTAAATAGCAATAGATGGCCCTGACATGAGTACATGGCTGAATTAATTCCCAGGATTCTCTTTTCAAGATGCCAGTGTTAAGCCCCTTGAGCAAATTATCACCTTTATCCTCACTCTATGGCCATTAGTAAAGCCTTTATATTTATCAGCACTAGTAATCAAAAATCATTAAGTATAATCAGAGACAAGCAAACTTAATCTCTGGATTCAGAAGTGTTTGAAATCCTTGCCAAGAAAGGCCTCTCCCTCCTGATTTAGCATTAAGTTGCAAAATAAACAATCCCACTAAATTGCATTCTCAGCTTGAGCATCACAAACAAAACCCAAGTAAATGAGTGTTTATTAGAATGAGCTTGAGAAATAATGACTTCCCACCACCAGGCTATCCATGATGTATCTATAGATTGCTATCTATGACATCTCCATAATAATGTATTTTGTTACATGGAGATGGTTGACTGGTGATGACATGGATTTTCATCAGAAAGGACCTGAAAATTAAAACTGTGCTGTACATATTCATTTTCCAAAAAGTCCAGCTTGCAGAGATTGAATTAGGCACATGAGTTATTTTGGTTTTGTTTGAGGGGTTTTTGGCAGGACTACCTGGATACAGAACAGTTTCTGTTTCTTGAAAATTGGCCTAGACCTGAAGAAAAGCAGCCTAAAGCTATGCAGCAATAGGCATGCAGGGCTGAAATCCCTCTATCAGCACACACATTTGTAATTTTTTGATGGTACAGTCAGCGTCTTCCAGCATTTGAAGTGAAGCTTGATCACCTCAAAGTTTCCTCTTTGACACAACTTGTCAACTAGTTTAATTCTTTATATTTGATGTTTATTTTGTAAATGTTATGGGTTTCCAAGACATCCAGCATCTTGCAACGTATCATTGCATTTTTCCATTAAGAATGCTGGAAAATAAAACTGCCAGCTCAAATATGCTTTAGAGTCAAATTAACTGGTCACATCTCACTGATCAACGTCAAGGCCAATTAACTGTGAGTTCACTAGGTCCAAGGAACAAGTCCCAAAACCCAGAACATTCAGAATGCAGATGAACAGTAGATGTGGAGAAGCAAAAAAATAAAGAATTACGTGAATATCAGTTTCTCTGTGATTATACTATGCTCAGAATTTACAAGGGGGAATCTGGTTCAAACGCAAACAATATGAGAATGAACTTCAGAAAAGGGGACTAGGAAAAACACATAAAAATCTTCCCAAAAAGCTGATCTAACTCCAACTGACTTAGAATTATTAATTCTCTTCATTGAGCCCTTTTAGAAAAGCAAAATAGAAGCCATGCAGGCTTCCAGACTGAGCCTTACAAAAAGGTCAATAACAAAACATAACTCATTTTCTGGTTATCTCCATAGGACAACTGATAATAGTTGAGCATAATGTCTGTAAATTTTAAAGAAGCCTGAGACAGAGAAGCAGAAGGAGACAGGAAGCAGTGTCTATTTCTCACCCTCTATTACCTCCTTCAATGACTTTTAGATGTGGGAGACCTTGAAATCAAGAGAGGGATTTATCTTATATGGATGTCACTGATATGCATGCTTCTCTCTAGAAGTGTATCTTCAGCTAGTTACCTGAAGCTCTCTAGAGGAAAGAAATATGTATTTATAGGCAGGACTCATCCAACCTATTTTGCACATCTGCTTTACAATACAATAAGACTTTGTTCATGATAGTCCTGTTCCTTGCTGTCTGTAAAGGAAATCTCAATGATTCACTCAGAAGCTGAAGTTTACACTAGAGATCTCTAAGATTAGATATGCCAAGGCTTAGCCCTAGGGTCTATTGAAAAGCATACAAACTTGTCTGGTGTAGAGGAAAGTGAAATCTTTGCCAGAGGAGATGGCAGGAGTGTGTCAAAAAAAGAACTATGAAGTTTTCTGTTTGATGCCTGCAATCAAGGTGACATTTGGCTCACGTTGTGCAATTTGCCTGTTTGACCTGAAGAACACAGATCTACTTCTTGCAAAGCCCAGGTAGTTGGCCTGAAAGACATAAATCTGAAAAATAAATTTTCAGAAGGCTGAGAAGGGCAAATCTCGCTTTCCAGACCAGTTACAACCTTTAAATAATCCCTTAAGGTGGTCATGCCAGGGACAGCACTCTTAGTCATGTAAATGGAAAGACCCAAGATTATTTTAAAGAACAAAGCAATGTCCTGGCTCATGAGTGTATGAAACATACTAGGATGGTGCTATTAGCACTGAAAGGATAGTTTTCAGAAAGTCCCTGCACTTACTATTACTACTGGGAGCTCCTCTTTGTGTATTGCATTTTGGATTGCCATGCCTCCCCAGGAAAGCCACTATGAATGACACTCTGCAAGCCCTTCACTTCACCAGGTATGTCCTGTGAGACCCAAGACATTTGTGGATGTAGCCCAAACACCCATCTGTGGCTTGGACCTTCCCTCCAATTAGTTTTGGAAATAAAACGTCTATAGATTTTTCAAAAATGCATCTTTATACATATTATGAATTTCAGAATTTCTATCAGTAGGTAAAAAAAGAAATTACTACAATCAAAGTTTTATTCCCATGCTCTTTACTCCCACACAGTACACTTAAATATTTCCTCAAGTACATTATCAAATACACAATAAAACCCTAGCCAATCATAATAAGTGATGAGAGAAAAGTGTCCTGGCAGGTGTCTAACAGAACACAGTCACTCAACAGGAAGTGTCTGGTGCCATTTAGTATCAATTTCTCTCAAGCTCATTAATTTTTTTTCAGATTTCAATATCCAGAAGTAATCAATTCAATTTTTTTCCAGTTAATAAAATTTTTCTTCCTTTTGTCCACAATTATTGACAAGACTATTATCTAAATGAGTATTAGCTCTTTCTTAATTAGCAGGCAATTCAGCTGTGACTTGCACACAAAACCTTGTCTATTTTAATAAATGGTTACATTGCTTTACCAGTGCTGAGCAATTAATTAACTCAGAAACTGCATTTGGTTTTTTTTGCATTTTCCTGGCATTTGTTTTGTGTACTAACCCATGCCACAGTCACATTGACTAAGAGTTTTATTCCAAATCGACATTGTTTATGAAATATATAAAAAAAAGAGTCAATTGTTGGCTTGGAACAGGGATTCTTCTCTGACACTTATTTTTCCTACTCTTCAAGAGCAGCCAGCTGATTTCTATCTGCCTAAGTCATGGGCTCACACGTCTAGAAATCTGTATAACTCAAAACAGTACTTTGCTTTCAGATCATTCCCCCTGATTTCCTATGCTTGTTTTGTATGTATAAACAAGGCCTGGGACCTCAGACCTGATTCCTTACAGTCATTCACAGCAGTGAATGCAATGCAGGTCTAAGCCTTCACAGAAACTGCCCATGGTATTTGTCATCTTCCACAGGCCTGTACTAACTTACACCAGCTTCAAACCTTGCTTAGGGTATTTTACATTCACTTTGGCATAGCATGCATGATTACACAAGCTGCAGGGCAGAAAAGTGAATAATTCAGCCCTGTCTCCTCCTCCGCCCACATCTTTTATTTGTATGTAAAGCACCTACTCCATTCCCAGAGATATATAGCTAGGTAACACAAGCAAACTAATGAGGTATAGCCTTGGGGCGTGTCAGCTCTATGTGCCTTAAAAGTGCCTACCTTTCCAAACATAGAATTGCTATTCAAATATTGCTCCTGGCTTTGTTAACTAATAATAAAACCACATGAAAATATAGCACCGTGTCACCCACTGTTTATAAGCTCCATACAAGATGAATAGGTAGCTCGAGCGGGCAGCCTGCGCACTCTGTCCTGCCTATTAAGGGTTTTAAGATCAGTTTTTTATTATGCATCTCAGGAAATGTTTGTCTTATCAATGAGCACTGTGCATAGGCTGCCAGAGCATAATGCAGTCCCTTCTCCTGTGGGGTTGTTTTGACTTGTCAACTCAAGTAGAAGAATGCAAGTAATTTATATGAGCATTTTGCATTAGACTATTGAATGCATTCTGGTTTTAATTAGGAGGAACAAAAATTGGTTGCAACAAGATCTAAATGCCTGTTGCAGCTCAAAGGATATCAAGAGTTCTCACATTAAAAGTGGCACATTGCAGCTGATTCTGATTCATGGCTGTCTACTCTTCAGTGGATGCTTCAGATATTTAATCTGTGCACTTCTCTTTTATCACTGTGGGCCTGTCTTTCCCCTCTCTACATCCATATGCATTCTATTGGCCTTGAAGCTTGTTCTGAATCATTCTGCTCTGTGATTTTAAAGAAATTCACACAGCTCTTCAAAAGACACAAAGTGCTTACCTCTATTCCAAATCCTGAGCATCAAATAGAAAGATTTAACATGGGATGTACCCATGCCAATGCCAGCATTGTCCCAGCAGCAAGGGCTGTCTTGTAATGGCGCTGCTCTGTCTATATCAATGTCACATAACAAAACAGTAACAAGCCTTCAAAGAGTGTCTTTCCACTAGGCATTTAAGGGGGCTTTATAAATGGCAGTTTATTCACAGATGCATAAACATGCCGGTGATAGTTATCAATGTTCAGATAACAATTCCACAAGTTAAGAGATGTTTAAAGAGAGATGTTTAAAGTTACATAGCAAGAGAGCTGGAAATAGAGCACATACATTCAACTCCTGGCATGGTGTTTGCTACTTAACAATCTTGTCTTACACCCACAACTTGACTGGAACAGCAGCAGGATGCAATTTCAGTGCATAGACCCAAATTTGCTATATTCCATGGGGCTAGATCCTAAGCAGGGATAAACCACCTGAGCTCCATTACAAACAGCTTGCTTGGTCTTCAGCATAAGTAAAAGATTATTATTAAATTTTTCTATCAAGCACATAAATATAATTTAGAGCCTGTGCAGAATGCTCTCTTTTAGTAGGATGACAAAGACTCTATGTAGATGAAGTCTCTTTCACTATACTCTCAGTTTATTAGTTAACAGCATTCTTATATGACTATTAAAATTTTGATCAAATGGGTTTTTTTACTTAACCATGCTATTTTTATTCATATGTTAAATGCCGTTTCAATGACAATTTATTTTCAGAATCACAGAATATTTTGAGTTGGAAGGAACTCACATGGATCATCCAAGTCCAACTCCTGGTCCTATTTTACACACAGAGAAACCGCTATTTATTGTCTGAACAAGCTTTTCTAGAAGATTGATCTACCATACTTTATGAACAGGTAGGTTTGATGGCTGGTAAAGTGAATAACCTTAGAAATTGGATGGCGTTCCCCACTAAGCCTCACTAAAGTTCTAGTATTATCATGCAGGCACATGTGTGCCTTAACCCCACAGCTGCCACTCAAAGGCAATCCCACTGAAATAATGATAGCTGCAGCGTTCCATCAAAATGTAAATTCCACGGCAAAAGACTGCTGTGACAAATGATAGGAGCCAAGGAGGAAAGTCCGTGTGGGATCAGGCTAAGGAGCCCTGACTCTCTCATCTGTCGCTGTTATCAGTGCCCGAGGAGTGGTGCCGGGGCTCCTTGGCCCTGCTGTTGGCATGGTCCAGCAGAGACCGAGCAGTCACTTGTTCGCCCAAGCTGGAGAGGCACTGTGAGTTTACATCAGCACCTTCGGCTCCCGAGCCTGCACTGAAATAAACATCGCTCTGAACTCGGACACACGGCGCGAAGCCTCTGGAGCGGTCACGTCGCTTCGCTGGTGCCAGACGCTCTTTCCAGCGCTGGCTGTGGCTGCTGTTGTGAAGGCGGCCAAGAGAGGGCAGCCGGCCCTTGGCCGCTCCACTCCCGCTGTCCAGGCTGCCGGGGGCTGTGCCCGATCCCCGGCACCCACCGCAGCCGGCCCGTGGCCGCTCCGCACCCCGCTGCCCTGGCTGGCCTGCGCCCGATCCCCGGCACTCACCCGGCCCTTGGCCGCTCCGCACCCCGCTGCCCAGGCTGGCCTGCGCCCGATCCCCGGCACTCACCGGCCCTTGGCCGCTCCGCTCCCCTCTGCCAGGGCTGGCCCCCGTCCGATCCCCGGCACTCACCCGGCCCTTGGCCGCTCCGCTCGCCGCTGCCCGGGCTGGCCTGTGCCCGATCCCCGGCACTCCCCGCAGCCGGCCCTCGGCCGCTGCGCTCCCCTCTGCCCAGCCGAGCCCCGACGGAGCGGGCTGGCCTGTGCCCGATCCGCGGCCCTCACCGGGCACCGCACCCCAGCTGTGCCCCAGGAGAAGGGCATTTCTGGCCTGGCTGCACAGGTGTCCCTCATGAACTGGGTCCCATGCACGGATGAACGGGCACACGAATTACTTTGTCCAGAAATACCTGGTTTTATTTAAAAGCGAGATGTATCAAAAATAGCCCTGGTGGATTTCACGCCTCAGGTGCTCGGGGAAGCAGCGTGTGTGCTGGTGCTGAGGCTGACAGGACACGACAGGTTTATTTGCTTGCCCTTCTTGATATAGTAAGTGGCATTTGATAAATCGTTGTCAGACCACTGAAATCTAATAACATGGATCACTACAAGATGATTGCAGCCCCCGAACATTACTGGCACCACATGAGTGAATAATAACCTTGCTGTTTTTGACAAGGGGATACGTAATCCTCAGGGTATTCAGGGACAAGGTGTGATTTCCAAAACTTGGTCAGGAAAGGCATTAAAAATTATAATGTCATTGGCTGAGAAGCCTTCCCTGTGGATTTTAAAGATTTGTGACTATGATAAATAAAATCACTCTCTTAATCAACCCTTTCCAATATAATTTATGAATGCTCTGTTCAAAACAGCGTATCATAACAGTATGGAAGAAGGTTAGTGTAGACACACTGATGCATACATACATACTAAAATACAGATATTGCCAGTACAAGGATAAGATAAAAGCAAACTGACATAAATAAAATCCCTGTAAGGACATTTTAAAATTACAGTTTCTTAACACAATGTACCTGCCAAAGTATTCAACTGATTTTACATTATGTCAGGTAATAGCTAGCAATGCTTTCAGTAAAAAAAGGAAAGCTAGCAATCAATGGGTAGAAACACAATTCACCATGCTTGATAGGTGAGCTAGCAAGGCAGTAACACCTCTGAGAAAATGTCAGGAGTGATATGTGCACACTCGTTCTGTCTTTACTGCTGAAGGCAGGCCTGCTTTCAAAGGCAAACTGACACTATAATTACAAGCTTTTTAAGTGTTTTCTATTGACATCAGGCAGAAATTATCAAGCACAGTCCAGCAGAAGGCAGGTAATACTGACCAGTATTTATCTTCATATTTTGCACTGCAAAAAACAGATCTTAAAGTTAGACTGGATTTCAAACCTCAAAAAGCTTTTCATCAATTGCAAATAAGAGAAGACATACACATATATAGATATCTCCTTCAAAAGAAGCATGCTGAAAAATGCTACTAGATCCAATTTAAAATCCTCTTATTTTTAAATAATCTTCATAGCAGAAAACCACAACACATTTAAGACCTGGAATAATCACTAATCTGTACAAGTTGAAGTGCAGGAATTCATGATGCAAAAACTCAACTGGGGGTTAAGTTTTGCCTGAAGCAATACCTGCCAGTAGTCCCACTGAAAGCAGAGCACACTCTCAGTGAAATGCTATTAGGGAAAATGACAGGAGGAGAAGAAAATCTTAAAGCATCCAGTTTAAAATTCTCATAATACCTTTCGCAGGTAGCCCTGACTGCTGCCTCAAGTTCCCACCACTTGTGCCAGCACCTTATGCCCTTGTTAGCAAAGCCACTTCTCCCCTGCCTGAGGTTTTGCTCCCATACCATATCAGCACCCACCCTGAATCCTCACACCATTCCCCCTGGAACCAGCCCCAGGACCAGCTGCACAAGCTGAGCTCTAATTGGGCTCAGCAGAACACAGCAGGCAGTGACCTGCCCCACAGGTATGGTCCCAGCACCTCTCCTGAGAATAAAGAGCCAGGATGAAGGCATTCATGAGGTTCCTGTCCAGATTCAAGCTGGACCTGAGGACAAATGCCCTGGGAACGGTGGAGAGCAGCAGATCCCTCCTGGCAGTGTTTTCAGGCGCTGGAAGGAAGCAGGTGCAACCCTGGGCAGCCTCTGAAGCTCCAATGGTGCTTCCTGTCAAGGAGGATGCCCTGATGGCTTGTTGGGCATTGGCCTACTCACTGAGGCTGAAAAAAGGTCCCTGTCTGTTCAAATTGGGTGTCCCCATACATCTGCCATTCTACTGTGGATGTATCTGAACCCCTTCATATAAAAATACCTTGGGTACTGAAAAAAACCTCACCTCAGAACCCCTCTGTTTTCAGACAGGAGAACAAACTGAGTGACAGTCAGCTGCTCAGAGTCAGACCTTTGTGACAGGAGGGCAGACAGACACTGTTCTCATGACAAAGTCAAAAATCTAAAAAGAAAAAGGCAGCCACATACTGCAAAGTGATATGTGAAATGATATCTGAAACACACTCAATTTCTCTATAACTATTAACATGGGGCAATTATTACAAAGGAGTTTATCCAGAGATGCCAAGACTGTGCTAAAATCAGTAATGAAGACAATACAAGCAAGTAGATGGTGAGATCCCCAAGGACAGGAGTAGAGGTCCTTAGGAATGTCATGGAAAAAGGTCAGAAATTACAGCTGCAAGATCAGGATAAACATAGCCATCTACATTTTGCTTTTATGTTTTCCTAGATAAACATATCTATAAGTATGTGTCAAAAATCATCTGCAAACTCATGGCAGGTACCATGTCATATCCATATGACACAAACAGGTTTGTAAGGTTTGCCTTTCATTGTCACTGGCATTGAGACAAAAGCTGCAACCTGCCTTATTGTGGAGTTAATCACAGCCAGGCCTAGAGAGACACCTTCTGCATTGCCCATGACTGACAGGTATCTGATACATCAGGAGAGGGAAGGGATGCTGGCTGAAGAGCTCAGTGTGACCCAACAACCTTCCCCTTAACCCCAGAAAAATCAGTCATATTCTGCACTGCATCTGAAGGAGACCCCACCTGGAGAGCTGCATCGAGGTCTGGGAGCCTGATAGAGACATGGACCTGTTAGAGCAAGTCCAGTGGCTTCCAGAAAAGGGTCAGGTTTAGCTTAGATAGGAGGCAATTCATTTCTGTGAGGGTGTTGAGACACCAGCACAGGCTGACCAGAGAAGCTGGGGCTGCACCATTCCTGGAAATGTTCAAGGCCAGGTTGGATGGGGCTTGGAGCAACCTGGTCTAGTGGAAGGTATCCCTGTCCATGGCAGGGGGTTGGAATTAGATTATCTCAAGGCTAAGATTAGCTTTGGTGTAGCCAGGGCTTTAAATTGCATGAGTGAAAACTGCTGCTGTATTGGCTACATCCAGCTACTGATTTACAATGCTATTCCTGAGTATTTTAAAGGAAAATGAAGATGAGAAAAAAGGAAAACTAAATATTTCTACAGAAATTTTGGTTGTCTGCAGGACCAGAACAAATCATTTGAGTAGAAGCAATAAAAGAACAAAGTCATTAATGGGAAAGAGGTAACATGCATAACCATCTCAGAACTTTGGCCCTCAAAACTGCTTCCCCCACATGCAGCTGCTTCCCCTCAGTGCCTGTATGGAAAACATGATGTGGCTAACTCTGCTATTCAAAACTGCACTGCAGTTTAATGCCTAATAAAAGCAGTGTAAAATTTCCATACAGAGCTGAACAGATTCTTGCAGACCACAGAGGACAGGGGTCTATCCACTGGGGCCACTCTAGCTGAGTTACTGAGCAACTTTTAGATTTGTTGCAACTGTTGCTCATCCTAGAGACAGCAGAATAGCATCCTCAAGATAAAATTATTCCATTTTTCTTTCAGAAGATTTTACCTTAAAGACCTGCTGCTGTATAGTCTAGGTGTTAAATGAGAGAACCCACAGTGTTCTCTGAAGTTTAATTTGAAGAGTATAAGGGGAAAAGAGAACAGCTTTATGTCTGACTTGAAAAACATTCCTCCACAGTGTAGCCCAGTTCAGCACAGTTGGAACATTTTATTCAGGGACTAAACTAAAGAAGCTGATTTTTTGCCCAGGAGAGTTTCTGGAGATAAGCATGGAACAACAACAACAACAACAAATTTAAAGTACTTTTGGTTTGAGTCGTAGATGAAATACTTTTGATAACAAAGATGTGTGGGGTGTGTGCCCTGATCCCTTATCACACCCAGTCTTGGCTGGCAGCTGATGGGAACCCCACTCCTACAGCTGGTTTGTGTCAGCCTGAGGCTGTCCCAGGGTGGGGTCACCATGTACAGATAGCCAGGTGCAAGTTAGAGCTGTACAGATCAGAGCAAGATAAAACCCTTCAACAGTGATCTGCATCTCAAAGAAAAATCTCTCTTCTATTCAACAGACACTGGGGAACAGCAGGGGAAGTGTGAGTTTCATGGTTTTAGTCTAGCTATACCCACTTTGTAAAAAAAGGCAAGGAGGTGATTTGTGAACAGACTACCTAATTTCACTCATATAATAATATAATAACTTCTTCATCTTTGTTTGACCCAGACAGTTACTTCAGCTTAAAAAGAGACAGAGAGAGTTCTCAGGGTTAATAAATTTTATATCTATGTCAAGCAAGCTGTAGTTTCTGGTTTTCCTTATATCTTTTACTAGTTCTTGAAAGCACTTAAAAAAATAGGTTCATACATGTGGAAGGAGGCAATATGCCATGAACAGGATGGAGTAGTGCTTATGCACAGTAGTGCTGTTTACAATGGTTTTTGTTTCCATTGAACAATGCACAAGGACCTCTCATATCTCAGTGAGTCAGAGCACACAAGTGTTGCCTGCCTGTTCTATCACTTCACTTTTCCTTTGTTTCCCATCAGGTCTCATGCTTCTGGAGGTAAAGCCATGGCACAGAAATCCAGTCAAGGTTCATTCCACTCCAGCAATACAGCTGGGGTTGCACATGTCCTCAGCTGCAGTCCCCCACATTCTTCACATTGACCAGAAAAAGAGTACATTTCCCTTAAAAGATATTAACCATACAGGACCAGTTATTATTTCTCTAAGCTTGCCTGTAGTTTAAGCACAGCATCTAGGCTGTGTGAGGTATGACATTTGTCTCCTTAGAGAATGGGGGTGCATATATTGCACTGATCTCAACTCCACTGTTAAGATCCCTTTAACCAGCTTTCTGTGTCCTTTGGCACAGTTGCATAACCAGGTGTGACAAGCTATATGAGGAGGTTTCCATTCACAAATCTGACTTTGGCACAGAAATTGTGTTCAGGCAGGCTGTTCCATTTGTCCACAGCTTTTTTCAGAAGCTTTTGCATCTGTTTTGCAGAATAATTCATTGAATGTGATGCTAAGCAGCAAACAGGAAAAAAACCAAACAAACTAAAAAAATTAAAACATGATGAACGTATTAGTTTTCAACACAATGCTTTAGCTTGTGCTCTGAAATCTAAATTCTACCATGGAGACGTGGTGGTATCAGCCACAGACATAGCAAGCATGTTCTCTAAGTCTATTAAAATATTATGAAAGCCAGACATATTTAAAGAAGCTATTAACACACTACTGCTATACATTGCAGGCAACATTTGTAAAATATTAACTGCTTTATTGCTAATTTTGTTTTGAGTCATATATTGTTTAATTAGGATTTTACTCAGGAGCAGATGGTTTTCTTCATTAAATCATAACATATTCTACCCAAATGGAAGCAGCTGGTTTTTTGAATACACTATAATTTATTTCCTACATGCCAGAAACCACTCTAAAGGGAATCCAGACTATAATCATTCAGTTTGTTTTCACTGGAGCTTATTTACAATAAACTTGAAGTTTTTACAAAACAGAAGTCAAGTGTAGGGGACATTTGTCAGCAATAGCAATTTTCTATTATTGAACTTGGTACTAAATCTATATTGATGGAAGTACTTCCAGATGTGCATAAATGATAGTCATAGCATGCTATGTGTTGTATACAGATATTGGTACAAGAAAACAGCATGCAAAGAGTTTCCAAAATATATAACAGAACAGAAAAAGGACAAGAAAAAATGCTGGGTTTTGTTTTCCCATTTGATGACGAAAAACGAAAAAGAATCTTTGATGATAAGAAACATCATCAGAGTCCCAAAGACTTTCTCTGGCAGCCAGAATGAATCCCTTACAATTTCTCTGAACTGAGCTGCAAATGCCACATACACTAAAATGCTTTGTAATTCTTTTCAGTGCATTTAACAAAAAGGTTTTTTTAGGAAGGCTTTTTCTTAAGTTACAGGACTCCAGTCTTCTCTCTACAAAGCAGAGCAGAGTTGAAGATCCCAGATTACATTCTTATTGCTTCACTTACCATGCACTGGCATGCGGAATCATCAGACAGCTCAATTGTACAGGTAAGGATCAAAAGCTCCTGCTCTCCTATGCTGACAGATTTCTGATAGGTTCAGCCATTGAACCTATGATCTCTCTATGCATCTAAAATTTTAGATGTTCCTCAAAGCCTCTGGAATTACTGAGGGAGAGCAGGACT
Source organism: Ammospiza caudacuta (assembly GCF_027887145.1). Taxonomy (NCBI): domain Eukaryota; kingdom Metazoa; phylum Chordata; class Aves; order Passeriformes; family Passerellidae; genus Ammospiza; species Ammospiza caudacuta. The sequence continues at coordinate 51,620,123 of NC_080598.1, read as the reverse complement.
CCAGATGATAAGTTCCAAAAATGCACAGTTTAAATGTGGGTTGACACTTAGGCAGTTATCTTACATTCTGTGTAAAGTTTTACACCTTTTGGATCCTTCTTCATCCTTCTCTTCCCCCTACCTCCACTGCTCAGCTTTTCTGCACCCCATCTCACATCTCTTGATTTTTCCCTTCTTTTTTGACTGAGACTTCTTTGATCTTCTTGTCTGAGTTCAAATAAATTCTTCTACATACTGTTTCATGCTAAGTTATATATTATAAACACACAAACTACTCAGTAAACATCTAAGCAGGCATCATGCATGTATATGTGTGTGCATTAAATTTAAAAACGAGAAAGTTACAGCATTTATGAATATCCTATACAACCCTTGTTAAGAGAGTGATACAAGGTCTGGTTTTACTATTGACAAATTCCATTTAGATTCCACATTCCTTCTTTAGATTTGAAAAGAAAGTAACAGTCGATAAGCCTTATCATAATTTGTCTAATTTTCCAGAAATATAACTCAATATAAAAGTCTAGTTTTATTTAGGTGAAGCCGGGGTATCTATACAAAAGAGCATGTCAGAACAATATATTACTGTGATTCAATGCAGAGACAACCTCTGAAACTAGGAGAGGCATATCAAGATATATTTATCCATCAAAAGTTTTCCACATAGAACCCTCTACTGAGTTGCCTTAGTGTGCTTGTATTTTCTATTTTCGACTCAAATTCAGTTTAGAGAGAAAATGTTGTTTCAGCTCATGTTCTTGTTCACAAATTGCCTAAGCCAAGAGCTTGAAATTCAGTGACTGACATCTAAGTCAACATTCAGAAAAAGGCTTTCAAAAGAATTAGATTTTCTTTTGGAAACAAATTTGATTTGTAAAAAGTTATAGGACAGGAAAGCCTATTAATCTAAATTAAAGGACAGTAATTATTTTGAGAGAAAAAAAAAGTCTAGTTCTCAAAACACTGTACGACCGTGCTAGAAGTTCACGGAGCCTTTCATCACTTTGTCACTGATTCCATTAATGTGTACATTTTACCATTCCTTGTCTACCAAAATCTGAGAACAACATTTTTCAGATTTGTGTACAAAGCAGGTTTCTGTACCATCCCTTGGATGGAAGGGAACAGCACAGACAGATTATGGCACCTCAGTTTGGTATGGATGGGAATAACAGAAAGCAAGAGTGAGGTCAGAGGATTATGATTGAGAAATACTTCTGGAAAAAGGAGACATACTGGGTATTCAGCAAATGACCAAGCATCCTATTACACCCTCCTTGTTGTCTGCACCAGGGCTCTGCACGAGCCTTCTCACCTAGTAAAAAAATCCTGCTTTCCTCCATCCCTGTCTAAACAGCAGGATTGTCTTTCTCTGCCTTGCTTTTAAAACAGTTCTTAAAGGAAAGTATTACCTCAGGAAAGGTACCAAGCTCTGGAAATTTCTGTTCCCAAGATGACAGTTTTATATATTTACAAACAACTTAAAAGCAGAGGGCTGTTCTTTGCAACTGTAACCATAGGAACAGAGACCAGCACCTGCATTAATAGGGGACTGGGATTCCACTCTGCATAAATTACCTCAGCCAAAAAATGCTTACCTACTGAGGCTGTGCAATTAAATAAACATTATTCCAGTATCTCTTTACATCAGTGATGTGGAACAATCTCTTGCTGTCAGGGACAGAAGTAAAGCCCCACAAACTTGTGGTTGTTAAAGCCCCCAGATTTGTTTAGTTTTACAGAGAAGCCACCTCCCAGCTGTTCTTCCCATTTTGTTTTCACTTGCCTTTCTCTTTTTGATGCTCTTCATCTTTTACAGCCACATTCTTCACACTCCCCTTTCCTGCATTTCTCCTGCTTCTCTGCAAGTAATGCCAAGGAGAAACCAACCTTAATGTGACTGATTGTGAGGAGGGGTCTTTTAAGGTGACTTTCCTACTCAGAATTGCTGCTGTTCATGTGCACTATCCTCTGCTAGAAAACAAAGGATGATACAGTGTGCTGTGTCCTGACATGTATCCCCCATACTTTAGGATTTTCCATCTCCACTACTGGCTGAGACACCAGACTGCCAGTTTTCATCCCTAACAGTGAAATGGCACCACATGCCCTAAAGCTAAGGGCTCTATTCATGAAAAATATGCACTATGTGGTATCTGCAGCACAACAACATTTGGCTCACTAGAAAAAGTATTTATTTTGGATTACTCTTTTTAATGGAGGATGGGCATGAAAATAAATAAGCCCCACTGACTTCTTTCAGAGATAAATTTTCTTGTACTTCAAAGTAATAAAGATGTAACTGCATTTTTGAATGCATCTGGCAAACACAGATAGACTGATAGTAAAACTGGCATGCTGAAGTAGCAGTGATATGCTAAATTTGACATCTTCCTCTCACTAATGCATCTGGACACCAGAACCAATCATTCATAAAGTCTCCTTTGAGATTTGTGGAGATCAGGTTGAAGCAAGAGTCAATGGTTGTTGTTTTACATCTATTGGAATGTAAAGCCAAAAAAGATCCAAGTATGCAAGTACAAAGAATCTACTAAGCAAATTGTGTTGCAGTGTTAGGCCAACAAAAGCAAAAAGCAACTTAAAAATAATTCATACAATCCTATGTCCAAGTAATCAGAATATTCACAAAACATTTACCTTTTGAGCTATTTTTCATGCAGCCTCATATAATTTCCAGTTATTGGTCATGAAATTATTAGAGGATATAACTCCTTGTATTTTACATTTCATCTCAGTTTTTACTGCTAGAAAGTTAGAGAGGGGTAGATAAATGCTGCTAAACAGTGTCACTTCCTCCAATAAAAAAAGTTCAGTCTTCAGTCCCAAGTGTCTACCTGATCACCTTGCTGAAATTATATTAATTTACTCCAGGACTTTCTTGTGGTGTGAACCAACTACTTCCATCCAGGACAAAAGTGGAGCATAATTTGGAGACTGTTTAACTCCAGGGACTGGTTGCTTCAGGCAGGAGAAGCAGAACTGTGCCCAGCTGGGGTCCCTCCATCCTAAAGAGTCATTCAGTCATTTCCCACCAGGCTTTGAATCCCCTGTACTTTCCTGCCATCTCCAAGGGCAGGCAACATACACTTTGGTCTTAAAACTACAGGAACATGCCTCTGGCACACTGTGACACTCACAAAGTATTTGAGGAGCTGCAGAAAAATTAACTCCAACACCCTTCTTTCCATCTTCCCTCAAAAAAAAAAAAAAAAAGACATTTTGGAACAACAAGGAACATAAAGAAAACTGCTGTGGAAGGAACTGCAGCTATTCATAGTGAACAAACAGCATCAGGTGCCATTCACCCCCAACACCTCCTCTCTAGCTGTCAAATACGCTTGTGAAAAGATATTTTGAAGCGTGTGTGTATATTACCGGGAACAGCAGGGGATGCAGACTGTGCATTATGCTTGCACAGTGCTCAGAAAAACAGAGGCTCAGTTCTCCCACGATTTCTGAAAGCTGTCTTCATTAACCCATTCTTCAAGTCTCACAACAACCACAGACCCACTGCACAACAGATGCCCATTCCTCTCTGTATCATAGGCAAATTCTTCTCCCCACACTGAACACATAGCACACTTATAAAAGCTGTCTTCCACTCAGAAGCTTCAGATCTTGTACTTTTATATTGGCTCTTAATAGGTCTTTATGAGAAAGTGGTTTTTTTAGGACTTTTTTTTTCCTGAGAAATGGTAATTTTCTAGTTACCATTGGTTACCTTCTGTTCTTGTGATATGACAATTCTTGGAAAGGGATGGTTATGATTAGTGTCTAATCATAGTGTCTCCCACAAGCTCTTGATCCAGACTTAATATAGATTCATAGATTGTTATGGTTTAGAAAGGACCTTAAAGATCATCTAGATCCAACCTCCCCTGCCATGGGCAGGCAGACCTCCCACACCCTCCCAGGTTGTTCAAGGATTTATCCAACCTGGCCTTGAATACCAGCAGGATTGGGGCATCCAAAACCTCCCTGTGCAAGCTGTCCAGTGTCTCATCACCCTCTTGGTAAAGAATTTCTTCCTAATATCTAATCAAAACATCCCCTCTTTCAGTTTGTGCCCACTGCTCTTTGTCCCATCACTACAGTTCCTGACAAAGAATCCCTCTTTGGCTTCCCTGTAGGCCTGCTTCTGGTACTGGAAGGTTGCTGTGAGTTCTCCATGCAGCCTTCTCTTCTTCAGGCTGACCAGCCCCAATTTTCTCAGCCTCTCTTTGGAGGGGAGGTGCTCCAGTCTCCAGTCCTCTTATCAACTTCACAGCCTCCTCTGGACTTGCTCCAACAGTTCCATGTCCTTCTCCTACTGGGGACACCAGAACTGTACACAGCACTCCAGGTGGGGTCTCACAAGAGCAGGGTAGAGGGGAAAGGTCCCCTCCCTCAACCTACTGCCCAGACCCCTTTGGCTGCAGCCCAGGGCACGCTCGGCTGTCGGGTGTGAGCACATTGGCCAGCTCATGCTGAGTTTTTCATCAACCATGGCCCCCAAGTCTTTGTTCTCAGGGACTTTGTCTCAGTCACTTCTCTGCCCAGCCTGTGGGTGTGCCTGGGTTTGCCACAACCCAGACACAGGACGTTGCACTCACTCTGTTGAACTTCAAGAGGTTTGCATTGACCCACCTGTCCAGCCTGTCCAGGTGCCTCTGGATGGCATTCTGTCCCTCCAGTGTGTCAGCTGCACCACACAGCCTGGTGTCACCAGACAACTTGCTGAGGGGGCACTCAATCCCACTGCCCATGTCACCAGCAAAGATGCTGAATAGCACTGGCCCCAGCACCAGCCCCTGAGGGACACCACTGATCACTGGTCTCCACGTGGACAATGACCCACTGACCACAGCTCTTTGCCTGTGACCATCCAGCCAATTCTTTATCTACTGAGTAACCCACCCACCAAATCCCTGTGTCTCCAATTTAGAGACAAGGACATCATGAGGGACAGTGTCAAATACTTCGCATGTGAAAGAGCACATGCAGGGACAAACAAAGCAAAAAAAAAAAACCAAAAAAACCTCTGTCTTTATGTTCAACTGCTTGCATAGCTGAAGGAAAATTACCAGAAAAAGACTAGACCAAAAAGATCTCCAGAGCTGACACCACTCAGTTTTTGGACACACTGATCTAACTCATATTAAGCAAACTAAAGTAATAAGGAATGACCCCAGTGGAATAGTGTGATCAGATCAGTAGCAAGAATTTGGGGTTTTTTAAAAATACTATATTTATTTCATTGGTTATCTGATCTCTCTCCAAGCTAATGATGCAAATGCATTGCAGTTCAATGCAACACAGGGACTATCCCAATTGGAAAGGCCTCATTTAAAATATGCTGGCTAAGATCTTGTGGCCCTTGGTTGCATTGGGAATGCACAGCTTCAAATTAGCTCCAAAAATGCTGTACAAGAAAACCAGAGTCATCATGTTTACCACACGTTGCTGAGGGTTGGAGTAACTTTGTGCTTGCTGTTGCATTTCAAAGCATATCTAGTGGTTTTAAGTCCTGTTTACTGAACTGACTTCCGGGTATTTTCCATGCTGTTGGCAAGCCCAAGGATATGAGAATTAAGAGATATTTATTATCTTGTGGAACACCTAACTTTACCTCAGAAAGAAGATGAGAGCTGAGTTCCTACATAACATTTCCAAAGGCTGCTGACAATTTGTTTCATATTTCTGAATTGACTTTTAAAAGGCAGTTCTTGAAAGTAATATTCTCTTTTCCTTGAAATCTCAGCAAAAGTTCATAAGAACAGCAATAACAAAAGAAATGATTGAGCAGGATACTGCTTGATGTCTTAACTGCCTGCATCACAACCAAATTTTTAATCAGTGCAAGTTTATTTTGGTATAGAAAGAAGCCACTGCCCTTGCTGATCAGGGTTGCAGACTGAGGATGAATATGGATATCCTTTACTGTTTGAAATTAAGGGCAGTTGCCACAAGAAATCACCTTACCACTTCCTTACCACTTAATGCATCCTTGGTAGCTGCCCATTTGAGTGTCTCTCATTTGCCACAGATGCAAATAAAACACATTGTGAAGGATTAATTGCATACTGCTTGTCACATGAGCTGGTATCTGACTATGCATGTGATCTCATGTGCGCACTAATTGTGAATCAAATCATCACATCACCTTAACCCACCACATATCTTCTGACTGCATCAGGCCAGGGTGAGGACCGTGGTGGATTCTGTAGCTCAGCTGATGTGGGGTAAATCATCAAGTAATGGCAACACAAAGTCATTTTTGTCAATACTTTTAGACTCAATGAAGGCCCTGTCAGAATAATTTATTCCACATGGAACATTGCATATAATACTCAAGCTGTGTTTCAGCTCAAATTCTGCAAATGAAAATAGTTGTGTAAGAGGCATTGCCAGCACAATTCGCTCAAATTTCATGGGCCAGGCTCAAAATAAATTAAAAGATTGCCAAAAAGTTCTTAGTTTTCTTACTTGCCTCCTGGATTTCTTTAGCTTTTGATTTTTTTCTAAATCTCCTTAAAATATTTTCACTTCTTTTCCCCCTTAAACCCTACATACTGAAGTCATGCTCTTTAATGTAAGCACACCGAGATGCTTGAATTTTCATTCAACAGTGATTAGCAAAAACCTACTCATTATCATGAGGCTTTAGGTGAAAGTGTAGAAGCTATAAATGCAAAAAACAAGGCAACATTTTAGTAGCATGCAATTCACCAAAGTCATGTGTGAATGGGCAATAGAAATAGTAACACTTTAGAACAACAGCAGAGGATTATTTTAATCCACAACCAAGCATGACATTTTCTTGTCTGGGTTTAAGGGATTAAGAAAGTAAAAACAAGGCTGGTTTTAATAAGTTGAGATTCTAGTTTACAAAAAATGTCTGAAAAAACTTTGAACATTATCAATTTGTATTGCAACAGAAATAGATGGCAAATCAGTGATAAAATGTTGTCATTATAGAGCAAGAGTTCTATTGTCATTACATTGCAAAGGTTCCACATTGCTAGAGTTTCACACCTCCTTGATGTTTCTCATAGGCAGCTCCTCCAGGCACTGACTCCTCCTTGTCCTCACAGCAGCCAACTGACTCCAGGTCCCTCAGCCAACCAATCCACTCTTTTATAACACTCTTCTTATTGGCTACAGGTGCAGCCTGTTAAACTCAGGCCTGCTCCTAATCTCTAGTAATTGGCTTAGCTGTAACTCTTTAGGTGGTAAGATTACTTTCTATATTACCTTTATTTACTTAAATTCTATCCCCCTACAATAAAAGACAAACTGCAGTTACCCAAGGAGAAAAGACAGTCTCAGACTCTGGGACAGAACCTGAATTTACATCCATGAGCATTCACAAAAGCCAGGTTTAGCATCATGAACTTGACTTCCCAGGTACGAAGACACAGAGGCAGGCTCTACCAGCATGATCTAACTTAGCAACTCTTTTCAGGCCCTTGGAAATCTTTTTCTTTTAGGAAGGAAGTCTTAAATTACACTTAAAAGACAATTAATGACCACGAACTTCTAAGTGGCCTGAGATAACCCTGTTAAAAAACACCAGCTATTTAACATTGTTGCTTTAATGGTGTCACTGGTTATATGTCAGCATAATCAATGTTCTGTCACTTTAACTTAATAAATAGTGTAATTGATGCATTATTACTTTAATTCTTCTTCATTATGAAGGTTATTAAGGTGCACTGTAAGTTAGAGTAATTGGACAATTCAATTGAATGGCTAAGGAGTTTGGAAATAAATAGCTCTAGGATCTAGCACTGATGCTTATCTTTGAAATGTGCACCACGTTTATATGCATAAAAAATGGATTGGCTTTGTCAGGGGTGGAGAGGTGTGGAGAGGTGAAAAAATATGAAAATAAGATGGTGTTTAACCTTTGGATTCTATTTCATTTAAGTTTGCCATCCATCTCATTTGTTCTTTTGTAAACCTGCAGGAGTTTCTAGGCACTTTAGAGATCCCGCACATCTGAAAGACTTTGACATGGGATGTACCTTTCCATTTTCACAGATGGATCTGCACTGCAAGAATGAAGTACTGCAGAGATAAGGATCTGCCTCCCTTTGCACTGCAAGGAAAGATGACCTTGTCCTGTCCACACTCTGCCTGACCAAAAGCAGTGACCATGGGTTCCACACCCAAGGCACCTCACTAATGCAGGTAAAACTAGCTGCATCCAGAGCTGATCACTTGTAGCTCCACAACTTACCTACATTGCACTATGGTCTCAAATATTTACATTCCTCTGCAACACGTGGGAGACCAGATCAGTCGTGTTTGAAATTACATTCTCTAAAAAGCAGCAGTCTGTGGTGGGAGCAGAATGAGAGTGCTGCACAAACCTGACTGAGTGCCATGCATCAGTCCAGCCATAGGGACACCAGCTACATATTGAAGCCACCAGGTTTCCAAGACTAATTGTAACAACTTTATGGCAAACCAGAATGAAGCAGCAGTTGTAGAATGAGAGACTGTCAGTAAGAGTATTCTTACTGAAAACTTTCGTGCTTAATCCCATTTCATTTGGAAAAGGAGATTTTACAGGTTGATTCTTATTTGAAGAGACAACCCTGCCATGGGGGATTTCAGTGGCAGCATTGAAGAAGTGGAAGACAGGAAACAATGAAAGAAAATCTTCTTGATTGAGAGATGAAAGACTTTCAAATTAATCATCTTCTGTTGCTAACATTGAACTGGAAGGACTTTCCTGGTATCTGTGGGAAAGAAAAGCAGTGTCTTTTCACTACCCTCTGATTTTTTAATGCCCCACTAGTCTTCCTAGACTTTAAGAAAGAACACACAAGACAGCTTATGCAGCTAAAGGGCACTGATCATTGTACTGAGAGAAGGCTACCTCTCAAAATGATCTCAAAAATGATTTGGAACAAATAAATAATAGGATTTGATCCCACAGGTAAGACTCTTTGTAAGTTACTTTACGATACTAAATGATCTATCTCCATCTATTGCTCTGTGGCATGACAATGAGGAAGTGGCACAACCATTTATCAGAGTATGCAGTGAGACTGGATGGGATAAATTAGTCTATACCATAATGCTAATGAAGTCACTGATGAGTCAGGAATTAAGCTGAACAAATGATTATTTTTCATTCTTCATGCTAAATTAATTGGCATGTTAAATCACATATGCAGAGAAAATATTGCAGACACTCTTCACAGCCATAAATGTGGTTCTTGGTAACTAAACTGCCATAAATGTTACTTTTGTACATGACTGAACTCACAATTTTGCAAAATTTGAGTCAGGCCATCCAACAATCTTAGAGCCATCATATAATAAATAAGAAGAGTATATATTGTACAGTATTTCTGTCCACTGCAAGATTAATATTCCTGGTGAAGCAATAATTCATAGGAGGGTACAACACAATGGGGACAGCAGACCATAAGTGCAGAAGATGGGCTACATGTAGGATAACCAGGTCTTCCCACAAAGCTTGCTCATCATTACTACAAAAAGTTCCATTATTATTTTATGTGCTTTTTACTATGATTGCTAATCCTTTACAGACTATAAATATAACTTTTCATCTGCATAGCTTACAGAAGCACATCTACCTCTTTAAAATAAACTCTTTTCAAGGTCTTTTATCAACATGTACTCCATCTTTTGCAATTGTGAATTTGCATTAACATACACAGCAAATACATTTTAAGACCAATTGACACCAGTTCTTAAGCCATTTTTTAGGTGTGTCCCCTACACCTATTTTTCTGACAGCCAAAAGAGCTTTCCCTATTCCTGCCCTCTCAGAAACTAATTCCCAAACACCCCTTGATGCAAGTAGGGAGGTTGAGGAATACTCCAGTTCAGTTACAAATAACTTGAATCCCATCCTTTGGTATCACAGGTCCCTGAGCTTACCAGAAGACTCTTTAGTCTAATTGATAAATGGCAGAGATAACTAGCTCTCTGTGGCAATGGCTTCCTTTCAAGGACAGATTTATTTGAAGTGCCTGAAACAGCCTAACTCAATCTGTGCTGGATGGCCAAGCAGAGTGCAATAGCTTTCAATTCCCCAATAGACATGGCTGGATCTGAAAACTGAAAACTGCTTCAACAGGAAAGATACTTTTTCAATTTTTTGGCTTAATATTCAGCTTGCATGGTCTAGGTCTCTGCAGCCATCATGGCTGGGGATACAAAGGAACATTCCTATTGCTGAGATGAAGAGATCCCTTTTTCCATCTTGGTTCTCTTGCCAAGGTTGTCTCAGTACATCTCATTTTGTGACTTTATATGGGCAATGGACATTGGTGACAGATTTTTTTTCAAGTGATGACTCTGTGTAAGAATATATTTCAGGAAAACTGTACGATGTGGCTTAAAAGGGATATCTGCAGTACTACCACCAAATCACCTTCAGATAATCAAACAGACCTGAAAGTATGTGTGACTTTACGAATATTTGGTGCTTAATTTCTGTAAAAGTAGAAAGTAACTATTGGCCAAACCCTGTCAATCTGCTGAGGAATTCAGAGACGTTGAAATGCCTCTTCTAGCAATGCATGGAGCAATCACAGGTTATAATTATACTAGTATCAGATTGCATAAAAACAAGAATATATAAAGATTGTAAGAGTCTAAGTCAGCTCAAAAACTTACTCATTCTATTCTAGTCTGACTTCTTCCAGGGGCATTTGAAAACAGGGAGATGATGTTACTTTTTGTTCCCCCAAGACAAAACACACCAAGAGGCTATATAAGTAATTAATTTCATTCTAGAATTAACATCTCACACTAAGTATTTTGGGAAGAATCCTACCATAACAACTAGCACAACAGTAAGAAGAACAGGTTGGCTTCAGCTTTTTGTAGTCTCGTTGCTCTACTTATTGGGTCATCTTACATCTTCTGTATGCCACAGGAATATTGAGTGAGTGAAAGAAAAATTCAACTTTCCAGGAACAGTAACTTACTCTGTGCATATATTATAGGATCTGAACCACTGAATTTACACCATGGGATAATATCAATCCTATAGTTACATAAAGCTGGAGTTAGGGAGCTGCCCACTTGCAACAAGAAGGATGCAGCTGGAGGTATCCTCCCCAGTAAAGGCCAAAGACTTGTTTGGATCATTCAGGAAAGGTTCTTCAAAATACTGTTTCTTACATTGCTCTGCAGGTAGTTGTACAAGGAAAGAGGGACATAAAAGCTGTTAACTGTTTATGTCTAAACCAGACTAATACATCATAAATATTAGAGAGGGAAAAAAATTAGATGGTGGTCTAGAGAGTACATAACAAGACAGTAAAAATATTTCCATCTGTGAAATTATAGAGCTACAAGAGCTTTAACTTTAGTGTGGTGGCATTTTCCTCCAGTATTTCTATAGCAAGTTTCAGATTTTCCCTGAAAACTACATTTTTAAGTTAAACATAATTTTGGTTTATAGTCAGTTTGCCTGGAGTCTGTCTTATTTCGTGCCTCAGAGGGGCTTTGGGAACAGTGGAATCTAAGCACAGACCCAAGCCCTCAGCAAGGACTGGGCCAGTGTAGGAGGGAGTGGGGAGCACTGGGAAAAGCATTCTCAGAAATACACTCTGCCTTGCTTTTACAGGGTTTTAAATTTTCTGTTGATGAGAATTTGAAACACTCTAGTTTTCCAGCATGCACATATAAGCATAACCCTGTGGTTCAAGATAAAATGCTTCAAACAGGACTTCATGTCATTTCTTGCTGAAGGGTAAAGGACCAGCAAAACCTTCCAGCATGAGTCAAGTCTGGTTTTATAAATGCAGCTAACAAAGGAGTGAATCCCCTCTGACAAGTGTGTGAGGTGTTTGTGCTAGACAAATTAGAGGTACAAAGCCGTGTGTTTAATTCTGAGTGAAAGCAATTGAGAGGTACGAATTGTACCAGAGGAACTTCCTAAATTGAAGAGAATGCAGGAAAGAGACTCAAAAAAACAACACTAAAATGACCTCCACACAATGACAGTTGAGAGATGACAAAAACTTAGCAATTTGGAAAGGGGAAAAGGAACAAGGCAGACAGGAGGACAGGCAAAGAAGTAGGCTGGAAGTTTTTAATGGATAACTTGGTTTTGAGAACACAAAAGCCCTGCTGCCATGCCTTCTTGGATTATTTCCAGTGTTACAGATGAACCCACAGCTTTGTAAACACAAAAGCCAGGACTTTTTTTTTTCTTCCCCCTCTTCTTTTTAGTACAAAGAAAGACAGCAATCATGTCAGGAAAGATTTGGTGGCTTTAATTGAGCTGAAGTTGTATCCTTTTCTGTGTTTTCTATCATGTCAATTTTCCAAGTGGCCATCAAGTTTTTGTCAGCTGAAACAACCCAAGTATACAAGGGTGACATTTAGAATAGCTCCAGGATTTGCCTCCCTCCTGGCAGCACTATCAAGAAAGGGCTTTAAGCATGCTTAAGTTGACTTTAAATCAAGATGTCAGTTTTGAAATCAGGCTGTCTTTGGTGTTCTTGTCAATAATGGTGACTCTGACTTAAGCCCCATACACCTTCATGCATTAACTAGCCAGTATTTGAAGCTATGTTTCTCTAATATACAGCACAGTATTTTGTCCTTTATTCAGGTTTTGGGACATTTACAGTTTGATACAGTGAAGTTTTTTCCCCTACTCTTGTAATGGGAAAGCCAAATCCTTGGCCTTGCAAGGGCAAGCAGTGGTAGGACAATGGGGAATAGCTTTATGATGAAAGAGGTTAGGTTTAGATTTAGACTGGATAGTAGGAAGAAATTATTTAGAGTGAGGGTGCTGAACAACCTGTCTGGAACAGGTTGCCCAGAGAAGCTGTGGATGCTCCATCCCTGCAATTTCTTAAGGCCAGGCTGCATGAGGCTCTGAGCAACCTGGTCTAGTGGAATGTGTCCCTGCCCTTGGCAGGAGAATCTGAATAAAATTCTTTTTACAGTCCCTTCCAACCCAAATCATTCTATGATTCTATGAAACATTTTTGAGCTTGAATTTCAGGGGAAGGAGGGAGCACAGAGGGGGGGGAAGATGTTGCATCAAAACGAGGTCATAACAAAAAGTGAAGATATATGGGTCTTTGCAGACCTGTGTTTATGTATCTTTGTGTCTATTTTGTGGCACAGTTGAATGCAAAATGGCTTCCCATGATCAAACACCTTTGGACATTTTATGTGTCTATTGTGAGATGCTCACAAAGCATAAAGGCCCAAGAAATGAGTCCAGGAGTTCTCTGTAGCAAATAGCTGCCAGCTGGATAGAGAATGCAAAGGTACAGAATTATTCCTTTTTCCTCTTTAATTAGTTCAGGGCTGTTGTATTATAGAATCACCAAAGTAGTTTGTTATCATAGAAGTTTTGGGAGAAAGTCCAAAACCCAGCATTAATATTTAGCTTTCTAGGTCATAATGAAAGCCATGACCAGAACTCCTCTTTGGGGGTTCTCCTTCAGCCCATAAGGAATATAGCAGCACCTGTGAAATGTGGTTTCTGGGTTACATTGCAGAAGTCAGACATGTGAAGACCTCAGCTGTCCAACAGAGGATTTTGGCTTATATTAAAGACTATGAAGAAATATTTCAAAGTTTCTCCATTGTCATAAGCTGGCACTGAAGTCAATGAAACCAAGAAAATTCAGCCTGAATACACAAACTGCATTTTTAACTAGTGTATAAGAGATAATTAATCCAGATTAAGGGAGAATAAAGGGGAACAAACAGTAGCTATTGCAGAATCTCTGCCACACGGAGGCAGGAAGAGCCTTTGCAGGGGAGCTGCTCCAGGACAGCCATCATTCTATACATTTATATATATATATATATATATACTTTCTATACATTTATACTGCAACAACTTCTGCAGTTCATCACACGGTACAGACAAACTTCTAAAGGAAGACATTAGCAATCATTGTGAACAGCACTTGAACATTGTTTCTGTTCTTTACTGAAAACAATGAACTAAGAATATTTGCTTTTCTACACATTTGTCTCATTCCAGAATACCCAGGAATATTTCAGAATATATGGAAGCTTAGATACAGACATGCACTCTGAGAAAACTTCCTTAGAAAGCAAAGAACACCCCACAAAAGCATCAAGAGATAAATTTCATAGAACTAAAATCTAATTATTGATTAGATTTATTCAAATCTATAAAAACACTATTTTACCCTCATTTGTAAGGAAGAGAAGTTTTAGTCTTTCCCTACCATAAAGCAGAATATGAATAGGAAGAATCTGTAATCAAATGGAAGAAATTGGGTAATAATATACAAGATAATACTTTTAAATAGCAAACAGCATAGCTGTGACAAAAAAAAAAAAATCATCACAGCTTCATGGAAATATTAGATGATGTCTCCAGTCACTTTATTTAGCAAATTCACATTAATGTCAGTTTTCTCATCACAATTGTTTATGGCAGCTTCTTCCAAAATGACCTCTCAGTATTCTGCAGGAGTTCTTATCTAAATATAATGCCAAATGAGCACTGAAATAAGTCATAAGAACCAAAGTGACATTATTATTAGGAAAATGCATTTTAAAATATATCTTTCCAACATCCTAAGAAGACAAAAGCTAAGGCAAAGGAATGAAAGATTAAACCATCAATTAACACCATGCAGCACAAGTCAGCACATCAGCCTGAACTGAGCCCTCCAATAGACTCGTGTGTTAATAAACAGAAGGTTAAATTATTCTGGTTCTGTTCCTTGCTGCAGTGGGACCACAAAAAAAAAAAAAACCAGAGAATAAAGATTTGTTGAACAACTCTCAAAATTGGTGCTTGGAGATAGGCAGATTCAGAATAATGATTGCAATGTGGTGCTCTATGTACAGAAACAGTCAGGATGGAAATTTATACCCGAGGCAGAGTCAAATGGAAGGATTTATTTTCTTGTTGCTTTGCTTTGTTGTAATTTACTTAAGAACTTCAAGTTTTCTCTAATGAAGTTCAGTGGAGATGGGAGCTGGAGTGAAATGGTGAATGGTTGAATCTCTGGGGAGGCAGGAATGCAGCTGATGCAAGCAATGTTTTTACTTGCCAACAGGTGTAAAGGAAATTCTTCTGTGTCTGTTGCTGCACAGAAAATTCTCCTTTGTAATAGAACAAGGTTTGACAGTAAAGAGTAGCTCGTACCAGGGTAGAGTTTGTGTTCTCCTTTCATTTATCACTCACATGGCAAATAGCACCACACACAAAGATTTTTTTTCTTTTTTTGCTGTATAAAACCATGAAACTTCACTAAACCAGCCCTATGTTCCATATTTAAAGCAATATATCCTTCATTTGACTGAAATGAAGTTTTTTTGGTGGTCAGATACTGTATTTAATACTCCACTAAGTAAACTGAAATTTTAGCAAGTATACAAATCTGAAAGTTGTTTCTGGCAGTGTGAGACAGCACAAAGTCTTCACCAAATCAGAGGCAATTATGGCCCAAAGAAGAATGCATGAAGTGGGCATTCACATCTCATAAAATCATAGAAAAGTGGCAGGCAAAGACCTCCAGACATAGCTAAGCACACACAAGGGTGGAATATAAACTATCAATTATATTAAAACAAACAGAAGTGTGTTTACCTTGTACCTAAAGTTTTCCAGAGATGGAGATTCTGCTGTACTCAGCCACCTACCTCACAACCCTGCATTAGACGGTGGTCAAACCTAGAAGGAACTTAAATATCTCATTGTATCTCATCATCAAAACCCATTCCATTTTTTATCCCTCACATATAAAGCCTTCTGAAATCTTTAAAGCTCATTCCTGTTGTGAGGCAGCCCTCTGCCCACCTTCCAAAGAGAAGCCATCTCTCCTCACTGTGAATGGATGTCCCATCTCATATTCTCCCAAGGGCAGGAGTTTGGCTTTTTTTGCTAATTGCAAGGCATCATGTGAGCTGGTGGCCCTTTTCCAAATAATAATAATGCATTCTCTTGCCATTCTCTTTAGCATTTTTAACAGACTTTCAAAGTATATGGTGTCCTTCTGAGCCATGTCATGGACAGCACAGTGAAAACTTTCCTGGCAGAATATAAAGCTGTGTGCTTTTCTATTGTAAAATCCTGATCCTGCAAATGCCTCCACATTCTGCCTCACTACTGGGAAAAGTGTATTTATTGCTAATGTGTTTCATTTGGACCATGTGAGCAGCACTTTTGTAATCTCTTGCATGCATATGAGTCCTTTTAAGTGCATTAACTTGATTTATAATAAGCAATAACATAATAGGGATATGAGATTCTGAAGTTAAATCAAGGTTTCTTAATAAAGTAAATATTAACTCTGATCATAGATGGGGAGAACTGAAGCACAAGATACCTCATCTGAAATGACATAATCAATGCAAGCACTAGAAAAATGTGTAATTCTCCAGACTCCTGTTTGCACATCTCCCTGGTGTGGCGTTCTCCCTTTTAAATTAAGAAAATAAATCTTTTTAAAATACTGGATTAAGGATTCCTAGCATGCACTTTCATGAGGTAAGAGAAAAATTTGGACTTTAAATTTCAAATGCACTTTAAAAATAGCTGAAGTGCTTTCACAGTTTTGCAAAAAAAGAAAAAAAGTTTTAAAACATCCGTTTTCATTAGTTGAGATCCATTTTGACTGGAAATTAAATATAGCACTAATACTTGTTTCTTAAGGATTTTAATATGACCCTTCAAAATGCAACAAGCTCCAAGATCAAGCTATCATTTAATCTCATGATTGTACAGCTGGGACAAAAATATCAATGTACTCCCACATAAAGATAGAGTAAGGAAAAAGCATAGCACAGAATTATGTACGGCTGGGTAAACAGAAGTTATATTAGTTCTCCAAAGCAATCCAAAGATCCCAGGAACAAACACAAAAGCAAAGCAGTGCAGTCCTTAGGGCATAATTGTATTTACTGGTTCCCACTGGAAGGTGCTGCATGCCCTCCCCTGCTCCTGCCTGAGCCTTGCAAGGCTGCCCCATGGAATGGATCCCATTGGGCTTCTCCACACCTGCAGGTGAAGGCTCTCCCTGCACAGCAGGCAGGCAGCAGCCAGCATTCCTGACAAACTAGTCCCACAAGGGGCCAGCTGGACATCATACAGCATGAATCAGCCACTTCTCACTCCTCCTCTAATCCCTGTTTATCATAAACCAGAAATATCTGAATTGAAATCTCGGTTAGTGTGAGATGAAGTGACCAATGCAGGATGGGGTTGGCAGGAGGGAAACAAGCTGATGTTCCAGAGGACAGCTCAAATGAGTCAAACCTGCATGGCAAATTCATTCAGAACCAGAACACAGAGCAGAAGCCATTACCAGAGGAGGGAGAAATAGTTAAAGGATGCTTCCAAAAAATGCCTGGCTATAATATCATGTTTTGGAAAATGTTACTGCCCCAGGAGAATTATGAAACTGGACAGTCACAGGACCAGTTGACACTCAAGTCAGAGAAACCTAGGAAAAAATTAATGAAGGCCTTGGTTGCAATTAATGGCAGAGAACAGTCTGACAAAGAAAAACTCAGCTGAAAGAATGGAGTATTGGGACTGATCATTTAACTCAAAAATACTGAAAGAAATAAAAAACAAACCAAAACCAAACATTTTCACTGTGCAAAAATAAAACTTCATTCTAAACTGAGATCATCTAGAAAACCAGATTGCTTCTGACCCACATAGTGGCAAACAGTGAAATATCTAGGGGACCTTTCCCAAGAAACAGGCAAAATCCCTGCCCAGGGACGGTTTACTGCAAAAGCAAAAGGCATGTAGCAGAGAGTTACTACAAGGAACAGAAAATCTGCCAAATGCCCCCTGCCAGTCACATGTGCCAGGGCTGGGGCAGACATGTGCACATCAGTGCAAATGTAATGATGTAAAGCAACTCAAGGCTCCAGGAGCTGAGGAAGGAGTGACAACCAGTGCTGGCCACAGGTGCTGTGGTCTAAAATGGATGGTGAATGAAAGCTTCTTTTGCTTCCTACAAGATTAGATTCTGTGAATCTCAGGGGGATGCTCAGGAGGATCTACTTTATGCAAATTGCAAAAAACAAATTCCTAGTTCAAATCCCAACCCAGGGTCCTTATTGAAGAAGTGCCACAGGGGCTCTTTGGGCTGTTGTCTGTCTGAAACAGCAATGTGAAGAAAGTTGGTTTGACCAAAAACCTTGGTTATATCCAAAACTGTTCCCATCAGAAATGCAAAGGCTAGAAACACTTTGATCTGTATACAGCCTGATCTGGGAAGGAACTCTGTAAATTCTAGGTGTTAATGAGCATTAAAGGCAGGATATGGTTATCTGTTTTCACAGATTTGCAGCAGCAAGTTTCTAGTGATGTATGAAATGAGAAATCCCCACCTCGTGCACAGGGAGAATTATACAGAAATTTCTATTCAGTCAGTGGTATGCCACACTCAGGTTAGCCTCACACATATTGTTCATCTCATAGAAATATAGAGACACACAAATACATTGGGCCCAGACATCTCTGAAAGTTTTAAAAAGATGTCGTTAGAAGACTTTAAAAATGAATAAAAATTTTAAATTGAAATGAATTAAAATATTCTTTAACATCCATGTGGCCCTGTCAAACCATTTTGTTTCAGCTCTTCTAGGATACCCATACTGTCTTTAAAAGCCTAAGAAAGACACTGGCTCAGGGTAGATTTTAAGAAAAAACTATACAAGATGGTAAGCTGCTTACGAAAGAAAATTGGGTATTAGAACAAACAAGATGTTAGAGTGTTCCAATTTCATGCTGGAAAGAAATTATTATCAGCTGATGCTATTGTATTTTCTCCAGACCCACATGGTCTTTATTCATGAGAAAGCAGTGGCAGATCAAGCTCTGATGCTCTCAGTGTCTGCTGCACTGGAGCCCAAAAGCCACAACTGTGAGGGCACAGCAAACCTTCTTCCACAGCACTGTGTGCTGGTTCCAAGCACACAGGAATCCACATGGGAACCACTAGCTAATTCCTGGCCAAGGTTTTCATACAGTTTTAATTCTTTTGAAAAAACCTTGAAACAAAGAAGGCTGCTTTGTGAGGCCATTAGACTTTCTCTAGGATAAACCATTTATCCTCCAAATCCTTGTACGTTACTCATATTTGCCCTACAAACAAATATGCTGGCTCTTCTACCCTTGAGGGTCTGATTCTCAATTTTCAGTTAATTGTAATGCTTTACATCAGTACAAAGTGGGCGAAAAGAAAAACATTAGAATAACTGTTTCCCTTGGCCTGCATTTTTCAGTATTAGCAGTCAGCCCACACCTGACACTCCTGTTTTTTACTCAGGCTGCATGGTCTTAAATTTTCCTCTTCTTATATCTGTATCATGTACCAGAAAGACATTTGTTTGTAATGACAGTCCTTTGTCATGCCTATATTTTTCTTTCTTTTTACATGTCCAAACAGAACTGGATTATATTTTTCACGTCCAAATTTTCCCCACCAAAAGCACAAATTTAGTAACATCCATAAAAATTCATCCTTTAAATTCAAGTTGTATCCCTAAACTCCATAAAAATTAATTACAGAAATTTCAAAACTTAGCACAGTTTGACATTTTCAAACTTCCTTGCTACAGCTGCTGCTCTTTTCAGCATGTCCTTCCAATTTGAACACGCTAAAACCCCTTTTCCAATGTTCCCATTCAAATTCAAATGCTCCATCCACTTCATACACACACGCACACACACGCACACACACACACTTTCACACAACTCCCAGTGAATTGCATCAATTCCTCCTGTGCAGGACTTGTCACCATCACACTCACACAAGAGAGGTCTAAGGAAGGGGCTCTGCTGAAGGCAGGCAGGGTGGCAGCAGTGCCAGGGGAGCTGCAGCAGTGCCAGGGGAGCTGCAGCAGAGCTTGTGAGCCAGCAGAGATCTGATCTGATCACCACAGCCTCACGGTGCCCCTCTGAGCTACCCAGCCCTGGTTTGAGCAAGGCTCATCAGCACAGGCAGACCCTGGTGCAGCTGAGGCTGTGCCATTTCCCACCCCTACATGGCAAGAGCTCTGTGATGACTGGAAATCACAGCAAATTAAAGCAAAACCTCCCAGCATGGTGTGGAGGTCTGGTGGCTCTGATGAAGCGAGTGCTGACTGAGCTTTGCTCACTGCTCTGCATGTACCACCCTTATCTGCCTCCAGCCCTTTCATACAAAGTCTTTTTTCAGGTGGAAATCCCAGAAGGCCAGACATTGATGTTTTGAATTATACAACCAGTCTCTGCCTTCCACAGTGAGGGGTCAGCTCCCTGCCAGCGAACTCATTTGTAACGCTGCACTTGTAAACTCCTGATAAAAGGCTCTGATGGAACCACGCTTCGCTGGGTAGTGGCAATAAAACTGCACAGCCTCCTTTACATCATAAAAAGCTTTCAAAACCCTGCCATTTCAGACTGAAGCTCCAGTGAGGCAATGGGTATAAACCCATAGAGGGGAGATTTACTATAAAATCTGAACTATTTTTAGGTGTTATCAGACTAAAGGAAAACGTCTTTGGAAGTAAATCTACAGGAGAACATCAGTGATAGAATGAAATGTTAAGTTCATGTTTCTTTCCATGTTTTTCGTGGGATTTCAATGCATTGATTCTGACCACAGGGGTCAAGAATATCAAAAGAACAGTATGAGGGGAAAGAAAAAAAGTTGTCTTATTCCAGGGGCTTGCCTTAAATACATGACAGAAGTTATCACAAATAATTAGGCTGATATTTGCTTCGAGTTACAATTGCCTTTTTAAAATTTCTAGTCTTGTTGTAGACTGTTTAATGGGGTGACATATACTACAAAACTGCCTCTGGGACATGTGAGATTGTTTACATTCAGGTGCCAATGCCACCCTGGTAGCAATCAAATAAATGGTAGATAAAGACTGATTTTCTAAAGAAAAGAAAAAAAATACAAAAAAAACCAAACCCAAACCAGTAAAATAATTCTGACAAAATTTAAAATTAATCACTGAGTGGGTGAAGCATCAATGATTTTGGTCACTTCTCTTGAAATCAGTAGGCACTGGCCACAGCAAGTCTCTATGGTGAGTGCCAAGGGAGACCCTCGATACATCATTTGAGATTGGGCACCCCAGATCTGTGATCAGCACAGGCTTGGGTGCTGCAGGAGCAGGGCTCCTGGACACTGCCAGCACCACCAGAACTGCCCAGAGTTTCTAAGTCAGCTCACAGCAGCTGCCTGCCAGCAGGGCCAGCCCATGCCCAAGAGTGAACAGAGTGCTTGGATTTGCACTCAGTGATTGTGAAGGCAGATCTTGGCTTAAGCTTTTACTTCTTATTTCTCCTCAAAAATAGATTTGGTAATTGTATAGATAGAAAAACACACCCTTCCTTCTAGACACTGTCATCATTTTGCCACCAGACAGTCTGACTGTCTCTTCTGAGCAGTCAAATAATTTTCAGGCAGATCATTGTCCCCTGGGTGCAGGAAACTGGTACAACTGTACACAAAGAAGAAAAAGATAAAAACAGCATAGCAACACAGCCAGAAGACATTTATAATGCATATATTTTGCTTCAAGAAACGTGTTTTATGGAAGAGAAGGGGTAAGAGACAGGCCCTAGAGACAATGACTCCCTATTCCTTATTTGTAAGCACATGCTCTTAAACAGACCCTGAGAAACCCCAGGGTTTGACTACATGGAATTCTGCACTGCATGATCAGACCAAGTGCTTATCTTGTCCTCAAAGCCATATCCCAATGGGAAGACTCCTGCTCCAGCCTAACAAAAGGGTTTCCTCCTATTTCCAGAGCCCTGCTAGGAGCACTGGCACTCAGATCCTCACATGCTGGCCCAGCTGTCTGCAGGGTAACCCTGGATCCACAAGCCACGTTCCCACACATGCACAAAGAGAAAGCAGCTCAGCAGCACACTCAGGTTTATCCTCTGCCTGCCCAGCTCCCACTGCAAGCCCAGGGCAGCTCCTTGCTGAGCCCTGCACACCCAGGGGTGCAATCCAGACTGCCAGCATGGCACGGGGATCCCATCTGTCTCACTCAGGATGGCAACAAAACTGCATCACACAGCAGCTCTCCCATTCAGCTCCAGGTGGCACACGGAGGTCTGGTCTGTGTCAGTGCACTGAGACACATAAAACATTTATAAACACCAGCTGCCTCAAGATCTGCGAAAGATCGCTCTTTTAGGGGTGTTCCTGCGTGTCTGCATTTACAACTTGTACATTTTTAAAAAATCAGGACTGGTTTAGGAGATGCCAACAGGAGAAATACAAGTATTTATGTATACTTGTATTTATGCATACTTGTATTTATGCATATGGGCACACAGTGATGGCTGTGTCTATAGCAGAAAGTCCTCAAAGCCCTATTTCCTGGGGGTGAACCTGCATCCTGCAGAATGAAACTCAAGCTCTCATGGTTCTTATGGTTCTCTAGGAAAACTTAGTAGTAGATGATCCATGCATCTCCAGAGTCAATATCACCATCATATAAACAGTGCTGCTTGTGCTGCCTATATCCCAAATGTCCTTTTCTGCAACCTGCTTTGAGAGTTTATTTGGGCCATGGAAATTTCCAGCTGGACATCTGCCTCAGGGTGAATTTTGGAAAATTCCCAACAAATTTGTACAACGTTTTTATTGTCCATAAAAGAAATCCAACAAAACAAACAAAAACCACCAAAAATCAACAAAATAAAAACTAACAAACAAAAAAACCCACAAACACACAAAAAGAAAAAATAAAATTAAAAAATCCATCCAACCAAAACCTCAAACTCTTTCATGGTGACACAGTCATAACTTTTGCTCTCTAAAAAAAATTTAAAAATACATCTGCCCACTTTCAAGAAGGAGCTTGGTTTGGTTTTGGAAGGGTATTGAATTTTCTTGTTTCCAGAAAAATATGCCAAAGTTTACACAATCTCAGAACAGAGAAAAATCCTGTTTTACACATGACCACTAAAGGCTTATTTGAGTTTGGCAGCTGAATGGTCTGCAGATTCCATCTGGACTGAGCATCCCCAGCCCAGAAAGCAAAGGTTGAGCAAAGCCTCTGCCCAAATCTTTCACCAGCTGCTCAGGGTCACTTCTAACATTGGCAAAGATCCTGTAGGCATCCAACATGCAGCCCTTTGCCGAAAAAGTGAAGGTATTTGATCTAAAAAATTGGCAATTTGATACACCACTCTTTGTCATGCCTCCAACTGTGACTTTAAAGCTGAGCAGAAAAAACAAGTTTGTGCCTGGCTATTAGAGCTATTTATTAACACCCCACAAGGCCTTTGTGATATCTGGATAGCAAAAATAGGAATGTATACCTAGATTAGACATGGAGATGAAGAAGAATTAAAGGAAATGTGGCACAGCTTTAGCCTATGACATTGTTTTAACATAGATAAACACCTGCTTAAAATTATTACTTTAATTGGGCCAAATCACTGAGCTGAATCCAAATAAAAGACTATCCAAATAAAGGCTGAAACTCTGAGTGGGACAGGGATGACAGACATGTGGACTCCCTCAACAGCCAAGGATGGGACACAGGAAGTGCTAGAACACAGCACATCCCACCTGAGGGCAGGCAGAACAGGTAAGGGTCTGTTGGGTCTGTTTCCATGGACTCTGCAGAAAGCTGCTCTGAGTGAGCAGCTAAGTAACAGCTTGTAATACACACATCTGAATATTGTGAAAAATTCACCAAAGCAGACAAAAGAAATTAGGTAAAATTAGCAGAAATCTTTAAGATAACTGAGGAATATTTACTCACCTTTAATCAAAAGAAAAATACGGCACTGAATTTTTAAAGCGCTCAAGACTTTCCCACTTCTGTCCTCTACCCTTTAGTCTTCCCAATTAAAGTTCTCTTGGAAACTTCTCCATCTGTGCTGTTCAGTTTTGACTCAGGGAAGATACTTCTGTTGATTTTTTTTCTTTGGGGGGGGTGTTTGTACATAATTACCTAGATGAAAGAGCTTGCTCAGGATCCTGTAAACATCTAGCTCCCTCAGGGTATGCTTGGAAGCTCAGCAAAGTATCAACATCATCATTCTTCATATTGGTAATTTGATATGTTTCCCCTTCCCAATTTCTTTAATTCCCTTCAAAAGGTTTTACAGCTTTACAGCTTAAACTGTTATCAATCAAATGATTATTTTAAAACTTTCCAGTTACTGTTTTTTCACATTTGTGTACATGTCTGGCTTTCACCATCATTCACTTCTCCATGCCTGACCATCACCAGGTTTCAGCTGATTGATGAACAGACACACCACTGTGCTGCCTGGCAGGGAGCAATGCAGCACTCAGGTTTGGCAAATGGTCATGATGGAATCTATGGAAAGTACCAAATCTTAAGGAAATTGTGAAATTCCTGTTCCAACTTCAGCATTTTCCAAGTTCCCTGAAGCCAAAGAGAGAGTGGTCCCTATCACCACTCTTACATAAGTGTTGAGTCTGCTACCACACCATATATGAAAATTAAACTCCTGTTTATTATGTTTAGTTTTCCCTGGGAAAATTCAGAGTAGGCATCATGTATGGAAAACTGGCCTATTTTAATTTCATCAGCTGACATTCTCACCTTAGAAAAACACCTTTAGTGATTCAGCTAAGAATAGCATAAAGATTTCTTTTAAAAAAGTGTCAGTGTAAGCACCAAGCATTCTGCCTCTCAAACTTACTTATCCTAGTCTAAAGGAGCAAACTTACTCGAGCATACTGTATATACAGCACGTTCAATGCATCTCAATTCATTTCACACAAAAAAATGTGTGAATTTGTCACCAAATTGTTTTCTTTTTAATAGTCTCTCCTTCACACATAAATGTTCTTATTGTAGGAGAATGTTACATAGCTTATCACACATATTTTCTTAGAGTTTCAATCAGGCTAAACTAAAAGAATGATCTCTACACAAGATTTCTCACTGAAGCCAGATAAGCATTTCAGAGATGTCTTAGATTCATAGGTCAGGAAGAGTGCAGATACATGCGAAGACTGTGAACCCATTTTCTAATGACCTCTCCATCAAAATCTGATCAGAGAGGTAAACAGGCAAGAGCTGGAAGTCCTGTTTAACTGATGTGTGTTCTGACTTGTCAGTGTGGGAGAAAGTGTGGGACATGAAAGCAGGGGCAATATCAGAGACAGTATCTTATCTATATCCTATTAGCAGGAAAGAAAGATAGACTGAGAACAAATTCCCCTTATCTATGAGAAAAAAAAATAAAATACCAGGAGATAAGAAAGAGGGGCTTGGATAAGGTTCTGAAAGAAAAAATAACCAAATGCAAAGCTTATTTGATGTTGATCTCTTCATACTGTGAACACAGAAATGAAAAATTAGAACTTCAGGTTCTTGGGGTTGCTTCATCTATGACCCTGAGCAAGAGTTACAAAATCTGTGCTTTCCCTTTACAACTTATAAAAGACAGCAGTAATGAAAACAGTTCCTTCCTGGACAAGGATAGTATAAGATTTTAAATTTAAAGGTTTTTAAGTCCCATGCATTACTTGATAGGACTAAACATGAATAATTACCCAATCTCTAAACCTCTCAGGATTCATGTATTGGTAGTCACTAAAATGCTTGGGGAAAAAAACTATTAATCTACAACATTTCCAGGTAGGGGAAAATTTATGGCTTTTTTTCCCTAAGAATTTTATTATTAGAAGGGCACTGAAACACAGATTTAAGTTAGAACCCTCCCCCACACTGGATATATTCAAACTTGATACTCCACTTCTACTATAAATCAACATATAGTGTCATAAGTGGCATAATAGCTGAGATACTTGCATATCCCCTGGACCTGATGAGGTTAGACATGCATTAAAGCCCCAGAGCAATATTCTTTAGAAGAAAAGCAATTTCAGACATACCATATCAATCTACCCATGTGTATTTGTGCTGTGACAAGCTCAGCACCAGCAAGGTAGTCATATCAAGAGCTGGTGTTCAACAGGTGACTCGATTTATTTGACTCACTGGGTCTCTTCTTACAAAAAGGACTTGGATGTTAAATTTGCACTTCATGAAAAATTCAGGCATGTAAGACAAACTATAACAACACGCTTACTAACAACAGGCCTCTGAGTAACCATAGATCCTTATGTAAAGTGGAGTATAAAACAAATATCTAGAATATTATCTAGAAATTAATCTAAAATATTTCCACATTTCCTCTACAAAAGCCCTCAGAGAACATCAACAAATAGAAAGAATTGTGAAAAAACTTTGGATGTGAGATTTGATTGCTAAGCAAATCTCAGAGGGATATGAAGACAAAAGTTAGAAGCAGAGATCTGCTGGAGATGAGAAAACTGTTACAAGAATAGAGTCACCTTGTTCTTGTCAGATCCCAGATCCCAGGCCAAGCTCAGAGCACCGATTAGCATACAGAAAGATAAAATAACACAGAACAATTCAACGAGGATTTAGTATCTGTCAGGGTCTTGCTTGTTCACCATAGATATGTGATAGGGAAGTTACCTACCACACACAGGTAAAGCATCCTTGGACAATCTACACCCACTGATATACCCCAAACTAGTCAATGTAGCCCTTTACTAATCTGACCACAAGAAGGTATGATCATAAGTTATGATTAATCTTTGCAATTCAAGGTTAAGTCACTAAATAAAAATAAAGATTTTTCTATGAATTTGCCTACCTATTTAGCTGGTACCTCTTCAAAATGAAGGTGTAGATCTTATTACAGAACACAACAGATGAGGAAGAACAGGGCCCATACACACCTTAGAACTTAGTAGTTTACTAAGAACAGGGAGAAGCCAAAAGGGCTCTCAAGCCCAATTTGTAAGTCCATGTTTCTACTTTGCAGGTGAGAGTTTCCCAGCTAAAAACAGGCAGCTTCTATCCCTCCTTACTTGGGTCAGCTGGATACTGCCTGCTTGGTTTTACCTGGAAAGTTTCTACAAGAACACATGATGGATCAAAGAAAGTATTTTGCAGTCAGGAATACACAGGCATAGGATTTGAGGGTTTGGGCAATGGGAGATTCTGTGGACACACCAGCAATTTTTTTCCCAATTATATTGCATCATGCCTCAGAGGCTGGCCAGAATATAATTTAATAATTCCACTGAACACTAGAAGAACCTTTCTTTGATGAAATTTTCGCAGAATTTCCTAGACTTCAAATGCCACATGCTTCACTGGACTCCATGTCACAAGTTAACTCAGTGGGCTCTAATGGGCACCAAAAATATTCTGCCCGCACCTGAACAAGAAGCATAAAGCTTACCAATATAGCTCAGTTATTATTAACACACATCCCATCAGAACAGATCCCTCCAACTTTCTGCTATACTGACTGTACTTGCATTTACTCCAAAGTGAACTCAATTTCCACCCACCCCATATTAAGTATCAGTGGGTTGGAATCTGCCTACTTTGTACAGCTGAAGCTGGAATTCTTCCCCAATTGCATTCAAAACAAGCTGCATTAGTGTTAATGGACCTTTTCTAGTATATGCTCCTTCAGAATGTTCTTTCATACATCTGTAAACTTCATCTTTGCATTGAGACTGCAAATACTTCTCTTCAGCCACTGAAATTCAGTTAGACTCATCATTGTCTTTGCAGATGCAGCATGTATATTAAAGCAGAAAAAAAGTAATAGACTAACTGGAATCTGACTTGCCAGATTAATTCCATTAATGTCCACATGTGCTGCTGGCCTATTGTGGTAAATTAAGTCAATAATTGGCTTTGTAATAATTTGTCCCAATGTATCCAGCCTTTTGGGTCATTCCCCTTTCTGCTGCAGTCAGTGCTGTATCCCCCTTCAAATAGCAGAGCACACTTAGGACATCTGAACATCACTTGTTGAGCATAGATATTCTAGGATATTCTTTTTAAAAGAATAGTCTCTAACTATTCTTTTAGTCAGCCTTTAACTACTATTTCTAAGTGGAAATGCAAGACAGCATTTGACCACACTAAAATGAAGCGGTTTAGGCATGGAAAAGATCCCTGCCATTTTCACTTGAGTTATAGCTAGAAGAAAACCCCTGGCTGTTGCACGTATGAAGGTTATTCCCTTAGTGATTATTGAACAAGAAAATAAATACTTGAGAACACTTTATTCTTTTCCTGGCACAAGCTATGCTTCAAACAGAAAACTGTACCATTTTTCCATTTGGTGCCTGTTTCTATTAGTCTGTGTCAGCTTTTCAGAGAGTAAATCCAGTAGAAATCATTGTCTCTTCCATATTTCTGCATTGCCTAATGTAACATCAGCCTTGAGAGAAGCCCTTAGCTATATAATAACTTTAAATTATTAAGTGCCATGACAAACATTTCAAGAGAAAAATATTTACTGAGAACAGAAAAGATGACCACAGAAACTGCAAATCATTATCTGGCACTTACATTTATGGGCTTATGTGTCTTCTTTATTTTTTAAGGATTGCATCTGTCAACAGCACATAGCTAGAACAGAAGGCTTCCTTAATAGACTAGCTTGTTCTTAATAAAGCTATTTTTACAACTTTATCTCTTGTTTCACCCACCTACCCCCATCCTTGAAGTTAATTTTTCATTTTTCGACTGCTGAGATTGTCAAGATGGGTTCGTCTAGAGTTTAAGAACATAAATGAAACTGTGTACTTCTTTTCTACTGTTTTTAACCACTCCTTGGTCTCTTGTGAGTGAAGCCTGGAAACTTGCTTGTGTTTGGAGTCATAGTCATGCACAATAGATGAAGAACAGTGTCCTGGGATGCTTCAGGCCCAGCATCACCAGCCAGGCCAGGGAGGGGATTGTCCTGCTCTGCTCTGCTCTGCACTGGGGCAGCCTCACCTCGAGCCCTGGGGGCAGTTCTGGGTGCCACAATGTAAAAAAGACATCAAACTGTCAGAAAGTGTCCAAAGGAGGGCAGTGAGGATGGTGAAGGGCCTTGAGGGGAAGCCCTGTGAAGAGGGGCTGAGGGCACTTGGTCTGTTCAGCCTGGGGGGCACTGAGGGCAGACCCCACTGCAGTTGGAGCTTCCTGTGAGGGGCAGCGGAGGGACAGACACTGATCTCCTCCCTGTGGTGCCAGGACTGAGGGAATTCCCTGAACTTGTGCCAGGGGCAGTTCAGGTTGGATGTCAGAGAAAGGTTCTTCACCCAGAGGGTGGTTGGGCACTGAACAGGCTCCCCAGGGCAGCGGTCACAGCAGCAGCCTGACAGAGTTCAAGAAGTGTTTGAATGATGCTCGCAGGCACATGGTGTGACTCCTTGTGGGTCTTTAGAAGGGACAGAGGGTTGCACTTCCATGATTCTTGTGGGTCATTTCCAATGCCAGATATTCTGATTTTTTGTTAAGAAACCCTTTGAGCTTCTACTGTCCTTGGGCTTGTAATTCCAAGCAATGGTAGGGCATTAACCACTCCATTCAACGCCAACATCTGTGCAACAAAACAAAAGGCCCTATACATCTTAGGGGTTCAGACGAATAAAAAAAACTTTGCATTTAGCCCAATGTTAGTATGATCTCTTTTTGATGAAAACATGTATAATATTTACTCAGAAGTAGAGATCTGTGTTCATTGCTCCATACCTAAAAGCAGCAAAGAAGTTGAGGAGACCACAGGGGGCCAAAGTCCCAACACTACTCATGAGCACAAGAATTGGTCCATTTTAAAAAACAGAAGCAGGAATTATCATCCAGAGGATGACCCTCCTTCCTCCAGCACCACAACATCCCAGAACAACCAGCCCTAAGGGGAATTTCCAGACACAAGAGAACTTATTCAAAAATGAAAAGCACAGAAGATTAAAGATCTTTCATCCAAATTTGATGTTAGGACTTTAACAAACAAACCTAAAATCCCAAAGTTGAACAAAACCAAAATAAAACCAACCCAAAGCCTACGAAAATAAGTAGGCAGCTCATGTTCTGACTGAGAAGAACTGCAGGAAGTCAAGACCCACACAGCAGAATGATGAATGACCAGAAAACACATTCTGATAAGTTTGACCCCATATCACTGTAATGCAGGATAGTTTCCATATCAAAATTGAACTCTGAGGTAGAAAACAGGGGAAAAAAGTAATTGGCTTTTGTGAAAGTGGCAATTTTAGCAGACAGCAATTGTTTCTGGTATGTAAATCTGTTGCTCTCTCCAGATAACAAGGAAAACAATTACTCACAGAGAAAATGCTTTTAAACATGTATCTTTGGCAGGATAGCTCTCAAGAATAGCTTATTGCATTGAGTCCTGGTGGTGAGAGAAGCTAATTATTTCCATCAGGAATCTGTAGGATAATAAACCAACTTCTCATCTAGCAACAACCTTTAGAAATTCAATTGAGTATTAAAAATAGAAAGCAATTTATGTTTTATTCAATTGCACACAATAATCTTGAGATAATTCTGACTTTAAGGTCATTTTGCACATAGCTTCTTTGGTTACAGAAGTTGTGCAAAGATACTCGGAGACTGACTTCCACAAGGGAAAAGCTTGGCAAGTAAGGAACAGGTTGGAGCAGAGGCAGACTCTCCTTCAGCTCATCTACCCGCTAACAGACAGAAAAATGCATAAGCTCATATCTCAGCTTATCCAATATTCAAGGTATATTTGGGCAAAGGAAAGTCTACTGGGCACTTAGTTGAGCTGCTCTGGGAGACTGTTGAGCTCAAAGACAACTGTGAAAGACTTGCACACAAACTCCAGAGTGCAGCTCTCAGGAACCTTCATGAGGAATAAATTTCATTGCACAAGTGCAATGTGCTCTGTGTTATAATGGAAATGGAAAAACTTTTGTTTCACCACTTACTTTAAGGATGCTGGCCACCTTTGATGCAGTGAGGTATGCTACGTGTCCTTAACTTTCACTGCATGCTCACATAAGGATTTTTTTCCCCATTTTGATTTCTTTTTTTAAGCTTTAATAACAAAGAAAGAAAAAAAGCCACAGCCAAAGACTACAGAGTCAAACAAACACAGACACAGGCAGGCAAGCAGGATTTACATCTCATAAAGTGTCACAGAAACATGGTTATACTGAGTCCCTGCAGCACTCACCACTGTTGTTGTCACTGTTTGACCAAAGCACAATGTATTTCTCACCTTGTGGTCTACTACCCCACATTCCATAATGCATTTATTTGCAGATCAGGACTTTTCACCATCACAGCAGCTCAGAGGCAAAGCTGTAAAATAGCTGCTACGTATCAGTGTCCTCAAGTTTGCTTGTTCACTTTTCTTGACTATGTTGTTGTTTTTCCTGCAGGAAAAATGCATTGAAGCCACAGCCACACCATTTGGTTTTAAGTTAATTCCTTCCCTATATTCATCCACAGTTCTTCAGCACCTTAGGAAAGGGTTATTGGGACACTTCACTGCAGGAAAGGAGGGCTCATGCTGCAGCCAGACATTGTTCAGTGTGGGCTAAGGTAGCACATGGAACAGCTTGCCCTATACCAGGAAAAAACCTTGTGTTGTTAAGTTCCTAATTTTAGGTTTTTAGTAAAAGAGAATCCCTCATGGGTGTGTGAAAGAACAAATCTGTGAATGCACTAGAAAAGTTTGTGTGGTGGGTTTTGGTTTTTAGTTTTTGTTGTTGTTTAATTGTTTTGTTTTTAAAGGTGCAAAAGCTGTTCCATTACCATTTGTTTTAAACAGTATTTCACTAGATAGTTGGCTGATAAAAAAGCATTGCACCAGCTGCAAATGCTTCTTCTTTTCCTTCCAATACCAATTTCTTGTGCGGTTAAGAGCAAGTGGTGGTGGAGTGAAGAACATATGAGAACCTGGAGACACCTCAAGACATTTTAGACACCTTCTGCCAGCAGATTCAGTCCAAGGGGAGAAGAGGATTAAGGGGCAACTTGTTTTTCCTCCTTTCTATTAAAAATTTCAGCAGATCTGTATGCCCTGTTACAAGGCATTTAACAAAAATAAGCCTTGAGTAATTTCACAAAACTCATTCAAATTACTGGACAAAGCATCCCTTAACACCAGGAGGTTATTAAAGCAATGCCTGATTTCAAATTCTGTCACATTGCTGAATCCCAGCTTCAATACAGTTACACATTTAAAATGCAATTTAAATAAACATTGAGGATTCAAAAATCCCACAGCATCCACTTAGCTCATTTAGCCCACCCTTCATGCTTATCCATCAGCAATTAAAGACAAGATACCACAGTGACTAAAAGAGATTTCACAGGTTTTATAAGCAACTGCATTTTCTTTCAGTAATTCTGTGTTTTATAATGTATTTTCATTTCAAATGAGGGAAATTTGAGACCAAATGTGTTTCAAGTCCATTCTACTGTACTGGACCATTTTGTTCTGCTCCTTAAGTAGTATCAAAGGACCCTGCAGTTATCTCAATTCCTGTCAATCAATTAAATAATTGAAAAAGTCCAGAATTTGCTGTACATGCTTTGGATTGCAGCCAACACAAGATCTATTTGTTTCTGATGAGCAGTGCACATTTAGATCTAGAAGAAAAATATTGTGTGATGAAAAGGGGAGCAACATTTTCTTGCATTGCTTAGTCTAATTTCTTCTTTGTACTGCAGATAGAAATAAATCTTTAGAGCTGGAGGAGAATAAATTTGGATGCAAAGAACAGCCCTCAAAGTAACTAGAAAGCAAATAACACTCCAGATGCAATTGGGGATGCAAGATGCACAAAACTAGAGGCAGGGTGATACCATCCAAGAGAAAGTTTAAGAAAGGATGTTTCAGCAAAGCTGGACAGATTAAGTGGAAAAAAAAAAAGAAGGGAAAGGGAAGGAACTTTACTAAAAACTATACCCTGATAATGCCTCCAATCATGCATATAAAAATGCTTTTAATTTGTAACACTATAGCATTTCAAACATTTCATGAGTTGTGAAATTTAACAAGAGCTATCATGCTTTAGGCTGAATCTGCTTTGTTTTTGCCTAGATTACTGAGCCAAACACAATGAGTTTCAACTCAATGCAGCATTCATGTGCTAACATTTTCCCTGGTTTATGTTTTCTTATGTATGGACAGACAATCAATGGGAAGTGATTAAAAAACCAATTAATTATCTGCTACATTTGACTGCTTCTCCTCACCCTTCAGGAAATACACCAAGTCTGATGCAACATCTCCCTTGTGAAATATCTCAGTCATTTCTGCATGCACACTTCTCCCATGTGGCACAGTCAAAGGAGACTGAATGCCACCAAACTGCTGCCTTCATGTATGGACTTGACAACTGCTGTCTCAAAACCATTTAAGACATCAGAAAGTGGTATCATGATATATTTGGATTTTACTCAAGAGAAGCAACAAGCATTGCAACTGGAAATCACACAAAATCAAAGTATTTATATGCCTGAGTATAAATCATTAAAGTCGGAAAAGACCCTTAAGATAACCAAATCCAACTGCCAATTTCAGTGTCACCACTATGATCACAATTAAACCATGGTCAAGTGCCAAATCCACACTTCTTTTGAACACTTCCAGGAATGGTGACTCTACCATTCTATGGGCTGCCTGTTCCATGCTTGACAATCCTTTCTGTGAAAAAATAAAACAACCTAATATCTAATGTTTCTATCAACAGAGTTTCAGAAATATAATTTCAGTCTATACAAAAAGTGAAGGCAAAATATATAAAAAATGCTAATGAAAAATATATTTAAATCCCTTTCTATGTATTTTGTCACACACTGGAACATAAAACATATAAGAAGAGGGAGTCCTGATAAGTTCAGTTTTACAGCTGAAGCTTTAGACTAATGACTATTATCAGGCAACTGATATGACCTTCAACTCTTATACAAGAAGCTGTTAACACAAACTATTCTTGCTTAGGCAGTCAGAGGAGAAGCCTGCCTGGAAACCCAAGCAATTCTAGAAATAAATGCTGGTAAAGCAATATTCTTAACAGATTGGTATAAATATAGTAACACATCACTCCTCCAGAGAGCAAGCTGGGGACCATAAAATTGCAGAGCAGCATCCCTGCCAGAAAGATCAGGGAATTGCTCCCATGTTGTCCTGTTGGTAACTCTCACTCCCTGGCCTATTTTAAATCATGTCTGAATGTTATTCTACCATTAGTGTTACTACTAAAGCCACAGAGATTTAATTTACTAGCAGCAGAGAGGAAAAAAAAAAAGCTAAAAATATTAAGACAACATAAGGCCAGATTCTGAGATTCTGACTGGAACTATAGTGAACACATGCATTAACCCCAGTGACTTCAGAGTAATTACACAAGGTTGCTAAAATTAGCATCTTGCCCATAGCACCGAGCAAATTAGAAATGCATAGACACAGATGAAAGGAGAAACAGCAAATGAGAGCAGCAAGACACTGCCCCCATGAAGTCTTTGCTGTGTTGCTGACAAGCAAAGGGAATCTGGGAGAAAAACCCATTCCATCCCAACTTCTCCCCAGGAACCGAGCAGGAGGGTGCTGGGCTGGAAGGTACTTAACAAGAGAGGGAGGAGTAGTGGAGAGCTCAGGAAGCCTTTCAAAAGGAAAGACAGGGAGTTTGCCTGCCAGGCAGGTTTTTGCAAGATCTCATCATTCTATTTATAACACCACATGCCATGTTACATTACATCACACCACGGCAGATGCACACCACATGCAACAAAACGCATTAGAAACACTGTGGGTTCTCTCCAGAATAAATGCGCACAGCTCTCAGCAGCAGCTTAAAGGCAAGTTTCCCAGGAAGGATTTGAAATTCCTTGGCAAAAATTTGTAACCTACGGAGTTAACTTTCGCATTCTGCCAGCTCAGCACTCGAGAACTCAGAGCATCTATCAACACCCCCCTGTTTTACATCCTCACGATTTTAATTTGTTCAAGGTGTATTCTTGCCTTTTTCTCCAAGAACAAACTGCAGTGTAATTTTTCTTACATTTAACTGAGTTTTATTCCTCTATCTATTCAGAAGCTCATCCAGGCATCGTATTTCATGCCATTAAAGCAAACAGTCACTGGTAACACTGCAGCAAATCTGGGATGTCCCAGATGTTCTGAGGCAATCTATAGGCTTCACTGCACTCAGGATGGTGATTGGACATAACTCTGGACAGCCTTATGTAGTCAGACCTCTTCTGAAGTGAGGGTTGTATTGGAGTGGATGACCTCTGGAGGTCCCCTCCAGACTGAATTTAGATTTTATGATTCTCAATGTATTTCCTAGTGATGTAGGTACTATTTGCCACTAATACAAAAACCACACGTATCACCTAAATTATTTACAGTATTTGCTTTGATTTGATCTATTGGGTTCAGAGTTCTCTTAACGTAGAACAGGCAAGACTAGCTGATTGACTTGACCAAGTCTTTGCTCTTCACAGGAGCACATTGATAAAAATGAGTCCAGTGGCTTATTTCAACTTCTGAAACCTGCAAATATCAATTGTAAAACAGCAAGATAAGAAATTTTATGAAGGCAGCGAACAATTCCAAAATATGCATCCCACTAGTATAGAAGTGAGATGAGGTCAGAAGCAACAACTGAAGGAGAGAGGTGCCATCTCCTTCTAGGGCCTACCCACATATAGACAGCTTTGCACTGGTACCAGTTATGTCCTCAAAATGGAAGATAAACATGCAGTTTAAAAAAATTATCACTTTGAAATCCCTAGGAGCTTATGCACAAAAATCCTTATTAAATGCATATTATCATGGTTTGAGAAAAGGGCTATGTGAACACAAAATTTATTGAAGACTGCATCACAGCAAATGTGCACAGTGGCACTGAGGAAAGATTGCAAAGGACTCTCAGTTGTTATTCCTCACATTCTGTAAGCTTGATGTTGTAAATGTGTTGGTGTTTGTTTACTACAGCATTTTTTTACAGAAATATTATTTTCTGTAATGTGTCAGAGCTCATCCCTAAGCAGGTTCTCCATTTCATTTAAGAGATGAAAAACATGGAAGTAGTAGTTTTGGCATGAATTTAACAAGTGTCATAAGGTTGCTGATACTGCAACATTGTCCCGGTTTGGGACAAATTTGGAAGGGAACTTCCAAAGGGATGATTTCCTAAAGTGCAAAATTCAGCGGCCCTTTCCTCCACCTGTCCAGGAGAAAAATCTCCTTTGACAGAAGTGGAGAAAACTGTTTATTTAACAAGCAAAGTACTCACAAACATGAAAGAATTAGTAATATTAAACAATGAAACCTCCCATTGTTCTGAAGAGATGGCAAATTCTGGGGACTGGGGGGAGAGAGAGAGAGAGAGAGTCCTGTCCGTGGGTCTGTCCTCCGCAGAGCAGCTCAGAGAGCCCCTGGATCATAGTCCTGGTGTTCCCAAACCAAACAACAGCTGAACAGTTCCAAAAACCTTCTGGCCTCAGCTATGTAAAAACTAACTAAAAGCAGAGGAGAGCTCTCTCCTGCTGTCTGTGCTGCAGACAACAAGTGTGG
The DNA here is from genome assembly GCF_027887145.1 of Ammospiza caudacuta. Lineage (NCBI taxonomy): Eukaryota > Metazoa > Chordata > Aves > Passeriformes > Passerellidae > Ammospiza > Ammospiza caudacuta. The sequence continues at coordinate 51,583,738 of NC_080598.1, read as the reverse complement.
GAGCAGGAATGTGCAGGAGTGCAGCTTCTGCAAACAGACTGCATGCTTCCTCTGCCTCCTTCACTCTCAGAACCTGCCTTAAAGGTGCACAACTTGATACCCAGCATAAACAGAGCAGAGGATTGGGAATACAAGCATCATTTAGAAAATTTAATGAGAATTAAGTAAAAGCAAGCAAGCCAGAAGTTATGCAAGGAAAAACAAACAAACAGGTTTTAGAGATATTTTGGAAAAAGCAGCCAGCATGATTTCATTCTGGTATTTTTGGAACATGTGGTATTATCTGTATTTGCTCTGGTGAGTCAGGGAGCCAACCACCAGCCTCAGTTCTCGGTGCCTATTTAGTGTCTGAGATAAGCAGTGTTTAGTGTGCAGTGTTTGTTGATTCTAAGCATAAAAGGATCTCATCCCTCCACTCCAGTTAATAGGATTATATATGCCAGGCAATTTGTGGTGTGTCAAATGCCACATTAAAATCTTTACTAAAGTAATTGTTTAGTCTCCAGATTTTGAGTCACAATCATAGATAGTTTTTGCCCAGAGCTTATGGAAAAAATAAGTAATATCTTGGGCTACAAACAGAGCAAGTGAAAGTAGGTTTTTAGTCGGTTTTAAACTTAAACCATCTAAAGCTATACCTGCTTACATTTCATCTTGCCCAGAAGTGTATCCAAAGAAAGTAAGTGGTGTCCCATGACAGCAGACAGGATCATGACAGCTTTTGTGAGGAACTGCCCTGGCTCAATGCCAATTGCCTGGACCTTTCCATCATATCAGGCCTAATACTACGAATTCACTGGAGTGGAAGAGCCTCAAGGAAGAGATGATTCATTTCTGGGAAAACACTAGACAATCGTGGAAATTCAAAAAAGGGTATTGGGTCAAGACTGATGCTTTTCCTTTCTCTAGTTCTCTACACCTTACAAGTGTTTTGGAGGAAGACAGGTGTTCTGGACTAAAGGCTGGTGTTTCAATCCTACTGTATCTCCCCTGTTGCTTGTGCAGTAAATGTTACAGCAATTTGCTGCCATTTAAAGACAGTATTCAAGATCCTAAATTACTGCCTGTGTTTGCATTCACAACAGTACTTAAACTTGACAGACTCTTCCAAAAAAATAAATCTGTAATCTTCAAGCAGGGATGAAGGAGATTGCATATGTGGCTGCTGCATTTTCAGAGCTCCACTCTTACTTCACTGATAGGTGGATGAATGAAGATGCCTCCTGCTGTGTGTACAGTTTCACCCAAAGTACACACTGCACCCTGCAAGCATGGTGACAGAGTGGTCTCCAGCAAGACTTCCCATCCCTCTTGCTTTCTCTGCACTTCTCTCTGAAACAGGGTCCTGCAGACAGAGCACTGAGCATCCCTGACCTGCTTCCTGCAGGCTGACCCACTGCCACACTAACTCTCTGCTGAAATTTGTAACCAGCTAAAGAGACCACGAGCAACACTAGAGCACTACTTCTTGGCTCACAAAGCTGGGTTTCCTGAAGGACAGTGAAATTCACCTGTAAATGGTTGGGGAGTTTTCTTTGTTTCAATGTTTAAGGGAAAGGGAAGTGTCCAGCAAACCACAATACAGTTCTAGCTATTCTTTTCCTTAGTTTAAAAAATTCAGTAGGATTGCTTCTCTTTAATCACATCACCATCAACAAAAACTTGCTTGCAGCAAAATGCCCTAAAAATTCATGTGTTTCTCTGTTTACATTCCTCTTATTCAGCCACATCTAGTCCTTCCACTGAGATCTGTCTGGAGGTAAACCAGAAGTTTGTTTGATTCTAAAACACTGTATGAAGCCTCTATCCAGAGACCCCACATTAAAAAAACAAGTAATTAACTCTCCAATCACTATTTTTAAAAAAGTACCATTAGCAGTGTAGATAAGCAGAATGACATACAATACTTCCTTCTCAAACTGTAATATTAATTTCACAACTCTTTCATCCCAATAGTTAAGAGATCCACCAACTTAATTCAACTTTTCTTTTCATAATCCCTCTTAAAATAACACTGGACTCATCATTTTTGGTTGCTGAGTCTTGCAGTGTGGAGATGCTTGAAGTGGATGGCCAGCAGACTGGTGAGAGGAGCCTCCTCAGCCCCAGGAACCATCCTAGGCTCACCAGCAGCCTCTGCTCTGGCACAGGCACTATAGCCCTAAGGTATGGAGGAAATTCCTGAAGGGCCTCCACAACACAGGATCTCTGCAGAAGGCCTCCTATCTCCAAATTCCTTCAGGTTCTAACTATTTTGTCCTGAGAAAGGCTGCTACTGCTGTATGTTTAAATAACAGCTGACCTCACACACGTGAGCTCAGCTAGGCTGGACTTCACACGTTCACATGCTCCTCACTCTGTAGCTCACCACTCTCAGCCAGGCAGCTGAAACAGCTCAAGCACAATAAAACAGCTTACCTAAAATGCACATTTCCACTCTCTGTCTCTTTCCCCTTGCCCCTTCTCCATGACATCCCTTAGACCAAGTCCCACACAGGCTCCTGTTCCATGGGAGGGTGTGACAGAGGGAATATTGCACTGGCTTTTAGCCTGAATCACCAGGTTTGAACAGGGCTCTGAGACCTTGTACTGGTTGCTTTCATACCTTTCCTCCACACATGTGAAAAGACAGCATACAGCATGCTGTCCAAATGGAGGGAGGGAGTGATAAACACAGCCTCTGCAGTGAAGATCACCAGCAAAACTCACATCAGAGTAAGGAGCTGGAAGGTGTCTGGTGTACAGGCTCTCAAAAAGCATCCTCCTACTAGGCAACGCCAAAGCAACCTCCTACTTCACTCTCATATATGATATGACAAGAGCCTAATAAATCTGTTGTTGCTGAGGTCAGTAACTTTGCCTGAGCTCTCTCCCTCTGATGGGATGCTTGTACAAATGGTGGATACCTGCTTACCATTGCCATGTCTCTCTCATCAGAGGATATCAGGAGAAGTCATTGGACTGTTTATTTTGATGGAAAGACAGTTTGCTACTGCTTACATTTAACAGGTGCCAAGATTTGCATTTCTGTCAGCTTGAAGTGACAATGAGTCAGAAATACACAAAAAAAGTCAAAGAATCAACACAGGCTTTATCTACATCCACAAAGTCCTGATGTGGAAATTAAAAACTTCTCTTCATATTACTCTTGCATAACAGAATCTGCTGAGCTAATACTCACTGGCCACAAATTATTTTATAATATATGTAAGTGAACACCTATGTTATTTTTAGTTATTGCAAATGCCATGGAAATTTTAATGGCAATAACTCTTTGGGGAAAATGCTAAGACAAAAAGGATTTCAAAATTTTTTAGGTATCATCCACAGCTGGAGAAAGAATATACCAAATGTTTTAACACATCTTTGCCAGTCAATGGAAAAACTGTGACAAGTTAAGAGAACAGGCCATTTGAGTTGTTGGAATGCTTTTCCCTGTGATCAAACCCAGCTACATCTCTGTCAGTAGCAATATTTTTCCCCAGTAGCACCTGCAGGTACACCTGTAATTTAATCCCAAATCTCCCCTTCACAGCAATTCCTCTTCAATAATCTTCTAACAACTGTGCCCCTGTCTCATAAGCAGTAGAACCAGAGGAGAGCCAAGGCTGGATGTTCAGTGGGTGTGGAAACCCAGAACACTGGGAATATTTCTCTGGTTGCTCTGGGGTGCCCTGACCCCCAGAGGATCACTGACTTTGACCCTCATTTCTGGAGAAAGTCTCCTAGACTTCAAGATAGACAAGAATTCACAAAAGTGTGAAATAGACTATAGAAAGTAGTGTAGGTGTATCACTTGGTGAGAAATTTTGGGATTTTTAGTATGTTGTGGATGGAAGCAAGATGGAGGGCACAAGATGTCGTCCTGGGTTTCTTCCTCATGCTTCTTCTTCCTTCTTCTTCATGGGTTTGGGTGGCATTTTGTAATTGGGCAGAAAGGTCAGCCTTGCAGGCTCTTTGGTATCAGTAATTGGGTTAATAGGGAAAATAATCCAGGTGTCAGCTCTTATTTGGATAGTTTAGTCTTAAAATACCTTGTAACAAGAGATTGTTGGCCATTTTGTGCCTTCTAATGGAAAGCTGCTGAACTCACAATAGTGAGACTGTTTTCTGGTAAGAAATAATAAACACTTGAGTACAAACATGAGCTACTGTCTCAGGTGCCTTCAATCCAGACCTAGAGAAACCCACAGCTGGTACCCCAGCATCTGGGACCCCCACAAGTGGGAACACCCTGCAAAGGCAGAGCTGTGGGAGAGCTTCGGCTGCTGCCACTGTGACGGTTTTGCCTCTGGTCAGGGAGATGTGGCCACAGGCACAAACCAGTGAATGCTCCAAGCAGGGACTCACAGCATGCTGAACTCCAGCTAGAAAATCTCTTGCATGACTAAGTACAACTTCAGTAGGAAAATAAACCTTTATCCAGAACCACCCAAAACCACTTGTCTCCAGTACAATGTGGCTACTATCACCAGTACAAGTGGGTCCCATTTTGGGACCCAGTCAAGCTGTCAGTACTTGACTAAGTCCTGTTTGCCAGTGAAGCTGTGTGCACTTGTCACATATGCAAAATAAAAAATACATAAGGTCTGATCTTTTTTAATTGAAGCTGATACTATTAACCTCGTGCAAGTGTGAAATAAAAAGCCTGCACTCACTTGGTTGACAGATGGTAACCTCAGGAAGCAGCAGTTCAGCTGGAACTCTGAGCCAGCATTCAGAGACAGACCATTAGTCACATGGAAAATACACAGGCAAAGAGAGGAACCACCATAAATTTCTCACATCTTCAGTCATTATTCTAACTATATGGTCACAGCTTCAGGTTTGAAGGCACCTTTTAAACAATTATGGCACTGGCAGTTTTTATTACATTGTTTATTACTCTGAGGGGTTTATGTTGCACATTTTACTGAATCAGTCTTTTCAATATTGTTCTTCTGGACAGCAACTGATGTTTTCATAATCAACAATATCTCTCAAAGTCTTCTAAAAGCATAAGTATTTATTGATATATAAGTTTATAGTTACCTAGTATTTTTTACTCTTCCATGATCCAAATATTCCACAAGCTTTTTCTTATTTGCTAAAATACATAACCACAATATAAACATCAGATATATTTGTAGAATTTTGGGAATGAAGACCTTTTCATTACTTTTATGTTATCTAATTTCAGTGCATTTGTTTTAGATTTAATCCTACTGTAAACATACATGATGTGTACTTGTTCCCTGTAGCAAATTGTGTCTGGGACTTGGAACAGTCTAGCCCTGCAATCTCTGGCAAAACATTTGCCATTTTTTCACAATTTCCACTCTAACCACCTTTTATAAATTATCAACACCTGAAGGCAAAAAAGTTCATAAACTAGGGAAAAAGTATCCTGGATTATTTTCTGCCCTGAAACATTGAAGTGAACATAGATAGAAAATATTCAGTGTCACAAAATAAACCTCCTGGAGTAGGGTTAGAGATGTGGGTTCCAAATACTAAACCCATGGGCATTTAAGTATGAGGACCAAAAAACAAAACTGATTAGCATTTGAGATGGACCATCTACTGCTGGCTGTGTAAAACCTTAGAACCCATCCATGTAGAGATAACAACTTTCCACACAGCAAACCTGCTTTGGCATTTTCATTGTTTGATGTCTTTCCTGTTTAAGCTTTAACCCAGGCCCCTGGGTATTCAGCCCAATGATCTACCACAGGAGAAATTCCAACTTGCAAAAGGGTAAACAGGCATTTAAGATTGTACATGTCAGGCATTTTCAGAAATGCTCAAAATCACCCTGGATATATTTTTAACTTTAAAGTCACTATGTAATCCCACACTGACATTTTCCTCTCTGATATTTTTAGATCTGGAGCTTTTCAGGTGAAAACAGAGGTTGCATAAGGGCTGACAAAAGGGGATTCTTGGCTCAGTTTAAACTGCACTGTAGATTTCTTTGTAAATGCCAAGATTACCTCTAACCTCTCACACTCTACAGTTCTCAGAAGTCATAATCCTTGCTGCAATTTCTGCAGGTAACAATACATCAGAGGAACAGTCAAAAGCCACATGCTGGTGTGTCCCAGACATACACATTGTCCCAAATCTTTGGATCATTAAAGCAAATAGCACAAGTTAGACAAAAAAGGTAGCTAAAGACATGAAAGGGAGATCTGAGAACACTGCAGCCTTTTGCTGAGGTGTCAAACACCTGGGTGGGGCCAGGCAGAAAGATGTGGAGAGAGCAATTCTGGGGCACTGCTGTTTTCCCCTTGGTGTGCCTTTTGGAGTTGCAGCGTCCCTGGAGCTCTGTGGCTTTTTCAAGCCTAACCCTAAGTGGAGCAGTAAAAGCAGCTTTTTGCTGAGGTGCCCAGCACATGGGTGGTGCTGAGCAGAAAGATGTGGAAGGAGCAATCTTTAGGCAGTGGGGTGTTCTTTTTTTGCAGTGAAATGAACCAAACCTTGCCAAATAATACTCATTGAAATTGCAAGATTTCCTTTCCTTGCATGAAAATAAAATCTCAAAGTCAAAGAACAAAGTGGAACAAACTGACTGGGGTTTCCACAATTATGCACCTGAGTAATCCAAATACCAATATATTTGCATGTTCAATTCTAACAAAAGATATTAAGCACATGGAAAATATTGATTATTGAACTTAATCCATAGCTTCAGCATGAGATAGGTTTATCCTACAGTCCTGGTCTCCAGGTTCATGCCATCTCCGTGCCCTACCCTTAAGTGAGGAAATACTGTCACCTCTCCTTGCAATCATTGCATCTCCTCCCAAGAGAAGACTCAAGTACATGGGGAGGGAGAGAGCTCCCCCATGGCTGAGGCAGAAGGGAGTGTGGGGATCAGGGAGGAATCACAGAATCACAGAAATTCTAGGTTGGAAGAGACCTTTAAGATCATCGAGTCCAACCCATGTTCTAACACCTCAACTAGATCATGGCACCAAGTGCCACATCCAGTCTTTTTTTAAACTCGAGGGATGGTGACTCTACCACCTCCCTGGGTAGATGATTTCAGTATTTGACCACTCTTTCTGAGGAGAGCTGTCTCAGCCAGAAACCAGCCCATCATGACTGCAACCTCCTTCAGCTTTATGTGGGCTGATCAAACAAGGGACAACCTGGTCCACCATGGCACTGAAGGAAGTTCTTTTCAAAGTGACACTTTGGGCACTCATTAATGAAGTGAACACAGGGTGTTCAACCCAAACTGTCTCCAGTTTGAGCTTACTTTTAATTAGGCTACAAAGACTTCAGTACCACAGTGGTTATGACTGCTAATGTTTTGTTCCCCAATCGGATCTTAACAAAGTTGAGAAACAAAGTTCCCTGAAAAAGAAAGAAATTTAAAAAATTTTTAAAGATTAGAAAAATGCTTTGAAGAATTCCTTAAGGAAGGCTCAAAAAAGACTCAGACACTGTTTAAAAAAATCCTGCATCAGAGAACAAACTGCAAGGTGAATAATAACTATACTGTGTTCAGAAATTAAAGGTTGGATATCACTCTAGGGCTGTATTTGGATGTTCAGGCAGAAAGCAAGTGCTGACAGCAAGGAGCTATAACTCGGATGAGATGGTTTCAAATGGGCCATCTGGCCAGCAAAGGAACAGAAGTGGCAATTGGAAAACCTGAAAACTCCTCATTACAGCACATCACAGCTGAGACTATGACTCTGTTTCCAGTTCTGCTTTAGAAAGCTAGCCCAGACACACAGAACCCAGGCAACAGCTCTCCTTGGCAGTTTGGGGAAAGAGAAGGAGGGAGGGAAAAGGGAAGGAATGAAGGGTTTCTGCTGTGGTGTCACTTAAACCATAATGGACTATACTTAATCACACAGCATCTAAAGGAGCCTAGAGAAGTGGTATCATACTGTTCCCAAATACCAAATCTTAAAGAAAATGGAGATAAACTCCTTTTTGTTCAGCACTAAGAAGCAGTTTGTAGCACCTGCAGGAGGATGTTTCCAACACCATTTATTTCCCATATTTGATGAATACATCAGATCTCTGCTCCCACCCTCACTGCAGTATAAACAAGCATTTTGAAAAAGGTGGATCAGCATGCATTTTAATAATTGCCACTCCTATGTCCTCTCACCTTGGGAATGAGAAAAGTGGGAAATCTGTTTCTGCCGGGCTGTGGGGCAGCCTGTAGCTCAGCCCTCCAGCAGGCTCTTCCCTGCCACAGCAGGCAGCCTGTGCAGGGGACATCAGCACTCACAGTCCTCTTTGGAAGCCACAATGTGCACCTTGCTGTTTATCAGTAGCAGTGAGGGCTGGAATTACCCAGATATTGGCCCTGTTTCTGGTTTTCTGCAAGTAGATGATTTAGCTTTTACTTTGTGGATTGACTTTAGCCAGTGGAAAAAGTGTATCCTAAACATCTTTGAGCAATCTTGTGATGAAATTCCCAGTTGTTCTTTTTTGTAAGGTTTACTTTGTCTGCACTGTTCTTTCTTTACATGATTTAATCTCCTGGAATGCTCTTCATAATTTATTTTTAAATTCCAGGCATTTTTATGCTTCCATCAATTTTTATTATATGTAGAATTTACACTTCTCTCTGTCCAATTCAGATGCATAATGCATTACTTTGGTTGAAAACTTCTGCAAGTTCTCCAAGACTGCACAATGTTTAAAATAAAATTATTTCCCACACTAGTCAGACCAGCAAATTTAATGCCTCAAGCACTTTAATAACATGGTTTTAAATAGACTGCTGAAATATTAATCTTAGTGTTCATTTTTCTTTCACTCTGCCTTTATTGTTTGACTTTTCTTCTTCCTGTCTCTGTTTCAATATCCTCTGGACATCATCACATCCACAGGATGATTCAGATGTTGGGAGAGCTGTATGTTTCAAGCCAAAGGAACACATTCCTTATTCTTCACATGGAGCCAGTTTTCTTTGAAACATCTCACCTGGCTTTCAAACATTGCTTCTTCAAGTTTAAAGATCTATTTGTATTAAACTTTGTAATACTGTACATACCTTAGGTGACCAAACTGTAGAACTACCTTTTTTCTTCGGGCTTGTTATTATGCTAGCTATTCTGCAAAGTCACCAAAAAAAAGTAAAAAAGTCCCCTAGGAATTCCCTAGGCATCAGACTGAAGTGATGTTGTGAAATTGGATGGCAAGAACAAGCAACAATTTTGAACCTGTAGCATTGGAAATCAAGAAAGATGGTGTTGAAAGAAAGACTCAGTTCAGGCAATCTTCTGGAAAAGTTTTATATTACATCTCAAGATGGACTGGCATCCTGACTCAGTTTAAATTGGTATTTACTTTCAATATGCAAGTATTCAATGCATAGATTTTTTTAATGTTAATAACTTAAAGCATTTTTGTAGCTAGGATTTTGTGTCATCTACCTGATTTAGTCAAAGGTTGTAAACTGCCCATGAATGTCTTAAGGCTAGAAATGGGAAGTCTTCAAATCACCCAAGGACACAGGTTTGGGAACAAAGCCACAATTACAGAAATGGGACGAAACATTTTCAATAATTAACTTCCAAGCAAAGACACTGTGGCAAGAGGAATGGCAGCTGCCTCCAGCAGCAGGACCACAGCTCTGGTAAGCAGTAAAGCCCTCCTGTGCCTGCTTTTAGCCAGAATATCTTAGTCTGGCAGAGACAGAGGGTGCAAGGCTGTGTCCCTTTGGATGTGCTGTGTCCCTTTGGATGTACTGTGTACCTGTCAGGCACACAGGCCTCACACTGCTATTAGCAGAGACAATTCTTCACTCCTGAGTGCTGCTGGCAAGTGTCATTTGGCTCACTGGTTGAGCCTCCACCAATTCATCCAGCACAAGCCCTGTGCCCTGCTCCAGGCACATTTCCTGGGTGTAAGAACACAGTGGCCATCCCAGACTTCTATGAAAAACTGGATTTTATCCAAACTAAGTGTGCAAGGCCTGACCTTGGCCTGTAAATTTGATCCCCACAACAAAGGAGATATTTGGTGCTGTTTGTTTGGCTGTCTCTCCAGCTGTTTCTCCCTTGCCACAAAGGCTGTTTGATGATTGTCAATAGAAAAAACACTTTTGGCTATTAAAAGGGATCCTTAAGATTATACCATGCCTTGGTGAGACACATGAAAATATTTCCTTCTTCCCTTGGGGTTTTATGCCCTACTCAGGAGGGAAAAGATTAATACAGAGATTATTGCAGTAGAATATAATTTTTTACTTAGTTACTCCACACTGCAGTCGGGTGCCTGGGAACAGAAAACAAAGATATTAAGCCAGAGCCAAAAGTATCTTCTAAACTGAGCCACCCAACCTCAGGCGTGGCCAGACCAAGCAGGGACAGAGATGGACTCAGCCAGTGACATTTTCTTTTACTTTTTCTTAGAGAAAAGGGAATAATGTGACTGCATTAGATTATTTTGTCCAAAGGGATTCACATTCATATTCTCCTCAAAGCAATTTTATTACCTCTGCATACAGATTTCATAATAACCAACAGAGGAGAAAGGAAAGGCACCAGAAAAGTTCCAGGTCCAAAATAGTCACAACTGGATAACATAAGGCCTCTTTATTTCATTTCATAGATTCTCCTAATGGGTGGAAGGGGGAAAAAAAAGTAAAACTCTTTTAAAAAAGTTTAAAAATTTGAGGTAGAAAGGTACACTTAAAATTTCCAGCCATGAGCAGTCCAGTTCAGTTTTACTTTCAGCCTGAAATTATCCGAGACCTTATGTCATTTATATGGTAATAATTTGTCTCCTGTCGGCTGCAGGAGCAGCGAGCGCAGCTCCGTGAGGGCTCGGGCCCCGGTCCGGAAGGGCTCGGGCCCCGCTCCGTGAGGGCTCGGGCCCCTGTCCGGGAGGGCTCGGGCCCCGCTCCGTGAGGGCTCCGGTCCCGCTCCGTGAGGGCTCGGGCGCCGCTCCGTGAGGGCTCGCGGCTCCGCTTCGTGAGGGCCCCTCTCCGGGAGGGCCCGGTCCCCGCCGCGCTTGCAGCGCCGCCCGAATCGGCAACGAGCGCGGCCTCCGGGCTCTCACTGCCCGCACCCCGCAACGAGCGCGGTATCCGGGCTCTCGGTACCCCGCAAATCGGGGGAATTCTCCTCCCTATGCGCCCAACGCAGCTCTCCTCTGGCTGCTGCTCACACTCGGTGTGAAAACGTTCCCATAGATTATTGCCCAAGGAAGAGGAGGCTTGCTGCGGCAGTACTGCTCAATAAGGAGCAGCAAAACTCATGGCAAGGTTCAGAAATTATTCCTGGATAATTATTACCAAACCTTTTCTGTCCTGGGTGGGCAGGAAGTCTCTACTTGATGATTGCAGTTGGTATTACAGCCATGAAGCTGTGTTTTCTTTAAAGTTCTAATTAAATCTAGACAAAGTGGGAAAAATAAGTCAAAAGAGATCTGGACATTAGTGAGAGGTAAAGGCTTTGGTCTTTTGCAATTTCAGTGCTAAGTACTAAGGGATGCCTTATCCCCTCTCCACAGCAGAGGAGGAACACAGAGACCTCTAGATTCCAACTAACCCTATTGTTCTCAGATAAAATAATTTACTATTAGACAGGTAGCAAACCAGCAAACATCAAGACAGAACAAGGAGCTGGAATAAAAGAAGTCCATATGGATAGCAAACCCCTCCATCATTCTCCTTACCGACAGTTCAGCTCCTCTAACAAGGTGTTTCTCAAATTTTCTATAGGTTTGCCAATAACCCATCATTCACTTTGGGGCACAACAGAACATTTCCTTTCAGCAAGTGATTTCTCATCACAAACTAGACAGTGAGTGTGGTGGTTGTATGTGCTAGAATTCTGATCACGTCACAGAGAATTGTGTTTTACCAACTGCAATCATCAAGTACAGACTTCCAGCCCACCCAGGAAAGAAAAGGTTTGGTTTAAGGTGAGGGGTTTCATCAGAGTGTATCTTTAATAAAAACCAGGCAGCATATGGTTTGCTGGCTTTGCTTTCTAAAAGGGTTCTGTGCCTCTCACTAGAAGAAAGTGTATTTTGAAGGCAATTTGGGGACAAAAAACCAATTTATGTTATTTGTGAGAAAAGAAATCAGAAGGGAAGACTAGGCTTTGACTTATACCTCTGTAATATTGTTACACATTATGCTGGTTTTTTTCTCTTCTAGATGAGACAGATGGATTTGAGAAGGATCAGGTCTCTGCCCACTCTCTCATCCTGTGCAGGTTATAGGAAGGCAAAGCCTGCTCAGATCACACTGCTGATGGAGCACTGGGAGTTGTTTTAGAAACACCAACTTAAAATACTTTGCATTCAGAACAGTGAGTTTGATGTGGGATTTACTTACTGTATTTAAGGGCAACAAGCAATTTGTACTGAAATGCAATTATATACTTAGGATTGCCAATGTAAAACAAAGGATTTAACATCAATGTGTTTGAGGACTATTATCCTTTTATACAGAGAATGTTTCACACAAATGCCTTAATCCCTACCACATCATGGTGAGCCCTGAGCCCCACAGTCTGGAGTCTTTAGGATGACATTTAAGAGTTTCTGGCCACCAGGAAGGGTAAGCTTTGCACCACTTAATCTCTATAAGTGTCCCTTTAACCACAGGTGCTTCAAATGCATGGTAAGAATGTAAAATTGAGGTAAGCAGTTCAGAAAGGGATCTGGTTTTCCTGGAAGAGAAGCTCTGCCCACCATCACAGCAATAACAAAACCCATGTATTTCCACCCCAGCAAAATTCCAATGCCCCTAATCTCAGTCATATCATGCACCACTGGAAATGCTGGATCATGGACTGCTGTACTGGGACACAGGGAACTGAATGGCAGAGGCATAGGCAGAGGGGATGGAGATACTTCTGTGAAGTATTGGTATTAAGATGCAAACCATAAAAAGATAATTCAGATCTGGACAATCAGAAGCAGCCTTGAGAGAAATATGTGAACAGCAGTCTAAATAAATTGTTTTCCCTTAGCTGATACAAGCAGAGCTGAATTTATAGGCACGGGTCAGGAGATTTGGCTGTTAACCCCAAACACAGAGGATTCAGTCTTCTGCCAGCTCAGGAGCCAGAGAAAGGTTTTTGATAGTGAGCTGTTGCAAGCTATGTCACCTTTTAAAAAGCAAAAATATAACATACAGAGGCATAAAACCTGTTATCAGTTGAGAACAACAGCATCAGTAATGAGTTTTCACTATTAATAAATCCTGCCTCCAGAGCTTCTCCAGAAAGCTTAATAAATATTTCATTGTGTTCCATTCTGAGAAGTAATCCAAAACAAGACTCTGAATATCTTGAGGAAATGGGAAGGAACTGTCTGAAGTGTAAGATTTTGAAATGCTAATAGCTATGAGGAAGCATTAGCACTCTTTATCTCTGATTGCACCAGGAGCAGAATATCTACAGGAGTGATTTAATGAGCAACACATCCAGTGCAGTGCTATTATATGCTTCTCAAGCATAGTAGGATAATATTCCAAAGCCACTGCAACCATGACACTGCAGCCTTAAACAGCAGGAGAATTAGAATTTCCTCCCCCCTCAGTGGAATTCAATGGAATTCCCCTCCATCATCCAACATAAATTCAAGCCTAAAATATCACACACCATTTCCACATAAATTAATCTTATATCATAGATAACATCTTGCTTCTGATAACTTCAGCACAAAACAAAAAGCCATGCACTCAGGGCAGAGCAAAAAGCCAAGACAACCCTCTGGAAAGTTTAAAAACAGGGTAAACCTCATTTGAAGTTGTAATGAACAAGCTTGTCTCTAAAGGCTTTAAATGAATATCCTCAAGCACACTAGTAAACATTTTAAATATGTATTCACAGTCCTGTTGGATTCTAATGCTCCTCTGATGAATAAAGCTGATTCTCCTTCTCAGTAAATAATTCAGTAGCAAAGAATTGCTTGGCCTGGAAAAGAGATGAACAGTGGGCCAAGACTTAGGATAATTACTCTTTTCTGAGACATTTTGGCCTCAATTTTGACTTTGTGGGTAGAGGTTTCTGCAAAAGAGGCAGTCATACAAATAAAGTTTGTGTTTGTATTCACAACTGCAATTTAGTATCCATTTTTCTGACTTTTATTTTTTATTGTGTTAGCGGAAGAAGGAAGAGTTGATGGCATGAAAAGAGAACCAGGAAACATATTTTATATAAGCTCCTGCCACAGAGGAATAATTTTCATATTCAAGGACAAAAAGTGCAGTTTTGTTCTACCTGGGGTCAGGTACATTCATCTTGTGGTGCAGTGCTGCTGGTATTAGATACCTGGGAGTGCAGGTACCCAGGAACTTTTATCCTTTTATCCTTTATCTAGAGTAGGATCCAGAAAGCAAAATACTATCTTTGTTTCCAAGTGGGGTTTTATGTTTATTTAATGTCAGCACAAAGATGCAGCTAAGTACTGAAGAGCAACCTGATTAGGAATGAGAGTAACAGTAATAAAGCACTCCTAAAAAATTAGGCAACTCCAGTTTCCTCCCTACTAAAAGTAAGTATTTTTAAACCAGAGACTTAAAAGCAGACTAAAACCTTCCCAGGTTAATTCCATTACCTCTATGGGTCAGAACATGGTTTGTTCTAAAACACCTGATTTAAACCCCACAGGAACCTTTTGGATCAGACCAAAAGGAGCAAACAAAATGTATTCATTTTTGATATTAAAAAAGGCAGGAATTTGAGCCACACATATTCTAAATATTGCTTTTGTGAGATAGTTATGTAGATCAAGGAAAGAGTAAGTCTGACACAGTCACAAGGCAGAAACCTTTTGGCAAGCACCTGAGCCTTCCTTTTCAAGAAGCAAAATTCCAACCCAACAAGCTTCTCTGAAAAATGGAGATATTCACAGGCATTGGCAAACTATTAGCTCAAAATCCTGAAAAGTCCTAAAGCCAGCCTGGGAGACCCACTGCTTAGATTAAAAAAAAAAAAAAAAAAAAAAAAAAAAAAAAAAAAAAAACACACACAAAAAGAGGAGGGTTAAAATAGAAATGAGATGGACAGAGGCATGTTAAAAGACTAAAACTTCTAGCAGCCAGTTTGAAGCTCTGCTTTAACTCTTTCCAAAAAATGAAGCTTTGTGTACTTCTTAAGTTAGGAGGAAGCCAAAAGACTAGATATACCAGAGCCTCACCTCATTCATTTCAATTTTTTTCCAGTTTAAGTGTGTTTGGATCCAGCTTGTTTCTAGACAACTTCAGGAAAAGCCTTATTTCTATAGAGTATTTTCCACAAATAACAAAAAGCAAACAAAAATTCTTTTTTAATTGTTTCACAAAGACTCCTCCTGATAAGTCAGAAAACTAAACATAAACAAAATTACATATGTAAAACTGACCTTTTCTGTTTTGAACTTTATCCATGGAAGTCAGCTTAGCTGCATGAACAAATCTTCCTGGGTGACTCCCTTCTGACTGTGATCTTGGCACTAGAAACAAGGAGTGACACAACAAAATGCTTCAATCTGGAGACATAATGCTACCATCTTAAAGTCTAAACCAGATCAATTCACAAGCTATAAGTGCAAAACAAACTTTAGAAAAAAAGAAAATCAGAGCAGCAATCACTAGGCAGTGTCTTTTAGTGAAGCAGCTTTGCACAAAGACTGAGTGCAGTTGCTCACAGCTGTTGCATTTTGTGTATGCTCAGTTAAATCCCAGGAGTATCAGCCATCTGTCCCTGACATTTCCCCTTCATCCCAGCCCCACATCACACAGCAGCAAGGTGGGTCATGCCTGTCTCTCGGGGACTGGCGTTTGCTCCAGACCAGAACTATCAATTCTGCCCTGCAACCTGCATTGAGGTGCATCCCCTCAGGTTTCCCCTGCACAGAGCAGACTCAGAGCCAGGGGCACCCAGCAGAGCTGGGGCTGCAGGAGGGCAGCCCTTCACACCAGCTGCACCTTCATCCCGGCTCCTCCTGGCAGCAGCCTCCTGCTTTCATGGGTCCTGTCCCTGCCAGGATGCCATGAAGGGCTGCTCCCTCCAGCCCTAGGGTGAGCCAGTTTTGCATCTCCTGAGTGTGTTCCTGCAGGCAGCAGCTACTGGGGAGCAGAACATGGACAGGGGGACAAGGACAGAGGGGAGAGCAACGCAAAAAAGGTGTTCCATGCTCAAACCGCAAAATGCATTCAAGTGTTTTCTTGGTTAACACTCTTATTAAATAATAGCTGTACAGCAACTCACACGCTTTTGGTTTTGTTTTGGTTTTTTGTTTTGGTTGGGTTTTTTTTTTCCCATACTGTTTGATTTTGTATTTTACTTAGGCTGTGCCACCCGAAATGCTGGCTGTTCAGCTGGACCTTCCTTGTGTGTTGGGACTAAAGAACAGACTGACAGACATGGTGTTGGGATACCACAAGCACATGTCCTATGTATTTTTATAAGTGAACAGGCTCGGCAAGATTTTTTTTCTTTGAGAGGACCAGCATTTCTGCAAAATTTCCTACTGGAACTTCTTACACAAAACAGAGAGAAATCCCATCTGGATACTGCACACAAGAGCTCACATCAAGAGAGAGGCGTGGAGGGGCTTATGGAGGTGATCAGAGGAGCATTTTCTCATGACAGAAAGCTGGAAATCTTGTCTGCACAGTGAAACACAGACTGAAAGAGGAGACAATTGCAGTCACTAAAGCATCCAAGAACTAACTACCATGAGAGGAAAATAATTGTTTAATTTAATAGAGATATTTAGATTAAGATATTGTGTGAAAACTTGCCACAATCACATCCATTCTGTAAACTAGAAGAAGATTTCCAGCTCTTAGGAGGATGAAGCCTGGGGAACTCTCTTCCCAAAAGTCATATTTAAAAAAAAAGAAAATGAAGGCCCCAAATTCATACACAAGGTTTGTGTCAGAGAAGGGAATCAGATATTGTAGACTTAAATGCCAGGCCAGGTTCCTAAAAAAAATCAATGCTCTTATCAGTGAGGGTCAAATGTGTTGAAAAGATGGTTTGCTGGGCCAAATTTTGCAATCCAATGTAGGTGAAGTTAGTAAAAAAACAAATGTGAGAAAAGAGATTAGATTATTCTAATGTTAATAAACTGTTAATAAGTAATAAAGAAATTTTAATGGTAAATCAGTACCATTGATTAATCTTCAGAGTGATTAGAAAAATATTTTCTTCTGAGGAAAATATTTACATTTCTGACACAGAGCATTACCTTAGGATGCTACAGAATTAAAAATCAAAAAGATTTTGGGCAGTCTTTTCCTTCTTTTCCTTCTTTTGCATGGCAAACAAAACAATTTATTGATAACTCAGTGTATATGTTCTCCTGGGTTGGTTTTTTTTTTTCCTTTTAAATTTAATGATTGAAATTATCAATACAGTCATGTCCTCAGGGAATGACATCCATGATTGTAAATTTCAGTTACAAACAAAAAGGCTTAGACACTTCTCTTTTTCTGAGCTCCTTTTGATTTGGGATTATCACCGGAGTGTAATTAATTTTTTTCCTCACATAGTGCTTGTCAATCTGTAGACCTGCATTTGTCTTTCTCAGTGCCAGAAGAGATCAATGAGAAGTTCTATTCTAGGATTCTCAAGGGTGTTTCCCTTATCAGTTTCATTACCAGGCCTATTTTATGTCAAGCCCTATACACTATTTGCTTCATCAGATTTCTCTAAACTCTAATTCCAGTACCAAAATCCCACATTTTCCAGATAATCCTCAGATGCTCACTTTATGCAAACAGGGAGATGTATTTGCTGTTGAGGAGTAGAAGTGGTGTTTGTTTGGTTCCTCAGGTCCCCATTGCCTCCCCCCAGCCTGGGAGCAGGGACTGTGTTCCTGCTACAAACATGTTGTCACCGTCTCCAGCAGGGAAACGGTGACACGGGGTCAGGCACTCTCCTCGCTGCTCACAAGGATGTGCATTGCCTGTCTTGGGAACCTGGATTCCCAAACAGTATTAAAAATGCAGTCCCAACCTTCCTTCCCCCTTGGCCTAACATGAGGCAGAATCTCTCAGATTTTGGGCAGCCCTACTTTGTAAAATGTTTAGTTTCTGATCACACTCGAGTTAGAAAATCACCTTTGGTAAGAGCGAGCGACTCAGTGCTCCCATCTTGAACTCCTACCGCTGGAACCAGAGGGAACTCAATTTATCCAGTCAACATGCTGGACAAGACTTGAAAGAGAAACAGGAGGACATGCAGGAATCTTTTACAGGAAAGGCTGGGCACAACCACACTATTTACATTCCTGCTTCTCTGCAGGCATTTCTGTTCTCTGGCAATTTCTTTCTGCAACATTTCCTTCCTTTCATAGGAGCTTGGTCTGAATTATGCCATTTTACCAGTTTTTCTCTGTTGTGTCTAACAACAAACCCCTTCATTTTCCTATTTTCCACTGAAATTGAAAGACCAGTTTCTCACATGCAGTCAGTGGGATTGGAATGGAATTTCCCCAACGCAATGCAGTCTTAAACAAAGATATGCAGGGATGCAGAGGTGAAGGTTATTCCTTTAAGAGTCGATGTGTTTTCCTGTCTCCCTGGGGAGAGACAACTTCCCTCTCTCTACTTGTCTATCAAAGTGCTGCCATTAACACCCAAATGTCATGCCTCGTCCCCTGTGAGCTCCAAAGAGTTAATAACCACAGCAGCTTTGCAGAGAAAGCAGCTGAGAAGAAATACACCAGCAAAATGTAAGGGTTTGTTCATTGGTGGAGCCATGGAAACATTCCTATAGGACTTTCACAGCACCTCCCTGCATCACTGTAAACATACACAGTTTACACTCATTTCTGCCTAAATATCTTCAGAGAGCTGGGGCAGAAAGCTTTAAGCATGTCTTGCAGTAAGTTCTTAGGTGATTTGGGGCATTTCCTGATACAGCAGTGCTGAATTGGACTTTCCAAATCAACATGTGGCACTGCCAGGCATCTTTGCATGCTGTACTGCTTGATCCCAGCAGAGGACAGAAGCTACTGCTTAGGGCCTCCCATGCAGAAGCTGAAACATCTTCTAGAGAAACAGACTGCCCTGGGAGGCACAGGACTTGTGTGTGTGTGTGTGTGTGTGTGTGATGGCAGGAGGCACAGCAGGAGTTCCTGCCAAGGCACCAAGGTGAGGGAGAGCCCCACATTCCTCTGCCAGCCCCTGGTTCCACAAGCTGTGAAGGCACACAGTGCTGTTCTCACAGGTGCACTGTGCAGGTGTGGAGGAAAACTTCACATTTCTGCCTGCAAAACTCGGTGTGATGCTGGTGCAGGGCCACAGAGGCAGAGCTCCCCTGCTCAGGTGAACTGAGAATTAAATGCTGTGCTGGGAGCTGCCACTGGGCACGCTGAGCTGTCACTCTTCAAAGGGCTTGGTTGTGTAAGCGGACCAAGGGAATCACTAAACCACAGACAATGAAAACAATTTTAAATGAGAGACTAAATGAAAGGAAAAAAGTTGTCAAAATGTCAAGGTTAATGTTTTCATAAAACTAACCTGGGAATGGCCAGACAGTGTAAGTGTAAACCTTAATTAAAACTTTTAAAGTGTGAATACAAAACTACCTTTGGTCTAGACAGTCAATAAATCTATCCTCCTTAATGAAATACTGGTCCTTTTGGTATTTCTGGTCAATTTTTGTCCTCATCTTTGCAACTGTGTGTAACATTAATACTCAGATCCTGTCTGTCAAAACCAGAGGATCCATGCAGAGCAGCAGCACAGCCTTCTGCTTGGCTCCAGCTCCACGTCCTCCTGCACCCCTGGCTGGGCCAGTGCTTCTGGCTGTAGCTCTGGGATGGGCAGCAGTGTCTGAACACACACAGCAAGCTGGGCAGTGATACATCTCTGCCCCCACCCCTTTGCTGGACCACAGTGGTCTCTGCAGAGGATGTCAGAGGCAGCTTCCTCTGTCTGCACAGCACCTGGGATCTTGAGGCAGTCTGCAGGAAAAGCATTTCTATGTCTTACAGCCTGGCCCTGCTGTTTGGATAGCCAGAGATGGCAGAAATGCAATCTGCAGTGCCTCTGAGAAAGCCTGACCCCAGCATGTCTCCAGCAGATTTTAAGAGATCACTCTGAAGAGCTCTGGGATCTTGTTTTCTTGCATTTTGTTGTTAGTGGGCATCATAACCCAGAGTTATAGTTCTCTATAAATTATTGTTCAATGTTCTTGAAATAAAATTACATTTTAATTGATTTTAAGAAATTAAAGAGAAATAGTAAAACTTCACATGATATCAAATTGTTTGGTTATTACTGGCTTAGTGCATACCATATTTTATATACTATGGCTCTACATGAATTTCATAAAGAATGTGTGTGCTATCTGAAGACACACAGAGCAGTTGTTCTTTCTTCTTTCCTTTCAATTGTTGTTCATACCTGTGTGCACAAGCAGAATTTGGTTAAATTATCAAGATTTAGTGGAATCACCACACTGTGCTTAGATACTCAAAGCTCTCTTAGCTCACTTTCCTTCATCTTTCTATCCTTCATCAAATTTGTAATTGCTTTTTTTAAACAAAAATTCCAGTTTTGTGACCAAAGGGTGCTCTTTTTTAAAACACACCTTATTAAGACACAGTTTGCAGCGTGTGCTGCCAGTACACTGTGGATTTCCCCTGGGCAGGATCTGGCCTTGCACTGTGATAAAAACCAACAGTCAGGAAAAAGGTGCAGGGACAACCAGCATGTTGGTAACAAAGATGGAAATAACCAGCTCTGCCATCTGCTCCACCTTATAGTCTTAAACTTGGACTAAAACTTGCCTTGATTTCTCTGACTCTACCCCAGCATGAACTCCATAGCTGGACTCCTAGTGAGTCCATCAATATCATCTCAGCATATGAATGCTAAACAAGTATTATGGCTCTGTAACAAAATAAGGATATTGGAATCTTACATCAAAGCAATTTTTGTTAGAGGGCCATAATATTAATTCAGCATTCTGTTATTCCTAGTGCTAAAACAAGGGCTGTTTCACATGTTCCAATCAACAGGGAGCAAACACAAGCAGTACTTCAGCAGCCCATGAGCAAATATGGTTGTGGATATTTAGTGAGAATAAGTATAACAAGGAAGATGACAGTTTTCTTCAGGAAGGTCACTAATCAAACAGATTAGATCAGAAGCTCCTATCTTTTCTGTACAGAAAAGACCATCTGAAGTTTAATTTCTTTTTCATAAGAGAAAACAAGAAAGTTATTGTAGCATATAAAGCCATGAGCATATTACAAATATTCCATCAGAAGAAAAGCATAAGCTGAGAGTCAGATACTCCAGATGAATGTCAAAATATTTTGACTTATGTATAGATTGCAAATTGCCAAAGCTACCCCAATTAAAACAATGTAAGAACTTACTTTCTTTCCAAAGAGATTTCAATGCAAGCCTTTGTTTTTTTCTTTTTTTTTCTCCAGTACATAAAATAATGCATTTAATGTGAGTAAACCCTTTCTGCCTTTGCTCATTTGCTAGTGAGGAATCTCAGACATGAAACAATGTGTGACAGAACAGTAGAGAAAAATAATAATCTAACTCTA
Source organism: Ammospiza caudacuta (assembly GCF_027887145.1). Taxonomy (NCBI): domain Eukaryota; kingdom Metazoa; phylum Chordata; class Aves; order Passeriformes; family Passerellidae; genus Ammospiza; species Ammospiza caudacuta. The sequence goes on along the minus strand of NC_080598.1, from coordinate 51,562,261 downwards.
CAGGAGATATGTCCTGGCATAGTAAATCAGCCCTGAATGCTCCCAGGGCTGCTGCCTGCATTCATGGTTTTCTTTTATTTTACAGTTAAATTATTTTGTTAAATTGAAACCTGATGATGCTTTGAAATAAGAACCTTTTCTCAAAAAGGTGTTTTGATTTTTCTTCTGCGGTTATGGAGTTGTTTTGTTGTTGGGGTTTTGGGGTTTTTTGGTTGTTGTTTGTTGGGGTTTTTTTGGGTTTTTTTTTTTTTTTTTTTGGTTTTGTTGGTTTTGGGTTGATTGGTTGGTTTGGGGGGGGGGTTTCTTGCTTTTTTTTGTTTGGGGGGGGGTTGGGTTGCTTTTTTTGTTGTTGCTGGTTTTGGTTTTGTTTGTTGGGTTTTTTTTTAATAAAGATAACTATATGCTTTTCCTAGTTCTGAAGGCAAGTCTTTACTGTGTAATCTGCCTGGATCTGCAGAGTTGAAATTTCACCTCTGCCATTGAGACAAATTTCTAACGATAGAGGTCTAGAAATTCAGAGATGTCTGTGAAGGTGACATACTCCAATCCAAGTGCACTGGTAGAGGCAAGAGCAGTCCCAGAACTACAGAAATATCAGTAGTTCCTAGAAATTTTGGCCAGAAGGAAACAAGACAGAGAGCCTGTACTCCAGTGAGGGACAAGCAGCCCAGTGTAAGTGAATGAACAGTTTTGGGCAGAGGACAAGCTGGAGGGTTACAGCCACTGGTTTTTTAGTTGCCTTTGGCATGGGGCCATAGCTCATCCTAGAGAGGAGATCCAAGCACTGGTCGGGAAGATCACTACCCCAGGCCTTGGAAATGCCCAGTGCCTGCCAGTGCTATTGCAGTGGGTGCTCCATCACCCTGTGCAGCAGGACAGATTCCAGGGCCCTGCCCTCTGGCCCCAAGGCTCAGTTTAACAAAGAGCTGGAGCCACTAAAAGCCAGGGCAGCTTCTGCAGGAGCTGCTGCTGCAGTAACACCAGAAAGCAGCACTTTGGACCCAGCCTGCCATGAGCTCAGCCCCCTTGCCAGGAGCGTGAGCAGTGAAACACCACTGGCCCCTGGGAGACTGGAAGCTCTTGACTCCCCATCACTGACATCCCCTGCCCCACAGGACCTGGGCACAGAGGTGTCATCAGCTCAGCTTTTGGGCATCACACACACACACAAAGCCATCTCCAGACCTTCCCTGGGATGTGGGCAGGAGCCAGTGCAAGGCAGCAAGTGAGGGAAAGTGCTGGGGAAAGGAGGGAAGGCTCACAAGAGATGCCCCAGCCCATCTGTGCCTCCTGGCATAGCTGAGACAATCAGGGCTGTTCCACCACTTTAGGCTTCCTGCCATCCAGAAACTTCCTGTGCTCAGACCCAGCCTGGATACATGGTCACTTGTTGGACAGAGTTTTGCATTTGGTTTTACTAAGAATCGCTTGGCTTGGGAGAATTTATACTTGGGTATTAGAGAGACATAAACAGCCATAAAAATTCGAGCTCTGCTTGTACAAATGATCCACTGATGTGTGTTAAATGCACTCTATTGCTGCACTGAAGTCAATTTGCAATTGATCATATTGCATTTCTGGTGTCAGCAGATATGAAAACATGTCATTTACCGATGCTTAACGAACCTCTATGCTGACAAGACGTAAATAACAATAAGCAGCTCTCCAGTTAAGAAGGTTAACCAGCAAAGTACTCAGTGAAAACATTAAAGAGGTAATCATCTGGCAATTGCTGTATACTTGGAGCAGCTGCCCTCAAGGATGACTAAACCTATGCAAAGGACCATTACAAGAAAAAAGAAGGGAAAAAAAAAGAGGCAATTAACTCCATGTTAGAAGCTGAAAAATTCTATCTGAAGGAAAAAAAAAAAAAGTAATTGCCTTTCTGGATTGCATTTGTAGCCTTTTCCACAAGTAGTTGAGGTAATCTGCTTAGTGGGGCTCTTTGACCAAGCTCTTTGACCACTTTTTTCCTTTGGAAAGGAAAAGGCAAAAGAGCAAGTTGCTCCAGCGTTGCTCCTCTTAATTCTTCCAGGTAATGTTCCTCCTTTCTTCTCTCTTTTTTGAACCTTCGTGTTTCTTCCATGGGTATTTTAATCCTTTTTTTTCCTTTTTTTTAATTGGGACAAAGTTTTCAGTTTTCTATCAAGTCAAAGGAACGCAATAAAAAGGAACATTACCAGTGCTTAGAAGCATTTTACAAAAGTAAAACACAGCAGATTAAACTTTGCTTTATACTTAATGGAGCAATTTAGCAGTATCTACATTCACCACTGGACTGAACAGAAATTTCAAGTTCAATTCAGATTTTAAGTAGATGTAAATGGTGTTTATATTTCATCTATGAAACTCAGAGCAGCAAGAGTTTTCTGAGCAACTAGAGGGGTCCAGAAGAGTTTAACCTCTCATGGCTCAGATATAGCCACTACTCACAGGGAAGGGTACACACAATACCAAACAAATAGACAAAAAAAGCAGTCCTATATTGCTATTAAATGCAGCCCTGAAGGCCAGCAGGATGCCCCATGCCAAAGGGGTTGGAGTGGGATGACCTTTAAGGTCCCTTCCAAGCCTACCCATTCTGTGACCCTTAGCAGCAGCAGGTCAGCTGGCTTTGGCAGTGCATCATTGTGAGCCAGCACCTCACAACCTGCAGCTGCTTCAGAAAACCACCCACATTATAAGCAATTACCCCAGCCAAAAGGAACAGTCTAGTGAAGATGAAGGAGGAAAGGGAGCCTTCCCTTCCTGCAGAGGAAGCACAGAGATGCTCAGAGATAGCAGAGGTAGTAAGGAAGGTGATGCCTTTTGGATAGTCAGTAATGACTGACTGTTCTAGTGACAAAAATTCCCTGCTATTTCAATTCTAATATAACACTAACTGTGCAAAATCACCACATGTCTGAGACAGGAAAGTGGGTTGTACATCATAAGAAAAGCAATTAGCAGGAAATTGCCTGTGTTCTTGTATGGCCTTTGCCATAAATGCCATCAGGTACCACATAAATCCTTCTAATTTCAGGTATAGTCTCCAGTAAAAAAAGCCATCACACAGTCCCAACCCTCCTCTCCCCTGTACACATCCTATCCTAATTCAATGCAAACATGTTGCCCCTGGACCACAAGAATCACCCATTCCCATACCACATTTTTCACCAGTAAATGCAAAAGTAAACCTCAGACCAACAGAGGTCAGTTCATTAACCCCAATTTGCAGCTTCAGAAAGTGGGGAATGGGAGATGTCTCTGCTGACATTTAGACACTGGTACTCCCAAGTGTGGTCAAAGGAACCTGTCTGGTTTTCCCTATGGTTACCGACAACGTCCACAAAAACCTGGACTGATTTGCCTCTACTTGCATCTTTCAACATGCAGGTGCCATTTTTTAATACACAATTCAGGTGAAAAGTTTTAAAAATTGAGTAAAACCTCAAACCATTAGCATGGCTATTTTTAAACTTTCTCCTTTTTTGTAAGCATTCTGATAACTTCTTGATGGCCAAGTTCCAAACCTCAAGTTCCAAACATGAGACGTTAGGGACAAGAGATAGGGGTTACCAGCATCCCTATTACTGTATACATCAACATTTAGTGATGAAATTTAGGAAGGGTAATTGCAGAAACACTTCTCAAAGAGTGTCAAAATGTGCTGAAAAAGGCAGTATGCAATAAAGCAAGATGTCACAGAAGCCTTGATGTCTATTGCCAACAGTTAAATGGAACCCAGCTGCTGTTTGGCCAACTACAATTTGAACCAAACATGAAGGAGAATGAAATTGCAATCAGTAACACAATCTTAATGCCAAATTAAATATATCCTTCACAACAAACATAGTTATACACAAATAACTCAGGAGCATTCCATGTCACACAGCAATACTCTAAAAATACATTTGCTTTCAGATGGGATTATATATGGCCAAGAAGTTTCTTCATAGCTCACACCTGAATTTAGAGGCTTTGCCCAGTACTGAGAGCTTTAATCAAATTAAAAACTTTCTCCCAGGTAGGATTATATCTCAACCTTATAGAGATACCCTATTATTCTTGCTGCTTTGTAGAGAGAAGAAAAAAAAAAACTTTTATGTAACTCTGTGTTTGATTTTTGAGAAATTAAATAAAAGAGAAAGTTTTGTTTGCACTGAAGGATGAGATTTCCCTCTGGATTTGCTGCCCTCTAGATATCTTTCAGTATAAAACTGCTGTGTTTTTTAAATGGATTTTGCAATAATCTGCTTTAGCTGAGGATGTAATGGGGGGAGAGGTGAATGAGTACAAATGCAGGGAAGAGGCAGTGTTTGAAGAGTTTGTCAAGATGCTTTTTACAAAGTTAAGGTGTCTCCAGACGATGCCAGCTGTCCAAAGGAGGGGGACAGCTATATGTGTCTGTGGGGAAGGGAAATCAGTGCTGAAGTGCTGAGTGGTGGCTGTGCTGGGACAATGTGCTCCATTTGCTCTGCAGAAGGAGCAGTGAGATTATCACACACCGTTCCCACATACTGCTCCACCACTGAGTGTTAGTGCTGCTGTGAGAAAACCCATGTGGAGGCAGATTTCTTTCCCCAGAATTCCTCCCTATCTCTTGGATAATACAGTACTGCAAAGCTTTCCTCAGTGATGCCAAGCTCTGGGCTGGGAGTGCCACTTCACACATTCCAGATCTGTTTGATTTTCTCTGCAGCAGAGAATAAAAATATTTCAAAGACTTTAGCAGAACCTTTTTGCTACATTCTCTGTTTCCAGGCCTGCAGTGGCTCTGATCCCTCTGTTAGGGATCCCAGCAGAGGGAAATGCTCAAGCAAAAAGGCACATAGTGCAGCAGGAGCCTGAGAAAAAAATGTCATACAAAACAGGAGCAGTGCTGTTGATTCATTATCAGATCATACTAGTAACATGAGGATTAGGTAAGCAGGGGAGCCTATTAGTAAAAGATAACCATAAATAAATTCTTCAGTTTGTTCAAGGTAATTGGGAAAAAGATGTTGTTCAGATTACCCAGAGCTAAAAGACTTCTAAGGGTCTCTCCAAATGAGATGAGACAAATAAATTGCCTCAATTATCTGTGTCTTAACCAGGGTGCTTACTATGGGAAAGGATTTTTTGGGAAAAACAGAAACACTTTATTATTAGATGAAGAAAAAACCACCTAATTATTTGATGGAGAAAATAAGGCCTGACTTTTGGAGCCTCAAATCTTTGTGCAGGTATCCTACACGGATTTCAAGTAATATGGCTATTGCACAAGTATTTGTATAGGCTTCCCCCAGGCAAAATCCTGTAAAAATAAAAATGTACTTCTTTTTCTCAGCCTAGACATAAATATTCTTATTGGTTCCAAAGAAAATAACATTGCAGAAAGCACTGCTTTTGCATTTCAGTGTCTGCAGGATCTGACACCTTGACAAAATTATAAGTTGGCATGTAGAAAACACCATTCATCAAGGGAAACTAAGGGAAAAAACAGTTATTGACTCTCAAGGTCAGTGTAGGGTGATCAATATTATTAATTGCGCGTGGATAAGTTGAGACAGCAGTTCAGCACTCTAGCAATTATCTGAGATTCAATACCAGTATTAAATACTGGCAGTATTCAATCATGGGTGGTTAAGAAAAGAAGCTCCCCATTCTGCTCCCCTTTAGCAGGTGAAAGAAGGTTCCTGCATAGCTGGGCACCTTCAGCCCTGTGCTCACACCAAGCGTGATGGAGGCACAAACAGACATTGTGTCTGTCCTGTCTTTCTTTACGCTGGAAACAGAATCCTCCAACTAGCAAAAAATGCCCTGCCTTGGTGATATTTCTGACTCTACTATAAGGTGAGAATTCCCAAGTCCAGCCAGACCTTGTGTTACCAAGAGATTGCAGCATGACTTTATCTGTGTTGGAACAGGAATCAGCAAACACGATTTCGGGGAAGAGCGAGTGCAGTAAGCACACAGCTTGCTTACACAGCACACAATACCACAGACATTTCTACCCACAGTCCCACCAATTAGTCAGAAAAAATCCCTGCTGAGTTACCTAATTTTGTCTTATACAAAATCCTAAATCCAGATTTCACTTACCTGTTCAATGTAATTTCTAAATCCTAATCAAGACAGCAAGAAAACATAAATTCCTAATTTCTAAATGCATGAACATTTTAACTTCTACAATTTTATCATAACTAAAGTGTTAATCCTATCCTATTGTCATGCCTTCAGCTGATTTATCACTCCAATTTATCTTATTTGATGACTTTGTTCCCAGGCACTGACTTCTGTGGTTAAATACTTGTTATAGACTCTCACTCACCCTGCGGTTTTGGGGAATGGGAAGGATCCTGAACCTGTTCCCTCTACTTGGTTAATCTGGGTCAGACAAGAGCAGAAAAACTCCCAAACAAAAATAATTTGTATTAAAATTTTCAAGAGTCCTCAAAAATATATTTTTTTTAAGTCCTTGGCTGGAATGGCCAGGCCTTGGCTGTTCTTACTGCAGCTGCTGGGAAGAAAGAATGAGCCCTACAAGGTTGTTAGTCATAGCACTTGTTGCTTGCCTGAAAGGGCCTAATTTGCTATAGTGATAAGCAGAGATGAGGAACCTGAACAGAATAAAAGTCTTGTTCTTGCTTTGGACCAGAATCTCAGGTGGATATTATTATTTATAAATTCAAAGACTGTCACTGGTTCAGAGCTAAATTTCAGGCATTCATCCAAATTAAACCCAAAGCTTAAACCTTTTGACATGAGCATTGCTCTCCACCAAGCATTTGTGTAATTAATATATCTTTTTTTAAAAACCTTAAAAAAACCTCCAACAACCCACAATTCAAAACTGTATCAAATGAGCTGGAAAAGTACAGAGAAAAGGAGGCATTCAGTGAGAGCCCAGAAGCCATAGCTCTGACTTACATAAGCAAAGGACAAGAAGTGTCTTTCATGTAGGAGTTTCTTTTCCTGTCATGATTCAAACTAATAGTGAAGGTGGGTTCACTTACAAAATGGATTCCAAAAGAGGGACATTTTCCACTGACAGCATTAGCCAACCCCAATGTGCATGGGACTATCATCTTCCTCCAGTCCTACTGCCAACATCAGCTGTTCTTCCCATCAGCCTAACCCAAGTGAAATCTCTCCTTCCAGCAAGTAACACCTGCTGAGGCCCCTGCTGCCCCGAGGCACGATTACTGACTGGTGAGGTTGCCTAAGCTTTGTACTGATCTATTAAAGCTGTGACAGCATCTGGAGGAGCAAAGGGAGCAAAATTAATTTTTAATTTTGAGTTAAAAATTAACTCAAACAATCACAAGAAGCAGTAGAAGGGAATGTGAAGGCAGAGGTCCTTGATTTCTGGTTATTTTAATCAAATTTTGCCTATGAAAATTTGCAAGTAAGTGGTGTTGGTGCTGGTTCAAAAAATAAAGAAGTACAGAGAGCTGAGCTGAGGGAGGCACATGGATGGAGGAATTCACTTGAAGTATCCCACTTTCAATTACACTGCAAAACCTGTTTAAGTTATCTCCCACTCCAGGATGCCAAAGGTATCCCTGTCCCCTTCCTCTGGGCACTTGCCTTCAGCAGCTTCCCTAGGATGGGACACCCTCCCAGGTGTTTCCCCAAAGAACACTGGATACTGTTCATCCAGGAAAATAATCTCTGCTCTGTTCCAAGCTCCAGGGCATGACAGTGAGAGACAGGGAACCCAGCTGGGTCCATCACTAGGTGTGGGTGAGCACAGAGAGCCACATGGCATCCAGCAGGAGAGGATTCCTCAGAGGAACAGGAGTGCAGCAGCTGGCTGGCCCCAGAGGAGTGCAGTTCACTTCTGGGCTCGTGCTGCAGTCGTGCCCCAAGCCCAGCAGATCAAACAGTGATGGAACTGCAGTTTGTTTGCACAGAGCAATGACAGCTTCATGCAGCACTCCTTATGCTGCAGCCAGCATGTGGGAAGGGAAACCTGGAGTGTTTAGGGGGAGCCCTGTCTTTGTGGAGAGATGAGACTCAGGGATCTCAACTCTGTTCCTGCTTTTGCCCCAGGGCTCCTGTGCAAATCCCCTGCCCGTGATGGACTGCAGCACCCTGGAACTGTTCCTGGCATCACATTTGTTTTGACCCTTTCTACACATTGTAAGGTCATTTAGGATCTTTACCAACAAGACATCACATGAAAGATGTCAGTGTCCTTTTGCTGCTTGATCTCCTTAGAAGTCCAAACAAATACACATGCCCCTCTGCAGGGATCTAAGCACAGAATAGTGATCATGAGGAAACTGCTCACTGCCAAGATCTGCTCTTTCATCCCAATACTTCTATGGGCTCTACTTGATATATGTGTGCATTTTTCCATATGGAAATCAAGAATAAATAAGTGGACTCTGTTCAAAGTTTCAGTCATTCACACTATCTAGATACAGACAAAAAGCTAATTCTAATCAAAATAGCTGCAAAATATGAGATTTTCAACAATTATAGAGACAAAATATTGTTTAATGATATAGCAAGTTGACACTACTACCTTCTCACCAGAGCCATCAACCCACACTGGTGAGAGCTGGATTCTCATTGATGTAAGTAAAATTAATCCCACTGGAATTAACTTAATCAACATCCATTGAAGACTTACCTTTTACTTTTCTACAATTACTTCCACTTTCAAATGTCCCCAGGGTGATGAATTGTGGATTTATTATACAAAGCCCATTGCACTTCTCAGACTTTCACTGTTGCTGCACTTTTTTAGTTTTCCCAGTTTTTCCCCTCACATCTCCTTTTAAAACTTTGGCCATATAATTCACTTAAGCTTCTAAATGAGATACCTCTATAAAGAGCATCTGGGTCAGCCAGCCTTAATTTGAAAATGTCATTACTCCCACACTAAACTTCTCCAATCAATCCCACAGCAGCCATCATGGTTTGTATACCTCCCAGAACAATCCAAGTGAAACTGTGGTCTTTTCATCTTTCAGAAAGAATAAAAATATGAGAAAGGGGTAAGAAAATACCACCCAGGTGGTGAAGACTCAAATTGCACAGGGAAATAGAATGAGAAACTATGCTCATTTCCACAGGTTTTTTGGGCTGCAAAGGTGCAAAATGTTATCTGGAAAAAGGAAAAAGCAATAAGGTTTTAGCTTGTGCATGGCTCAGTTCCAGCTCAACTATCTCTAAGTCAACATCATTTTGCAAAGTTCAGAAATATTCAAGATGCTCCTGAGGTTCAGAGTATCATTACTGTGTCTCCCATATGGCCTCTCCTGCAAGTAACTGGAGAAAACTGTTTCTGGGTCAGTGGAGTTAACAGGATTACATCTCATCTAAAGGTGGGGTGCTTTTCACTTTCTTAACCTGAAAGTTAAACAGCTGCATGCCTAGTGTCCCTCTGCAGCCAGTTTGATGAAGGCATTTTCAGAGGACACTTCTTTTGCTCCTATAGCAGCTATTAAAATAAGCTGAATCCCTTGCCCTCAGGAGCTGCTCACCTACATATTTAACTCCAAATGTCTCGGGGAGCCAGAGCTGTATCTTCAGCCATAGGGGACTGGGTGCAGCTGGAGGTGAAGGTGCTTCCATCCAGGTGTCTGCATGTGAGTGCTGGGTGCAATCTCTGGCAGAGTTTGCTGATACAGTGAGTAGACCCTGGAGAGCATTTCAGCCTGCCCTCAAGCAGACAACTAGGTCTGACTGTGTGCAGGTGTCTGGTGTGGCCGGCAGCTTCCAGGACAGCAAAAGTCCTGTGCTAAATCTGCAGCTCTCTGGGGATGTCCAAACTACTCCAGGGTATCTCAAATGGCACCAGACAGGTTTAAGAAACTGAACTGAGTCCCTGATGCTTGGACACCTCTCTGTATCACTCTGGCAGGACTGACAGACCATCATTGACTACAAACCAAGCACAGACAGCCATTTCACAGGTAGACAACTCCATGCAGATGTCAGTGTTTGCCTAACTCCTGTTAGAACCTACCCAGGTGTTGCACACTGGCTGGGACATAGCAGCACCACAGCAAAGTGCTTTTCAGCATGTGGATCCTGTAGGGGGATACAGTATGGGTAAATGAAGGTGGTATAGAATGTAATCAAATCCCCTAAAGAGTTGCAGCTGGACCAATTACTAAAGATTAGGAGCAGGCCTGATCTTAACAGGCCACACCTGTAGCCAATAAGAACAGTGGTATAAAAGAGTGGGTTGGTGAGAGCTGAAGTTAGATGGCTGCTGTAAGGACCAGGAGCAGTCAGTGCTTAGAGGACCTGCCTATGAGAAACATTGAGGTGGTATGAAACTGGTGATATGAAATCCTTGCACTATAATGACACTAGAACTCTTAATATATGAGACAACAGTATCCCAGCACTTGCTCCCCATTTTCCCAAGGAGGACAAACAGACAGCACAAGCAAACCCAATGTCTCTGGTCACTGGCACTGCAGAAACAGCTTGAGGACAAACCCTGCTCTGTGGGTTAATTAGCGTTAGCTCATTGTTTAAAAAATTAGGTTAAGTCATTGATATAAGGGGAGCAGAACCTGAGCCCTGGAGGAAGCATCTCCAGCAGAGTCATTAACAAAGCGTCAGGAGTCTCACAGTTCCTGCTCTGGCATCATGACCACAGCCCCTGTACAAACTGATATAAAAGGTCAGGGTCTCCTCCTGTCTGCTCTGCCCTAATTACAAGCAGAAGAGAAATGTAAGTGCCTCTTTGCATTTAATCAGAAAGCATATGGACTTGTGTTATCATGGTAATAAAGGTAATGCACATTTGCTGAGCTCCAGTGGGCCATATCAACAAAAGCAGCATGTTTGGAGCAGTGTATTTTCTCAACAGCTACACCAGACTCTGGATGCTCTGAGCTGTGCTTCAATGTGGTACTTTGGGTTCAAACTCAGTATCATTCAACTGGCTGTTTATAAAGAAATGGCAGGAGATGTTTAAAATATGAGTGCAAGGACAGGCTCTTCAATCTCATGAACCAATCTAGAGTTGAGTGAATCACTCATCTGCTCTGTGAGCTAATAAGAGGAGAAAATCAACTCTGAGAAACCAATTATAGTTCAACACCACCATCCTCCAGGATGTGATCTCAATGTCAAGTAAGTCTCCCAAAATCAGTCTCTGGGGCTCGCTGGGAAAGTTCTCCATGCCAGAATAGAGTAAATTTGTTTCCAGAAGATCTAAATGGACACATCCAAATCAAAAAAGCAAAATGGCAGCATAGAATGGTCAACTAGAAGCAGGCATCTAAAAACCAGGAGTTAAAATTACAGCAGTCAGATGAGATTCAGTATTTGAAATGCCAACCAGAGCAGGAGAGTGAGCAGAATGAAGTATTAACCCCACTACACTACAGTGAAACATGGATTTGGTTAGCTCATAAACCTCAAGGTTTATCTATGAGAGGTTCCTGTCATATTCTCAGGATACCAGCTCCCAGTACTCTTTAAAAAATATGTGGTAGGGCTTCATTGTGCACTCTTTATGATCTCCACAAGAAAAAATAATAATATCAAATAATAATCTAGAGGGGGCTCAGAAGCAGTGGCCTATTTGGGACTGCTCATTTTGTGCTGAATTTGGAGACTGCACTCTCTGGTGGAATACCTCAAAGCAGAAAGGACTTTAAACAGCCAGGGCTCAGTACTCACAGTCCCTGGAGTCCTTGCAGTAAGAAGATCCCTCTGAAAGAGAGAGGCTGTATTTCATCCTCTGTGCCAGTTGCTATATAAACCACCATGGCCCTTTGCCTGCATTTGGAAGCCCCAGGCCTGATTTTCAAAGAGACCAAGCACCTAAAGTTCCAGCTGAACTCAGCAGTTCAGGAAAAGAAACTCACAATAGCTGACCAGACAAAATGATATCCCTCTTCTGAGAAAAATTTGATTTAATTTTCTTTTAACTTTGGCTTCTCCAAACAGAAAACTATACAGTAAATTCTCCTCAACATGAGATTTGAAGTCACACTCTCCTATTACAGCTTTTTTTGTGAGGTAAAAGATTAAAAACAACTTTTCCACCAGACTGAAGACCCTTTAGCCTTGGGGGAAGGGGACAGGAAGAAAAAATGTAGCTACAAGCTGTATAGTGACAATTTGCCTTATGCTGGCAGGATGATCAGGAAACATGTAGGCATTTTTCTGCTAGGTGGAGCCCAGATGAACACTCACAACTTGGTCATCTTAGAGGAGTTCACAAGACATTAACAATAATTAACAATAATTAACACAAAGCTTTTCCCCAAGATTGTATCTATAATCTCTATTTCCTACTCCATACTCCTGCGACTGAAGACAATTTTCTTTGTCTTAATGATGAATAAAGTGGTTTTGAGAACTGCTCTGGGCAACCATCACTGAGATCTTATTGTTTTTATCTAGCCCAAAGTAGTTTTGGGTGAGGGAAGAAATGTCAGAGCTGTCTGCTCTCCTGCTGATGTTGAAATAACAAGATCACTACATGTTGGTCCGAGTCTCAGACATGAAAACCAGCTCAAAGAAGCTTTTGCTGATGGCATTGGTATGCAAGTGGCTCAGGTTTTTTGTAGGGTCTTAGTTCTCTTGAGCTTTGACAGTTGTGGGTGTTTTCATAAATGGGAAGAAAGGACCCAAACCTACTGACCCTGAAGCATTAGCCATTCAGTTCTGCTGTGGATCTTGCATCTGGAGAAGCCCACAAGCCTGTAAATCAGCAAACTGTCACATCAAGCAGCTGAATTACTGTGTGATGACATGAGCCACAGCATCCCATGGCATCAGAGAGGGGAGATTTTCTTGCAGAAAAGAGCATTGAAAAGGCTGAGCAGTGGGACCCTGGGGACTGCTGGGGAGCTGAGTGAATCAACCATGCTGCTCTGCTCCATGCTGCCGTGGCAAAACTGACTTTGCATCTAAATTAGCTCATTTAAAAATGTCCTGGGCACCTCTGCACCATCCTTTCCTCCCTTATGTGACTGCATAAGAAAATTTAAAGGAAAAGGCAAAACACAGTCTTTCTAAAATCTACAGCCTAGTTTATCATCCATAAATACAGCACTTCTCCAGGCATTTCCTGGCTGATGCTGTTCCCCCCCAAATACCCAGAGAAATCCTCAAGTGCTGTATACTAGAGGTTATTAATACAAAAATAATTGCACAGAACAGACCAAAGAGAAAAACAGCAGGTTATTCCATAAGCCCAGAAAAACTTAAATTTTTTTTTTGTTATAGTTTTTGTTACTATAAATCGGTATTTCCTGATCAGCAGAGCACACTGAGATGGTGAGCTGTACAAATCTCAAGAATGAGGCACAGCATCTTGTGCCTTCTAATTAGTTCTGCTGGCATAATTGACTCTGGCTGGGCACCAGAGCTGGCACAGCTGTGAGCTGACAAGGCTGTGAGGAGGCAGGAGCAGGTACAGAAGAAGATGGGCAACAGCAGCATCACACACCTGTGAGAGCAAGGCAAGCAAGGGAAGACCCTAGGGCTGAGGGAAGAATATATAGAAAAGATCAGAAGAAATAGAGAAGGACTGACAGGCAAAAACAAATGAGAAAGAAGGAGGTAGTAGCTCTGATGGCTGCCTAAAAGAGCAAAGAACCTCTGGTTGAAGTTGATGAAAACTGTGCTGTCGCAGACATTTTTTCATAGAAATCCTTTCTTTTAGATTTGTTCATCTTCTGGGAAGCAGAGGCCCCAGAAAGAGGATGTAAACAATTGTTATCAGCTGCTGTGGAATGCAATAGGATGCACCTGTGACTGGCCCATGTTCCATGTGTACCATTAAGGGCCAATCACAGGGCAAGCTCTCTGGAACACAGTGACAGAGAACTCTCTTGTTTTTAGATTCTTTTCTATGCTATTCTTAGGTTAGCAGCATCTGCAACTTCTCTCCTTATTCTTTTTAGTATAGTAATAATGTATTATATATTATATATCAATAAATCCAGCCTTCTGATCATCAAACAAGATTCTCATCCTTCTCTCACCCTGGAGACCTTATCAGGTCGCTGTAATACTGTGCATTTGTATGAACAAAGGTTATAAACATGAAATACTTGTTAAAGATTTGGTGGTTGGTTGTTTGGGTTTTTTAAGCTATTGCACAAAATCCTACTGAATTTTTTTTCATGGTGACACGTTCACTTTGTCAACCTTCACTGACAGAACAGAAGCAGGGAAACACCTTTGAAACAGGATGTGGCAACAAAGAACACAACAAGGACTCCAAAAATTGTCCCAGTTTGCATACAATTAAGATAGGAAAAAATGGTGTTTTTAAGGGTAAAGGTATGGATTCTTATGGATTCCCTCTAAGGGAAAAGGTATGGATTTTCCTCTCAGTGCATCCAGAGTATTCTCTATAAACATGCAGGGGTTTTGTTAAACAATGTTGACATTGATATTGTATCTAATTAATTCTCACATAGCATTGGGAGGGAAAATTAACACATTCCCTCTTATTTCTTCTTCTGAAATTAGATGCTTTGTTGTATTCATTTTCTATTTTGCTATAACCAAATTCCTTCTTTATTTTTTTTAATAATACTAGACCTTCTTCTAGTGAGTGACAGTAGTAAAAAGCATTCTGCTAGCCAGCCCCTGCCTTTACCTAACAATTTAGAAGGTCTTAAATGTTTTGTTCATATTTTTCTGTCCCCATGAATGCCTTCAACACAAAGATGCTGCCTTGGTGCTACCCCCAGGAAGAGCTTCCCACCACAGCTGGCACTGACGCTCCTCAGCTCCTAGCTGCTGGCCTCTGGCACTTCCCCACAGCAACCTCTCCATCCTCTGGAGGACTTCAAATTTAAAAGCAGTGTGTAACCTTCTCACCAGTGTTCACCTTTTCAGACCCATGAGCCTGACAGACACACAGAAACAAGCTCTACTCTGCTTTCTCAGAGGCTGGAAAGGGGTCACTCATCCCCTCGTTGGTGTCTCACCTCCCAGGACAGCTGAAGGCGTGGTTTGGCATCACAGGGGTGGGATGTCACTGTTAGAGAGCAGGAACAAGTCACAGGCCTGATGCAGCATGGAGATGTCAAGGGTGGTCTGGGCTCCTTTGGACATGCAGCCCAGCACAGTCTCATCAGACAAGAGATTTGCAGCAAGCTCCCCTCTCTTTGTTTCACAGCATCCTGCCTAGGCCAAAGAGCCTTTGAGGTTTATATAAATTACAGTGGTTCCTTCTTATTTGCCCACTATGAGTATATCCCTGTTGGAGTTAAAACAGATTAATGTGATGAGGCATGACTCCTTTCTGCAGAAACTTTGCTCTTTAGATACTACCCTTTTTCTTTTTTTCCCCCTACTTTATATTCTGTCTTCAACCAGCTTATAAAACAGAAGTGTATATCTGGGTATAGAGAGTGTGTGCTTTCTCAAATTATCTCAGTCCTGTTTTCAACTCTGGGTACAACTCTTACCTTCCACTTCTCCAGCAAAATAGCTGTTTTTAATTAAGGAAGGCATATTTTTGCTGCAGATCAGCTATTTCATACTAAGCTCCTTCAAAACTTTTCAATATACCATCTGGAGCTGATGATTTGCTGCTTTTTAAATTATCGATTTGTTCCAGCTCTTCCTTCTGACACATCTTGATTACCAGAAAGGAGCAAGTCCCAGTAGGTATCACTCTGATATTCTCTGTGCTGAGGAGAGCTGCAAACAAATCATTTAGATTCTCAGCAATGTCCTTATCTTCTTTAATTTTGCCTTTAATTTTCGGTGATCCAGTTTCTGAACCAGCAGTTAATTATTCCAGCTCTCCTGACTGACACACCTGAAGCACTCTTATTTTATAACTCTAGTATTTTGCAGTGCACCATGCTTCCTTTTTATTTCCCTTTCATCTAGCCTTTACACTTATTAATAAACCAATGTATTGGAAAGCTTAGGTTAGATTTTCAGATTTGGAAGGGTTCCCTGACACTTAGTTGTACTGATTTCCTCTTTGTTTGCCCAGTGTTACTGTTGTTGGCAACATACATGCCCTCCAGACTCTATTATTGTTCTTAAGTGGAATTCATGGCATCTTCCTCTACTCTTCCCTCAGGAGCTTTTGTGACAAATCCTCTCAACACAACCAGAGCCCAGATGCTCTGAAATTTCAGACACTTTTTTGTATTTATTTCCCACTAAGCAACAGGACTGTATTACATTAATATGTCTGCTAGCAGCTACAGATGCAATCTTGTCTTGAATTCCTTCCTGCATATTGATTAAGAACCAAAAATCAGGATATCAGGATGTAGGCACCTAAAAAAAGGTGGCATTTTGATCTGAAATTTGCTACTGACTTAAGGCTCTGGCCCAAGCTGGGAAAACAGGCACCTACTCCTTTTGTAATCCTTTCCAAAGGCAGTATATGGACAGCACCTGGCAAACCTGGGGTGTGTAATCCATACCAGCAGCAAGATGGTGTTGGAAACTGCTTGTCCACAATAGTGCAGTGATAGGGTACTTTCTTCCAGACAGGGAAAGGCTGCATGGCAGGGAGATCAAGCCATCATTGCCCATCTCAAATGAAGCACTTGGGCACCTGGCAGGGGGAAGAGGGCACACCCTTCCTCTTGTTGGGACAGGGTTCCTGGCTCAGAGAGACCTGCGAAGCTGCTGGGGTGAGAGGAGGCCTGGCACTACAGCTTGGTGCTCTGGGGTCTCAGAGCAGAGAGGTCTCCCATGTTTGAGTCCGTGTGCTGATCCTAAAGCCCCTCATTTCACCCATGAGCTCAGTGCAAAATGGTCCCTAAAACAAAGTATGTAAATTACTGTCTGGTGCCTGCTGAGATTCCTCTTCAATATGCAGGAAGAGCTTGTCTTTCTGAGACACAGGTGTTTGGGATGATGTTAAAGCTGTGGCCTGAGCCCTGAGCCATCTCCTGCTCAGAGCTCTCACGCCTCAGCCCCAAGGAACATCCAGCTCCTGCCTGAAAACTTGACAGTTTGGCAGAGTGAGCTGAACTGTACCTCAAGTTCACATGAAAACCAAAGGAATTTGAACAGGCTTGCTTTGGGCTTGTTAAACTCCTTCCTGAATTGATGTTCTTTAGTATTTTCTTCTGGTTTCCTTCTGCTGACACACCTAAACATGGCTGGACAGCAGACTGCTTCCCTACCCAGCTCATGCCAAATCCTTACTCATGTAGCAAAAGCCCCCACAAAATGTCAGCTGAGCTTTAAATCATTCATTGTTAAGAAAAAAAAAAAAAATAGAATCCTACCAATGGCTATTGAATTGCTGTTAATGATTTAAAAAGAAAGGACTAGAATGCAGCACAACAGACATAATCCTCAAGTGGTTCTACTGCAAAGGAGGTTTGGCCATCCTCTCTCTGGTGGCTCTTTCCTCACCAGCCACTTCCCCTCCACCCCTGGCCATGCTCACTTCAGCCACAGAGCAGTGGGTGCCACAAACTCAAAATGGCTCACGCACAGCACAGAGGTGGCTGCAAGCAGGGAGGTCTCGTAACCCACCCAGACACCTGCAGGAGGTTTGCTTTTGGCCTCTCTGCCTGTCAAGAAACAGATCTTATTTTGGTTATACCCATTCAGATAAAAACCTCAGGCTGAAGAAGTGGGGAGTTACATTTATATCACATTTAAAACCCTGGTCACTGTCTGGTTACACATGCAGACATACTCAGAGACAGAAGCAACTGGGGAAAGGCCTTTGACGTTCCCTTCCATTAAATATTCCTCAAGTCCCCAGCCTGGTGACTTCATGTTGCTACAGCTTCTCCCAGGGCATCCACAAACCTGTTCCAGCTCCTGCTCATCTTTCCTGGCCACGTTTGAAGCCTCTGAACCCAATGAGACGAGAGGATGCTAACAAAACATTAAATCGCCAAGAAAATGTCACCACAACCCTCTGACCCCCTGCTCTGCCGAGAGACCGAAAGAACCCCAAATTCCCTTTGCCACCTCCGATCTTCCCACCCCGATCCGCCCTCAGGCTCGGCGCTCGCAGGGCCCACAGGTGCCCGGCCGTGAGGCGAGGTCCGTGTGGGGCACGGCCGGGGGTGCCCCGGGCCCCGCTGGCGCTTACCTTGGCAAGGGGCACGTGTGCGGGACCTCGGGCCGTCTGCCCCGGGGATGGCGCAGGGAACCGGCCGGGAAGCGGCAGGGAAGAGGCCGGGAAGCGGCAGGGAGCCGGCGGGTCCCCGAGGAGCCCCGGAGCGGGCGCGCTGCTCCCAGGAGAGGCAGCGGGGCTGCGGGAGCCCGGCTGGGGCACAGCGCTGCTCAGGCGGCGGCTCCGGGCAGGGCAGCGCGCTGTGGAGCTGCTCCCCGCCGCGGCGTTACCATCTCGCGGTCCCGGCGAGCAGCAGCGCCCTCAGGCACGGCCGGCATCTCCGGCGAGGGCTGGGAGCGGCATCGCGGTGTGCCTGGGTGGGTAACACCAGCACCGGCTTCTCCCAAGGAAAACGAGCACCCCAAAGAGTAAAATGCAACACAGATGGAAAACAGGCAGGACCGCATTGAGAGATGCTTCTGGGTCAGGGCTGTGCCGCTTCCCCGGTCCAACAGCACCATCTCCTGGGTGGCCGTGGCCGCTCGCCCCAAAGCGTCTCCCCGTAAGAACCTGGGCAGCTTTCCTCTGCCATCAACGTGTCTCGTCCATTTTCAGACACTATCAATATTTTTGCAACTGTTTCCTTTCACAGCCTATTGCTTGTCTCTCATGAAGTATCACAGATGGATGAGTAAATAAAAATACTGAAGAATACTAGAATGTGTATATTTTTTTAATCAGCAGTACAAAGCATCCTTGAATACCAGCCCTAAACCTGTTCTTTTCCTGAGCTGAGAAGGTTTAAATATGTATCCAGTCTTCATGGAGCACATCATGTGCTGCTTCTCAGAGAATGCCTATACTTTCTTCAAGGAAAAAAATCTACTTGAAGATCTGTTTAGAGTTTAGACAAGTGAAATGATGGAAAAAAGCAGAAACTATAGATTTCATAATATTACCATTCAATGGGGAAATCCTATCTGACAAGTAGTATTTCAAAGATACTCCTTGCAGTGTGTATTTGAAAGCTCTAAAATGCTTTCAAATGCTTGTTGAGATGCACCCTGTAAAAGCATGTGGTTTTCACTCACTAGATCATAGGTTTAAGACTAAAGGCTCCAAAACTTTTGTATTTCAGTTTTTCTTAGTCTGCAAAGTGAAGATTTGTTTCACTGTTTTGAGGCTAAATTGTACATGAAATCTTTCATGCTTTGAAGGTTGTGCTTATATAAGTAAAAAAAGTTTAAGTTAATGATTTTTTTTTTTAATTCAATACTCATCCAAAGCCCCTTTTAACTTAATTTGCTGTTAAATGTCTGGCAAAATTTTACAGAAGCTCACCTTTAAAAGATTCTAAGTAGGTCCCTCATGCAAGTTTTAAGTTAGGAGGGACAATATGTAACTACAAATACAGACATACATGCCTGCACTTGTGCAGGAAGTCTCGTGGCTTTTTATATAAAATTGTTGCAAAAATGTAAAGAAAAAAATAATTTTCCCTGTTGTTTGCTAAATTAACATCTTGTTGATTACATACATCTCAGTTACACCCTATGATTACCATGGCTTTTATGGAGTGCCATGGTCTTTCCAACTGAAACCCTTTGCTCCTGGCCTACTCCCTTACTTCCAGAAAAACAAGGCATAACAAGAAACTGGATTATTGAAAAAAAAAAACGTTGAAAATAAGACCTGAATCCACTTAGCCATTTCAGTCCTATTTTCTGCGTAACTAAAACCTGCTCTCCCTGGGAGATTCCAGGGAAGGCCTTGAGTAGTTAAATCAGTGAGGCCATGATCAGGTCACATCAGACTGCTTTGACAGAGCTATTAAATGAAACAAGCAGCATCCCAAAGGAAAATCCAAAACCAGATAATGAATCACAGCCCTTTACAGAGCAGTGTGTT
Source organism: Ammospiza caudacuta (assembly GCF_027887145.1). NCBI lineage: Eukaryota > Metazoa > Chordata > Aves > Passeriformes > Passerellidae > Ammospiza > Ammospiza caudacuta. Next base: position 51,542,391 of record NC_080598.1, on the reverse strand, counting down.
CACCTCAACTCTTTCAGCCAAAAAAGCAAGCTTGGCCTACCACCCAGCACCATTAACAATCCAAACCCTTTCCACTCTCCCTACTTTTCCTTTGTCTTTGCACCTTTGCTCACAGGTCCCTTAACTTATAGGTGACATGTATCTTGTAACTCATGAGTGTTTTTTTCTTCCACAGTCCTGTAATATGGATATTGAACAAACCTGTGTAAGAAGACCTGGTTTCTGCAGAAGGGACATGCAAATCAGATTGGACAGGGATTTATTGATCAGGCTGCCAGCTCTGCTTTTTAATATTGCCCTTCTTAGAGGCAGGCACTGCCAGGGTTTTGCTGGGATTCTTGGTGACAGCTCAGGAGAGATTTTCTTTGCTGCAATTCTTCGATTTCATGTTCTCAAGCTTGGTTGTTTTCCATGCACTTTGTTAGTATTGACAGGCTCCCAGAAAACTCCTGCCAAAGATTTCTAGCCTACTTTTTAAAGAGAACCAGAGAACTCAGTGAGAACATGAAAATAAGCCTACATATTTGTCAGACCTAAAATAAAGTCACTTAAGTATTTCAGGGCATTTAGGTGGTATAAAGTTATTTTTTTCAGAGCAGACAAGCAATGAAGAATAATGACCATGTCCAAACATTTGGTGGCAAAATTAAGGCAAGTCATTAAGGCTGAGAAACACACTTGCTGTGAAACCCCTTAATATGCCCTGAGCTGTTAACAGCTGTTTTCTCAGGAAAACAACTTTTGTGGTAATTGATTTTAATGCTCCCAACACAAAATTAGCAGCACAATAGCATGTGTTTGCAACCTGTTCCCTTCTGCTCCTTACAGGACCAGTTCAAGTAGAGCAAAGAAACGTTATTCCCCATTTTGGTGAAGGTTTAAGACAGTAGATCAGCTTTGGAATATGAACAATCTCATTTTCTTAAACCAAAGCACCTTGTTTCATGTCAAAGAGGTACGAAGTGCTAGCAAATACAAAATATTATATTAATGTATGATCTGGTGGATAAGTTGGTCCACTCAGTTCAGCCTTTCAGCACAGCAGCAACACCAAGAACATCCTCAGAATAAAATGTAAATAATTACAGTAATGGTTTCCAGTTTGGTAAACACTCATACTGCGACCCTCTGTTACAGTAACAATCCCACATAAGTTTATGTACATTCACAAGTACCTCCCTGCAAGCTCTCAGCAGGGCAATCCAACCAAGAGGGATCCAGCAGCATCTCACCAGAGGAGCAGGCAGCCAGAATTCCTGCCTGGCACAACACACAAGAGCACAAAGAGCAGGAATGGGACTGGCAGCTCCACACACCCAACCTTGATCCATAGAAGCCCTGCAGGTGGCAATGCTCCCACCCAGCCCTGCCCCCTGCCCTATCCACCAGAGCAGACCCAGCTCACAAACAGGCAGTTTTGCCTCTCTCTTCACCAAAGATGGCAAGGGCAGGTCCCCATTTTGCTCTTGGATGTCCTCAGCAACTTCAGTTGGCCTTCCCAAGGCATGCTCCTGACCGCTGTTACCTCTTTGGTCTTCACTCTACAGCAGAGGAACCCAGGATGAGCAAGCAGCTGCAGCAGCTTCCCCATCCCCTCCCTCACCTCCGGTGACAAGCTGCTCCTCCTGGGGGGACAGAAAGTAACCCTTTATGCCACAGAACCTGTCACATCCTCTTGACCAAGGATTCCTCATGGAGCTTCCAGCTGGCACCAGGCCCCCAGTGTGAGCTCAGCACACTCACTGGTACTCACCCCATACTCCAGTATTATCAGCTGCCTTCTCCCACTGCCTAAGAGCATGAGAAAAGCAGGTGCAAATCTCTTCTCAAGAGAGGCATGGGCTTTTTCCTCAAAAAAATCAGTTTCTCTGTAGCATGCCTTTGGGACTGGAAGCATATGTGCCCTTTTGCCTCTGGTTTGAGGGACGGCAGAGGATGATGAGCAGAGTGCACAATACTGCCCACCTTCTAAAATGATCCCCTAGAACTAGTTTCTTGGGGAAAATACTCTCAGTCAACAACAAAATAAAGCTCTTTGTGAGCATCTGAGGTTTACAATTTAAGAAGATGGTAATTTTTTTTTATTGCAGCTGGTTTAACATGATCATTTTTATCAATGTAGAAAACTGTTCAGGCACACATTGGCTGGAAATGTTCAGCTTGCACGGGAATGCAGGCAGAAGTCCCACTTTCATCCCCACTGTGGCTCTGTCACACACACTTCATGGAATCACTGTTGCTGTTACTTGCTCAGTAACATGTTCCAGTCAGGTAGAGATTGATATAAACACCACTGTGTATGTTATGCAAAGGTTTAATCAAGTAATTAAAATCTGAAGAGGGGAAGAAAGTAGAGGAAGGAGAAAAACTTGCATCGTTTTTAAAAGCAGGAACTCTGGGAGAAAAATTTCACTGCATAGAGAATAAAGACTACCTGACAACGCTGAAATTTTCTTTATGTTAAATTGCTGGCAGATATTACTGAAAAATAGTCAGTTTGTGCAGAAAACTAGAGAGCTATTATAAAAAAGCAATTATGGGGGATTATTTTTTAATAGATTTATTTAGTATTCAGACTAAGAGTTAACTACTGAAGCAGAAAATAATTAAATTTTCTTCATTACCTTTTTGTCTACTGGGTACATTCATTTCAATAGGTCAACACAAATAACCAAAGACTTTTGAAATTTACTCTATTTTAAAACATTGTTTTACATTCAGAATAGCAAAAATGACCTGTGATTAGCCGTAAGAAAGTTCATTCAATCCGAATTCAAATGCTCAGAACAAACCTTCTTTGATACCCTAAGCTTTTGCATGATGTGGTGTGGCACATGAACAGAAAAAATCCTGCCCTCACACGTCGGTGCCTCACAGCCCCAAGAGGAACCTCCTGCTACACAGCGGCCACACAGGGACCTGCACAGACCTGCTGTGAGTACCCACAACACACACACTGTACCTAATCCTGCTGACCCTGACTGCTTCACAATTAGACAGGGAGCTTACTGTTGTCAGTTTGGCAAATCCTGTGCAGAATGTTCTAGACTATCATCTCCACTGCTAGCTCCAGTGGGCAGGAGAGATTTAGAACCAGAACTTACATCAAATCTCTCCTGACTACAGGTTCCAGTCCTGTTCTCATCTTTCACTGACCATTTATAATTTCTTCTTTCTCCAGAACACGTTTTATATCCCATGCAGTGGAAAACATCCTAGGCTTCCAAAAGCAGTATCAGTTTCATTAGACATTTAAAATAAAGAGCAACTACTGTAGACAATCAACATAAAACACAGTTTATTTCCAACCATTTGCCTAATTCACATGCAGACTGGTTTATATTAATTACACTGCATTTAAAAATAGCTTGGTTAGCTTTTAACCTTAGCAGTATTGCTATAGAGCTGAAGCTACACTGGTTAATATAATTTCTTTTCATTTAGAGAAATGTGGTTAGGTAGGTACTTGAACGCTTCAGAGACTTTCCACAAAGAAATATTTATCCATTCAGTAACTTTCTGCTGCACTCACCTTACCCACATGAACATTTGATCTGTAAATCCCATGTTTGAAGACTTATTCTCCTGCGCACATCAGTCAGGAGAAAACACTTGGAAACACAACAAATATAAAAACATAACAAGCAAATAATACAAGATTACAGTAATAACTGAAGTATACTCCTGTACTATTTCAAGCTAGAATACTGAAGCCTTAAATAATTCCCACATTTTAGCACTGACACAGAACTCCCATACACAGAGTATATAAGCACGGGGAAAAGCTGTTTTGCAAGAGGTAGAAAAGGTTTTATAAAATATTCAGGCACAATTCTTAGCAGTGTTAAAAGCCATTAGAAAGTTACAAAGTAATAATGACCACTATACAAGATTTGTACAAGTTCTGTTTATTTTTACCCTTCAGAATAAAAGTATATTTCATGCACTCTCATATAATCTTTTTTCTCCTATATTGTTGGAAAAGTGTTTTTCTCCTATACTGTGTGTGATTACACGTTTTACAGGCTCTCAGGAAGTCTTATCACCAGAAGTTAAACAGAAAAACAGATGCACTATTACTTAATGCTTTTTCAAGAGAAGCAAGGGAATGCAAATGCTGTTTGTATAGGTTCATGTATCAAAGAACAGACAATCACACATGTAAAACCCATAAAAATATTATTAGTTCTTTTGGTTTACTCCCACCTCAATGAAGAAGAGCGTTTTTAGAAGTGAACTTTTTTAAAACACAGATTTTCACAAACATTTGCTTTACAGTGCAGTGGTTATACTCAAATTTTCACAATACCCATAAATCAAAATACCAAGATCACTACATTTACCATGAGCTAAGAGACATTCACTTAGTGTCAGCTCAAACAGATGCTTTCCTTGACCTAAAGTATGTAAGGCTTTATGGGCAACAAGTTCTTATCAAAGATTTGCTTTATTTGTGTCACAGCATTTTGTTTTTCTCATGTTACTTTTTCTCTTGGTCTTTTTCTGCATCCAGCAGCGCTGAACGGATTCCCAGTTTCTTCAGCTCTTCTACAAGATCTCCATTCTGGTGCATCTGGAGGAGTATATCACAGCCACCAACAAATTCACCATTGAGGTACACTTGTGGGATGGTAGGCCAGTTGGAGTAGTTTTTTATTCCTGAATAAGAAAAAACAAAATTATTAGAGGTTTCCCTTCCTCTCTTAATAGAATGGTATTTTAAAAGGAAAGCATGGCTTCCACCTGACTCCACCACTGACATTCCAATTTTCCCATAAAGGCATAAAGATATCTACATAACAAGAGCACTATCAGAAAAAAAACCTGTATTAAAGTTAGGTTTGTTTCTCACCCCAACTCAAAGATGTGGGTTGAAAGATATGGAGTCAGCTCCTGTACTGACTTCAGCAGGAACTGGAGAAATACATCTCTCTTTACTCCCAACAAGAAAACATGACTTTCAATCAATTACAGAAATGAGAAGTATTGAAAAATATTGAGAACTGTTTACTTTCTGTTGTATTTCCCAGAGGGACTTTTAAAATACTTTATACTCTTACTGAACTCATACAGTTACACTTATTCCTGCAATTTCAGCTGCAAGATACATTTGCCCCTGTAGAGGCCTTATGAATTTCAAATTGCTTTATCTTTCAATGCCAGACCTTCCAGCACATGGGAGGGGCACAAAGGCTGAAGTCTTTTTAAAAGTGCTCATTTAACAAAACACAGCTCTAGTCACAATTATGAAGTACAGAACTAAAGTTTAAAACTATACTTCACAAAAGGCAAATGTAAGACCACCCAAAAATATAAAGTGATCAGCTGATACACACTGGAACAGCTTGTACTTAGACATCACAAGAAATTACACAAGAATCTTTGTATCTAATTTGCCACTTATTTAAATGATCCTTCAGACAAAGCCATCATTTCTGTAGCAAAGGAAATAGCTAAAACCTACTGTGCCTATTTTTATAACACAACCACAAGTATTTGATTAGATGACAAGTTTTGAATTCAACATTTTTATGTATTTTCAACATGGAGTGCCTGGATTTTTTCCAACAAAGGCATGAAAACAAACTTAAGCCTACAGAGGCACGTTTTCAGAACATCAGAGCCCACTCACCTTGGAAGCCAACCCCCCACCAACAAATATTAGACCTGAGTAGCTGATAGCACAAGAGAACTTGTTTTCCCCTAAGAAAACATTTTAGCCTCTAGAGACTAAAAAACAAACCCCCCCCCCTCAAAAAACAAAACAAACCATGAAGGTTATTAAAAAATAACCATGAAGGTAAAAAAATAACCATGTAAGGAAATTCTGCTCGCTTTATTGGAACTTAAACCACATTATTTTTTAGTAAATATGTGTAAGTGGAAATATATACAGTGTATATACTTTTATACTTAATGTATAAAAGGTGCAATATAGCTAATAATTAATATCCCTTAGCAAAATACAATATGCTTTAAAAATCCACTAAAATAATAGCAACCTAGAAAAAAAGGGTGTTGTGACTAAGGGTTTCTAACCACAACATAAGTCAGCTAAGAGATTTTATTCTGACTTTAGATTTTGTGTGTGGACAACCACTCTTTCATAAGCCCAAAACAGAAAGTTTAGCATATAAATCAAGGCCAAAGGGAACCCATAACCATCTAACCTCTATCATCACCACATGCAGTTTCTTCCTTGGTTTGCAGAACTTTTAAGCTTTGATGTCAATTTCCACTTAGCAATACCTTTCTTAAATGCTCTTTGGCCTTAAACTGCCCTAAATATCCTCTGATGGATTAAAGTTTTAATTAAAAACCATGTTCCATGATTAAGACATGCCTAAAGATGACTCTCATCGAAGAGCCACTGCAGATATGAAATAGGGCTCATTTTTCTTAAGATACTGCAATGCTAAACATGAATTGAGAACAAAGGGCTCTGCATTATAAACCTTCTGCTAAGGAGCATTCCAAGGTAATATCTACACCAACAATTCTTTCATAGAAATATTTTCTTCAAGGACCCAACTGCACACACTACAAGCACTGATAGCACTCTCAAGGACCTATCCAGCTTCAGATAAAAACAAGCATGAAGCTCATTTGCTCTGTGTGCTGCATTTCTGGTGCTGGACAAGCTGCTTTAAATGCCTCAGTGCTGGGGCTCTCCAGGTCACAAACTGAACCCTCCCTCCCCCAGGGCAGCACCCCCTGACACTGCGGCACTGGGGTTACAGCAAGTCAGGGCTGCAATTGCTGCACTTGGGGTGCACGTTTCTGATGATTCTTTGGACATCCCAAAGGATCTCCATCCCCTCTCTGCAGACTGGCTCCTTGCTGTACTTCAGAAGCTGCAGCTTCTGCTCTGAACCTTTGTTTATTTTGGAAAAAACACTCCACAGGTCAGGGTGTCAGTCTGACAGCTCTGGCAGCACATTTAAGGTAAGTGTGAAACCAGGGTTGGTGCAAAGAAACAAGTACCCAGCACATTCCCACCCCTCTCCCCAGCTCCAGGTACCAATTCTCAGCCTCCTTTGGCAGCATTAGCACTAATGAAGGATGGGCCATGTCAAAGAACTGAATCAAGCAACACTCATTCCTACCATACTTGCTCCAGAAAAGCAACACATTTTCATAGATATCACAGAATCATTAAGGCTGGGAAGGACCTCTAAGATCACCAAATCCAACTGTTAAGCCAGCACCATCATTTACCAGTAAACCATACCCCCAAGTGTCATATCCACTTGCCTTTAAAACACTTCCAGGGATGGAGATTCCAACACTTCCCTCTGCAGCCTGTTCCAAAGCCTGAGTACCATCAGCACTGATACAAGCTTTACTGAGGGAAGGGTAGCCAAGGGTGGGAGAAAGGATCAACAACACCTGCTTGGCAGCATCCCATGTTTAGATACTATAGAGACCGCAATGAAAATAATCTGAGGGCGAACTACCCCAACCATCAAGTTTAAACCATCAATTTTCTAGTATGTAATCTCAAATGTCTCTGTCTCAGTGACTGGAACCAGTCTAACACTGTCCATTAGCTGAGAGCCAACTTAGAGAAACCTGAATTGCCATGGAGCCCAAGAGAGTGCCAACGTGTCTTAAACCAGCTTTGGTAAGGAAGGATTTGTGTCAGGGAAGTGTATCTTCAGCTCCAGTTCAGACAGAACACATGAAGTACCAATAATTTTAGTTTCACAGATGTGAGGTTTTAGGTAAAGAGGCAAGCAGGGGAGTTGTTCCAGCCTTACAGCTTGCCATATTTTAGCACAGTGTATATTTCACCAATTGAACTATAACTAGCTAAAAATAAGGTGTTTCAATAGATACAGGCAAGAAACCAACAAGCAATCCAGACATGCCTGAACTACCCTTTCTCCAGCAGCCTGCCCCTACTACAAATGTATAAATGCACATTTATTCAAACATTGAAGTTAGGTTCAGGTGTATAGTAGGAGTCCTAGTAAAATCTATGTATTGTATAAGTGGCCTTGCCCCAATCCTAGTTGTTCTAAATGGGCTGCAGCTGTGATGTCCTTAATTGGGCAGCAGCTGTGGCTAATGAAGATAACTGGGATAAAAGGGGGTGGATTGGCTGGGCAGGGAGAGCCTTGGAGGAGCCCTGATGAAGAAGCAGGAGCAGCACTGCTGTGAAGAGCTGACAAAAACCACTCAGGAGGTATGGGACTCTAGAAATATGATAACAACACAGGTGAACACAAAGCTGGTGGCCAGCTCTCTGATACAGAGATCTCCTCGCAGATCAGTCCTTTGCTGATTTATTTGATACTTGCACAGCTAAAGGTTCCACACCCCTCACCAGCCCCCATGCAGAGCAGATTAGGCTCACAGGGAGAGCCTAGCAAAGGCTCAGATGCTGCATATCTAAATGTTTGGCACTGAGGCCAGATCCAGCCCTTCAGGCAGTCACTGCTAGAATACAGTTGGCAACTTAGACAACTGCAACTTTGAGCAGCCCTGTCCTCTCCTGTGTCAGAGATTGCCACCACAGAAGCAGGCACATCCTCACATCCTGGCTTTTTAGGGTGAGTGGGTGATACAGCTGAAGCAGTACAACAATTCTGTGGCTGTGCCATTCCCCAGCTCCTCAAAGCTCCATTCTTCATGCTGGCTCTGGCACTCAGCTCACTGTGCAAACTGCTGCTTCAACTTGCAGGCCCAGTGATCCAGTTAATAAAATGAGCTGGCCCTGTGCACAGCTGGACAGGTGCCAAAGCTGGTGCATGGAAAGGACCAGAACAACTCCTTTAAGCACCTGAGAACCAGCAGGATATTGTGCAAGGGCACACTCTGTGACTGCGTTCTGTGTAGCTTAGACACTGGAGGGCCTGATCAGGACACTAATTTCAATTTAAAGCTCTGGTAGCCAGGAGGGCAATAACCTCTCTCCTTGCCTAGCACAAGCCCAAGTTCATGTGGAGGAAAAGTTTAAGTCACATAAAAAGAAAATACTATCTACTCACGTGGTCAAGTGCTCAGGGCCTTATAAAGGCACTGCCCATTCAGAGGCTCACTAAAGTCCCCTCAACCAAAAGTAAAATGCTGATGGTTTGATTTCAGAGTTTTGTTTCCTCTTTAGTTTATGAATTGTGAGAAGAGATAAGAGTTTGTACTAACAAACTGTACAATTAATAAATTCAGATATGTAAACAAAGCTTAGAAAATTACCATGATTCACCTGAACAAAATCAACCTTCAGTAACAAAAAGATGTCATTACACAGAAATTCCAGTATCTAAGCTTTTATACCATACCAACTACTATAATTGTGAATTGAAAAGCAAACAAGGACTGGAAAAATCAGCCTTTTAGCTAAGAGCTAATAAAAAACTGAGTTAGTCAGATGACACCAAAAACAAAGGAGAACAAAGTCACCTGATACATGCCAACACGTGGCTTTACAGCACAATTTAGTGTATTCTGGGCAAGAACTGTTAATGCCACACACATACAAGACTAATTACTATGTACTTGCATGTATTTTTTTGTTTAAAAACTTTCTCAAATAATAATCAGCCATGCTCATTGAAGAGGGAAACATGAAAAGCATTACCAGAACAGATTACCAGCTTTCCTCAATGGCAAAAAACCTTATATAGAATAGCTACTACCACCTGTGCAGTAATGGTGAAACTATTACTAAGTATTTCTTGTGCAAATGATTAACATAAATTTGCACTTTATCAGGAGAATCCCAGCAGGCAGTGCCAGCTGGGAATCAAGTGGTGCAAGTCCAAGCCATACGTGAAATTTCACCATACTGTTCACAGGGAAAACAAAGCCTGATAATGAAGTATTTCAGGGTCTTTAATGCAGCTCTCTATCTCTGACCCAGGCAGGGCAGGGTGCCACAAAGAGCCCGATCTCCAATCATCACCCTGCACCCACAACTGCGCTCTGCTGATAACTGAGACCTCCTGAACACTACGAGGGTCACAAAAACCAAACCAGGGCGTCTGGGCAGCAACCTCAATGGCACATCTCTGCAATACACTCCCAGTTCTACCAACACCAAACAGAATCACAGAATTAATTAGGTTAGAAAAGACCTCTGAGATCATCGAGCCCAACCCATGACTGAACACTATCCTGTCAACTGGACCATGCACTGTGTGCCACATCCAGCCCTTCCTCAAACACCTCCAGGGACGGTGACTCCAACACCTCCCCGGGCAGCCCATCCCAATGCCTGATCACCCCTTCTGAGAAGAAATTCCTCTTAGTATCCAACCTAAGGCTCCCCTGGCACGACTTATAACTGTCCTCGTGTCCTGTCGCTTGTTGCCTGGGAGAAGAGGCCGATCCCCGCCTGGCTACAGCCTCGTCCATGCACTTCTAGAGTAATAAGGTGGCGGGTCCCATGCACCATGGACTCCTGCAGGTTGAACACCGCCAAACCCCCTCCGCCGCTCCTCACAGGACACGGGCTCCGCTGCCCTTCTCCCCACGATCTGGCCTCATTAGAAAATAGCCGAGCCCAACCCAGCCCACCCAACAAAGCCAGAAGAGCCAAGTTACAGGCGGGCCAAGCGGGCAGGGCCGCTCCCGCAGTGCCCCAGGGCGCTAAAGCCAAGCCCGCCCTGCCGGCAGCTCCCGAGGGCCCTTCCCAGGACAGCCGGCCCGGCTCTGCTCCGCCAGGCCCCGCGGAGGCGGCACCCAGAGGTGACCCGGACGCTGACCTTGGCGGAGGTCGGGGTCCTGCAGCACGTCGTGGGCGCGGTAATCCTCCACGCCGTGCAGCCGCAGGATCTGCACCACGGCGTTGCTGAAGCCGCAGAGCGGCTGCGCCGGGCTGCCCTTCATGAACACCACCACCGGGTGCTCCCGCACCAGCCGCTCCACCGCCTCCCGCGACCCCGAGCCGCCGCCGCCCTCAGCGCCGCCGCCGTCCCCGGCCGCCTGGCTGAGCGGGCGCCCGGCCCGGCCCCGCAGAGCGACGCCGGTTCCGATCCGCCATGCCGCCCTCAACGCCGCTCTCATCGCCCCGCCGCCGGCACCGCCGCACAGCGCCCGCACCGCCCGCCCATTGGCGCACGGCGCGACGGGCCGCCGGAGAGCTTCCTCCGATAGGCGCAGGCACCCGCCAATCAGCGCGCACAGCCAATAGCGCTGAGAGACAGCGAGACCCGTCCCGCCCAGCAACCCTGAGGTGGCTCCGTTTTGCTAGTGGAGGGAACAGAGCGGCTGCGGCTGCATTGGGAGAGGAACCTGTCAATCAACCGTGGATCGATTAATCACGCGATTGGTCAGACTGCCCCGAGGCGGGGCTTTTCTCGGGATGCTCGGGGGGCGATTGGCGTAACGTTCCTTCCGGTTCCGGGGAGCGGCCGCACGCGGGGCCCGCTGCCAGTCTGTGCGCCGTCCCCAGCATGGCCGGGCCGCGCTTCCCCGCTTTCCAGGGTGGACGGGCCGCGCTTCCCCTTCTGCACCCCCGTCGGCTCCGCGGGGAGCGCCGAGCCGCACGGCGGGGAGCCGCTGCTGGGCGGCCGCTGCTGGGCTCAGCCTCTCCCTTCGGAGACCCCCGGGCCGTGGCGGCGCCGCCGACCCTCGGGCGGTCTCTGGGTTTTATCCCGCCGGCCCTTTGGTGGTGGAGCCCCCTCGGGCCGGGGCTGGCTGAGGGCCAGGGCAGATCCCTACAGAGGGGCCGATGGAGCCGGGCTGCGCTGCCGGGCCGCCGGCTGTGCGGGGTGAAGCCGCGGGGCTGGAGCGCGCTCGGTGGCAGCGGGGAGGCCGCTCTCGGACCAGCAGCGCCGTTCTGTCGGCACCTTCTGCCCCCGTAGGCGGCTGGGGCTGTGTGTGGGCAGCCGGCAAACTGCCGCATGGGGCTGTCTCCTTCCTGGCTTTGGCCGTGTCCGGGGAACGATTGGACTGCGTTCATTTGCCCGAGTCTGGTTGATTTTTGATGGGATAAAGCAAGCGGTTTGTCCCTGAGAAAGCAGCGGTGCTGTGCGTGCTCGGGCTTGGTGCTGATGGGGGAGAGCCGAGTGGTTTTGCACAGTTTGACCTTTTCTCCCGAGCAGCTGGCAGGGATGGCAGGGGGATGGGAAAATGGGAGCAAGATCGGGCTGGTGCCTGCGCAGCGGGATGGTGCAGTCGGTGCTGGAGCAAGGGCAGAACTGCCTGATGTAGCCAGAGAAGGGCTGGGTTTGGAGCGTGTCCTGCAGCCTGGCCTGTGCCACCAGCTGTGCTCGGGCTCCTGGGCACATGCCGAATTCTTTCCAAGAACTTGGCACAGAGCGTGGCGGTCTCCTAAAGCAGCAGGGCCTATCCTGTAAGTAGAAGAAAATGTTGATGAGTTTTCCTCTGTGCTAAAATACAGTCTGTCACAAATAACAAGTCACAGTGTATTTTGAGTGCTAATTTACATTGCAGCTGTAGCATCTGGACCTTTGGTATATTAATGACCATTTGTGTTATTTATATCTGTAAGGAAAAGAACTTTTACCATCCAGTTCTGTTCTTGTGAGAGTTTTGCAGACCAGCTTATTTTCAGCATTCAGAAGAGTGCTTGCCTAATTCTTTTTTTTTGTGGAATCCAGCTGATGCTTGAGTGACAATTTTGTTTTAGTTTTTTTGAAGCCACCCTCAGGATCGTTTCTCTTGCATTTTATTTAACTTTATTAAGAACAGATTCCAAAGGGAATTGTTACAAACTTGCCCTCTGCCATCCCATGTGAATAGGTTATGAATAAGTATACAGTGTTGCTGCAGTATTTAAAAGTAGATGTATTTATGAGGAAGCACTTTTAATCTGAAGGCAAAGTTGATATGTTGCGTTGCTGATGAGCACCATGTATTTTGTGAGTTGGTGGGTTTTGCTTTCAACAAAACATCACAAGCTGTGGTGATCAAGACACAGAGCAGTGTTTGCTTTCTGTGGTTAATATGTTGTGATTGACATGGTGAAGGTTGTGAAGTATAAAAAAAATGTCCTGTCCATGGTAGATGGAACTGCAGTAACTTATGCAGAGCAAAAGTATGTTTTCCTATTTGTTGGACTGTTTCAATATGGAAAGACATAAAAAGTGCTAAGTGTAATATCCCAAGGGGTCTCCTTTGTAATTTTAATCCAGTATAAAGATTCCTTGGGAGTCAGAGTGGAATTAAATAGAAATTGATGACAAGAAAGATATCTTTTTATTTTTAAAGACAACTAAGTGTTTTCTTTCAATGAAATATTGGGCTAAGAACAGAATACTGTGGTATTTGCCTGCCTTAATTTTGTCCTAGCTATTCCTACATAGCTCATTAAAAATAAGTAACACAAAGACATCATACTCAAGTGTAACAAACCCTTGTGAGTATACATGCTTTCAGAAGTCACGAAGAGCTGCAGTTCAATCCTCTGTAGTCCAAGAGGTGCCCCTGGTTGCTGTACCCTGGGCACACCAGGCTTGCAGAGAGAGCAGCGGGAGGAAGCCGAGGCACGGCTGCCGGAGCAGCAGCAGCGTGCGCAATATTCCTCCCACAGCTGCCACCCTGTTGCCACGGAGGTAATGACTTCTCCCGTGTCATTATTGATCTATCAACAGTCAGAGCAATTTGGCAGTCTGATATTGTTCAGCAAATAGAGTGATGTCTGCTGAACACTGAAGAAACTGCTATAAAATGCTGGGAAGCTTCTCAGAAGTCTTGTGTACTAGGCTAAACAGAAGTACTGGATTTGTAGTTACTGTAGTTTTATGAGATTGGCCTATGAGATATTAAGCTTAACAGAATAAAATATTTAGTATGGTCAAATACTTTTGGATTATGCAACATGCAGCACTCAATTAGAGGATAAATACTTTCATCTCCTGATAAGACTTAAAACAATTTGTCCATGTACACTCTAGAAACAGATAATTATGTCACCAGGTTCCATCTTCTGTTAGTCTAAGTGAAGCTTTTTGTGTTTTCCAGATAATGATTTAAATCATCTGTTCAGAAGAAACATTAATGGGATTTGCAAAGACTCCTGACATTTTGCTGATGCTCCTGTTAGAAGACCTCTCACCTCATTTTGGAAACACTAATAAAAGCACTAGTATTCAAACTGCAGGGTTTAATTGCTCACAGTCAGTCATAAACTGAGTTAACATCAGGCATTCTGCTTCAGAACAGAATTATGATTTATAAGTTTGTAGTTTGTTCTCACATGGTGTACAAGGAGGTGGACATCCAAGAATGGTACTGTCAGCAAAAGGGTTTTTACTTGTTTTTTAAAAGGGTAGGGCTAAGTTAGCTGGGGAGAAAGAAAAGTCTCATTTCAGCTTATCAGAACAAGTCTGATATCTCTGTGTCATTCTGAGTTGTGCTAGTGACTGGAAATGAAGTTCCTTCTTGTGCCCTAACAATTGAGCTCTATTTAGCTGGGGTTTTTTTTGTTTATTGAAGTTTTTAAGTGGGATAGCTTGAGCTCCACCTGTTTTGCAGTAATCTCAGTGTACCATCGTGGTATCATCTGGCAGCACCAACATATCCTCAGTTTTGAGAGCATTATGAGTTTTTAAAATGTGCTTACAATTCTGAGCTGCCTAAATAGTGAACACTGAAAACACATCTGTGAAATGTTCCTGGTTATTTTGGAAATGTGCTGGTTTTAAAACGTTGTGCAACAAACAGCAGAAATATAAAAATGCTGTGGGGGTTTTACAGGGAAAAAACTGACATTTTGAAATCTGAACTGTACCTAACTTCCTGTTGTGGGTCTGACCTGGAGCAAGTTTGTTTCTGAGCTGGATTAAGCTATATCCATAGATTAATGAAATAATATCCATGGATTTATGGCATATTCCTAAGAGTGTTTTCATTAGCCTTAAAATACAGTGTTCCATTTCATAAATGAGATCAGTGAAGAATATTTACAAAGTGACCTGTATCAGTTTAACTGATGGGATAAACATGACCTAAGGCTTGATTTAAGCCATGTAAAGAGCTTTGGCAGAGAGGGGGTCATGGTAATCATCCAAGGAGACATGTCTGAGCCCCACATTTAAGAAATAGAATGGAAGGTCATGTTCAGGCTTGAATGTGGACCTTTGGATGAGGCACTCTTGAGACTTCATTTATTCTTAATGACACTGATGTCACTGTGTGCCTCTTTGCACTGAGCTTTGTGAGTTGTGACACTGTCTTGAAGCAAGGATAAGTAGTATGGCCTCTGTAATAGAGGAGCAGATTTATTCTTTGGGACAAGCAAGCTGCTTGCAATTGTTCTGGCATATGAAAATCTGTTAGATCCCAGTTTCTGACTTGCAGATGGTAGTGGTTCTTGAGTCTTTCAGTATTGCAGAGGAAGCATAATTTTATATGTATCTGTTTCCATGCAGAACTAAGAAATACTGCCTCTAATGAGAACACCTCTGGCCTCTTTTCATCCACGAAATTAGGAGTGCTAAAATCTTTGATGGGCCTTAGAAAAAGATTGGGCAAGCTCAAGAAAAAATTGATCTGCCAAATATAAAGATGCCATTATGGTATCAAGTCCTGAGCCATAGAAGGCTCAGTATATGCCACAGTGGAGATGGCCATGATATATGGAGTATCATCATACAATTTAATGAAGCTTCAACCCGTGCAGAGTAACCCCATACCACTTTAGAAGGCTGCAAGCACATACCCATGCAGAGTAACACCATATCACTTCAGAAGGCTGCAATTGTCTGCTCATCTTGTTCTTTAGCCCAGCCTTTTATACCCTCATGTTGATGCACTGCACCTGTGTGTCTCTGTTCCCTTTGTGGTTGGTCAGTGCCCCTGGGCCCTCCAGGGCTCATTGCTGTCAGTGCTGCTCACCTGCTGCTCACAGCTGTGCCCACTGGGGATGAGGCTGGGCCAGCCCCACTCCCAATCACCACAAACTCTTCCTACAGCTGGGGAGTGGGACTGGAACTATGTGCATGTCCTGTTCTCTGATTCTTGTACCTTCAGCTGGGCAGTGGGACTGGAACTATGTGCATGTCCTGTTCTTTGCTTTCTGTGCACTCACTTTTGTCCAGTGTCATGGAAACAGCATCTTGGTCTCTGGTATTAAATAATATATAAATATATTAAATATATAATATATAAATAATATATATATATAATATATATATAAAATATAAATACAACTGTATTTTATTTGAAGTGCTGGAAGTGTCTTGGTTTTTAGTAAGGCTGGGAAAACCCCAGGGCACTCACTGCCTGTAAGAAGGATTCTTGTGCCCCAGGTAAGGTTTACCAGCACGCTCTGTCACAACAGTGGTGACAGGGATGCTTTCATTGGCTCAGTTTATTTTAAAAACGTGCAGGTGCAGTGAGGCACAAGAGCATCTGCGATTATCGAGCATGTCGTGACCACGAGGGGGCCCTGGCAGCTCTGGTCCGAGTTACACACTGACCACAGGGGCAGGGCTGATTGCTTGGTGCCTCAGTGGTTACATCCCTTCTTGTTCAGCACTTCTGAATTAGCTTACCTCTTATATATATATATTTTAGTTACAGTATTTTGCTAAGTAATTTTGAGAAATGCATCTTGTTACAAAAAATCAACACTGGCTATTTGATCTCCTCTGTGGCAGAAGGCAGACAGTACCAAGCATGTCATCACACATGACAATTTCCCCAAGTAAAAGTTCAGGAGTTTTGCACACATCGCTGTATTTGTAAAGTAGAAAGAATTGGTATGAAGAATCTTAATTATAAGGTTTTTTGTATATCTTAAAGAGTTTTTAAGCTTGGCACTACAATATTTCAATAAAGATTTTATTTCTTTGCACACCCTTTATTCTTTCATTTTTTTTCTAGGAATATGTGTTTGTGAAATCAGCAGCTGCTTTGAACTTGCTGTGCTTTAAATCCCTGCCTGCTGACCACAGATACTGATGTGTGTATGTTAAAAGTGGCCATGAGTACAGTAGGACTGTTTTTGTACTTGGTCTGTAGAGTTTTTATGTGATGTGAAGAAAAACAGAAACACAGAAATGCAGAAACCTAAAATGCGAGAGGAGGAGTGGGTGTGTTGGGCATGCTTGTATTTGTAATGTGTGGACTCAAACATGAAGCACAGAATAAAAGCATCTCTTGTGGGAGGGAAACTCCTAAAGGGGAGCCCAGAAACTTGAATTTTTAGATTGATACAGTTAATTAAAAAGAAAAACTTGTAAAAGCAGAAATAACAATATACAGATAAAGGAGGTTTGGGGGGGGTTGATGTTCTAAAATATTTTTATTCTTTGTTTCTGAAGTATGAATATGTGTATATTTTGAAAATCTGACTTTTCAAAGAGTACTTCCAAATGCTGCATAGAGATACAGTGATTTTCATTGCGCTCACTGTGTACATGCAGTGGTTTTATAACTGCATCACACAAACAGGTTTTTTGGGGGACAGTTCTTAACTATGTGCTTTAGAGGGCAAGCAGTTCTTTCATGGAACAAGCAGCTTCTCCACAAATGCAAGCATATGCATCTTTCCTAAATTTCCTTTAAAACAATTGCATGCTTTCTCATGCTTCCCTTAAAGTAAATGTCTTGCAATTCAGTGATTGAAGTTTCCATCCTGCAGTGCTTTAATGTTTCCTCTGAAGTTCATAGTAGCCTTCCTCCCTTGCTAATATCATGGCAGCTGGGATTGCTCCCCAGCCTTGACATAGCTGGCAACTTGCAGGGTAAAGAACTGGGCCCTGAAAGTTGTGTGTCATTTAATTGTAGCAGTTCTGGGGCTTGTATAAAGGCCTGCTTTATTATCAGCTTGACTTCATTTTAAACAGACAAACAAAAGCATTTTCAGCCTGGGAAAAAGCTCTGAGTTTCAGAACAATCACTTTCCTTGTCACAGTGATGCTCAGATCCCTCTGAATCATCCTTGGACTCCCTTTCTTATCAGTAGCCCTTTTGCTCTTTGTTCACATGCTACTTTTCCATCCTTGCTAGTCCTGGGAAACAGGAGGAGACAAAAGTGTACCCTCACAGCTGCTTTCTGTCACTGTACTTTAGTTTGAGACAATCAGAGTAAGTAGATCTGTGCTCTGTTTTAGTTTCATGCTTGACTACTGTGGTGAATGATTTAAGGTCTGTGTGCCATGGAAGGAGGAAAATAAAACTAAAAACTTCCTAGATGGAAAGTCCTTCAAACACTGGCATACAACAGTTTTTTTGGTGCAGTATGTATTTCCAATCCCTTAGAAGACTAGATCTAAACAAATTGTTCTACAAACCTATCATGTCTAGGAGAAGGGAGACTAATATTGGTGAAAGTGTAGCTCCAGACTACTGTGAGTCTCCGAGAAATCGGTGTAACAAAATTGTATTTGTGTGGGAAGGGAAGCAAGGAATAACTAATTATGGAATGTCATATATCAACAATTGTCTTTCTTCTCTCTTCAGAGGACTTCAGAGAATATTTTCTTAAAGTAATTGTCAACAGCTTCTATAATTAAAAAATTGTGGAGAGTAGTAAGGAAGAAAACCTAATGCAGTCGAATTGCACATAGGAGATTTGGCTTCAAATCCTGATTTTCATGGAGCCTTGGCTTCCCCTGGTTCATTTGCTGAGTGCCAATGGGGGCATTGCTGTTAGTTATAAAAGTTAGCACTGCATCTTCCTAAACCTCCAGCCAACCTTCCATTTTGCTGCTGCTCCCTTCACACTTTCAAAGCACATCAAAGAGGCCCCTTTAGGTACTGGAAGGTGCTCTAAGTTCTGCCTGGAACCTTCTCTTCCATTGTCACCCTGCCTGTGTGTTGCTCAGTAAACTGCAGTGTGTTGCCTCAGGCTGTCAGGGTAATTGACCAGGACTGGACTTCTAGGCCAGCACTGAGAGTTCACTGGATGTGACCAGACTTCGAGTGTATCACAGCATTTGTGAATTTGAAAATGGGGTAGTTCTTACTGAATGTAATTGGAATCACAGTGTCCCATTTGCCCTGCATTTCTGTTCCTTAGTGTTGAATTTGCTCTCACTCAGAATAAGCCCAGCTTTTCCCAGCTTTTCTTGATATTTGAGGTCAGTTGGGATGAAAAAGGTGTTATTTTTCTGCCAAATTTAATGCAACAAAAAAATTGGCTGAACTCTGAAAGTGACCGGGTGTCAGGACTGATCCAATAGCACAAAGTTGTACTTTCCTGTGGAGGTAGTCAGTCTGTGTTCAGGTGTGGAGCCAAATTAGAAAAAAGGTAGAGTCCAGCATATGCAACAGGGAGACTATGAAATGCTGGGTTTAAGTCCATGTGGTCTCTGGGTGAAGAAAAAACAGGAAGTTCCCCTGGTTTAACAGTGTGGTCCTTGGCCTGGTGCTCCTGAGGATCTGTTGCTTTGTCATCAGCATTTAGAGTTCTTGATTCCTCACTAACTGAGGAGAAGTTCTTGTGTAGCAACTCCCCCCACCACCCACAAAAGCTTTCTGTCAAGCAATGTGAAATGTCTTGTAGCCATAACACAACACACAAAAAATGCTGAGAAGCTCCAATATTGAAACCTCTCATGCTAAAGACATGTCATGGTATGCTGCACAGAAATGTTACTCTGCCAACAAATGCTGTCCCTCCCACCCTGACTGCCATGTGACTCATTATTTGAGTATATTGCTCTACCCAAGCAAACATAAAGGAAAACATCCTAATATCTTGTAATAGTAGCTTGTCATCAGTCATGAGCATGAATCAATGGGTGTGTTACACTAATAAGAGAGAGCAGCTACCCTGCAGCATTTTAAGTGGTTCTCTGATACCCTGCAGACATCATGCAGGCCCTCCTGTGCAGCAATCCATGCCAACACTTTTGTAGCATTTGGTGCTTTCCACCCAGTCTCTTGGGCATTCTGCTCATCACAGGAAATGCCTGAAAATGCTGTATATTCACTGACTAAATACTTGTGGTTTGGTTTATAGGCCAGACTAACTGCTTCTAGAAATATATTCCTTTCTTCCAAAGAAAGAGAGCTAGGGCTGCTGTTTGTTACTTTTCAAAGCCCCTCTACTATTCCACGCTGCTTGCAGTCATTCTAACCTCTCCTTTGTCATTTAGGTGTGGTTTGTGGGCAGCTTTTTATTGTTTGAGTAATGCACTGAATGCTCCTTTACTTAATGCCTGCTGTTTGCCTGTGTGTAGGGATTTTTCTAATTCAGCATGTACAAGCTGTTTGAGGGAGTAGAATCAGATCCATGAAAGCCTCCACATGGGGAATTGCAGAAAAGGAGCTTAATTCAAGCAATTTTTAGATACAGTGATGTATTGTCCCCCACCAGCAAGCTTTCTGAATACAAGGGGTTTAAAAGATCTGGGTTTGCAAAGTAACTTCCTAAGGGGTGGTTTCCTAAGGAATTAATCTCTGTCATTGACAGTGTTCATCTACTCACCATGATAACTGAACCTGCTTTCTTAAGGCAAATTCACAGAATTTTATGTTCTTTGTCATCTACCTATTCTAGACACATTCCTTTGGAGTGTAACCCTTCTGGATTGTATCCATTTCCTCACACTATTCCAAAGGCCATTGAGAGATAGTCAGCTCTGAATTACCATGGGTAAGGGCAGTTGCATAGGCATAGATTCAATTTTACACATTGTCTTTATGAACTTCCTCCAAGTAAATAGTCTGTCAAAAGCAAACTTGTGTTCACAGGGGTCCCAGGACAAGGGAAGAGACAAGAATCTTGACTCCATGTTTCAGAAGGCTGATTTATTATTTTATGATATATATATTATATTAAAACTATACTGAAAGAATAGAAGAAAGGATTTCATCAGAAAGCTTGAAAGGAAAGGAATGGAATATGGAATGATAACAAAATCCTGTGACTGAGCAGGCAGTCTGAGACAGCTGGACTGTGATTGGCCATTAATTAGAAACAGCCACATGAGACCAATCAAAGATCCAGCTCTTGCATTCCACAGCAGTAGATAATAATTGTTTACATTTCATTTCTGAGGCATCAGCTTCTCAGGAAAAAAAATCCTGGCAAAGGGATTTTTCAGAAAATATCATGGCTACACAAACCAGCGAATGAATTATTTTCCAAGTTAGTTGAAAGGCTTGCCCAGTAACACAAGGAGATTACAGCACTCATTTGCCCTCTCAGTGACAATTTAAAAGGTCAGTCACCCCAAATTGTACCACTACAGTATATATTGAGGGCAGTTGAAGCTTCAAGGTCAGAACCAGCTGTAAAAGTGCAATCCTTACCATGAAGTTCTGACAAAATTTCCTGTGACCTTTTTCGCTGCTGGTAAGGGATAGGGATTCCTGATGCTTTGGGAGCAATATAAGTACAGAGCCATTGCAGTTAAGAGCGTGTTGGCACACGGATGGCAGATCACCTGGCTGGCTGTAGGCAGAAGGGAGCCCACGAAAGCCCAGGGAACGCTGCTGGTGAAGCAGCCATCCCACCCGGCCTTAGAGCTGTCATCCCCTGCCTCTCGCAGGACTGGGGAGCTCACCCTTCCTTTTGAGCTATGTATCTCGAGGCCCTTGGCCGCAGAACTGTTATGTGTAATCAGAGATTTTTATCGCAAATAGCCCGTTTTTCTGCTCGTTAGGCAGATGAACCGCCCAACATCCCAGCAGCAGAGGGCAGCAATATAACCCCTGGCAAAGAGGACGGTTTAGTGCTTTATGAAATACAAGCTTTTCACAGGCTCATTCAGTTTGTTTATATTGTTGTTGAAATATGAAGTAGCTGTTCATTCTTTCCTCCTTCCCTCCCAGCGGCTCAGCACACAGGCTCATATGACTACAACTTTCTGATGCTGCGGACGGAGCACAAAACGTCAATGACTTCCCTTCTCTCGCTGGGCTACAGAACCGACGCTGTGGCTGGCAATGCACCTCCACTGCTGCTCCTTTTGCTTCTGATCTTTTTGCATAATTGAGCATACGCAGTAGACTTTGTGCCTGGATCAGTGCTGCAGTGGAAACAGGTTTTGTTTCCTAAGTCTTCGTTGATTTTTTCCCCCAAAATACCACTTCGTGTATCCAAATAAATGCATGCTGCCAGTTGGCACTGCCAGTGATGAGCTGGTGTTGTTTCATGCACGTGTAAGTGCTGAGGTGCAGCCTCCCTGCTCGCTGGCCATTCAAAGAGACATTAACACACATCCCCACTTGTTGGCACGGAGCCACCGGCACGTGCAGGGATCGCCCGGGGCTTGTCGCCGGTCGCCTGGTGCTGGGTGACTCCCGGAGCTCCGAGTCCCCCAGAACGCGACACTGTGAGAGATTCAGCCTCTCCTGCTGCATTTAATCTGCTAAAAATAGCAGAGTGCGGTGCTCGCCCGCCGCTGCCGCCGCCGCGCAAGGACAGCCCGGCCCCGCCGCCCTCGGCGGGGGCTCCGCGGCCGGCGGCGCTGGCAGGGCAGGGCGGGCCGGCCCGGCTTACATAACACCGCCCGCCGGGCCGGGCCGCGGCGGCGAGGGCGGGCCCTCCGCGCAGCCCCCGCAGCGGCGGGGCCGGTGCCGGGCGGCCCCGCCAGGCTCAGCGAGCGCCCGAGCGGCCGCAGCGTCGGCGGGGGAGCGGCAGCGCGGCCCGGGGCTGCCCGCGGGGGAAGCGGCGGCGGCGGTGCCGCTCGGTGAGTGCCACGGGCCCTGCTGCGCTGCTCGGGGCCTGTTGCCGGCGCTGGGGGGCTGCGGGGGGGGAGAAGTGACGAGGCGGCGGCGCCTGGGACTGCACCGTCCCGTGTCCTGCCGTGCTGTGCCGTCCCGTGTCCTGCTGTCCCGTCCCGTCCCGCGGGCGGGAGCGCGGTGCGGCGCGGCGCGGCACGGGGCAGGCGGGCTCGGCGGGGCTCGCTGTCAGCCCGCCCGGCTCCAGACCCGCCTCCTGTTGCTCGGCGCGCCGGGCAAAACGCGGCCGGGACAGCCCGGTCCCCGCTCGGCCGCCCGTCCGTGTAACGGGGAGAGCGGGCACCGCCGGGGCTGCAGAGCGGGAGCGCTGGCGGGGCTTGTCCTTGCCAGGACAGCTCCGTGGGTACTACGAGAGCTCCCTGTCTGCTCGTGCTACACCAAATACCGTAGCTGCAGTAACTGCAGCATATCTCCCTAAGTAATGTACGCTGAACGGTCAAAGCCTTTTATTTAGCTTCTTTCAGAAAATCGCACCTGCCAGCCTGGTTCAGCACTTAGCTGCGTTCTGCAACTTTTCTTCAGATAGATGTCAGGCTCTTGCCAAAGTCAGTTGCTCAGCGTTACTGCCACATTTCTTCATCTGTAGGTTCCCACTGCCAGGACTCTCACTGCGGTTTGCAAGGTCCTTGTTACTCTTCTCAGAGGAACACTTCCCACTTCTCTCCCCTTCAAACCTATCGGATACATCCCAGCTTGGCTCTGGTTCCCCTTAAGGGGATCTGACCTTGTCTCACATTTTCTTCCTAAACAGAAAATTTCCCAGTTTTTCTATTATAAAAGCAGCTAACATTCTGTGTAACTTCTGAATGTAAAGTTCCCCCACACCCTAAAGTATACTGAGGCTTTAGTTTTTCATATACTGTTCTCTGCCATCTGTTTTATGTTTTATTTGCACATCCTTATTGGCTTGGCCTTGTGTGAGTTTAGATCTTTGTCCAGGAAAATTTTATTCTACTCAAATAGGTTAACAGACTGAAATCTGCAGGAATTATGCATGTATATGATGACTAATTGTGAAAATTATGGTTGCAAGACACTGCTTTATTTTGTGAGTTTATCAGAGCAAGGATGCCTGTTTTCCCCTTTGCCTCAAATCTACGCCTGGCTGTCTTGAATCATTAATGAAAAATAAAATCCCTATGCTTCTCTTGCCACTTCCTTGCTGCTAGTTTTGGTTGTTACTTTTTAGCCCTTGGCATGGTGTATGTCATCTGAAAATCTTTGTACACAGTGTTTGTTTTCTGGGGAAAGAATTTTAAAAATGCCACAAAACTTTAAAAGCTGATTGGTTGCCTTCAAGTGTTTTTCTTCTTTTCCTGGAAGTGTCTCAAATCTGCAGCTGTTGAAATGCACATCAGCTTGGCACAGTCTCTGTGGCTGCCAAATGTGTGAGCCAGTTGGATCTCAAGGAAATGTAACTTATTGCAGTTGGTCTTGTGGCGACTCCTTGTTCCACAAGAAACAAACATCTTTTGGTGAGTCACAGCAGCATTGTTCCCTGTAAACTAGTTGTCAGGAAATGGAGTCTGACAATCCCAGTGGTCCCTCTATAAAAGCAGCTTTCCCCTACACCCAGTGCTGTTTCCATGTTGTTTGTGACTCATTAGATCCAGAGTCCCCTCAGATTCCCAAGGAAGACAGAATTAGCTGCTGTTCAGGGTGTGGTATTGTGGTGCTTGCCTCTCTTGTTGTATTTCTTCTGATAGTTCCAGTTGTTCCCTTCAGCCGTATTTCACTGCTCCTCCTTTCCCTCTCCCCTTGGCCAGGGCTTGTACCCTATCTCCAAGTCTGTTTCTGGCACGTGGCCTTTGTGCGCTAACCTCACTGGACTAACCTCATTGGCTTTTCTTTGGGAATAAGCCATTTTTTGTGCTCTATCTGTGGCTTACAAATCATCCTTAAAACTGTTGTATGCACTTGTGGATGCTTGGCTTCAGAATGTGGCTGTACCTGCATGCACATGACTTTGGAGAGCAATTCCACTGCCTCAGGGGATGCTCCACACCTGCATTGCAGCTTCAGAAAGATAACTGGCATCTGTTGGAAACAAGGTTTTTTGCCAGCATTTAATATATGTATACACATGAGTCTTGGTGTGTGTCCCTTATGTAATATTTTTTGCCATTTCTCAGTTTCTGCCAAGTATGACATAAGGAGAACAGCTCCAAGGTAATTAAGTTCCTGCAAATTTTGTAGAAACAGACCAACAGGGAAAAGCAAGTCTAAAATCAGACACTTGCTAGTTTTCCCAAGTTTTTAGATCAGTGACTGAGTGATACATTCACATTTGACAGTCTCCATTTGGGAATAATGTGTTTGTTGCAAATGAAGCTGTAAAGACAAGGCGAGAAGGATTTTGTGAGTAAATGCCCCTGAACTGGCATCTCCCTTAAAACTTCAAAGAATACAAGTAACATTGATATGGTACATTGCATTTTGAACATGGGAACAGAAAATTTTTGTACAATTCAGTGTATACTCTTAATCCATCAAGGAACACAGCTCTGCAGATCTGATTTCCTGAGGTGGCCTGGTCACAGAGTGCTTTGTTTTTACATCCTTGCATCTCCAGGGCACAACTCCTGTCTTTGTTCTTCCAGACACACATTTGCACAAGTACAGAAGGGCTGTGATCTCACTGTGATGACACTTTCTAGTGTCTTTAGATTTGTTTTATTTTGACAAAACTGGCCAACAGTTTCAAGACTGTCATCATATAAACATAATTCCCATGAAACCAAGCAAAAGCAGTGACCACTCACCCTAACCCAAAATAATGTGTTCTAGCAGGACAAATCTCAGATCATTGGTAGCAATGACAAGATACTGCATTTCTGTTTTGATTTGGGGTTTTTCACTGTTAGTCCTTGTCAGTTGCAGATGGATTTTGTGGCACAGCTTTGGTCTGTCCTCTCAAACATGTTCTGCCATAGACAGGTGCAGGACTGTCCTTAGAAAGGGCCCCCTTATAACTGGGTTGTGTATGTCTGTGTAAGGATTGTGGGCCAAGTGTGAATCCTGGTAATTCAGGCATGTGAAATGAAAAGATCACATTGTAGCAGGAAAAATTCTTGAGCTCCAGGAATGTTAACAGAGAGTGCAACTGGCAAGGGAGTTTTTTGCTTGGCATGTTTTCTATATGAAGACAAATGTTTCATGTACCTGAGATCAACAGGAATAAATACCAGGTCCTTTAATACCTTTTTGAGTCTGGCTGAAGAAACCTTCTTACTGTCTTTGGAGCGCAGTAAGTGAAATACTTTTACTCTTGAAGGAAAATATCTTCTAGGGTAGTGCTTACTGATGGTCAGTAATGCCTCAGCTTCTTCAGGCTGCAATTCCATGAAATTGAAACATTCAAAACAGGTGGTCAGGGTCCCTTTTGATCATGCAAGTCTGCTCTGAAATAACTGAATGATAGGAATTTAGTGTCTTCAGTTAATATTGGTTAAAGTAGTCTGAAATGACACAAGAAAAATTGAAAAGTGTAACAGTGTCATTAGCTGCTATCAAATGCAGTGTTTAAAGTTCAAAACAGCTTGATAATGATTAGTTATAGGGCCCAAATGTCACAGCCTTAAATTTTGCTTACATTTTGGTCTGAAATACAGTTTTATTGCCTGAGGCTGGTATTGGCATATGCAGACTTACAATATTTCTATGACTAATTGCAGTGTTGTCAGTATCAACTTAAACACAGTCTTGTTCTTTAGTTTGAAAGTTTACTCTTGTTTGTTTTCCAGTGTTTGTTGAGGGCATAACAGTTGAAAGTATCAAGGAAATGGAGTCTTTTAAACTGAAAGTGGAGATCCTTACATAAGTATTGCTCCTTACACACTCTTCTGCAATGCTGGAGCTCCAAGTTAGGCCTTGCCTTCCACAAGGAGGACTGATGATTCTGTAACAATGTCTGTTAGACATTGCTGTGGATTCACTGCTTTGTAGACATAAAGTAGCCTGAACTTTGCTTATCATATGTTCCTGTATTGCTAATAAATTGTATCACAAGATGGTACTGCCTGAATTACAGAAAAACTATGCAGAGAGTAGAGCCCTGGGGTGTTTAACTTCAGGTATCTCAAGTGGCCCCTTCTCAATGCTGAGGGAAGAATGGTAGGTCTAACAGGGATGGTGGTTCTCACTGACACCCCATATCAGGTTAATAAGCAATCTTTGATGTCTCTGTCTATGTACACAGCTTAATTGCATTTCAAGGAAATTGCATTGATTTAATTTCTTTTCCTTAGACAGAAGTGACTTTTAATGTCTCTGCTATTACAAGTTTCTTTTCTATGTTACATTTAAATAAAAGACATGGACTTGATATCAAGTCCTTCATATCAAGCAATTTCAAGAGAATTTCTGCTTTGACTATAACAGACTGAGGATTACAGGGCAGTCTCAGCCTTGGGATAACACTGAGCAGGTGCATAAAAAAACATACTGTAAGAAATTAAAAGATAGCAGGAAACTAGGAGAACCAGGAGATTGTAATTTGATTGGAATTCAGGTATCAAGCTGTGGCTTGTTTGTTTTGTTCTTGATTAGTGTTTATTTAGTGGCACTGAAAGGTGAAATACCTGCTGTTACAGTTGTGCTATGCAGAAAGCCTTTTGAGAAACATGACAGTAATACTTGGGAGTGCAAGCTGAGTGAGAGCCTCACGTGGCACAGCTTGTGCTGGGGAACTTACTGTTATATGTAGTAGATTTAGTGCCTGTCACCAGGGAATCCTAGACACACTTTACATAAGGCTGCCTGCTGCTCCCCTTGTGGCTGATTATGGTTATAATAAGAATAGAAGGGATCAACAGCAATCACCTGGTGCAACTGCCTGACCACTTTGAGGCTGAGTAAGAATTGAATCACATTATTAAGGGCACTGAATGCCTCAAACACTGACAGGCTTGGGGCATTGACCACCTCTCTAGGATACCTATTGCAGTGTTTGACCACCCTGTTAGGCAGGAAATGCTTCCTAACCTCCAGTCTAAACCTCCTAATGTGGCTTTGCCTGCCCCAAGTTAGCTCTGTGATCTTGAAGGAGCATGTACAGTCAGAGGTTTAAAATGGAACCAGTGATGTTGGATGCTTTGTGTGTTGCTGGGTCTGTCAAAGGCTGCATTGATTATGATGCTCTTGAGAGCACCAGTGTCTTCATCTGTGAACTGGGACACTAACATCTATTCCCACAGGGTACTCTTGATGTGTGTGGCAGCTGTGTTGTAGGTGCCAGGTGGGAGTGTGTCACAGGTGTGACAGAGTAAACCACCCACAGTGGATCTGGGTACCGTTTCATTTTAAAACCAACACTAGAATTTTCACTCTAAAAGATTATCTCACACACTGACTCGCCTACTCACTCATCTGGACTGAACAATGATAAATTAAACAGTGAAAAAAGTGTAGAGGTTACTTTTGGCTGTGTTTTATCTCCATCTCACATAGAAGTGATATGTTATTTAAAGCATTACATGCTTGTGTTATTTTCCTGCCATTATAATGAGACAATTGTATCATAAGAACATGTGTTGTTTCTGACTGAGGAGTTGTTTGAGAGATGTAACAGCTGGTCTTTATCCAGCCTCTGTGCCCCATTGTGGGTGCAGCCTGAAGGAGTTCAGGGAAGCTGAAAGTGGAAAGTGTACAAGCACTGATGTACCCACTGCATTTTCAAATCAGTTACATGCAAAGACTGGGTCATGTGAAAAAATATCCTCCTACCTTAAAGTCTCTGTGATTAAATAAAAGAAATAATTTCTGTCAGTTCTGAAGCTGTCAGTTCTTCCCCAGGCTGTGCATTTCCTTTAGCTTAGATGACTTATTTTTCTTAATCCCAGAGTCTTTTCATGAGCACTTGAGTCTTTGGTAGTGGTTACATGAATGGCAGATGACAGCAGCTGGCAAATGTAGGTGATGTTTCTTATGTAAGTCAGCAGAATTGGTCTGTAGGTGTAGCAGGGTAAGCACAGGCTTTGTGTGAAGTACAAGACTTTAACCCTGGCTAATAACACCGGCTCAGTAAACGCTGCAGACGCGCATTAATTTAGATCTCCAGATTAAGAGAGCACCCAAGGAAAAATTTGCTTCTTGCCTTGTCTTTTAAGTCCACAGGAGTCAGGGTAGAAATCTTGGCTCTGTGACAGTACTGCCTTTGGCTTTACCAGAGCCTGGGATTTTCTCTTGTCTCCTCAGATTATAAACCTTCTGACTCCATTAGTTGAGCTGCTGGTGTGAAATACCAATCTAGAGAACATGTCTGCAGCCTAACAAAACGGAAAATATTTCAAGCATCTTTGGGGTTTTTTTTGTTTGTTTGAGGTTTTTGTTTGTTTAGGTTGTTGTTTGTTTGTTTGCTTTGGTGAATTGGTTTGGTTTGGTTTTTTTCTACAAGAGAAATTCCTGTTTGGGATGGAGCTACCAGCAACCCTAATGGTAATTTTGCCTTCAATGTTACTTTATTTCTCCCTTCAGGTCTTTGCTTGTCCAGATATTGCATATTGTGATAATATAGAGACTCAAAAGCCATCTGGACACAATCCTGAGTAACATTCTTTACTAAGGGACACAGACTGAGCAGGGAGTTTGGATTAGATGAGCTCCAGTGGTCCTTTCCAAGCTCAGCCATTCCATGAATCTGTAAATACCTCATGATGGAGGCGAGCTGGTGCTGTCATTCTGGTCTGCAGAGTGAAGTAGTATTTGCAGTCTGATTAAAGAGCTGAAGGTGTTTATTAAAACCACTTTTATAAGTAATTATGTTGGCACATTTAAGCCCAATACTTAAAATGTCACAGCCCCCACCTTTTTTTTTAAGTCCTTTTATTGTTGAATGGTTAGTTATTGTAGTTAGTCAGTGCTGAGGAATCTGCCTGGATGTGCTTCAGTGCTCTGCAGGTTATTGTTTTCTATAGTGCCCTTCCTGTGTCAGCTATCACTGGTATTTGTGAAGTGCTGTTATTGCTACTAGCAGGTTACACCTTAGTTTGGGGATTTGCAAATAGATGTTTTTCTCAGTTAAGCAACTGTATCAGCAGCTAACCTACTTCTTGGTTCTTTTAGTCTTGTTCAGATCAGATCTGACATTTTTCAGGGTTTGGTGTGTGGGTTGAAATTTTTTTTTGTTTGTTTCTTTTAATGCTAACTGGTTAATCAAAATACTTTGTTTGGTTGGTTTTCCTTGCTGAATGGAACAGAGCATAATGATGACCTAAGCCAAACCTTTAAGATGCTCAGCTTGCCAGGTGGGACACCTGAATCATTAGGCTGTGCCTAATCATTAGGTTCTTCATAACAATTCATGATTTACACAGAGTGAAACTGTGTAAAACCAGAAAGAGAGATCAAGAGCTTGATACCTGTCTGTGCTATCCCTGCCAGTACCTCTGAGCCCAGTACTCAGGACAGCCTGATTGCTTGATGTGTTTCTTTTCTGAAAAGTCCTTTCACAGCAATTCCAAACCAGATTCTTTGGTGAGAAGCACTTGCTCTGACAGTCCCTTTACACCATATTATTCTAATTCACAACTAAAACATAGTTAGAAATATGTTCTGCGGAGTAGTAAGAATATATAACACAGTTGCTATGGTTGAAGAAGGATTTTTATACTGCTGCTCTGTTTCCTATCTAAGGGGTTTCATAGCTCTTTGTCAGAGCTTAGACAACACTATAATTTATAACCCTTGCAGCCCTGCTGGGGTGATGAAGTCTGTCTCCTGAGCAGTTAGAGGACAAATACATCCCTGCCTGCTTGAAGATGCAGACTGTTAGTGGGCAATGAGGCCACCCTGCCCGAGTATCACTTACAGCAGATTAATCAGTGGGGCAGTGTAGTCATTTAACTCCGTGGGCTGCACTGGGTTTGCAGAAATGTTTCCTTCTCAGTGCCCATGGGCTGCTAGGTAATCTGAGATCATCCAACAGATGTGTTACAAGAGTTACAGCTGCAGCAGATGTTACCACAGTTACAGATGTAACTGAATCCCTCTTTGAATTTAGACATGTCAGCCCGAAGGAGGGGCCATTCAAATGCTTTCTGCTACCACAAGAGAAGTGATAGCTGGCCAGAAGAGTTTCATCCCTTGCTGAAACTGAAAATGGACTTCTTTATGTGGGAAAAAAAGAGAATGGGAGGTCAGATGCTGTGAGGACATTTGGAATATTTTGCTGAACCTGGTTTCCTTAAAAAATACAAAAAAATGAAGTTCACTCTAAAGGAAATTATGCTCAAGTGGTAATGTGGTATTTATATATTTAAAACATGTTGTGATACTAACTTACAGAAAGTTTTGTGGGAACGCTGCATTTTTCACTGTTAGTTTGATCCTCTCATTGCTGCCTCTGGCTTGTGGCTGTCTGTGCTCACCTGGCGAGCTCCTTTGCCTTCTGGATTAGTCATCCAAAGAGACTGATTCTCACCTTGCTTTAGAAGCTGCTGTGCATAGCTGATGTTAGCCACATATGCTCTGCTTCTTCAGTACTACTAGTTTCAGTGCTTTTTTTAAAAATATAAATTTATTTTTTCTTGTGGGACTATGGCAAATTTTCAGTGACTGTGGATATACCACAAGAGAGAGGAAGGAAAAAGAGATGAAGGGGTTCCCTTATAGGCATTTAAAACCTCCCAATAAAACAAAACAATTCTATAACAACTATGATTTGACTTTCAGATAAGTGGACCAATCTCCAGGTTACGTCCCCTAGGCATCATATAGTTTAGTCTGCATGTGTTTTGAGATGTTCTTATCCTGATGTGTTTTGAGATATTCATATAGTTCTAAGGATTATTCATGTTAGCAAAAGGCTAACAAGACAGTTGGAAATAGCTGATATATCAGTTCCCTCTCTAGAGGTACAATCAGCACGGCTAACTCTTAAGATGTTCCTCCTCTTCCGTCCCTTGGGGTTTTTTTACTGAAATTCTGTTTGGTTGGCTGAGCTGAGGTCACTGCTGCACATGGGGGTTACAGCCTCTCTGAGGCCACTGGTCTTCAGTTAATTCTCTGTATTAGCAACTTCACAGGTTAGCTTGATAAACATTTTCTATTCCACTGTTCTTCTTCCACTAGGTTTTCATTAATCTTTGTTCCTCTCTTCAGTTTTTCCCCATGCTCTTCCCTTGTGCTTCCTGGTTCCAAAATGGATGAAGAGGCTCACAGCTTTATCCCTGTTTTTATCTGTAGCTTCTAATTTGGAGGTAGAATTCAAACCAACTTTTCCCCCCCATGTTTTGCTTTCACTGATTTCTCCACCTCTCCTCCATATTAGTTGTAATTCTAGAAATGCTGCTCAGTGTAATATAAAGTATGGCATACAGCAACTAAAAAGGTTGAGAGATTGTGGCCTTAGGGACCTGCTTTGCATTTGCACCAACTTGAGTAAGTGGCCCCTGTTTTGGTCCTGGAGTGTATTAGATGTACACCATTAGGATGATGCAAAGGGTAGTGGGCTAGATAGACCAAACCAGTGGGTATTATTGAATGTCTAAACGCAGGATCTTAATTAATCAAGGGAGAATGCTGCTTTATATTTTCCAATAGTTTTGGGGGATTAGGGAAGGAAAATTCATCATGTGCTCCATCATGAGGGACAGGTAATGCCTGCAAAGTATATTCCACTCAGCCAAATTGTGCAGCAGAGGTATTTCCTGGAAATATCAGCTAACCTCCTTTTTGTCTTGTGTGATTGTAACTGAGAGCAGAATCTAGATTAGTGTGTCAGTTTGTGAAGGGAATTTCCTGCTAGGGACCTTGACAGTAAAAAAGAAGTAGAAGATAAGGAAAATTATTATTATATTAGAGCACGAGTTAATGATTTGTAAAATCTCAGCTCTGACGTACCTGTCTGCACTTCTACTTCTTGCTGGCCTCCATCCTATGTATTCAGTTGCCATTCAGCAAACATCTGTCAGGCATAATAATTTCAAGCATTAATCCTTACAGGAATTAACCAGCTTGTTAGTTGATGACCTGAACTAGATAGTTTCTGGGGATTATTGCTATTTAAATCTCACCTACGTTTTAAACAGTGGCAGCATGCCCTGCTCTGGGTTTCTTTTCTTTCTCTTTTTATTTTTTTTTTCTGCACTGATATATCTTTGGGTTGCCATCTCCTCTTTCACTCCTGCAGCATGGGAGGAGGCAGAGAGGAAGTTCTGTGCTTCCTCTACATTAGTAAGGAGGAAGCCACTGGTTTCTCCTCGTGCCAGACTTGCTCGTGCTGCCAGCTGTGCTGAATTGCTGTTCTAACACCCAGTGGAGGCCAGGCTGGATTTGGGCTGCCATGCTGGGAAGCCATCAGGAAACTTTGATGGAATCACCACAGACTTTCACCTACCCTTTTTACCAGATTTCCCAGGATTTTGGTAAGGCTTTTACAAGGTTACTTTTATTTCATAATGTAGTGAGATGGTTGTGACAGTCAGTGTGTCTGTATCTTTTGCTTCCTAATAACTTTTGCACTCATTTTCTGCTTTGCATTAAATTTCCCAGAGACATGGAAGTGTTAAAGACATCAAGTGTCTTGAAATTTCACAGATTTGAATTCTAGTGAAAGGGGAACTAGAAGTCAGTGGCCTGCTGCAGGAGAGCCATGACAGAGGGTTCTGGCAGCAGGCAGCTGTGAAGGGTGCAAGATCAGCCCATTCGCGCGCTTTTCTCCAGAGCCAGCCCACGCCTCCCTCCTGCCTGCTGCCACAGGGCTGGGGGAAAGGGTGAGGGCCCAAGGGTGAGGGCCCAGTGCAGTGAAATAAGGCTTGATAAATTGTTCTGTGAGCAGCAGCCAGGATGGGGAGCTCCTTGATGTAAGGCAGGAGAAAGGAAGCCAAAATATCCCAACTGCGGTGTGCAGCAGAAGGGTTGGAGATAAGGGACAGTTGGTGAAGTTAAAAGAGAAGTCTGTTGGGAGCTGGGAGTGTGGCTGGCACTCAAGACATGATATCAGCTTTTACAACCCCAAAATGCTTGCTGAACTGGGACTGCTGAGATCCCTGAAGTTTCAGTTTAAGGTCACATATATAACTGTTGAAACATGACCTGGGGGTATGCAATAGGGAAAAAAGGGGATTAAAGAAATTCAGATTTATTTTTTAACTAGGGAGCATAGTTTGCACAAACCCTGTTGCTTGTGTTGTGCTCATTGAACCCAAACAAGATCATTGGAGGCTCTGCTCTGTGGTGCTTCAGCAATTGTCATCAGAGCTGGACATATTTTCCTTCAGGAAGAGGATAACTGGCTTCTCCTGTTTTATGAATCAACCTTTTGCAAGGTACCTGCTGAGCCCTGATCTGTAAATTGAAAGGGAAATACTGGAGAAAAATTTCAGTGATATGAAATGCCTTTAAAGTACGGCAGGTGTTTGTGTTACCTTTAGAAGATAGCTTTGGAGACTAGTGGGGAGATATTTTTATTTCTTTTAGACCAAAGTTGAGTTTGTGCCATGATGTCTATTACTTCTTGTAGAAGAATTCTGTTATTACTGGGGTTAAACAAATCTATAGCTTTATACCTCTTCCTTCTTTCAAGTATTTGAGAATGGGTAGTGCTATGTCTGTCTGTGTGTGTACCAACCCTTGGCTGATAGGGACCCTTGTTGCTCTAAATGTATCTCTGTGTTAGCTCTCTGGCAGTCCCAGGGTGTCACAGACATCTTTTATGAAAAATCCTTTCCTTAGGATTTTTCCTCCTGAGAAGTTGAGAGGCCTCAGGAACAAAATGTAAACAATGATTATCTGCTGCTGTAGAATGCAACAGGTGCATCTGTGATTGGACTCATGTGGTTGTTTCTAATTAATGGCCAATCACAGTCAGCTGGCTCGGACTGTCTATCCGAGACACAAGCCTTTGTTATTCATTCTTTCTTTTTCTATTCTTAGCTAGCCTTCTGATGAAATCCTTTCTTCTATTATTTTAGTATGGTTTTAATATAATATATATTATAAAAAAATAAATCAGGCCTTCTGAAACATGGAGTCAGATCCTTATGTCTTCCCTCATGCCTGGACCCCTGTGAAGATTGTCACACCAGGGATATGTCCTGTAATATTTAGGGTGGAATTTTCAAACTTGCTGAGGAGCAGCACGCCCTGAGGCCCCCTTGGGGCCCAAATGGAGCACAGCTGCTTGATCTCTTCAGGAGTTTGTGGGAAAATAAAGAGCTTTGGTCTCTCGTAGTACTCCATTTCTGAAAGGCAGTTGCTGTGAATGACACGAGTGAGGAGCAGCAGCAATGGCTTTGCTCGTGAGGAGCAGCAGCAGCAGCAGCAATGGCTTTACTCGTGAGGAGCAGCAGCAGCAATGGCTTTACTCGTGAGGAGCAGCAGCAGCAATGGCTTTACTCGTGAGGAGCAGCAGCAATGGCTTTGCTCGTGAGTTGCAGCAGCATTGGCTTTGCTCGTGGGGAGCAGCAGCAGCAATGGCTTTGCTCGTGAGGAGCAGCAGCAGCAGTGGCTTTGCTCGTGAGGAGCAGCAGCAGCAGCAATGGCTTTGCTCGTGAGGAGCAGCAGCAGCAGGAATGACTTTACTCGTGAGGAGCAGCAGCAATGGCTTTGCTCGTGCTGCTCAGCACGGTCATTATCTGCCATCACCGCTTTAACTCTCCGGTTCCCCTGGCTGGAGGCCGGCTGCCGACAAACGCGGCTCACTGCTGGCTCCTGCTGCCGGCTTACTCTGCCTGAGGGTTGATGAATCTCAGCAGGAGGAGGTTCAGACCCCTGTGGGTTTACAGACCCCAGGGTTTCAGTCCCGATCAGCCATAAAGGATTGTTAACACGGCGTTCTCCTCCCCGTCGCCAGTCCCGGCCGGCTGCAGGCCCAGTGAGGCCGAGCCCAGATGTGGCCACAGCGCCTGGGCAGCTCCCACTGTGGGAGGGGGACAGAGACGGGAAACTGCAACCCTTCAGGCAAAAATGAGTCACGAGAACGCAGCCTGTTTAATTCAATTCCAAAAATGTTCTCAACGACTCACAATTAATTCATAACCAGCGTTTTGCAGTGGTCTACTTTGTTTCTGGGATGAGGTTGCTGACGGTTCCAGCAGTGTGTTTTGTTTGGGACACAGGCAGGCCTTGTTTGCCTGTGGGTTTCTCTGAACACAAACCAGTGCTGTTTTGCAATATAAAGCCTGATATTATCAGATTAATGCAAATACTACTTTAAATTATGTACAGAGTGCTGACTGTTTAGGTATAGCTATTTACTGTTTCGGTATAGCCTCCTGTATGTTGTTGACAGCATTGCAAGTGTTCATCTCTTTCAGGGGTGATTTGTCTCCTTCTTTATATAAATGGATCTTTCTGTTCCATGCAAATTAAAATCTGCTAATTTTTCCATAACCATATGCTTTGATCCCAAGAAAATAACTCTTAATCAACAGCTTTAGTATCTAAAATTAGTATTGTCCTACTTGCTACTTTTTTTCCAATTCCATAAGTCTCACTTTCACTCTATAAATATATCACTAGCATAACTGAACTGATAATGTTTTGAAAGATATAGCTGAGAAATCTTGTTTTGGAGAGTTAGTCCTTCAGCTGTTTTAAACAGGACAAAAGACCTATGCCCTTAGAGCATTCTTGCAAAATACTTGCAAGTTTCTAAGAAATATTTCCGGTATATACTTGACTCTAAAGATTTATGAGTTTAAAAGCCATGTGCTTATTGCTCCAAGTTACACACTCAGAGGTGGAGTAGTCAAATGATAGTCAAAAAATATTTTAGCACTGATCTTGTAAGGGGAAAAAATTGCATGTTTAACCCCCCCCCCCAGATCCAAATGTGGAAACAGTGATGTGGAACAGGAAAGAATACAGACTTGCAGACAGATTGACATCCTGTAGCCCTGAGCATTCATATTACAACTGTGGGCCACTTCAGAACAGAGAATTCCTGAAGAAGGTGAATTATCCCACCTCTGGTATGGCTCCTTGCCTGGAAGTGCCCCCTCTCTTGCATGACTGGCTATGGAATTGCAGGGCTCCTACCCAGGCTGTCCCACCACAGCCTGTGGGTCAGGGCAGTGAATCCCCTTTCCTGGTGGGAGATCCAGCCCATGCTGAGGCCACATGCTCCAGCTGGGCTTGAGAGTCTCTTCCTGAGTATCTCTGCTTCCAGGGTGAAGGGCATGGGAGGTGGAAGTACTGCAGCTTGCACAGAGCAGTGGCAATGCAGCCGAAGTCTGTGACAGCCCTTTCTTCCCTCCATCACTCCATGTCCCTGAGTACACACTGATGCCTTCTTTCATTGCCAACCCCTTCGTTCTTGTCCTCTGTAATCTCTTTGGGACAGAGGTATTACCCTTTTAACTGTAGAGCACTTCTGCTCAGCCAGGGTGCTGTCACAGCTTACTGGTCCTATGTGGCTTAACACTGGAGTCCTGATTGTGGCACTGGCCCTTGGGAGCTGCCATGTGACAAACTGCACTCAAACAGGGAGAGCTGTTCCCAGCCAGCCAGGGAAGATGGGCAATTTCTCATTAGGGTTCTGATGCCAAACCAAAGCTAAACAGCACAGCTGGAGTATGAAGGATTGCCAGGAAAAGTTACTTGGGAATAGTCTGCAGAGCAAAACTAATTTGCAAAGTATATTTGGCCAATAGGGATAACCACACCTCTGAGAAAATGAGGTTGTCTGTACACAACAATATGATCAGCAAAAGAGGAATGATTTATCATTCCTGAATTGTTCCCTGATCTCTGGCAAGGAGCAGATCCCGCAGGGGTTTATTATCAGTATATCAGTGCTGTGACTGGTGCCCAGTACTGAGGGATCATGCAGTTCTCTGGAGGATAAGTGGAAGATAATTGAATACATAAATTCTAGTCTCCAGAGACTGTGAAATTAATGCTGTTGGCTTGCAGGGCTTTTTTGTCAGCTGACTGATGGTAAAACTTAGGGAGCTGACAAAAGTTGAAACCAAATCTACTCAAGAACTTGTCCCCAGCTGCTCAAGATGCAGATTGCTGATTCCCTGGACCTGAAGAACCTTTCCTGAAGTTGTAGAGCAGAGGTGTTAAACCTGTGATTTCCCAGACTAAAGTGTCTGCGAATGGTAACTAGGAAAATGAAGGCTCTTGTCATTAAGTTTAAAGTCACTAAAAAGACATCTGCTTCTCAGCAGACACTTGAAGTGGTACAGATTAGAAGAGGCTGAAAATCACCCTCTGCAGCATTGATTAACAGAATCTTCGACTTTGTTCTTGTCCTTTCAAGTATTTCCTTATTGCTCAGAGGCAAGAAACAAAGTGTCTTTGAACCCAAGTTGTTATCTGTAAAAGGGATAGGATAGTCTTACTTTCCAAGAGGGCTGACTGAATAAATGCTCTAAAGACTGTTTATACCTCAATAATGTGGGAATAGAAAAGCAGAATCTAAACCAGACAGCTATCTAATGCAGATACTCTGTCTCCTTGATGGTAAAAAAATGTTGTAGACCACAACTAAAACCCTGCATTTAACTTATCTAATGGAATCATGGCAGACCAACCTGTCTCCTAGAGTGACCTGGAAATGCAGAAGTTGTGTGTGGAGTGTATGGAAATGGGGAGAGAGTTGTAATTAAGAGTCCTCACTGTTTTTACTTCCAAATGACTTGAAGACTGAAATAAAAAATAAAAATGCTGTGATCAGATCTATTGATTATCATTCCCTAGAAGGGAAGATGGCCCCAGGACTCAATTCTGCCTTACTTGTGTGCCATGATTCCATTCAAGTATAAAACTATTTTTAAATTTCAATCCCCTTTTTTTAAGGAAATGGCTTTTTAGACCTGAGAATTAAAGTTTTTCCCCAGCAATCTTAGGAAACAAAAAGATATCCCACTTGTACTGGCTCTCACCAAAGTCTGAAATCAGTTTTTAAACAAATGGCTAGAAAAAAACTTTTTTGAGAGTTAGCCTGCACAGAAGATGTCTCTGCTTTTCTGTTTTTGGTAACAAAGAGAATATTGTCAGGTGTGACCATGTTGTGGCAGAATGCCTTGCAGTAGCCATAGGTTTCCTGGGGATTGTTTTGTGAGGGAGAGGAAGAGGCTGTGATATGGATGGTGCTGTATGTGCTCAGAGTGATGCATTCCTTGGGTGAAGGGGATGCTTGCAATGAGGATATGAATGTGTTTATTCCAAAAACCCTTATTCACAATCTAGCTCCTTAATTAGGACAAACAATTGCTGACTGTCATAAACATTCACTGTCAGCAACACAGGAGAGGGCTGTGTTGGAAGATGGCCAAAGTGATGGGATTATGTTTTGAGCCTCTCGAAGATTATGCTGGAAATAACTGCACCTTTTATTTGAAACCTTGAGAGCTTCTGCACCTACTCAGGCAGGTTAGCTGGGCTCTGCATGGGTGCAGCTGCTGTCCTGGAGGCTTTCAGAAGGCTGGTAAGGCTGGCTGCATTCAAAATTCACAGTAGCTCCTCCTGGAGTAGACCAAGAATATTCAGCTTTAGAAAGGCCAGGGTCAGTGCTCTGTGGTCTGTGCCAGCCCCTGACCTCTGCTCCAATCTGAAGCAGACAGAGCTCCCAGCTCTGTGCCTCCTCAGAGCTCCCTTTATAGTGTCTAGGGAAGCTGAAAAGTTACTAAATTATCCCAGATACAATTCCCAGAACCAAAATTGCTTCCACACTCATACATTTGTCTAAAATTTGATACAGTCAGTGGGCTTTTTTAAATCTTTTTTTTTCCACATTCAATCCCAGAATCAAATGAAAAGGGTTATGAAAAGTTTGAAGTATTTCAATAATTGGAAAATAGTCTCCCTAATGGTGAGTGGTTTGAATTTTCCTGGAGCATTTTTGTACTTTTATTTTTGTAAGAACTGGTTCTGGAAACCAGTCAAGTAGTACATGCATATAAGAATCCAAGACATATTGAAACAATTTTAAAGCCCGTGTTCTATAAATGTAGGGCTTAAAAGAATGTGTAAAATGGGAGTGGTTGTAAGAAATGTTTTAAGAGATTTAAATTTAAAAAAAAAACACCAAAAAGCAAAACCCCCAGTATGACTAGCAGAGAGAAAATAGTGCATTAAGAAACATTGCAAAATAATAGGATAATCCTAAGAAAAAGACACTACACTTGCAAAATAACTTTAAAAGCTCTCAGTAGTGTATTACAAATATTAAATAAGTAAGTCTTGCCATGTCCCAGAAGAGTTATCAGATGCACTGGCATGGCTCCTGCAGTGGCTGTACTTAAGGGAGAACTGCTCAGAGAAATTGCCCAGCGAGTGCCACATGGGTTACATGGGGGGTGACCTCTGCCTGTGTCTGTCAGTGGAAACCCAGAGATGTCCCTGACTCCCAGAGCTATGAGGCAGGGCAGTCAGCTAATTCATTTATCTGCTCCTTCAGCAAGATGGTTCCAAGCCTACAGTTGAAACAAAGCTGCCTCTGCATCTCTTCAGTCCAGCCCAGCACTGTTGGAGCAGATTTTACAAGCTAAACCCAGTTT
The DNA here is from genome assembly GCF_027887145.1 of Ammospiza caudacuta. NCBI lineage: Eukaryota > Metazoa > Chordata > Aves > Passeriformes > Passerellidae > Ammospiza > Ammospiza caudacuta. The sequence goes on along the minus strand of NC_080598.1, from coordinate 51,502,330 downwards.
GCTGTTGCCTTGGATCTCTACTTCATGCTGTGGTGTTCAGACTGTGGGCAAGCTGGGGGTACAGCATGTGTGCCCTCCAGCATCCTTCCAGCTGCCCCTTCCTTCTCCAGGATTTTGGGGAGAGGTGGTGGGAGTACTCTGACTTCCCTCCTTGTAAAACGTTTTGTGCTTGGGTGAGAGAGGGGAGAGGAGTGATGCTGACTTGAGACAAGGGTGGGCTGTGTCAGGTGTTCACCTTTCCCTCCTCCAAAGGTACAGCTATCCCATGCATGTAACAGCCCCAGACAAAGCAGAGCAAACCCTGGGTGTGCTGTGGGTGTGCAGTGGGTCTGGCAGAGCTGGGCAAGGGCTGAGCCATGGTCCCTCTGTGGCACTGAAATGTGTGTGTGCCTACCCAGACACTGCCATGTTCTGGGGGTCACAGGGGTGATTCAGGGAAAGCAGGAAGAGTACTTTTGTGGGAGAAGTTCAACTACAGTTTTCTGCAGGTAATCTGCCTTACATTTTCCTGTTCCTAAAATGTGCTTTTTGTAACCTGTGGATATACTGCAGGAGCTGTCCTGGGTCAGTTCTGTTTAACACCCTGAAATATCTGCATCTGGACAAATAAAACTTGGTTTTGCTCAGCATCTCATTATCTGTGCCAGAATTTCTTACACACACAGTTATTGCCCTCATTTAGTAATATGTATAGAGATGCCAAGTGATTTCTGCAGTGTAAATGTGCTTTCCCCAGTATGAATTAATACACTGATTCAAGTGGCATTAAATGAAAGAGGTTTTGAGCAGCTGGATACGTTTGAAAATAACTGTGAGAAAAACAATTTTGTGCAAATTTCTCAGAGGATCTCACTGGTGATTAAGGGAAGACTTTCCATGGCACAGTGGGTTCCAGAGGCTGAGCCTGGGACAGGGGCTGTACAGGTACCACTGTACAGGTGTCTCTAATGGGCTGCTGCTGTTACAGATTGGTGTGTGAATGGTGGCTTTGCCCAGCTCCACAGCTTAGCTCTGTTCCAGGAGCCACTTTGTCTCCTTTGTCCTTTTTGTGCTGATCAGGGTCCAGAAGTATTGCTTAATTTCATCTCCAGAAGTATTGCTCAATCTCTTAGTTCCAATAATGCAAGAGAAATGGGGTGAATGCTTAACTTTTATCCAATCTAAAATTAGTCCCAGCTTTAGAAGAACTTGCAAAGGTGTTACAGATCTTGCCACATCTCAAATATACAGCAGTTGTTCCTCCTCCCAAGCAGAGAGTAAGTCAGAAATCATACTTTTACCTTGCAGGTATAAACCATGCTGTTAGTGCTTGGGAAGGGTTCCAGAGCAAAAGTCAGGCACTGTAGCTGATTGCTTTAGCCAGCATCTGCACAGAGGGAGGACGGGAGGTCTCAAAAGGCAGCCCAAACCCATGTCAGATATTGCAGATTGTAACCACGATGAAATCCACCTGGGCATTGAGTCCATGCTAAATTTAATCATCTTTGTGGTACTAGATACAGGAATTGCTTGGTCAGAATCAGTCAATGGTATTTTATTGCCTGTAGTTGGAGTAGCAAAGTGTTTTTCTTCCTTTGCAAGCTGGTGCTCTTAATATTGAAATAACTTTTTTTTGTGGTTTCCTGTGTTGACTGCTTACGTGGATTGACTGTGTGTGGGTTGGGGGAGGCTGTGTTACTGGGAGGTTTTGACAGAAATTCCTTGTGCTCAGAGAGCAGCAGCATGAGGGCAGAGTGTGAGTGGGGTTTTCTTCCTGTTGGATGACAGCAGGTTTTCCACTGCTTCTTAACCATGTTAGATTGCCCTCAACTTTTTGTAAAAAATAGGACTAGGATAACATTATGTTCTGTATTGGCTACTCCATGACTGGAGTACTGAAGCCAGTTTTAAATATGTTATGGATGTTGCCAGGAATAGAAACCTCTCCTAGGAAATGACTGCCACTTCTTGCCAGGGTCTATCCAGCAAATGCCCTGTGAGTTTTTGTTTCACAATAGCATAATTTGGAACCACCACAGCTCATACCTGATCATTCACAAACTGTTTGCCTAGAAATGTATGTATGTAAGTAACTAGGGGAGTTTTAGGGGACAGTCCCTCTACAACTGCCAGATAGACTGAGAAATGTTGATGTGAAAATGAATTAGTTTTTCAGCTGCAATGAGATGTGTGCTCTTTTCCAAGAACACGATTATTGTAGTTCAGAAATGTCAGTTCTGAACCAGTCATAGTTGGAGAAGGACACAGCTATCTAGCAATCCACTGAAAGTAACATTACTCCCATTAGCTGCCTTCCCCTTTAGCACTTTTGTGATGTAAGTCAATGATTTTAGCTTTAATTATATATCCTGTCATGTTTTTATATTGGAGAGAGGGAGTAGCTGCCCATGCCACACCACCCTCACTAAATCCAGTACATCCTGTTTTGTTTTTAAAAACTTTTCAAGGCAAGGTGACTCTTTCTAAAGCTACTCTCAGGTTCTGAGAGCTGCAGCCTTAAATGCTGACCTGTCTGACAGGTCTCCCTTATGGAGGAATTCCATCTTTCATGAAAATGCAACTCCGCTGACCTGCACAGGAGCTCTGACCCCATCCTCTGCTCCAGCTGTCCCCATGGGTGGTGCAGTAGCTGCTCTGCAGTTCTTTTATTCTGCTCTGGGACCTGTTGAGTAGAAAGCCTGCTGAGAGCCAGGAAGCAACAGTTCAGACTGTTGTGAATGCTGACATTTTGTTTTCTCTGGTCCAGTGTGGAAGAAAACTGACTGGGAGCTGCAGGAAGGACCTCTAATATTGCATGAATCCTTTTATCTTGTGGATAGGAACATTGGCAGGGTGGTGGGGAGCTTTCTGCTTGTGAGCAGATGATGGCTCTCTCTTGTAAAGGCTGAGCTGCTGAGAGCTGTGGTGGTTGCAAAGCACCATTGGCCCAGCTTCACCAGGAGCCATGCTCTGCCTCTCACACTGAGCACTTCTTCCACATGAATTGTTTCATGGAAGCTGAGGGGCTCTGTGGAACTGAATTCTGCACAAAAAACTTGGGTTCAGTAATTAAGTCTCAAACTTTGTCCTGAAAAAATCTTTCAGTGATAAATAACAAAGAGGAAGAATATTTTATTTTCCACAGAACACTGGCTGCTTGGCTGGCAGTATTGTAGGATGTGGTCCAAACCCCTTGAATGGCAGTGGCTCTTGTTCTGTTCACTTCAGTGGAGCTGACCTACAGGGTGCTCTATTATGGCTCATCCTTATTAGTGAGGTTTAGTCCAGCAGTCCTAGGGGTGAGCCTAGGATGGCTCTGCTCTATTGTACAGGCACAAAGGAGCTGTCTGGGCAGTGGAGAGCTTGTGCTCTAAACAGAGACATCAACAGAGCAACCAAGCATCACACATTCCTGCTGATTGGGAATGGGCAACAGGAGAGAGGGAGAGCAAAATGAAAAGCTTGGAGCCTGGTATAGAGTAAAAGAGATGGCAAAAGAGGACATCCACCAGGGTTGATAATCCCCTGTGAAGGCTTGTTTGTCATTTGTCTTGGAAGTTGCTGGCCATTTCCCATTGCCTGTGTATCCCAGATTCACTGCATGTGCATTCAGTTAACCTCTGCATGGTCTCAGCACAAGAAGTTAACTGAGAGTCTAAGCATCTGATCTTGTTCTCAGCAGCTTTAACACCTCTACAACAGCAGTTTATACACCTCTAAGTTAAGCATGTGCCAAAGTATTTCATTACTCTGGTGTCAGGTGCTCAGTACATGAGCCTGGAAGGGCACTGGAAGAGCTTTACACTGACATGGCTCTGGAAGGAAAACAGAAGGTGTTTGTGTTTGGTGTAGCTAATCTGGAATACACACAAACACCATATTAATCTCATTTAAAAGCTTTGAATTAAGTCTGTTTACTGTAAAGGATCCTCCCACAGTTCTCCACCTTCTTTTTGTTTCCTGGTGTATTTTCATTTGGGAAAGCTGCAGTGTGGATATGTTCTCTGTGCTCAGCTGAACAGTGATCCTGCTGCAGCTTTTGGTATTACTGTTCAAAAAGGAAAGCCACAACATCATTGGCTTTTCTCCCTTTCTCCTTTGGATTGCCTTTCATTCCTGCTCAGGTCTTACCCAAAACCTGCTTATCTCCCTGTTTCCTGTCCTTTCAGCTTCCTCAAATGCGATGACTCAGCAGCTCCAGGATGAATTTGACAGCAGTGTGGAGAATGCAGAAGCTTGGATGAAGGCCATCCAAGAGAGACTGAGGATCAATGACAACACCAAAGGACCTCGATCTGCCCTGGAAGCCAGACTGAGAGAGACTGAGGTAAGGGAAGGCAGTGGCATTCATAGCTGGCTCTCACTCAGGAGTTTTCCATCAGGATATTGTCACTGCCCCTGCTTGTTGGAGCATTGGGCCTGTGTGGATGGGTTCACATCAGTATTCTTTTACATTTTCTATTTGCAAATTGTTTACAGATGTAGAAAAAAGAAGATGGCAATTTCCTATCACTGGCTTCCAAGCTTTTCAGATTGATTTGGAGCACTAGCAGCAGGTTTGGCAGGTTCAAATGTTTACACTCTCCTCGAGCCTGGAACAATTTGGTTGCTGCTTGCAATTACCATAGTAATTTGCAGACAACCAGCATATAGTATAAAAGAATCAGATCATGTTAGTGTTCCACCCCCTCCAGGACTCTGGCACTGATAGAAAAAGATTGCAGTGTCCTGGTAATGGGCTGGTTTAGAGTAATTCCTTTGTCCTTTTCCATAACCCTGATGATAACAGGGTTTACAGATCCCCTTTATGATCTGTTCAATGAAGAGGTAAAAGTTCTCTTTTTTTTTCCTGGTTTTACTTAATCTGTTTTATAACTCTTCTCAGTGAGATCCTGTTGCAGATTGTGCCTGCTCTCTTACAATGATTTCACATTCATTAACTTTAGTTTCATTAGATATTATCTAGGTCTTGTAATCTCAGAGAAGGAAACACTCCTGTTTGTCCCATTTATACCATTGGAGGGAGTGGTGATCTTTCTATGACTAACATTTAAACTATTTTTATACTTTTATTACCTTTAATTCCAAGTAATCTGTTCTTTAATTTAGATGGCAAGATATTTCCCATTGTTACTTACCCCAAAGTCTCTCCTTTTGTGTGTCTACGTATATTTGGTCTGTCTCTTCTGAAGTTTGACAAAAAATGTTGCAGGCTTACATGGATGATGAGGTAGTTTACAGTGATGTCTTCAGCCTTTTTCCTTAATGGTGGTTTATTGGAGGATGGATCTTGCCTGTGGCATAATACAGAGGCTGTTCATGGAGTGATGGATGGTGGCTAGACTTGAATGCCAGTCATAAAAATCTGAAGCATTTTATCTTGGTCTATAGTTTTATTTTTCTGACCTTAAATTATTTTCACCCTTTTCTTTTGTCCGAGAAACTATGATGTGTACAGTCTCAAGAAACACACAAGAGATACAGGAACTCGAGTAGAAGAGTGGTAGTTTGGCAAAGAGGGGACATTCATGGCAGAGATAACAAGTAATAGGGTCTAGAGATTTGTGGTGATGTGATATGGCCTGAAATGCTGAAGCCTGTTTACTTTTGTGGGCTTTACAGGAGGTCTGTAACATGCCAAAAGTCATATTAAGAAATTCTTTCAACTCACACTTTCAACTCACATCATTCTAAAGATTGACAAGTTCTTTCTTCCTGTGTGTACCTTAACCCCCTCCTGCTCCTTCATCCTGCCTCCTTTCTGGGCCTGGCTTCTGTCTCCAGCTCAGATGTCCTCATGATGTGCTCACTGCTTCACCTATTGGCTGTCTTCAAATCCACTGTTTGGTTTTCAGTTCTTTTTTGCACCTGGCTTGCCAGTTTTTTTTCATGCTTCCTTCCTGTGGTTTATTTTCTGTTAATTTGTTAATGAAAATGTCAGCCAATGAGACAAGTCATGTAAAAAACAGATTTGCAAAAGAAAAATGACTGTACACCACTGCTTTCTCTCCAGCTGTTGTTTGCTTCTAATTGCTGGAAGAATACAGGCTTGGAATACAGCTTTACTCTTATACTTTACCAGTTGAATGATAGCTGTGGCTTGTATTTTCTTGCTTTGCCCTGCCCTGTGCCCTGCTTCCCTGGATTCTATTAATCACACTGTTCTTAGTAAATAATTTCTGCAAACTGTTGATACATCAGAGCCGGGTATGCTGCTACATGCCAAAAGAACAGGCTTTGCTTTTCCAGAATGTGGGACTGGAGATCCAAAGGTCTTTTACTTGTCTCACCTTTGCAATAACTGACATGATCAAATCCCAAAGGCCTAATTTTTTACCAAAATAATGGCTGATTTTGGGAATCTTGGTGTTTTTATTGTAAAAGCCTTTTTCTTCAAACTGGAAAGTCTGGAGTTTGCCAGGAGTTTATGGAAGAGCAGCAAGAAAAGCTAATTTGATAGTATCAGAAGTTTGGATAAAGTAATGTTGAAAGCTGACATCTTAATTGGGGGATAATTAATCTGTTAAACTGTACAGAACTTGTGCTAATTTTTCCATCTCTGGGTACTTAAAATTAGATGACTCCACTTTCAGTTCCTGGCATTCCTATTTGTGTAAGATACACATTTTCACCAATTCATAACTTAGCATTTTAGGGTTGAAGCAAAATTTGGTAGCAGACAGCAAATTTCACTAGTTAATTTCTCTTGGCTGCTTTTCTAAGCCAACTTTTATTTGCACTAGGAAGCCTTTTTAATATGCTTGATGATTTCTTATAGCATAGCTTAAGATGGAGAGGTTGCAGTGTAGCCTGTGGAGATTGCCTCTTTGTGCTTTGGCAGGTGGGGAAGAGCAGCTGGCCTATAGCAGCACAGTGCTGTAACCTTATAACAGCAATGGAAACACAGCCACAGGCATTTCCTAGAGGATGGTCTGTTTTTTTAGCTAACTTAAATGTTTTTCAACTGCTGTGTGGTGTTCAATTAAATTCAGTCCTTTAGGATGTGTAAGAATAAATGTTATTTTCCTTTCAGGAGAAACTGCAGCAGGGAGTTAGGTGGGAAGGGTTAATTGTCTGTGCTGTAGAGAAACATATCCATCCCATGGTAGTTTTGTGTTAACAACTGGACTCAATGATTGTGAGGGTCTTTTCCAACCTAAATGATGCTATGAGTTCATGATTCCTGGGTAAAAACAAAGTTAACATTTCATTAATTATCCTTGTTTTCTTTCCATGCTTTCAGTATCATTTGTTTTTCTCACAGAAAATACGTGCCCTGGAACCAGAAGGCAGCTTGAAAATGGATTTGATTCTTGTGAAGGCGGATGCTGCTCTTCGCAGCATCAGTGAGGAGAAGAAGCGTGAGGTGCTCTCTAAACTGAAAGACATTAAAGCCCTGTGGGAAGAGACAGCCATATACATCACTCATTGTCACAGGTAGGACAAACACATCTTGGGTGTGCTGAGGCAGCTGTTTCCTCCAGTGCTTTCATAAAGTGCTTCCTGCCTCTCTCTGCTCCCTGGATTGTAGATAGCAATTCTCTGCTAATTCCAGTCCCATGAGCATTTTGGTGACTGTGTGCCGAGAAAGGATCAGTGAGACCTCGGTGCTCTGCCTTCACAACCTGGCCCACCCACCCCATGGTCTGCAATGATGACTTTGGACAGGACCTTGTACAGAATATTTCCTCCCCAAAGCAGAGAGGACCTGGGAAGTGAATCTAAACCCTGAGAAGTCAGAGCAAGTTAAAACTGCTGAGAACCTTGTACACTGCTTTGAAAGCCTTTTGGAATTGTTGGTCTCCACTCTCCCATCATCATTTCATCTAACTCCTCTCTCTTCCCTCCCCAACAGCCGCATTGAGTGGGTCTGGCTGCACTGGAGCGAGTACCTGAAAGCCCAGAATGAGTTTTACACATGGATTCACAACATGAGGGTCACCTTGGAGCCTGACATTGAGTTGCAGCTTGGTTTAAAGGAGAAGCAGTGGCAGCTGAGCCACGCTCAGGTTTTGCAGAATGATGTCCTAAATCAGTCAGTGCTGCTGGAAAGGCTGCTGGAGGAAGCTGCTTCGTTGTTCAGCAGGATAGGTGACCCCAGCGTGGATGAGGATGCTCAGAAGAAAATGAGAGTGGAATATGAAGGAATCAGGCAAGAAGCTCAGGTACACTTACAGAGAGTGGGAGGGGTTCAAATTCCTCCCATTTATGGTGTTGTCTGCTACTTGCTCCTTGAGTGATGGGGCTTACTTGGTATGGCTGCAAAAGGAAGCAGAGCTGAGGATCCCTGTGATTTCAGTCAATGGACTGTTTGAAACAATTGTCCAGTCCCAAGATGAGCTGTTGTCCTGGGGTGATGTTAATTGGGATGCTCTTACATGGTGCTTTATAGTGTGTTGCTGCAGGCTGCTTGCTGTGACCTAGTGAATCTTGCTTTAGGTCATCTCTGTATAAAGTTTGAATTGTTCCTCATCTTTCAGCACATTAGTGGTTCATGTATAACCAGATGCAGAGTACTCATGCCAGGAGCCAGGGAATATTACATGGACACAGCCTTGCTGGAGGAAGTAGGTGTAGTTGAGACCCAGAGCTGCCCTCCCTGCCTGCAGAACTGGGAAACACAGAGTCGGAGTCAGCTCTGGCCCAACACTTTGCTCAGTGGCCACTATCTGAAAGATTTTCATGCACACAGATACTAATTCTTGTGCAATACTGATCTTCCAGCTTGAATAGTTGTTGGATAGGCTGGTGTAAGACATTCTGCTTCATCTTTTAATACCAGGGATTTCCTTTCACTCTGTCTTTGCGTAGAGATTTCAGAAATTGCTTGTACTTTTCACTTCTAAAACTCACATAAAGACAGGATTAGACCATGTGGTATGGCTGAGGAGCAGACATCTGTGGATAGGCAGAAGAATTAAATTTCTTACTAATCAAATCAATAGAAATACTCAAAGGGATATTTTAAAAAATATATATAGATACATCTATACCAAACCTAGAAATTAAAACCTAATTTTTGCTCATAGTGGCTTCCAGAATTTCATAGGCTGGGATTACCTGGTGCAAATAATTTTCATCACATTGGTTCTGCTCTCTGCCTCTGTTATAATGCTGCCTTCTATTAATTCCCACACCTACACACCAATCCAGAACTGGAGCCTGACAGTGATGGATGCTTTCCCTCCCTGAATGCCGTTGTACAAAGTTAACTTCGGATCACACTGCAAGAACAACAACATTCCATTTCCCTGCTTGCCCCACAGATATATTTTCTCTTTTGAAGTAAAATCCCCAAGCCTCCAAAGTGACAAAAAAAACCCCATTAGTTGGCATCTTTTGTGAGCATGTAGTACAGGTACTTTTCTAGCCATGTATATACAACTACTGCTAATGTTCCTCCAAAATCTAGAGTATGTTTGGAAATTCTGTAGCTGCAGCTGCCACAAAGAAGCCACCAGCAGACTTGGGCCTCAACACTGATTATTTATTCTTAAAGGTAGATCCCTTGATTACAAGGCATCTGGATATACATCCAAGAAAGTTCCTGGAAATTCAGGTGTTGTCTGTCTAGATTGCCATTTAAAATTATCGTTCACTCCCTCTTCACCAAAATTGTCTTTGGTTTTGAAGCCGGAGACAGTCATTAGTTATTTTAATAAAGCTGTTCTTTTAGACAAGTAATTTGAATACTCAAAGCCAGGATGTGACCTCTGTGAGACTGATTTTACATGGTGTGATTTCTCTAACTGACTTGGATATGTGCTGGTGTAAATGAGATCAGGAAGTGGCTCATACTAGTTGGACAAAATATGTCTTTATGTTTCCAGCCAACTGAGACACTAGAAAAAGCTTTTCTTTGGCATTGGTTATAAATACCGCATGTCATAGAAGGATGGAGTAAGAGAATCCAGCTAAGAAATCCCTCTTTCAGGAGGTATGGAACAAAGAAGGGAGTTGGAAAGCCTTGGATTTCACAACTGAAGTAAATGAGGAGTTTATTATCTAATGCCAAGGTGACAGTCACCTTGGGAATTGCGTTGGAAAGTATAACACTTGTTAAGGAAATCCTGCCACCTCTTCCAGTGGGCAGGAGGCATGAATGAATGGAAGAGACACAGGAGTTGTAAGGGGATTGCTCTGGCCCCTCACATGATGAGAGCCAGACTAAAAGTGACTTGCAGATGCCAGCTGAATGCCTGAGCACAGGAGGCTCGCTGGTGTTTGTAGATTATTCTGGTATTTGAAGGACATTTTTAGGCCCTGTGCAGTTGTCCAGCTCTATCAGAAGGCAGGCTCTTGGACAGTGTTTCTTAAATGGTTTGCCTGTGATATTGCTTCTTTGGTATGAGCAAATGGTGGGAGGTTATTTTTTTTTCTTAGTGCCTTTAACATGTGTCTTTAACATTCCCAAATTTTAAAAGCATCTCTTTTAATTACATCAATAGGAATATTTTTAGATGTGGCAGCCATTTCCTACGTGCTTTCCCTTGCCCAGGAAATTAAAAATATGCAGAGGTAAATGGGTATATGTTTCAGCATAAATGATGATTGAAGATGGTAAGAAAAGTTTTGATATGTGGGAAGTTGATAGTTAGGAAATACATTAAATACTTCTGAGCACATCAGATTAATTTCAGTCCATGTTGTCTCTGTTAAGTGAAACCTAGATACTTGCAATAGTTTGCAAAGGTACCCTAAGTGTAAGACCAAAAGCACCAGGAAGGGCTACAGGAGCTTTCTGTATTCTCCTTGAGACACTGCAGAGGGATTTTAAGTAGGAGCTTCTTCAACGTGCTCTAGTTTGCCTTCCAGAGGAGGCTTATTTGCCTTCCCTGACTGTGAAGGGAGCTTAGGGGAGAGGGCTTCCTAAGCCTCTGCCCACCTTCCTTGAGTACCCAGGGCTGGCCATGTCTCCTCACTTCAGCCTAGTCAGTGTGGATGTTGAATTTCACACTGTGCTGCTCCCCAAGCAGCTAACCTAACAGGAGCTGGTGATACCTTATTTTTCATCATTGGAAAGTTTTCCTGCTTAACCTCTTGTGAGGGGAGGGTTCAGCCAACTGTTTGTAAGCCTTTTGTCTGACAACTGGCACAGTCTGTCCAGATCCATGGCATCTATTTCTTGACCTCACAGACCAACCCAAACTGCTTATTCCTTTATTTTAGCTGGCCAAGGGTAGGTTGTTTTGACTTCCTTTTGAACCCCCTGTATATCAGCCTAAGATTTTTGAGCTTAATAACATCTCTGCTTTGTTATTGTGATTTATGCCTTTTGGAGCTTCTGCCAGTAAAATAATGGAATTCCCTGGAGTCAATAAGCTTAGCCTGAATTGGGTCACTTTGATGTGTGGCCCTTTTACACTGCTATAACGTTGTCTTCTTCAGATCCTTGACTTGAGGTTGAAGCATGAACTGTTTAGCCTCTGCAGATTTGAGAATTGATACATGGGGATTTAGCAAGTGAGGTGTTCTGCTGGACACAGAAGTCTGCAGTCATAATTCTACCCTTTGGTTTCATCCAAACCTGTGTATGGCTGGTGCTATTAAAGGTCATGCTCTAATAAATGGGCAGCATTTCATCCTCCATGGGAAAGAAGTGTCCCTTAGCTGCCCCTCTTTTGTCCCACAGCAAGTCAGCTGACTGGAGGGGAGTCACTCAGGATTTGCAAAAGTCAGCAGGGACTGAAGTGGCAGTGTGAAAAACAGGCTGGTGGTGTTCCACTTGCAGGATGGTGGCTTTATAGTGCACCATGGGCATAGCCTGTCCCAAGGGTGAAGGGCAGAGTCCCAGAGGAACTACCACCCCCAGCACATGGGGGATCCTGCTGGATCTGGCCTGGCTGGAGAGCAGGCTGGCAGAATGGACATGGCTCACTGCCACCTCAGGCAGCTGGGCAGGTGTGGGGACCTGTCCAGAGCCTCACAGGGACAAGGGAAATGCAAAGGGGACTTTTGAGCTCTACCCACCATTGCAGCTGTCACTCTGCTTGCCCTGGAGGGCAGCTGCTCAGAGCTGCTCATTTTGTGTCCTGTATTACACAAAATGGAACTTGGCCCATTGTCTATGAGAGCAAAGGGTGCTTTCAAGCTTGCTGCAAGCTCTAAATGGATTGCACAAGGAGGGATTTTTTTTTTTAATCTAATGTAACTACAGTGTACCTCAGTTGCTCTCCATGCCAACTGGAGAAGGGCAAGAAAAAATCAGTCTGGTTTTGCAGAAGATAATACTTAGGGAAACAACAGAGCAAGTGTTTGTGTCAAAATCAAAAAGGCCTGAACTTGGGCTGGCAAACAAGGCCAGTCTGAGCAAATGTGGCTCTGACTTGTGAGGAGTGCCAGACTGGATCAGCTCATGATGTGCAGGCCCCTGTAAATTCAGGGATTGTTAGTTATAGGGTGCACAGGTAGTAACTTGAAAAATGAAGCCTGCTTTCCATTGGCCTGAATTTGCTTCCAGAGTCTGTGATAGTACTACAGAATAGTTTGTGACCTGCTAAGTAAGTACAAAAGTGCCTGGACCACACAACTGAAGGTGATGGTAATTTTCAATGCAGTCTGTTTAAATAATGAAAACTATTTAAAATAATTTTCATGCTTCTGCTGCATTCTTTTATTTTCATTTTGAGAGATAAGATGTGCTCTTCTTTATTTTTGGCCCACAAGAGGAATGTAACTGCTTCTGTCTCAAAGTGAAAACCAGAAACAAACTTCTGTCTCTTTTCTTTTTCTAATGAGAGAGTAGGAAGTTTTGGAAAGCCAGAAATTCAGCTGACAGGGCCTTGCAATTTGTGTTCTTGGAGACCTAGACTTTGAGAGCCTGCAGCAAAATCCAGACAGGAGCAAGCCTTTGTGTACTTTTGTGTTCTGTTTCTCGAGGTAAACTTTGAATTCCTGTGGAGGCCAAGTGTTATCAGGGCTCGTTAAAAGGGAGTCTTGTTTATAAATTCTGGGTTACAATGAAAAGGAAAAAGAGCCAGATAAGCACAGTTCTCACCACTTCTGATGTCTCTTGTTACAGAACAGAGTGAAACTGCTTGAAACGATAACCAAGGAACATGAGCAGTACAGCGCCAGTGTCAACCAGTTTCAGTCATGGCTGAATGGTGTCACAGAGAAATTAAACTGCTGCATTGGAGGAGCAACCAAGACTTCAGCAGAGGACAAGCTAAAGGCACTGAAGGTCCTTGAACAATATAGCTCTAACAAGGAGCTAGGATTTTTTTTTTTCATGGCCATACATGTTGCTCAAACCATACAAGGGTGTTCTTGAGAAAAGAATTACAAATACAAAATAGATGGTGATTTTAGCCTAGGCTAGAGCAGATGAGTTGTATGAGGTCCTGAAACTGTTTGTATGTATGGTTCTTCCAGTATGAGTCACAAACTGGTCTGGTTTGTTTTTCTTAAAGCCCAAGCTCCAATGGTTATGTGATTCTCTGAGAATCTTGTTTAAATAAATCAGATTTGGTAAACATGATCCAACTAGACCCTGAAGGTTCACAGTTTTTGAGAGTTTAGAGCTGGTGATGAGAATACTAGTTTTGAGAACAATATACTTTATTTTGGTGCTAATGCTTTTAATGTTTAGCTTAAAATCTCTGAGATCCAACTATTAGTATATGTCTAGTGCCTGCAGCTCCTGTTCTCTTTGTCAGGGATCTCAAGTTATAAGCATTAATGAAAACCAATATTTTCAGAATCAATGACAATTAGTATTACTCAGAAGGCAGTCAGATGATTAAATCTGGCTTCTGGTCACTTGAAAAGAGACATATTTTGAAATAATAAGTGAAAACCAAAATATGTACAATGAGGAGAGGTGGTCTTTTTTCCTGCTGATTTCAGCTTTTCTCCCAGCTTCGCATTCCTGCAGATAATCTTTACTTAACTTCTTTTTGCAGGAAATTGCCAAAGACATTAGGAGTGGTGGAAAGAAATGGAAGCGCCTTGAAAATCAGTGTGCAGAGGTGATTCAGAATACCTCTCCACTTGGATCTGCAAGACTGAAGGATGAACTTGAAGAGCTCAGAAAAGCCTTGGAGAAGTTGAAACTGCTGAGTAGTGAGGAGGAGGAGAGATTGCTCAAGATCCAACAGTCTGAAAGTGCCTATGAGTCCCAAGCCAGACAATTGGAAGCAGATATCCAGCAGCTGAGGAAAGATCTACAGAGACTAGAAAATGACCTGGACCCTGGGGAAGGGGAAAAGACTGAAGATGAGTTTGTAACTCTGTGGAAAAAGTGCAATGTAAGTTGTTATCCTTTTTGTGGAGGATCAAGTGCAACCAGAGACTGAACATGCATAGTCACATCCAACAGATGCCTGTCCCATTGGTTAGAGATGATAAGGAAGGAGTATGAGTGTGTGTGAAACACACTGAGGAAAATGTGACTGCCAACAATGGAATCAACTGCCCCGGCCTTCATCTTACCCTGCACAGGAGGAGCAGGCTTGGAGGGAGTGCTGCATGCAGTTTATGCCTAGAGTTCAAAGGGATCAAATGCAAAAAGAGCACAATGCAGAGCAAGCAACACAATTTGCTCCACTTAAAAAGGAGCAGGAAATTAATGCCTCACTGAATATATATATATATGCACAGACACAAGTGCATTGACAGACACAAGTACACATATTTCTGAGGTATTTGATAAGACCATTGCTATGTCATAGCCATCACCTCTGTAAGATAGGTACCTCTCTTCCTTTACTAGCAGACACATCATCAGTACTAAGAAGTCCCCAGATTGTAACAATCCAGTATTTACACCAAAACCAATCTGCTGCAAAAATGAGTGCAAAAAAATTGTCACACATTAAGTAGATAAGAATTTTTACTACTTGTTTTCTCTCAAGGGCTGATTTTGTATTTATTATCTGTTCTCAAAATGCCTTTCACTGCTCTTTGTATATCTAGAGCTATGCAGGACTAACTGGGAAAACTATATGCAAAAAGGAAAAATTTAGACTGGTTCAATCCAGCTACATTTGCATGGGTTTTAGTTGTTTTTGTTTCCCTGAGTCACCCTAGAATTAACATTCTCTGTATGTGAGCTCTGAGAAAGATGTGTTCAGGCAAACAGATGCTTTTAAGACTGCTCCAGAAATGCAGCTCATGTTATATACTGCAGTCAGTGAACTGAAACCAGGCCTGTTTGGGATTCACTCTGTTCAAACAGTGAACCCTGCAGATCAGATGCAGAGGCTGGGCAGTGTGAGGGGAGGAGAGAGAGTCTGCTGGAATAAAACTGTTGCTGAGAATGTTTTCTGTCTTAGCAAAGACCATATTCCTTATAACCAGGAAAGAAACACTGAAAGGGGATTTGTGCATACCCTGAGACACAGCCTTACTTCTTATTTCATATGGCAGACACTACATAAAGTATGATCTGTTCATTATTTTTATAATTAAGGCAACAAGAGCAGCTCTGGCTGCAGAAGAGTCAAAGATTGAGAGGCTGAAGGCTCAGCTTAAGGAACTGCTACGGTTTTCCCAAGATGTGCAGCCACACGCTGAGAGTGTTGTCTCTGCAATACAGCAGTATCAAAGGTACTGGGAAGTCTGATTATGGTGGGGGGAATCTTCTCTCAGGGATTGTCAGGGGCCTAAGAAAAAAGTGATATGCCATCCAATTGTAGGTGATGGGTAGAAAAAAAAGCTTTTGATAATTACATCCGCCTCCGTGTTTCAGTCAAGCTGTAATTTTAGCCATTTGCTGGGAGCTGCAGGCTCCTGGTCATTTTCAAGCAATGCTCTTACATCATTAATTTTGTGTATGGTTTGAAGAAAATTAGATTGCTGGCAGCTAATTTGATCTAATTAGCATTTTATAATAATAATTTATGTATTTTGCTTGCCTTTCATGCCAGCAACTAGAAAATCAGGACAGGAGCTGTGGTAGTAAACGGTTCAGAAGAATTATGGCCCTCCCTTGTTGAGTTTGTTGCAGTGACTCACCAGCCTTAGCAATTATTTGGCAGAGCTTATTCCCCTTCTCCTGGCAGCTCATATGCATGTTCCTGTTTTCAACTTGCCTTGGGTTGGAAACTCTGAAAGTTTAGCCTCTCCCAGACTTCAGTGTTTCCGTTTCCAGGCTGCCTGGAATCAGGAAGTAAAGAAGCTGCAGCAAATTTTGCAAACTAGAAGAAAGGATCATTTTTTTAAGGGAAAAAAGAAGGTCAGTTCTCTTCCTGTATCCCAGCTTATTTCCCTCTGTTCACAGTATGCTGTCCTGCTGGAAGGGTTATAGGTCATTGTGGGAAAGGATTGCAGTTTAAAAACTGGCAAGTAAACAAAGCTGAAAGAGGAGCAAAGGAGGCAGGGACTACTCTGAGTAGAAAATGGCAGCTGCTTCTTTGCCAGCTTCTCTCCAAGGCTTCTTTGGGAAGTCTGGCAGCTTCTCACTGAGCCTGGCAGGGGCAGCAGAGCAAATGGCAGAGGACATGTAAAGTCAGAACTTTCTATTTGCGGAGCTTTTGGCCTCTGCAAACTTGCCTTGGTTCAGCCCCATCACGGCCCAGTGACACAGGTAAGATTTCTGTGTTTGTGGAAAGGCAGTATTGATCCTGCTTGGCATTGCTCTCACCTGCTTCTCTTGTGAGTTTGCAAGATACTGTTCCCCTGTGAACATAAAGTTTGGGCTGCATTTTCCCATATCAGGCAGGCTGAGAAAAGCAGGAGGCAGCTGCATGGGGTGTGTCACTGCTGGGCCTTGTCACTTGGCTGTGTTTGGGCTGTGCTCTTTTTAAGAGAAGCCTGGATATTCATTGAAGGTTTGCTGATTTAATTTTTTTCCCCAATAATAGAGCTGTGTATGTATGTGGATACATGTACATAAATACAAATACTTTTTTATCAGAATCACCTCTATGTAGTAACATAAATGCAAGTAATTTAAAATAATTCTATCTGAATACATAAATACATACAAATGTATTTTTCACTTTTTGTGTTAACATAAGGTTATCAAAGACTTTTTAATGTAATTTTTTAAGAAAAAAAAACCTTGTTTTTTCCAGGCAACTGCAGTTACATTCTAGACACTCTTGACTTGTTCCTCCCATGAGTCAGTGAGACTGCTTGGATAGTATGATTTGTTATAATCACACTGGTGACAGCAGCTAAGAAAGTTCACATACAAGGGAAGACTGCTGGCTACTAGAAACGCAAAGTAGCTCCTGATACACAGTTGCACAGAAGACAAATGTGGTCTGAGACATCTAAATAAAGTTTTGTCAGATGTCTCTGACTGACAGAGCAGCTGTTGGTATGCCACAGCAGGCTCAGGCAGTAAAATGGACTGAGGCTTTTGTGTTGTGTATGGTTTACACCCCAGTATTGTTTTAATTCATGCCTTGAAGAATAGAATGTTTGGGTTTGGATTTCTTCATAATCCTTCTCTTGGTTGTCACTTTATCCCTACAGTGTTAGAAGCAAGACTTCTAAAATGAGCACTGACACAGAAGCCCAGCTGTGGAGACTCATCCAAAATCCCCTGCAAAGTTTTGAGCAGTGGAAGCCATCGGTCCAGATGCTCCTGGAGACTCCAGAGCCAGAGCTGGCTCACATCGAGGTAGCAAAGCTGTTGCTAAGTTCAGAAATGTGGGTTTGACCAAGCCTGGAAGGTGCTGCCAGTGTGGCAGGAAACCCCCCAGGAGGGATGGAGCTCTTTACTTGGCTCCAGCTGTAGCACATTGCCTTATTTTCTGCCTTCCATTTGGTTGACTGGAGTGTCAGCTGAGTAGGCTGCAGAAAGTGCTAGATGTCTTTAACAATGATGATAATATTGTTTAGCATTAGCCCAGATCTCCCTGGATGGGAAATTTGTGGACTCTGTTAAAGCATTATGTGATGATATAGATGTGGGATTAAAATGCACTACTAGTGTATGTTCCCAGCAAGGTGTGTTTGTTACTTTGTCACCCCTGTGATCTCCAGAATAAATGTGTCTGTGAACAGGGATGGAATTTATCCTCAGGATGAGCATTCAGGCTGTCCTTTCTGTTGGTTGTTTAGGCCTCTCCTCTGCACAGACAACTCTTTCCATAGTACAGCTTACCTCTCTTTCTGTTCACAAAATGGATGCAGCCCTGGTGCTTCTAACATTATCAGGAAGATTTTTGCTTTAACTGGGCACTGTCCAGGTACCTTCTGTTACCCCTTGCTGGCCCAGCATGCTGTTTTTACCTGACTTTGTTGTACTGCTTTGGTTGTGTGACTTGTGTGAGAATAATATGGTTATATGATTTTTTTTTTGGTATGATCTCACTGGAAGAACTTTTCTCCTTCAGGCTGCTCTAGCTGAAAGCTCACAGCTCAAAGAAAAGTTGATGATATTACAGCTAAAGAAAGATCTGCTAAACAATGTCCTTGGTGAGGAAAAAGCAGAGTCTTTGCTTCAAGAAGTAGCTGAAGCTTCAAAGGAGAGAGAAATTCTACACAAAAGTCTGCTGCAAAGCAAGAGCAAACTCCAGGTGAACTACAAAACCCATATATTGTCTTTGCCTGTGATAAAGACAAAGATGAAGTGTTGACTATGCCAGTTTTATAAATTTAAATTTAGTACTAATCCCTTTTCCTGGGTTGATCAAATATTCAAATAAATTTGTGATCCGTTGCATGGTATAGCTCAGTGTTTGTCCTGAATGTGAACCAGATATTGACAAAACACAATGCCAAGGTATATATGTTAAATCCTGTTTTCTTATTTCTCCATCTAGAATTTGATATTGCAACATAAGAACTTTGATGCTGGTTTTGCACCATTGCAGAAGAAATTATCTGCCATCAAAGCCAAATTAGATCTGGAGAAGGAACCACAGCCTGACCTCTTGGGGAAAAAGACACAACTCCAGAGACTCCAGGTAAATTACAGTATTGCTTGGCCATGTTATCCTCAGCTAACTGTGGTTCCTATTTGTTCATATTTTCCTTGCATTGAGAATTCAGTACCTTTCCCCTTGATTGTGTGTTAGATAATTTCATTTGGTCCAGTTTATAGCATGAGTGAATGAAATTAAAGCATTGCAGATGAAGCACTGGCAAACTGAGCTTGAGGAAAGGAAGAAGCAGCTGGAGCTGTTGGTGGTACACCTTCTTGTGCTAGTTTAATTGCTAAAGAAGGTGTATCCTGACACTTCCCACTAGCAGTGAAAATACACAAGATAGTTTGGTTCAGGTTAACTTCCCCGAAAGAGTTTCCACTGTTCCTTTTCCTTCTGCTTCCTCCTCTTTCTGCTATTTACCTTGTCACTTAGCTGTGACCCATGCTGGATTTACTCCACAGCTGATTCAGCCGTCCAAGATAAGAAAAACAAAATTAATGGGAAAAGATGATAATGTTTTGGTTAGTGTTTTGAAGTGATTCAGCAAAGGGTCCAACATGCAGTAGAGCCTGTTCAGTGAGATTACATACCTGGGAGAGGGGAGAGAGGAGCAGGAGGAGAGGTGATGTGCCTGCCATGGTGACCTGTGACAGCTCACCTGTACTGTGGCACTTCATCCTTGGTGACCACAGGGTGTTATCACCACAGTTCTTTGTTGGTTATACTGTGGCTCCTTTGGCACTTCTCAGCAACTTATCTTCCTTGTTAGCTCCCAGTAACATGTAAATGCCATCCAACTATTTTTTTTCAGAAACATTTACTCCTAGGCATCAAAGCCATTCATTTTCTCTAATGACACTGGTTGTTGCTGGGTTTTTTTTCTCCTCACACTGTCAATGAAGCTGCCTTTGGTGTATGTTTTTGAAAGTCTATGCCATACCTAGCACACTACACACATGGAATCTGTCTTTTCCTTTGCAGATGATCCAAGATGACTTGGCAGAGCTTGCAATTCACATGGAGGAGGTAGAGAAGCTTGTTCAGTCAAATACCACACACAGGCATGAAATGAACCAACTCTCATCTGATTCTCAGGCCCTGAAGAGATCACTGGAGGTAACATAAGGAAGTTTTTAGTTGCCTGGGGAGTTGTCAGTTGCCTCTATTTAAAAATATTTTAAAACATCTTTGAGCATATGACATTGCATGCTTTGAGTGACTCTACTGGATTTAAATACATCACACTGCAACAAGTGACAGATACTTTTATTTCAGGGAAAGAAAGCACTGAATTCTTAAGACTTTGATAACTCTTCCAGGATTCTCTGATTATCTCTAATGTGATTTCCCTTGGGGATAGGATACCATCCACATGGATTTTGTTTGTATAAACTGTTTCTAGAGTGGCCCTGAGATTCCTGACCAAAAGAACGCACATTGTCATTCACAGATTATAGGAGAGGGGGTTTGTACCAAAGTGTTTGGGGGTTTTACGGCTTTGTGATCTAAAAGTTAATGAGAGAAAAGTGCAGCAATTGTATAAATACTTGCTTTATCCTGAGGCATTTTGTAGCTTGCAGACATACCTATAAAGTGACCTCCAGAGCAATTTCAGGAGATTCTCAGAATAAGAGCTCATGAAGTTACCTTAGCTATGCAGTTCACTATAAAATTGTGTGTGTTAAAGTGTTACCTGAACATGCACTATGGAATTCTAGTTTCAATTGCAATCATCCCATTTATCACTGAACTGAACCTTTGCCAAACAAGTCTGTACAGTAATTTCTGATTCAGGGAGTGTGAGATGTATTTGATATTGACCTGGAGTACAAAAACCCCAGACATGTAAAGTCTCTATTCCCTTTCAGCTAAGAAGGAAGGGAGCTATTCTAGTTCTTAATACCCCCCCCGTGTGGTTGAATTCAGGCCTGCAGGAGCTTGGAGGTGTTTTCCACACCAGTGATGCTAAAAGGATAGGTTTTTTGGTCTCTCATTAATACCTGCTTTTTGCCTTTTTCCCCATGAGGTTCTGTGCTCATCATAATGTTAGAGCCAGTAAAGAAAGTGCTTTTGTTTTGTCTTTGGTTCTGACATATTTTTATCATTTGTAGATGATGATACAGCAGAGTGAAGACCATGTTCAGAAGCACTGGGCATATAATGACAAACTGTCTGACCTCCAGCAGTGGATCTCAGTAACCAGGGAGAGGATTGACTCCTGCCAGGATGCTGATGGGGAGCAGAACACTGAGGGCAGGCTGGAAGACCTGGAGGTGAGAAAAGCATCTTAGTTTAAGATGTTAATTATTCACTTTGCAACATTCACACATTAAGAGTGGGGGTTTCTAGTGAGGATTTGCTGGTTCAGGAGAGTACTGATGTGTGTTTCTCCTGCAATAACTGTTGGCTGCTGTTGCCTCTCTGCTTTGCTCTGTGCTGTGGGATGTGGGGCCATGTAACAGACAAGAGCAGTGAAAATGAGTAAGCAGTGTTGAGATGGAGAAATTATTATCCAAGGACAGGTGGTCTGTTCCTGTCAGGGTAACAGACCACCTGATCTCTCTGAACAATACCTGCCTTTGCCTGTGTGTACTCATCAATATACTGAACATTCCTGCCATTTTAGCTGGCCTTCTACTTGTTGAACTGAGCTGTTCCGAAGCTGCCAGCTTGTCCTGTGTAGCAGTACTTTGCATGTTAAATTCACTCCAGCAGGATACTTCAGCTGGCAGCTGTTGCCTTCATGTGGGAGACCAAAATCTTTCATGGGAAGGCTACAGAAGGAGGTGCATTGACATCTTGCACCCTCAAAGTCCTCCCATCAGCCCTTTGACCTATGTGGGGCTCTTTGGAAGCATGCACAGCATATTTTTTTCCCTCTGGATATGTTCTAGCTAGTGCCAACAAAACCAGCATAGTCCTGGACTGAACATGGCCTTCAGTCTGACATAGCTCCACTTTACCCAGGATAACTAGGAGTAATTTCAGGGCTTTGCATTTCAGAGATTGCTGGCTGAGTTTCCAGATAAGGAGATCCAGCTGAACCTTGTAGAAGCTCATGGCCAGCTGGTCATGGAGAATTCTTCTCCAGAGGAGACTGCCCATGTCCAGGCAGAGCTGGATCAGCTGAGGGAGTCGTGGAAATCACTGAAGGAGATGGCAACTGAGTAAGTGTTTGTGTAGGTGTTCCTTATGTCCCTTCCACAGACCTCTTTTTACTGCAGTAAAAACAGACACACTTGAGACTTTATGCTCTGTGCTGTGAAAGTGAACAGCCATACCATCATGCTAGAAGCAAGATGAGATTTTATTTGTCTGTAAACTGAAAATCATTACTTTTAAGAAAACTATTTTAAGACTCTGTGAACCACATTGTGAATCTTCCTCTACCTTGTGTTGGAGTAGGCAGTGTCTTGTGGTCTGGCTCACTCTTGTTCTGCCAGTCTGTGGCAGAGGAAATTTGGCACAGACTGGGTGACTTGTGCTGTTCTGTCTCATTTTCCTGTTCTCCTTGGAGATGCCTCCAAGGAGGGTGTATCTGCAATGGAATTTATGCCTTTTGTAAACCTGCAGAAGTGTAAACTAAAAATCTTCTCTTTTGCTAGGAAATGAAGAGTTAATTTATTTTGCCTCCACTGTGTAGTGCTGAAATGCTGCTCATATTTGCTAGTCTGTATTAATATGTAATGGTGTGCTGCATGTATGATTGTATTCATACATACTGTCAGAATAGGCACAAAAACTAAATTACAAAATTGAGGAAGGCTTGATTGTACTGCCTCCTGTAACCAGAAAGAAATGCATATTGCCAAAGTATTATTTTTAGTCCCCTAAATAAAAGAAAACAAAACACTTAGAAATGTTAGAACTAGAGTTCTGGTGCAGCTGTGAGACTTTCTGGTTGGAAATAACTTCAATAGTAATAGTGTTATTAGTATTAATAATGATATAATAATAACAACAACAGTGCTGTTTCCCCAGAGCTGTCTCCCATAGCCTCAGTCAGAATGTGGATGTTCACTGCACTGATATCTCTGGTTTTGTGTTTCCAAGCCTCCTCAAAAAGTGGCAGTTAAGTAGACCAGTGGCTGACAAGAAGAAGAAGAAAAGAGCATTTGTGGACAGCAGATGGATGTCTAGACCTGCTTTCCACCTTTTTGATGTCGACCCCAACCATAAGCAGGTGAGATGGAGACTCTGTGTTTTCTCTCATGTCAGCTCCACAAGAACAGTTTCATTGCCTTCATCTGATATGTAGGTTACAAAGTTGGAGGTTAAGATTTCAGTCAGGCCTTCAGAGGAAATGTCTGACATAACAGTGAGGGCTTTTTTGTTGTTCTGTATCCTAGGAGAAGATGGGAGAAGGGCAAACTGCAAGCAGCCACTTGAAACTCCTACATGACTTTGAAGAGTGGCTCCAAGGAGAAAACACCAAACTGACCAAAATTCTTGCTGGGACTCCATCTTCTGCAGAGGAAATTAAGGCACACCAGAGCCAACTTGAGGTTAGTTTTCAGGGGGTGGATGGGGAAAAATAATGCAATAAGTGTGAATTCTTTCAGAATTTAAAAAATCCAAACAACAACAACAAAACCCAGAACCACTCCACCTACAAACCAAAAACCCACCACCTCCCAAAAAAACACAAAAAATCCTTAAGAACAAAAAATTCAAACACTATATACTCTGCTGTATGAGACTCTAGAGTAGATGAAGCTCATGAATTTAGGACAATTTTCATCCTTTCTACTAGGAAAGGTCTGGCAGAACCAGAGTAGAAGGGAAAGGAGCACCTGGCATTTAGCTGTTGGGCTGGACATTTCCAGTGTGCTATGCCAAAGGTGTTCATTAAAAGAAGCTGATTAAAATCAGTGTCAAATCAATATTTGTTCTCACTCTTCCTGTGGAGTATAGCCAAATGCCATGGCAATTTGTTAGATGTTTTGGATTGTTAGAAACTAAACACGGGAATATCCAAGGCTAGAGGAGTCCTGCAGGTGAGTTTCATATTATTTCAGGCCAAAAAAGCAGCAACCAAAATAAACATGTGTGTAAACCACTGTTTTATCAAATGCTGATTTAAAAAGCGGGGACTTCCTGAATCCTGAATTGTTGCTGAGCCTTGTCTTTGCTTTTAGGAGATGCAGTCTCGTGTGCCTCATGGTCAGCAACTCTTTGAGGACCTCCTTCATCTTCATCCTGTGGTGGGAAGTTCTGAGGACCTGGAGGAGCTGCGCTACCGATGGATGCTCTACAAATCCAAGCTGAGAGAGGCCCTGAGCTCACCAGTAAGTGACAGCTGCTGAGCTCTGCCGTTGCTCTCTCAGGTTGTTTCACATTGCTAGTCTTACTTCAGCAGTATTCATGTGTGTCTGCTTAATTAAGAGTTGTGTGCTTTTCCCCTTTGTACGCAATGCTCAAGATATTTCTTGAGATGGAAGTTTCAAACCAGAATAGTAAATGGCAAAGAGGCATGCAGTTGTGTGTGTAAATACTTTGGGTGTGTGCCTGGTTCTGGGCACATGGATTTCTATTTTCTGTCCTTTCTCCACCCATTCTTCATAGAGTTATTTTTTGACAGTTCCTGCAGTAAAAATATATTCACTGTTCATTATTTGTGTCTCCTGCTGTGAGACAGAATAGTCACTGACTGAACTGATTCAGAGTAACTGCACAGAAGGACCTAGTCCCTTTTAAAACTGTCCTTATAGGTTAATGATTTGGAATGAAATAAAGATGAGAAATTTTAATTCAAAAACCAAATTATTAAAGAAGTTACCTAGTTGTTATATATAAGACACGCTAAGGATGGCAGAATTCATCATTATATATAAGATATTCCAGGGCAAGCTAAAGATACTCCCATGTTCTTAGCATAAATATATATAATTATTATTAATTAATATTTTTCTAGCTTAAATACTCTGAGCAGCTTCAAGATACCATAATCAAAGGATTAGAATTTACAGGTTTGCATTTGGTACTTTCTGTATAAGAGTGCTTGAACTTGAACACCTAAAATCTGAGGCATTTTAAAATTTTCTGCCTTGAGAAACCTTTTCTTGAAATCCAGAGCTTTTTTAGAACATAAATCCTTTAAAATGCATGGAAGGTAAGCATGACTTTTATTAACAAAGAGCATATTTCTTTGTTTGCCATTGATTGTAATGACTCATGATTTGTTAACCAAACTCTTCTGTAAGCATTAACATAGTCAATAGGTGTCAGTAAAGTCAAAGCTATTGCTGGGAGAACTGCTTATCTGATTCAAGTAGTCAAGAACCTGAAAACATGTCATCTTTCTGCCTAATGTTGGTTAAAAGCCCATTAAAAAAATCTCCTGCTGGTTCACTCTGTCCAGGTGACCCTGAATATGAAAGAAACATCTCCTGTGTGGTGAATACTCATTTACAGGCTCTTCTGGAATCTTAACTTCCTGCTTCTTTTTTTTCTTTTCTTTTTTTTTCTTTCTTTTAAACAGAGTGCTGGATCTTTGGAGGAAACAGACAGATTCAGAAAGGCAAGACAGTTTCTTATTATTAAGCTAAAAAAATGTTTGACCAGACATTTTGCAGAAAATGGTTTTAAACTTTTCTCAAGATTCCTGAAATCAATTAGCTTATTAAGAGCCACTCTTAAAGAACTTGTTGATTCTCTCCAGATTTTTAAATGGAAAAATATTCCAGAGATTTTACTCTTGAAGTAGGCTTACTATATCTCTAGAAGCTAAATATCCATTTAGAGAGGATATTTAGGAGAGGAGTGAAACTCAGTTTTTATACATCTGCATGCTATATGAATTTAATTCATTTTTCAAAAGAGACTAAGGAAGAGCCAAAATATCTATCTAAAGGATTTAATGGTTAAGTGCCTAAAATAATTTTGAAAATGGGACTTCTAATTCTTTAGACATTCTGAAAAAAATGCTTTGGATCAATCAGTCCACCTCCTTTCTAATTCAGAAAGCCAGAGAAAGTCAGGAGATTTGTCTAATGCTATTAGACTAAATCCTTATTCTAAGCAGCAGAATTCCTCCTGTGATGGATTTTCTTTTTGAAGTGATGACATTAGAAGCAGAGGCAGTACAGGAGATGATAAGGAGAAGCTAAAAGAAAACAAAATACTGCCAGTTTCTTATTAAACCAAGCAGTACTTTTGATCCCATTTTCATAAAGTCAGCAAATTTTTCTGTCACAATTTGCTTTGTTTATAGAAACTGTTCTGCTTTGTACTGTCATCTCACTTTCCATTTGTGTTTGGAAGGAATAGAATAAGGCTTCATTTGCCCAACACAAAGGAGATTGGATGAGTAATGTGTTGCAGGATCATAATCACATAGTCATTCCAAGGTAAATCAAACCCTTGATTTCTCCTGGTGCAACACCTCTGTAGAAGAGACCAATATTTAAAGGGTGCAGTACAATGCACTTCAAGCATGGCCAGAAATCAAGACTTTGCTCATTCTGATCAGATATTCCTCTTATTCTCAAATGTGGAGTAGCAGCTCCAATATTTTTACCCAGCAAAGTACTGACCAGTTTTAAGGCAGTTCTCACACCTTCCTCAATGGTTTTGGCTGCAGTTCAGCCTTGCTGAAGACCCCCAAAGACTTTCTGTTCTTGCCTGTCTGGCTCAGCATTAATTGTTTCAGCCAGTAAGGTCACCAGAATTTTTCAGGCTGGAAAAACAGTATGACATTTTAATACTTGGTGTAGAGGCAGCCAAAACATTTAGTAGTGCTTCTTTTCCCTAGAAGAGGCTCACAGGGATATTCCAGAAGACTGACCAGGGAATTCTCTGATTTCATGTTGTTTGATTGGTAAAGTTGTTTGTAGGGAAAGCAAAACAAAAGCTTTAGGCATAAGCATGTCTCCAGTACAATTAGATGCCATTTTTAATTTATCTGCCTCATGTGCCTTGGGGTACATGGTATTTATTCACCCTTACATTCACCAAATTAGACTAAAGTCTTCAGTTAATTTACAGAGATACTAGCTTAACATAATGGCAGGCAGCAAACATTTGTCAATTAGGCCTACAGCAAGAAAAAAAAAAAACCATTCTCTGAGTTTTTAATAGCTACTGAACACAAAGAGAAACAGCTCAGGGTGGAAAGGACTGAAGAACTGAAATACCTCATAAGCATGAGGGAAATGGCTCCCATTGCACTAACAAGTGATTTGCAGTTTCCCTTCAGCCAGTACAGATGTTGCTGTAACTTATACCCTGCTCACTTCAGTGAGATTTCACTGACCTCAGGGCTTTTATTCTCTGTTTAAACAGTAATACTACAAGAATCCAAGTGCTGGAAGCAGTAATGTCATTTTTTTTTCATTCAGATTTTATCAGGATGTGAGACAGTGTTGCCATAAGAATTTTTAGCACCACTTAAGAGAGCCAGAAAATAATGCTGATCCCTTTTGGGTGTATCACTGTTTGGCCTAAGAAAAGAGGAAAACCAGGCCAACTGCAGAATTCTAGGCCATGCAGTTTACTTTAAATTCAGATTTAACACCTAAAATGTGGCTGAAAACGAAAAAAAATATTAAGCAAAATATTTTTGTATGCATGAATATCTTTTCAATGCTATGGTAAAGGAAGCCAACTGCCTTGAAGGGAATGGCTGATCTCAGGAGCTGGTATCTGCAGGAAGTGCAGATGGCTGCATCACTGTGCTTGCAACAACCAGTGAGTTTGCATAAAATAGGCTCAGGTTATCTCTAATTTGTCAGCTCCCTCATGCTCTTGAGTCACAAAAAATCAGCAGAAGTGGCAGAAGTTGAGGAATTTTTGGAGTGCTCTCTGCTTTTTGCAGCACGAGGTCCCCAGTGACTCTGATTGTCTCTCCTGCTCAAGCTGTGAATATTTTGCAGCAGCAGAGATCAACATGGAGAAGGGAAGACCCAGCTAGAACCATTCTCATTTGACTGCCTTCTGATTTGGCCTACATGGCCAGATGTTGGGCAGAATAGAGCCTGCTCCATGTATAGTAATGTGCTTTTTCTCCTGATCATTCATCCATTGCTGAGGACA
This sequence comes from Ammospiza caudacuta, assembly GCF_027887145.1. NCBI lineage: Eukaryota > Metazoa > Chordata > Aves > Passeriformes > Passerellidae > Ammospiza > Ammospiza caudacuta. The sequence goes on along the minus strand of NC_080598.1, from coordinate 51,474,494 downwards.
TGCCCCTGCCACTGGTGCCCTTAGGAGCAGAACAGCCTAATGATTGTGATGTGAGTGACTTCTTGCTGATTAACAAAAAGCAGTTGCAGGAAATTGCACTGGCTGCAGTGAATTTTTAGCAGGTGCCAGTGACAGCCAATGTAGATGGACATTTCTGCAGGGTACCTAGCACACTCAAGAACATAATCAAGCAAGTGCTCAATAATAACTGTGATAAATGTTACTTTCAAAGGTTGGCTCCCAGCTACCTGAAAATATTCCATGAGCATTCTTAGCATAAATGGGAAGTAGAAGGTTCATTATTTACAGGTCTAGGTAGCACTGTTTGATTTATTTTCTCAAGTTCTCAGAGTAATTACTTCCTTGCTAAACAAACGACCTGGCTTTATTGTTTGTACAAACAAAATAATTAGAATTCATTACATCAGTGGTCAGCTAATTGCTTCCTTTGAGATTCTGCTAAGAGTAATCTCCTGTAACATACAGGCAGAAGGAACATGTAATTTAATCTTATTTAGAGACACCATTGATCTGGAGTCAATCAAATTAATGCAGTCATTCAGGAAACTGCAAAGCAAGAGCTGCCAAAGCTTGCCAGGAAGAAAACAGTGCTGTGGTCTGCTCTGCCCAAGTGCAGATATGATGGGAGCTCCTCGTGGCAGAAAGGCACAGCATTCTGTGGTGCTGGTGCCTCTCTACTGAAAGTGTTTTTCTCAGGTCCTGCTAGGTGTTGCACCCTTGAAATATTCGGTACAATTACAGTCTTAGTAAAATGAAAAAGACTTACTAAAAGGTATCTTTTCCTCACTTTTCAATACCTCTTTTATAGGTAATGCTAATATCTGTAATATCTGTCCATTATTTTTTTTTCATCATTATGCCTATAAGCCTGTGCTTACCTGTTTTGGGAATTAGACCATGACCCAAACACAGGACAAAGGGCACCTTAGCATTAAAAATTAGCAGATAGATTTATTTTCTTCCTTCAGTGATATTTGCTCAGAAAGAAAGCTTAGTCAAAAAAAAAAAAAAAAAAAAAAAAAAACCACCTCCAGAAAAATCCTACCTGCCCATTCCTAACTCAGACCCACTGTTAGGTATGCTGAGCCGGGAGCAGCATCCCCTTCCTTTTCCAGCAGGCTCACAAGCTTCCCTTCACATTACTGCACCTGGAAGACTCCCTGCCTGTGTGCTCTTATTTCTGGAGGTTTCATGTAATTTTCCAATTTACATTGCAGTGTCCCCAAATGTTAGATAGCTGGGGCTCTTTGTTATTTATCTGGTCCTGCCACACCTGTGTCTTGCCAGTGCTCTGCCTGCAGCAGTGCTGGTGCAAGAGGTGCCATCCTCCTCCCCAGGACACCTGGTTCTTTCTTTCCTTTCATGCTCATGTGGTGTTAGTTAGGCAGGTGGTTGGTGCTCCCTGCTTTATGTGAAGAGATCTGTCCTTAGCTGCAGATTTTCACCAAGGAGATAGCTTAGAATGATTTTCTCAGCAGATATAATTTCATGTCCTAACTGAAAGGTAAGGACTGAGAGAGATTTGTTGAGCAATAGCAGAATGCAACCAGTTTTCAGTATACACCCGAAAAAACAGGTTTTTAACACAGCTGTAAAAGGCACTGTAAGAAAAACACTTCTAATCATTACCTCTAATTTTTATACCTATTATTTATTTAAAAGTAAGCCATCACATTTTTGAAGTATTTAAACAAAGTGTAAATATAATTAAATTATGTATAGTGGCTGCTGAAGTTTAAGAAAAGTTTGATCTTGACTTGAGAGAAGTCACTTGAGAGAAGTCACTGGCAAAACAGCTGGATATATACATTATTGACATAATAAACCAGCTTTTTCATGTCAATAATTTCCTCTGCAAGTTCCAGAACATTTTGTCTTTCTTTCAGTTTTTATTCTTTCTATGCTTATTTTAATTAGTTTATTTCAACTTGCAAGGATGAGTGGAAGTTGGAAATTGGGAAAAATTGTTTTATTTGCCTGTCTTCTTGAATATAGAAGACTAAGGTCTTTTTCTGCTTGCTTAGGTCTGGAGAATTATAGAAATCAGTGCTACTTTAACAGATCAGTCTGTAGCTCTTGTCCTGTGATATGCTGGAAACATGTCATGCTGTATGTGCACACAGAAGCTAACCTTTATAAATCCATTTGTGTCACAGTACATATGGCACAGTGCTTGGTTCTAAGTGACTTTGCAGCAGAAATTCTGAAATACCCACCATATGTGGCTGCTGAAACCTCAGATACGAACTGCTGGCTTATTTTCTGCTTCTTTTAAATGAAGCCTCCATGGAAGATTCTAGATTATCCCCCAGCCATGGGGAATCTTCCCTAAGGAAGAAAACAGTCTTTAATTTGCCTGTACACTTACCTATTTACATGCATATGCTTATGCATTTCAGAATTGAAGGGAACATTAAGGTTGCAAAGTCAAGCAGTCTGAAGATGGAAAATGCCAGAGCTAAAATTGCTCCTGTGGCTGCAGTTAACCTCTCTTCAGCATTCTGGTTCATTCTGGTAGCTCTTTATGCAAAGGAAAATGATAAGCACAGGGATCAATGGGGTCCCAGCCTCCCTGAGTTATTCCTCACTGCTGGTTGCCTACCCTGGGCAGTGTTTGCTTGTAGGAAAATACAGCTCTGAACTCAGGGTCTCAGTGTCCTTCTGCAGAGGCCACATAACCTCCAATCAACAGAGGCTGATCTTAGTTCCTGATGTGGTTTATGGGATTGTGCCTTGCTCAGGAGCATGTTGGATGCTCAATTCTGCGGAGACAGTAGTATCCAACTCCCCTGAATTATTTCCTGCTTGAGAAGGCCAGCTGTGATTTGCAATGTGTTGTTTATCTTGGAGAGGGACATTCTCTGAGTTGAGAACTGATGGGAAGCTCAGCTCCAAGCGATCTCACACTCAGGTAAAAAAACCCAATTTCCTTTGGTTTGAGAGAGCAGCCTGTGATCCCCCTGGAACTGATCTCTTGTTGTCAATAACCTGCCTCTGTGAGTGACAGCTGAGGAAGTACCCAGTGGGATCTCAAGTGGCAGAAGCACAGGGCCTCTGGGACAGAATGGCACTGATAAGGCAGCTGCTTCACCAAAACAAGTGGTGCTGCTTAACACTCCTGTCCAGGCACACTCCACTTCATCTCCAAGATTCCTTTCAGTATGGCAGGCTGTTGTTTCAGCCTTCCTGGCAGCTCTAGTTATTCTCAGAGGAATAATGAAGTGGTAGAATCCTTACCTGTGTAGGTGATCCTTTCCAAGGCCTAGTTATTCTTCCTGTTAGGAAGTTCTTCCTCTGTCCCTATTGCTGTAGTTTGAGCCCAATATGTTGTAACCTCCCCACTGTGGAGGTAGGCCTGGATTCATCCTGCCTAGGCATTTAATTTAGGGTTTCACATCATCACAATTTATTCTGAGAGCATAGATGATGGTTGACTCTCCATCTCTTGTAGAATGAACCAGGAGCCAGGTTCAAAGCTAACAAAGATTATTTGTTCTTCATGCCAGCTGGATCTCCTTGCTAAAGAACATTGAGGACTCTGTGTAGTTTGTGTAGGTTTAAGGGGAAACTGGACAAGTATCTGGAAGAAAGATTCCCTGAATGTTAAACAGATGAGCAAGTCCTGTCAGGCTCAGGAAACTGCCTAAATTGAAAGTAGCTGGAGGCTGAGAATATTAAGGAGAAATTATTTATGCCTGCCTTACTACCCATGCATCTGTGCCAGCTGCTGTAGAACAGAGGATACTTGGGCTGGGTACAGCCCTGGCACAAAGTGGAATGGCTGCTGGTGTCTGTGTGTCATGCCTGTAGGACACTACGGCACTGGTCTCTTTATCCCTAGGTAGAGCAGGAGTTTTCAGGCAGCAGGAAATACTCTGAGGTAAGAGGAATAAATCCAGACTAAATATTTTCTCTCTGCTGGATGACTGACTCAGTGGTGCAGGTATGATTTTTGTCAGGCACGCTGGTGACATACAAGCAGCAGCAAAACTCTGCTAATGAGGCTGGTATGAGATGCTATATTGCTCTGCTCTCTCACACAGATTAACTGTGTGTTTTCTTATATCCTGGAATGTGGTCAATAGCAAACCAGGGGGACACTGATTTTTAGTAAAACACTTCAGCAACTTACACAAGAATATTCTGTAGCAAGTTCTAAAGTGCTTTTCTGCTGTTTCCCATCCAAGTGATTTTCCACGGTGCGCTTGGCCGGGAGTTATTAACTGCAAACAGATTGAGCTGCTGAGCACTCCCTGATCCAAACCCATGCTTGTCACTCAAACGCCCCAACATGAATCAAGTACAAATGTGAATTTTCACAGCCAGTGCAGTTCATTTGGAGCAAGCATGCATTTAGCATTACACAAAACACAGCTGTCCACCCCTTGACAGTCCTTGCTTGTCCTGGTGTTTTGAGGGAGAAGAGGGAGGACATTTACTCCTGATGGTGAACTTGAAAAGTATATTTTCCTTTTAAATGCCAACCTAGTCCTTTCCCATATGTGTTTCAGAAATATCTCTGACACTTTGGCTCAATACCCAGGTATTCCAACTGTTATTCTAAGATGGTAGAAATTAAAAGTCTGTTGACTTCACTGGAGCTTTGCCAGTTTTTCTCAGAGGAAGATTTGATTTCAGAATATTTAGTGGAGTCTATATCTGACACATGCACTGCAGGCACTGTGGGTGCTGGGTGGCAGCTGTACTGATGCCAGTAGCTGGAGTGATTGGGAAAGTGAAATTCCACTGTGTAGCAAGGGCTGTGGTTCCAACCTTCTCATCTTTCTCATCATCAACCTTCCATCTCATATGGAAATGATATATTCAAACTGTCTCTTGCAAAGGTAGAACTGTGTTAGGCTGTCCTTTTCTAACCCTGAGTGATGTGCTGAATGCTTGGAAGTGTGTCCTGACTCCAGGACCCTGATCACTTTGAGTCCAGCAGAGCAGAGGTTCGTACCTTGGCTTCCTGAATTTCCTGTGGGGGCCATGGTCTCAGGTCACTACATCCTGAAAGCATCTCTTTTTCACATCACAGATCTCAAAGAATATCTTGACATAGTAAAATTGAAGTGCTGTTTTTTTCATCCTCTGAAAGGGAGTCAGTGCCTCAAATTTTCCATGCTTTTTCCAAAGGTATCATCTTTTCTATTAAAATTTACTGTGTCTCCTTCAATTTTCTTTTATCATTTAACACCTCTCATAGTTTCACAAGAAAACATTAAAACCCCCCACAAAAACCACAAAAAAAATCATTGTTCCAGCAAGCACAAAGCAATGGAACTAATGAAGGTTTCATGTCACAACAACTTGGGCATATAACTAATGAATCCATTTGTAAGATACCTGCTGACCTCCACAGACAAGTAGTTCCTGATCCTGACTTTATTTGGTTGTTCCTGTGCATAATCCCACTGCAGACACTGAAATTAATGATAAATCTCCTGTGGATTTCAGTGTGTGCAGGTTGAGGCCCTCATTTATTAAGGGTTTATCATTGCAAATTTACTGAAAACACCAAACCCTCACAGCTCCTGTGGGCCTCATTTTCAGTCCTGCAGAGGCATCATAATACTATGTTTGCTATAGCTGAGTCATTCCCATGACAACAAATGGAGTCTAAAATACAACATTCTGACCTTGCTGTGTGATCAAACAAAACAGAGAAACTGGGCATTGAAGACAAAAGTTCATTGAACACAAATACCTATAAACCCAGCAAGCAGGTGGGAGAGAAGTAGCAGACAAGGGCAAAATATTTCCCCTTCTCTGAAGTTCTGCCCCAAGATAACTCTCTCTCCACTGATTTTTCTAATGCTAGGAGCTGCTGTGGTTAGCTTGAGTACCCTCCTCTGCAGAAAGCTCAGAGGAGAGCAAATGAGAGCTTGTTAATAAATCCATTTTGCATTAATTCTTTCTGGAGGATGAGCTGTGAAAAGCAATACTATTTTACAGCTTCTTCCAGTGTTATCTAAGAGCACTTTGAGAAATTATGAGATTGAAATGTTATTTGGGTTATTAATAGTCTTTGCTGTAGAAATCAAGGCAGAGTCAAATCCTGGATTGGTAGAAGAGTCAGGGTAGGAAGAACAGTGGCTAACTGGCAGTGTGGTCATCACAGGAAAGCAGTGACAGGCCTGAGTGACCATAAGATTTCTGCTGCCTGGGCTGTGGCAGGGACAGAGACAAGGCACAACTGGAAATGCTCACATTTCCCACCAGTTCACAGGCAGAAAGGTGTAACAGGGAAGAGAGCTGTTGCAGCTGGCCTGGCAATGAAAGAACAGTTTCAGATTGAAGTAGCTTTCAAAACAAATTCTGAAGGATTGACAGCAGTAAAACAGAAGTTTTAGGTGTTGCTAGGAAGACTGGTGGTCCTCACAACTGTGTCAGTGAGAGGTGGATTGATTTCTAAGTCCCAGTTTGAGTTTGTGAGAACATTTTTGAGGATTCCAGTTGGAATGAACTATTGAACTCTCAGGATCCTTCCCTGTAACATCAGCATTAAGACTTACTGTGCCTTAGTGGTAGGACAAAGAGCATGGTTTGAATTGTCCCAGAGCAGAATTAACTCAAATTGCATCTTCCACTGACAGAACTCCAGCTCTTAATATCTACAAACAAGCTTGTTCATGCATTCTGGAACCTGGCAAGAGTCTTTTTCCTTATAGATGGGGCACTCTGATAAATGTATTTGTCATATTGCTGGATATTATGGATGCAATGAAGAATGAAGAATGAGAAATCTTTGTCAATGAAGACAGAACTGTGGATGACAGTGCGCTGATTTACACTGAACACACCAAGAAGAGGCTGATCCATGGCATTACAGAGACAAGCCCAGAGAGCTCCAGCCAATTGTTGGGGCTGCTGCTCTTGTGCACAATAGATTTAGCATTGAGTGTAAACACAGAAGACCCTCCAGGGTTTGTTCAGCCCTTAGGTAGATGATATCCAGGGGATGAGAGGGATTTCAGGTCTGGACTAGAGAAGGGAAAGTCTCATTAGTATAGCTACTTATGTCTTGTACTCTGAGAATAGGTCACAGTAGGAGCAGGTGATATCTGTGAGGCAGCCAGGTTGGTGAAGCTTTGATTTCAAGGGTAAATAATCATTGTACCCAGGGAACTTGCCCAGTGGTGCTCAAAGTCAGTCCCACTCACTTCCTGGCATGTAGACTTTATCCACTGACAGTTCCAGTGCCCAGGGACCTGAGTTTTCCTTGGCCTCAGGGAACAAATTACAGCCCAGGTACTGTGGGCCAGAAATGACAGAGCAAGCAGCTGTTGCTCTGCTGCCTCTACATCTGCCTGATGCAATAATTAAATCTCAGCAGCCATTCAATATAATGGAAGCAAACCATCTACAACAGAAGGATTTTGCAGCACACCTGTCTCATGATGTGTAACTGCAGCTGTGTATTTACCTTTGTAATTAATTCTGTAGGCATTTAAATGGAGTTACAAGGGACTGAGTAATTTTGAAAGCAGTGGAAGAGATCATTAAAAAAAGTGAAAGGCATAATTACTTTCTTCTACCATCAATCTCCTCCATATCTTCTTTGCTGATGTTTCCCATGGATAGTTTATGTTCATTATATTACCTTCTTATCAAAATGATCTCAAATTTCATTTCCAGGTTGGGAAAAAGGCAACGGTGCTATAGTGCGACAAAGGCATTGCCTGTTAAACACCCCACAGTGAGCAGAAGCCCTAATTTTGCTGTGGGACTGACATTGCCTGTGACTTGAACACAATAAATTAATTTTCTTTTGTGGAAAGTGTGGGCCCTACTCCAGTGGATGTTCTGTGCTGACATTTATGATGTAGGCTGGTACCTAATGTAGCTGATTAAGAACTGTATTTATGTTCATTGCATAAATCCTAGTTTGATAAAATAAGTGGGTTATTGAGCCCTTTTTATCAGATTTCTTTTCAAGAGAGTTGATTTTTTTTTTTTTTTGAAACTCACACAGTGCAGCTCATTGGCAGGAGTTACCCAGGAATCTTGCCAGTGGAAATCTCCCTTCTTAATTAATCTTTTCTGAATTCTGTAGCCATAGATATATTCTGTCTTGGTCATGCTGAACCAGATCAAATTTATTAGGTTAACTGACCTACTCTAGGTTTGCACCACTATAGAGCAAGGTGTAATGGGACTCCTTTTGTGTCCCCCAGGGCTGCACAGAAATAAATGTAGCTTTAATGTCTCCTTCACTACCAATGTTGGGTTTCTCTCATTGTTTTGCATCACATAAAGTTTTGAGGTGGGCCTGGTAAGGTATAAGGTAGGCTGAGGCAGGCTGCACTGTGGGGCCTTTTTTCTGACCTCCAGTCTTGCAGACCCCAAAGCCAGTGCATGGTGCTGAAGGGCAGATGACTTGGGGCTGGATGAGCTGCAAATGCAGTTCCTTTGTGCTGATGGAGAGCAGAAGCTGCTCCTCTCTTCCAGGCACCAGCACTCTCATTTTACTGACTGGAGAGCAGCAAACACAGTCCTTCTGTGCTGTATGGTGGCTGTGAGGGGATGAGTCAACACCTTGGGCATGAGCATGTGTGACCACCACTTGGGAAAATGGGCTTGGAAGCAATTCTAGAAAATTTCTAGAAAGTCAGCAGTGTTTTCCTTCTAGAAAACAACAGTTTCCAGCAGGGAATTCTTGAAAATATTGAAATATTCTTCTAAAAGACACAATTTAACTTCAGTCACCTTCAGTGTGCCCAGCACCCAGGCTGGGTTCTAGGCCAAGGACAACAGGGGCTGTTCTGACCTTCTCCCTGGCAGTTTGATGTGTTTGAAGTAGACCCCCCCAGCAATGTATTTGAAGTAGACCTCCCCAGCAATGTGTTTGTATTTGAAGTAGACCTCCCCAGCAATGTCTTTTCCTGAGCTGCTCTTTGCTTTGTGTTTCCCAGGAGCGCTCTGGAGGCCCGTGCTCATTCCTGCATCGCGTGCGCCGGGCCGCGCTTCCCCTGCAGCTGCTGCTGCTGCTGCTCCTGCTCCTGGCCTTCCTGCTGCCCCTGGCAGAGAGAGAGAGCCACAGCTGCACCCTGGCCAACAACTTTGCTCGCTCCTTCAAGCTGATGCTGAGATATGAGGGCCCCCCTCCAACGTAACCGCTGGCACGGCACCAGGCGACGGCGGAAGGGCAGAACTCTGGTTTTAACTGCAGCTCACGTAGGTTTTTAGGGCTTCTAACACATGCCAATGGGATGCATCACATAATGCAACTTAAGATTAATCACTTTAATCAGGTATTTGAGTAAAATTAATATTTTTACAATTTTTTTATTATTTTACTTATGTATATAGAGATTGTTTACGTGTATGTATGTACATATATATATATATATATAAATGTATATCTGTGGTCAAACTAGCAACCACCATCCACTCATCCACTGTTTAAAGATAATTCTGCAATGTTTCTGCCATCTTTCAGCAAACAATACTGAAGGATGGTGTTGTTGTGGGATTTTCTGGGTGATTTTTAACATCAGATTTTGGTTTGCAACTGAAGTCAGAGCAAGTATAAGAACATGTGGTCGTGCACCAGAGTGTAAACTGGAGACACAGTAGAAATATGAGTGGTTGACATTCAGCCCAAGGAAGATTTGGACTTTTCTCTTTGAAATCTTGAGCTGATTTTTCAGTATCTGGATACAGGGATTGCAGAAGCTAATAGAAATGTTTCTACTGACTTCAGTAGGAGTGGGAGTGGACCTCCTCTTGTTCTTATTTTTTACAAGATTTCTTTTCCAATTACTGTATTTTCCAGCCCACCTGAATCAGGAGAGGTGGAATACAGTGGGAAGAAAGCTAGAAAAAAAATAATATATTTTTTTAGCATCTCTCTATCAGGAGAACTTTTAAAATCAGATCATAATTTTCTGAACAAATTTATGAGCACTGAACAAAACCTTGTATCACCAATCTTGTGTATAACAAAGAGTAGGTTTTTTGTTAGATTTTTGTGTTTGTGGGGTTTTATGGTTTGGTTTGTTGGGTTTTTTACTTTATAAAGAAGCATTTGGCAACGGATTATAAAGCCTGAACAGTGGGATGCAGCCTGGCTCGGTGTCAGTAAACCAAAACTTGGAAGTACTTTAATAATACCACCCTGGAAAGAAGATTCCTACCTAGGATTCTTTTTATTAATGGTTTATTGAAATTGTGTAAACTGATTGTATCAACGACAGTCGAGCATAATCTAAATCTGTGTAATCTAAACTCTAAAATTTTGGCAACTTGTAATTTATTTACCTAAACCTATGTCTGATTTATCAAATTTTTGAATGTACATTATACATTGCCTTTAATGTAAAAGCAGTTCTCACTTCAGAGGGATGAAGCCATTCTTAGTGGTGTTTTACCTAACTGACTCCTGGGAGAAAAGGTAATTTCTAAAAATTTATGCCATTTCTGAGAGCTATCCCTTATTGTGTCATGGTTTTAGCTACAGTAGTAATTATGAAAAAATTAAAATAAGAAACAGTTACTTTCCCTCTCCTGGCTTTGTTGCAGGAGAAATTTCTCTTCCGTGTATCACTATGGGGTACTTGGTGTGATTTTCTGCATAAGGTCTAAAATAATATTGTAGCTGACAGACTGAAGGAGGAAGGCACTTATTTAACAAAATCATTGAAGTTCTGTTCAAGAAGCAAAATCGTGTAGAATCAGGAGGCATAACAGCATGGAGCTCAGTTTGGGCACAGGATTAGGAGAGCAGGCAGTGTGAAAGGAGCAGCAAAGCATGGAGAGGAGAGGTGTCCATCAATTTGTAAAGCCTTAGAAAGGAGTCACAATGAACACACAGGACAAGTGCACAGGGTCTGTAGAGAAAAAAATCTCAGAATCCTTTTGGCTCCCCTTCCCTTCATATTACCAATATGTAATATTACATATTAAATGGCTTTTCTTCAGTTTTCAAGGTTTAAAATGTGGTGAGTAACAGGGCTTCTACGTGTTCTGGGGAGACTCTCCCACCACCAGGACTCTGTCACTGTGTTCCTAATAATGTTTCTGACTATACTGGGTTTGCTAGAGTTGGATTAAAATGCCAGAAGTCTGCTAAAAATGTAAAAGAGTGGAAATTAAAGGAGAGACAGCAGGAATGGTGCAGGTATCACTCAAAGGGCAAGGGGAGCATGGAGCAGGAGCTGAGCTGATGTGGGTTAAAACCTGGCTGTCAGCAGAAGAGCTCTCAGAGCAGGCAGAAGGGACTGGAAGCAGAAAGGTGAGCAGAGTCCATGTATGCTGAGCAGTAAGACATTCACTTTGGGAAGTGAAGGAAGGCCTGTGATTCCTTTCCCGAAGGAGCCAGATGGAGGAGAGCTGTAATTTGTCAGAGAATGGGGCATATTAATTCCTTCCTTGCAGCCATTCTTTCTGGTGGCTCCCTCCTCCTGACATCCTCCTGCTCTCCTGATTAGCAGTGCAAGTGCCATGCACATCCCTCTAAAAACTGCTGCCAGCTCTGGGGGAAGAAACCCCTGTGTCTGCCCAGCAGGGAGTTAATCATCACACACATCTCCAGTCAAATTAAATCTTCCTTTAGAAAAGAACTGTGGGGGAAGAGGGGCAGTGACAAAACCTGCTCTGTGTGGTTGTGGATGTGTGTAGGTGTGCACACATCTTTCTGTGATGTAGCTACATTGCAGTTCTCTGGGTTTTGCTGAGCTGATCCAGGTGATGAAAGTAAAATACCAGTGAGAAAGTAAAAATAATGAGGAAAAATAAAGCTGCAAATGGAAGTCAGTAGGGAGATGGAAATTTTTTTCTATGAAAGCACAAAATCTCACATCAGATTTCTTTCTGCCAAGCCCTTCTGATCTGGGTGATTTGTATGGGTTCACAAATGCATATGACACCATGGGAGTGTGTAACAGGGAGAAAAAAATTCTGCACAGAAGATCTTACAAGAACAACTGCATCATCACCTTGATGTTTCAGTGTGGTGGCAGGTTTAAAAAAATAACCAAACAACTAAATTAGAAACACACTTTTGCTTCTGGATTTGCAATCAGTTTATTCTGTAAGTCCCCTGTCTGTAATCTTGGAAAGTTTTGCTTTAAATCTCAGTCAATCTATTCTCATTAACTTAAATAATCTGAATATCTCACAGAAGTGATGAATATTTCTACTTCTTTGCAATGAAAACTATCCAAAGCACAGGACTTTAATGTTCATATCACTGAAAACAATTTAAGTCTTCCATAATGTCATTTACCTCACCTGTTCAAGGCAGGTGTGAGATTTTTCTGGCAAAGAAAGAAAGAAGAAAATTACAAAAGCTTGAGATGTAAATGTAAAATTTAATTTTGTTTTCATTCTCTTGTGGGTTTTTATTTCTGAAAAGCTTGCAATACTGATTCCTGGAAGTGTGTGTAAATATTAATCAAGTCAGTAATTGGAATAATGAGTCCAGCTTCCAGGAAACTGTACAAAGATCAGATTCCTCAAAACACAAATTAAATCCAAAGGATTTAGTTTGTAGGGACTGGTTTCCAAATCAGTCCTTAAAGTCTTGAGCCCAGTTCCTCATCTTTGCTCACAGATGATTTGGTGGTGATATGCTCACTTTTGTGCCTGTAAAATCCCTAGCTCATCCATCTCTGACATCCAGATGTAACTGAGATGTGTTACAGCTCAGGTTCAGACTGGTGCCACTGCCTTAAGCCTTCCCTTGCCAAAGCCTGGGATGCACAGAGCCCTGGATGTGTCTGCAGCTGAGGACTTTCACTGTTTTGCCCCAATGCAGTTGCAGCCACAGTCAAAGGGTGCTAAAAGCCTCTGAAACACATGGAGTATGTCTGGGGTTGTGAGTGGTGTGTGCAGCTGGCCTGCACTCCCTGCAGACCCCCAGCCTGTTCACAGAGCTCTGTCCCTGCACTCCACTGCCCATGCATTACAGCAAGGCATTACCCAAAGGCACACTCCAAACCCAGCCTCTGGCATGGAAGCAAGGCTCATTTGTGAACTGTAATTGATTCTGAAGCCTGATGCTTTCCAGAGAATTTTCATGGCAGCAATACATTGAGGTAGAAAATTGCTATTGTGCCCCATGTCTATTTTATCAGCCCTTTCTCTCATTCCAGCCAGCAATTTAAGTGATATTAAATATTATTTATATATGCCTTCTCCAGAAATCTCTGTATAAAAAACATCTTCAGTTCTAAGCACATACATTAGAAATGTTGTATTCCTCTGCTAGCACTCAATCTCCAGAGCAGTCATGATTTCTACCAAGTGTTACTTTATTTGTGCTGACTGACAACTTAGAAGACTCAAATATTTGAGGCTGTAAATAAAGCTACTAGACTAACTAATTAAACCACATAGTGATCACTGAATAATTTGGACAGCTTTTAGAATGGCTGTATGCTTCTCCTTAATCCTTTTGTTGGAGTATTTGTGGACCTCGGAGAGAAGAAATGCCTCCAAAAATTGGCCATTCCTTGACAGACAGATGGTGATCTCTGCACATCAGAAGAAACAGTATTTTCCCTTTAGCTGCTCTAGACCTCAGGAGTTTGCTACATCTGATGTCCTTTTCAATATTAAATAGGGAATGTTTTACTTTTATGTATGTGCATACACATCTCATTAGCACTAAAGAGATTTGAAGAGTGAATTCATGTACAATAATTCTTTTAACTTGTCTTGACACGAGAGTACATTTCCTCTTTTCTTTAGGGAAAAAACCAACCAAAACTACTGTGACAGATTCCCAGACCAAACAAAGCCTTTTGGAATAACTGAATATTACAGACTGAAACTAAATTATCCACCATAGGAAACTGGAAAAATAGTTTTTCCTTTCAAGAAATGATGGTATAAAACCCCCAATAAACATGTCTTTGCCAGGCATCATAGATGTCTCTCAAGTCATAGGTTATGTACCCAGCTGGCTGTAAGAGCTGCTTTTGGAGAGTTTACTACCCCATGGAGAGTATCATTTGTCCAGAGAACCTATACCAACTTCTTCCAGAATTACTGGGGGCTGTTGAGGATGTTCTTAGCAGCTCCCAGACACTGACCTGCTCTGAGCCATTACAAGTTTATTGCATTAATTTATCTGTCAGAGGTTGGCAACTCTCAGAAACCAGTTTATTAAAATACTAAAGATAATATTTCTGGTGCAGGCAACATGATTCATTGAGAAATCAATCTTGTTACTTTTACCATACCTAAAAGAAGATATCTGTTGGTTATACTGGAATATAAACAAGTTAGTTGTAGGTATTGGGTAAGTGCAGGATGTTTTAGGCACGAGGCATTTTGACTTGTACATGTCCATTTAAGAATTGTGGGATCATGTTGCATTTATTTGTTAAATGGTAAAACAAAACAAATATTCTTGAATAAAAAAACCCCACAAAACCAACAAAAACCCCAAACAAATAAACAAACAAACACCGAACAGAACACTCCCCCCACCCCAAAACAAAAAAAAAGTAGGAGGGAATAATCTGTCACACAATTGGGTTTTTTATTACCTGTTTTCTATCCAATTTAAAATATGAATATGTGTCTACCAGAGAGTTATCAGTAGATCTGGAAAAGAAGGAATATATATCAGGAATATACCAGTTCAAACTGTAGCTTAAGTGGCACTTCTGTTCCCTAACCTGCTTCAGCTAATGCCAGATTTTGCCTCATTGTACCTGTGAGATAAGAACCCTCCTCCTAGCAGAGTGTGGGTAAGGTGAAACTGCACAGCTCAGGGTGCAGCATCCCAGTGGAAGCAGCTGGAAACATTAGTTCTTCCAAAGGCAGCCTGATAATCTCCATGCAAGAGGAGCTCACAGGCCTGGCACAAGGAGAGCAGTCCAGGACTGATGACAGGCACAGGGACTTTGCCATCCCAGGGCTCTGCCAGGCAGAATTCTGACAGCGGCCATCAGCACAGTTCAGTTTCATGTCCCTGGCTGTGGAAGGAGGCTCCCCTCAGGGTGATTCACTTGAGCTGAAATTTGAGCACTGGAAGTGTTTTTTTCTCTTCATTAAATGCAGAAGAAACTGCTAAATTAAACCCCTCAGTGACAGGTTAATGGTAGGTGGTGGGTGCTGATGCTCCAGAAAAAGATACAGGAAATGCTATTATAGATGGAAAGCCACTCATGATGGTCTCTGCTCAATCCTCAGGAGGCAGAAATGCATTGTAGAACTGAGGTGGGACTTTTTCTGTTCCTTTTCAAGTAAATGTCAGGTTGTCTTCAGTCTTCTAGATTTTAGGGGCAAGCCTATTCAGTGCCTTACTGAATGCTAGTGGCTTTCTGGCTTCAGAGCCATTTACACCAGCCAGGTCCACATTATTCCAAGTTCTGTGATAAAGGTATTCCCCTGAACTGGTTTTGGATCACAAACCTTTTGTTTGGGGAGTGGGGATGGTTTGATGTTCCTTCTTTTGGCCACTTTGTGCTAAGTCCAAGGAAGCAGAAAGACCAGCACTACCCTTTCCAGGCCATGTTTTGTCTTTCCTTCTTTTATGAGAGCAGAAGAGATTTGGCTTTGCTTCCTTTCCAAAGTAAATTATCCCAATATTTTTTTCTTCTTTTCCTGTTGCAGTTCTTCCACAGCCTAGGTCATTCCCATCACCTTAAATGTTTCCAGTGGCTGTTCTTCCTCAATACCTAGGGAAAAAATCTGGTCCAGTTTCAATGAGTTTAAAATCCAGTAGTTTCTTCCCCCATTGCAGTTCCTCCTGCAGATGATCTGTCTGTTTCTGCTGTCCCCTGTGTCAAACCAGCTTTCATCACTATCTGGAGGGACTCCAGTCCTGGCCAGCCATTTCTTCCAAGTCTTCTGTCCATGTCCTGCCCACATCTGCCCACATCTGCCTTCAGTTTTGGCTCAGGGACTGCCCTTAATAGTCACATCTGCTGACAGGAGTGTGAGGCTGCCACTGAACAAACAATTATTAATAATGAAAGCCTCACTGTTAGCATTGTTCATAGCCTGCCCAGAGCCTTTTTCCCTTCGCCTCTCTAAGCAGGTTTTGATGTGTAATCCAATTTCTGTGTGCAGAAAATTGCCCCTCAGTCAGCACAGAGGGCTAGTGGTTCAGCTGCAGCTCTGTTACCCTCTCATTGTCACTGCTGGGCTAAGAGCTCCCAGGTGCTGCTCAGCCAGGCTCTGTGCCCTTGAGCTGCCACGAGTGTTCCACTGTCATTGTTATACACCCTAAATAAGCCAGAACCCCCTTTTCTGACCTGGGAGGAAAGAAAAGAAAGAAAAGGAAAATGATTGCTTTTAACAAACTGATTTCACAACTCATTTATCAAGCCCTATAGCAAGCCATTTATTTGAGCTCCTTTTTGCTCCATGAAAAGCTGTGTGTTAAAAGGGAGAAGGAGTTTGGAGAGCAGTGCCACTGCCCTCAGCAGCACTTTGCTGGGAGGCCTCCCTCTGGAACTCGGGGGTTGGAGCTGCTATTTCTCCTGAAGTGATTCCCATCTAAATCAAATTATTTCTTTTGTCAAGTCTAATAAGCACTGAACACCACAGACTTTGTTTCACTGCAGATATGAATGAATGCCTCTGTACGGTACTTTCTGTTGCCATGAAATATAGATATATATGTATATATATGTGTGTGTGTATATATATATATATATATATATATATATATATGTAGGTAATGGGGAGCATAATTATTGCTCTACTTAAGGTGACATTCCACTTCAATGTAACTTTTAAGTGCAGCTTTTAAGAGAAACTGTGTCATAAAGGGAAGCTGGAAGAGTTTAGAGGTACATGTTGTAAAGAGCTTTGATGAGATTTAATAAGCTTTGAGTTTGGGTTTCAGTCTTTAGGGTGAAAAGCACCCAAGATGATTTTTCCATCCCATTCCCAGATCAAACCCTGTAAGATTAACCTGGGGGGCATTGCTTGAACACTGGCTGCTCCTGAAGGTGTTTGCATGTGCTATGTGTGTGTCTGTCCTCAAACTCCAGCCTCCATTTTGTACACGAGCTTGACTGGAAGGCAAAAGACACACCTTTGTCTTGCTCCAAGACTCTGATGGTAATTTTTGCCTCAGTAAATGTTTTCCCTTTGATCAGTGTGACTCTTTAAACTTTTTTTCCCTTTTAATTTGTGTTAACTGAGTGTATCGGGTGATTCCAGGGGGCACTCTCCATCTGCCCAGCCTCAGAGCTTCCCTTTCAGCAGCAGACCTTCTTCTCATTTGTTTACTTGACTGTACTGGACCACTGTGAAGCAATTACACAAGCAATAATGCAGGTGTTGCATTTTTCTGTCATTGCCTTTTGTGAGACATAACTCTCCACGGACACTGAGAAGTGGTAGGAGACCCAGAAGCTGCATTGTGGTTTATTGGCAATATAACCCACGTCCAGTGCCCCTGCAGAGGTCCTCAGAGCACTGGGCTGTCTTGGGCCCAATTGAATTCATAACCCTGGATTTTAAACAGTTGTGGATCCCTTCACCAACACTCCATCAATCTTGCTTCCATCAGTTTTTGTGCTTTTGTTTTGTTTCAAGCTAGAAGAAAGTGTAAAGAAATGTGCTAAGACTCCCATATAGGGTAAATATCCCATATATTTCACAAAAATTATGACAAAATGAAGGGATTTGCTCTCACATTGAACAGAATTACTAAAAAGGTCTGACTGATAAATTAAATAGTTTTTAAGAACAGCCTGGAGCAAAGTTTCTGCAATCAAACAGTTCTCTGTTTTTAATTTAAAAATCAGCTAATATTGAGGTACATTTGTCCACCTTCTTTTAGAAGTGATCTGAAACTAAAATGTGAATTCTCCTTAACAGGAGATTTATTGATGTGAATCTAAATTTCACCAGCATGTCCCATGTTGGATCACCTGCCTGTGGGCACAGGGAAAACCAAAGGCTGTTCACAAGAGAAACTGATACTATGAATTCTTCAGAGCTCCTATCCACTTCCAAATGTCAGTAATGGGGAGGATCCAAAACCTTCCTGTGAACCCTGTCATTTTGCGTGTTGAAATCCTGGCTTGAATTCAGGTCTCCAGTTTTTGTAAATGTTAATATTCAAGTA
The DNA here is from genome assembly GCF_027887145.1 of Ammospiza caudacuta. Classification (NCBI taxonomy): domain Eukaryota; kingdom Metazoa; phylum Chordata; class Aves; order Passeriformes; family Passerellidae; genus Ammospiza; species Ammospiza caudacuta. Next base: position 51,456,430 of record NC_080598.1, on the reverse strand, counting down.
GGACAAAAACCTTAGAGGCAATTACAGCATGAACATCTCTTGTAGTTTATGTATAGTAGCTGATAGCAAAGTCTGCAATAATAATCTGTGTTTATACATGTGCTGTACAGTGTAACAGTTGAGTACAAAATACCTTTTAACTGTCACAAGAAACCAACTGGATTGATGTCACTTTTTGCTTGTATGAATATAATTATTTGCCTTGCGGGGACCAGTTCCACTTTAGTCATGTTATTTATGATTTTTGAATAAAATTGTGATAAATTAGGCTCGTTTCTAAGGTAAACAATACTCGAGCCAAGCAGCTGTCTCTGGACATGTGCATGTTATCACAGCTGATATCAAGTCCAAGTCCAACTCCTTGCTTTGCTTGGACCTTTCTTTAACCTTTCAGGCTTATTCAGGGAAATGTGGACCACTCTATTTTCTTATTAAAAATATGGCTTTGTGAAAAGCTGAACTTATTTTTTAAATCCTTTCTTTTCTGGTTCAGAAAGACTGTAACAATCATATTTTTCTAAACTGCCTATTGCTTGTGTTGGGAAATTATACAGAGATATATATTTTGCTCTACAGATTTCCATGTACTTTTGGAACTCTTTGTTTTCATAAATAAATCCTCCTGTTTGCTAGAATTAGCTCAAAAACCTGTAAGCTTCTGTATACTGACTCTGTGTAATTCTATAAAAATGCAGCTGCATCAAAAGACTGACTTTATGTTTTATGTAAATTGTTGGAGCTAAGTCATCCTGAGTGTTATGCCACGCAAGAGATGCAGAAAGAAATCAGGTCATTGTTTTGAAAGGCTGGACAGTGTTATGTCACACTCCTCAAAGTCCCAGATGAAAGCCAGGAGAGTTTCTGCTAGAAATGGTGCCATTTTGGGCCATGAGTCTGCAGGTTTTTTACACTGTTTAGAACCTTATTTGAAAATTAGTCCCATGGAACTTCATGGAAAATATTAAAAAATAAGAGCCTGTGGTGTGTGAATAGCTATGATAGAATAAGGACCTTTTCTAATGCAGAACAGGGCCTTTTAAGTAGTTAAGAGGCTATGATTTGAGTATTTCAGGAGAACTTTTTGTGTTCTTTTCTGAGCTGTGGGCTCCTCCTGTGTATTGTGGATTTATTCCATAGCTGAAATGCCAGATTAAATTGATTTAAGCCCCATGAGCAGATGAAAATAATAGAAAGCTGCAGTGAAATATTGCAGAAAATGGCCTGATTTCATTCTTCAGAGCAATAGTTAAAGTAACTCAAAGCCTTGGCTTCTCTGCACCTGTGAAGCAGAGGCCCTTGTTCTGTACCTCAGCTGTGGTATAACATGGAAGGATTTCTGCTCTCTGCTTGGAAAATACTGTCTATTCCTCATCCTTGTCAAAGCATAATATTTCCCAAATAAAAAAAAAATCTGATTCTTCAAGACTCATAGGGGAGTTAAGGGGCAGCTGGAACCTTCTGTGATCCAGCCACATTATTCCAAAAGTTTATCCCTCGATGACAAATAAAATATGATGTGACTTTGCTGTTTGCAAGTAGGATCAAGAGACTGGAAATTCATCACCCCAAGCCCTTGCCTGTTCTGTGATGCTTCAGTGTTACCAATGAAGTGTGTTGAATTGGATTCTAAAATCAGAGTATTTTATTGCATGTGTCCTTTTTTGAAATGAAAATATCGTTGTATTTGATGTTGCAGTCAGTGCAGTAAATAAACACATGTGCATTTCTTTTTAAGGACTTTTAGGTTATTTTGGGTGGTGGCTACACACTTTTGCTGTGCTTTTTTCATACCGTTAGAGTATTTGGGCTGACCTAGAAACAACCAGAACAAGTGAAGCAAGGATAAAATTTGCTGCTTTCTGCCTCTCTGCTCAGGTATCACTGGAAGATGGCTCTGCTAAATGTAGCTGCTTCATTCTAGTCCTTTGAGATTTAACAGAAAATGTCAGCTTTTCTGTAAGTTATTTAAATAGCATTCTGCTGGACCTGAAGAAGATGTGAATCTGCTAAATCATATTCTGGTTCACTGTGATTTCTTATGGCATTGGCCCCTGACACTCTCTGTAGGTTTCTCCTCAATCCCAAACCTGGTAAGACAAAGGGGAGGTTTTTTTGTGAACCTTGGGTTTGAAGTTAATACCAATCACATTTGTTGAGCTAACAGTTTGTTAGTGTAAGCTCTGCTGATCTCTCTGAAGAGCAATCACTGCAGTGTGTGTGTATGGATGCGCAACTCTCGTTAGCTCCACGTAATTGCTGCTTTCTTTCCTTAGTCTTTATGAGAAAAAGTCTGCCAGTATCCCTGATATCAAAGGGCTCCACAGGCAGTTCTTTCTGGACAAGTAGAAAACCACTACAATTTTTTGGTGAACCTGTGGGTTAGGTTCCCTGTTGCCTTTATGCACACACGGGGCTTTATGCAACTCTTTGACTTCTCTCAGGCATTTGAACCATGTGATCTTGTGCCTTCCTATGAGCTGTCTCCTGCTAAGCCCCCAAAAGTACAAATGCAGACACTTGGCTGGCCACAGCTGGGTCAAGGTTGGAGCAGAGCCTGAATTCCTCCTAGGAGAGAGCAGGGTAAAGCAAAGCCAGGGCTGTAGGGAGAGCAGAGTGTCGTGGTGGGACAGTCACATTCCCATCAGGGGTACAGTTAGTGCACAAAAGAAATTTCTGGGTTTTGTTTTTCCTTTGCAATGCATTTTTTAATCTTGCAGTCTATTTTTTGTGGAAAAACAGAAAATAGCCTGCTTTGTTTATATCAGGCCTCTTCTTCTGGAACAGCAAAAAAGCCTGGGGCTTCATTTTGTCTCAGACACTGTACAGAGACCAGGAAAGGCCTTTGTCCAGCAGGGAGGAAAAGTGCCTATGAACAGATAAAACACCTCGTGCTTGCATGGGGAATTAATATTTTGTTGATCAGGTTCAGCCTGCAAACAATTTTACAGCTGATTGGTGGGAGCTGGGACAGTCAACGAGAATTATTATAAACACTTTTAGAGGACAATGAAATACTCCAGGTAGTTATAAATCTCTGAAGTCATATATTACTGCAGAAACACCTGTTTTAGATAGCAACCCTGCTGCTAGAGGATGGAAGTTTAGGTTGTAGCAGCAAAAGGTGGCAAGTTCAATAAATAAGAATAATAGGGTAAGACCGTCAAGTGGAGTAAATCAGTGTAGCTTCATTGAAGCTGTTGGAACTAAGTCAATTTACAGCAGTAAGAACCTGGCTTGTAGTCAACAGGGATTTTACAGAATGTTTAAAAACTCTCCATTTAGAGAGTTCTCTGCCTTATGTCTGTGCACTAAATCGTATCCACACAAAGTCCTTGCTGGTATAATGAGGTCATTTCGGATGTGAGCATTCATTATGTGCTTAGGTAAATTAAGGGGAAAAAAATACATCATTAGCAAAGTCTTAAATAAAGGATAGAGCAAGGTTAGCGAGTGAGAACTATTTAAATAAAATCAATCTCAGCCCTGGAGAGTTAATGGGGAGTGGCTTCCTCTGGAAAAAGGCTGATGGTGTGTTGATGCTTCACATAGAGGCTGAGCACTACAGCCAGGAGAGATTAAAAACAGAGACTGAGGTTTTTTTCTAAGCTAATATTTCAAGCTTTCTAAACTTCACTCTGTGACATACCACGAATGCAGCCCAGGTTTCCAGCTTCAGAAAAACGCTCTGATAAACACATATTGCTGGGGCAAATGAAACTGAAGGCTCATCCAGTTTTACTGTAGCACTCGTAGTATTAAGAGGGATTGTAATATAATCCTCTTCAATGAACAACCCTAACAGATGTTATCAGGGTTGCTCTGTACGAGCTGTGGACCTCTTGCTAGAACTCCCTCTGTGGAAGTCCAGTTCATAAATTGTCCTAATGGGCTGCCTGCCTCGTCCTGCTGCTGCCGTGCCATGAAAGGAGGTGCTTACCAGCGGCCTTGAAAGGAGCATTATTCCCATCTGCTTTTCATTACAGCACTGCTAAATATTTCATGCTTTTTGTTTCACAAACAAATAAGAGCAGAACTAATCTTTTTGTTTAATGTTCGTTGATTGACGTCTCAGGGAGGAAAAAAAGTTTTGGGTTTGTTTTGATTTTTTTCTTTACTTCAGATCTCTGCAAAAGCTTTTAATGGAAGATAGAGCAGATTTCCGTCGACTTTTCTGGTGGGCTTTTTATGGCACCATTGATACAGGAAAAGATATGGAGGAAATCCAGATGATGGATGTGCTGTTCAATCAGCTGGGATTTCTTTGCTTGCAAGGAGATAACTCGATGAAGTGCAAACAGAGACAGGGAGCAGACGTTGACTGCCTGTCAGCCATGCACAGAGCTATCTCTGGCTGGGCTGCTGGAAAACACAGCAGCTATTAGTCCCCCTTTGCCCTTTCACAGCGCCCTGTCAGAGGGTCCCCGAGCACTGCAGCCAGAGCCATCCATTAAACCTCAGGGCAGCAAGTCTGTTAAATTGCTGCTTCTTTACAAGGAGGGGGATGGCAGCCCTGGGAGGATTCAGCCTACACTTTAACCCCCTGGTTCCCTGAACTCCCACTGAAGGGGGTGAGTGAGGGTATTCCTGTGGGCACTCTGCATCTCCAGCAGCAGGTGCTGTCTCTGTCCAGAGAGATGGATGTAGGTGACCCAGCTCCACACAGGGACCTTCATCCCCAGGGCAGAGGTGGGGAGGGGGTCAGGAGTCCCCTGGGGGATGTGCAGTCTCCCCTCAGGCCTGTGGCCATGCTGTAAGAAGGTTTTGAGAGGTTTCTTTCCAACCCCAAGCATTGTCAGGCACAGAGCGAGGGCTCTTGGCCGATGCTGTTCCATTGAGTGGCTGTGCTGGCTGGTTTGTCCGGCATTTGGACAAATACCTTCATTAGGGCACCCAGTGGGCTGTGTCAGCTCTGAGGCCTAATCGCAGGGTGAGATGAAAATGTGAAATGGCCCTCAGAAAGAGCTAAATACTCTCAGAGTCAGAGGATGGTTTGGGTTGGAAGGTACTTTTGAAGATCACCTCAATCCAACCCCTGCTCCTGCCATGAGCAGACACACCTTCCATTAGACCAAGCTGCTAAAACCCCATCTGGCCTGGCCTTGAATGCTTTCAGGGATGGGGCATCCACAACTTTGGGAAACCTGTTTCTGTGCCTCACCGCTCTCAGAGTAAAGAATTTCTTTCTAATATCTCATCTACCCTCATTCAGTTTAAAACCACTACCTTTTATTCTATTGCTGTCTCTCCCTATAAAAAAGTCCCTTTCCCTCTTTTTTATAAGCCCCCTTTAGGTACTGGGAATTGCCAAAAGGTCTCCCTGGAGCCTTCTCTTCTCCAGCTGAACAACCCCAGCTCTCTCAACCTCCTGGGAGAGGT